>NC_071087.1:12565691-14043191 GCF_027358695.1 Spea bombifrons | reverse complement strand
TATGATAAATAAAAAGTAGTTGCTTGCTTTGTTAGTGAAGTCTATTACAATTTTGTATACAAAATATTGTGGGGAAAAAAGCATTCGAAGAGATGCTTAAAAAGTACAAGATTTGGTCAATTTTAATAGAAAAAAGTCCGCTCTGTATTTAGAACTGGTTTGTTTTTAAGTCTTTTCTTTGTGCCCTGGTTTTAGTTTTATAAATACGATTTTATCAGCTACAAGTCATAAGGCCAACACCCTGTAACGGGAATGCGTTACCGCTGCGATGTCATCGATAATTTGCTGCTGCTCCATCACTTGCAACCTCAGGAATTCTATCTCTTGCTCCTGGGCGACAGCGACTTCATCCAGAGACACATGATGCTTCAAAGAGTTATGTGTAGACAACTTCTCTTTCTGCAGAGGGAAAAAATAATAAAATATATAGGTTTATAAGAAAATCCACACGGCATGCAAGTACTCTTTCAAAACACACACTTATAGAAAGACAAAAAAATGGCATCAAATGAACATAAAGAAGCAAATATGTTAACACTAAATATTTTAACAGTACATTCAGGCTTCCTATCGGGTAAAGTCTATCGATATTCACCAAAAGTTAAGTAGCTATTTGATGGGATAAACCAGGTCCATGCAGACAGTTTATTCCACGTAACCACATTGTACGTTTATAGACGATCTAAAAATCTTTATACTAACAAAGAACATCATCATTTATACGGTTGTTATGCTTTTTCCCCCCTTCCGATCAACTATAAAACACAAAAAGATTAAAATGTAACCATAGGTACGAATGTATATTTTTTTATTCTGAGTAAACAAATATGTGATAAAAGGCTATATAATAACGCAGGCAGATCTGCAGAGAGAGAGGTGTGCAGAAACGCTTCTCTTTCTCAGTGAATCTGTCTGCATTATTCTGCCCTCTCGGAAGTAATTCCGCAAAAGGGTGGAGCCACAGCGACAGCCTCCCCACGTTCCTCCAATTGAGGAAGCACGTGTGCCCGGAGGTCCCGCCCTTTTGGAGAAGCGCTCCGGGGGGCCAGGTTAACAAAGCGGAACAAGAAGAGGCAAGAGGAAGCAGAGCTGCAGGAAAGGAGACAGGGACACGGAAGCGATCGGCGGAAAAGACAGGGAGACAGAGAGAGCACGAGAGACAGCGTGTCAGAGCATGAGTAAGAGAGAGCGAGAGCATGAGAGACAGCGTGTCAGAGCATGAGTAAGAGAGAGCGAGAGAGAGAGAGACAGACAGCGAGAGAGAGCGAGAGAGAGAGAGAGAGAGAGACAGCGAGAGAGAGAGAGAGAGAGAGAGAGAGAGAGAGAGAGAGAGAGAGAGAGAGAGAGAGAGAGAGAGAGAAAGAGAAAAAAAATAAAATAAAAAAACACAATGAAACGCAAACATTCAGAGCTCTCTGCTTCAAATCCTTTTGTTTCTTTGGGGTCCCTCCTTGTTTTCAGACTTTCTTACCAGTTCATGAAATTGGCAAATTTTTTTGTTTGTACAAATCCGAATACATACTTTGGGAAAAGAGGTAAGGAACGGAACCAGACACCGGTTTACATTACACACGTCCCGTACTACATCGAACGCGGCTTCTAAAACATTCTCACCAGTTCAGCGTTATCCCTTGACAGGGATTTTATTTTGTCTTCCATTCTCTGGATTGACTGTAGCATGTCCTCAATCTTCTTTGACATCCTTCTGTTCTTTTCACACAGAGGTTTCAGCTGGCTCTCTGCTTCTCTAGCTCGTTTCAGCTGTAATACAATAAATACATTTAAAAAAAAAAAAAAAAGGCACTCCTGCAAACTTTTCCCTTAAAGAAACTGATGTAGCCTCTCCGAAAAAGTGGCGGCGGGAACGATGATGAGACATGTTTGGACATTGTTATAATCTATGGCAGATATTGTCCTCAACAACATCAACATTGGCATCCTACTGGGAGAGCGTGTTTTGAAATTGTATTCCGAATACAGATTATTTACCAGTTCATTTCTCTCGTCAGACAGCAGAGTGTTTCTGTCCTCCAGTTTCCGTATGACCGCGTACAGCTCGGCAATCTTCAGCTGGAATCTCCTCAGGTCCCGGTCATCCACATGCTGATCCTGAAATAGGACACACAAATATGGAAATGAAAGATGGAGGCATGTATACAATAAGTAGTATCATTCATTGTCTATGATAGAGAATTGGTTCTTTAGAGAATATACCTCAACAGTGACAAGTCTCGTTCTTAGGACGTACCCTGCATACAGTCTATTGCGATCATTAAATCTGACACAGACTATTTCTAGTCTACCTTTAAGATAAAATAATATGGAGCGTCAAACTCTGGTCATCAACGGCCAGGATCAATACCTTTTGGATCAGTGTTCCACAATGTTGTTAATTATTTTAAATTGTGGTCCAATTTTGAAGTTCCTCTAGAATATGTAAGGAATGTACGTACCTTGCAATAATAAAAATAAATTAACTGACATGAAGGGGGGGGGCTGGCACCTGTAGACCGGCTGATCGCACATCTGCAGCACTGGCCAAACTGGACACTCACAGTCATATCCATAGTACATTTGGGGGCATCATTTGTCAAGTATTTTATATATTTATTAGACGTGTGCACAAAGGACATGGGAGGTGGTCGGCGGAGAAGGTAGGGAGACAAAATAAAACATTACGTATTGTTCTCAAAAAAAAAAAAAAGGTTACAACAGGTTGGAGAACAAGTGGCTTACCCAACGACAATCTAAAAATGCCTTACATGCCAATTAATAGAGATAATATCTTAGAACTGAGCTGTATCGGAGTTGAAAGGACATTGGCTATAGTGCAGGTGAATAAGTTTGCCCCATATAATGACATCCAGTAGAGTGCTATGGGGGGGGGGGGTCTGTTTATTAGACTGCCATTGATATTACCACATTCCCCAGCATCTCGGTGAAGTCCGCCACGCCGGCCGGAAGCTCTTTCTTTGGGCTGCTGTGGTAACGCTCAGCTTCTTTTGCCTGGACAAGCTGTTCATCCAAAGCCTCTTTCTGTAACAACAGTTTTTGTGTGTGACCGGTTTGCACGCCAAGCTCCTTTTCTAAAGCCAGGATCACGCGCTCTTTGCTTTTTATTTCATCCATCTAAAACAAATGCACAAAAAGAAAACAAGAAGGAATTAGTATATTTTCCTAATGCTTTGCTCAATCATGGTGCTCCTGTAGACTCTTATTATAATTATATATACACACACACCCACACACCCATACACACACATAATTTTAAGTCATAAAAAGGGGCAACTTTAATTTGGAAATTAAAAAATGCTTTGATCGCCGCAAAGTCCAATATATTTTTCAGGACCGTAATTGAAATTGTACATTTGCACTTCTGGGAGTAACACTGTAACTGGTTTAGCAGAAAACACAGAAAAATCCATAAAAGTTTGCTTCAAAAAAAGTTAACTTTGCACGATTCTCCAAACAGCAGCCAAAGTGACATTGTGTTTCTATGGTAACCGGCTTTTGTGAAGTCTGATGTGTTCCGTACTATAAGCTGCGTTCAGTAAATGAGGTCTTCTGCTTCGTTCGAAATCCCGGGCAATAACCAACTTCATGCCAAGAAGCCCAGTTGCTATGCCTCGGAGCAAGAATTAGACATTTCACACAGAACCCCCATCTAAAGAGGATTTATTCTTCTTGGAGACGGTACATTTTAACAGAAAAGGGTATGAAAAAAAAAGAAGCTCTGTTTGTATAAGACCTGGTCACTAGAAAACAAGATTTATACAAAATGTAAGAAAGCATGAAAGGTTATATAAATATCTCTTATTTATGGAATGCCTCACCCTGGCTTATCAGACTTAAAATACAACTTAATTGAAATACAAACACACAGAAGAAAGCCCTGCTCTCAAACTCCCATCACTCTTGGGCGGCAGCAACGGCTATAGTATTCATCAGCCAAAAATACATAGAACAAACACCAAAAATAGTTACCTGCGCACTATCCCAAACACCTGTGCTTATTTAGACAAATGGAGGTTTTTAGTTTCACTCCAATGGCCATTTAGTAGCAAGGTGAATTGTTCAGTGTAGGACTCGCCTAAGAAGTTTACCGTGAGGTGGCAGGCGAGCTTCCACTTTAAATGGCCATTGGAGTGAAACTAAAAAACCTCCATTTGTCTAAATAAGCACAGGTGTTTGGGATAGTGCGCAGGTAACTATTTTTGGTGTTTGTTAAAACCCACTTCTCCAGGCTCATTCCTCCTGCTTTCCTACTATTCTCCAGATATACCCCTCAATCATGAGTTACTCGGTTCATACGTCTAGTAGTAGAATTTATTTAAACAAAGTTTTCACTGCGATAGAAACAGAAATTGACAAGTGACCCATAGACCAATGTGGCTTCTATCCCTTTTTAGTAAATCCGACAGTGATTTAGAGAAAGTAACTCACCACTCTCCGAATATCCCGCTCACTTTCTCGCTTTATCCTTGCGATCTCATCCTGGTGAGTCTGATAGGCTGTCCGCAGGTCCGCGGCTTTGGTTTTATCTGCTTGCATGATATTGTTCAAGGTCTCCTCTGTCTGTTTCTTGCTGGTCTTTAGCTCCAGTATCTCCTGCTGTAACTTACTGCGCTCGTTGTCAAACGCCTTCCTGGCTTCCTCCTTGGCTTCGTTCAATAAAGCAGTTTTTACCTTGTCCGCTGCCCCGTCCCGCAAGACGTTCAGCGTAGACTGTAAACGCTGGATTTCACTGTCCTTGATTTTAACCGTGCGAGAGATTTCGAGTTCGTGTTGCCGTATCAAGGCCTCGCGGACGGACTGAAGCTCCTTCATTTTCTCCTCGTGGAGTTTGGCTTTGAGCTCAGAGATATATGCCGTGTGTCTGCGCTGCTCCTGCTTCGCATCTTGCAACCTTTCTCGAAGCTTCAGAACCTGCAAAAAGGTGTATATATATATACAGATATATCATTAAACAGCGGCCTATATTAAAAGTATAGAAGAAATCAGAAAGGCTAGGCAGGGTTACTGCTCAATCTGTCAATAAATCAAAGTGTTTACAAAGACCAACATAAAATACCTGAATAAGAACCATGCTCTCATTCACTATAATTCCAAAGGTAATCTCCAGTATCCCATACAGTACTTTAATATACATTATTTTGCCCCCTCTGTGGCCCCTTTTTACACAGCTGATTAGCTGCCTCAAGCTGCCACTCAGTGACAGAAACCTCGCTGAGCTAGTGCAGGAGCTGACTGACATTGAGCACACCGCCTTGGAACATGAGATGTGGTCGGCCAAACTTATCTCCTGCAAGCCTAGGAGCTGGTAGGTAAGGAAACAAGCAAATTAATTTCTTGGGGGGATGGGTTCTGCAGGAACCCTGCATGTGTTTGGAGGGTTCGTATTCAATGCTATGCAATGATATCCCGCATTCTAAAAGGAGTTAGTGCGGACCAACTCCTTCATGTTCGACCAAATGGTAAACGTCTTTAGAAGTAATTGCAATTTATACACATAACCGCACCAACAACCACAGAAATCATTCCACCCCGGCATTCTTTTCCAATACAATCCCCTTGCCAGAATATTTACAGACAAGAACGTCGCAAATTGCCACGCGTGATACCTTGGTTTTCTCCTGTTGGTACTCTATCTGGATGTGCGTCAGTTTCGTCCGAAGCTCTTCGTTGGCTGTCTGGAAAGCCTCCATCTCCATATCACACTTGTCTCCTTTAGCTCTGTTTTTCTTCGCCATTTTTTTTCTCCGAATTGTTTTAACCAAGCATAGATCCAATTTTTTTTTTTTAAAAGGGCGATTGTCACTTTGGCACAAGCTTATCAACTCTTTTTCAATTTGCACTTTGTTTGCGTGTCAATCTTCCCCCATCCTCCCTCGCCTGGGTTACCTGCCATTAGAAAGAGAAAAGCAAAAAAAAGAAAAATATATAAAAATGATCACCCAGAAGAAGAAAACCACCAAACAGAACAAAAGGGCACGTGAAACCATTTAACTAACCGTTCACTAAAGAAAAATAGATAAAGTATTTACAACAAGATAGAAATAAATAGTACGCTTATCACGGCAGTTTGGGGCACCAAGCGTAACCCCTTGGGGGGGGTCCCACTAAATAAAAGGTTTGCAGACCAATCAGTCCATCATCCAGTTTTGTAACCTGAAATATTTTGCTGACGTTATAGAGTTCCACAAAGTTCAAGGTATAAATACCAACCTCTACCCCGCTGTTCTCCATCAGATTCATGGAAAGAAAAAAAATAAAAGAAAAAGCCTCTATGGCTTAAAAGAGCAGCGTCTGGCGGGTAGACACTCACGGAGGTGAACAAGTTAAAGATGGACTGCAAGCGTTAAAGTTCCAGACACCTGAAGGAAACGTCTGGGAGGGGAACGACCAGAGCACTTGTTACACAACATCACATTATTTAAAAGACAGAGAAGGGAAACATATGAACCAAAAGCAAATAACCTCACCAAACAAAAAGCGAGCAGAATAGAATGTGGGCGATCCAACACACTATAGAAATCTACAAGACCTTCCCACGGCTATGACCGGTATTGTAATTCATACAATGACTGCACAGACAGTCAAACTTTGCCTTTTGTGAAACTGTCGTGCGGCTGTACTATAACCGGAGTTATTCGGTTTAATAGAGTATACTAAAACAAGATAAATGCGGTAGAACTGTATAAGGAGGGACGGAATAAGGCTTCACTGGCTGCTGTTCATCTCATAGCCCTGAACATATATAACGGTATACCTGTCCCAGGATCTTTTCACCCAACACAAGACCTCCGCAGAAGTTACTCGTTAATTAAGTACAAGGATTAACCACAGTCAGGGTGGTTAAGATGTGGAATACACTGGCACTGAGGTGGTTCTGGTATCTGGTACCCCCCCTCCACCTTTTGGGACATTATGAGATAAAATGTTTATTTCTTGAAGACAAGAGGTACTTGAAAGGACTGAACATGAACAACTTTTTTTTACCTATGGGTTCAGCATCAGTGCCAAAGGAACAGAAGCCTGTGTAACAGGAGAGGCCAGCGGACAATACAAAGGGATTTGCCCTCTAAACATCTCTAAACCAGGGGCGTCCAACCTGCGGCCCTCCAGCAGCAGCTGGACCTTCTCAAGCCAGAAGGACACATCTGGCCACCTGAATGCAGCTGGAGATTACTCGACTCCATTATCGATGCATTATGAAGGGCCAGCACCGCAGAAGAAACTCATTGGGGTCGGCACCACATAATGCATAGTAGCCATCTGAAATGTTTTGAAAAATCATTTTAAACATGGTTTAGTTAATAAACCCTACAGATTCTTTCAGACGCATTATCTTCCATCACAAATACCGGCCCACTTACCTAATCAGACGTTTAGATCCTTTGGAATAATGGAAAATTAACTAAAAGTCAAATATAAAGTACAATTCTGCCGTAGAAATAGCTGCTCCTTCAGCTTTTGGTGGGAATCATTATGAGACACACAAGCCGACACGCAACGTGGCTTTCTGCCGTGGACATGTTGTTTTAAGGTCGATGACGCATGTGAAGGAGCGGTCGGTATACAGAGCGTCTCGAGCAGAACAGGAGGATTAGAGGAACCGTTTAACTCCATGCATCACCTACAAAGACCCGAGCGACATCTGGATTCCCAGCTCGCTTCCATTCATTGCCGATTACACTAGAATAGCCCTTCTAAAGCTAGGAATATCAACTATTTCCAGAAAAAGTGTATTAATACCAGCCCAAAATTCACACACAAATGGTGTCAACAGGTTTTATTTACTTTGCTGTAGACCCAAAGTAAAAAACATTTTTTTTTCTTTCTTTCTTTGTCAGGATGCAAAATATCTCTGAAGCAATGGAGACCTCATCAGTCCCCGTTACACTCACAAAAGCAATGGTGCCACTGATGCCCTCAAATGTATCCCGGATCTTAAGTCTCACAACTTCTCCTTATGGCTATGACTGTATCAAACCGGTGGCCCTATAACCACTGGGAGGGCCCCTGGGCCAAGCTGCTCAGAGCCATAGAGAGCCCACAGAGTACGAGAACGCTTCTGTAAATGAATACGGAATGAAAGCATAATCCTGCGTACTGGTGAATGCAGAAACCTCTGCCTGAAATGCTTACAATTTGACCCATTTTTATTTTCCCCCCCAGGGACAATTGTCTCACCTAACATAAAAGTAGGTTATGGATTGGTTGTTGCCGTAGAAACTAAAAAGGCTCCTTGAACATTTCTGTGTAGTTTTTATTAGACTTGGGCACCAGGGGGCTCTTCGTGTTCGTCTTCGTGCTCGTCTTCGGGGAAAAAAAAATCTTCGTATTCCGCGAATATTCGCCCGTTCCTGTCTTCTCTTCGGGCGAATATTCGCGGACATTCTTCGTGCTCGTTTAATCTTCGTTTTCCTCCTGGTTGCCTAGCAGGGGTTAATACGGGGTTAATAACACATCACAGCAGCAGCAGCTGCCGTGAAGGTACGTGTGTGCAGCTCTATTGGTCGTTTCGGCAGGGGGCTGGTCTGGCATCAACGAGTGAATTGCAGAACTGCAGAATGCACTTCATTCGTTGATGGCAGGCGAGCCCCCTGCCGAAACGACCAATAGAGTTGCACACACATACCGAGGTGTACTGTCCATAGATGTTTAATAAAAGAATAGGGAATATTTTACATTTTTAAATTGATTTTGGACCACTTTACATGCCTAACATTTGCTACCTATTTACAATGGCATACTTTGCAACAACCCAACTTACTTATTGGACAGGACTGGAAAATAGCAGGACTGTCCACCAAAATCTTGGGTGTGTTGGCAGGTATGCTGATGGAAAAATGTTGGACAAGAACTAAAAAATAGCTTAGGGTTAATGTACGGTTATGTTTAAGATTAGTAGCAGTGCACTGGTTTGGTTAAAGATGGATTATGTCTAAATAATAATAATTTAATTTTAATGTTTTTTTTTAAAAAAAAATAGGGGTTTATTTAAATGTATTTTAAAGTTAGATTTATTATTTAGTACTTGATTATATTTATTAAATGTTTATAGTAGCGTTACCTACCGAGCTATACCTACCTATGTGTATTTGCATTTTGCATACCTAGTTTAGCTAAATTAGATGGGACAGGACTGGAAAAAAGCAGGACTGTCCCTGAAAAAGTTGGGTCTGTTGGCAGGTATGTGGATGGAAAAATGTTATAGGGTGAAGTGTGAGTTATAGTGTTAATGTAATGCTATTAGTGAGTGAAGGCCAGGGCAAATAACAAGGAAAAGGTCCTTGTGTTTTGTGCATTGTAAGTGTGTGTGTATGTGTGTTATGTGTGATGTCACTGTGTGTTATATGTGTTATATGTGTTATTGTGTGTGTTATGTTTGGTTGGTTGTGTATCAGAAGGAAAATAATGAAATGGAAAAGGAAATGGGAAAGGCAAATGAGTGGGCAATTGGCGACCCGCTCACCTGTTTCACCCCAGGGCAAAGCACCCAAACACTGTCAGTCTTAGACGTTTGGCAGCAGACTTCCAGAGCTCAGACACAAGGCCCTAGCGTAAGCTGGCCACTCCGGCGGAGGTAGCAGGCGTTGCCACACCGCAAACAGAGGCAGCCAGGGGGGAGAAACTGCCCTTACCATTAGGGACATTTTGGGCATGACTCTAGCCAGGAAGCGAACTGGCAGAGAAGAGATGCTGGCACCACCACCAGCAGCAGCATTGAAAAATGGGAAAGGCGAATGAGTGGGCAATTGGCGACCCACTCACCTGTTTCACCCCAGGGCAAAGCACCCAAACACTGTCAGTCTTAGACGTTTGGCAGCAGACTTCCAGAGCTCAGACACAAGGCCCTAGCGTAAGCTGGCCACTCCGGCGGAGGTAGCAGGCGTTGCCACACCGCAAACAGAGGCAGCCAGGGGGGAGAAACTGCCCTTACCATTAGGGACATTTTGGGCATGACTCTAGCCAGGAAGCGAACTGGCAGAGAAGAGATGCTGGCACCACCACCAGCAGCAGCATTGAAAAATGGGAAAGGCGAATGAGTGGGCAATTGGCGACCCACTCACCTGTTTCACCCCAGGGCAAAGCACCCAAACACTGTCAGTCTTAGACGTTTGGCAGCAGACTTCCAGAGCTCAGACACAAGGCCCTAGCGTAAGCTGGCCACTCCGGCGGAGGTAGCAGGCGTTGCCACACCGCAAACAGAGGCAGCCAGGGGGGAGAAACTGCCCTTACCATTAGGGACATTTTGGGCATGACTCTAGCCAGGAAGCGAACTGGCAGAGAAGAGATGCTGGCACCACCACCAGCAGCAGCATTGAAAAATGGGAAAGGCGAATGAGTGGGCAATTGGCGACCCACTCACCTGTTTCACCCCAGGGCAAAGCACCCAAACACTGTCAGTCTTAGACGTTTGGCAGCAGACTTCCAGAGCTCAGACACAAGGCCCTAGCGTAAGCTGGCCACTCCGGCGGAGGTAGCAGGCGTTGCCACACCGCAAACAGAGGCAGCCAGGGGGGAGAAACTGCCCTTACCATTAGGGACATTTTGGGCATGACTCTAGCCAGGAAGCGAACTGGCAGAGAAGAGATGCTGGCACCACCACCAGCAGCAGCATTGAAAAATGGGAAAGGCGAATGAGTGGGCAATTGGCGACCCACTCACCTGTTTCACCCCAGGGCAAAGCACCCAAACACTGTCAGTCTTAGACGTTTGGCAGCAGACTTCCAGAGCTCAGACACAAGGCCCTAGCGTAAGCTGGCCACTCCGGCGGAGGTAGCAGGCGTTGCCACACCGCAAACAGAGGCAGCCAGGGGGGAGAAACTGCCCTTACCATTAGGGACATTTTGGGCATGACTCTAGCCAGGAAGCGAACTGGCAGAGAAGAGATGCTGGCACCACCACCAGCAGCAGCATTGAAAAATGGGAAAGGCGAATGAGTGGGCAATTGGCGACCCACTCACCTGTTTCACCCCAGGGCAAAGCACCCAAACACTGTCAGTCTTAGACGTTTGGCAGCAGACTTCCAGAACTCAGACACAAGGCCCTAGCGTAAGCTGGCCACTCCGGCGGAGGTAGCAGGCGTTGCCACACCGCAGACAGACGCAGCCAGGGGGGAGAAACTGCCCTTACCATTAGGGACATTTTGGGCATGACTCTAGCCAGGAAGCGAACTGGCAGAGAAGAGATGCTGGCACCACCACCAGCAGCAGCATTGAAAAGGCGAATGAGTGGGCAATTGGCGACCCACTCACCTGTTTCACCCCAGGGCAAAGCACCCAAACACTGTCAGTCTTAGACGTTTGGCAGCAGACTTCCAGAGCTCAGACACAAGGCCCTAGCGTAAGCTGGCCACTCCGGCGGAGGTAGCAGGCGTTGCCACACCGCAGACAGAGGCAGCCAGGGGGGAGAAACTGCCCTTACAATTAGGGACATTTTGGGCATGACTCTAGCCAGGAAGCGAACTGGCAGAGAAGAGATGCTGGCACCACCACCAGCAGCAGCATTGAAAAGGCGAATGAGTGGGCAATTGGCGACCCACTCACCTGTTTCACCCCAGGGCAAAGCACCCAAACACTGTCAGTCTTAGACGTTTGGCAGCAGACTTCCAGAGCTCAGACACAAGGCCCTAGCGTAAGCTGGCCACTCCGGCGGAGGTAGCAGGCGTTGCCACACCGCAGACAGAGGCAGCCAGGGGGGAGAAACTGCCCTTACAATTAGGGACATTTTGGGCATGACTCTAGCCAGGAAGCGAACTGGCAGAGAAGAGATGCTGGCACCACCACCAGCAGCAGCATTGAAAAGGCGAATGAGTGGGCAATTGGCGACCCGCTCACCTGTTTCACCCCAGGGCAAAGCACCCAAACACTGTCAGTCTTAGACGTTTGGCAGCAGACTTCCAGAGCTCAGACACAAGGCCCTAGCGTAAGCTGGCCACTCCGGCGGAGGTAGCAGGCGTTGCCACACCGCAAACAGAGGCAGCCAGGGGGGAGAAACTGCCCTTACCATTAGGGACATTTTGGGCATGACTCTAGCCAGGAAGCGAACTGGCAGAGAAGAGATGCTGGCACCACCACCAGCAGCAGCATTGAAAAATGGGAAAGGCGAATGAGTGGGCAATTGGCGACCCACTCACCTGTTTCACCCCAGGGCAAAGCACCCAAACACTGTCAGTCTTAGACGTTTGGCAGCAGACTTCCAGAGCTCAGACACTAGGCCCTAGCGTAAGCTGGCCACTCCGGCGGAGGTAGCAGGCGTTGCCACACCGCAGACAGAGGCAGCCAGGGGGGAGAAACTGCCCTTACCATTAGGGACATTTGATTCATGACACTAGCCAGGAAGCGAACTGGCATCGAAGAGACACTGGCACCACCAGCAGCAGCAGCAGAATTGGGAAAGGCGAATGAGTGGGCAATTGGCGACCCACTCACCTGTTTCACCCCAGAGCAAAGCATCCAAACACTGTCAGTCCTTGGCGTTTGGGAGCGGACTTCCAGAGCTCAGACACAAGGCCCTAGCGTAAGCTGGCTACATTGGCGGAGGTAGCAGGCGTTGCCACACCGCAGCAAGTGCAACCAGGGGGGAGAAACTGCCCTTACCATAAGGGACAATTAAGGCATGACACTAGCCAGGAAGCGAACTGGCAGAGAAGAGATGCTGGCACCACCACCAGCAGCAGCAGCAGCAGCATTGGAAAAGGCAAATGAGTGGGCAATTGACGACCCGCTCACCTGTTTCACCCCAGGGCAAAGCATCCAAAGACTGTCAGTCCTTGGCGTTTGGGAGCGGACTTCCAGAACTCAGACACAAGGCCCTAGCGTAAGCTGGCTACATTGGCGGAGGTAGCAGGCATTGCCACACCGCAGCAAGTGCAACCAGGGGGGAGAAACTGCCCTTACCATAAGGGACATTTGAGGCATGACACTAGCCAGGAAGCGAACTGGCAGAGAAGAGACACTGGCACCACCACCAGCAGCAGCAGCAGCAGCATTGGAAAAGGCGAATGAGTGGGCAATTGACGACCCGCTCACCTGTTTCACCCCAGGGCAAAGCATCCAAAGACTGTCAGTCCTTGGCGTTTGGGAGCGGACTTACAGAGCTCAGACACTAGGCCCTAGCGTAAATTGGCTACACCAGCGGAGGTAGCAGGCATTGCCACACCGCAGCAAGTGCAACCAGGGGGGAGAAACTGCCCTTACCATAAGGGACATTTGAGGCATGACACTAGCCAGGAAGCGAACTGGCAGAGAAGAGACACTGGCACCACCACCAGCAGCAGCAGCAGCAGCATTGGGAAAGGCGAATGAGTGGGCAATTGACGACCCGCTCACCTGTTTCACCCCAGGGCAAAGCATCCAAGCACTGTCAGTCCTTGGCGTTTGGGAGCAGACCTACAGAACTCAGACACAAGGCCCTAGCGTAAGCTGGCTACACCGGCGGAGGTAGCAGGCGTTGCCACACCGCAGCAAGTGCAACCAGGGGGGAGAAACTACCCTTACCATCAGGGACATTCGAGGCATGACACTAGCCAGGAAGCGAACTGGCATTGAAGAGAGACACTGGCACCACCACCAGCAGCAGCAGAATTGGGAAAGGCGAATGAGTGGGCAATTGACGACCCGCTCACCTGTTTCACCCCAGGGCAAAGCATCCAAGCACTGTCAGTCCTTGGCGTTTGGGAGCAGACCTACAGAACTCAGACACAAGGCCCTAGCGTAAGCTGGCTACACCGGCGGAGGTAGCAGGCGTTGCCACACCGCAGCAAGTGCAACCAGGGGGGAGAAACTACCCTTTCCATTAGGGACATCTGAGGCATGATTTCAGCCAGGAAGCGAACTGGCAAAAGATACTGGCACCACCACCAGCAGCAGCGTTGGAAACGGAAAAAGGTGAATGAGTGGGCAATTGACGACCCACTCACCTGTTTCACCCCAGGGCAAAGCATCCAAAGACTGTCAGTCCTAGGCGTTTGGGAGCGGACTTACAGAGCTCAGACACTAGGCCCTAGCGTAAATTGGCTACACCAGCGGAGGTAGCAGGCATTGCCACACCGCAGCAAGTGCAACCAGGGGGAGAAACTACCTTAAACATTAGAGAGAAAAAATTTAACTTTCCAAGCTAAGAGCTGGGTAACCCAATTTGGGCAGATTGAATTTAAGAAAGGCAATCTGCTCCATGAGATGAGGTGCCATGCGTGAGCGCTGTGGACTCAGTATGTTTCCAGTCATAGAAAACACGCGCTCACTTTGAACAGTGGTTGGCGGACATGATAGAAGCTGCTGCGCAACCCATGAGAGTGCAGGCCACACACTCTTCTTTTCATCCCAGTAGCTAAGAGGATCAACATTAGGAGCAGAAGGAACTTCACAGAGGTAAAGTTTGACCATTTCAGCAGCACTACTCTCCTTTCTGCTGCTAGCTCTGTCAGATGGTCCAACTATACTGCCAAGTGCCTCTTCCCAAAACGCAGCTGCTCCACTCAGCTGTGTTGTGCTGCTTGTGGCACTGCTGCTGATGCTGCTGCTAGGGGTAGCAGACCACATCATCTCTTCCTCCTCCTGCACCTCACCCTCCTCGGACAGCATTCCCATTTTACGCTGCCAGTCACGCACCTTGTTGACCAATTGCTCCCGGTAGCTACTGAGAACATTGAATTTCAAAGCTAGCTTTCCCTTAATTCTTGGATCACAAAGGCACGCTAGCATCATTTCGGGACTCTCTTCCATTCGCTTGCGAAGGTGTACTTTTAGCAGATCCTTCAGCTTCCTGACTATGGCTGCTACGTCAGGATGTAGAGTGCCACCTTGAACAGCCTCACGGTTTCCAAGGAACACATCCATCTTGCTGCCTAGATGGGAGAACACTGGGATTACCTGGGCCAGACTGGCAGTGTTTGAGCTTAAATTTTCTGTGGCATCCCTGAATGGTTTAAGGACTGCCACTAGCTGGGCGATCACTGTCCAATCCTCCCTATTCAATGGAGAGGTAATCCCAATATTGTGCTCTGAGGCAAGATTATGGATTGCCCTCTGCTGCTCCAAAATCCTCTCTAGCATGTCTAACGTGGAGTTCCACCGTGTACTGACATCCTGACGTAGGCAGTGTACGGGAAGACCTGACCTCTCTTGCTCTTCCCTCAAAAGTTGGCTAGCCTTAACACTATGGTGAAAGTGCCCAGCGATCTTTCTGCAGCGGGACAGAACTACTGCTGCCACATTAGTTCCTTCTGACATTGCTGCCTTCACTACAAGATGGATGATGTGGGCTGCACAGCGCACACCAACAATATGACCATCTCGCAGCGCTTTCACCATATTGGCACCTCCGTCAGTTACCACAAAACCAACTTCAACATTGGTGCCCGCCTCTGCTCCCACCCAAAGGCTAAACATTTTCCTAATCGCATGCAGAATATTTTGGGAAGTGTGCTTTTCATCCATCACTTCTGCATGGAGAAGGAATGATCGGTAGCCTGCTGCAGCAACTTCCTTAGACACACCGGGCTGCCACCAGTGTGCTGTCAAAGAAAGAAAGGCATGCTGGGCGCTAGGTGCACTCCACAAATCTGTAGTGAAATGAACACACTGACCAGCAGCCTTGGAAAGCTCCTCTTTCACTGCTGCAACACAGGACCGATACAGCGAGGGGACAATGTTCCTGCTGAAAGTGGAACGTGACGGAACTGTGTATTGTGGAGCCACAGCCGCCATCAATTGTTTGAAAGGCTCCCCTTCAATCATGGAGAAGGATGCCCCTCCAACAGCAATGAACTGACCAATAAGTCGCGTTACTTTATTGGCCTGCTGTTTGGGCATCGTTCTCTTGGAGTGGAATGCCCCAAATTCTTCCAGGGTGGGCTGGGCATGCAGTGCTCCAACCTGCCTTGGTCTCTGGCTGCCAGCACTAGTTGCTGCTGCTGCTGCTGCTATTGGCTCAGAAGAAGAAGCTGTTGGGGTTTTTCCACGGCCACCAGCTATGCTGCCTGCACTAAGTTTTACCTCTGCATCTTTCCCCAATAGCACAGCGTTGTGTTGAGTGCTGAGGTGATGCTTCATGCTAGCACTGGTAAAATGGCCAGACACTTTCCCTCTGCTTATTAGCTTCCCACAATGTTTGCACTTTCCATAGCGCCCTTCTTCAACATTTTCAAAGTGCTCCCAAATTGGGGCGCGCATAGCCTTGGAGTGTGCCTTGGGTGCTGCTCTTACTGCTCGGGGTGGATGAACAGAGGCAGAACTAGTGGTGGTGGGACTGGTGGTAACAGTACTGGCCATAGTGGGACTGCTAATTGCTTTAGATTTGCTAGGTTTTGCTGCTGCTGCTGGTGGTGGTGATGGTGATGATCGTAGCGGAGAAGGTGGAGGCTCAGGGGAAAATTGTGCACTAGTCATTTGGACACTGCTCCCTGAGGAATCTGATTCCTGACCACTCATCTCCTCTACTTCCTCTGGCTCATAGTCTAGCTCTTCATTAGCCAGATCGAATGGAATTCCTGCTAGGCTGGAGCTAAGACTGATATCGTCGTGAGACTCGTGACTAGTAGTAGTGCGAGCAGGAAGAATAGACTCTGCACTTGGCCTCTCAGTCTCAGGCTCCTCTGCTACCTCGCTAGGTGGAGTTCCACTATGTGTAGCCCTCTCTCTAACTGTCTTTACAAAAATTTTGTAAGGACTTGGTGGCTTGCTAGAGGTACTAGGAGGACATGGCGTGGCGGTACCAGTGGGAACAGTAGGCGCAGCACTAGTGGTGGTAGAGGCGGTAGAGGTGGGGGTGGTGGTGGTGGTGGTTTTCCCTACAAAGGAATGAGATCGCTTTGGTTTGGGACCCCTCTGAGTCTTGCTGCTAATTTGGCTCTGCTTGGTACCTTGCATGCTGCTGGTGGATGGGGAAGATGCTGCTTGGGGCAAAAGGCACTTCTTTTTAGTCACTGGGCTGGTACTACTTGTGCTACCCTTTAACTTTGAACGTGCTTCTGGTGCTTTAGGCTTTCCGTAAAAAACCATAGAGCTTGTGGGCCTAGCCGCACTACTACTGCCTGCTTTTGGTGCCTTTCCTTTACTTGATGATCCTTCAAGCAATGCTTCCCCAAATGATAAGCGAGAGCTTGGCCTACTTGGCCGACTAGACTGACGCAAAGGCTGCATCTTAGAACTGGTGGTGGTGCTGGTGGTGGTGCTGGTGGTGGTGGTGGTGGTGGTAGATGGAGCTTGTCCCTCCTTAGTCCCAAAAGGAGGATCCATTTCAAATTTTGTGTTGTGTGTGTAGTGTAGTGTAGTGTAGTGTAGTGTAGTGTAGTGTAGTGTAGTGTTTAAAAAACTATAAAAAAAAAAATAAAAAAATAAAAATAAAAAAAAGGAAAAACGAATTAAAGACAAAAAAATTAGAGGAAGTTCTCTTCAGTGCTACTGCTTAAAAAGTAAAACTATGCACTACTGCACTGTGCTGTGTGCAATCTGCCAAAATCCTAAAGTTATTTAAATTATTAACTCAAGATTAACTATTTAATAACTAGCAGTATTTTATTTTTAATTTGAATTTACACGGGCCTAAGAGCTTAGCCTACTACTATGCTAGCCTAAAGCTATATTTCCTTACTATAAGTCTACCTCTAGGCAGACGCTCTCAAACCCACTAAGCTAAAGTGAGGTTAAATCAGATTCAGTATATGATTTATTAATTAATATTAAGTTATATAATATTAATAGATTAGAACTAATTTACTTATATATTATGTATTATAGATAGAAGAATATAGATTATGAATTAGAATTTAGAATTAGAATTACTTATATTATAGATTATGAATTAGAATATTATTATTTATAATATATTATAGATTAAGATTAAAGAAGATTAGAATTATTTTAGTACTACAGCTAGTAGCTTGAAGCTTTGCTTAGTACAGCTCGTCACAGTCAATTTTTCTTGAAAAGAATTAGAAATAAAATAAAATGTCACAGCAAAACAGTTATCTTCACTGCTTGCTGCACTCACTAGCCCAACAAGTTCACTTCACTGATGGACTGAGGTGAGCAAAACACTAAGGGTACTTTTAATAAAATTGAAATAAAATGTAAAATAAATGAGAAAATCTTTGCAAAACAGTTAACGTCACTGCTTGCTGATCAAAAAAAAACACAGCACTTATGCGGCTGCACTCACTAGCCCAACAAGTTCACTTCACTGATGGACTGAGGTGAGCAAAACAAATGAAATAAAATGAAAGATTAATTAAGAAAAATTGACTTGGTCTCTTACTGTTGCTAAAACAAAGCACAAACTATAGAGCTGCAGCACCAGTACTAATAAGATTAGCTGAACTATACGCTAGTAGTAATTAATTAATATTATTACTTTTATTTATAGCTAATTTAATTAACTATTAAGATAAGAAAGAATTAGAGAATTATTGATATTACTGATTTTAGATTAGACACTAGTAGATGTTCTGAATGTCTACAGTACACTCTACACTAGTATACTATTACTAACTATAACTGACAAATATATATATTTTATAATGAATTCAATTATTAATTATATTAATTAATATTACTGATTTTAAATTAGACACTAGTAGATGAATGTCTACAGTACACTCTACACTAGTATACTATAGTATATATATATATATGACTGACAAATATATATATATATATATAATATTATAATGAACTATTAAATTATAGATTCTATTAAATTGTAATTTATAAATTCTATTTAATTTATTTAAGCAGGACAGGCAATAGGCACTAGTGCCAGCCCAGGGCAAGGGCACCCCAGTGCCACTGAGGCACTGGGTGCACTGTCAACTCAACAGCACTTACACTAAAGTTGATGACAAATTAATTTTAAAAAAATTAAATTAATCAAATTATTATTATTAAATATATTAATTAAGTAGCACTGAAGTGAGGATGAAGTACACTGTGAGAAATGGCAGGCTAAGGCTTACCAGTCTCACACAGAACAGAACAATCTCTCTGTAACGCTCGGATGCAGCACAGCAGTGTTGCCAAAGCAGTCACAGCGAAAAATGAATGGATCTCTCAGGCAAGCTCTGGTCTTATAAAGGCGCCTTCAGAATTCAAAAAACAGCAGCACAGGCATTGGACGAGACCCTTAGCGTTACGTCACAAGAGTGAGCTGATTGGACAGACGAGGATCAGCTCACTCCTGTTTGAAATTTTGGCGGTTGCGCGGCAAAAACGAAGACGATCACGAAGAATCTTCGATTCTTCGTGATTGTGAGTCTTCGTCTTCGCCTACGGTTTGCCGGCACTGTATTCTGTTCTACGTTCCTTCGGAACGAACAAAAAAACGGCCTCTTCGTGCTCGTTTTCATGTTCGCCCGAAGACGAATGCACAAGTCTAGTTTTTATGCAATTAAACCTTTAGAAGAAAGACTGCAATGACAGATCTGCGAAGGCTTATAAATATATACTTAACACGCTACACGTGCAATCAACGAAACAGACACATTACAGGGCATCTTATGGGAACAGACACATTACAGGGCTTTAGGAGAGGATGTGTTACATAGATGTGCCGTTACCCTGTGACGTGATAGCGATCACAGAGTGTAAAGCTCATTTCTGAAAGCAATATGTTTACACATGAGCCATCGGCAATGCTGGCAAGCACGTTTCCAAATGTTCTATATGGAGCCGTAAATTAGCTTCTGTATATGGCAAGGTTATCGCATACAGCAACTGCCTGGATACCCAACATGCCTTCCACATTCAAACAATATTACGAGAAAAAACGGTCATAAAACAAAATCTACAGATCTAAAACAATAAAATACACCTACCACGACACTTTTCTTCCTTTCGTTTTCTGCACCCACTTGCTTCACTGCATTTCCTTTTGTAAGAAAACCACACGTCGGCGTCATTTACCTACAGCCCGGCATCCTGAGCGATAGAGCGACAGCTCGGGCTGAAGCGTGAGTGTTACAAGCAGATAACCCCGCGTGCCTTAAAAACAACGTGACCTTCCCGGGGCTCAAGCGGCAATAAGAGAAGCCACAGCCATGAGACTTGGGATTACGTATTGTGTTTGATCTACAATCAAATATACATACATACATACATACATACATACATACATACAATGTAGGAGCCGTACGGTCAGAGGCCAATGTAGAACAACACAAGAGCGTTCAATGCCAGCGGTAACATTCTAAGAGCTATAAGGACACAGCCAGCTAGCAGAAGAAAATATAAAGCGTTATGTGGACAATCTGTTGGGCTTCTCGAGGTTTAAGTTAACATTTTGTATATAGCACCTGCAGATACTGTAGCGCCGTTACAATAGAGGAGCAGCGAAGGCAATATCAACAGACGAACAGGAGGGCGTACAATCTATAAGCGCTGCGTAAATTGCTTGCGCTATATAAATGCCACAACTCTCCCTTTACTGAATAAACCTGATCATGACTGTTGGATTGTCTAGGGACCCCCCCCCATCAATTAAAGACACAGAGCAAAATTGCATAATTAAACGTATTTTTCGCTGAAAGTTAAATATGTCATGGCGGGCTATTTACAACCCGCCGTGACACACCAAACGTTTAATTCATAAATAACTCAATAAAAATTAACAGTATTTCTTATAAAATAACACTCTTTAAAGCGCAAAATGAAACCACTGGCGTCCTCCACTAGCACAGTGGCTACAAACTGCCATCACCGGGGCACTAAGCCCAGGGAATGCCCTGCACTTACTTCCTAAGGCCTGTGGACGAAATCAGGGCCATACCAAAAATAACGAGGGAAGGAAGGGTGGGACGACAGGTAATTCCCTCAAGGGCTCCCCTATAAATAGCATGACTTCCCGCCATTCAGTGAGCCCCGCCCAGCTTGTCTAAACACCCACCCCTAAAACTTTTCACCCCTAAACCTGTTGGCTGATGTCCCATCCAACCACAGTCATGTCGCCGTTTCCTGGGGCATTTTAACCCCTTCAGGGCTTCTCCTAGAAGGGTAAATACCGGCAGGTACCTTCAGCAAGGTAGTCTAACCTAACCCTGCATAATGCATAATTCAATGAGAGAGGAGAAATAAATATGTATGAATCATGGCATTAAACATATTCGCTAGCAATATCTTGGGTTCCATGAAGACAACAGAAGCTCTAATTTCAGGTCATAGGAAGCGGTTACATTTAAACAGATCAAAGAACGCCTTCCGAACAACATCCCAGACCTCAGATAACCCCGCACGGCGCATGATTCCTTTACGCTTGAGATGCACCGAGATTCGTTTTTACCAGCAGATTATGGAACTATTTCAAAGTCACAGAGCCTTCATTGTAGAGCAGAGCGAAACCCATGTCCCTGCCCCCACGTCACTGTACTCCGCAATGTCACCGAGGCAGCGCGTTTGCCACGTCTTGCCACATGCAGAAGATAGAGACGGTGTATAGCGCTCAGGATAGCTTTATGCGTATCCCATGCATTTTAAAATTCCCTCACTGTATTAGCCTCTGCCATTTCTGCTGGGAGGCTGTTCCACTTATCTACCACCCGTTCAGTAAATAACAGTGACGGAATGATGTCTCAACCACCACTAGACATATATTCTGTCAACATGGAAGGGTCATATTTTGTCCCCCACTTCTAAGTTCTATTAAAGAAAGATAATATGTAGGGGGGGCAGTTTCAAATTTAAATTAAAAACTGACGTTTTATTTAAGTTCCGCAACATCCAAAGCGCTCCGTGTGTACATAAAAACACGAGCGCTCTTCCATCGCCACGAGACGTGAGTTTGTCTGCTTTTCCTGTGAATACGAGTCGTTTCCTGGAACTGCTGCATTTAAAATGAATAATTCATCTTTTTCCCCCCACACAAGCGTGATTAAGAATGCAGAAGACACGGTGGGCAATAAACCAAGACCTCAAGCAGGTCACTCTCTCCTACAGCCCAGATTTTTATCCAGCATTTTTTTTTTTTTTTTACCGATAGATTGCAAGCTCACAAGACCAGGGCCCTCTTCTCCTTTTGCGTCTTATTGCCAAACAATCTGGGAATTCCACTCTTACCCACGGGTTAAATTATGAAACAGTAGGGACTGAGAAGTACCGGATGTTAGCAGTGGGGTACCCCATTTATTATTGGCACCTCCAGCGGCATTTTAAAGAGCCGGGTATGATCAGGAGAGATATGGGGAGCAAAACCAGACAGTATTTCCACCCCTTCAAGAACATGAAGAGGATTTACATTTTGTTGCCCTTATAACGGGGGATTTAAGTACCGTATTTGCTCGATTATAAGACGATGTTTTTTCCAGAGCAAATGCTCTGAAAAATACCCCTTGTCTTATAATCGGGGTCGTCTTAGAATCAGACCTAAACTAGGTCTGACTATGAGACTAAGATCCAGATCCCCCGCAGCGATGCAGGGGACCTGGATCCTCCTGTCTCCCCCCCCGACACACACCCGTGATCTCTGACAGCCGGGGAAGGTCTGCGCGATGGACGCAGACAACCCCCGCTGCTAACCGAACCTCCTCCCAGCTGCAACGGAAGTTGTCTACGCGAATCGCGTAGAGCTCTACACACTGCCCGGACTACTCACCGGTAAGTTTGGAGGAGGGAGGGGGAGGCAGAGTGCTCTGTGAAATGCCTTTTAAACCCCTTAATGCCACTCTGCCTCCAGAAATGCCTTTTAACCCTCTATACGCCACTCTGCCTCCTGAAATGCCTTATACCTCCCTATATACCACACTCTGCCCCATAATATGCCTTTTAACCTCCTAAATGCCAGAGTGGCATATAGGGGTATAAGGCAATTCTGGAGGCAGAGTGGCACATATGGGGGTCAAAAGGCATATCTTGGGGCACAGTGGCATTTAGAGGGTTAAAAGGCATATCATGGGGCACAGTGGCATATAGGGGGTATAAGGCATTTCTGGGGCAGATGTGCATAACTGGGGGGGCAGGTTGGAAAAAAAAAAAGGAAATAAAAACAAAATATTTTTCTCAATCATAGCTTTTATTAAAAAAAAAATGTTCACAAAGTTTACATGAATTAACTGGTAAAACTTTTTTCCTATAGGGTCGTCTTATATTCAGGCTTTTTCTTTTTTTCATAAATTAATATTCAGATTTTGGGGGGTCGTCTTATAATCAGCAAATATGGTAATTTCCCCTAAAATTCAAAAAGCTTGCCTCCTGCTAGGTGTCCATGAAGGGTTTCCCAGGAGGCAGAACCAGCCTCCGGTAGCGTGCCAGCGACGTGTGCCGACCTACGTGGAATATACCGTTCTAGACAATATTTCAAGTAATAAAACTAGCCTGGGTGATAATAAGGGGTAGTTATTTTGATGACATCAGCAGCCGAGAGGAAACTGGAAAAGCGACACCCGTGACACTCCATGGTCAAAAAGCACCTTAATTTAAGGCTTTTAGTGGATAAAAAGGAGTTCCTCTCTCACCTTATCAGCCATTCACATCGGGTGCAGACAGATTTTCCTTTTCCCCCATAATGCAACAGCCCGGACCTCCATTTTTACGGCTCCTTGGGTAAGCCAGAGGAGATCAAAAGATCCCCCCCAACTGGGACATGATCTCGTCTATCCTGCAAAGGACGGTGCCCTAAAATCTAAATGGATTAGTACCAAATGTGATAAAGCAGCTCTATAAAAAGACAAGCCTCGGGCAGCAGGTCCGGGGCACAGCAGTCCCAAGTCACTTTTCTGGGGCCGACCGCTCTACTGGGCGACTGAGCCAACTAGTAAGCCGCGGCTCTTAATGGTCTGGTTGGAAAGACAGCAAGATCACTTTGGAACCAGCCTATTTATACTACAGAGATTTGTGTAGACCTCAGTAGTATCTTTCCAGCACAGCAGTACATAGTGACGATCTTCTTCTTCTCCTCAACACAAGGAAGACACACAGCAGAGGACAGAGACCGCCTCGGCATGATAGGTCTGGGATGTAACCCAGCTTGATGCACACCAAAGAGACGTGCAGAGGCTACCAGATTTCAGTAAAAACCAACTAAATCCAATTAACAGGAAATCTACAGGGATTACTGCGGCCTCACGGGGAGGAAAAATCCCATTACGACAGCCTAAGACTCTCGGCTTTATGGTTACGTGAATGAACACTTTGCTAATCAGGATGTTGTAAAATTCCCTGCACTCGAGCGGACAGGAAGCGGCCGCGGAATATCCGTAACCGGATTAATGCCACATTCTGCCAACTTCAGCAATTTCTATTTCATTATACAAGCTACCAGAGCCCTGCGGAGCAACGCAAAGGCCCCGCTCGCTAAATCATTGCTTATTCACATTCCTGTTACCATACATTTTATCAACCGCCCGTTAACCATGTTTTTTTTCCTCATCAAACAGGCATTAATGGGAAAACAATACTTATTTTGTTGCTTTATGTCATAATCGCCATCTTCCTACCACATCACCCCTTAAATAACCCAAAAATATCTGTAATAATAACTTGGGGAGTTCCTCCGTAAAGCTTGCCCCGTGCCAAGCACGCCAGTACAGTACCGGCAGAAGAACAGGAAGTGAGTAACCAGTTCCTGCGTGGGCCGACAGCCAATCGGGACGTAGATACATACACAGCGCATAGATTCATTTGGCCACGTTTCACAATATGAAAATGTGGATATTTGACACTAAACGGGACTGACTGGAAACCGGGTTAATAAACACGAACCCGCCCCTCTCTAAACACACAGGTTTCACTACACGCCATCTCGTGGGAACACAACATTACACAAAGAACACACAACATTACACAAAGAACACACACTGATGCATTTTAGAGGAACAGCTTTTTGTCGGGCTGGATTTACCAAGCATACCCCCCAATCATCCCTCTTTTAGATCCAGGTCCCTCTTTCCTCCCCCCAATGCCCCGCTTTTCCAGGAGCTCAGAATGCGTGCTGGGTGTTAGCGTGTCACCGTGTGCCACAGCCCTGAAAGTCACAGTAAAAACAACAAGCTGTAAATAACCATATTTACATATGTAAATAAAATACATTATCTTCTGAAAGCCCTAGGACTCCTCTAACCGCTTCCCCATCACAGACGTGCCGCTCTGGCCATCATATGCTCTTAAATGTCCCAGAAAACACAATAACGCAAGAGGCACTTTAGCTACGAACTTATTAGTGCTTATCTTAACCCTCGAACTGCATTTCCATCACTCGCACTCCCCAACTCAATAGGTAATGTGCACGTATGTAAAAAACATTTTTAAAACATTTTATTGGAGCCGATAAAACGGGAACATGGAAAACCTGGGTGGGATCGAGGAGCTAACAAGTGCCAGGAAACAGGTTCTGTCCATCGACTAAACAATGGAGTTTATTCACTAAAGGGAGAGTTGATAGGAGAATTTGCGATGAAGTTGTGCTTTCAGCTCCCAACTTTAATGTTCATCATGAAGCGCCAACACGGCCAAGTTTTTCCCATGAAAAAGGGCTGCGCTGCCCCTGCATAATGTATATAATTCAATGGGTAAAGAGACTTTAAAGAAGTCTCACTGATTTAACTATACATTATACAGGGCCAGCCAAGCTATTCGTGCAGAAAGCTCTCCGGGGTTGGACCTTCCTAATGAATAGTGAAGTCAAGGACCTGAAACACGACTATCCCGATGACTCTCCCTTTAGTGAATAAACCACATGCCAACCCTCCTAACAGGCTGTCTTCTCTAGCACTTGGAATCACAAGTGTCCCATTTTTTTTCATTCTTTTTACTGGGCCAACACAGAAAATAAAAAAAAATTAACTTCCATCTGAAAGAGACCTCTGTGCACCACAAGGCTTACATAACTCTACATAATTTTCCATGGTGGGCAAATAACGCTCCATAGGTAAACTCTCTCTACATATATATATATACATATATATATATAATTGTCTTAGCGTAGCGATCACATGTGTCATATTAGACTTACCCTTCAATCCTTTCCGTTCTTGCCCCAAATAAAAAATACACTGACCCAAAGCGAGCGTCAGCACCGCATCGGTATAAATGTGCAGCTGACAGTAATTCACTCGCTTCGCAGAGAAACATTAACCCTTCTGGTTCAGGAGCGACCAGCAACTTAGATTATGAATGAAACTGGAATTCAACAAGATCGTTGCGTGCAAACAAAAATTCAATCAACAAGAAGCTGTCATAAAAAGTGTATTTTCCATCCCAAAGTATTAGCATTTAGAGGCACGCTCCACCCGTTACAGACACCTTAACGCATATGACAGCTGCGGGACCCTGTTAGCCAGCTCCAGCGATTAGTTGGTTACAAAATACACATTGCACCAGCGGGGTTTATTCACTAAAGTGAGAGCTTGCAGTAGGGTTGCAGCTTCGGCTCACAGACTCCTCTAGGCATGAAGGTCCAGCCCGCCTCTCCAGCAACTCCAGTTTGGTGAGCCCTGCATGATGTATGCATCAACTGACATCTCACCAATTGAACTATCCATTACACAGGGCCTGCTCAGGCCTACCTGCAGAAGAAACGAGTCATGGCCGGCCCTTAGTAATGAATAATAAAAGCTTTTAAATAAAACTAGTGGGAATCCTGCCCACGTAGGACGCTGTACGCTCTCTCTGAATTCCAGCTGCATTCTAGACTGCGTGTGAGACGCTACAGCTACAGGTTGGTTCCTCCATGAAGCCGTCATCTCGATCAACATAGAGCGATACACAAAAAAGCAGATATTTATGATATGATTCCTGGAACACAGCAGTCTTCTTTTCAGACCTGCGCTGTTTAGTTGTTTTGTTATCACAGTGATTGAACTAGACGTACGATGTCATTGAATCAGATCCTGACCTCATACACCCATAACCCCCATTTAAGCCAATTACCTTACTTTATTTCCTTACCGGGAGCCATGCCAGTTGCAGGACGCTCACCGCCTGTCTCCCAGTAGCCAGCTAATGCCTACGGCAGACTGATCGATAAGTCACGGCGGGACTGCGTGTTTTTATAATAATGCACATAATTGTTGCCAATGCAGCATATCGGCATATATTTTCTTTGATTCCCAGTAATAATACTGAGATGGTGGTAGATAAGTGGAACGGCGTCCCAGTTTAAGTGGCAAAGGCTAATTCAGTGAGGGAATCTTAAAAAGTTTGGGGTAAGTACAAGGCTAAGACTTATTATGGTTTTACTCTTAACATCAGGAAAAATGGGATGAATGGTTCTTTTCTGCCGTCAGTTTCTCATTAATCTTGTGTTTTCAGTAGGAGTTCTAAATACCGTATAAAAGCTAGAAGCTCTAGATGTTCCTCTCTATGGTTATTTCTGCCAGTGACAGGAAGAGAAGCAAGACTTCCTGCAGGGCCTAGAGATCAGAATGGTTCTAGGCTTTGGACGCCATCCCAAAACGTATTCCAAAATCCTAAACGCTACGGCTCTTTACATTATATCAACCCACGTAAATGTACTAGGACCCCACCATATGTCTACAACATGATGGAAAGCATATCTGCTTCCTATTCTCGGCATACGTATAATTATTCCTCCCCTATTGTTAAGTTGATCATAATGATGAAAAAAGGGAAATTCTGTATTAAAAGAAAAGTGCACTCCTTGGTCAAAGTTGATTTTTATTGGAAAAAGATGTAAAGGTGCATGCTTTTGGACTGACGAAAAGACCTCAGGTGCCCCAAAACCATACATGTTTCCAAGTCGGCTGGATCAAACATATGAGCTTCCACCAGAGACTCGGTTACCGATTGTAGTTAATTGGGCCAGGAAGCCTTTGTAAAGGTGAGTCGAGGAGATGGGGGAGAAAACGGACTAGGTAATCTGGCGGTGCACTGTGCCCATTCTCTATAGGCATATATCCATGTGATTGTTGTATATTATACGGGACATTATTATATCCTCTGCTGGAAGATAAATCGGTGGAGTCCCTGACAAGCAGCTTTAAAACAAGTGGTCGGTTCCCCCGGACTGTCCCAGTCAGTAAAAATAGTCTTTGAGACGGTCCTTGGTCACTCAACCATACCGTGCCCCAGACACCTAAACGTCTGTGTTTATGCCCGTTTGAGTGTATTGGGGTAAGCGTCATATTGCCATACACAGGAGCTGTGAGTTTCAGGGTTTTTGCCCCAATCTTAGAGTGAAGGGGCAGATTCTCAGAGTCACACATTTCTACACTGCTGTGATCTCATTGGTGCTTTTACTATCAGTATGTGATGGTTGATATTCCTGCTTGAATGCAGGTTACTCAATTAAGTGTCTACCTGTCAGGTTTTCCATAAGGTTCATTTTATTTGGTTAACACATTTGGCGCTGGCTTCATAGATCTTCATGATGGGCTTGTAAAGGGTTAATATTTCACAAGCCTAAGGGTGAGCTCATTGAGAAAGTCATCTGGCACTCAACACTTAAAATTACAGGAGAAGCCATATGAAAGTGACAGATGTCACCGTGTCATCCCTATTTACTGCTTACAATAAGGTGACACCAGGTATCCTCCCCGAGTCCCAAAACATAAAACTGGTCCCAAGAACTGACACTTATATACCAATATACCCTAATCTGCACATACTTAACACGTAAATTTTCCCATGAAATAAAAATCTGTACACGACGAGCAAACAAATCTACAAATAGGCAAAATCAGTGTTTGCGATAAATCAGGAATATTGGATTAGGCTGTACAGTTTCTACCGCCGCGTGAGCAGCATCAGACCGTATACCATTTCCACCCATTCTACAAACTGATCCATTAAAGGATTCTTCATTATATCCGAGAAGTGACATCCTTCCAACAGACATTAAGCGTCTGATCCTTGGACATTTTTATCAGTAGCTTGTGCTTATCTGGAGACCACCACACCCCAGTACATTGCAATGCAAGCAGTCTGCAGACCTGCAGCCTCCCAACTCCCACCAGTGTCACATAATGCAATAAGGCATCTGCTGTATATCAGTAAATGCAGAGTATCACCCACATTCACACTGATCTGCATGATAAAGCAATTTATCGGTTAAAACACACACACATACAGCCATTTACATGTACTAAACCCAGCTTTCAGCAGCAAAGGGTTAAGGGTGGTTCCCTTCTCTTGCCCATCTAAAGACAATAAGGGCAAAAGGGGTGATGTCACTTAAGGACAATATCTCACACCGACACTGCATAACCACCCAATCCACGGGCCTACAATGTGAGAAATTGTTGCACATCACACCAGATCCTGTACAGGCAGGTGTGATGGGCAGGGAAGCAGAGCAAGCAATCCACAGAAAGCCAGTTAAAGCACAGTGTCTCCCCCAGCTAGGAAACCCACTCTGTGTTACTCACTGGGGTTACTGCTCGTGACACTTACAGGAATTGCTGCCGGAGACACGGGTGGGTTTGGATGAATCCTCCATTCACCATTCCATCAGGAGGAGCTGTCTCTGCACTTGGTGCTGCTGCTGCAGTGCCGTCTATGGCCAGAGCCTGCGAAGCAGCAGAGCATACACCACGTGCTTCACTGACAGGTACACCGGCGACACCTAGTGGAGGATCTGCTAACTGCCACAGTGCATCTTGAGGCTATAGTCAAAGTTGTCGCCTTATTTTGGGCCAACCTAGAAATTGATGTAAAGTCACTCGCCGTGACATCATAGGGGCTACAATCTGGTTATAAAAAAGGTCCCTAAGGTCTATAAACACCAGAGGCAAAATGTTAAACAAATTAAAAGTGTAAAAAAAAATATAAAAGCAAAAAAAAAACATTTTTGCTCCACATGCCAAACATTTTTAAAATTATATATATATATATATATATATAGATAGATAGATATAGATATCTATATATATATAATTCCCATCTCACCTCACTATGTGTCTTCCTAGGGTCATCTACCAGAGGCCTGGGAGTTTGAGGGTTCCGCACAGTATCTTAGCTGTTCCCAGCGATTCACCGGGATGTTTAATTTGTTTTGGAAAGCCATCATAAGAATAGTCATTCTAAAAATGAGTTATTACATTTTATTTTAAATTCAATTTCCCCCACCCTCCTTATAAATTTCACCACCAACACTGTATAATGCCTGTATTCCCCTGGCCTTCCTTCCGCCTGGCGTACAGTCTTGGGGTGGAAACCTCCCTACATCATGAGGAGCTTCTGGGTCATCACATTGTTTTTTTTATTTTTGCAGTGGCATTCAACCAGTGGAAGAAATCTTATGTAAAATTGCAAAAAAAAAAATTTCATTTTTTCTTTTTTATATATAAATGTCTTAAAGAAAGCTTTATTTGTGCTCTTGTCACTAGGGTGTGAAAACCCAGGGTCATGAAGGGGCTGGGGAGCAGTGAAGCAAACTGGGCTTAGACCCATGGCTTGCTTATTTGTCCAGTGGCTGCTTCCTCATGTCAGCCTAGAAATAAAGGTGGGATCCTCTACTGATTCATGGAAGGCAGTCTTCTCAACGAGCTGACCCTGAATCCATTTCATAGTTCATCTTGAAGACTCTATTGTTGTGACCCACTCTTGGCAGTAACCACAAGAATTCCACTAACAGTTTTTATTAAAACTGTCACCTGAAGTCATGCAGGGATTTAACTATGATATAGCAGCGATTGAAGCACAGATCATGAAGCCATGATGCCATCAAATCACATTAGAACATTAAGGAGAGCGACCCCAAGAATTTGTCCATTCATCCTGAGATCCGGGTATGTAATGCATGGAGTCATGGCTCGGTTCTATTCATCATTCAACATCATTTTGTGAACAAAACAGAGAATAACCTATTCAAGGCTGGAACTCAGGATCTACTTGGATTTTTTTTTACAAACTTAGAAATGTACACTGTGTTCATTTAAACAAAGAAAATTGAAATGATTTCTGTTTTTTATAAAATACTATACATTTATAAAATACTACACACCCACATTTTTGTCTTAATTATTATAATTTTTTTTTTTCGGAATGAATGATGCCAGTAATAGTGTGAGAATGCTATTGTATGATTTCTGGATTTCTTTTTTTTTCATGTGTGTTGTGCTCAAACATTTTAGAAAATGTCATTAGTCGTGGTTGGATCTGGGAGCCTCTTTGCTTTCTGTTTACTATTTTTACCTTCTAATCTACATCTGTGTGAATTAGCGCTAATCAGATTGTGAGTTCATGCTGTGGACAGCCATGCGTGTAATCTGCATGTACACGGCCTGATCAGCCACCCAACTGTGTATATGTATGTATGTTACAGTGAGTGAGTGTATTTGTGTTGCAGTGTATGTGTGTTAGAGTGCATGTGCGTGTGTTAGAATGCATGTGTGTTTGTGTGCAAGCGTGTTAATGTTTGTATGTGTTAATTATAGTCTTGTGTGGGGGAGGGACCCGGGGCCACAAGTCTTTACCCTCTCTTGTAAACAGGGCATCCACTTGATTTGTAAAGGAGTAGTTTAGTGTCCCTGACATGAAAACCCCAGTTAAAGGGGCCATTTAAATTATAGAAACTTCAGCAGCTGCCGTTCTTCTCCATTATTCGGCAGGTTCACAAAGTCTCCATCTAAAGAGAATACTCACTGCCTGATCCCAGAAGACTCCGACAGGGAGCTGCAAATTGTTTTGGAAAATCAAAATCACAGGGAACATTATAAAAAAAGCTCAAGTCAATAAAGTAAACAAAAATACATCAGCAGAATTTACATTTTTTTTATTTTTATTTAAAGCACACAAAATTGAATATAGATTACATGCCAGTTTTCCATTCCACGGAATGGAGCGGAGGGGAAATTGCAGGCGGCAGGGGCACTGACTGCACTTTTCCATTTCAGCCACAAGGCACACAAGCTATGGTTATAAGAGTCATGGTCCGGTGGCCCTGCAGCCCGAGGTCATGCCAGTGGCTGCCAAATTTTCCACTTTGCGCTGATTTGAAAATCTTTTGAAAAACAAAAACCAAACAGATTTGAATGAAATCTAGATTTTTGGTGGTAATGTCTGCAAATGCATTTTTTTCGATACTTCGCCCAAATTCAACATTCAGGGATCTGCGTTCTCTTGTAATGGTGAATGTTGCTTCATATATTTACATACATGTGTAGATGTATACCGTATATATATATATATATATATATATATACCGTATTGGCTCGAATATAGGCCGCACTTTTTTCCCCCACTTTAAGTTTTTAAAGTGGGGGTGCGGCCTATATTCGGGGTCTAGCGCCCGACAGGCAGCGGGGTTAAGATACAGATCCCCCGCAGCGGTGCAGGGGACCTGCATCCTTCTCCCCGATACGCTCAGACAGCCTCCCCTGCCAGCACTTCCCACGGGGGGGGGGGTGCCGGCACGGGAGGTTATCTAAGCGTTTTACCTCTGCCCACCCCCGACTTACCGGAGCAGACTCCCGGGTGTCTTGCGGGGCCGGCGGGAGACATCTACGCAATACGCGCATGCAACTTCCGGTACCGGTACCGGAAGTTGCATACGCGTATTGCGTAGATGTCCCTCGCCGGCCCCGCAAGACACCCGGGAGTCTGCTCCGGTAAGTCGAGGAGGGGGGGCAGAGGAGGACAGCGGCAGCGTATCGCGGGGAGGGAGGACAGCGGCAGCGTATCGCGGGGAGGGAGGACAGCGGCAGCGTATCGCGGGGAGGGAGGACAGCGGCAGCGTATCGCGGGGAGGGAGGACAGCGGCAGCGTATCTCGGGGAGGGAGGACAGCGGCAGCGTATCGCGGGGAGGGAGGACAGTGGCAGCGTATCTCGGGGAGGGAGGACAGTGGCAGCATATCTCGGGGAGGGAGGACAGTGGCAGCATATCTCGGGGGGGGGGACAGAGTGGTAGCATGTTTTTTTTGGTGCTTTTTTAAAGAAAAAAAACTTTTTCTTTAAAAAAGCACCAAACTTTTAGGGTGCGGCCTATATACGGGGGCGGCCTATATCCGAGCCAATACGGTATATAGGGATGTAAGGATGTTTGCACTGCAACAGAATAGCAATGCCCTGATCAGCTTGCGTATCACAGTCTGCCCTGACCTTTAAATCTATTTATTAATTTCCCAGCCTATTACCAGAACTGGATTGGAACGTAGCAGCTCCTCAAGGTCTACACCCCGGTTTCACAGGTTATTGATGCCTCAGAGAAGTTATTACCCTCTTCCAAGCCGCATACCTCTATTATCATTCAGATAGCGAATTGCAGCCGATGTGATGGCCAAGCTGAATAGAGCCCTGAAAGCACAGTTAGGCTAGGTTTCCACTTGGGTTTTTGTCCTGCGTTTTTTCTTGATGAAAAACGCCAGGAAAAACGCCAAGAAAACTGCCACTGCATTTACCTGCGTTTTGGCGTTTTTTCTGGAGTTTTTTCTGGCGTTTTAGCCTTTCTGTGGAAATTGCTTTTTTTGACCTTAGGCAGTTTTTCCAGCCTTTACAAGTTAGAAGTTTCACCCAGCTAAAAGGGATTAGGATAAATGGCAAGTATCTGCCCTCTCCTGACGTCATTTACTTGGTAGACCCTTTTGTCTCTTTTCTGTGGTTTGTAAGGCATGCTTTATTCCGAATGTCTGCTCCTCTGGGAAGATTGGCCCCAAATGATGGTGCAAATTGTTTGCTGTTGCTTTTGGCACGCAGGATCCAGTTGATGCGTCGGGTATGTTTGTTTGTAATGGCATGTTTGTTCCAAATGGTGTAAAATTCAATATGAACCTGTCCAGGACTTTGTTTTGTGTGAAACTGTTTGTTTTCAGCCTATTTCTCGTAGGACACACAGATACTGGGTCCATCTTCTGCATTGTAACTGTGGAAAAAACGCCATAAAAAACACCAAGGCAATAAACCCACATGGCTTTTTCATGGCGTTTTTTCTCTCCCATAGACTTCTATTGGAGAAAAACGCCAAGATTTCTTGCAAAAAACGCCAGAGTGTCAACATGCTGCGATTTTGAAAAACTGACACAGAGCCCAAAAAAGCAGAAAAACGCCAAAGAGGACTGCAAAAAACGCCAAACAGAAAAACGCCAAGTGGAAATGGCATTTTGCGATTTCCTATTGAAGAACAGCTAACATCTGGCTGCAGCCGTTTTTCACTAAAAAAACGCCAGGTGGCGCTATTGGCGTTTTTATGGGCGTTTTTAGCAAAAAAAAACAAGTGGAAATCTAGCCTTAATGCAGGAAGATACGCAACGCATCTTTAGTGAATAAACCCCTACAATGCGATTAGGAGTAAAAGTAAACCTACATTTTTTAACAATGTAGCCACTTGTAAGTTGTTTTATCACTTAGATTGTAAATCACGGGTATTCTATGCGTTGTGTGTTGTCAAGCTGACACACTCCTTATGAATATGACGATGACAATGTATTTACTCCGCAGGGTTTGTCTCTGAGGTCACTAGTGAAAGTGAGTAATGTATTTTATTGGTAAGCAATAAAAACATAAATAAAAGTCATCTGTGATCTAGTATTCATTATATTCAAGTAGAATGTTTGTAATCCACGCATAATAACTTGAATATGGCAGAAAATTTCATTCTGGGATTGTATTTTAGAAATAAGCATCTGGAACCTGACTGCCCCCTTGTGGATAATCACACTCCCTCACTGACACTGGTAAGAAAACCTCTCGGGATGGGTTTGTACTAGGGGAGAAAGCACTTGAAGTGCTTAGATGGCGTATACCCTATGGTGCTGCCGGCCAGGATGCGGTTAAGAGCAAGTTACTTTACTTGAAATGTTAAAACACTTAGAGAAGGGCATCACTAATTCAGACACTGTGTCATCTGTTCCAGTTAAACACTAACCTACTAGATAATCTAACGTGCTCACACACAATTACACACCCATGCTCACACACACAATTACACATCCATGCTCACATAAACACACACAATTACACATCCATGCTCACACACACACAATTACACATCCATGCTCACACACAATTACACATCCATGCTCACATAAACACACACAATTACACATCCATGCTCACATAAACACAAACAATTACACATCTATGCTCTCACACACATGTTCACACACATATTTACAGATCCATGCTTACACACACAATTACTCATCCATTCGCACACACACACACAATTACTCATCCATGCTCACACACACTGTGCAAGCAGCAACGGTTTCATCACTGGGTCACGTATCGTGACCCTGATACGTTCCTGTCTCCCCGTTCTGGTTCAAAATAGTTTGGAAGGCCAGTCCATCCCTGAGCAGCTCAGTGGTTCAGTACTTGTATTTTGGACCGTCCCCAGTAACACAGGACATTTGAGAGCTGGCATATTTTATTGACAACTGACACTGTGGTAAAGTCTGTGGCCACCTTCAGAATGAAGACAGTCCAGGAGCTACCGTAGTAACCCGAACTTCTCACAGGGCAGACTAGGTTCTTGAATAAAGGATCACTTTTTCCAAGGTCCAGCAGCAGTGGTCAGTGGCCTGAGAGCGGCATTATAAATTTTTTCCTGTGCTCTGTTCCAGCCACTTTTTTACCCAGTTTTTTTCTCTTTTAAAAATCTAAAGCTTACCTTAGAGCCAAAGATCACCATTAATGCTTGTACCATGGTAGTGGGCCCCGCTGATGTTGGAATATCTTGAGGACTTCAATTAAAAATAATAAAACCAATCGATTACATAGTGTCCGGGGTGAGGTTACCGTAAGGACCCAGAGCGCTAAATGATGGTATTCAGGAGTTATTGCTCAGTAGCGGAGTCGGACAGGGCCTGGTGCAGGGCAATGCACTCTGCCGGCTGTAGAACATCAGGGTTGTGCGGCCACACCAGGCCCTGGCATAGAAGCGGATGTTATCCGGTACAAAACAAAACCTGGTGCACCCTGGAGCAGGCATGAGAGATAGCAATACAGATAAATATGCAGGATGCTGCAGGCTGGAATTAGGGAAGCTAAGCAGAGTGATATAAAAGGGTCTAAAGAAACATAAGAAGCAAGGAGGACAGAGCAAGCAAGTGGGACTTGGCAAGAAACAGGGAGACTGAGCAAGAAATATAGCGAGAGAGAAATACATAGGAAACTGAATAAAGCATAACCAGCAAAGGCGAATACTGACAGACATAAATACAGGACTAGCTTAGGACTATAAGATAACAATTGGCGATAACAAGTGGCTCCTACCGCTAAACCCTACCAACTGAATTTCTAATAAACTGAAACTAAACATTAAATCTAAAAACAGAACAGAGCTAAAGACATACCTTTAGACTGCGACAAACATAACAAACGTGTGGGACACAACTTATAAAGGAAACATAAACTGAAGCTAAGAGTAGGACTGGAATCAAAGGATAAAGGGGAACTGTAGCGTGGACAGGAGAACTGTAGCGAGCACAGGAGAACTGTAGCGAGGACAGAAGAACTGTAGCGAGGACAGGAGAACTGTAGCGAGGACAGGAGAACTGTAGCGAGGACAGGAGAACTGTAGCGAGGACAGGAGAACTGTAGCGAGGACAGGGATAGTAGAGATAAGTGGCTCCGCAGCCTGGACTGGGCCTGACCCATAGTTTTAAAACTTTATATTTGTCACTTTTAATTGGTGTTTTAGATAATTTCACACCAATTGAAAGATAAAATTATTAATTGTCAATTATAAGATATAGGATTCCTTTGCAGTGTGCCACATCCGTATCTGTTCACTTTGGAAGTATGTATTTTTGTGATACTGAAAATGAAATTAGAATCCTGTCTTTGAATTCTTACTTAATTCTCTTGCGGCAGTCATGTATAAATTGGTTTAAAAAGAAACAGCTACCATTGTGGACTGGGGAGACGTTTAAATGGAGGGCATATAAAGTGTACGTTCTTCTGACAGCATGTGTAAGTATTGCCTTCCAGCACGTGGGATGTATAAACCTACGGAAGGAATCAGTTACTCAGTTATACATAGTTATACATATTGTCAAGTAGTTATAAACTCAGTTATACATATCGCCAAGTAGTTATATACTCAGTTATACGCATCGCCAAGTAGTTATATACTCAGTTATACGTATCGACAAGTAGTTATATACTCAGTTATACGTATCGTCAAGTAGTTATATACTCAGTTATACATATCGTCAAGTAGTTATATACTCAGTTATACGTATCGCCAAGTAGTTGTATACTCAGTTATACGTATCGACAAGTAGTTATATACTCAGTTATACGTATTGCCAAGTAGTTATATACTCTGTTATATGTATCGCCAAGTAGTTATATACTCAGTTATACGTTTCGCCAAGTAGTTATATACTCAGTTATACGTTTCGCCAAGTAGTTATATACTCAGTTATACGTTTCGCCAAGTAGTTATATACTCAGTTATACATATCGCCAAGTAGTTATATACTCAGTTATACATATCGCCAAGTAGTTATAAACTCAGTTATACATATCGCCAAGTAGTTATATACTCAGTTATACGTATCGCCAAGTAGTTATATACTCAGTTATACGTTTCGCCAAGTAGTTATATACTCAGTTATACGTTTCGCCAAGTAGTTATATACTCAGTTATACATATCGCCAAGTAGTTATATACTCAGTTATACATATCGCCAAGTAGTTATAAACTCAGTTATACATATCGCCAAGTAGTTATATACTCAGTTATACATATCGCCAAGTAGTTATAAACTCAGTTATACATATCGCCAAGTAGTTATATACTCAGTTATACGTATCGCCAAGTAGTTATATACTCAGTTATACGCATCGCCAAGTAGTTATATACTCAGTTATACGTATCGCCAAGTAGTTATATACTCAGTTATACATATCGCCAAGTAGTTATATACTCAGTTATACGTTTCGCCAAGTAGTTATATACTCAGTTATACGTATCATCAAGTAGTTAATACTCAGTTATACGTATCGACAAGTAGTTGTATACTCAGTTATACGTATCGACAAGTAGTTATATACTCAGTTATACGTATCGCCAAGTAGTTATATACTCAGTTATACGTATCATCAAGTTGTACTTTGCGTAAACCTCCCAATAGTCCTGGGTTACGATTCAAGAGACAGTATCAACATTCTGTCCTGATCTCCTCAGACCTCCATTACAACTCAAAGTTTGTCTCCCAGTGATGCGAACGAGGTTGCTATTTGAGTACCCACTCCTGGTAGTGACCCCACCCACTCCTGAGAATGGCCACACCCATCCCTGTCTGTCATCACAAACCCCAACACAGGTATCCCGAGTCAGAGGCCTGAAATGTTGGTATGCTTTACATGTGTTGGTCAGCTACATCAATATGTCCTGGAAAAAATGACCAATGTCACCCTATACTGTATTCGTACAGGACCTTATTATTTTGTCAATACAGTAAATTGGTCTGTGGTTTGCATCTTGTACTTGGATGAAGAATAGGTTTAGCTTTAGATAAAGCCTACGTCGTATAAAGACGTTTTTTATGGGGAGTTATATGAAATAGCTCATAGTTCCAAGAATAGTTAACTCCCACAGCACAGTGTTGGCTATTTACTATGTAAACAAAACAAAATAAAAATGAACACCTAGTAAATAAGGTAAATGTAGATTTAAAGATCAAAAACAATGTCTTATAGGTAAAGTCATTTCAGTTTACTGGGAAGCAGAGTAAAAAAAGAAGGAAAAACTGTGTATTTCCGTTCCAGTACGTTGTCGGAGTGTAAGCAAATTCATAATTTAAATAAAATAGACAAAAACCCTGTGGATTTATGTAATTTTGCAGTCATTTTACTGTCCATTTCAAAGGATTCATGCACTAAAAATAAATTGACTGAAGTAATTTACAAGCCTTTAGGAGGAAGTAGTTTGCTTCTTATTTTTACGTAATTAGTTTAAATTAGCTGTATCCATGGATACAGAAGTACATTTGCTTACCTTTATTTTCACAAGAGCTGCTAATTCTACTGTTGGATTTAGATTGTATGTTTTGATTTATTTGTTTCTTTTTTTTAGCTACTGTAGTTTGGGGTAGCCGTATTAGTCCAGTGTATACGAATGCAAAAAACAGAAAGTTGCAGAATCTTGTAATACCTTTTTTATTGGACTAACAGTATTAAAGTAATAGACGAGCTTTCGGGAGTCCTCCCTTTATCAAGTCAAAAGCATTTCTGACCAAGCAAGTGAAAAACACAGTTTAAAACTGACCAGTACATGTAAGATAATTAACTCTGCGCTACAAACACCACGCCAACACCTGTTGCAATACAGAGACAAACAAACATCCTCACGCATACCTCTAGTAGCCACATACAATCCTGCCCCAGAAGAAATCTGAAAAATCATCAAGGATCTGCAGCCAATACTAGCAGAGGATGTGGTGTTAAAAGAAATTTTCCGGGGGGCGTGGCCGACCGGGATCCGAAATGGTTGTGCTGTGATTCTGCTCCTCCGAGACGCCCTGTCTAAAGCATTTAAAATCAGCGTTTTACCTGACTACCGGCTGCGGTATTGGCACGAATATCTGTGGGAATGCCAGGTGGTGTTCGTAAGTCCGCTAAAAAGAAAGTGGTGCCGGACATTTTTCAGAAAAAGCCTACTTACCTCGACGCTCCCGCGCTTTCTCCAATGGCGGCCCCGGGCCCGACTCCTGATGATGAGTCTGTCTCCTGCACGAGGCGTGACATCGATGAAATCAAAGACCTCGTCCTTTCTGTAAAACGCGACCTGATGGAACACATCAGAGATGAGCTTCGCGACTTGAAGAAGGATATAACGGACATTGGCACACGTACGGATCACCTTGAGAGGGCCCAGGCCTCCATGCAGCGTGACGCGCGGGCGATGGAGGCTGATGTTGCTGCGCTGCGCCATGAGGTACTCGTTCTCCAAGATGCCCATGAAGATCTGGAGAACAGATCGCGGAGATCTAATTTTAGGGTGCGTGGTGTGCCTGAATCGCTTCAGGATGTCGAGTCGGTTCTGGACGCTGTCCTTAAGCAGCTTTTGCCGCACAAGTCCAGGGAGGAGATTGTAGTGGACCGCGCTCATAGAGCACTGAGGCCTAGACCTAGGCCCTCTGAAAAGCCTCGTGACATCGTCGTAAAGCTCAGAGACTATGCCGTTAAGGAAGAACTTATGAAAGCTGCTAGAGCCACGACGTTGTCCCTTGACAATGTGGAGCTGCAAATCTATGCTGATCTCTCCCCTAGGACCCTACAGCGGAGGAAGACCCTCAAGCCTCTCACGGACCATTTACGGGCGCAAGGTGTTTCCTATCGCTGGAGATTCCCTTTCGCCCTTCAGGTGCTCGCGGGTGATAAAAGCTACTCCCTGAAATCGATGTCGGAGGCGTCTGAGCTTCTCCACTATCTGGAGTTACTGCCTCTGCCGGGAGGCCGCAAGAGATACAGGCAAGATCCGGGGTCCCGGTCTGCGGGGGAATGGTTCGAGGTCCCGGCAGCTCCTTGGAGGCGAGACCTTGATGGCGTGGACGCGGATAGAGAGACGGCTGACCAGATGTAGCGTACTCACCTTTGCTCCACTATGTCTGTTTCTACCGACCGCGCTCGCTCCTGTTATCCGGTGCCTGGGACTCTGATCCTCTTCTTCGAGGCTTCGGGGGACGTCTTTCACTGCGACCTGGAGAAGCCTTGCTTCGCGAGTTATTTCACTCCGGACATCCTCACCACGATTCGGCTGCTGTCTTCCACACGGTGGTGCGCGCCTGGAGCTGCTTCTTCGCGGTCTTCGTCCCGTGCAGGGCACTTCTACTGCCATCGGCGTCAGTTTGGCTGTGTCCCGTCGGTGCCGGGGCGTCTCGGTCAGTTCCCTGGACTGGGCTCCATTCAATCGCCGGCGATGGCTTCTCTGTGGCAGCTGACTGGGACTTGGAACAGCTAAGTTTGGCTCTCTGTTTTGTACATTTCGGTCGTCCTTATTGTTTTTTTTTTTTTTTTCCGCTGCCGTACCGTTTATTTTTATTTTTATTTGCCGATTCGGTTATACTCCCACTTTGCCGATCTATCGGCTTGGCTCACACACCCACACATATGCTGGCCGTATAGCCTGTACTTACACTTTTACGCCCTTATTTTTCTTCCGCTGCCGTGCCGTTTCTTTTTATTTTTATTTGCCGTTCGGTTCTAATCCCACATTGCTGATGTGTCGGCTTGGTTCACACACCCACGCACATGTTGGCTGTGTAGCCTATATTTACAGGTCCTAGGATCCTTGTTTTCTCATTTTGGTACTGAATGTACCCTGCTGTCAGGTAATTCCGGTTCGCATAGGGCTGGAGATACCATTTTGAGTGGTCCTCAACTTACTACCCCCTGGGACCGAGGTTGGTCCTCTCACGGCCTGACGTCTTTTATTTTACTGTACATTTCACCATATGCTAGGTCAGTGCAGTGATTTTCTGGTCGTTTCTGCTACTATCCGGCTATTTGTAGTGGACCAGTATCTTTGTTCTACATTAAAATATTGGTTGCACAATGTATATGAATATTTGCTGTGTCTTCTCCTTACTCTCTCTGCCCTTTCTTCTTTTTGCTCTTTCCTTCGTTTCTTTTTCTCTCCCCTCTTCACGGTTGCTGCTGGTTGTGCTCTCCCCTTTTCCTGGATGGTTTGCCTCGCTCTTTCCCTCCGTCACATTAAATGTCTAGTGCTCTCAAGATAATATCCCATAATGTCAAGGGCCTCAACGCACCCCAGAAGCGCCGGGCTGCGATGCGCTACTATCGTAAACTACACGGTGACATTTTACTCCTCCAGGAGACGCATCTCCGCAGCACTCACTTACCTTCGTACTGGGATAAGTCCTTCGGGGTGCACTATCATGCTACTCACCCTAGTCAAAAGAAAAATGGTGTCAGTATTTTTTTTCGTTCCTCCCTGGGATTCCAATTACATTCCGTTCAATCGGATAAATGGGGAAGGTACCTCCTGCTCACGGGACTTCTTCAGAACAAGCCTACGGCGATTTTGAACGTCTATGCGCCCTCTTCGCCCGCGGATGCCTTTTATTCTCACCTGACGGACCTTTTATTGCCCTTCCGTAAATTTCAGCTTATTGTTGGTGGTGACTTTAATACACTCTGGGATGGGTTTCTAGACAGAAAGAGCTCCTCTACGTTATCCCATTCCCTGCCGAACTCGAGACGTCTTAAAAATTTTGCGCGGACAGTCGCATTGGTTGACGCCTGGCGGTTGCTTCATCCCAAAGAGCTGGACTACTCTTTTTTCTCCCATCCCCACCAGTCCTATTCCAGAATAGACTACATATTCGTAGGCCAACATATGGCTAACTCCCTTCACGCTGCGCGAATTCATCCCATCATTTGGTCGGATCATGGGGCTGTCGAGTGCGTTCTTCACCTTTCTGATTGGCCTAGTGGCTCTAGACAATGGAGATTGAATGAATTCCTACTAACAGACCCTTCGGTCCTTTCAGAGGTCGCGCAAGACCTCCATGACTTCTTTGACTTCAATGAATCTCCGGAATTAGATCCTCTTCTGATTTGGCAAACCCATAAAGCGTTTATCAGAGGTACCTTCATCAGGATAGCAGCCCGCCGTAGGAAACTCCGACAAGAAGCGATTGACTCCCTCACGGCTAGCTTAGCTGATTTGGAAGCCCGACACAAGAGACTTCTCGATGCCTCGCTCCTCCGGGACATTGTCCGGACGAGAGGGGAGTTGAACCTTCTGCTGAGCCAAGATGTGCTATACTCCCTCAACCTTACTAAACAAAAATTCTTTGAAAAGGCCAATAAACCGGACTCCATGTTGGCGAGGCGCTTGCGTGCGCAGCGGAAACTGCAGACCATTTCCAAGATCGTGGATGCCAATCAGGCGAGCTGGGTTCACCCTAGGGACATAGCGGATCAATTTGCAACTTACTATCAAGACCTATATGATGGTAATAAAGCTCCTACGAACTTACATGATCGCCGCCCTGTACGTCGCTTTCTAGATTCAGTCGCTCTTCCGCGCCTCTCTCCAGCTCATCTGGAGTCCCTTAACGGTCCTGTTACTGAGGATGAAATTCGGGCGCTGATCTCCACACTCAAGTCATCCAAGGCTCCCGGTCCGGACGGGCTTCCAGGATCCTACTACAAAAAATTTCAGCTTCTTCTCACACCTCGCCTGCTTGTTCTTTTCCAGCGCTTCCTCAATGGTGACCCCCCATCCAGTGAAATGTCGAAGGCTAAAATTGTTGTGATCCACAAGGAAGGTAAAGACCCCGCTGCTTGCGGGAGCTATCGTCCTATTTCGCTTATCAACTCCGACATCAAACTGTTTGCTAAGCTACTTTCGGCACGTCTGAGTGCGGTCATTTCGTCTCTGATACACCCAGACCAAGTGGGATTTATTCCAAACAGAGAAGCTCCTGACAACATTCGGCGTACAATAGACTTGATTGAGGCTGCTAAAGCTACCGCTCAGAAATCGATGTTATTGGCTTTAGATGCCGAGAAAGCCTTCGATAGGATAGACTGGACTTATATGTGGGAGGTGTTGGCCCGGTTTGGCTTTCAAGGTAGCTTTCTAAGTGGCGTCCAAGCGTTATACAGTCGCCCGACGGCAACGGTGGCTCTGATGGGCTGTGAGTCGTCTTCGTTGGATATTCAAAATGGCACGCGGCAGGGATGCCCTCTCGCCCCGCTCCTATTTGCTCTATGTCTCAAGCCCCTTGCAGCGGCTGTTAGGGCCGATCCGGACATTCAGGGGATTGAGATACGAAGTGTTCCCTACAAATTAAGCCTGTTTGCCGATGACATCCTACTTACCTTGACGAACCCCCTGATATCGCTCCCTAACCTCTTTCGCCTACTGAAGGACTTCTCCAAAATATCCGGATACAAGATTAATGATTCCAAGTGTGAAGCCCTGGATGTTAATTTGGAGCCGCAAGTACAACGACTTCTTGTGCAGGATTTCCAATTCTCTTGGCAGCCGTCTTCGATCAAGTACCTAGGTATACGTGTCACTAAGGACTTTCACTCGCTCTATCAGGCTAACTACCCACCGCTCCTGGGGACCTTGCGTTCAGAGTTGCGACAATGGGCCCGCTATACTATCTCCTGGTTGGGGCGCATAACTGCGGTTAAAATGAACTTACTGCCTAGACTCTTGTATTTGTTTCGTGCGCTGCCCGTCCCAATCAAGATAGAGGAGATGGTGACCTTTCAGTCTACTTTATTTGAATATGTGTGGGAGTCCAGACGTGCTCGCGTTAATAAACCTACCATGTATAAACCAAAGCAAGCTGGAGGATTGGCTGTTCCAGACCTATTTATGTACTACGTTGCGGCCAGGATCTCTCAGTTGGAGTCTTGGTCTTGCCCGGCAAATACCCTTCCCTGGGTGGATATTGAGCGATCTTATTTCCCACACCAGGACCTCGGAAAGCTCCTGTGGCTAGACAATCCGTCACTCCTTTGTCCGTCCTCGTCCGCTACGATCTCGGCAACACTCCTCCTCTGGCGAGCTTGGCGCTTTAAGCTCGGCCTTGTCGGTTCCGTCTCTCCACTCACGCCTCTGCTGTCCAATCCTCAGTTCCCGGAAGGCATGACTCCGTCGACTTTCCGGTGGTGGACGGCTGCTGGATTGCTCACTCTTGGCGACCTGGTCCGGGGCGGGCGGATGTTCTCTTTCGCCGCCCTGCGGGACTCCAAAAATATCCCTCCAACTGAATTGTTCCGTTATTTACAGGTCCGACACTTTGTGCGTTCTCTTTTGGCCAGGGGTGAGATGGCTGCTTTAACGGTCTTTGAACGCAGATTCCGGGCCGGAAAGCGGCTTAAAGGTTCCATTTCTACACACTACTCCAGCTTTATATCGGTTACGTCTGCTTCTCCTCCTTCTTACCGGTCCCAATGGCACAAAGATTTACTCACTACTTACCCTGACGACGTGTGGGATTTGGCGGCGGCGACTCTACATAAGACTACAATTAACACATTGATAAAAGAGCGGGCTTACAAAGTGGTCGCTCGCTGGTATACGACGCCCGTGCAACTATCGCATATGGTCAGTGGCGCCAGTGATTGCTGTTTCCGAAGTTGTGGAGAGAAGGGCACCTACCTCCATGCGTGGTGGGAGTGTGGTCTGGTTCAGCCTCTGTGGTCCTCCTTCTCCGCCAAGTTATCGAAAGCACTGCATACTGATGTCCGCCTGTCTCCAGAATCTGCCCTCCTTATGATGGGGGTCCCGGACCCCACCTTGTCGCCTTCCAATCAGCAACTTATTCACCGGGTCTGCGCGGCTGTCAAACAGGCCATTGCTCGGAGGTGGAAGGGGGCTCCTCCGACCCACGGAGAAATACAGGCCAATATATGGCATATTATTAATATGGAAAAGATCACGGCCAAACTCCACGATAGTATGTCAAAGTTCGAGGATATATGGGATCCGTGGCTCTCTGCATTCACGGGGCCCAGACCAGTTCATCCGCTTCTCCATCTCTGAACCGTGAGGGGTGTCTCTCTTCTTTTTCTACTTTTCTTCCTTCTTGTCCTTCCTTTCTTCTTTTCTCTGTCCCCATTTCCTTTCCTTTCTTCCCTCTTCTATGTTATTTGCCAAATTACTGCTGGAGTGCCATACTTTGGGTTAGTGCGGGCACTTGGTTCTTCCGCATTACGACATGCTGACCAATGATTGTTGTTATGCTCTTATTGCTTTATCACATTTGTTTGTCCATTGTGCTTAGGCCTCTGTCTTATGGTCTGATGTGCTGTGTCACACTAACTTTGGCGACTGTTATATTTTGTTAAAATGCAAATAAAATACTTTAAACAAAAAAAAAAAAAGAAATTTTCCCTGAACCCCCCATCTTGGCCTTCAGACAACCAGCTAATCTCAAACAAAAGCTGGTGAGTAGCAAACTACATACTGAAACAACACACACAGATAATGGAAGCCAACCATGCAACAAAGCCAGATGCAAACTTTGCCAACACATCTGTACCAGCAACACAGCCACCCACAACAACAAGACATACAATATTAAAGGATCATACTCATGCACGTCACAGAATGTTGTATACATGATTCAATGCACCAAATGTACAATAGGGTGTTACATCGGTGAAACCTGCCAGCAACTTAATAAAAGGATGAATCTGCACAGATACTCCATCAACCATCACGATGAAGAAAACCTTTGCACTCCAGTTGGGCACCACTTCACCCAAACCGGTCACTCCATACATGACCTTAAAATCAAAACACTGAGAGGTCATTTCAAAAACACCCAAGAAAGAAAGACATTTGAAGCCAAAATGATACATTTTTATGATTGTAAAAACAGAGGACTTAATGTGGATTTGAGCTTCTTAGCACACTATCAAAACTTCCTATAACCTGTGCCTTTTTTTTTTCTCTCTCTCTCCTACATGCTCACCCCTGCTCCCCCCTTGCCTTATCTGTGCAGTAAATGCCACTATTTACTACTTACGACCCTCTTAGTTTTTTGTCTGCAAATTCTCTACCGTGTTGTTTTAACCCCTGTTTTAACCCTGTATCAGAACATGTACTGGTCAGTTTTAAACTGTGTTTTTCACTTGCTTGGTCAGAAATGCTTTTGACTTGATAAAGGGAGGACTCCCGAAAGCTCGTCTATTACTTTAATACTGTTAGTCCAATAAAAAAGGTATTACAAGATTCTGCAACTTTCTATTTTTTTTAGCTAAAAATTAAATATGTAGGTACGGTATAATTTTCAGTGTAAAAGGAGTTGCTCTTTTATACGTCTAGGAAGCTAAAACCCACTATTAGCCTAATTAACTTTTTTAACACCATGGTATCAAGACCATCTTTACCAATGGGCAACAGGGGAAGCTGCCAAACATTCTCACGGGTCCATACACAGCTGCCCCTGCTAACCTCTGTATGTCATGACGTTTGAGGAGCTACTTGATGATAAAACTGAAGGAAATAGAGTCCACCTCCCCCTTGCCTAAAGTGGTTTCTTCCTGGGGCACTTCCTGTCTGGAGTGTGGGCAGAGAGTGCTTCCCGTGACAAGGAGTGTATATGTGTTATTGCAACTAGAGAGGTGGCCATCTGTGTGGGATACCCCTTTTGTACGTACAGATGCAGATGGGTGAGGGAGGGAAGTTAACAGTTCTGCATTTGATATGTTTCTGAAGTTGGTGGTATTAGTGATAATTATCCTGTTTGGGATGGTCACAGCAAATAGAAGTCCACGAAGTCCCATGAGAAAAATATATTTCTCCTTAAGAATAAAATACAGGGCCGTAGGGGTCCTTTAGGATTTAACAGAGAGAATTTAACCCTTCTGTTCTCAGAATAAATAGGTGCCAACACTGCATTTTTCTTTAAGCATGCAGCTCTTTGCCAAATAATTTAATTTACTGATTCACTGACAGTCATGGCTGCTCTATGACATAAGAAACATAAAAACACTCATAGCAGGGATACAAGAGTTGTGTGTATACATGTTACTTCACAGTATTGAGGTGACAGTACCGTGACTCAATAGAGTACAGTAAAGTGCAGCCATGACCCTTGGAGCGTCCTGCAGTATTTGTATGAACTGTCTAGATAATAGTTGTGATGTGGCAGCGATTTGCTGTGGGCGTACTTTCCACCAGTAGTGTATCCTCCAGTGGTTTTGCACTAGCCCAAAAGTAACACACCCACAATGTCGCAAGGGGTTTGAAGCGGGAGAACATGGTGGTCCTGCTCTTGAGGCAAAATCTCTAAAGAGAGAAGTGGACCAACTGAATGCCCTGCTGCAGGAACAACAGAGGTGCTTTGATCAACAGCAGCTGGAAATCAAAGCTAACATGGAGGAACTTGAGGCATTCAGAAGGGAGATGAAATCTGTGGAGGACACTGGAGGTGCGGACGGTGGTGAGACAAATCGGAACAGCACTGGAAGCATTGCCAGGCCTAGCTTCATACAGTCTGTCACAAAAGAATACAACAATTTGAAAGATGATCGGAAATTTAAAATGGGAATTACATATTTCAAATGAAAGGGCTGAAATTGCTGTAACCGAATTTGAAAGGTTGCAAGAAGAGCAAAATATCATGCAGAATGCACTCAGTGCAATACAAAAAGAGCTGTCTGTCAGCAGGAAAGAAGTACAGAATGCAGACAAAGATTTCATGAGCCTTATAAACGAAGCAGAGCTACTGCAGAAAACATTGAGTTCCCCACCAGCAGCAAAATAAGCCATAAGTTGCCCTTTCTATAATAGCCCTGCACCCCCTGGACTCCAGAGACCCAACCTCTGCCACCCTGGTGACACCTTGTCTGAAACAGTGAGCACCCCCAACAACATCCAAGGCAGCTACTTTAAGTATTAGAGAGGCTTCCCTCCTTTGGACTCAGGTGACCAAAGCTTCGCTCCCCTGTTTACTGGGAACAATAACAACCCTAACAACATCTACTCTACTGAAACAGCTAAATCTTTTGTGGGCTTTGGATATCGAGATGCACTGACTTAATTAGTAATTAATAAATAATTAAATATATAAATATATTGCAGTCTTCTCTGTGAGTTGACTTGTTTCATTTATATTTGAATGCAAAGAAAATTAAAGCTGGTGTAGACATGCTCCCGACATACTCCCCATCGCAGTTTATTTTTGCAGACGATACAAGATATGTGATCCTGTTAGAAAAAGCCCAATGTATGTAAATAAAAAGAACGATGGAGAGCATGGCCGTTGAAGTTCATTGTTGATAAATGTAAAAATCCAAAGGCAAAATATACTACCTAAGCGCCTAGGTACCGTGCTGTCAGCTGTGAACAGAAGAGGTACTTGGGATTCATTATTTCTGAGGAATTTAAGGCAGGCAGACAGGCAGTGCAACAAAGTGGAGGAAAAGGCAAGCAGGGTGCTGGGTTATATAGCGAGAGGCAATAATAGCAGTGATGATTTGTTTATCCTCATTGCTTAAACAGTTTGCAATGTGCCTTCTCTATGTCCCACTGGACAGATCACTGACAGTACCGGCACCTTCAGTGTCCACAATGCGGTTACACTGGAGGATCAGACACTGTCGGTCACAGCATCTACCTACTGAGACAGAGCTAACTCACACTGCAAGAAGTATTGGGAAGTAAGCAACTTTTTTTTAAGGCTTGCGTAATCATTTTCTAAAGACTAATACAAATGATTTGTATTTCATTTTTATTTTTTCTCTATGTGGTGTGACAAACCCTATAGCATGAACTTCAGATGGTTGTCATCTACTCCAGTTTACCTGTTTGCTGCTAGTTTTGCGCTGTTTGCACATGGGGTTGTGCAGGATATACTGCAGGTGTCTCGTCACTGTTTGCAAAGCATAAGTTATGACACTGTGCCATTGGGAATTTTTTTAGTTGTTTTTAGGACTGAGGAATAAAACGATTGGTTCTGATGAATGCATAGAGAAACATTCTATTCACTGTAGTTTATAGTTTATGCTTTATTTTCATGTAATTATGCCCTGGTTTATGAAGATGTGTTTGAAATACCAGGGTTGGTGCAGGCAAAAGTTCTCATTGCTACAGTTTAAAAATTCAACACCTGTACTGATTCAGTAAAAAAATATGACATTATGATATTGTAGCATTGGTGGAAAGATGACCATTAACCTCTTAACAACCAATGACGTGCCAGGCACATTATTAAAAAACTGGCAGATCATGGCATTAAACAAGCCTAAACGGTGTTGCTGTTATTCCTCAATGTCAAGGCATTCAGCAACACCGAGATCGATACTGTATGCGGCCGACAGAAGTTTTAAAAGAGCCGATCAATGATAGGTCACAACCGCCACTGCAAGATATTTTGCCCCTCGCAAGATGGCGGCGTCTTTTAACAAAATATAAACAAAAATGCGCACTTCCTAAATGTGGCGTTTTACCTCCCAAACAACCTGACAAACCCATGCATGGGTGGTATCACTGTACTCGGTGCAACACAAAATAAATTACTACCACAAAGGATGGTAGTATAATTAGTGCATGGGAAGGGTTAAAATACCAGCATTTGAAATACCTTGGGGTGTCTAGTTTTTAAAAATATATGGTTTCATGGCGTTAATTGTATTGATCGGCTCTAAAGCTACTCGAAATTGCACATGGGTCAGAATGACCACATTTGGAAAAGAAAAATGGTTTTGAAAGAGCAAAATGCTACTTGTACTTATTGCCCAATAACTTACAGAAAAAAAGCAAAAAAAACATAACTGCTGTGCCTATCTATAGATAGTATCTGTATCTATAGAAACTCCTAGTGACCTACTCCTGAGTGTGTTCCTTACTCCTCAATGTGTGTCATACTCCTGAGTGTGTTCCTTACTCCTCAATGTGTGTCAAACTCCTGAGTGTGTACCTTACTCCTCAATGTGTGTCATACTCCTGAGTGCGTACCTTACTCCTCAATGCGTGTCAAACTCCTGAGTGTGTACCTTACTCCTCAATGTGTGTCATACTCCTGAGTGTGTACCTTACTCCTAAATGTGTGTCATACTCCTGAGTGTGTACCTTACTCCTCAATGTGTGTTAAACTCCTGAGTGTGTAACTTACTCCTCAATGTGTGTCATACTCCTGAGTGTGTACCTTACTCCTAAATGTGTGTCATACTCCTGAGTGTGTACCTTACTCCTCAATGTGTGTCATACTCCTGAGTGTGTACCTTACTCCTAAATGTGTGTCATACTCCTGAGTGTGTACCTTACTCCTCAATGTGTGTCAAACTCCTGAGTGTGTAACTAACTCCTCAATGTTTGTCAAACTCCTCCCGGTGCAGTCCATATCAGAAGGGCCCTTTTTAAACAATTGTGAACCGGTACGGGGAGACAGGAACAAGGGGTCGCACCCGGGCCCCATCCACTGCGACCCCTGTAGTTACATCACTGGCACTTTTATCTCTTGTGTAACACACCATAACCTCCTCTAGATTGTAAGCTGGTTTGAGCCGGGCCCTCCTCACCTGTTGTCTCTGTGTGTCATCTTGTTTTGTTCTATACTACATGTTATGTCCTGTCTACCCTCTGTACAGCGCTGATGGCGCTATACAACACAATAAATATTAATAATACGGACTGTAAGAAGCGTTGTGTAGATTGCTAGCCCATATAAATAAAGGATACTATATAATTACATGTTTTTCCAGCAGATGTATTTCATATAAAATCTATTTTGCTAACATGTCTTCTAATGAGAGCATTATAGATGTTTTAGACGTTATGGGGTAACTGGTGAACAGAATAAGCGCTCGCTTATGCACAGTATACATTCTATCTCAGATTGCATTCCACAAGGGAAAGCAATCGAGCACCAATGACATCGGCACGTCCCTGCAGTCAGTATGCGCTCTGGGCGTCAGATAGCAGACAGTTGATTACACGGCCTTTTAGGCAAGGCATCTGTTTGGCTGTGGGTGAGGCCTGTCTCTGCTGGGCTTTCCCAGGGATTGAGAGTCGGGGGCTGCGGCTGATGAGCGCTCGGCAGGCTGAGGGCGCAGCGTGTCCCGCATACGCTGCACAGGAGCGGCTGATCGCTCATTCCTGATACTGAAGACGCAGACGCCCCACTGACCAGCGCCTGTCTACCTGGTAATATGTGAATGTTTGCTGCAGGGCCCCGCTGAGCTGAAGGTGATCAGCACGGGGCATGTTTTGACACGGAGAGAGCTGATCATCTGTAGGGTTCAGGGAAAGGCCAGGGTGGGTGAGTGCCGGTGCGCAGGTTTGTGGCATGTTGGTGTAGGTGGAGAGCATTACCCAGGCAGGGTGTTCTAGCCCATTGCTGGGGTTAGGTGTCGGTGCAAATCACCTTTTACTCGCCTGATCTGAGTGGCATTGGTCCCCTGGCACGGATCAGTCATTATCTGTGCCAGTGTGGGCAGTCACACGCCTCCCCTCTGCAGCAGATTCACTCACACGCTGTTTTCTCGAACTGGGTGTGGAACTGAAACAAAGCAACTTCTGCTGATCAAGAGGTTCTGCAGCAGCCGGGGCCTTTTGGTTTTACATGCCAGCCCGAGTGCCCATAGTTTATTGCCCAGCTCACCTTTATACATACACCCAGCTGACCCAAGATCATGCATTTAAATAACAGTAGGTAACAGCCCTTCTCTAGTTGAAAACATGTAAGCATTACAGCTACGCAGTGTATGGGAGAGGCTCTGTTACAGTGCACAGTTCCAGTGCTGTTATACACAGAGTGGGGGGTTCCAGTGCCGTTATACGCGGTGTAAAGTGCCCGTAGTGTGTATACAGGATTGCACAATAGCAAAGGACAGGCAGCTGACACCCAACGCAACAACCAGGAAAGAAACCTCATAGTGATCACTGGAAATGTTTAGCGCTTTCTGTCATTATTATGGTTGTTGATAAATCCTCACCTTTTAGTTATTGCCATCTTTACCGTCGTTATTCTTTAGTGTTGTTAATGTGCTGACCCAGGGCTTGTGTGTTTGCAAGGAATTTCTGACGGCCGTCAGATCCATTAGTGCCGTCGCGTTTTGATATAGATCACATATTGTAGGCTAGTATAAGAGGTGGGGGTTTCATGCCCCGGCAGGCCCAGTGTCAGCAGGTGGGGGGCTTCTGCACTGGTGCACGGTGTGTCATGGGGGCTTCCTCTCTGCAGATGGTCCCAGTTCATGTTCTTTAAATGCTAGCCTTAGGGCTACAGTCATGCGCCTCCAGTGCGTTTGCCGCGTATCTTGTGCAAATCACACCATGAACTTGTTAGTCATGTTTTGTTTTTGTTTTTTAACGCTGGAGACTTGCCACCATTTAGCCAGTAGACGAAGCCTGGTGCAGAAGGCCCGCCGTGGGGTGAGGTGGTCTTGCATTGTTATGGGTAGTGACGCAGGGGAATGGAGGATCCACAGAGTTTCTAATGCAGGAATGGGTATTTAAGTCATTGCGGCAAAATGCAAACCTTCAACTATCTCGCTTTCTGGGCCAGCTCTGCCCTTAAACATGGTTTATCTCACCACGACTGTTTTTAGTAAATAAATTAAAATAAACTCTGATCGTACAGCTTTGCATCCCATTCTACATGGGCACAGAACGAGTGAATGTCTTTCTCCTGGAGAACACCAACTGGTGCAGGACTCCAGTTGACTTAGCAATGGTTTTGCAGTCTGGGGGTCACTTGCAATGTACCATATAGTAACCCAACTCATCTAGTCAGTGTTTACTGACTAGATGTGTTTATATTTTTAGTGTGTGAGCGTCATTCTGAGAGTACATCATGCTTACGCTCGGATCTATTCTGCAGGCTGTGAGTTTATTGAATGATGATTATTATCCCTTTAAGGTTAAACCCGGACTGTGTTTAAAAAGGCAATGTTTATTCAGAGCTCTGCTATGGTTTTTGTCCAAGTTAACTTGGCTTATATGCGTTTTTTTCACGGCAGCCAAGGGCAAGGTGCTGATCGGATTTATGCACAATATTTGGTGCTTCGTTGTGTACGCTGTGAGTCTTCCCACATTTAACCCTTTTGTACCAGAAGGAGTAACAGCCATTGAGTGTTAAGAGATCTGTTATGCAGTATTATTGGTTACTCAATGTTTTGTTAAGATGGTATATTTTCATGTGTTCTGTTTTTTTCCCCTTTTTTGGTCATGCACTTATCTGTGGATTGGTGAAAGGCTTTGGAATGCGAATGGCATCCCTTTCTGGAAAACTGAATGTATGACTGTGTTTTTAAATCACTTTCCAGATAACATGGATCCAGACCCATCAGCGCCTCCCCAGGTGCTTGGCAGGTCCCAGCTGAACGCTGCTACTGATACGGATGGTCATGAAGATGCACAGATACCGGGAGGATCTAGCTGTCCATCTTCTTGGGGCTTTTCAGCCGTGACAGGTAGGATCAGGAGAACTGAGGGATTCTGGATTTTTGGCATCCTTTTCCTTCCTTAACTAACTTCATTAAAGTCCCATGACTTCAGCATATCTGGGATCTATGAAGGTCCACCTGCTTGACCCACAAGGCAGCCTTTAAGACTGGCCTGCTGATAACTTTACTAATCCTCATGTTTGTTCTAGCAATTCCATTACTAACATTTTCAGTACAAGCATCATGTGTACTCCTTGCAGAATATTATCCGTCGGTTTTAATAATATACGTTAGCACATTTAATGGGGTCTCCGTTCCTGGGATTTAGAAGTTGTCTACTATGATTATCGTTTCCAGTTAAGATATAAGTCCAGACTTTGTGTTCCCATCATCCATTACTTTTTCCAAGACTATTTACATGGCGTCTTGTCTTTTTACCTGAAATGTTCTTGGGTCATTAATCTTTCTTACATAGAACATTCAATAGAAGATGTTGAGCAATGCAAAAAGATGGCACTTGGACAGACCTGCATTTTCAGTAAAAGTTCAGTTGATTTTAGGGTATAAAGTATCTTTTCAGGTCAACAGAAACAATGAGTTAGTAATATGACCTTTCCGTGTAAATATCCAATTATTTAGGTAATACAATTCATTTTATGTCCTTTTACTGGGGAAGCTATTAATCTGCTAAAACTAACATTGACTATTTCGCGTCCCTCATGTTGCCCTAAACGTTTTAAAGGATTTTATGGGATTTTAAAATGTTTACGTAGTTGCTTATTGTTACTGAATCTAACGTCAACAGGAAGCATCTGGTACCAACTAATGTGCACATCGTGCACTGAAATACTCAAGATATCTTCACAGACTATGGAACCGCGTTAGCATGTTGTGTACTCATCAAGGTCACAGATAAATTCAGAGAGACGTTTCGGTGTAAAAATAACTGCGACTTTTCTAGAAATATTTTCCATCAGAAATTCTTCTAGAACATTCTTTGAAATGAGCCAACCTTATTTATTTATTAGTGGCGCTTATGGAAAAATGTTGCAGAAGAATGTTAGGAACGTGGAAAAAATGAAATGCTTACTAAGCAAGTTTGTGGAGTAGTAGTAATCAGTTGTGATCCATGGACCACCAGTGGCTCAGTGACACACTTTAAAGTGGTCCTTCAGGTGATATAAGGATTGTAAATTGGAGAACCTGTATGATTATTATTTTATTATTACATTTAATTTAGTAAGTGCCAACAAATTCCACAGTGCTTTTAAATGGGGCAGTTAACACATATTTAACAAATATACTTTTATACGTGTAGACGCATCAGGAGTTGCCCCGTAAGCTTGCCATCTAGTCTTATGGTACTTTTAAAGTTCCTGGCAGGAATGGTGGGCTTTTGAGGACCCCACTCTTGAGCTTACAATCTAAGGGATCTGTGTAATCATGAGATACACGGTGTATACAACCTTTCTTTAAATAGAGCTTTGGGAGTTAATGTTCACAGAGCAAAATAATACATTGATTTCCTTGATGGCAAATGTCACAGAATAGGGAGATGGTTCTAGCTGCCTAATGCTGTTAAAACCTGGTCTTCAAACTCAAAATATTGACTTGTAGGTAGCTTTGTTTGTGATCAATAATAAAAGTACTTTTTCATTGCAGATCCCTTGAGTGATGAAGAAGAAGCCACATTTCAGGAGTTGCTGGAAAAGGCCAAGAACGGCGACCCTAAGGCACAGAGCGAGGTAACAATAAGTGCGGGGGGGGGGGTTGGAGTGACTCTTGGTCATCTCTGCTGGAAATACTCATCACTTCCAGTGACTCATTGAAATAAACACAGGCTGCTTTATCGTGAAATATAGGAGCCCCATAACCCAAAAAAGTAACTACTCAGCTTGCTTCTAAAAATGATAAAATGTCTGTAAATAAATATTTGCCTTTGATTTTTTCCACATACCTTTCTCTTTATCCAGTAGAAATTTTTCAATTCTGTGTCAAGTTAATTTTTATAACTTGTTGCCCAGAACTAGATTGTGCAGCGTGTTTGTACATGTATGTAATACTGTATCTGTGTTTTAGAGCCCCGCTAATGTTTTTTTTATGTAGATGAGATCCTATTTTTGTCCATCTAAATCATAACCTTGCCGTTTTCCCTCGTGCATCTCAATTGTCACTTGGTGAGTTTACGTTCCTCTGCCTGTTCCGAAGGTATTTATTGCTCAGCAGGGCTCTGTGCCATTGCCAGACAGCAGTGCGTAAATCCCGTAACTCCCCACAGGGTCATAACTTAGCCAATGGATAGGAGGAAGGCAGTGCTTTTTCCGTGTAAAATAAAGCGGGGAGCTGGTACTCTGGTGCTGTTTTTTTATTTTGTTTAATAAATGTGTGTATATAAATATATATTTATATTTCTATATATACACACTCACTCACACAAACACACCCTCTGCCTTACCCAAACATACACACTCACTTCTGCTGCCTCTTTTGCCCCTGCAGTCCCAAAGTTGCCTCTCCCTCTGAGCGTGATCGGGAAGGCATAAGTTATCATACACGTGTAGAAGCTGACATTAATACACACACCAATATATCTAGATACTCACAGTAACACACATGCACACTCACAGAAACAAATGCTAACACCCCCCCAAGAATCTCACATATACGCTAATATACCCAGACATCCCCACGCACACCTGCCCTTGCAGCCACATGCTTATTTGCCCTAACACAAAAACACTTTCTAATTATACTTTCTTCCCATCATTCCACCTTTCTAACTACCTCTACACCCTCTCTTACTTTTCTCTTTATCCCTCATCCTCATATCTCTATCTTATTTTCCCTCCTTCACCCCATCCCTTACCTTTCTCACTCTCATTTTCTGTCCTGTGGTAGGAGCGCGGTGTCTGTTCCTACAGAACTCTGCTTCAGTGTTCCCTCATGGTGAGCACAGCTTCGCTCCTGACCGTTCAAATATCCCCGCACTCTGGATCAATCACCGGCACCAGCACAAGGGGGAGCTGAAACAGAGATCTGTGGGAGCAGACCTCGCACTCCCTTCGTTTTTGGCCAGTTAGAGGAGATCCACGATCCCCCTCCCAACCGGCCTTGCTCCTCCAGTGATCCCCACCGGAGGTATCACTGAGCTCCACGGCAATATAAACTTAAAAACTTTTCACGTTATTTGCAGTGGTTACATAAAGCACTGTTCTCTTGCTTAAAAGATTGTAAAAATAATATAGAAACTATTAACACCTTTGAAACTGAAACCCTCTTTGGCCACGTGAGATGGGGGTTGGTATGGGCCGTTCCTGCATTTAAAATCTGATGCAGATGTCCATGGGGTGTATTCACTAAACCAGCAGTTCACAGGAGAGTTGAACTCCCCTGGATTGACTCTGCAATGTAAAGGGCCAACCCTAGCGAGTTTCTCCTGCGAGAAGGGCTGAGCTGGCCCTGTGTAATGAAGGAACCGTTACTCTTGCTAGGGTCTTGAACGTCTCCTCACTGAGTGAGGCTGGAGTCTTGCGGGAGATATTCACTGTAGCCGGCCTTTCATGAGACATGGCGAAGCCTGTTAGTTGAAGCATTTCACTAACTTGCAATCAGAACCCTGTGACTATTTTGAGCTCTTAACAAACTGACCCCAGCGTTATCGGAGATTCCACTGAATCATTTTCTGGCCCCTGTCCACCAACGGTTTTTGCCTTTCTTCAAGGACACCTTAGTTACTCTTTCGTGGGCTACAACAGGCGCAGCTCTACCTGCTTATCTACTAAAATGATTTTTTTCAAATAAAAGCTCTGCAGACTTGGATTCTGTATATACCTTCACAGACCAGGATGGTGAATTTCATCTCGGAACTCAAGGAAGTCATGCCTGTAAAATACTGGTCCCGTTCTAACCCACCGACTGTCTTCTGATATCTATCTATCTATCCATCTATCTATCTATCTATCTATCTATATATATATATATATCTAAATATATCTATATATATATAGATATAGATATAGAGATAGATATAGATATAATGTGTAGTTCGTATGGAAATATTACCACCTCAGATAATTTGCCTGTCAGCTAAATATTTCCATTCAGGTTTACATAATAGTTACTGTAGGTGTATGAGAAGGAATGTTGGCTATAATATAATCTTAATCTGTTTGCTTTATGACGTGTCGTCCATGCATGCTCTTTTTAATAGTGAACAAAATACAAAAAAAATGGTTATGTCGCACATGAAGAAAAAGATCCAGGTGATGTCCCTACACAGTCTACTTGCTGTCACCAAGTGACACCACTGACTGAAAATGATTTGGAGAAGCAGAAAGACGAAGCATGTGAAGCACATGTAAATGGACGCAAAGTGTTATATGTGAATAAATATTCCACTAAGTAAACCTGTTATTTTTCATATTTAGTTGGGTATCCCTGACCTTTCATGCCTCCTCTGATACCTTTGTCTCTACACTCGCTGTTATTTCTTTCTGCCCTCTTTGTGGGCTCTCTCCATGAACTCGATTATGTGTGTATATTCTCTTCTTTTCTCATTTGCATATGATTTGTTTGTCGAATGTGTTTAACGTAAAGATGCAGTAACCTCACTTGAGTTGCAACCTTTGCTGATGGCGCAGATGGTTAACTAAGGCACACGTTAGAACTTAACGGGTATTGAAGATTGTAAACGGGTTAAAGTGTTTTATGTCTGTATGAAAGTGTCTAGGACCCCTTCCAGATTACCTTCCGTTTAATTCATTAACAGAGGTGTCTTTAGTCTTGGCTTCAGCTGTCTCTTTGGTTTAGTCTGAATAGGCTGTCGGACAGTAGTGTGGACTGCCGAGATATTCTTCCCAGAAACCACACAATATGTGGTACAGATTACGATATCTTCAATTAAAGAAAAATCCAAAATGCGTAGTTGTTGTAGGCCATGAGCTCCTGAAACGGTTCACCCTGCAGATGATATGGCACATCACCAAAGTCCACCCATACCCAACGGCATACAAAAAACCACTTGGAATGCAAACATTAATTAATGCTCCGTTTATCGCAGGTAGGGAAATGCTACTTGAAACTTGCCGAAGAACAAGACGAAGAAGTGAACAGCAGTGCAGCCGTTGACTGGTTCATTGAGTCTGCGAAACAAGGTCGCAGAGATGCGGTCAAGCTTTTACGCAGATGCCTGGCTGACCGGAGAGGTCTGTTCTATGTTCGTTAATGTTTTATGTTAAATATAACAGACTACAGATTTAGGAGCCAGTTTACCTATTCACACTGAAAGTCCGAATTCAGTCTGGGAACAAACCTATAGCGATATCAGACCGTGCCCTATTTCTAATTTTTCAGGGAACGCTTAATTGTAGCCAGCAGACACAAACATGACAAAATTGCTGTTTGAAACAGAAAATTCTCCACACAAGATTTCTCTAGTTATCGAGTCAAATCGATAGCTGACTTTTTAGGTCCATTAATTTATTTTTCTCTTTTAGTCATATCTGTGCCAAAGTTCATTCAAGGTCATTAAAGTTAGTGCAGAAACAGCAGTGGGGTTACTAACGAAAGTGTTTGCATATATCTATCATTGGGTCGTACAATAGGACTAATTAAGTCCTGCTCCCTAGTCGTGCGTTAAACTACTCTCCCCAAAACAGGTGTTTTGGGAATTGGACCGTGCCTTTAGTAGTGTGCCTCTGTATGAATCTAACCAGCAGACCTGTGTTTCCTTAAGGAATAACATCTGAAAATGAAGAAGAGGTTAAGAAGCTCTCCTCAGAGACTGAACTGGAAAGGGCCGTGAGGAAGGCAGCGCTGGTCATGTACTGGAAGCTCAACCCGAAGAGGAAGAAACAGGTGTCTGTCTCAGAGCTGCTGGAAAACGTTGGCCAGGTTAATGCAGAAGGTCAGTGTGTGGGGGAGGCCGTCGATTTTGTGTTATATAGGAAATGTTTCTTTTAGGAAAGCTCTGCCAGTCTTCAGTAAACAGAATAAATGTTGTCTCTAATTTTCTGTTTTAGATGCAGAGACGCAGCCAGGCCCCATTCCAAAGGCTGCCCAAAAACAGCGCCGGATGCTGGAACGGTTAGTCAGCAGTGAACGTGAGTAGATCGCTTGCTGACAAATCATCTTGGGGAATTGGGGACACATTTATGTCATGTTATTTATTTTATCTTGATATCTGAAGACCTTCTGAAACTTTTTCCTGACATAAGGAAATTGTATCTAAGTGACAGACTCGGCCAAACCAGGTCGTAATAACGTGTATATGTATATATGGAGCTTAGGTTACCAACAGTCAAGTTGTCTTTTAACAAACCAGCCATCGTAGTTATTATGACTGCTGTATTCTATCTTTTTTACAAAGTGAATTTGCCAGAGATTTGTGAGTTTTGTGTTATCGTTAGGTACTATAATTTGTCAACTGCTGCCTGTCCACTTCTAACATTCCATAAGAATGTTAGAAGAGGTGGGCATCTGGTGGAATCTGAGGAGCTTCCACTCTTCACAAGCTTGGTCAAGTGCCCCATGGGATTTATTTAAAAAAAAAAAGGAAGAGTTGACAGGAGATCTCTTTACATGGCTCTTTACTGGCTTTCCCAGCTATTAATGGTAGTATTATCTTTTGTTTATATAGCACCCACCATTCCCAAAGTGCTTCTTAGAGTCCATATATTCAAAGGGTGACAAAACTAGAACTGACAGACTAAGACAAACGATGCATTAGGTAGAAAGGGCCTGACTCGCAAGCTTATGCCATCAAGTAGTAGCTGAAAAGAAAGCCTTAGAATGGTTATGGTGGGAAATTGTTGGTGTCGGGATAGAAACTGCCCGTCTGTCTTTTCTGGTCTTACATGAGGTTCTGAGAATTGTTATTAAAGTTGCAATAATATCCTGTTCATTTGGCTACCAAACAATGAACTTCATAAATGTGATAACAATAAGCTAAATGTTGTTCGATGTGATATGCCCCAATTACAGGTTTTCTGCATTAATAATTTAATTGAATCTTAACCACGTCTTTCATTGTTCCAGCCAAGAGCTTCATTGCTTTGGATGATTTTGTCGAAATTACTAAAAAGTATGCAAAAGGGATCGTCCCGTCCAACTTATTTCTACACGACGATGAAGATGATGAGTTTGCTGGCAAAAGTCCAGATGAATTACCCCTCCAGCAGAAGGTACGTTTACTTATAGTAGGGCTACTACTACTTGAAAAGGAATGCTGAATCGTGTAGTGCTTGGATTATGTAGCTCAATTTTAAACTTGGTTTAAACAAGATTTATGTCTTAGAATAATAAGCAAGGATTCTGTATTCCTATCTTTTATTCACATTACACTTAAAATCGAGATGAGGCATCAATGGATTCAAACTGCACTTCCCAAAGTCTGTTCTCTAGCCTTCTGCGTATTTAACATTTTTGTTTTGTCTGGCCATGCCTGGTTTACCAGTACCGGGTGTACCCCACTGATGGTGCTGCCTACCCTCTATCTCCTGCCAATTCCCTATCAACATTTTACTCTCCTTATCTTCTTTTACATCGAAAAGATTTATAAGTGTGCTTAATGAGCATTTTTAAAATCATCAATATTGGCAGAAATGCTTAGTTTCTCATCTTTCAGTATCTTTCTGTCTTCTCCGTAGATCATGAAATATCCACTCCATGTCATCACGGAACTTAAAGAGTACCTTATTGATGCTGCATCGAAGGCTGGAATGCATTGGCTGTCTACCATCGTGCCCACGCATCACATCAACGCTCTTATCTTCTTTTTCATTATAAGTAACCTTACCATAGAATTTTTTTCCTTTTTTATTCCACTAGTGATTTTCTACTTGTCCTTTATTTCGATGGTGATTTGCACACTCAAAGTATTTCAGGACAGTAAAGCCTGGGAAAACTTCCGGACACTGACTGATCTCTTGCTTCGTTTCGAACCTAATCTGGATGTTGAACAAGCTGAAGTCAACTTTGGCTGGAACCACTTGGAGCCCTATTTCTACTTCCTGATATCTGTCGTCTTTGTTATCTTTTCCTTTCCTATTTCAGACAGACACTGGATCCCTTGTTCTGAACTTGCTACCATCTCGATTTTCTTTACAATCACTAGCTACCTGAGTCTCAGCACAAGTGCCGAACCGTACACCAGGAGGGCTTTGATGACAGAAGTGGCTGCGGGGTTACTTTCCCTGATTGACATTATGCCGGATTTTTTGCCCCAGCTCAAGTTACTTGGAAAGACATTTTTCACCGTGCCCATCGGTCATTTCATTGTATTGCGATTAAGTATCCCATGCCTGCTTTTCATTTACTTATTCTATCTCTTCTTGAGGATGGCCCAGTTACGGAATTTCAAAGGTGTCTATTGTTACCTGGTACCGTATTTAGTGTGTTTCATGTGGTGCGAACTGTCTGTTGTAATTCTGCGTGAATCCACTGCCATTGGCCTTATTCGTGCATCGGTAGGGTATTTCTTGTTCTTGTTTGCCCTCCCTATACTTTTGGTTGGCATTGCTGTGATGTGCATTGTCCATTTCGTAAAATGGTTTATAGCATTAGAATTGACCAAGATCGTGGTAACCCTGGTATTATGTAGCATTCCATTGCTTATTCGTTGGTGGTCAAAAGCCAATTATTCTGTGCTGGATATGGTTAAGTCGCTTACCAAAAGTTCCATCGTGAAGCTGATATTGGTATGGATTACCGCAATTGTAATGTTTTGTTGGATATACGTGTATCGCTCTGAAGGAATGAAAGTTTACAATTCTACCTTAACCTGGCAGCAGTATGGCTTCATCTGTGGCCCAAGAGCGTGGAAGGAAACCAACATGGCTCGGACTCAGATTTTGTGCAGTCATCTTGAAGGGCACAGGGTGACCTGGACAGGGAGGTTCAAGTATGTCCGTGTTACAGAAATCGACAACAGTGCAGAGTCGGCTGTCAACATGCTCCCTCTGTTTATAGGAGATTGGATGAGATGCTTATACGGAGAGGTGTACCCAGCGTGTGATCCACAGAACGTCACTATTGAAGAAGAAGAACTTTGTCGCCTCAAGTTCCTCTCTAAACACACTTGCCACATGAAGAAGTTTGATCGCTATAAATTTGAGATAAGCGTGGGAATGCCGCTCAATGGTAAAAACGGAAACAAGTCAAACGAAGAAGACGACATTACAAAAGATATTGTGCTTAAAGCGAGTAACGAGTTTAAAACTGTGTTGCTAAACTTGAGGCAAGGGAGCCTGATAGAGTTCAGCACTATCCTCGAGGGACGGCTTGGCAGCAAGTGGCCCGTCTTTGAACTTAAAGCTATAAATTGCCTAAACTGCATGGCCAAGATCACTTCGGCATCGAGACACGTGAAAATTGAACATGACTGGAGGCGCAATGTCCATACAGCTATTAAATTTGCATTTAATTTTTTCTTCTCCCCATTCCTTTCAGCTGTATAGAAAGAAGGGGAAAAAAGACCCTAAAGAACTGAAACTGTTATGGGGTCACTGTGATGCAAACCAAAGTGAAGTCTCTTCTCGATATGTAGCTTTAACAGTAATCCTCACATTGCACTTTGTCGGATGTCGTCCCGATGTCTGATTTATAAGCGTGTATCTCCTTGCAAAGCTGTTGTTTCTTGGCTGGTGTCTTTGTGCCGGAACAAGACACCTTTTTAGAGCAGAGTTCCTGAACGACTAACTTAAGGGACGTTAAAGAGAGTTCACCATCATAATGAGAGTTTCTAAGCCCTTCTCGTTGGTGAGGATCTGCACACAAGTCTGTATCTGCACCAACACGTCGATCATGGTGCAGCTGGCCATTATCGATTACTGAACTGGACTTTTCGACACAGAATTTTGGTGGGATTATTTTTTTTCTTTTTTTGTTCTTTGTAATGCAATACTAATTTTTTTACTAGAGTTATTACAATCAATTTCAGGGGTTTGCCATGGCACTTACATGCACATTGGATGCGTTATTGAAAAAAATCTGAATGCTTAAAATAACAAAAAACGTACTAACACTATAAATCATTATTCTTGCTCTAATCGTCTAATGTGGGGTACTTATTTCTTCAATTGGTGGCTGCTTTTAAAGCATATATAGCTTTATCTTATGTGTAATATTTGTATATAAGCAGTTCTAGTGCTTCCTTCGAAAGAGGCAGTTCCGTGTCTTAAAGTTTTCTGATTCCATGTATAATTAACATCCTATCATGGGATTATTTAATTTCCTCTGTATGAAGAGCAATATTTATCCTGATTTACAAAAGGTGTTTTTTTGTTTAGGAAAGTTGTCTTGCTTGTATTTTTTCTACGTTTAACACTAGTGCTGATGAATATAATGGCGCTTTGGTTTGATTCTTAATTGGGGGGGAGTATTTAAAAAAAAAAAGTTGCCTTATCTAAAGATGGTATTTGTAATTATTTCAGAGATTTCCAAACGTTGCTGATTTATATCGCTTGGGTGATGGGTTCACAGGGTTCGCCAACGGTACATTTTAAAATGTATAAAAATATTTACATAAAAAGGGGTTAATCCCATTTTGTAATTGAGTGCTCCTTTGATAATGTGCTGCTGCTTCCATCTGATAACGAGATGCGGCATTTAAAGGCTGTAAAAGTGCGGTGATCGCACCCTCAGGATTTTTATTCTGCGAAGAGCCGGGTCACCTTGAAAGCGTCCGACCTCCTGGATTATCCTGCACCGCATGAAATTAGAATGCAGACCTCGTTTGTGTTAGAAAACTGCTGTCTCCACACATTTCATTTGTCTTCCCAAAGACAAGTCTTAATATGCAGAAATAAAAGTGTTTATAAAAAAAAAAACTTCAAGGGGGTAATCACTAAATGTATCGGTGTATAGAAGCTACCCGAATTGCAATGTCTCTGTATTTGCTACACATAAAATGCATACTTCCCAGTGGTTATATATTAGACAGGTGCAGGGCCAGCAGAATCACTTCGGACATTTTCGTTTAGTTTTTGGCGCGTTCATTTTGGGGCACTGAATGCCTTTTCTCGGTGGTTCAGCTCGGACAAAATTCTGGGGTGTTTTTTAAAATTTATTTTAGGGGGGAGATCCCTGATACCTTCTGGGCTCACCTTTCATTATAGAAATTTTAAAATAAAAGGTGCCCCTAGAGTAAGGAAAGAGTAAGGAAAAGGTGCCCCTAGAGTAAGGAAAGAGTAAAAAATGACTTGCTCACAAATGACATGTTTGGCTGGCAGCATAAATTGCTGTCTTAACTCCCTAAACTACACTCAGAAACGATAAAATGTCGGCTGCAGTCCATGTTATAACTACAGTAGTCACTACAGCATCTCCACTCCACCCCAAAACAGCACATTTTCTGCACTAAAATAAACTATTAACTTGCAGTTTTATATATGAGTAATGAGCATCAAACTCTGCTAAACTGTCACCGTTTCTTAGACCAACTCCCATCAGTCTGTAACTGCTGCTACTGACGCGTTAAAATGGCGTCAGCGCACTTGTATATCCAGTGCTTGTCCTCCCCCTTGTAAATGCTGATTGGCCAGAGTGAAAAAAGTAAAACTCCCACAGGCTGTTGGGCCCGTCAATCACAGCCATATTCGATTACTTATACCTATCAGTCATTGATATGTACCGTCCTACCTACCGTCTCTCTTACTTTACCTCATGAATGAGCACCAAAAGGGCTAGTAATGGCGGCGGATACATGTGACGACATGTTAAGCGCCTGTACGCCATTACAAAGATTTAATATGTAACTTTAAACTCCACACAAATCAAACATGAAGTTTAGAAAAAGCATAACAGACTGTAAATATACCTTTACCCTCCAGTCTGCATCGGCTATAGTGTTATTTTGCTATTTTGTTATTCCCCGCTAGATGGCACTGTTAAATTACAAGAAATAATGTAATTTTAGACAGAAATAAAACCATTGCAAAATAAATCATAATATTGTGTATTTTTTCTCAGCAACCAACAATTTACATATTGTATGGGATTTAAAATGGAGACAAATCAATAAATATGGTGCCAAGGGCCCTGCTGGCAAGCCGGACAAAAATAATAATAATAATAAATCAATGTCTGCCTTCTCTACTGATAACCTAACACTATTTTTGAAGTATTTTCTCATGTTTAGAATTTGGGCTGGTTTATCACAGTAATGAGAGGCTCAACACCCATTTGCTTATAGCATCTAAATTTCATGGATGAGAGGGATCAATAGCTCTTTGTAATATGTCCCAAATCACAAATCACGCTTAATTTTTTTGTTTTCAGCCCCGCTTGTAAGCAGTTGGCTGCAAGGATCAAGTGCATCTCTATGTGGCCATGATGGCTATCATGAGGTTAATTTAATCTAAAATCGGCAACCAAAAGCGCACTGTACACTCTAAAGGTAGTTTGCAGCTCATGATGTTTTACGGTGTGTTAATTATTTGAATGCGCTCTCTGCAACCACATTCTATTTAAAAAAAAAAACACAGAAACAGAACAAATGTGCTTGCATCAGTATTCTTTTCTGCAGTTTCCTTTCTAATACATTCACATTCCTAGAAAATGATGAAATATTTATTTCCCTTGATGTAATGTTTCTTCCTGGAGTTGAAAAACCTTGTGATGAGCGTTATTTCCAGCAGAAATCATTTCTTTTGTTTTGAAGCTCAATAGAATAAAATCCAAAGAATCCGAAATGACAAAAGCCTTAAACCGTACATGTCTCAACACAGCGATAAATCTGCCTCATGGTGTGCAATCTTTACGCAAGGGATGACTGATTTCATATATTCTTAAGGGCTTAGTAGAACTCCTGATGTTGGTTGGAGATACAGTACCTTGTTCAGAGAATGTTACAATTACTTTTAGGAGCCCTGGCATAGAACTAACATTTACATTTTGGTGGTGCTGGGTTCATGTGTCCCAAGGAGTATGATTAAGCTTGGCGCAGAAGAACAAAAAGGGTATTATGGCTGCCTGTTAGCTTATCCCCAGCTGGCACTAATTTATCGTATACCTAGCATGAGTCTTTCCTGGTGGGTTGCTATTAGAGGACACGGAGACCTCTATCTCCACAGTCACTGCTGCTGTATAATCGTGAATGTAAACCATGGATAGAAGCTTCATTACTCTCCCAGTGCCACCAACAATTATCAGCCCTATATAATGACTACTAATACATTGTGATATTTCCCATTCTCTTTATTTCATTCAATATCCTAGATTATTTTGCGCCCCCGCCCAGCACATGTATGTACAAACTGCAGTCAAGGATGCTTTTGTTGTATTTTTACAGGCGTAGAGATGTTTTTTCCACTTAATCTGTGGCATGCAAACAAAAGAATTACTGATAACAGCATTGATTGTATCCGGCCTTACACACCAGACTGTCTAAATAATGCAGAGTAAACCTACTCAATATACATCCAGTTTATCATGTGTTAATTAAATTACACATCTTTAAAAACAGTAGTTTGAAAGAAAAATAATGTCCCAAGCCAAGAGTTAGACTCCTTATCCAACGGAGATCGTGCGCTCATATGAGATACCAATTACTGGTTTGGTTCATAGAGAAGGGAATTGTATGAGAAGTTAGGAGATGAGACATTGGTGAATGAACTGGCTCTTCTCCTTTCGAATAACAAATAGAATCTTGGTGGCAACCATGATGGCAAAATACGTTTGTTGCAACCACCAAGGTCACCAGACATTCCATTATCAGTGATGATGATGGCAGATTTATAATTCACCGGCAGTGTTTATCTGCCAATACTAGTATGGTTTCCTCCGTATGTAGGATGGGCACGTAGGACATCCTAGTTTTTCTATTTTAGGAGAGATGCTTATTTTGGTCTTTTTTATAATGCTACCGAAATTGATGCCCTAATGTATAATATTATTTGCGAGCCGGGCTCTCTCCACCTAATGTATCGATTTGTCTTAGTCTGTCAATTCTTGTCTTGTCATACCCCTTGAATATATGTATTGTATGAAGCGCTGCGTAAATTGTCGGCGCTATATAAATAAAAGATAATAATAATATATTATTTAAAAACAATAGAAATATTACAAAGTCAGTGCAGTAAAACAGAGTTCTAACAGTTAAGTATGTTTCTCATGAACATTGGGGCCAATCAATGCTAATTTGGTTATTCCTGGCATAATTTACTGTCATAAACTGAAAATATCCAGTGGGTTTTTGAATATATATGTGTTGTCTCGGCAGCCAAGATAAATGAGCCCAATTTCCATCTTTTTTCCCCCAGATTGATGCCTGAGGCAATGTATATTAATAAGAAACATAAATTCTTCGGGATGGATACAAAAGACCGGTGGCATCCAATTCCTGGGAGAGGGGAGAATGGCCCACATACAGTATGTCAATGAGTTGGTGAGGGGGGCAGGTGACATCATCCCGGGAGTTTAGATTATAATGATTTATTTTTAACAAAAGACTTGTCTCCAGTGAGTAGATCTGCTTCCTGGAACTCTGGGAGTCTTAACCCTTCGAGCATTTGAAGGATGAAATCATTGTGTTTTTTTTACTAAACCAAGGCAATCTGGTTGCTAGTGTTTTATCCATCTACCGTAGTATATGGGCATCTACAATTTGAACGTCCGCAGGCTAAGTCAACTGTGAGCGTTCTGAGAATTCATCAGCCAGATTCCTATGGGAATTCTGGGAATGTCAGCCGGGTGCAGATGGTAACGCTGAGTCTGAGAGTATTGTAAGGGAATGCCTGTGGCAATGACTTTCAGGTTGATATGAAAGAAAACAAAACACATCTTATGGTTTGGTAGGAAAGAGGTAGTTGCACTTGCAATCAGGCCCTGTTTTCTGGTCCCTCTTCCGTGAGGAAGAAGGTCTTGTGCCTCTCTTTATCTCTCTTTATCCTGTGTCTTGTCTGTCCTCTTATTAAGATAGATGTAGGGGTTTATTCACTAAATTAGGAGTTTGCAATAGAGTTGAATATTTTATCTCCCCAAATGCACATTCTGTCATTGTCATTGTGTGTTGGAGATCCAACCCAGTGGTGTGTTCTGGGCTAGGCCAACACATCCCTCCATTTGAGAATCAGGCTCCCCAGTCCAATTGGCCCATTTAGGCTGCAGAGGTTTACACAACTTTCTGGAGTCAGGCCTTTATATTAAATAGTAATACCAGGGGCTTTAACTGTTACATTTTTCTTTTAAACTCCTAGTTTAGTGAATATACTTCATTATAACCCATTACCTTAAAGGTGAAATTCTTATTAAGCATAAAATACAGTGCTGTATACAGTAATGTAGGTAACATTGACAGAAAACTGGTGTTATCTCATCTTGTTTCAATAAACTTCTTTTATCTGCAGACCCCGGGGCCACCATTGTTGTCGTTCATGTGATATTTTGGGTGACTTTCCCTGCTCAATCACCACACTGAACTGATTCTTTATGGCAATGCTAATGATGTCTGCTCCTCCATAGACTTTGATCAGTCAGCTGTTTCATTAAGATTGAGCCTTTCTAATGTTTACTACAAGCAGCACAATAAGGATTCGGGGTCTTTGTCTAATAGACTGGGCTTAGATTACAGAGCTATGGCTGATATACAGTTATGCCAAAGCTAGAGCTGTTTGTAAAAAAGGCACAATATTTTGAAAACATATTTGAAGGTTGTAGTAAAATAAATGGTGGAAATTCCCTTCTAAATCATATCGGCGGACTGACCATTTATACTCCAGACACCATAGGATCTTGACAAACGGAATGGACTCCGGAGCCTCCTAAATAAATAGTATTCATCACCCAACCACGTGAACGCACAGTAGTAAACATTCCGCAACAAATCTGCTCATTATATACTAATAGGAAAAATAAAAATAAATCGAGCATGCGTAATGCAAGGGACGGTCTTATACGATGCTTAATGTGGATTAAAAAATCACACCCAGAATAAACCGTATTTATGGCACAATTATTCCCAAATCAGGCGTGTGTTTCAGTCAATACATTTTTTAATGTTTAATAGTGTTTGCTTCTTACAGAAAAGAAAGCTTACATTTCTTATAGTAAATATGTACATATATAATATTGTTGACAATGATTTGATTATACTGTATAAACAGACATTCCTCATTTCCTTGAAAAGAAGCTGACACGCCTGATAACGTGTGCAGTATGGCTGAAACCCGATGCACATGCGTATTGTGCTTCACACGTATTTACAGCGAGTCTAGAAAAAAGTCGCAATGTACGTTTTGCTCGTATCATTTTCAAAGATCTGCGTCATATAAAAACAGCGCGAGTTTCCGCTTTGCATTTGAAAGCAGCTTACGCTTTCCAGCTAAAATATAAAAACATGCATATTTAGTAGGATCGTTGTACTATATGTTCGTGTTCTTAATGGACAATGACAAAAAAAACAAAGAAAACTCTCTATTTTACTATTTGATCTCTCGCTCTAATAACCGGTTTTCTGTAAAGATTTTCATTGTAAACAGATTTTTTTTTGTTTTTTTTACTGTTTTTTGACATCATATTGTACTGATGTGCATATGTGGTTGTCCATCCATGTAATAACCTGCATAGACAGCGGCATGGAGAGTAAAATTCAGTAAATCCTTCATTGTAAGAAAGAGATGTGTACATGCACACGTAGGAGGGACTTGAGGGAATGGGCGTGGCTTGGGCAGAAATAACAGCTATTAGACATAGCCATGCCCCTTTAACCACACCCATCTCTCCTCCCACATTCCATTTCAAGACTTGCTTCAACTACCTATTCTTTCCAATAAACCCCCCCCCACTCTGATCTTACTGATGCTAAGCTTAGCACTTGCTTTTAATACACAAAAAAAGCCATTCATTTTTCCACAACCAAAACCAAAACAAAACAAAAATACTGGTATTCACATTGCAAAAAATAATGGAAATTAAAAACATAATCAATATATATTTATATATAAAAAAATCTAGTTTTTGCACAAAATAGAACTGCAGCTTTGAAAAGAAAAATATTTTTTTTCTCGGTAATCAAAGCATGCAGAACGGCTACTTATTACATGATTCATTATAAAAAATTTCAAAATAAGATAATTTATCCATTATTGTTTCTTAACATTTATCCTTACATACATTTAAATCCAGCATGTACAATCTATTTTCCTGAACAGCAGTAAATAAATATTGACATATAGTGATAATTTTATTTTATTTTTCCGTTTGTAGTTACAAAAAAAAAAAAAAGAAAGAAAGAATGATAAAAAATAATTACCAGTACCCGATGTTATCAGTGTTTTTTCTGGACGTAATGACAAAACATACATTTGTACATACATCACCTAGTTAGTATTTTTATATGTTCTTGATATTTTACTTATTTTTTGCTGTCAAGGACTGAGTACAGCTTCTGGCTGAGAAATAAAATAAGATTTTTTTTTTATACAATAATCATTCATTTTAGGATTTTTTTGTAGGCAGAGAAGAAGATTATTGTAAACTCAGCATTGAAATGCACACATGCACTTATGGTTATGATTTCTTCCCTTGATGACACTCATTAACAAGCCTTCTCAGAAAAAAATGCTGCTTTTATCTTATGTATATGTTACTACATGTTAAGTACTATATGTGCTTTAAATATGGGTCATGCATGCGCAAATGGAATGATGTCATAAAATGCTCAGGCATAGGAATATGACTCAATAGATGTAAAGTGAATTCTAAGTTATACACAGGCAGTGGCGCATGAGTCAATAAATTAACTGTAAGCTATCATGAGTCATTAATTATTAGTCATTTTGGTTTTAATATTTCCATTTCTCCAACTTGTTACCCATATAGTGGAAATATAGCAGTTACTAGCTTGATTAGAACCAACATTATTGCAAAAAAAAAAAAAAAAATGAAAACCCAAAATAATATATGAACAAAGCCATTAACCTAAAGTGGATAACAGGGATCCAAATAAAGTGACATTTCAGAGAAAAATCCCAGAACCTCTCCAGTATACAAAGAGGAGTCCAACCTATACTGAGTAAATATCAAAGCAATATTTGTGAACAGAAATAAATCCTTAAAGAAACAATATCTTCTATACATAATGAGGAAGGAAGAAGTCCTTTACTTCTGAGGACTTAAAACTGTAAAATTGCAAGAAGTTAAAGAAAAGTAGAACAATCGACTCCGCCACCAAGAAGACTTTCCGACAAAGGTAATCCGTACCTGATACCTTTGGAAAGGCTGGTTAGGCGTTAGAGAAGAACGAAGGGAATTCCTAGTGCATGTCCGAGTTCACTTTATCCTGAAATATATACAGATTGTTTGTGGCAGCGATTGCAATGATGTTCTCAGTCGGGTGCCAGGCCGTGTGTAAGATCTTCTTGGTAAAGTCCAAGCTGTCTACGCTAATGTCATCCTTTCTTCTTTTACCACCTACACACACCCTACGGGGTTTAAGGACTGCCCGTGGCTTACTGCTTTCTCTGGAGGCTTCGAGAGTGACATCTCGTTTCGTATTCCGGTCAAACATACGGAAGAAATTGTTGTACGCGCCAGTCATAATGACACTATAAAGTTGGTGGGGAAAAAACAAGTTATTGACTTAATATTTTTTATTAACAAAGTAAGTGATGGTTAATGAATAAAGGTAAAAAGAAAATCTAAATCGAAGCAGGTTTTCATAATTAATGGTTAGGGCTACATAGTGTCTCAACTTTCCGATTGGTGAAATGTTCTTACCTGTCTGACCCATTCCAGGCACATTCAAACTTGTCGAAGATGCAGTCATTCTCGTAAAGTGAACACAGCTTGCTTCTAAGGTAATCATGAACCTGCACAGGAGTGAAAATACTTCTAATTAACTAAACAAATAAACATGTTATAAAAAGATTATCCATAGGGTAAAAGTTGTTACACATTGGGGTATATTTTCTATAAAGTTTGCATATTTATTATTTGCATCTGGATTTAATGATCAGTGGGTAACTCTTTCTACCCTTGCATTATTACCTCAATAATGAGATTCTTGAATCCAGAAGTAAACATTTGAGTTTATGTGCCATACTTGTTTGCAGAAAATCATACATTTTGATTAAATACTCATAGGAAAACAAACGGGGGAGAGAGAGAGAGGATTGAACAGCATGCAGTCAGATGTAAGAGACTGCAGAAGCAATTAGAGAGGATCAATTGGTCAGCAGTAAGTCATTAGCGGGAGTGGGCTGCTGATCCTGCAAGGCAAGCTAGAGTGCAATATGGCCCCATTTTTGTAAGAACTGTAAATGTGTTGTCTACATGTAAGGAAAAAAGGCATTAATTTTTTGAACAAAAACCTTCAATTGCTATTCATGCCTGTTTTGGCGAGCCAGCCTCGGTTAGAGGGAAATGTGTTCAGCCAAATACATTTCCTGCAAGCCAAGAGCAGGAGGATGGTTAAAGAGAACAAATACATAGAAGAGGAGTCTTATGATTCCCGGCAACCATTTGCACAGGAAAAAAACCTTTGTTTGCAGTCTTCTCCTAAACCACCGATTCTTAAGTACGAGCTCAGATATCCGCAAGATGTTCCTGACAGCTAATAAGTTACCTCTTCACCCGCATGTCTCTGCTCCTATGCTACAGTCTAAATACAAGTCTTCTTCGAACCCAATTTCCTCTCTCAGCATGAAGAACTGCATTCTAATTAGTCCCTCCGCATTATGTTAGGCCAAGTTAATGTGTAAATGTGAGGTCTCTACAGCAATTGAAGCAATTAAAACAGACTCATCTGTTTGTCGCTTACAGGAGAAAGCAGAGGCAAACGTTAACCCAGTGCAATGTATCATTCGGAGCATCAGGGTAAATAGCTAGATGAGAATGATTAAATTACCTAAATACACAATTAAAGGATGCTTCTCAATCAATGCACAACACATAACCCTGCATAAAAGCCAATTTATTATTATTACTATTTTATATATAAGGAGCCAACAATGTATGGAGCAATTCTTACAGTACATACGTTGAAAGGCTCTGACAAAATGTTGTCCAGCCGCACCTCTAACCACATCCACTAAAATAAATGTAATGACTCTAGGAATGGGTTAACCCCGGAGGAAAATGTTATCACCCTCGTGACGTAAATACAAAAAATGGTTGCTGCAACATTGCTTTCAGGGAGTTAGCCAAAGGCGGCCTCCGAATGTTAATATATAAGGTAATCAGTGACATGTTTGCTCTCCTACTACAGGTGGTAAAGATCAGTAAATGATTCTGAGAGAGTAGGCCGAGATATTGTACCTGGTATGTTTCAATGGGCTTGGTTTCCATGTTTAGGTCCCAAACTTTGACGGTGAGGTAATCCCGCGTCAGCATGTAACGGCCGCTGTGGCTGAACTTCACATCTGAAACCGAAGAGATGATTTCCGAAAAAAATGATCTGTTGCTTGGATCTTCTGGTTCTTCATAAACTAGGAATAAAGATACAAATAATAAACCTGCGGGACTCATATTCTATCAGGTCACAGGACTGGAACTATAGCGTAACACTCTGTAGGCCTCGGATCCCCACGTGCTCACAGGTAACCCATGTGCAATAAGGTGTGACGTACAAAGGAGCACATGTTAATCTCAATATGGATTGCTGGGGGAGAGCACTGATATCCCTCAACTGAACCCTTGCCAGGTTTTCCCTAAAATCAACTAAAAACACTAATTACAAGGTTTTTTTTTTTTACTGCATCAAGGTAATTTTCCAGTGGTAACTCTTTCATGTCATTTTGCAAGCAGCAAAATAGCTGACAAAAATGCAACAACATATTGTGGCTTCCAATATCACCTACATGCTGACAACACCCTATTATATAATAATATAATATAATATATATAATAATATAATATAACATCTCTATTACTGTTGAAAACTCCACTATCTGACCGACAGACTATGTTTTCTGCCTTGGTGTCACACTTGACTCTCTCCTTCACCCTTCACCAAATCCTGTCGCCTTCACCTGAAAACCTCCATAGATTTGAGGAGAAAGAGAAGCATTTCCGCAGCTCTCTGCGAATCTGTCTGTAATATTCAGACCTCTTAGTCTAAGTTGCGGTCTCTCCATAGAGAGCGGGTTAATTTGCACAGTTTATATATTTACTTTCACTGGATTGCCTGCTGCAAAAAAGCCTTTATCTGCATATGAATTTTAAAGACTATTTTACTTGTAGCCCCAAAAAATTCTACAAGGAACTGCGGCTTTAACCATACAATGTCACCAAAACAGAATCTCCAATTCATTTATAATCATCTTGAGTTTTCGTGCCAGAAGCTCTCTAGATGCATGACAAGTGCATTGAAAATTACCGCGTTCCTCGCTCTTAAATCTGTGTCACAAATGGCAGGAATAATAACTTCCCAATTAAAATTCTAATGTTCGGCGTGTGCCTGTCATTCTACCCCTCTGTAAAGTACAGGTGGTCATCACACCTACACTGGATTAGATTCCAGCAGAAGGCGATATAAGGTGAAATGATACAGGTAGACGCTGATTTGTGGGTATAAATATATTACACGCGTACAATGTTTAATTTATTGTTTTAACAGTTTAAAGGCTCTGCCGCGTACAATATATGGTTACACAAAGTGTATTGCGCTATAGAAGCCACTTAAAGGGACACTAGCCATCAGCTGCATTTTAATGCATTTGATGGTCTACTACTACTTTAATATACCGTATTTGCTCGATTATAAGATGACCCTGATTATAAGACGACCCCCCAAAATCTGAATATTAACTTAGGAAAAAAAAGAAAAAGCCCGAATATAAGACGACCCCAAAGGAAAAAAGTTTTACCAGTAAACGTTAATTCATGTAAACTATTTTTTTTTAATAAAAGCTATGATTGAGAAAAATATATTTTTTTGTTTTTATTTCTTGTATTTTCCAACCTGTCCCCCAGTTACGCACATCTGCCCCCAGGCTTGCCACTCCAATATGGCACTGTGGCCCATGATATGTCTTTTAACCCTCTATATGCCACTGTGCCCCATGGTATGCCTTTTTACCCCCTATGTGCCACTCTGCCTCCAGAAATGCCTTATACCCCTATATCCCATTCTGGCATTTAGGGGGTTAAAATGCATATTATGGGGCAGAGTGGCATATAGGGAGGTATAAGGCATTTCAGGAGGCAGAGTGGCATTAAGGGAGTTAAAAGGCATTGTATAGAGCACTCTGCCTCCAGAAATGCCTTATACCCCTATATGCCACTCTGGAATTTAGGGGGTTAAAATGCATATTATGGGGCATATAGGGAGGTATAAGGCATTTCTGGAGCCAGAGTGCTCTATTAAATGCCCCCTTTACGTCACTCCAGAAATGCCCTATGCCCCCATTTAACACACACACACCCTATAACCCCATTTAACTAACACACTCTCTCTCTCTCTCCTCTCTCTCTCTCTCTCTCTCTCGCTTCCAGCCGGGGCAGCGGATTGACGTCGCCTTCCGCTGCAGCCGGAAGGAGGTGGAGTTGGCAGCAGGGGTTTGTATGCGTCCGTCGCGTATACTTTCCCCGGCTGTCAGAGATCAGAGTTCCCCGCACCGGTGCGGCACAGGGGAGACAGGAGGATCCAGGTCCCCTGCAGCGGTGCGGGGGATCTGGATCTTAGTCTCCTAATCAGACCTCTATTTGAGGTCTGATTAGAAGACGACCCCGATTAGAAGACGAGGGGTATTTTTCAGAGCATTTGCTCTGAAAAAAACCTCGTCTTATAATCGAGCAAATACGGTATATTCTTCAGAGGGGTGTCTGGGACCACATACTGCCCCACTAAATATGGCGGAATGGTTTGAATAGAGAGCAACATGACGCAATGTTACCTTAAATGGTTAATTCATAATAATCAAAGACACAATACCCGCAATTACCAGCAAAATAGCCCAATGGATGGGTCATCTAAATAATCCAATGCATGAAATATCACATTAATACCAAATGGAATCGGCAAATATCATAAATGTACAGGATTGGAGGCCGTTTGATTTTTATTTTGGGAGCAGGTGCCATAAAGCTGCTTTATTCATTTATACAGAACCTTCAGTGCTTATTAAATCAGGGATCGTTTTGGGACAACTTTAGTTAACTAACAATACGTTTATAAGAATGTTTCTCTCAGCCAAACAAACAAAAAACAATTTTTTTAGAAAAAGTGTTTAATTGGTAATTTATTTTGTAATAATTTTATGTTGGCTATTTACTGTCTAGCTTTTCTCCGGTGTTGAAAAATGTTTCATGCTGGAAAGCTGCCTGGGTAATTAAATCAGGACACAGATGTATCTTAAGTAAAAATTCTACTCACAACAACAGTCCAAGCGTATTGGCAAAGCAAGTCTCGCATCAGGCTTTTGAAAAGGTCGATATTAATTAGTACATTGCTGGGGACATTTTGTTACTTGTGATTAGGATCTGTGCTGCTCGGAGGAAAATCCATAAACATTTGGAGATGTTCATACTTACAAAGTTTCTTGGTGATACGGTATCTTCTTTTTTAAAGGGGCGGGAATATAAGGTCAGACCAGCCCTTGTGGACAATTTTGGACTGGCCTTGGGAGCTACATGTCCCTGTGTGCCACTGTGGCACCAACCCTGATGAGTGGCACCGGGGGCAGAACGCTCCCCCCCCAAGTACGCCACTGCTCCAGGTGCACTTCCACAAAAGGGCGGAGCTTCTGGGCACTCTCTCTCCCCTGATTGGAGGACTGGGGAGAGGCTGTTCTCGTGGCTCTGCCCTTTTGCTGAAATGCAGCAAGAGTCCAGAATAATGCAGCTAAATTGTGGGGGGAAGAGAGAGGTGAAGAAACGCTTCTCTTTCTCCACAAATCTATCCCGAAAGAACATGCCTTGGGACGGCAAATTTCCCACAGGGCCCCGTGAAAGGGCCGGCTCTGGTGGGCCCCCTGTTGCCCCCTGTTGCCGGTGGGACCTAGGCATGTGCCCACTCATTAATGCCGCCCTGTGTAAAGGGTGAAAAATAACCATTTGCTAGGGGTCTGTAGCCTTGATGATGAGCAATGTGGCTAATTCCATTATATTCTCTGAAAGTATAGACGTAAGTGTATTGAATATGATGCGCAAAACCAGACTGCATCGGTCAGGGCTGGACTGAGCTTTAAGGACTGCGGCCACTGTGGCTTAATAAGTGCTTTTTGTCTTAAGCAAGTAACACAGAGATTTACTAAGCCAAACAGGCTAAGACTTACGTTTACAATGCTTGTCGCACAGCGCAGACGCTCTCATGTCGCACAGACGCAGCGATCCTTTGCTGCTGCTGTAAACGAACAGATTGCAATGATAAGGATGAAATTCAGCGGCCGTGATCACTTCAGTCAGGTCTTCCATGTTTGCAGGTTTAATATCCACAATATCTGATTTAAGGGTTTATTAGGGAAATACATTATAAATAAGATGGTGTTAGAATGCCGGGAGGACTAGCATATTAATGTAGTTTTTAAGAACTTTACCACCTGCTTTTTCATAAAAACAAAATTAAATGAATCGCTTACCTTTAGGAGAAGCTGCAGCTCACCACCCCTTCCTTGAAGTAGCCAATAAGTGGCGGGAAGGCAACTGAAATCAATGAATGAAATCAAGTGGTTTCTGCGCGTGGAGGGTCTCAGTAGACCCCCCAAGACTCCCTCTAAGCCAGCACTGTAGCGGACTGCCGGTGAGTATGCCACATGGGCACATCTCCTGCAGGGCTGGCAAAGAGGCAAATGCATTATAAAGTAAACGCTGTTGTATTAATTTTCCTGCAAACTCGTGTAATTGAATGCATTATAAAGTTAACGCCGTTGTTTTAATTTTCCTGCAAACTTGTGTAATTGAAGCGTACGTTAATATTTCGCACAGTGTTTTCTTTTATCCCACTGTACAAAGCACACAGAATGGCAAAACAGCATCCATTATAACTAATCTGGAAAGACCATTACTTCCCGGAGCTATGGACTCCATTAATCTCATAATCGGTTGTAAGCATGTGTATACGTGTGTATATGTATGTATAAGTGTGTATATGTGTGTATACGCGTGTATACGCGTGTATACGCGTGCATATTCACATGAGTGACAGTGGGACAATTAGCACAGGACCCGGCAAGCTTGTACACACGCCTGTGACAATATGACACAGCCAGCTCTTTAACCCGTAATAATCACGATTTATAAAGAGACGATTCAGGCTTCCAAATACTTTCTGAAACAAAGAGAGAATATGCTGCTTTGGGTTGCCGGTGGGCTGCTTCACACCCCGCGAGCGTCTCTCATCGTAACGGCCGATCTTAAATCTCACACATAAAGGGGATCGTTATGAAGCTCATCTTCCTGATTTCCGCGGCACGCTTGATTGGACCATTCATTTCATGCCGTTTTGTTATACGGGTCACGTTTGTCTCAGTGGCTGAGCATTCAGACATCTTCAGGTTTACAGCTGTGTACAAGATAATCATTTCTTATCCCAATAAACCATATGTGTACAAACTGCTAAATAAACACAAATGGCCCCGCTCTGCTTCAGCAGTACATCTTCACTTAAGATTTAGCAAGACGGGTCCAGATGCAGGACTGTATAAGAGAATAATATAATAATAACAAAATGTACACTAAGAAAGGACACTGCAGTCACAAATCTGGAATGGTGTCTGTCAGGAGAACACGAACACTTTGGGTCTTCTAACCGAGATGAGGCACCAGTGAGCCTTAAATGCCATATATTCCTTATATTCACTCTACTACACTCCTCTACATGTATGTATATTGTATACTGTCTAACACTGTATTCCCCAAAATCTTTGGAAATGCAGAAGCTTATGAAGTTAAAAAAAAAACATCTTAAAGTTTCTGTTACTTTATGTGATTAAATCTTCAAAAGAAAAAACATAAGATCTACTGAGGTTAAGTTGCTTCACATACTTGAGATTATGTGTAATTGGAACAGCATCTTTAAAGACTAACACATGTGTACTCAGTGGGACCGCGATATGCAGTAAAGGCTACATTGTGACTTATGTATCAAAAGCCAAAAGTTACTCATTATTAGGCTACGTTACCTGCAGAGGGAGTCGCCGGCCCAAGTGATCAAACTAAATCATATAAACTTAATATGCTTCAGCGGCTCCCAAATCTATTACTGGAAAGCACAGCGAGAAGGGAGATCAGAAATTACTATTGTGCTCATTACACACGAACAGCCTGTCCTTGATTTCCACCGAGAGTTTATGTTTCACATGATGTGAATCGTTAGCAAAAATCCTCAATTCATCACGATATAAGAAAGGCAAAAAAAGGATTTTAACATAAAATATGTCTGGTCCCGACTGGGCCTATTTTAAAGTAGGGGCCTGTAGCTGCAGCACCATCAGCCCCTACGTCAATCTGGCCCTGAGCCGCCAGGCCCACCGGGCAAATGCCCGGTGTGCCCGATGGCCAGTCCGGGCCTGGATCCAACCCTGTACTAACAAGGCGTACCTAATAAAGTGGCCAGTGAGTGTGTGTGTGTGTGTGTATGTATATATATATATATATATATATATATATATACATACACACACACACACACACATATTATTTCAAGGTTGATAGCCCTTTAAACCAGTTATTTCCTTCCCCGTAATTAAAAGAACGGCAATTTTATCATATTATTCTTGGCTTATTCCACTTTTTAGAGGATCTGCCCCAAGGATTGTGGCCATTTAACCCCTTAAGGACAATAGGGGTTTTTACTCGTAGTATATTGCGGGACAATGGCTCTTTTAACGTTTTTCAGTGTTACTGTTTAGATGTAATTTTCTTCTTTCTCATTTCGTGCTCCCACACATATTATATATTGTTTTTTCCAGGACAAACAGGGCTTTCTGTAGATACCATTCATTTTATCATATCATCTAATTTACTATAAAAAAAATGATAAAATATGGGGATTTTTTGTTAAAAAATTACTTTTTCTCACTTTTTAAACAGAAAACTTTTACTTATCTGCAAAAACGAATGAAAAAACCTGCTAAATAGATTCTACTATTTGTCCTGAGTTTAGAAATACCCAATGTTTTTATGTTTTTTTTGCTTTTTTCTGCACGTTATGGGGCAATAAGTACAGGTAGCGTTTTGCCATTTCAAAACCATTTTTTCCAAATCTGGTAATTCTTCCCCCCATGTGCCATGTCGGGTATCTTTGAAGCCGGATAATGCAATTTACCCCATCAAGTCATATATTTTTAAAAACTAGACACCCCAAGGCATCTGAAATGCTGGTATTTTAACCCTTTCCATGCACTAATTTTACCACCACCCTTAGTGAAACTTTATGGTAGTAATTTTTTTTTGTATTTTTTTCACACGTGTTGTACTTCAGGTATAAATCTATCGCTCCTGGTATATGTCCGTGTCAAACAACACCCCAATATGTGTTCAGTAACATCTCCTGAGCGCAGGGAAGTAAAATGCCGCCTTTGTGAGGTGTGTATTTTTTGCCATTTAGACATCTGCCCCATGTCCCATATTTGGGACATCTTTGAACCCGGCCAATTCAATTTACCCCATCAACTCATATATTTTTTAATACTAGACACCCTATGGGCATTTGTAATGCCAATATTTTAACTCTTTCCATGCTGGAATTTTTGTAAAGATAAAGAATTTTAGGACTTGCTTATTAAAAACTTTTTTTTTTTTTTTGGTGACAGTGGGGATTTTTATATGTTACCATATTTTTTTAATTTTTTTTTAAACATTTTTGACCAATTTCTTTTTCTTTTTTTTTTTTTTATTACTAATCACTCTCAATAGTGAGCTGGGCTCCATTGACCTTGCATGGTTGGATGCAGTACCTGCATTCAACCTGCAGGAGGAGCTCGAGAGTTCTCAAGAGGGTCTGGATAGACCCTCTGGGAACTAAGATCTCTTGTTAATGCCATCCTGTGAATGACGGCAACGTCATTCACAGGATGGCACTTGTGGTTGCTCCTCGGAGCAATCACAAGGCGATCGGGGGTCGGGGGGTAGTGTTGCTACATGCCTCGATATCGAGGCATGTCAGCAACACAGTTTATGCTTAGGAAGCGATTCAGATCGCTTCCTAAGCAGTTTTAGCCGGGCGCCGCCGCGATCTTTGATGATCGGTGCGGCGGCGGCCATTTTTCTTCCGGGGAGGGCTGCCAAGGGCTGCCCTCCCCGGATCCACGGTCAGCCTCACTTGTGAGGCTTCCGTGGATGCTGCAAAGCCGCCGATCGCGGCGAAAACGCCGCGATCGCGGCGATGCAGCTATTTAACGGCAGCCCGTACATGTACGGGCATTGTCGTTAACCCGTTGCACGGCAACCCCGTACATGTACGGGGATTGTCGTTAAGGGGTTAAACATGCTGCTTCCAGTTCAATTATTCAACTCCCAAACCCGGGGCTTTGTTATAATGCGCATCGCATCACAGCATGAGAATTCGGAGAATTTAGCGATAAATCTATTTGTGAAAACGCTGAACGAGAACAGAACATTTCACTGATTAAAACGTGTGCGTTTGTTCGTCTTCTAATTAACCTAAGCCCTTAGGAGCAACAAGAAAGAGACGCCCCTTATAAAAATAGGATGCAGTGGATGTGCTGAGCCTGAAAACAAATTAGTGGCACAGGCAAATTCTTTCTTATGGCAGTGACTAGTATATCATTGGGAATAATTGGGATCAAAGAAATAAAGGCTGCTGTATCCTCAAGAGTGAAATCTCTGGCTCTCAAAGAACCAAGGCCCAGCTCCATCAACAGAAAAATAATTGAATGTAGACACCTGACAAGTACTGCGCACATAAACCACCACTTCTGTCTCGGACTAAAAATATTACTATTACCAGCAAGGCTTTTCACTGATTAAATGCACCATAGCAGTGTGAGATGCTGTTATTGCCCCTTTAGAGACAGATCAGGCAGCCAAATCCTTAATGAACCCTTTAGGGCTTTTAGGAACTAGAGAGATTAGAGTTGAGACTTCTGATTTCAAGAATCACAATTTGGCCAGTATTGTACCATTACTGTATTTAAATGGCATTTTTTGTCATGATACTTTATTTGAGTGCGCAGAGTGCTTTGTGGTACACAGTTTTACCTCTTCAAATATGATTTAGATGTAGCTGGGAATCTCTTGGCATAAGCCAACAGAACCAACATACAACATCTGGAAAACCGATGCTGCTTAGACCACCAAATCCAAAATAACTATTAATTTAGGGTCCCACTCCTGCATCTGTAAATTGAAATCATCATAAGGGGATTCATAATGAATACGCACAGTGAGCAAAGAGTTATAAATGAGTTATCACGGATATTGTGAATTTTAATGTTCGCTTTAATTCTCACCTGATTATAACAGAGAACTGGACGCTCTATAGATAAAAGTAACACAATGAGTTCAAGGCATGCTCGGTATAAAGGATACTGAAGCTCCTGTCTGTGATTGCCAGGTGCCACAGGTTAATCCTGAGATCATCTGCCGACATGTACGTCTCGCAGTCACTGTTGACGGAAATGGAGTTGACATGGTAGGTGTGACCGTTAGAAAATATCCTCCGTGGGCTAACTTCTACCATTAAATCCATAGGCTTCAACACAGGCACCTAAGAAACAACACAAGAAACGCAGTCAAAGTACTTGTTATCCTCGAAGGGTGGTAGGTGTACGTTTGTCGTCGGTGATGACAGGAACTGTATGAGGCGGTACTGTCACATTCCGCAGGCGACAGTAATTATAGGGAACATGAAGGACGTTGCTGTCGCACAAATTGCTTTTGCGAAAAGATTTCATGATAAGAATGGTGACAGTAATAATTTCCATCTTGAATCGTGTCGTTAGCGTTCATTGTCATACTTGCCAACTCTCAGAAAATGTGTCAGATGCCAACTGGGCGTCCCGCCTGGTGTGATATTATGTGGACATCACTGGTTCCACGTTACACGCTGCTCAGATTGTGTGGCAGATTAATACTAACACTTTCAATGAAACTGGCATAACATGATCTCTTGGATACTAGGAGATTGAGGCACTGGTCAGGAGGGACAGTCACTGACTGCCCCAATTAATGCCATACTCCTGAGGAGGATAATTTAGAGAACCAAGTAGCCAATAATCAGGACAGTGAAGGAAATACTATATGGATCTCTTCTACATGTGGTTAGGGGACACTCAAGCGCTGGTCTCCAACTTTCTCTCCATCATGGCTGACTTCATAGCGTACATGCTCTACATCAGACTCACAGAGGAGACCCCCTTCTGTTCTCTTGGACAACCATCTGTTATCGTAAGACCGTATCCAATAGGTGCCATACTTATCAAATTGGTTACATTTGGGGGAAAACTGTGTAATTGATAACTGATAATAACCTATTAAGCTCATAAAAACATTAACCCAACACAAGCTGCTGTGAGCTATAGAATGTTACATATTCCAGAAAGTCTTTTCTAACAAAACTAATTTATAATTAAACATTTTAAACTTGCCTCATTAAACTGAGACAAAATTAGGCTTAAAAATCAAATGAAAAAATAAGTTTTCCGAAATAAAGAACCAACTCGTGATGTTTGAGCAGAGAAGTTCATCAAAAATACCATAGGACTGACAACAACGGCAGCCTCCAGGTCTGCAGACAAAGGACGTTCATTGGAACGCTATATTTAGTGATTAAAAATGTGCATTTTTTCATGGAACATTGAGTGATGAAGGAGATCCGTGTTTGTAATTTACAGGCTTGCTGGTCTCTTGTCGGGGAAACTTTCTTCCTTTGTTATGCAACCAGTAATTCTGGAGAGTGAATATTGGTACCAAGACCAGCGAACATGATAACATGGCCATAATAAAAAATCACAACCAAGAAGCATGTTTTTCACCCAAATCACTGGAATGGACATCTTACCTGTAGTGAGGTTACTGTGGACAAATCTTTCAACTTGCCTTCTTCATCTTTTAAGTTATATCCTTCTGGCCTCTTGTCACGCTCACTGATTTTCCATAGTTTGATTGTTTTATCTGTAAAGGAATAAAAAATAAACAATTTAGGCAATGAAGTTATGGATTGCCACTGCCTTTTGAAACTATTAATTATAGTTATATAAGGAGCATTTAAAGGGACACACACACGGATGGAATTATTTTTATAACTGCGTGGCTTGAAGGAGAGTAGTTTATTCGTTTATTGTTGAGTGATATTGTGAACGACTGCCTCTCACAATGAACTCTAAGTCAATCAACAAGGTATTTTTTAATAATGTGCAGTAATTTAGTCGGTTACAGCGATGCAGTCAGATAAGACTTTAGCTTTTCTAAGCATTGTGAAAACAATATACACTTCTGGAATTGGTAAAGAAAATATATATATTTTTTTACGTGTTCACTTTGGGTACTTTTAGGTATTATATAGTACCGTATAGATGCTTGGGTCTCCTAATGATGTGAATATTGGAAATCTCAAAGGAACTCTATTCAGTTTAAATTAAAACAAGATGTCCAACTCCAGGCCTCAAGGGCCACAAAGTGATTTAGTGACTTTCTACGCTGGTATAGTTAGAAAGTCTTCCTGGTTCTGGCCCTTCGGGCCTGGAGTTTGACACCTCTGCACCAAACCAATATAGCCTTATTAGTGCCCGTTTCTGTACATATTTGTGAGTATCGTACCTCTTAGGTTTTTGTATGTCCTTGGTATACATGACGCAAGGATGTTTGACACCGTTTGCAGAATGAATATTTGTGCGATTATGCTGCATGTAATCTGTGCCTGTCTCAGGATTATGAGTAGATAAGTACTCACATGAAGCATAGAAATAAAATGATAGCATTACTATTTGTTAGACTATTGTGACAAATATTACCAATAGAGTTCCCAAGTCTCCCAGAAATGCGGTTGCTACTCCTACCTCCCTGACGCATTCAAGAATATTCGTGATGCACGCTTTGTCTCAATGTCTCCTTCACTTCTCCACCGATTCTGTGTTCCGTCTCCTTCTCCACTTCTACCACCCTTCTTCCATTGCATCTTCTTGTTCTTCTTCCTTTGTCCGCATCTCACCGGGATCAGCTCCATTACCTAGGCCTTCTGGAGCACTTCCTTAAAAGGGTGGAGCCTTCGCACACACCCTCTGCCCTTATTGGAGGAACAGGGGAGAGGCTGTCCTTGTGGTGTGCACTGTGGCTCCGCCCTATTGCGGAATTACTCCATCATAGGCTCCATTCCAAACGAGGGAGGAGGGAGTGTGCAGAGGCTCTGGGGCTCTGCTCTTTTGCAGAAGCACTCCAGGAGTCCTGGTTAATGGCGCTCGTAGATTGTATATAGTCCTTTTTTATGTAATCTTAACAAGTGCTCAGTGCAATAATTGAGAGACAGGATAGGATAAGCAAGGGCTGGGTTAAATGTTATTTTTTATAGGAAAGGCAGCAAAAAAACCTATGTTTGGCGCTTGCAAATACAAAAGATTTTTTTCTCCCATCATAGCAAAGCAGATGATCTGTTATCCTACCGTTTGTCGACAGAAGGGAGTGGGCAGCATTCTGCTGGGGGAGCCATTTAATCTTGTTAATTTTTTCCTCTATTTCCAAGCTTTTTAGATAATCAAATTCCGGCTCGTGGCTCTGGAAAGTGCTGTAAACATTGTATTCGCCCTGATTGCAAGGTTCATTCTTAGTCTTGAGCAAAAAGACAAAAAACAAACATAAGTCTTACTTACATATTGGCATTTTGGCAAAGAACATTGAAATGACAGCTGGACAGCTTCATCGTACCCATGTAACTGTGCCAGTTAACTCAAAGTTCCTTTTAATGTTAAGTTTTAAGTGATATTCATGTTTTCTAGCGTTATCTTTCTATTCTAAACACCTTTTAAATTGCACCTGTCATCCAAACATGAAAACACTTTACAAAACAATTGTTTTTGCCTATGCAGCATGTTAGCAATTTTCAAGCAAATACATAAGGTAAAAAGATCATTTGACCTATAGATTTGTGGTTTGGCACGACGCGGTGAGATTGTTCCAGTTCGTAAAGAGTAATGTATATGCCAGCCCACTCACAATGTACTATTCACAATTCCAACGTGTGTGCCAGGGTATTAGTTATACATGTGCAACCTACTACCCATCAGCAATGTTCAAATAAAATGCCATTTGAGTCATTCCATCACTACAAATCTAGCCAGCACAATAGTTAAAGCCAATTTTATGTGCTTATACATGTTTCATCATAAATTCTTACAAGACGATTTAATTAAATTCCCCAAAATCAATCTATTATATCCACACTACATTCTATTTAAAGGGACACTCCAGCCATGATATGCACTTCAATGTATATGATAACTGTGTGGTCCTTTTACATTTTTGTGGTGTCCAGCTTAAAAATGCAGAATCCCCCCGTATGCATTTCCCCCTTTTCTCACCCCCAAGCTATTTACTGACCACCCTCTTTGTCTGCGTGCAAAGTGTTCCCATTGATTTCAATGAGACCGCTTTCCTGCCACTGATTGGTTGATTCAAGCAGCCAATCAGTGTCAAGAGTCGTCAGAGAAGGGCTGCTGCAGTGCTGCAGCTTCTACCTTAGGTCAAGTCCTTTATTTTCCGTTTTTTTTTTTTGAAGAATGCATCATAAAGTACTCACAGAGTACTCTAACAAACATTCGTCTTTAGTTGACAGTGTCAGTAAACTGTCCCTTTAATTGTGTAACAGAAAGGATAACAAATCGCAGACTTGTGATGCCGCCTTGCTATGTATACAGAAAACCTGTTCTCTCTCGTCGACCATATGCTGACTATCCACACAATTATTATTAAATTCATGCAATTCTTTCCCTGACTGAACAGATTGCTTTGTGTCAATCACATCACTACAGCACATAAACTCCACATTATACTAAAGAAGAAGAATGCAGCTAAACAATTCAAGAAAGAAAAAAGGATGCTATGGCTATTCAAAAATAGATCATTTAGTTCAAACATAAACAAAACATTTTTGATGAGCGCACATATATGCCCCTACTCTATGCGAAATATGTACAAAACCCAAATAAAACAGAAAAACACAGCATATAATCACATAAATGCTGAGAAGAAATCTGGTGTATTCATTTGAAATACTCTACTGTTTGAAAAAAAAAATGTTTGGGTAAAATGAAGAAAGAAAAACAGAGTTGTAAAGCACAACAGCAAAGAATACCCCCCAAAATAAAGGGTAAACAACGTTTTTTTAAAAAAAAACTTTAAAACAGTTTATTGGAACATATCTACAAACCTCAACTATAGAAGTATTGCAACATCCATCATACTTAAAGAACATTTATTTTTAAAAGAAAAGAAATATGCTTATACACTTAGAAAATAAAAATAATTAAGAACATTTATATAAAAGAAGAAAATAAACATGACCCTGAGGGGGGAATCATATCCATCTTCTTCCACTACTTACTGTGCAGTGCGACAGGGGGTAATAAAATTACCTTTGGGGTGGTATAGAGCACAGGTATACCTCTCCTTCATCCTCCACTCCCTGCTCAATTGGATGGGGGGTTAATATATAACAAATACTCCATTGGAGGGACACAGACTAAAGTCCAACTTGCGTCAGCTTGTAGCTGCATTCGTAACCCACTCACATGCAATAGCAGTTAAGTGAACAGACCACCCGGAGCGTAGTCCCCATATGTACTGTTCTTCAATATCAATATGAAGCCGATGGGTACATTTCCCCCAAAAGTAGTAAAACTGGAAATAATTAAGAAACCCACCTCAGGTTCCCTTTGGAATATAACAACTCGTCCCCCCTTGTCTCCAGTAGCCAACAGTTCTCCTGTGTGGTTAAACTCAACTGTAGAAATGATATCAGCTGAAAGAAAAGCAGAAAACATTCAGAGACATAGATAGTCCTTCATCAAATTGAGTTACAAGATAAAAACTGAGGCCTGAGGTTCTACGCAATGCTATTCCGAGTCACGGTTTTCTTTTTAATATATATCTGTTCTTTAAAAAAAGTTTTATTTGGTTTCACTGAAAATCATAAACCTATTATGTTATTGACAGATTTGTATGTCTATCCTACATGGGACAGGTCCTAACATGACTGCGGAGCGACATTTTTCTACCAAGTTTAAGACCTACTTTAAGACGTTATGCATTTCGAGACACTCTTTCATGGTTTCATGTTTATTAGGTCTTTTGTATACCCCTTCAGCTTTGGCCCCTCAGCTGGTTGGGCCCTTGTGGGAGAACCAATTACTGGGCTGAAGGACCTTGTTCAGTTGCAGAAGTGGGGTACTTTGGCTTTTTCTCCTTCTAATCAGAAGTGAGAAGATTGATGTTTATCAAAGAGCCTTTCCCATTCATTCCCATTTTTCCTCCCCCCTCCTGTATATACACCATATTATTGATGGCTACGTTTGGAAGGATTGCGTTGTAGAGGAGACATATACAAAGGAATGCTCTTTCGAAGTACGTTCCTCCAGCAGATAGGTGATAACCTTAATCACTCGATCACTGGATCAAGAGCCCCAACCACATACCTGGTACAACGCTTTTACCCCCCTCCCCCACAAATATGTGGACAGAAATGTTTGTTTTGGTATTTAGATTTTGCTACATACATACATGTTAATACCACTGATGGTCTAAAAGTTAAATATGATATCCACACTGAGCGGCTGGTAGATCAGTCTCCCAGTGGAAGTGGTAAAGGTTAATAAAGCAATAGAATAAACATTTCCACAAGACCAATGACTGATTAAGGTCTTCAAGATAAAAGGGACACATTAGATAGACTGACACAATTTCCTAAAAATCATCAATTTTTTAAAAAGCATGACCCATAGCACAGCACATACCGTCTACAGAAAAAAGTGGATGTGGCCATAATAGGGTTAATAGTGCATGGCATGAGCGTACTAAACCCTACAATAATAGGGTTAATACTGCATGACATGAGTGTACTATGCTCTACGAGGAATACGACAGGTTTATATGGACACATTTGGGGTTGTCATATTTGTATTATCTATTTTAATATATTTTTAGCCACGCACAGTGTAAAGATGGTTTACTGGCATATTTAAGTATAATTTAACCAGCGATGCAGCTGGTAACATAACCGGGGCAGCCAACTACACCAGGGCTAAAAGGCACCGGCTCACCATAATTACACACAATGTGCAGTCTGACGGCACGATAACATTTTCAATTATCACGCTCTGCAGAAACATCTGCACAGACATTCTCGGCTGGGGTGCCATTTAGCATTTGTGATGTTAAACAAAGACTGAATCAGTAAAATCTAGACTCGTGAAATATATATATCTAAAAAATCACGTATCAACATACAGTTTGGTCCCCCAATAAGGGAACGTCATCTGGGCAGGAGGGCAAAAAATAACACAGAAAAAAAAATTGTTTTGTACAAAGGAGGAATGGGCTTTATAGCCATACCTACTATTTTCAAATATATATATATTAGTTCCCCAAAGAGTATTTGGAAATTCAAAGAGCTATCTATATGTATTTGAATCCCGCCCTATGTGTGGGCCTTTGGAGGCAGCCATCTTTACTTCCGTTCTGGATGACTTTGTCCCCACTGGTGGCAGATACAGAACTCCCAAGGGTTGTTTATGTTCTAGGGGGTTAGGGTTAGAAGTGGCCAAGGTGCAGGGCTTTACCATGATTTTCCTATGTGACTATACCGTTTAACCTACCAATAGAAACGTACAGTAGATATGAACCATTTAGCCCATCTAGTCTGCCCATTGTATTGACTGCTGCGTGAGTGTATATAATTGAGAAATATCGTCATACCACCAAACATCTTCAGGAAAAAGGGACTTCCAGGCTAGAAAGAGGAACAGAGACTGGTAGATTTTGTGATGACAGAATCTCACTTTGAATGGGAATTCTCCGGGTCCGCTAACCTAGCACTGACCACTTCTTGGTGGACTTCTTTTTGAAGAATCTCAACATCCAAAAAGGTGCATTTCTCTCGAATATGTCACAACCATACATGGGAGCTCTCTGGGTTTGAACCAGAGTCACATCTCGCCTACTACTCGTCCAGGTCTCGTCCACTAAGGTTTTTTTTTGGGACTAACCTTACCCCACTTGCAGCTAGCTCTAGGTAGCCTACACTAGGAAGTTTCCCGGTATTGTCACAACTGAAACGCCTGCTTGAATACACATTGATAAAAATTTTTTTTACCACCTGGCAAGTAGTGGTTTTCACAAAGACCATTACTGCAGCCAGTTGGTAGCCACCATGAGCAAGTCATTACAAAAGAATATTTTTATAATTTTTAAGATTAATAGTGTTTCAGGGTCAGTTCATCGATGTAGTTCCTAGGTATGAACATGGAATGCCATGAAAATTGTGCCTCAGGTTGCCAGTGCAGGTGCCAATCTGGCAACCATATTTCTACCTGACGGCACAGGGGTAACTGCTGAAATACTTCAATTTAAATAACGCTGTACCTATATATTTGCTAGAAGTGACTAGGACTCTGTAGAAGTGAAATTCTTTTTAATCACAGGTTCGCTTGAAACATGCATAGTACCCAAGATTGCGGGTAAATTAATTGCTGCCTGATCTGGATGGTTTTGCATAAGAAATACAGCAATAAATAATATTTATGACTTTATCTGCCCTTTACAGCCATTCCCAAGGTCTTTAAAATAAGGAATAAAAGTCAGACACTGAATGGTAATAAAATTCCAGATGCCACAATGCACCCGAGCATAATAAAGAGCTCACTTCCACAGATGATGAAACGTAATTTATCAATCCTTAGGATGTGTCCCACAACCTGGGGTCAAAAACATGAATAAAGGGGGTACCTCCCAAAAACCACAAAGCTGGTAGCAACTTTTTTTCTATTGCCGTTATAAACTGAATGTTGTATCAGGGAATAGAAAACGCCCATTAATTAATATGTTAGCATTGCATACAGAGCGGTATATAGCATTAGTGCAATATATTGTTTACTCAATCAGAAGATCAATTAGTAACGTTAATGAGAATGCATTTCAAATCTAGTATTTTGATTTCATTTGAAAGCTTCGAGATAACGCACATGAAGGTACAGCTGTGGAATTCTAATTACATGCATGAACAGCCGAACGGACTGATAATCAGACCAGAAGAGGTCATGACTTTCATCACCAACCGTGTACCGCGCCACATCACGACAGCTGTATGAAGCATTGTTTGTCAAATTTTGTTAGTGTATGGCAGTAATAATATGTTGTAATATGTTGCTGGGTTTGTATGTGTATATTTTTTTAAATACCGTATATTTTTATGAAGGTTTTTTTTTTTTGTTTTTTTTTTTTACCTAGAACAGTGATCTCCAAGTCTAGTCCTCTTGGTCAGGACAGAGAAACACTTCAAACTGGTCTCTTTCACCAAACTCCTAGTTTAACTACAAATAAAGAACTTAAACAAAATGTTCAATGAATCAGAGGTGACATGAGTGGGAAATGACCATATACACGCGTCTCACAGGTTCTAAAAATTGTTGTTGGTAAAACTCCTCTTGGTTTCAACCAGGACCCACCTTGTAGAAGATCATTTTCAGGGAATTGTAAACACATTTGGGCCTCAAGATTTCTTAAAACCAGCACTCGCACTCCTTGAAGAAGAGACAAGCAAGCTCTATACATTATTGTTTTTTTTTTAAATAATGTTATGCTCTTTAGGATGCTGCGATATGTTGGTCATTAAGGAATAGATAGCCATTGTTGTTTAAGACTCTGGTTTGGAGTCAGGGTTTGGAATTAGGGTCAGATAGATAAGCTCAATCGCTATCTCATACCCCATTATCCTTTCCTATATGGTTTGGTATCTGCATTCCTACAAAGCATAACCTAATACCTTACGTCCCAAGTATTCCTGATAGGTAAGCTCTTAGGCCAAACCTTGGTTCATGTCAGGAGCCAAGCAGTTGAAAATTCTTGACACCGTGAAGCTTTTCATTACTCGCATGATTTTATTTAATATTAATACAATTACGGCTGAAAATAAATGACTCTATTGTCACTAACATGATCTGCAAGGTTTGCCAAGCGTAAATAATTGCCAGTTTAACATTCACAAAGAATTCACGGTGCATGTGCACTGCTTTCTCAATGTATGAAGATGCTAAAACAGCATAGCTATTTTATTAATTTCGGACATAAATGCATTAGGGAATAAACCTCTAGACATTTGATCCAACCTGATCCATCCTCAAAGTAATAGTTGGATAATAAACATATTACACCAGGGTTCTGTGGTTTCTAGTTAGGCCTCTGAATACCTACCTCACTCAAATACTAATATTCTAATATTCTAAGAATTGCAAAATAGCGAATACATTGTTTGAGTTTAACCTAAATGTGAAAAGGCTACTGAGGACTCTCATATATATATTTTTTTTATTTTATTATTTGCCTTAATATGAGGAGGCTGTGGAAACGATTAGAATGCTGCCCATCACTGTATCTTTGCATCATGTCAGCTACTGGAACATACTATACAGACAAGCAGGAGGTACGCCTCACTGCCACATACTGGTATCACTCAGATGCTACAACGTAAGAGTCTGCTTTGGTGAGCAATCGGTATATCTCTGCTTATTGTCACACAACTGCTACAAAGTGAGAGCACAGAAAGCAAAGCATCTTGTAGCATTCATTTAATTTATTAAAGCTTTAATTATACATACATTGATTTACAATAGATGAAGTTAGTCTGTTGAAGGAGCATGAATGGCCAATAATTCATGTATATTATGCCTCTTTTCTATCCTACTTGTTTACTTATTTATTGATTTAGCCCATCAGCTTCCAATCATATAAAACCTGCTAAGTACCACACCCAGAAGACATCATCCCTCAAACCAGAAAGCTTTTCTGTCTGTGCCTCCTCCTCATTTCCTGAAAAAAAGCACGCAAAGATTGCTTTTGTTCTGACACCTCTTTATTCCCAGGAGATAATGGGGTTTATTCTCACACCTCTTTATTCCCAGGAGAAGGGTGCATTCTCTCCACTGGTGCTTGTCTTGAGAGCTTCAGCTCCCAGGCTGATTGTATATCTGTGCTACATTGAGTTTCTTCACCAGACCTTTTTCAGGATGGAGACTGTCAAGTCCTCTCCAGAGGTTCTGTCTTCTTAGGGCTTTATATCCATGATAGCCTTTACGGGTGTGTATGTGCACTTCCCCATCTGACATTGTCCTCAGAGATTCCTGAGGATTGCAGTCCTTGGACAACAAGATCAGACATCTTCAGGCCATGGATCAAACCCGGCATTATATACTAAATTGCTGTTGGTGGTCGGGGCACACTTTTGTCTAATAGCAGCAGGTTCTCAATCTTCTGGCACTTCTTCTGTAGCACTTGCAGTGGAAATGTAAACCTTAACCTTTGGGGGATTTAGGTTGGATTATCAGCAAAGCCAAATTGTGGCTTCCTCCTGATTTTATATCAAAATGTCCCAAAATTATGAGTGAGATTTCCTGGGACATCATGCAGTAACAGCTACTCACAAACACCTTACAGTCTAATGAACTTATGAGTTGCTTGTTTTTTTTACTCTACTCTCCTGAAGTCAAGTGATTGCATGAACTTATCAAACTAGCAGCATACTCTCAGTATAATTAATATATTCCTTTATCTCAATATTTTTATGTATGCAGTCATGTGAAAAATAAAGTACACCATCTTTGAATGCTATGGTTTTCATAGCAGGACATAACAATCATCTGTTCCTTAGCAGGTACAAAAATTAGGTAAATACAACCTCAGATGAACAACAACATATGTAATATTACACCATGTCATGATTTATTCAACAAAAATAAAGCCAAAATAGAGAAGCCATGTACTTGGAAAACCAAGTACACCTTATGATTCAATAGCTTGTAGAACCACTTTTATCAGCGATAACTTGATATAAATCATTTATGTATGTCTTCATCAGTCTCTCACATCGATATGGAGGAATTTTGGCCCACTCTTCTTTACAATGTTGCTTTAGTTCATTGAGGTTTGCAGGCATTTGGTTGTGCGCAACACCTTGTTTCTTTTCTTTTTCAGCCACTCTGTTGTAGATTTGCTGGTGTGCTTGGGATAACCGTCCTGTTGCATGACCCAATTTCGGTCAAGCTTTAGTTGTCGGACTCCCATTTGACCCTAGGATATTTTGGTATACAGGGGAATTTCAGGGTCGACTCAATGACTGCAAGGTTGCAAAACAAATCATCACTCCTCCACCAACATGGTTGACAGTTGGTATGAGGTGTTTGTGCTGATATGCTGTGTTTGGTTTTTGGCCAAATGTAGCACTGTGCATTATGGAGAAACATGTCAACTTTGGTCTTGCCTGTCCAAAGGACATCGTTCCAGAAGTCTTGTGGTTTGTTCAGATGAAACCCTTCCACAAAGGTTTGGGTAGCTCTAAAAGTCACCAGGGTAGACATAAGTTACCAATTCAAAACACTAGTGATGGGGTTATAAGAATCACTTCCCTTTTAGGTCAATTTAAAATCTGGGAAAATAAAATGCTTTCAAAACAAACATCTGTATTTATTTTGCAAGTACTTTAAATAATTATGTTTCTATGATTTTTCTTTGTTTACTATTTTATAATCAGCTAAATTAAATCTAATTTACTACAAAAAAAATATAAAAAATAATGTACTGTTTGAACAGCTGAAGGAAAGTACTTTGGAATATGATAAAAAAAAGAACATGTACAGTATCTGAATAATTATGCAAATAACCCATACTCCATTATTTAAATTGAATCAAAGTTATGTATATTTTCTTGCTTTGATGAAACATATTATTCACAGATTAGACCGAGGACATGCTGGAAGTATTTTATCCTACTTACATTATTTGTACACAATATAAAATATGAATAATACAAGAGGCTCTAGCAATAGTAGGTAATATTTGAATTATATATGTGGAACAAATAAAGGCATTCCAGTAAATGATGGCAAACATCAAGTTGGTTGGAATAGCATTACATTGTTTCGTCTTCCTATGAATTGTTTTACAATTATGAACGCCAAGAATTATAGAGACTAAATGGTTTATCAGGTTATGTTCTTGATAACAAGAGAAAAAATAACTTTACAGGTTTCATAGAAAGTCCCAAGACGAGAAAAATGTTTCTTCGTTGTCTGCAGCCTTGTCTCATTGTTACAGATTCCCTAATGTGCAAAGAACAAATAATTGCTATTCTTTGCTTTCTTTAAAAATGTTCCCTTTAGTGCATTGCAATAGAGCTCTATATGTAAATAATAAGTAACAAATGCAGTCTGTTTTGTTAGCGGTGCCATGGGTTAGTAATTGAACCCCCAACCAGTCATCACAAAGACAAATAGTGATTTTTTTCAAGATCATTTATTTAATGCTCAGTTCTTTGGTATGTTGCTACTGAGTTTATCCACTTATTTACGCCAATATGGTTTTAGATTTAAGCCTCCATGATATTTAAAATAAAAAACATTCATTTTATAGCAAAATATATTGGTGAAATGTCAAAGTGGTTCCAAAACGCTATTTCATCATCAATTGTATAGTTGGAATTTTATGTTGACTTTTATTTATGGGTAGACAAAGTAACATCAGGCCAAATGTGGACAATATGCTTTTATTAAATGTTTCATATGAGCTATGACTAAATTAACACTAGACAATATCAAATTCTGTACAGTCACACTAGAGGAAAAGACAAGGGGGGGGGTCATGTATAAAGAAAAATAGTGACGTCAAGTGCTAAACACGGGCCAATGTTAGACCATGGTTGGAATGGTGACTGCATCATTTTTGCGAGAACTGCTCTTATTTTTAAGCCATTCACTATAATAGATTCCAATTCAATTTTAATAGAACCGGCAATATTTTAAGGGTGATTTACAGAATTATGAAAACGGATTCCTCAACTAGTGATTTAACACAACTTAGTTAATCAGCTCAGTCATAGCATTTTAAAATCATTAGGTTTTCTATTTAGCTATTGTACAAATCTGGATTCCCAAACATTGGCAATGGCATATTGGGAGTTGTAGCCTAATACAAACTAGAAAGCTATCTCTGCCTTAGGGCCACCATGAACCATTTGTATGACATCCACATAATTAGCCTGTGATATATGTAGTGCTGTGTGGCCACTACATCAGACCCGAATGGGGTATCACAGCAGCAAACAATATGATATACTGTTATATTCTTCAGCTTCATCCCTATTACATTATGACAGTAATAATAGTCAATTGGGCCATTATTAAAATCACATACCAAGAAAGCATTTTAGCCTTTTTGTTACATTTGTCAAGCTGACTGCTCTTCCCTGTTATGTTATTATAGTAATACTGGCATGTTGGCCAATTATTAGAATTATATGCCAAAAATGTGGTTTAGCTTTTTTTCCCTTTTTCCTCTCCCATCCACAATAAACACTCATGCAGTTACCTCCCATACTACCAACCTTCTCCCAACTATCAACCCTCCTTCTTGTGACTCTGTCCACTATCACCATCACCCACTTCCCACCACGTCCCCTCTTCTCACACCATTTCCATTATAAACATCTGAAGATGACCATTACTTCTAGAAATGCCACCTGCTCTTCCACATTATCGGTAACTGCAGCTGCTCCTAAGGTCTCCCACTCTTTGAAGGTACCTAACCATTTAAACACACAGACTATGTAGCATGCACTACTCTCACTTCAATGCTAACTGGATCATGGTCCAGTCATAGTGCACCAACTCACAAGGCAATTATATACAGAGAGATTTAGAGCCAAATGTTCAGGGTACGTAGATTTGCTAAAGACTGTATTGAATTGTAATGGCCCCCTGGGCAAATCCATGTTGTTGTGCCTCATTCATATACTGCATGTATTTGGGAAGAGAGTACGTGACCATGTGATCACATAAACCCTGTTTTATAGCACGATCCACCATAACTCATCCTAAGAAGACACCATTACCACATTACACTAAATGTTCCTATTATAAGGATGCATGTAATATATACACATGTGTATAAATATATGTATGTATTTTATCTCAATATAACAATATCAATAACAATACTGCATTATAAAATAATGCCTTTTTTATCGGACCAACATTGCATTTAAGGACAAGCTTGCGATATCAACCTCCCTTTATCAGCCAAAGGCAATGCTAACATTTTAGAGAGTCTAGTTATTTTACAAATGTTTGTTGTGACATCCCAAAAACCAATATATTAACTCGGGAACGATCAATCATATCAATAAGCCAGGGCACTGCCTGTTCACACTCCAAGCAGGAAGTGCCCATGGAACAAACCACTTGAGGCAAGGGGGAGGTGAAATTTATTCTCCCTTTTGTTTTCTGTTGTTAATCACACAGGGGTACTTCTAGGTCATGAAAAGACAATCAGTGGGGAAAGGGGCAGCTACGGACGGGTCCCTAAATATCATTGGGCTCAGAACAGCGGCCCCTTTTACCACGTGGCAAAGACAGCCAGGCCTTGGTTTGCTAAAGTCTCCTTTTTCCAGCAGAAAACCATAAATAGGGTCGGAAATATGATTTAAAAACATCAGGTCTCCCCACATGCCTTCCAATGATGTGGACAAAAGTCAAGGCTAACAAAGGTGTGAACCGTAATGCAATATATTTGGGTGTACAATGTAAAGCACAGTACGGTACACATTTTACTGGTGATCTTATATATATATGTAAATAGTAGGGGATTGCCACAAAAGCCATATACCATTTGTAATTTACCTGTTTTGGGGCTGCCAGGCTATGACCACCTGAGATATCAGGTCCAATTATATAAATTATTATAAATTATATATATATATTATATAAATGTGTATAGATCTGTTTTTCCATATTATATGTCATTAATTACCATGGTATGTAACTGTGGAGTGTATTTGCACATTTTAAATAAGTACCAAGACTATATTCCTTAGCCGTTACAAGTATTAATTAAATCAGACGTCTGAAAGAGAGTTGCAAGTAGGCATCATGAAGGGGCAACTCCAAAAGAGCTCAACCGAGTCAGTGATAAATATAATTTCCTCAGAATGGCCCTTGCAGGAGAAACTCAATGGGGTTGGCCCTTCATAACGCATAATTGGAAAGGCAAACAATGAAGTTAACTATTTTACCAGAATTCAACCACAGTCCACTGATTTCAGATACATATTCACAAATATGTTTAAATAAAAGAAATAAGTTCAAATACCTACCATTGCTTGTTGTTATGATGTCAAGGCAACCTAATAGAACACGCACAAAGAAAAAAAAAAAAGAATAGCAACTTACAAATCTTTCAGCTTGAATCAAACAAATTATATACCAGGAGTGGCCAATCAATATTGCTCCAATATTGCTCCAAATATATATATATATATATATATATATATATATATATATATATATATACATATATATATAATCCAATGACTTGAGACGATTGTTGTGAATTTAGTCAATTATTGGCCACGCCTGTGAAGAAAACAAGACAAAATGGAGGCATAATGGCTTCCCACTGACAACACAGTACTGCACGGCACACCTCAGGCACTTGGAAACACAGAAAACAACACAAGGAAAATTATGTAAACACGACAACACGCCACAAATGAAAACTGAACGTAAAACACAATGAATGTGAGCCCCACATTGTATTTATTATTTTTGTATCATCCTTCTGAGTGGGATATTTCTTTATTAATTCACCATTATTAGCATAATGACATAAGTCACATATGGGAAACCATCACCACAACACCATGTTGCTTTAATACAAATCAGCTTACATAAATACATTTGGCCACACTTTACTTATACTTTTCGAAGAAACTTTTCTCTATAAAACTCTGCCAGGCTGAGCGGACATAAATAACGCCAATTGCACCTAGGAAGGCGATGCAGAACGTCCATTGGGCTGGTGAATGATTTGGTGCTACTCGCTCACACTCTTTAAGCTGTACATAATTTATTCCTGCACCTTTTTCTTTTCGCCCCATTGCTTCTGGCTTCCAAGAGCCACTGCTTCAGATGGGATTTCCAGGTTTAGGAATACTTGGAACCCTGCCCAGACTAATCGATATTAATTTAAATATTAATTTAAATATAATCCCCCTTTAAATATCTCATATGACATGCATATATATCAGAAATGGCTACAATCTCTGTATAGCCACAGCCACAAGTAACCCCAGTTTGTTTCCAAAATTTATCAGCTCATCCTTTAAAACAATCTCGCATGCAAGTACAAAAATTCAGAATAAGAGAAATCAACCACTACAAAGCAAATTATTAAAAATTTTCATACAGTGTCAATAAGGGGCCAAAGTGGACCATTTTTCCATTGTCCTTCTGTCCCTTTACACCCAAAGCTGGCAATTTCCAGCCAATAATGTGTCATCACAGACCTTTTAGAAATAACCGTGTACATATCTATTGGTAGATGTTTCCCTAATTTCATAGATCTTACAGCTGATGTGTTATCTGTTCTGCCAAAGTCAATAACCTTTTGTCAGCACATACCCGCGTGAAGCTGGTGGCAGAGAATTCACTGAGTAGAAAAGTTGGCTGGTACATGAAACAATTCAAGGTTCAGTTCAGGTAATAAAGGCCCAGATCACACACGCCCAAGGGTATTAAGAGAGCTAAGCAGAGTAACGCCAAGGTCTTATTCTTAAACCTAAATAATAAAAACTTACTTTCCTTAGGGTGTGGTGCCCCAGGATTATTATAAAGCAGATGTAGTAGTAATTGTTTTAAAAGGGAGTGCCAACTAAGCCTGGGAGCTTGATTTCAATGGTGGGAAGAATTACCATGTTGCATGTTTGCCTTTCATTAAAACAGTTGTGATTAAATTATTTTTTTTCCTCAGTTATAGGTGTATTAGGCATAAAAAACAAACAACACAACCGTTGTCCATGGAACTGTGACATCAGCCAGGTACAGTATTTTGTTTTGTCTACATTATCAATTATGAATATTAGAAAGTATCCTGAGATACTTCCATGGGAAGGTGCTTTAGGAATGTTCTAAGACTGAGGTTCCTACTGTTCTCTGTTTGGTTTACTGTTACGTCCTCATTAAGGACCCAAAGAACGAGTGATCAGTTTGGGCTATGTATTATAGCATCTTTCACCAAAATAGTAGCTGCTTGAGATACCAGATTCAGGCCTTCCATGTGAGGCTGTGGCCAATGGGAAAATTCCATGAATATAACTACAACTACAGCTTTCTTGTGGACCTCCTCATATACGTCTAACTGTTCCTTCTCTGTTATTCTCTGGCAAGACATCATCACCTCTTCTACTTTCGGTTGGTGTCCCCCAAGGATCAGTCCGTGGCCCTCTACTGTTCACTCTTTATACTTCATCTCTTGGAAAACTAATCAACTCGTCTGGCCTTAAGTATCATCTATGTACCCAAATCTACCTGTCTTCTCCTGCTCTCTCTCAGTCTCTCATGTCTCGTATTACTAAATGCTTGTCTGCTACTTCTTCATGGATGTCAAAACGCTACCTGAAACTTAATCTTTCTAAAACTGAACTCATTATCTTCCCTCCTATCTCCAAACAGTTCCTGAATTCTCTATCACCATTAACAACACGACTGCTTGCATCTAAAAAAGCATCTCTCGCATACGCCCATTCCTCACCCAAGAATTCACAATAACTCTGGTTCATTCCATTACATAATCAGCTATCAATAGGTCGTCAAGCCATGAAAAAAGGTCAGTAAAGACCTGCCACTAGCTATACCTCTAGCAACACCCCATAAACCAACGAATGCCCCTCTGTGGCTATTTAAAACCTTGGGAGAAATGAATTGCCAAGCCTCAGATGCAGCCTCTGATCAATGAGTAATGTATTAACCTTAGTATATTAATATTGAAAATAAACCAATAGATAAATAAAGGATTTTCCACCTATTATATGATTTGTACCAAACTTAGAATTCTTTAGCAAATATATAACCAATATAATAGATTATTTTTGCTCCATTTTTAGAAACACGATTACGGAAAGCAAAGCATTGAATGAATACATAAATGTCTCTTAACCATTATACGTTAAGTGATTATTGATCTGTTTGAAAGTAACTTGGAAAAAAAACAGCCTTGCATATGCATTGTATATTTAAATATATGGGTCTTCGGATACACTAAGCTCTGAGTTAAAAATGCTTTAATCTTAAAACCCTGTCATAATTATAAAAAACGTACCCATTCCAATCATACATTTATAACGGTTACGGATTCTAGGCAATAATCCAGTTTAATTCAGGCATATCTGTTTGAAGAATTATGGCCCATCCTTCATAGCAGTGTCTTAAAATCCACCCAGAAAAGTGGGCAAAAGCACTTGCTACATCCAAAATCCATACAGTCCCAGTTCACAGGACAGTCCCATTGTCCCAGGTAGCTGCCCCACTGTCCTGTATTTACAGGAGATGATGCATATGGGCCAGTGGGGAGACACTTAGATCTCCCATGATTGGTCCTCGAAGCTGTAAAATCATGTGGCTCCTGTAAGGCAGGTGATCACACCCAGACTCTGCTCATTTCTGGTACCAGATACTCCCCTCCCCATCTTATTACACCCCCAACACAGGTACCCCAATTTGGACACCACATTCCTGCTCAAGCAGGAAAGAAAAGAAGAATAAAGTGGAGAGATGAATCTTAAATTGTATGTTTTTACTTGCTCCAACAAGCATATAAATTATGGGCTCTTGGGTTTTACAAATAAGTGATGCTGATATGGTCTCCATTTGTGGTTTACATGCCAGTGTCACCCCTTAGTGTAGGGTCATTAGCGTTGATTGTAGTTGCCATCGACAGCTACCTTAGTAAGTATGGGTAGTTCCTTTCCTAAGGTTCCATCATCTCTTTATTGTCCTGCTCACTTATCTGACCTCAGTACCTGGCAGCCCCAAGAGGGTCAGATGTAACAGGGATTATGTCTGAAAATTGGTTCTGCTACTGTTTGAAAAGTCTTGTTCACATAGCAACCAATAGAAAAGGAAAGGCTCTCTTTATTTTAACATTCCATTAGGGCAGTTTTCAAACTTTGCTGAAGAAAGCACTTTTTATACAGAAACTCTACATACTGATAAGCGGTGGTACCATCATCAGTGCAGGACGCAGGCCCTTGAAAGAAACAATTAACATTAATCTGTTCCTAAATCACATGCATTTTAACAGTGCATATGTGCCTTAAAGTCTTTCATCAAGAAAGAAAAAATTAATAAAATGTATTATTTTTTCGAATTGATTATGTATTTTATTTGTTTTAATTGATTATGTTTTTTTTTTTTCTTCTAATGGATTACTCTGCATTAAATTCAGCTCTTCATTTTTTTCCACATTAATATGAAATGTTGTGCAGTAGGATATTTTCCACAATAGTACATTGGCACTTAAAGGAATATTAATCATTTGATCGAGGGAGTCTGTTTTAACAATTAAACATTTGGAAGATAAAAAGTATTTTTTTTTTCCTGTTCCTTTTCGCCCCTTAGTTACTAGCCTTGAAACTGCCTAAACTGAGCGGATATACCACAACCGAATCATCTCCAGAACAGAGAAGGACCTTTGCAGGTAGATTATATGAGACTAAAAAAACTGTAGCTCTGCATCTCAGCACCAGAAAATCGGGTTTCATGCAAAAAAACACATTCTTCAAAACATTTCTAACAATTAATCGATTAACATTCCTTATTGCCAATGAGGCATGATAGGGCAATACATATACATACACACACACACACTACCTAGCTCAGGGTGGCTTCATAGTTACATATAGGCAAAAAAAGTATTTGGGTACTTTCAAACCCTTTTTAGTTTTTTTTTGCTTTCTACAACATTACTAGTTGTATCTATAATTATAGGTATTATTTTGTATCTTACAGAGCTGCATTCCATCATACATTTTATATTTTATTACATGGACTATTTGACATTTGAAGCTTTTGCACATGGTTCTGACCATTTACATTTTTTCTAGCATTTTTTTTGTGAAAATTGCCAGGGAACTTATAGCGGCACATCCTTTTTTTATACCACACAGCTCTCTTTTTTTCCTTTTTTGAGTAACTTCGAAAACCCTTGCCTGTTTTGTTTTTTTCTCCATAACTTTCTAAACTCACATGACGGGCCTAGTTTGTTAATGTGTACATCACGATTACTGTTTTGTTTTTTCTTCACCTGATACCAGAAATAGTGAGAAGCTCGGTCTAGTATTTCATAAAAATAGCATGAATACATGTAAAATTGTCTCTCTCTATTCTGGGGCGGACGGGGTGACTCACCACAGCTCATATTTCAGCCTTGTGATGTGCAATGGGAGCCTGGGAGATGGTCTCTCATGGAAGTCCACAATGTAGGAAGAACATGCCCTCACTCGGGGAACCTTCCACAGTCTGGGGTTTCTCAGAGGCAGGTCACTTTTCTCCCCTAAATTATAAGATGGAAATTTTCTTACCATCTTTCTCTGAATTAAGAGACACTTCATGCATTTGGGTTTTTAATGATATTCTGCACTAAGTATTGTCCATTAATGGGGATGTAAGAAATACAAAATGCCAAAGGTGATTCCTGTGATACAAAAGAAATACTGATTCATATAAATGGAAACTCATAAAGGAACTTTTCTCTACCAGTTTCCTGTAAGACCATAACATTGTTTTCTTGAAAAAGTCATGCTTTTAGTGAACAAAAATAAAATACGTATTTTTTTTGGTGTTTTTGTTATTGGTTGGACTTTCATCTCCAGAAGTGTCAGTGTTTGGGAAATATGGAGATCTCAGGATCTTTTTTAGTTGTAAAGAACAAGGTGCTTCATCGCCTTGGTTCCATACAGATTGGGATGCAGCCAAAGGGCACATCCAGGTCACTTACCACTTTTAGGAACCATCAGGTGGATGGAGAGCTAGGAACTGTCTATCAAGTGTAGACTTTCCTGGTGTGGGAGACGCCATCTTCACATCAATAATGAAAACACTACTAAGATTTGTTTTCATTCTTCCATTAATATTCATTTAAGTTTCTACAATAGCATTACCCAGCTTTTTCTTGTGTGGGTGTCATTATTTAAGGTTTGTGGGTCAGACAAACAAATGCTTTGGAGTTCTAAGGCATGTTTGGCCTGGAAGGTCACACAAGTTCATATGGCCATTCGTATTGCCAACAGAGATATGCAATACATTATACTGCACCCTGTGTAGTACGTGTGTAGATAATTTGTTTTAATAATTGCTAATAATGAAAATTAACACACGATCAACTGCGAGGAAGGAAATATGAATAAGTAACCAAAGGTTGGGATTACAACAAAAAAAACTTAAAGGCTTATTTTAATAACATTATCAGCAATTTAAAAGGGTGCCAGCGATGCAAGGGTACTCTTTAAAACATTTTTCTTTGTTTTGCTGTTATTTATTTTTTTTTACTTTCCACCTTCATCCTCTTTGCTCAGAGTTTATTGATTGTGGACAGTGTTCCAACAATGGTACCAAAGTATCTTTTCCAATAACCAGATATTTCCATTGCACAACATGATACAAATGCATCTATCTAAATTACAAGAGGCCTTTAATAATCTAAAGACCCTATTAATAATCATCATTATTCATATTAGTAGTTATTAAAATAATATATATTGCATGAATATGTTTGTGTGTGTGTTTTGTTTTCTATTAAATTAAAAATATTTCCTTTTAATCGCTGGTTCATCTCTTATTTAATCGGAGCTACTGTTCGGGAGGAAGCAATAACGGTGACCAAAGGGTCCAGGAGCAACACCAACGAGCGGCAAGCTGCTCTTAAAAGTATGAGTGAACATCTGAGTTTCCTTATACACAGATTTCGTTTATACTTTTATTGTGCTGTGAGATTATTCCATTTTACTCATTTTTCATGTTATAATAAATTAATGGGGTGTAATTAATTTAGGATGGGTGGGTTTCTTGTATAATGGGAAACGCTATTAAATGCAGAAGCAGTTACGATTTTATTAGTTCAAAAGCTCAACTGTGTCCACTAACCTACCAATTAAACGGTATACCATATTGAACACCTACTTTATCTTTATTTTGTAAAGAAAATACCTTTACGGGCTTACCGGATAGCATTATATTGCAAACTTTGGGGACTGCTTTGGTCTAACTTTCATGTATATTATACTGATTTAAATCACACTAAAATGAACCAATGATAGGCAGTGTATCATCATTGTTGTGAGTGATGTTTTTGTGAGTGCTTACAAGCACTCACACTTTAGTGAATAGACCCAAGTAAGTGGCGGGAGGTACATTCCCAATGTGCTGAGAATGTTCCTCTGTTTTACCCAGTATAAAAAGTAATATTGCTAATGCTGCTATAATGATCTCCACATGTTTTCAAAAAAAGAGGAAAAGCTCGGAATGAACAATGAACATACATTAGTTCCTACATTACGGCTTCAGCTTTACTTTATTTAGCGTTTTGCTTCAGCTACTCAATTATTGATCAAGCTCGCTTTCTGCTGAGGTTTTATTATCCTGGAAAAAGATAAGTGCACGTCTAAAATTGTACGTTACTAATTTAGATATAACTGGGTCACAATTTCAATAAGGAATACTGCATGGAAACTGTTTAGCCAGTAAATCTCAAGTCATTTGACTAAATGACACATTACGGGCTTAAGAGATACAGATATTCTGTAAAGCGGAGCAGCCTTCTATTGGTACTTTGCATTAATCAACATCAAAAAAATGGCTTAAATCAGGGATTTGGCACTTTTTTGAACTCCAGCTGCCTCAGACTACCACCCCTAGAATGCTCAGGCTGCTATGGCTTTGCTTTGTTGAAGTGGTTGTATAAAGCATATTTTTACTATCCATGTTTCATTGGCTTCACTTTTTGACCCACTCTCCTGTCCTGTGCTTTTGTCTTCAAATTTTACTTTCTGGCCTCATTTTCCTTCCTTTTAATTATTATTATTATTTATTGTTTTATATAGCGCCATCATATTCCGTAGCCCTGTACAATTACAGAGCTCTGTTGCAGGCCAACCCAGCCTGGCATGCGCTCCATCGAAGATCCCCATATAATGTGAGATTACCAACCTCACGTAAAGGGAACACTTCAGATGCCTTATGCAGTAAACCCACTGATTGGGCGATACAGAACCAAAAATGTAAGAGGAAGAATGGCTTCTCCCCTACTGATAAACCCTTTGAGGAAGCCAAAACTTTGGAACCAAGAACAACTAGGTTGTTGGCGGCTAAGATTTATCCCCATTGCTTATGAGCAAACGAAGAAGTATCCAGAACCCATTTTCCAAGCCCAGTAGTATCCAAATGTATCTTCAAATCTCATGCAAGTCTCTTCTTTCCTTGTCTCCTGCGGCATGGAAAACTTTGCAGGGAGACCTAAAGGTTTTTAAGCTGTCATTTTATACTAATTTAGCACCTAATACATTAAATGTAAAGTGTTCTTTTTTATTAAGTCGAGAAAAAAAGTTGCCATTCTAAGTTACTAACAGAAGCAACAGATTACGGTTTTCTTTCCAGCCTATTCGTGACTCATAAAGAAGGAACACAGCTGATATTCACACCATAGGAATTTTCAAAAATAGCAGGGGAAAAAAAACTCAGCAGGCTGAGCGATATATAAATGGAAGCTTGATATGTGCAAAGACATAGCCTAAAAATATCCTAGAGGATAAAAAGTTGAATTTGTGGACAATTGCTATAGTTATTCTGCTCTGCTGCAAGATAGTATGAGAGATCAGAGGTCTAGTTAGTGGGATACCTGAAATCTGTATGATCTAAGGTAACCACCAGATGTCCTATTGCAGGGCTCGACAAATCCCAGACAGAGAATTTTGTCCTGGCGCCTAGGTTTTGTCAGCCTCTTACATCCAGAAAAAATTGTGGATGTAAGAGGCTGAGTCACCACACGGGGGCGCTGCTGCTGCTGTCTGCCCAGGAGTCTGGGCAGACAGCACAGCCACTCTGAGCCCGCCCCCGAGCCTGAGATCACTCCCACAGAGTGATTCTGTAGGCTGAAAACGCGGTTGCTGCAAAACCAGCAATCGTGTTTTCAGCTGCCACAGGCAGCTTCAGGAAAGGGGGTTGTGTGTTGATTGGGTCCCCACACTTGACCCAACACCCCCCAGCTGCCTGATCGCTCCATGAGAGCGACAGTGCAGCGTTAACCCCTTCAATGCTGCGATCGTGGCATTTAGGGGTTAATTCCCGTTTTGCACGGGGCTCTGCTGCTGGTGGTCTGCCTGGAAGCCCAGCAACAGCAAAAACGAGCCTCCATAAGCCCTTTGATGATTCCTGTAGGCATGGAAGCCTACAGCAGTCATCAGAGACTCCCCCCTGCAGTGGCTGGTCTATAGACCAGCAATTGAGTCCCAGCTGCCAGAGGCAGCTTCAGGGACAGGGGAGAGGGTTCTTTGGTCTCCACATGAGTGTAGAGACCAGCCCCAACACCCCCCTGCTGCCTGATCGCTCCAAGAGAGCGACAGTGCAGCATTAACCCCTTCAATGCCACAATTGTGTATGACACATTCGTGGCATTGCAGGGGTTAACATTTGTCCCCACAAGCTTGTGGGGACTAAATATCAGTCAATGCTGTGCTCCAATGGAACATCAGCATTGAAAGGGTTAAAAATAATAATAATAATAAAAAAACAGCACTGACCTGAAAGTCCAGGGTGCTTCCAGGTCAAACGCTGTGAGTTTAGTAAGTGGGCTGATGATGATCAGATCACTCCTGACCAACTGTTAGTTTAAAAAAATCCTGGCTCCTAACTTTTTTACCTGGCGCCTAGATTCACAACAAATTTGTCAAGCCCTGTCCTATTGCATCTGACCTGTATGACGCTATATCTAATGGTTCTTGAATAGGTTGTGAATAAAAATACGTTGTATATTCTCTACGTGGATACCGCCCCCCCTCCAGCATCTATAGAGATTTGGGCCTGAACAACAAAAAGTATTTAACATCAGCTATTCTCCTGGAGACATAGGAGACACTTTTGAAAGCACTTTTGAAGTTGGCTGCTTTCCACCATGGCAGCTGTGGAAGTTTGTGCTGTTGGCACCAGACACACCGCATCAAGATGCTCAATCTTTACTTGAAGGGTTGTAAGTTCCCACACCCTTTCACAAAGTAGAACAACCTGCTCCTTCCATATGCACCATATGCACCAAATCTAATTCCAAAGACTTTACTCGTATTAGTTTCTCAGTGCTACGATTCGTGAAACAGATTTTAAACTGGTGCACTCAAACAGAGATAGAATGGTCTAACTGAGGCGTTGAGTGAAGTCAAAGTTTAGGATTGGAGGAATAGAAAGTAAGTAGAAATGAGTGATGTACTACAGTAATAAATAAATACATTTCTCTGTAAAACCGGAAGTACTAGGCCCCTAGAGTATTCCTTATTTATATTAAGACAATACAATACATTGTGTGTGTATGTTTTACGCTACCATAGGATAAATGAGGATCATTTAATGTATTCACGTATACCAACTGGGAAATAGAAAATGATCTGCCTTTCAGTGTCTTGACACTTATTGTTAACTCCAATTAAGATTAGGCTTCAGTTCCACTCCTCGTTACTCCAGGTGCACTGGTCCTGGAGTTATTGCAATATCAGGTCCATGTGTAGACATCTCCCTGTTCTTAACACCTAGATATTACACTGATAAGAACAGATACTATACTTAAGCCAAAAGGCAGAGAAACAATCCCGGAACCTGGAAAAAACTATGCCAGTTAACTCTTTGGGAGGTACAGACCCCACCTGTATTTTGTCTGGTCAACGTTAATACCTTTGAATTGGCCACCATAGAAAAAGGTGTATTAGTTATGTACAATGAGTATGAGGAAAATGTGAAAAGGGTGTTTTTCACACTATATGTAAAAAAGCCTCTGCCCTTCACCGTTTCCATGTTTGATGCGCCTACACAAATTATACATCCTTTTTAAGAAAAACATAGGGCTTTGTTTCTTTGAAATCATAGAAACATGCAAAAAAATAATAAAATGTGATTCTGCTTAGAGTTTCTTCTACACAGTAGGTGTCACTGACCAATGACCTAATATTGATTTTGTGTGAAACACTCTGCTAGCGTGTGACTAGCACTGATGCTTTAGAGCGGTCCAGACTTGCATACCCAATCGGTGTGTCATTAGCCCTTACTGGAACTAGCAGGGTGCCTAAAATTCTCTGCACGCTCCTCCGTCAGGTTTGCACTTGAACCAAACCATATTTATTTACCGTTTATGTCAGTTTGAGACCTATGCCGCACCTCATGTAAAATACTGCTTTTGTTGTTAGTTTCTGTCAAGAGTCTGATACCACAGGATCAATGAATGAATCCACTCATTCGGAAGCATAAGTGGGACATTCTAGTGTCCCAAGCAGTCCCACCGATGAAGAATGCATCTTAAAGTACTTTGTTAGTAAGGTAAAAAATACGGAGTCTTTCCCCTGTATTGGAAAACAATAAGGTACTTACCTTTAGGAGAAGCTGCAGCTTCAGAACTAAGGGACTCTGACCCCTCTGTGGTCATGCCACTTTTGGTTGCTTGAAGCAGCCAGTTACAGACATGAAAGCACTCTCACTAAATGCAATGGGAGTGCTTCCAATGTGTACACGGGAGGTCTCATTAGACCCTCTGGATGGTACTGGCAGTGGGTATAGAGCGCATGTACTTTGGCAGAAGGAGATGAATTCTTCTGAATATGGCTCCTGTAAGCTTGGGGATTGAGTTTGGGGATAGGGAAAAGGGCAAATACATAGGGGGCTTCTGCAAAAACCCTCCATGCAGTGGCAAGGGGAGAAAAAAGGTAATATAAAAGGGGCAGTCAGCTATCATACGCATTAAAGTGCATATTATGGCCACAGTGTCCCTTTAATTATCTTTAAATAAATCCGATGCCACCTGTACTGAATGCGGCAGCCAGCGATGGCAGGAAAGGGGGTGCTTGGCTTTAGTCATAGTGTTTCTCTAAAAAATATGAAATCATGTCCCCTCCCCCATCTAATGCCGGGCCAGTTAATGCCCACATAGTTAGTAGCCCTAATCTCTAGAATCTATTGAGGTGCAATATTCAACCAAATTCCACAAAAAAACCCCCCCACAAATTCCACAAAAACAACACCCCATGACATGGCGGCAAGGACAGTCAGATTACGCTGTGATCGTTATGCTACCCATCTGAGCGTCAGGGCTCCTTCCTCCAGCTCTTAATGGGTTTGAAAGCGTGCAGCGTTTTCCATATGGCTGTGATGTAGGGAACGTGAACGCTCTGACTGGTGTTTCTCTGCGCACCCATTAAACATACAATAAAGGAACTATTAACACGCTAAAGGGATTTCATGGGTGTCTGCACTCTCTCTTTACTTTCTGATCATTCCTTTGTCAGCTACTCTAATACCAAAAAGAACAAATAAATATTTGCTTCTATGGCTTGGTTTAATGCCCAGAAAGCCCCAGGGACTGAAGACATTACTCAGCGGATTATTTTATACACTCCCAATGTAAGCATGATTATATATATATATATATATATTATACCTTCCATCAAATATGCAGGCATTGTTGGCAAATAACTGTCAGGGTCTATCGAAGGTATCATAATAGTGATAGAAATGAGGGATTTCCACCGGGCCTTAGACTGATACAGCGATCCCACTCCCAGACGTACAGCCATTACATATCAGCTCTGCCTATAAAAACTGTATTAAATAAGAGCAACTATAGATCCTATATGTTTCCATCTTTGTTTTGATTAATAAATAACTTTATCCAGAGCCTAACTCTTAAGAATGTATGGTGGGTGTTAGTTTATATATTATATATATATATATATATATATATATATATATATATATATATATATATATATATATAATATTAAATACATGTGTAAATATTTTATATTAAATACATATATGTATATGTTGTATATTATATATGTTTATATTGTATAATATATATATATATATATATATATATATATATATACACACACACATATGCTAGGAATATAGCAATGTCATTTTATAGGGCATTAATGTATAAGATGTAATTTAGCTTATATTTATTTATATATATATATATATATATATATATATATATAAAATATATATATATATATCATAAACTTGTAATCATTATGACAGATCATATGGCCAAAGCTTATACTGTGATGTTTCCCGTCAGTAGCCATACAGCAGGTAAATGACTCAGGATCGCTTTACGATGGCCATCTCTGCAGTGATTAACCCTTGAGGCACCATATCTGATTACCTCAGACAGTTCCTCTACAAACTAGGACTTTGTATAATGCCCTCCTCCCCCATGTCTGGCATCTAATATCACAACATGGAGTTTACATGACAAGACGCACACGGGGTGATCAGATACGGTAACAATACGTGGAGAGGGAGTACGGGGAGCACGGGGATCCCAGGACGGGTGTCACTGTCACAGGCAGGTGATGGAGATAATGGAGGGGGGGGGTACCTTCAGTCACATAGTTGTGGTCCCTGAGAAAGCTGTGGTTAATTTTTCGCGTATCCACGTCCTCGCCCATTGACAGCAGGATCGCTCAGCATGCCTATCCGCAGTGGACTGATGGGATCAGCACCATCCATACTGCCGCTGCCTTAGCAGAGGCGGGGAGCGCTGCCTGACCCTGAGCACAGCAGCATTCTCGGGGAGCAGAGCCGGGAGTGGCAGGGATCGAATGCAGCGGCGGCGGCGGCGGCGGGCAGGTGTGCGGAGCCCCGTGTGCTGCCCTTTAACGCGTAGTCCTCGGTGTGAAGCCTGCGGCTGCTGACGGTAAACGAGGCCGCTGCAGCAGAGGAGATCGCAGTGTGCACGCCGTGCGAGACTTGTTATTCTGTGCTGCTGCTGCATCAGAACATGCCCCTCCCAAACAGCTTGCACCCTCCAACCGCACCAGATGGATGGCTGCACGGGCAGAAAGGCACTGCAGGGGACCGCACTCTGCCCCCTCTGGCCACCGGCTGCATGCACCTTGCAGGGAAGCTCCTCTCTGCCACCCTGGCCAGCAATAGTTAAAGGGCTACCTGCCCTCAGCCAGCAAGATCCATTACATGTCTGCAGGATGCCTTTGGAGTGAATGAGAGCTTGACCTGGAAAGGAAAACAATCATGAATAGTTGAAAAGGTGCTGAGTGAGTAATCAAACCTGCAAGGCGCATTCCAGTAATGTTTGGACAAATCATCAGCATAAAAATAATTGTATTCACTTAACATGTTTTTAGATAGCAGATCCAGAGAGGGTTCCCAGCTTTTCTGTGAATAAATTGCGTGCTGTCGCTTCCCTGCATTTTCAGCATCGAATCAATCTTATTGGTGTCACAAACCAAAGCAAGAATTCAGCGCATACCCAGCGAAAACCATTCAAAAAACATCGGAGGCATAAATATTGGGGGATTCCGTCACACTATACGGCCATATATTGCTCAGTCCGCCACTACGTCAAAGTATCCCAAGTGGGTTGAGACCTATCTAATGTTTCGTGGCTAAATTGCTTACCAAGGAGCAGAATCAATGGGACTGCTCTGCATTTTAACCCAAAAGAGACGCTAAAGCGATGTAAAGCCTTCTCTGGACACCATTAATGCAGCAAAGGATGGTGGTAACATTAGTGCATAGAAAAGGGTTAAATACCAGTATTTCAAATACCCAGGGGTGTCTGCCTTTCAACAATATATGATTTGATGTGGTAAATTGAATTGGCTGGCTTCAAAGATGCCCCAAATAGGACATAGGGGTAGAATGACCCGATGTCAAAATTCCCCCAAAAATGTCCCTTCAGCCTCCAAACAACCTAACAAACCCATGCTGTGGTGTCACTGGGTGATTTTGTTAAACGCATATCAGGGTGTTGTTTGATAGTAGCATTTACCAGGAGCTGTAAATTCATATCTGAAGTATGCAAAAACAAAATGCAAAAAAACTACTACCACAAATTATTTAGCAGTTTTTTTCATTAGCTTTTGTTGATGAGTAAAAGATAAATGCAAGTCATATATTATTTTATATTATTTTTAATGGTAAATTAGATGGCATAATCAAAATAATGGAAACTTTCTTGTCCTGAAAACACAATATATAACTTGTGTGGGCACACTAATTGAGAAAGAAGAAAGCTACAGCTAAACATGAGCACCACAGAAATATTAAAACGTCATGAAGGGTACAAACAAATAAAAAAACAGCTCTGTCCTTAAGGGGTATTGAAAGCCATGGTTCAGTGTCTGCAGGTGACACACAATTAGGTTAATACAACTTGAACCAGACGTCCCTTCCTTGCAAAGAGATTTGATCAAATTGCAGCACTGGGCGACACAGTAGACGGTGAGTTTATGCAAAGTTATGCATTTTCTGAAAATAAATGTGTGTAAATTACACCTTAAATTGGGTTTTGTTAGAGAAATAATAAAAAAAAAAAAGGACTCCGGAATAGTTAGGGACAATAAACCTAGCAACAGTGTTCTATCTCTGCCGCAAGGGTCAGTAATATATGTAAAAAAGAATTAGGAGAAAAATATCATTTTGACCTCTACATAAGTCAGTGATAAGACCGCACCTTGAATATGGAGTAAGTCTGGGCACCTGTTCTTAAAAAAAGGACTTTATGGAGCTTGAAAAACTGCAGAGGTGGCTACAAAGTTAATAAGATGAACGGAACCCATTAGTTATAAGGAAAGACTTTAGAAGTTGAAATTGTTTACATTATAAAAAGGCGTATTAGAGGGGATACGATAGCATTATACAAATACATATGAGGACAATACCAGGCGCTCTCTGATGACCTGTTTAACATCGGACTGTGCAAAGAACAACAGGTCATCCATTCAGACTTGGAGAAGAGCATTTTCACTTAAAGCAGTAAAAAGGGTTCTTTACAGAAACAACAATATGGACGTGAAGTTCACTACCTATAGATGTTGGTAGTATCAAATTGGATAGATGCCTTTAAATATGGGCTTGATGACTTTTTAGCAAATAAGAATATACAGGGATCTAAGTAGCTATAAGGACTGGATTACTTATGTTAGGACATACTATGGTCCACAAGAAAAGAGAGTAATCCTTGAGGATCTCAATCCATGGTAAAAAGAGGAGAAAATATAAAGAAAATAAATGTAAAAAAATATGTGCCAGCCCTGTACCCTCACAGCTAGAAGTAGAAAATTCTAAAAAAAAATAATAAAGTACAATGTAAGTGATTGATGTGGTCCCTCTAAAACTTCAGCATTTTTTGTTTTTTTACGTGTAAGCATTAATAATTTTTGTGTTATATGTAATTCTATGATTTCCATTGAAGGTCCTACTTGTTCTGAAAAAAAAATGGTTAAATAAGGTAAAATGGCAAAAAGCACCAGTGTTTAGGGAAAGAAAAAGCCTTGGTCACAAAGAGGTTAATTATGCAGGCAGACACTCTATATAGGAGATCGCACACAGATAATAAACGACAGTGGAGTAAGACAAAGTTTAAGCCGGATGAGGAATAATACAGAAATGTTTCACAAAAATGCAGAATTGTTACAGCACATCACGATTCTCTTGGTTTTCAGTTCTTAAGATAATATAGAGTGAAAACAGACGGCTCTTGAACATATCCGGTCGCTGCAGCAGGTGTACGAGCTCCGTGGGACTGAAAAGTCAAGTGGTTTTCACAAATGTTCCCACTGAGATGAAGGAGCTGACAATTCATTCATGGCTGCCTGCCACCCCCCAGGCCCTGCGTGAAACATCAACACGGCAAAGGTATCCAACCTCAATGGCACAAGCCGGTTCCAACGGTTTACATTACACAACCTGGGTGTTATAAAAGATGTTTCCTTTCTTCTTCTTCTTGTTTCAGTTACAAGAGGGAATGTGGAAAGTAAACGTTTCTTTAAAAAGCAAATTGTGTTATAAATTAAGCATTTTGTGTATTTATTGCAGAATTATTTAATTAAGTTGGGAGGATGGTGAGAAAAATGGCAGATGAGGCTCAGTGCTGATAACTGTCCATATTTGATCACATTAGGTAATTATGAGCTAAATGGTGTAAGATTGGGGGGGATCATTAGAGAAATATTCGGTGATACTAGTAAGTAGTAACTCAGGGAACTCAGTAATTGCTTGCAGTGTCAATGTGAGAACGTTAAAGGTGACCATGCCTGTCCACGATACAGTATTTAGTTTTTGGTTACAAAGCACCTTTGGCTAAATTGGATTTTCAATAAAAAGAGGCACAAATAATTTTACAGGCCAAATGAGGTTATTGCATTAGAGATCTTCACCCTACTGACAGACATTCCTAGGGACTCTGTGGGTTTGACCCAGAGTCTCCGGGTTGAGCGCTGCTTCCCTCAGGTCTCCGGGTCACTTTACTCTTTCTCTCTTATCCTCTTATGAAGCCAAGCCTCAACAGGAGTGAGAGCTCCGGGTAGCGTACCCTGGGAAAGTCTCAGACATGTAGACATAGCCGATAGGCATTATCTATGGAATTTAAAAATTATAATTATTAGCTAATAATTTAAAATCTGTTGATTCAGGGACTGCCCTTGAAGTCTTGAAAGACTGTTTTTACCATTCTGGGCAAAACTGGGATGTGTTTTTGAAGGGACACTCTCATCCTCAATTTGCATTCATTTAAATGTTTTTAATGCATACATTACATTTCTTTTGCTTGTTGGAAAATAATATTTCTGCCTCATTTTCCACCTCTTGCTTCCAACTTCTAGTAAAATGCAAAGTATAATTAAATACACCTTCTGTGCATGCGCTGTTGCGCTCCCTTTAAAAAAAAAATCCGCCATTTTACACAAATGCTAGCTGAAAATTTATTGTCTATAAACATTCATTGTATTTTTCCTTATCGGGTGTTTGACTCACACAATTCAATTACATATTCTGCTTTCAAAATGCTGACTCAAAGAGAAGAATTGTAAGCAAAATGCATTTCTCCTTCTTAGAAGAATGAAATGCTATTATGGATTGGCAACCAACCATATTTTCCAACGAGAGTCATGTCTGACCGAACTGTGTTTAATTATTCTGGCATTTCTTTGTACAACACCCATGCAGGCTCTCATGCTTGAAATGGCTTCTCACCACATGGCATTGGCATGATGCCTGTTTACATGTCTGTTGACTATGTCCCTGGGGGTAGTAATGTCAGGGACAATTAGTCGCAGACATGCATTCTACACAACAGAGCAAAGGACATATTATGTTGTGTTTTATAACCTGGCTCGGTTCGCACATTATTCCCCAAAATATTCTGTATTGATCATCAAACAGCATGAATTATGGATTGTTCCTCATTTGTACCACGTCAAAAAATTCTTATTAAAAATGAAAAATATTCATTTTAAAAATAGTTGTAGAATCCAAAATTCTAAAAGACTTTTTATAGTACCTGCAGGGTTCTCTATCACTATATGCTAAAGAAAGTTGGTAACATGAGACGCAATAAAAATGTTAAATGTTAAATGCATGAGGCATATAAAGCGTAGACTCCTTCTTATCACAGTTACTTTGTTTGGAAGCCCAACCGCTTTGTCTTGATTTAGTGACATTGTATTTCAGTTAGGACTCCCCATGGGTTGCCTTGACATGGCGGTTGAGTTTATGTGCTTTGGCCAAAATACAGAAGTAAAGCCTCATATTCACGAAAAGTTGGTATATTTTTTATGTATGTAAAAGTATGTTTTTTATGCACTAGTTTAGGTAAATGTATCCAAATTAGGGTGTCAAGGATTTTAGCAAAGACTACTTCATTGCTCTAGGTCCTTTTTTTAGGATAATTATGTAAGTGTCACCTACAGCATCTGATGATCTATCCAACTAAACACTGAGGAAGTCCATCTCTAGAATTTCCTGAAATTTCTTATTATAAGGTAGTGACAAACCATCTGCCAAGACGATTTCCAGCTTTGTGTAGTTTTTAGTGTGTTTGTTTGGCCAAAGGCTTGGATCTCATACCTGGTCAATGAGTAGGTAGGATATTAGTGATATTAGTGATGTGTAAATTGTATAAGAGTTTAGCAGGAGGTTTAATACAGTATATAAAATTCCCTACCAAGTTCTGTACCCAGACATCAGTGATTCTAGCCTCACTGCTGGCTGCAAAATATTGTAAATCCAAGTGAAATGTATGAATTATGTATTTGCCGCTAGGATTGATTAATTGTTTAAGTCCCCCCAAATTTAAATGAGAGGTCATGTATTGTAAAGCATACACTTGTGGGCTAGCTTAGCCTTGTGCATTTGCCAAAGGAGATGTAGCATGTGGCTAAACATATATGTGCCTCCCAAATCCTGATAGGCGAGACATTGAAGGTGGAACGTTCAGCACAATGTCTTCTGGGCTTCTTCGGGAAACCAGTGTCAGGCAGCCAGCGTGACTTGAAGCGTGGTCCATGTAAGATCTATGAGATATTTTGATAGACATAGACCTTGTAGCCATAAATTCAGAAAATAAAATGTACAACTAAGCAATATATCGTTACTATACCAACATTGGCAAGGGTATTATATTTCCTAGGTACATAGACCCACTTATATATTTAAGAAAAACTTTCCTTGATGTGCATCTATTGCAGTATACCACATACTGTCACATGGATTGCATTGACACGTAAGCATGGATATTGGCCGGGCACATTAAAGTGCATTTGTCCATTAGCGCAATTGTAATGTAAGCTAGTATATTACCTGCATTGTTTCATAAGAAGATGCTGACCGTGGCAATAGCTAATTAATGAATAACAGCTATTAAGTTGATGAAAATAAATCACAGTTCAATGCTGAGGTCTTGTCTTTACATTATACTGCTTTTATCTAGGACTAAACAATTTTAACAAATGGTGATTTATAAATATATCTATCTATCTATCTATCTATCTATCTATCTATCTATCTATCTATCTATCTATCTATCTATCTGTCTATCTATCTATCTATCTATAGATAGATAGATATATACACACTACTGTTCAAAAGTTGGGGGTCAATTAGCAAACAAGAACATTTCTAGATGGAACATAATTAGAAAGGGTTTTCTAATGATCAATTAGCATTTTCAATGTAAAAATAAATACAACATGCCATTGGAACACAGGGGTAATGGGAGAGATAAAGGGCCTTTGTACGGCTATGAAGATATTCCATTTAAAATCAGCCATTTCCAGCTACAATAGTCTTTTACGTATTTCTAATCCACTTGATTTTATAAATAAGGAAATTTGTGACCCCAAACTTTTGAACGGGAGTGGACAAGCTGTGTGGGGGCAAATATGGGACTTACAAGTTGTTTGGTGGCAAAGATGACAGAGACATGCTGTTTGGGGACAAAGATGGCACAAGCAGGCTGTTTGGGGTAAATATGGTACTGACAAGCTGTTTCATGTCAAAGATGACACAACAATCTGGGGACAGAGATGGGACTGACAAGCTGTTTGGGGACTTAGATAGCACTGGGGTCATCAATGTCATTGGCCACAATAATAATAAAAACTAAACTAGAGAGATTAGCTATTTTTTTACTATTTTTTGTATGAGAACAAAATATAATACAAGTTACCAGTCGCATAACAAAATTATATTCCTTATACACGGTCTTCTTTGAAAATATATATTAACCCTTTTTTAGTGATTTACATTTGATAAAGTAAACATAAAATGTACATACTAATTTTTAGTTAAATGTTTAATTAAAACCATTAGGTCTTTCAGTTTGTTATAGTCATTCTTTACTGGTCAGTAACATTATTTGTATTAATTATGCAAATTACGTACTATGACATAGTGGTTTATACTACTTAAGCCATTAAATATTCAGAGATCAGTACTGTACATTGTTTTAAATTAGTACGCTCTTTGTTTATAAAGTATATAGCATCGGTTAAAGACCATTAACACAATGGAAAATGAAGGTGGTTTAAGGGGTAATGTGAGTGGCTACCGGGAAGCATATTTCCCTGGAATAAGCATTAATGGTAATATGAGATGACAACCAGTATTGATCAAATCAAACAGCTGGTGGTCCTTGTATCCGTACTGTGACTGCCAGTGTGCCCCTCATTATCCGGATCAGTGACAAGTAGATGACAAATAGACGGCAGACCAATTAGGATTATTTTTTTTAAAAAAAGAGGCAATTGTAGGCTGAAATTGATGTAATTGCCCATATGGACCAATGAGATATTCATATTGTTAGCTACTGTTTGACCACTTTGCAGACTCAGCGTTTTAAACAAACATCATCATTGTAAGCAATTTATAGAAGGGTTTCGCTGTAGCACAGTGCATTAGGGTTAATGCAGATGTGAAAACCATGCTCATTAACAAAACACAGTAAGGATTATAGACTTACTTCTCATTACCGGTAATGTGCATCTTATCTGGGTTTAGACATTGTAATTGTAAAGGGACTCCCAATGTACCTGCAGAAAAATGTCATTCGCTATACAGTATGTAACCTTTTTTTTGGACATGCAAGTTATAAGATCTTATATATATATATATAGTATATACCTTACATATTCTTAAAAAGTGGAGATACTCAGATTGCGGTAATCTATGGTTAGTATGAGTAGAATGGGAAGTAGAATTGCCCTCGGAAATTGCACTAATTAATTGTAGCCACTGGTAGATTTTTTTTTTTAAGGGAAACGTCTACCATTTTTATTACTGGAATGGGATTAAGATACGTTTTCAAAAATATTGTTCTTTAACGGTTGTCATTTTTGCATAATATAATGCTTTCAGGCAGTCGCGTATTAGCTATTTGTATGTGTTCTAGCTCCGTTATCTTAGCCCAATTGACAAACGCCCTGACTCTTTCTCATACTGCCTGTAGTAAGCAATGTAATGGCTCAGGCTTAATAACCCAGGCGGAAACTCCAAGCAATGAGAGTCTCTGGAGAAATCGACTTCAATCATCTCAGTGTAGGGACTGAGCAGGGATAGTCACCCAAAATATCACTTGACTGTCAACAAATGGTGACCCCAAGGTCTGCAGAAAAAGGAACTTTATTGGAGCAAAATTAGATAAAACAAGGTTTTTTTGTTGCCAGTGCCGACCTACATTACTGTATACACCACCGGGTTTAATGCTCAAGGAGAAAAATATATTTCCAGTGGGACTTCCTTCAGTCGCTCATTACATTATATCCAAGAGAAATACTGACCTGTAGAATTATGCATTTATTAAGCATAGGTTGAGCAGATATGTAACTAAAGCCTTGGAGAGCATTGCAAACATAAAGAATACTGCCAATGTATGCCTAGCTATTCATCTGAAGGTTTTTGTTGTCTTTAGTCTAACCAGGTAGAAATACCTTCATGTCTGGGGTACACACAGTATATATCTGAAATATTCACTAAGGTTGGTTTTAAGTTAAGTAAAATAAAAAAAAAACAAAATATAGTAACGAGAAAGGAGAAAACAGTGTTATTTTATAGCATGCATTCATAAAGGCCATGGAGTCATTTATAAAATTGCTTAAGTTCATGGGAATTCATCACTGGATACATACAGTATGCATCTTCTCGAATTAGGCTTACAATAGAAATGCTAATTATTAATTGTTTTACCTATAAATCATTCAATATATTTGTGTGTACCTTTGACCTTTGCTATATAGCCAGCAGACCTGAATGCAACATTAGACCTGGATCTGTGCAGAATGGTTCTGAAAGATCTGGGTGTAGAAAGTATTATGAGCCAATATAGGTAATCCATTTTTAGTTGTATAAATCTATTGAGAAGAGATATCCTTCTGGAGAGCAGAAGGTCAAGCTGCAAAATAACTGTCAAGGGATGGACAGAACCGGTCCACACATACTGTATATGCCGTAGGAAGCATGTGATGACCAACAGACGCAACCTCATCAATAAAAATGTCATGTTTTTCCCCTTACTGCCACGAAATGTGAGAAATAGAATTGTCACTACCTGTGGAGTAAATCTCTCGAGAGCCTGAGGCTTTGTAGACCTGTTACACTCAAAATGAAACTAATAATGAAAATGTATAGGTAAATGCTGCTATTGGCATGGGATATAATAATAATGTTTAAAGTACTCACAGGCCCCATTGTACAGCGCTGAGAAATATGATGGTGCTATATAAAACAAGAAATAATCATTTTGTCTCTGTACAGCTGTACAGCTATTAGAAAAAAATGGTTTACTTTAAAAAGATGGAATCCAATGAAATGGCACTCTGTATTTAAATGTTACCCTTGTACTACTGAAAACAGAGCTTACATACTTTTCTTCAAAGCACATACTTTGGACCAAAAATGACTTAATCAGAGTTGACGTTAGAACAGTTGTTGTCAACAACAAGCCGGATGTAGCGTCCTTGTATGTGGGTAGTGTGTACCGTGCATCACAAACCAACTACCACCTAAACCCCACCAATTAACGACACAGAGACTGAAGTTGGATAAAACAGGCCACAGCATATTTTATTAAGAATAACCACAAACACTGTGTTGGCCTAAACACCATAAACCAATAAACATAAATACACAATAAACCACACAATAAATACTAAATACAAATATACAAATATACATAACACATAATACATTCAAACATAGCCAACACAGGAACTGAATTAACCCCGTCCTTGCCGGCCGCTCACCACTGTACAATCCAGACCACAGGTACTCACCTCCCCCCTCGTCCAAACAAAAATGACAGCTACCTTCCGCTGTCCCACAACTAATGCTAACCACCAGCCGACCATAAGCTTGGTGGGCACGTCCAATAACATTGACAGCTAACTTCCGCTGTCCCAGAACTAATGCTAACCACCAGCCGACCATAAGCTCGGTGGGCACGTCCAATAAAAAACACCAGAGGTTAGGGGAGGATTGAGCCTTCCTTCACACCAGCATCCAAACTCCATCACTTACCAAAACCAGACCGGCAAGGACACACAAACCGCCACAAACCCCGCTGTTTAACCCCTTAAATCAGCGGGGGCCCCCACCAAGAAAAGCCATGGCCTGACCGATCGCTTCCTGCAGTGCCAATTTCAAAATATCTAAACCAATATCATTGAGACGAACACCAAAGCTTCAAAACAAATTAGCGGCGTCCCTCTCAAACACCCTGTGCCCAACTGGCACACCGTTAACACTAACACCAAACTTAGATACCCAACAATTCAACTTAACCTGCAACCGCTCCAGCGCCAGCTGGCTAGTCGCCTGACACCAGAAATTCTGAGACACCACCTCGGACCACACCAGCTGAACCTCCGGGAATAACACCAGAATCCTAGACAAATCCCTAAGAATCATATCCCCTAAGGAGCTAACCGGGACCACCCCTAGATCATTCCCCCCGAGGTGAATCACTAGAACTGACAGGGAACCTAACAGCCTGGATAAGTTCGGAAAGGAGATGAACCCACCGCATCCCCCGCTTCCCAAACCGCCGCACCTCAACCCCCAGAGGGGAGAACCCCAACTGTGCCCCATTCGGGCGAACCCCGTCCTCTCCCTAGCCCAGAAGACGAATGAGTCTCCGATGAGCCAAACTTGAGGAAGAACCGTACCTACAAAACAGAAAACATTAAGCAGACATATCCAAACGAACGTAAGACCTAAAACGCCCCGAGCACCAACGCTCAACACGCCGCACCGAGGAATCGGGCAAACCCACCCAGGTAGCCTCCGTGGCTGCCCCAATACGGAAGGAATGCCCCCAAAAGCAATTTCCGAAAGACACCCACAAATTGAAAATGCGACAATTAGGACCCGTCCTGATGTACCAGAAGCGGGCCCCTTACTAGCTTGGGGAGAAGATATCCTTCCATGAAAGTATTAGGGGGCTACCAAGGCTATAGGTGAAGGCCAAAGGAATATGTTTCAATACAGTTTTGGGCAGAATGCTAATAACCAACCAGTATAATGAAATGATTAAACTTCTTTGTAATAGCATTGGCTGAATGGAATCGGCTCTTATCTGTTGGTAAAATATCCAGCCGCACGGAATGCAAACCTTAGACTGTGCGGACCCCGATACAAGTAGACAGGCATCACCTAGCTGTCCTAAATGGCACACTGCACCACAGGTAGTTCCCCTGAAAGAACTTCAGTTTATAACTGATGCAGATATTAAGTTGTGACTGTAGTTATGAGGCGGGGGGGAAGGCACATGCAATAAGTACCACCTCCCGCCCCAATGGATTCTCTGGTTAAGGTTGTGCAGTATGCATACTAAAAGATCTGTATTAAAAACCAGTAAACACGCTGGGAACATGAAGGTTTGATTTCAATATGAGCTATAAATGGTCTTTGCAAGTAGCACACCATTAACAAATTTCCATTACATGGAAAAATGGATTTTATATATAAATGAACCCCCAAATGTGGAAAACCAAGGTGAGGTCATATTCAACTAATAATTTATTTATTTATCTAATCTATTAATTTGTCCTTTGTTTGCATATTTGACTTAAGGTGACGTATGCAATTTTAGAGATAGATACCAGGTTAAGCCCAGAAAATGAAAAGGTATAGAGAAAATTGGTCAAGCATACAAATGCCAACCTGAGCCCCATTGAAGCAATAACATGGAAAATATGGTGTACCTATAGTTACCCATCTAAGTAGTGATGTCCTCCTGACTTTAAGTACAGTACCAGGCCCTCACCTATAGCCAAGTACATACACATCATGCGAAGAGAACAGGAATAAAAGGCAAACAAAGTACCAGCAAAACAATAGAATAATATTTGCAAGAGAAAACCGGTGAGCGATCGACTGGTTAGCCTAGAAAAACACCAGTTGTAAGTGGCAGCCGAGGACAAGCATTCTATAGATCCCGCAGGATTCCACTCCTTGGGGTGTGAATGTCGGGCCATAGAATGAAACAGAGAGTGAAAGCAAGTCCAGTAGATCCTTATGATTCCACCCCTTGGGGCCGAAACTCCTGGCCGACCATACATGGCCCAGGAGCAAAACCATAACAAGCTCCATAGCTTGTGACTTGAGTCAGCACCACCTCAGAGGGCTAACTCCCACACTATGGTGTACCACCAAGGATAGTCCGAACCAAGGGATAGTGCCGTCCACTCGTGGCACTGGGCAAACCAGATCACATACTTCCACCAGGACTCAGCCCGTGGGTAGGCCATCTACACAATACCACCAGGGACATGTAAAACAGAACCCTGGCCACATCCATTCGCGGCACCGGGCAAACCAGATCACAGACTTCCACCAGGGCCCGTGGGGAGCCCTTGTACGCAAGCCACCATAGCTTGCGCCCAGAGTTTGCCTTACCACAGAAGGCATTTTTTTTTTTTTTGTTTGTTAACTCAGCTTGAAATAGCTACTGGCGGATCATCCATGCACAGTAGCTGCACGACCTGTATCCCAGGCACCCAGCCAAGAGGGAGTCCTGCAGGTAGCCACCACAGCTACTGCTATCCGGGGTGGACCTCCCTCAGACAGCAACCCCCATAAAATGAAAAATGAAATGAAGAGCTCTGAAAACCAAATAAATGGGGCCATCTGCCCAAATATAAATAATTTCATAAAGGAGTGCCATGTTGTAACTCAATACTCCTGAAACCGCCCTGTTACAGGTGAGCACTAGCCACGTGGCTAGTTAAAAGGGGGGGCATAACCAGTAGCTCACCTTAAATAGTGACAATTGAAAAACTTTTTTTTTTTTGTTTTTAAACAGAAGAATATAATACCACAATCTGCAGTTTAAACCAAAGTGCAGTGATGTTTTACTTTGCAAAATGTATCAGGAGCTTCATGTGGAAAACATGATAAAACGTTTAAATAGAAAAGCACAATCATCCTAAGGAAAGCCAAGAATAAAGCGGTGCCATGTACTCACTACTGCTTTTGGCACAGCACTGCAATCTTAACATGCAGTGAATGGATTATAGAATGGAGGCAGAGGCACCATGCAAAAGTAAAGTGGAATTAGCGTTGCTGTGCCAATGATCAGACTTTAGATGAATTTTTACATAAAGGGCAAGGAAACAAATCTTCCCACCAAAACCTAAGACGTGAAAACATGACAAACTAATCACTGCACTGCAAAGTGGGAGTTAGACTGAAAGTATCAGTTCATAATCTTAAAGGTCTTTTGACCAATACATTTCCCATCACTTGCCAATTTAATGGAGGGATTGCTAAATATCAGCCAAGTTAGTAATCCATTACAATCTTGCTTTTTAAGATCACATAAACCCATTCCCCATTGTATAGGAGTGAATGGGCTAGCCCCCACCCCTAGCTGTGGCACGTTAAGGCCTAGCAATGCTTAGCTAAGGCCCACATGAGAGTGTTACTTTGCAAGAGTTCCTGCCATTGAGCAAACAGCACAGCTTTCCTGGTACAATGCCACGAGGTACCAAATCCTTTCCCTCAGATACTTAGCAAAGGCCTTGTACAAATAAGATGGATATTACTGAAGTCCATCTTCCATCTAAATAGGTGCAGCAGGGGGATTACTAATACACCTATATGTAGAGAAATAAGATATAAGGACCCTGCAGCAGAGTAATCATCCCCCAGCCATTCACATAACATTAAATTGGTTTATCCCTAGACTTAAAATAAAAACTTTGCAATCCCACATGGCTGTCATTATACAGGATTATTGCATCCATGCTGCAAAGGGACAAATAAAAAATTAAAAACTGATCAATCCCACCTCAGAAACATACCCGGCCATTATAAAGTTAAGTGCTGCCATTAAACAGCTAGGAACATGACAAAGTGCTGTATGGTTGATACAACCTGCTCTGGTCAGGACTCAATCATTCCTTGTGGCAGATAACTGAGCTGATGCTTGCCTGCTTTAGAGTTAAGCTGTAACCAAGCCATTGCTTGCATAGTGGCTGAGGGAAGCAGGTAAGTCTGTTGACTGTCTCTGGAAAAATGACAGTGACCGGGGTCACACAGAGGGCACCCTTTATCCCCTAGTGACTCCCGCCCCTACATTTACATACCCCAATCAAAAACACACATCCCCTAAGCATGCACTCACCCACACACATACATGCTCCCTGTCCATTTAGCTACGCTGATTCCCAGGAGCCTTGCTTGCAATTCAGTTTACACATCACATGCAACAGTACTCCGGTACTGTAACCGGTAACATTGAGTAAGACTTCTGAGGATATACATTTATTTGATCAGCCTGTGACATATGACATCATTCTCTAATTTCTCCTATTTGCTTTCATCTTTACTTTTCAGAGAGCGTGTTTAGCTTTTACGTCAAAAACCCAAGAGAAGATTATCGACTCATTATGAGCGCCATAACTCAGATTCTCTAAAAAGGTAGTAATTGCTCACATCCATTTGGGGACATTTATTGCAGATACGTTCATCTTGGCCATGGATAGAATTTAGGGTTCAATAACAATGACCCAACATAAGCAATGGTTAATCCCTGTGTCAGTAGCGTACCTAGCGGGGGGCGGGGGGGAGTGGTCCGCACCGGGTGCCACTCATCAGGGGAGTGCCAACTTGCCGGCACCCCTCCAGAGACGGACAGTAATGTCCGTCGCTGGAGGAGCAGGCTCGCAAGTGATTTTCTCCCTTGAACCCAGCTTAAAATCACGCAAGGGAGCGCTCCCTTGCGATCCGCGCGGCAACAGCTGCTGTGCGCCGGGGTTTGTTGTCAGATCCCGGCGCACAACACTGAAGCCGCGCCCACAGCTGTCAGTGCCCTCTCAACCGGAAGAAGACAGAGAAGACAGAAGAACTGAAGAAGAGGAGGCAAAGAAGCTGAAAGAAGAAAGGTAGGAAAGCATAGAGTGAGAGTGACAGTGTGTGTGGATTGGTATACGTGTGGATTGGTATATGTGTGGATTAGTGTATGTGTGGATTGGTATATGTGTGGATTAGTATATATGTGGATTGGTGTATGTGTGGATTGGTATATGTGTGGATTAGTATATATGTGGATTGGTGTATGTGTGGATTAGTATATGTGTGGATTAGTATATGTGTGTGGTTTGTTGTATGTGTGGATTGGTATATGTGTTGATTAGTATATATGTGGATTGGTGTATGTGTGGATTAGTATATGTGTGGATAAGTATATATGTGTGGATTGGTATATGTGTGGATTGGTATATGTGTGGATTGGTATATATGTGTGGATTAGTATATATGTGTGGATTGGTATATGTGTGGATTGGTATATTTGTGGATTGGTATGTGTGTGGATTGGTATGTGTGTGGATTGGTATATGTGTGGATTAGTGTATGTGTGTGGATTGGTATGTGTGTGTGGATTGGTATGTGTGTGTGGATTCGTGTATGTGTGTGGATTGGTATATGTGTGGATTGGTGTATGTGTGGATTGGTATATGTGTGGGGATTGGTAAATGTGTGAGAGTGATGGGTGTTATGATGTACGATTTCCAATGTATTTTTCATTATATAATTATGCTCTAAAGTAGATCATAACTCCCATCACTCTATACTGTTCCATACAGTGGCAGAGCTGGGAGACAGAGGCCTTGCACCCCCACCGCAGGACTCTTGAAAGGTAAGTGAACTTCAAAGAGGGAGAGGGTAGATAGTTAGGAGGGGTAGATAGGGAGAAGGGAGTGAGACAGGGGATAGGGGGTAGATAGGGAGAAGGGAGTGAGATGGGGTAGACAGGGCAATCATACTCCTATCATGCCAAGTCTGCAAGTACATCCTGGAATCTGGGTATGCCTGGGCATGATAGGAATGTGATTGCTGTTAACAATCATATATATATATGTATATAGTGATAAGTGTTATGCTGTACCACCATCAATGTCTGCCTCAGTATATAATGATAACAGTAATGCTGTACCACCTTCAGTATCTGCGCCGGTATATAACAGTAGAAGCTATGCAGTTTTAAAGTGTGTGTGTGTGTGTGGGGGTGCCACATACAGGATCTGCCCCAGGTGCCAAATACTCTAGGTACGCCCCTGCCCTGTGTTGATAATTCCCTTATACTTACTAAATATTTTATGCTGTGGTGTGGCCTGACATCTTATTATGAATACAGCATTCATTACAATGGGTGCATCATGTCTTCTAGAAGACAAGGTTGAACAAAGTCTGTCCAAAGGACCAAGAGTGATGATGTAAAGCCACAGGTGGGTCAGTCATAATGAAGGAACAACCAAAAGTGTTTGTTTTTCCATAGGAACATAATTGAAACGTGCGTTATGGGACCTGAGCTGAATTAATTTACCACGTCTCCAAACGCATTGACATTTTCTAGGGCCCAAAGCACCACAAGATGAAAGCCTTCGAGAAAATTGCAAACCTACTTTAAGTGGAGCATCTGAAACATCCAGAAGAAGAAACATGAAAAGGAATCTTCAAGGGATGAAAGAAGATTCCCAGCATTTTAAATGGCCCTTATGAAGCTAGTATAAAATATACATTTTATTATATAAATTTTACTATTTCTAAAAAAATATTTAATTGAGAACATTTTTAAACGGTATTAGGGAAATAAAACAATATAATGCTTGTAATTAAAGAAACAATAAGACATTATTATATTAAAATTAGTAATTTAGAATATATTCTGGAAAATATTCTTCCATATGACACATGATTTCATTTACCTCTATGTTATGGGGAATAGATATTCTCTTATTTTCTTTCCGTGTCCAGATATTTAAAGCGCGACAGCATGTGTTCAGGAATCAAAGATTAATTTATAATCCCTCCTCGCCTCTTTAGCACATGGCACCTCAGCCATATAGCGGAAGGTCATAGAGAGTCTCAGCAAGGATTTAGCTTTCATCTTTATGAATTTTAAAGGAAAAAAGTTATATAACCTGTAAAGCTGTATTTCTTTTCTTTAAAAAAATAGAATGGCGGGTTAAACTTTCCCATAGAAATGTAGTGCATTTATATAAAACATGATTCAAAATTTCTGCTTTTGAAAAATAGCCATAATAATCATTGACCTACACACAGACTCATAAAGTTCTACTTGTGAAAAATCTAAGATAGTACAAAATTTCATAAAGCCGCCTAAAGCAAAATTACCTTGAAGAGGACCATTTTATTCTTATTGGGGCTTTGCTGTGATAATCAAGGTGCGGTGTGGGATTGACACATCAACAAGAGGTAAGCGGGCTAGATATGGTGTGGAGAACACAAAAATGGAAGCGGAGGAGGCATTTTAGCTGACTGGGCTCAGGGTTGCCCCCACTACCAGTGAGATGATGGGGCACGTCATGCTTTGGGCTTGAGCATGAAGGTAGGTTGGTAACGCTTTTCTGGCTTGTCTAGCTTTAACATCCATGGGAATTGGCTATTTCAGCACAAATTGGATCTTTTAAACATTAAAGCAACAGAACTCACTAATTTGGTTTGTTTTTGTTTTTTTATGTTTGTCTATTTTGTGCATGACACCTTTCTTTTTGTCTTTGACATGTTCTTCAGGCGTGATTGTGTTTTAAAATTGCATCAAACCATGGTTCAGCCATATCCATGATTCCAGGGCGTATTCTGGCCTAGGCCAACTAGGGAGTCAGATTGCCTTGCGCCAGTGTGCCCAAACACCCTGGAAAACTGTGCCAAGACAGGACAACCTCCGTTATATGCGGTACCCAGCACTGTTCACCTATAGGAGAAAGATCAATGGACTATGATGTCATATCTTACCACTGAACAGTGAGATTGGTGGTTGTGGAAGGGGCATTCCATCTGTCCACACTCACCTTTCCAAGCTACAAGCCACAAGACCGTACTCAGAACTAGCCAGGCTCTATCTGCACAGAAAAGAAGGTGCATACCAAACAATCTTTGATATGTGGCATGTTTTTTCTATCCCCAAAGGCCTTTCAGTACAGATAAAAGCATTAGTTATTTAATGTCCTGCTCTTCAGTTCATTTAAAGTCATTTGCCAATTTACAGGATACGCTGTTAATTCGTGTCCCAGCTGGCAGGATAAGTTGCAATTTGGCTACATGTAGAAACAGCTGACCTTCTAATTACTAATTGTGTTCTGACATAAAATAGCACATTTTCAAGCACCTTCTGCAAAATGTACTATTTACTTTGCTACAAGGGAAACGTTAGTTACCAGAAAAAAAAAATATATAGATATGTTATATTGCCACATGCTACTCAGCCAAAGTATAAAACATTAGATGTTCACTTTCAAACGTTCAAATAACTTTAAACTGTAATAAAAAACAATCCAAATGATTATTCTGAAATTGAAAAGGAGAAAGAATATAGAAGAAATAGGAATAGAAAAATCAAGCATGGAAACAGGTTCTGGAATCAAAACAGAGATGAAGGCAACCCAAGAAGAAATTGAGAGGGGTATAAAGGTCATACTAGTCGGATTCGTAAAATAAAAATTAAAGGAATGGGTCTATTTTTTATTTTTGAGCTACCTACAGTCACCATAGCTGGACGTTCAAGAAAAATATGGGGATCGCTAGGTTGTTTTTTATGGTTGGGGAGCTGAATTGGCCAGGTTCAAAGATCTCCCAAATAGTACATGGGCACAGAATCACCAGATGCCAAAATTCCAAATTGAAAACTGTGGCCTTTTACCCGGTGATTCTCCCCTGTGCGGGGATACTCTGTCGTATGCGAAAGAGCTCCAGGAGGCCTGGTTATTGGAGCCGATTCCGACGAGACGTAGACAAAGAAAGAAGACAGAAAGACAAGAAGACGCAAGAGAAGAAGCATTGAGTAGAGAAGGTTGGGAGACATTTAGAAAAAGAGTGGGTGAGAGAGTGAAAAAGGAACAAATTGCAAATTAAAACATGGAGCTCTCAACTTAGGTTTCTTTTGTTTCATTGGGGTCCCTCCTCATGTTTGGACATTCGTATGAATTAATGAAATTGGCAAATTTCATTAAAATTGGTACAAACCCGAATGCACAAGTCTATTGCTCACTGATGTCTCAGTGCGTGCAGAGGGGTGCACACAAGATGGTTTCTCAGAGAGGAAACTGATGTCCTTCAACCACATCCATTGCCAAGTTCTCTTTAAAGGTTGCCGGCCTGGCATAATCTGCACACAGGCAGAATTTACGATGCTTTATGATTATGAGGCTTTATTGGGGCTGAGCGTTTATATAGTTTGTTAAGATGTTTGAAATGAATATCCCTCATTTCCCTTGAAATTGGCAGTGATTTTATAATCCTAATTATAGCTTTCATTTGTCCCTTCTGAGGTTGGCACAGATACGCAGATTGTTCTAGAGCTCTAAGGAAATAACAGATGCATTTTGCCGTTTTTTCCGCGTGCCGTATTATAAATTAGTTTAAAAATAGATACATAGATAAGACAGAAAAGAACCAGTTACCCATCTAATGTGCACTTCTTACTTATTAATACTTTAGGGAAGCTTTATGCACATCACAAGCCTTCTAAAAACTCTTCATTGTATTTGCCTGCACTACTTCCACTGAAAGTCTATTCCAGGTATTCACTACCCTTTCTGTAAAGTAGCAAGTCTTCCAACCCCTAACTTTAATCAAGCCCTATAGCTTTGGCATCTTATTTTTATTAGCATTATTCCTTCTTGGGGGAAATAACTCAAGTTTCTGCTATGTTATGCATTCATTTTCAACCCTTGTGTAGCTACAGTACTTGGGTTTTAGAGAGATGTTTTTCAAGGATCCGTCTGCAATATAAGTCACGCAGGTTGTACCATTGAACTTTTCCGGACTGAATATGTTTGAATGAATAGTAAATATCTGTGTTTAACAAGTCACATTGCTATTTTTGCAGCTTTGCTCCCCAAAAATTAGGATCGGCTTTTCAGTAAGAGTGACGCAACTTTTTTTCATATTTCTAAACAAGATGTACATTTTTTGCTATATTTATTTTTGGCGCTTGTTGAATTTGGTGATTTTGTGCGAGTGAATGATTTATTAACTAAGCACTGAGTTTGTAAGGTTGATAAGAGCATAAAAAATCTGCACACCAAGTTCATTATGCATGATGAGGTTCACAAAACACATTATTATTATTATTATTAATATCTTTTATTCATATGAGCCCAACAATTCACACACCACTTCTTACAATACATACATTTTTTTAATCCGATACATCAGGTAAGGAGGCCCCAGCTCTTTGTGAACAATCTTGGATGGTCCCAGGAGGCAGGAACACAGTGGTATTACACATTATGATGTTACGTGTTATGCGTTAAATAGATGTAATGTAAGGATATTTTAATTTACTGATATGGTGGTAATTACCGTATTGGCTCGGATATAGGCCGCCCCCGTATATAGGCCGCACCCTAAAAGTTTGGTGCTTTTTTAAAGAAAAAGTTTTTTTTCTTTAAAAAAGCACCAAAAAAAACATGCTGCCACTGTCCTCCCTCCCCGAGATATGCTACCACTGTCCTCCCCCCCGGGATATGCTGCCACTGTCCTCCCTCCCCGCGATACGCTGCCGCTGTCCTCCCTCCCCGCGATCCGCTGCACTCCCTCCCCGAGATCCGCTGCCCTCCCTCCCCGAGATCCGCTGCCCTCCCTCCCCGAGATCCGCTGCCCTCCCTCCCCGAGATCCGCTGCCCTCCCTCCCCGAGATCCGCTGCCCTCCCTCCCCGCGATACGCTGCCCTCCCTCCCCGCGATACGCTGCCGCTGTCCTCCCTCCCCGCGATACGCTGCCGCTGTCCTCCTCTGCCCCCCCTCCTCGACTTACCGGAGCAGACTCCCGGGTGTCTTCAGGGCCGGCGAGGGACATCTACGCAATACGCGTATGCAACTTCCGGTACCGTTACCGGAAGTTGCATTTGCGTATTGCGTAAATGTCTCCCGCCGGCCCCGCAAGACACCAGGGAGTCGGCTCCGGTAAGTCGGGGGTGGGCAGAGGTAAAACGCTTAGATAACCTCCCGTGCCGGCACCCCCCCCCCCCGTGGGAAGTGCTGGCAGGGGAGGCTGTCTGAGCGTATCGGGGAGAAGGATGCAGGTCCCCTGCACCGCTGCGGGGGATCTGTATCCTAACCCCGCTGCCTGCCCGGCGCCCGGGACTGCATGTCCCGGGCGTCGGGCGCTAGACCCCGAATATAGGCCGCACCCCCACTTTAAAAACTTAAAGTGGGGGAAAAAAGTGCGGCCTATATTCGAGCCAATACGGTAAATGGCACAGCCTCCCAGCAGAAGTGGTAGAGACTAATACAGTGAAGTTATATAAACATGCATGGGAGAATTAAATACGAGAAAAAGGATGGAATAAGGTTTGATTCTTTACAACGAGAAAATTTGGCAGATTAGATGGGCCGAATGGTACAAGAACTATAACGTATGTGAATCACACACATCTTTTTTTGCAGAAAATCCTTTTTTTAAATTAATTCTACACTTCTAGAATAATTGTGCATTCAAATTTGGTTACTACCAAAAAGCTATAGCTTTGATGCACCCTGAGATATACCAATGTACCCTAAACATTTTAATGGATTCCAGTCATTTAATGTGAATCGGCTTTTTCTCAGGTATTTTTATCTCTGGTTCAGTATATGTACATATTTAGTTTTTTTTTAAAAACACACAAAAATCTATTTTATCCATTTTATTTTTGGGAACAGCTGAATGCTCATTAGCCTTTCCAAAGAGATGCCCGGCTCTTCAGTTTAGAATGCAGACTGAGCAGTTTTTCCTCTACGGAGTTATTTATGTGTTTTATATATGCAATGTATTTCATTGTTACCATGTATTATTTGATTGCAGCTGTTCCTTCCTTGGTGACACGTCGATAAAAGAGATATAATTTAAATCTATTCCACGCACACATTCAGAATATGGTTTGGATCTTCGTAACTAATAGGCAGAGAGGAGCCCTTTGTGAATGTTAATGGCTTTTTACACAATGCGATGAATCTGTCTTCTGTAGGAATAATGTCATGAAAATATTTTTTAAAAGTCAGCTAAAGTCATCACTGAAAAAGGTTACGAAGTAAATCATCACCGGTATAAGGTAGAATTACGCTTTATTATCTAAGCGCAATTTAAAATATAGTATTTTCTTTTTTGGGAGTTAAAACCAGAACTGGAAATAATTGAATACCAGCCCCATATACCATGGTGCCATTTTGGCTCTGGCCCCAATATTTTTTTTTTCAAAATAGGAATAAACCCTAAATTTGAAAGTATATTTGAAAAACAAATAAGTCTTAAATAAGATATATGAAAACACATAGTTCCTAATATAACTGTGACCCATAAAATCATGTTATTGGTTCAGACCAACTGAGAGCTCACAGGTATACTTTAAATAGCGTGAAAACATTTTTAAGTATGAAATTACCCTTTTTCAAATTAATTTAAATAAACTACTGAAACAAAATTATTTAAAACTGAGACATTAATTTTACAGTAGGAAATAAACAGGGCAGCTCTCCTGAAAAAAACTTCAAGCTAAAAATGTGGGAGGCTAAAGAAGGGGGGGGGCTAGAGCTGCACGGATTATCAGATACAGTGAATGTGTGTGTGTATACATGTATATATATGTATATATATATGTATATATATATATTTATATATTTATATATATATATATATATATATATATGTGTGTGTGTGTGTGTGTGAGTGGATATTGTTAGAGTGGTTGTGTGTGTATGTAAGTGTATGGTTTTACATTGTGTGTACATGTGTTTAAAGTGTATGGTGGTAGTGTGTGTGTATATGTATGTACATGTATGTTTATATGTGTAAGAGCGGCTATGTGTAGTGTATCTATGTGTAAATGTATGGTGTTAGAGTGCATGGATGTCTGTATATTTGTGTAAGTCTATGGTGCTGGAGTGGCTTTGTGTGAATGTTTATGTAAGTGTATGGTGTTATAGTGACATGTGTGTGTTGTAAGCGTGTGTGTAAAGTGTTAGTGGGTGTGTGTATATGTATGTTTATTGTGTTCCAGTTGCTGTATGTACGTATGGGTTGGTGTAGAGCTGCCCCTAACTATCATCATACCTCCAACATTTTAATCCCTCACCACAATCATTATTCTCCAATGACTCACACCACCATCATCATATTCCTCCCCGCCATCATTTCCACTGCCTACCATTATCACCCCATATTGCACCACAATCACTCCCCTCCATCTTTATACTTTCTTACATAACTTCTCATCATCTCTCTACCCATCCTTTACTTCCCCATCATATTTATACCCCTCCCTAAACTTGCCCCCCTTTATATTCATACAATATGCAACAATTAATTCTATAAATTCAACATATTTCTCTTCTCTTATGACCTCACGACCTTGTCGTCGTCCTCTGGCAGTCTGCAGTGCGTTATCGCTGTGCCAGATATGACCTCATATCCTGTGCGGCGCTGACGGGCAGACATGCTGTAGGAGTTTGAGTAGGAGACATGCGCATCAATCCGCACAGATCTCTTTTGCCCCTCCAGCTGCATTGGCGGTGGCGGCCGCTGCACATATTATTAGATGGCCGGCCTCATGACCAGCCCCAAGGGAGGTGGCTACAGGCAAATCTCCGGGTATCCGGGTAGGCCAGTCCAGCCCTGGTTACATAAATCAATAAATAAAAATAATAAGCCTATATTTTATTTTTTAAATAAAGTTACAGTATAAAAAAATTTGTTGACAAACATTATTTTTTAAGTTTTCTCAAGATATTCGCTAGTGTACAGTGCTGCGGAATATGACAGCGCTAGAAAAGGCAAGAAATAGTAGTAGTAGTGATAATAATAATAATAATAATCATAATAATAATAGTGTCTAAAGTGATTTTTATTTTTTGCATTCAATTCCACTAGAGGGCGACAAACAGACTATTTACATAGTAGCCACTACTTTTGGAACTCATTAATACCTGCCAGTAGAATATACAGGGCAGCAGTTACTATAACAAGTATTTATTTATTCATATAAGATGTAACAAACAAGCTCACTTATAAACTAACCCATGTATTGCTCATTCGATTTGTATTGTGAAACAACCCGTTTCTTGCAGCTCTATTCCCTGCTGTCTTTCTGCTGCTTTATGCGGTACGAGGGATGTGCGTGTAAGTGTTTTGTCCCATGCGGCTTGCCGTAGTGTCTGAGCAGTTGCTATATGTATGGTGTAATGTTGCACAGTGGGCTGAGCCGGCTGTAACTTCATCTTTTTGGCTACAATGTTAATACCCCTGGTCGTCCTCTGCCTTTGGGGGGCTGTCAGCCCTCAGACCGCTGATCCGATTCAGGTGTTCGTGGTTCCTCACAGTCATATGGATGTAGGCTGGGTGTATACTGTGCAGGTACTGTACAGGAACCATCACGTTTATTTTCTGGGGTTTTTGTATTCTGAGCTATATATATATATAGATCACGAATCAGGCTATATATTGTGATTATATTTATATATATATATATATGTATATATATATATATATAATGAAATAGATGCAGTTCTTCAACAAACAGCTTGGGGATCATGTGACAAATGCAGGAAATGCTGAAATGCTTTCATACTTTATTTATTTTTGCTTCCTTGCTCATTGTAGATCATTCTAGCACAGTTTTTTATTTTTATTTTTACAAATCTTTGCCTGAGAGTGATGGGAATTGCAGTCTAACACTCTCTGGGTGCTGGCATATAATTAAGTTTCGTGTGCACAACAAAGACATTCTGACCAAAGCAGAAAATAATATGGTTTACGAGCTTTATCTAAAAGGCTGATAGCCCCGCTAAAGAAGAATGCATATTAAGGTGCGTTATTATGCATTATTTAAAAACAGTAGAAGCTGCAGCTGTCCTCCTCCTCCGTGGTCCGGCGATTCTCACCACTGATTGGTTGCTTGAATCAGCTAATCAGTGTCAGGAAAATGCTCCCACGGAAATCACGCTCAGGGTCTCAATAGACCCCCGTCTGCAGCATTTGGGAGCCAGGGCTCGAGCTGACTGGCACTAAGTATTTCACGCGGCATGACATATGTTCAATCGCGCTCATCTCCTGTATGGAATATTTAGGGGGCGAGCAATGCTCATGGGGGAGTTCTGCAGAACACATCCATGCATTTGCAAGGGGTCATTACAGAAGTTTGAAAGGACCATGTATTTGTCATATGCATATGCACGATGAATCTGTGTCTGACCCTTGCATCACCTATGGGCAGGCCCGGACTGGGACAAAAAATAGGCCCGGGCATTTAAGCCTGAGCAGCCCATATTTATTTATTTATTTATTTATTGTTAAAGCCCACCCTTCATGTACCACCTTTGCATTTAATCATTCACACAAATCATTAACACATTCATTAATGCAGTCTCACAAATCATTCAAACAATTCATCCTCACATGAATTCATTAATTGTCATACGCATTCACACAATTCATCCACACATTTATTCATTCATTCTCATACGCATTCACACTCTCTTCATCTTATCTGCCCCTTTTCACTATGTAACCCCCTTCCCCACTTCTCAATATGTAGCGCCTTTATCTATCCCCTCCCCCTTTCTCACTATCTAACCCCCCTCTGCCCCTTCTCACTGCACCCACCCCCCTCACCCTACTTACCTTGTTGCCGAAGCAAGCAGCAACTGCGACCGCGCCTGTGGCAGGGCAGGATTGACTTAGGGGCTAATGGAGCTGCAGCTCCAGGCCCCCACCTTAAAATAGGCCCACTCAGGACCGGACTGACTGGTACTATATGGCCGCATTAACGCAGAGCCCCTTAAGCCCGCCGCAACTACCCCCTCCTAACTATCTACCCTCTCCCTCTTTGAAGTTCACTTACCTTTCAGGAGTCCTGTGGTGGGGGTGCAAGGCCTCTGTCTCCCAGCTCTGCCACTGTATGGAACAGTATAGAGTGATGGGAGTTATGATGTACTTTTAGAGCATAATTAGATCATGAAAAAAGACATTGGAAATGGTACAGCATAACACCCATCACTCTCACGCATTTACCAATCCACACACATATACCAATCCACACACATATACCAATCCACACACATATACCAATCCACACACATACCAATCCACACACATACCAATCCACACACATACCAATCCAAACATATATACACCAATCCACACATATATACCAATCCACACATAAATCCCAATCCACACATATACCAATCCACACATATATACCAATCCACACATATATACCAATCCACACATATACACCAATCCACACATATACCAAACCACACACATACCAATCCACACATATATACCAATCCACACATATACACCAATCCTCACATATACACCAACCCACACACATACTAATCCACACGTATATCAATCCACACATATATACCAATCCACACATATACACCAATCCACACATATACACCAATCCACACATATATACCAATCCACACATATATACCAATCCACACATATATACCAATCCACACATATATACCAATCCACACATATATACCAATCCACACATATATACCAATCCACACATATATACCAATCCACACATATACACCAATCCACACATATATACCAATCCACACATATATACCAATCCACACATATATACCAATCCACACATATATACCAATCCACACATATATACCAATCCACACATATATACCAATCCACACATATACACCAATCCACACATATACCAAACCACACACATACCAATCCACACATATATACCAATCCACACATATACACCAATCCTCACATATACACCAATCCTCACATATACACCAATCCTCACATATACACCAACCCACACACATACTAATCCACACGTATATCAATCCACACATATATACCAATCCACACATATACACCAATCCACACATATACACCAATCCACACATATATACCAATCCACACATATATACCAATCCACACATATACACCAATCCACACATATACACCAATCCACACATATACACCAATCCACACATATACACCAATCCACACATATACACCAATCCACACATATACACCAATCCACACATATATACCAATCCACACACATACCAATCCACACACATACCAATCCACACACATACACCAATCCACACACACACACCAATCCACACACATATACCAATCCACACATATATACCAAGCCACACATATACACCAAGCCACACATATACACCAAGCCACACATATACACCAATCCACTCTCACTTAATGCTTTCCTACCTTTCCTTTCTTCTTTCAGCTTCTTCAGTTCCTTTCTTCTTTCAGCTTCTTCAGTCCTCTCTGTCTTCTTCCAGGTCAGAGGGCGCGGCTTCAGTGCTGTGCGCACAGCAGCTGTTGCCGCGCGGATCACAAGGGAGCGGTATCGGAGGTCTTTAACAGACCTCCGGCTCCCTTGAGTGATTTTAAGCCGGGTTGAACCCGGCTTAAAATCACTCAAGGGAACCGGAGGTCTCTCAAAGACCTCCGATACCGCTCCCTTGCGAGCCCGCTCCTCCAGCGGCGGACATTACTGTCCGTCTCTGGAGGGGTGCCGGGTGCCGCAAGTTGGCGGCACCCAGTGCGGACCGCCCCCTGGAGGGTGGTCGCACACCCCAAAGGTCGGCCCTGCCCTAAGGGGCCGGGAAGCCCCCACCAGGGCCGGCCCTAGGGGTCTGCGGCCGTACAGGGTTTAAATTAAACCATCGGGTTTTTTTTTTCAACTTAAAAAAACTTTATTTAACATGGAGGATGTTAAATAAAGTTAAAAAAAACCCCCGATGTTTTAATTTAAACCCTGTGCGGCCGCAGACCCGTAAGGCCGGCCTTGGTGGGGACTTCCCGGCCCCTTAGAGTGGCTGACCCGGTCGCAGTTGCGGCGGGCTTAAGGGGCAGGTGCCCCTTATGCCCTGCGTTAATGCGGCCGTAGGTAGGGTAGGGTAGGGGCCTGGAGCTGCAGCTCCATCAGCCCCTAAGTCAGTGCGGCCCTGCCGTGGCCCGGCCCACTGGCCTGCCTATGGGGGCCTGCCTATCCGGGCCTGCCTATGGGGGATCCTTAGATTACCAACATCCCCAAATCCCCAATGTACAGGTGAATGCATTTCCATTTCTTTTTACTTTGATTAATAAAACTTGTATTTTTCTTTTTTAGGAAAGTATGCATGCCTATGCTTCCAATGTCTACAAGAGTGTCGTGGAAGAATTATGGAAAGCGAAACGGCGCAAGTTCATTGTGGTCGAACAGGAATTTTTTCGCCTGTGGTGGGATACAGTAGCTGATGAATTACAAAAGCGGCAGGTAAGACTTGCGTTATAAAGCATTTCATTGCATGTGCTTCTTTTGGACATTTTTCTGTAAACTTTGTGATTTATGGATCTTGGTGGTGTGTCCCTGGTCCATACACTGTAAATAAATGGCGGTTCGAGTTTTTATTATGCTTTTATATTCTCACAATAAATTGAGGTTTTTTTCAATCCAATCTAAGGTCATTTTGGGATGCCGTTTGTAATCTTGTAGAGTATTACTTTCCTTTGAAGCCATTGCATCTGATTATTTGCCGCAGGTTCTGGGTCACATGGCCAAGACCCCCCTGATCGGCACAAAGTCGAATAAAAGCTGAGCTTGCGGGTTGTATCTTCTGTTTACAGGTACAGCAGTTACTACATGAAGAACGACTGCAGTTTATCATTGGAGGGCAGGTCATGCATGATGAAGCAGTCACCACAATAGATGACCAGATTTTGCAGCTAACAGGTACAGAGCACTCTCAATGTTTAATCCTTAATGGTATGGCTTAATCTGGACGTTCCTGCAACTCATCTGATAAACCCTAACTAACGTGTTAGCAGGGGGTAACACAAATAATATATGTCTCATGCAGAAGGACACGGGTTCCTGTATGAAACCTTTGGATCAAGGCCTCGGTTATCCTGGCACGTGGATCCTTTTGGGGCATCGGCTGCTTCACCTACACTGTTTGCTCTGGCTGGCTTCGATGCTCACCTCATCTCACGAATCGACTATGATGTCAAAGCAGACATGCAGAATGCTAAGGTAAGAATACAAGAGTGAGTTATTTATAAAAGTAATTCTGGTGTAAACCTTGAAAACTGGTCTTTTTAGTCTAGTGGCCAAAGACGTGTCTTCTGCTGATTGGACAATTCCATTTGGCTGTTATTTGGTTAAGACAACTTTTCAAACTTCATACCAAAGTTCTTTATTTATTTATTATAGTAGAAGCTCAATAGAGTAAAAAAAATCATTATTGATATAAAAGAAAAACAATTGTCATATATTTAAAAATTACTGTATTGGTTCTATGTCTAGAAAGCAGGAATTAAATAAACATAGGAATCACATCCAAAAATATAGTTTAAGAAAAAAAAATGCAATGTATTTATATATTCTACAGCCAATATGTAAAGGTCTTGTAATCAGAGTTATGTGGCCGGATTATCTTATATCGTAGAAGCTGCAGTTTGTTTGGAGAGGCTCACCCTCATTACGTGAGAAACAGGAGATCTTCACCCACGTCATGGACCAGTTCAGTTACTGCACTCCCTCTTACCTGCCATTTTCTGTCAGGTAACCCGGAAATCCGAAATAAATACAATATGTATCTAATAACATGGAAAGGTGTGAAAACACAAGATACACTCAGAATGCAGCTGGAATGGAAGCATTTTCTTCATTGGAGACCATTTGGAGAAAGAGTGTTCATGGTTTGACATTGAGTTTAGGAATTAAAATATATCTGCTTGATCACTAGTTGGTCAGTCATTTGTTAACTAATTAACTAGCTTTGGAGTTTATCCTGGAAAGTTGTAGCAAATCTCTTTGTTAGGGCCGGCCCAAGACATTATGCCGCCTGGGGCGACGTTTAAAATGCCGGCCCCCCGCCAGGGGTCATTATCTACCCTTCCTCTCCCTCCCTCCCTATTATCTACCCTACCCCCCCCCCTTTTGCACTTACCTTTCAGCAGTCCTGCGGCGAGTCTCCCTGCTCGGTCTCGGTGCGCGCTGCTTTACTCGTCATTTTCCGTCGCTCTGCATTTCAAGTCGAGACCGAGGGCTCGCAGAGAAGAGAGAGGGGCGCTGAGTGGGTACTGACAACTTGATAAGCGAAAACCACTCGGCGCCCCTCTCTCTCATCCGCTAAAAAAAAAAAAAAATCCGCTTGGGGTGGCAAAGTGCCGCCTCTTCAAAAGTGCCGCCTCTTCAAAAGTGCCGCCTCTTCAAAAGTGCCGCCTGGGACAATTGCCCCACTCTGCTCCATGGTAGGGCCGGCCCTGCTCTTTGTAAGAAAAGCTGAGCTGACCCTGAGCAATGCTTAGTTCGATCAGCGAGGATAGTTTCAGTAAATCCCACCGATTTAAATATAACTTATACAGGGCCACCTGTAAAGGAAAGCGTTGGGGTTGGCCCTTTATAATGTAAAATTAAGTCAAAGATATGAAATTGCAACTCTCCTTCCAACTCTCTCTTTATTGAATAAATCCCTAACTGTTTAACAATTGGATTTTACATTTGTTGATTCGTAGTTACCCATGGACACATGCGAATGAGAAAAAAACCTTCTTTAATATATTTCAAAATATGTAATTACATGTTGCAACCCATTTTTGGTTGTAATTTTGTTCCAGGTCAGGATTTTACTGGAATGGAGTGGCCCTTTTCCCGGACCCACCTAAAGATGGCATCTATCCCAATATGAGCCTTCCAGTGACGGCAGACAATATTCACCTGTACGCAGAAACAATGGTGAAGAACATTAAGCTTCGGGCAGCATGGTTTAGAAGCAATGATGTCCTGTGGCCCTGGGTAAGAAAGTTTTCTTATATGTATCCAACTGGATGTGCGTTATAAATAAAAGTAGATTTCAGGTCCAATTATAAAGTAATATAAACAGAAGGTTATACATTTATGGATATTACTCTCCCCAAATATTTCCATACCTTATCTCTTTGTCGTGGGGCATGAAAGAGAACCCAAGCGTGACGTCTGGTGGGCAAAAAGAGCACTGACCATCTGGTGGCCACTTACAGTCCCATTTCTGGACAGGTTACCAGATGCTAGATAGGGGTCAGTAGAAAAATTACCAGCTGAGGTCAAATCCAGGGTTAGATTTATCGTGTAGAAATACCATAGTCGCCGAGTCTGGTTTCTATTCTGTATATATGATATTTCAAATATTTAGCTGTTAGCAACCACTGCGTAATACTCACGGAAACCGTGTTTTGAATCAGCCTCGTTGTTTGTCATTTATAGGGGTGTGACAAGCAGTTCTTTAATTCTTCAGTTCAGTTTGGGAACATGGATTTGTTGCTGGACTATATAAATAACCACACGGAGTTTGGAGTAAATGTGCGGTACGCTACGCTTGGAGATTACTTTCACAGCGTTTATAACAGAAATTTTACATGGGATGTTCGGCATAACCAAGATTTCCTCCCTTATTCCTCTGGTAGGTGCGCTACCATTCCATACCTGCTTTATATATATATATACACGGTGTATATATGGACATCTATTCAAAGAAAGGACAGTAAAGTTCTAAATATGTATATATAGGTCTACTACTACTACTACTACTGTCTCTAGGCTATACTGTAACAGAGATACCTAAAGAGGTTCAAAAATGTTTTTGATGCAATATTTCAACTCAAATCATGAAGAACATTATTACTACTACTGTCTGAACGTTTACCGATACCACAGTCCAATTTAATTCTATTTTTTCTGACTCTCTTATTATGAAGGTGGGCTCCAGTGAACTGACTGAGCTGGCCCCGGATAATGGCTATTTAATATGGGAATATTTATTGGTCATCTCATTGATTTAATGTTGTGTTATGCGCACTTACAGCTGCTGGTAGACGAAAGTCTACTTGGCTCTTCTTGATGCAGAGAGATAAAAGTCCCATTGTTAACCCTGCATTTAGACAAATCTTATCCCTTGTAATTGTTCTTGCCTGGTCACAGCAGACAAGTCCTCTATCGTTCATGTCCAGCCAAGGATGCCATTAAATCTTTCCTTTTTAAAAGCATTTATAATTAGTACGTCGTACTTTAGAGAGTGCACTCCTATCGGTGGAGTGAGAGCGCAGAAAAACTTTCTTTAATATAATAAATATTTCTGCCTGTAATATAATGACTGCTGAACTTACATTTACCGACTGAAACACTAACTCTATATTATGCTATGTTTTCGTACACCGTGTCACATGGCACGTCTGGTTACTCAGCCCCTCGATTATCTGATGCTCTTCTCATGTCTTCCGTACCATAGTTCGGTCTTCATTGATGCAATCATTCTGCTACAGTTCTTTCTTATATGTGTTATGTTTATTCATGCTGCATGGTTCCTTGCCTCATTATAGATTTATACCAGGCATGGACAGGGTTTTACGCTTCCCGCAACGTTCTGAAAGGAGTAGCCAGGAGAGCGAGTGAGCTGCTGTATGCCGGGGAATCTGCATTCACACAGTATCTGCTGAAGTGTCCTACCGGCTCTGTGTGTAAGATGTGGGCTTTACAGCAGCTCAAAGACCTCCGCTGGGCTGTTTCGGAGGTAAATGTTGGGCTGCACAAATTTTTTTATTGAATTTGTGTCCCTTGAATACACCACAACAGCTAGTAACATTTCTCAAGAATGCTTTATGGGGCCTGTGTTCCTTTAGTAAAGCTACCTCTTGTATATTTATATGAGCCCTCCCCTGAAAATCCACGATGTGTATAGTGTTTATTTATAATATTTATAGATTCCTCAAGGTTATGGATTTTCATAAAATAAGAGGGCGCCGTAGCAGAGGAATGTTTTCCTGGTAAAGTTGAAACAATCTTTTTGTTTTCTTGTACTCCGAAGGTCCAACACCACGATGGGATCACAGGCACAGAGTCCCCAAAGGTTAGGGACATGTATATGACGAACCTTATGCGAGGGATGGTTGGCGTCAAAAAGCTAATGGCAGCCTTGGTGATGGACCAGTTCAGCTCTGAAAATAAAAGTGAAGCAGATGGTAATTATTCAAAGAAATACTATGCTATCAGTTTTCTGCTCTCATTCACCCCCCCCCCCACACACACACATTGAACTTGGGGGTCTTGTTGCCTCCAGCCTTTACCAGCAGGAAACACCATAAAGAAACTGTAGATACCTCCACTCCATGCCACTCGTTTGGGGGTTTCCTCCTTATACAGCGTTTCCTTGGTTACCTATTATTTAATTTCAGACCTAATCTCTTCAAATTCTCTCCTTACAGCTGACCTGTAGTGAATGCAAAATAAAATGGCTCTTCACTAATTTGAAAACAAATTACAGTCTATCTGTACAACAACGTCTACTACCCAGTATGGCTCACTGTTTTGGGGGGGGGGTTTTTTGGTTGTCGTATTTTTATTTATTTATTTTTTTTAACTATGGGGTGAAAGGTTCTTCACGAAGAGTGAATTTTGTGCAAACAGATTTTGTGCGTGTGTGTCTTGTGCGTGTGTGTTTTGTGCATGTGTGTCTGTTGTGCGTGTGAATGCCAAGTGTGATTGGATATTTCTCTTCCAAGGAAGGGGTATTATTCTGATTTCTAATACAGTTTCACTTTTGTTCTGAATAGGGATATATGGCATATTGCTTGTACAATGCATTTTTTAGTTACTTTGGAGTTTTCTTTAACTTTTCCTTTTTCTGTGATAGGTGTGATAAATATTACAGTCTACAACCCACTTGCATGGAACATTACAACTTTTGTAACTGTGCCATTAAACTCTTCTGTGGCTGGCGTATATGATGAGCTTGGACAACCTGTACCTGCTCAGGTATGTTCTTTAAATTCCCCTTGGACTAATATAGTGAATATAAAATGCATGGGATAAACATAACGCTATCCTAAGACAAGAACAAGCACCGATTAAGGTCCAAGCCTCTATACTGGAGATAAAGGGCAGACTAGATGGGCTGATAGGTTCTGATATAATGCTGTCAAATTCTTCTTTGTTTCATGGTTTGCTAACTACATCCATTAAATCCAACCCCTGAAACATAAGAATTTGATAGGGCAATCTGCATCAGCTGCTTTTTATACTCTGATATTGCCATGGTTGGATTATACCTTAAGAGTGCTGTGTTATGGCTATGGGAATATAAATCATTGGCTACTAAATGTTTGTAATATGGACCCATTTCAAAGGACACTAGTTTTATTCTCCAAATTGTGAGTTTGTAGGTAAGGGTTAGTGTGATGAAACATTTTATACTTCGCTATGGATGAGTGCGATCACGGAGGGAGAATCACAGGATAAGTGAGGCTTATGCAGCGCCAACTCGGTGTTTGTTATAGAAGATCCCCATGAAGTCTCCCCTAAACAGTTGTCAGTCTTCCCCTGGCTTTCTGCTGTAGAGTTAGACAGATGATTGGGTGCAGAGTAGAAGTGGGAGAGCCGGCGGGGGCGCAGTAAGAGCTGAGCCAGACCCCCGTCACCCCCCAAACCAGATAAAGGTTGTCCCAGGCATCTGTATGGACCAAAAATCTGACCAGAGGGGAGAGATCTGAGCTGGCTCAGCATGGACTCATGTCTTTTAAAACTTGAGTGTAGCCAAGCGTAGCTAATGGAAGCTCTCCCAGGTATGGTGTAAAGGTGGGCTAGCTACAAGGTAAGCCTAGCTCACTCCACTATTCACTAGCCCATCAGACATAGAGGGCTCCACGAAGGGAAAGCTCCTTCTGATGTGATCTGCCCTGGTACATGCGCCATCCTCTGACAAGCTGGACCAAGTCAGGTACTGACAGACCCAGCGTTAATTGGATAAAGAAAAACAACCTTTCAACGGGCTGCACGTCCATAATCCCACAATGCTTCCTGCTGGTAGCTGCTCACCCATGGATATGCCCGGGGGACGGGTGCCAAAGACCAAAAAACACTTACATAGGGCGTATATAATTGAGTCAATGATAAATATAGACTTCACACTCCGGCCGTAACGTAAAGGTGCTTTCATGCTGCATCAAAAGTGTTACAGATGGGAGGAAAAAGCATAAAGCTCAAAGCATTTTGTGTCTTGAATGGAGCTTACTTACATGCGTCAAAAGTGATCGTGCATAACTTCTGTCATTTATAAGCTGCTGAACCGGTTTTAACAAAATAATAGTTTTGTATGCTCCAAAAATTTATTTAAAGCCGAATAATCCCATTTTATCATCTGAACGTGCTGTATTTCTACTGTATAGAGGTGAAAGTTATTTGTGATCAAAATGATGAAAGTTAATTAGAGAAATGTCTCGTTTCCATGCAGATTCAAAATAGCACCGACTCCAAGTATGCCCTTGTGTTGCACGTGCTTGTTACCCTTCGAGGCCTTAGTTATGGGAAATATTCCATACATCTTGGCGTTCAAACCAACCCAAGCTTTGGGGATGGCGCCATTGTAGCTGGAAGGCTGATAAAACATCCAAGGCAACCAATACGCAAGCGATCAAAGTCAAAGGGTCATTTGAAACCTGTGATGAACGACTGCTACACGTTATGGATTGACCAAGAGACAAATCTGATTGCGAGTATAACCGACAGGTTCGTTTATATCCCTGTCCAGCCGCTCTGGATGCTGCGGAACCAAACTCACTGGGCTTAGATGGCAGCGTAATAGGTGGCGGGGGGGGTACTGTTGGCTACACCTAATCTATGATGAATCACAAAAACTAGAAACAGTCCAATTTGCCACTATTTGTACATAGTTTTCAGGTTTATATTTCTGGAAGGCAGCGATATGGACACTGCCGCATAAATCCTCTACAATACTAGTATGTACTAATAATGCCTTATAAAACATTTTATTCTTGGAATAAATAAATATGTCGTTTGAACTTTTAACAGTTGATCATAAACATCAGTATATTCTATACAAGAAACTCAGAACGTACTATGGCCCCAAGGAGCTGATAGCATTTTGTGCTTTTGTAATTCATTAATTAATTAATAAGGTCCTGAGTAATAAATAAGGAATAATATGTACAACTTCACTTTTGGAAAAAAAGAAATAACACAAAAAAAATGTGTATTTAAAGAGCCACGTGTTTAAACCTGAGAAGAGGAAAGTACTTTATTTTAGGGATTTATCACATATATTGTGCTATTCACTTTTATTCCCTCTTCCCATTATTTTTTATTATACATGTAGCTAGTTGCCATATTTATTAAAACCTTTCTTGTCCGTTCAGACAGAGGAATCACACTGTCCAAATGTCCCAAGAATTTCTAGAATACCATGCCAACGGGGATATCCACCGGGGACCGATTTCAGACAACTACCTATTCACCCCGGACGGAGCCGCCGCTCCGGTTACTGATGCCGTAGGACTGGAAATCGTTGTTGGGAAATTGATCACAGAAATCAGGCAGTACTTCTACAGGTATGTTTTCATTCATAGACAACCGGTCGGTTAAATGCGGCTCGGTGAGGTATGAAGACTCGTGCGTTCAGATTCATGCAGACTTCATTTTTTTATGTATTTTACCAATTCCGTACGAATCTGCAATAATGAGGAGGGCTCCAAGCAATACTTCTACGATTATATCTATAAATACCCGGCTGCTCCATCGGTGCTTACAGTACAATTTATACTTGCCAAGCAAGTTATTTGGGGTAATTTACACCAAACTCTAAAGTATTTTCTGAAAGCTTTGTGGACAGACCGAAACACGAGGCTTCTTGGATCGGTAATGGGGGCTTTTTCACTAAAGCAGGAGTTTGTAAATGAGTCTGCATAAAAGTTATGGTTTCATCTCACCAGCTTCAGTTTGCACTTTGAAGGAGACTTTCAAGAGACTTTCAAGAGACCATCATACATTTACCATAAATTATGCAGTTGGTACTGTATCATTTCATAATACACACGGGATTAGTACTTTCCGGCAAACTCAACCTTTATGGAATAAAACCCTTAAATGGCACCCAATTTTTTTATGAAAAACTATTACTTATTTTGGGGTATTCTGGGCCAGATTTCCCACAATACGTCACACCATCATATCCATTAAATACACTACACTTTTTTCCCCCAGTAGCTATAATTTTACACAATTCATTGCTTTCCCTGCCTTATTTTAATTTTTTCATCGGGGGTTCTTGGTGTATAGAAGTTCCTGAAATGTAAATCTGGCCGTATGAGAATTTATGGATTTATCCAAATAAGTGTTAGTACAAGCAATAATGTATGTCCAATTATATAATATTTACACACATTTTGTTCTTATAATTTCTCACTTGAAAGTGTATCTGTTTGCTTTTTGTAGAGTGCAAAAGACATACTTTTTTTTTATTTTTTTTTATTTTTTATCTTCGACTTATGTAAAATGATGTAAGCATTACATCGTGTCTTTGCAGTGCTTGCAGTAATAGTTGTAATTGCAGTGCTATTGGAGACTGGTAGGGGGCAGCAGCGCTTTCTTTTCCCAGTATGAACAGTATCTCAGGTCAATAATAGAAGTATTAGTCTTAGAATCTGGTGGCAGATAAAAATGGTTTGGCCCATCACGTCTGACCATTTGTTTTCCAGCTATAAAGCCCCAAACTTTATTTGCGTTAGGCCGTTTAGATTCGGAATAGGCTTAGGCCTAATCATTCCACTTTGTTGGAAAGCAGTTCCGCTTTTCTACAGCCCTTACTGCATAGCCTACTGGGCAAGTAAGCCAAAAACATTACATTTTGACGGTATTTAACATCACCTAGATTGTGGAATACCTGTAGTACTGTAAAAGTTTGCCGTTTCTCTTTTTTCTTTTTCCTTAGCAGTCTAAAGGCAAAGATTCACCGGTATGCAATCTTATCGAGACTCTACAATGTCCCGGATGGTTATGATAAGATGCTTCTGTGTCATCGTATCGAGCAGCAGTACATAGTTGGCCCCTTGGAGCTGAATCGGGAGTCCATTTTAAGAACAACCACCGATTTGGAAACGGGCAAGAAGATTTACACTGATAATAATGCTTATCAAATGCAAATGAGGGAGTTCAAGGCCTATGCCAGCAACACAGTGCCCAGGGTATGGACCAATGACGCAAAATATATAGTGCCAACAGAGTCTGTGATGCTGTACAATGAGTTATACGGACTATGACAAACGTAAACACATAGATACAGAAGGTATGGGGTCATTACGCTGTGTGCCCTGGATATAGGGGAAACCTAATGCACAAGGGGTGAGCGTTAGTGACATGTTAGCTTTCCGTGAAAAGGTGTGTTCAGCTGCAACCCTTTTCAGATTACCCAAATGGAAGCCAGATGGAAGGCCTGGTGTTACCATACACTAAACGGTGGTATTGCATTAAGAGAAGTCTAGTTAACTTATTTAGTGCCCACTGCCAATGGTTTCCATTTGCTTTTTCAATAATGTATATTAAAAGTACCCAGAAAGTACTTTCAAACCCATTATTCTTTGGAATAGCTCCCTGGGACATTAAACTGTCCCTTTTAAGAAGTCGTCTTTTTCATTTTCTATGGCAACCAACTACAAGGACTTTGTAGTTAGTGGCAAAAATTCTGAGTAAGTCAAAATGATTTCTTGGAAGGGTCTGTACGCTCAGCGGTACTAGAGATGATGTTTCTAATGCTTTTATGTATAACAGTTAAGTTTCTTTACGGCTTTAAAAAATAAATGATGATGGTCGAGGTCATTTATGTGTTTATATTTAAAAAAAATTCTGTGTGTCGGATTCGGTGGGCCCATGCAGCTGAATCCTAAAATAAGTTGTTGATGGTGTAGGCTAAGTTTATATCTAAACGTCTTATTTTATTATTATTATTTTTAATAAAATCACCTCTCCTCTCTCAGAATTATTATCCCATGGTCCGTACAGCCTATATAGAAGACAACAACACTCGACTTGTCTTCCTTGCTGAGAGATCACATGGAGTCTCCAGTCTGGCTAATGGACAAGTGGAGGTATATATATTCAGATATCTCTTACAAGCAGAGGGTTCTCGGGCATTAAAACGTAGCGGGTGAAATTCACTTAGCAAAGGTGGATCTACGCCTCATAAGGACCATATAATGTACATACCTGTGAGCGCTCTAGGTTTGACCTCGAGTCTCCGTGTGAAGCCATGCTTCTCCAGGTGAGTTTAGTGCTCCTCCAGGTGAGTTTAGTGCTCCTCCAGGTGAGTTTAGTGCTCCTCCAGGTGAGTTTAGTGCTCCTCCAGGTGAGTTTAGTGCTTCTCCAGGTGAGTTTAGTGCTTCTCCAGGTGAGTTTAGTGCTCCTCCAGGTGAGTTTAGTGCTCCTCCAGGTGAGTTTAGTGCTCCTCCAGGCAGGGAGCAGCATTTAGCGGCACCCACTTACCTCCTACTCCTGCCGTCTTCACCTCCCACTAAAGCATTTCTGAGGATAGCCCAGCCATGTGTGGGACCCCCAGCAAGGCAAACCCAGCAACTTCATAAAGCAAACCCCACATAAGAGAAGAGCTCATACTTCCCAGGAGGATTCAAGTGTCGCCCCAGAGAACCAGAGAATCGCCATTTCTCCCAGAGTAACAGTCATCTGTTAATTGCTTATATGGGGTTTAAAAACATTTATAATACTGTTTTTTTTAAAAAAAAAATATTTATCCCCTACCCTTACCTTGCTATACCACAGCACAATACATCTGGAACACGGGGGCTTAGTAGATAAACCATGACAGAGGACATGCAATATAAGATTTCTTTAACACCAACTCTCCAATTTAACTCTTCGTTCACTCAGCCCCTCTTACAGGACAAGCTTACTCGGTCAGCCTTAAAAATTTACTACATTTACTGCAACTCATCTGCAAGCTGCAATGTTAGTGAAAAAACCCATACTTTGTTCGCTTCTATCTAAAGGAGATAAAACACAACTACCACTTTATTGCAGGTTTGTTTTACTGTGTTGTGGAGTTTAACTGCTGGAAATGAATTTCCTCCGTTTATGACTATTTGGGTATTTTTCTGTTGCTTAGATCATGCTGCACAGGCGATTGTGGAATAACCTGGAATGGGACCTGAATTACAATCTTACATTAAATGACACCTCTATAATTCATCCAACTATCTGGCTGATGATGGGATCAAAGGCTCTGCTTGGGTCATTGTATCAGAGAGCTGGGCAAGCTCTAGAGCATAAACCATTGGTGATATACAACTCATTAACAGGTAAAGTGATAGATTGAGATGTTGTTTTTCTATACAATGCGTATAACTCACATATTCTACATCATTTGTTTCACAAATTTAACAACATTTTCCCAAAACTTCAATTGTATGAATCCAGTGGAAGAAGGAATCACAGCATGCTTCCCATTGGCGTTTTATCTGGATCACTGATAACGTGTTGGTATCTGATAAGATTAGGCAGTAATTATATCTCCTGGACTAGTTCTATGGTCCGTTCTTATGACTTTAATTGATGTGTGTAACAGGAAATGCTGGATCACATCAGAACGAGCACCATGGAAGCCCTGATGTTCCTATCAATTTACCACCCAATCTTCACCTTCAGATTCTTAGTATTCCTGGTTGGCGCTACTCTTCAAACCACACCGAACATATGCGAAAAATCCGTACAGGTAATGAAAAAATATTTCTAAAGTTTTCCTTTTCAATATTGGTTTATTCTTGGCAGAGTAAATTGTTTACATAGCCCTTAAACATCAACAATTCGTATTCAAGTTTAACAGACTCCTGAGAAGAGGAGAAAGAAAAAAACACTGATTGGAGCCCATCGCTATCTGACGCAGTCTGTTCTCTTCCCCAAACACCTCCAGATGGGCTACTTTTCTAACACTCGTGGTGACTGTGGAGTTGTAACGTTGTGTTGGCTGGAGAGTAGGGAATCCCTAGCAGCGAATGTCCGTGACTTCTGCGATTACTCTGTGAAGACTGACAAGACTCAGGGTACCAGTCACATTGTCAGTGGTAGCAGATGGGGCAGTAACAGGATAGGTACCGCATCGGCTCATGGAAATACATTTAGCGATTTCAGGTACAGATACTCACCCCAGTTTCATTAGACAGGGGTTGGCCATAGGAGGTCAATGAAGTCAGACTAGCTTGGTATCGGCAACATGAGGTCATCAAGTGTAGCTGGACTAGACTACCCAATTGGCAGCAACTGGAGGTCAACATGGTCAGACAAACCAGGTTTGGGAACCGGTCAGCGCTCAGGATAGGGAGCAGGAATAGGGAAGAGGAGACTAGAAACAGCCGGCTATTTGGTTGCTAGTCCAGGCACTAATATGAATGAGTAATAATATGCCACAGGTGCCAGGGATTTAAATTGTAGGGTTAGACAGATGCCTTGAGAGTAACGGAATGTTCTTTTTAATTAAACAGAAAGAAACAGTTCAGCACTTTGGAAACAGGTTTATGCGTTTTTTTTTTTAAACTGATGGCAAAATTCCATATTAAGTTTATAGATTTTATGGCAGGTTGGTGAATAAATTCTATCCTTACAATATTGAATAATTTGAGTAATTTCTAGTTTCTAATTTATAATCGAGGCCAACCCTGTAATAACTAATGTTAGCCAAATAAAAAATGAAATGGAACACTGATCAGCCTGCAGGGGATAAACATGTCTCCAAAAAAAAACAAACCCATAAACGATGGCGTCCTAATGCGTTCTGGTAACTTTTTAGGAACCTTTTGGGATTTCCTGAGAAGTGGTTTAAAATCCTAAGACCTTGATACGTTTAGCGCATGACCATGGAGGAGCCTGTGTGACCCAGACCTGTTAAAGTCCGTTTTGTACATTACGTAGAACTGTTTTAGAAGATAGAGGAAAATGTATGTTTCACAACATTTTTCACATATATATAGAAATACTTCATTTAAAATGAATATAAATAGGTAGAACATCTTCTGATCTCAGTTTGGTGGCAAACACGTTGATCCGTATTTATGTCTTTAATAGTTCCAATGCTTTTCTTGAGTTTTTATTGTTTATATAGTCAGATAACTGATATTTAGGTTTTTATATTCATATATTAACCAGGAAATGGTTTGGCATCAGCTGCTGATTTCCACCGGATTCTCCTGCGAATACAACATCTTTATGAAACAGGCGAAGACCCGATCCTCTCCAAGCCGGCGTCTGTAAACATACAGGTCTGTATACATCAGCTCTACCCAATCTTTACGGAATATTCACCGTGAAAAACACAAACTGTTACATTCCAAAAATGAATACAATAAATGATATTGATAAAAAATATCTGTTCTGGATTGTATTCCTCTATAAAACAATAGTAAAGGAAATGTTTAGCCTGTTATTGAGTAGACAAATGTTAACCCCCGTACTTATGTTGAGCAGTCATGCCATTTTGACAATCCAGTTCATTTTAGGGCAACCTGGCAAGGGTTGATTTTGAAGGTCACTGTCTGAAAGTGCATGTATTACCCAAAGTACTGCTGTATCTCGTGACATATTTACATTTTAATATGCAGTCTCTATTGAGAGGATTAGGGACTGTGGTGTCGGTGGAAGAGCGCTCTCTTACGGGAACCTGGGATCTGCATTCCATGAACCGATGGAGATGGAAATCCACACAAACGATGAGCAAAGGTGGGTTCAATGTACACTGACCATTTTATGTCTGTAATAGCTGTATATGTATGCCTTTAGCTCATGCTTTATTTAAGATGGGGAAATAAGTTCTAGTACCATGTCCACCCACAGCGCCCGCATATAGACATAGTGTTTGTAGCTGTCCTCATACCTGAGGTTGATGTGTCATGGAGTTGGAAACCAAGCTTCAGTGGGCTGAAATTGCTAAACTCCACCGAAAAGCTGGTGCTTTATGTGCTGAAATGGTGGTGTGTGGTGGTATTTATAGCCGTACTCTCGCTATCATGCAATCCTTTGTCTTCATTTCTGAGAAACACCACTTCCTCACACTACCTGTCAGTATTCTGCCCCTGGCGTGCGTCTTCTTTTCAATGTTCTTTAGTGTCTATACATTGGATTATTATTTATTGATTTATATAGCGTGTGAATATAACAGGTTGTATGTGTGATGTGTGGATGTAAGGCATGATAGTATCAGGCTTAAGGGTGGTTCACGGATTAAACCATACATTATATAGGGCCCGCTTCTCGCAGTGAAAATCACAGAGATTGACCCTTGATTATGTACAGTCACACCGGCTCACCTCCTTTGGAATGCTTATTGGTGTAAAGTTTGATCAAGGCAGAATTAAGCAAGAATGTTATTTTATAGCGTACGGTTCAGGACATTTTATAGATTATACCAAAAACAGTTTCAAAATGAAAAATCCATTTAATTGTCTTTAAATGGATAGACAGGAGCCATCAATTATTCTTTTAATCAAATTTGCTTTATTCTACAAAATAACATCTACAGCTGTTTGTAACGCACTTTTCCATTTTGCAGGTGATCTAAAATATGACGTGACGGAAGACTTCACTGTCAACATTGAGCCAAAAGAAATAAAAACGTTATTTGTTTATTTCAAAGAAACATCAACCAATCGGGCATGAAATCGGTATTCTGGTTGTCTGTGTATATAAATACAGTATTCATATATATATATATATATATATATATGAATGAAAAGTTAAATATATATTTTGTTTACTTGACCAATTTACTTTGTTTACTTGACCAATGTTTAAATCAAATATGTGCAATGTTTTATTACACAGATTTGCAATGGAAACTGTCATATTTGTATAATTGTTACTTTTTTGGGCTCTTGAAAAAAATTAATAAAAATTGATTAAAAAAAAGTACTATTTTACTCCCATAAATATATGTAACACAGAAGGTAATTTGACACAAAGAAAGTGAAAACAAAATAAAAATGATGGTGACATAATTTGTACTTTTCTGAACTTTTCAGGATGCGTCTTGCAGTTTTTACATATACTACATATATTTTATATCCTGTTACACTCTGTAACTGTACAATGTGATCTTGTAGTGTGTGTAAGGTAATAATATTTCATAGACTTGCGCAAATGGACCAACAATGACAATGAACACACACACACGCTCTCTGTGTCTCCCTGCCTTCTTGGATATCTGCTTCGGACATCCAAGTCTCTACTTCACTGTCTCCTTCTCACCAGCTCATCTTCTATTTCCCTTTCTCACGGCTCTCCGCCAGTGGCGTCTCCAGCTTTCATATTTAGGGGGGGCACATGGGGGGCCAGGGACCAAAGTAGGGGGGCCAATTATAAAACAGTACATATACACATATATATATATATATATATATATATATATATATATATACACACACACACGTTAGACGTGCATTTTTAACTACATAATATGCACTTATCACTTTGAAGTAAAGACCGTGATTGAAATATGATTTCAAAATAACAGCTAAAGTGACAGTTATTTTTCATTCTTTAATATTAGCCCCTGCTGACAATATATATAAATATTAGACCCTGCTTCTGATATATATTAATATTAACCCCTGCTGTGGATATATATTAATATTAGCCCCTGCTGCGGATACATACTTATATTATACCCTGCTGCCGATATACATAAAAATTATACCCTGCTGCCAACATATATTAATATTAGCCCCTACTGCTGATATATATTATTAGTCCCTGCAGCCAATATATATAAATATTAGCCCCTGCAACCAATATTTATTGATAATAGGCCCTGCAGCCAATATGAATATATATATATATATATATAAATAAATATTAGCCCCTGCTTCCGATATATATTAATATTAGCTCCTGCTGCTGATATATATTAATATTAGACCCTGCTGCCGGTATATATTATTAGTCCCGGCTTCCGATATATATTAATATTAGCCCCTGCAGCAAATATATATTAATATTAGACCCTGCTGCCAAAACATATATAGATATTTACCCTGCTGCCAATATATTTTATAGTGAAAATATTGGACCCTACCCAAGCATTTTCTTGGGCCCCGCTCAAAGCTCCCTAGCATCCCTAAAAATCTGGGGGGGATAGCATTTTTACTGGTAGGGTATACCTGACCATTTCACCAACAGGGACTTTTATGACAATCCATTATAAATACATAGAGATTAATATGTAGTTGGTCCCCCTTTGCAGCAATAACGGCTTCCACTCTTCTGGGAACGATTTCCACAAGATTTTGGAGAGTTTTTGTGGGGAATTTTTGCAAACCATGCCTTTATGGACCTTGTTTTGTACACTGGGGCAGTCACGATGGAATAGAAAAGGACCTTCCCCAAAACTGTTCCCACAAAGTTAGAAGCATAGTGTTGTCCAAAATGGCTTGGTTTATCACCTTCAGCTCATAAAACGTTCTACTAGATGAATGGGAGAAAATTCCCACAGAAACAGAAAAATCTTACAACCACAGATGGACCCCGCTGGACACGGCCACAGAGACTACTATGATGTATTGAAGGATCCATCTAAGACTCCTAACACGTCATGCACACAGGAACATATCCACACACTTAGACATTTGAATAACATACATACACATGCACACACTAACAAACACACACACACAATAATACACCCCAAAACAATCCCACCCTAATATACCTAGACACATGCCCACTATAACACACCTGGAAACAGACTAACATACCCATAAAAACAGATGTGCACAATAACATACCCACAAACATACGCTATCACACCCAGACACGCATTCAAACACATCATTCACTTACTCTGCCTACCCGTAGATTTAACACGTGGCGCTTTGTATTAGTGATGCCCTAGATCAAGTAGCGCCCCGCAATATTCTCTTGTGTCCAAATGCTACATACAGTGACACACACACTCATTTTAACCAGAAATAGGCCTGGATTTAACCCTAGGCGCCCCTGAGTTAAACATGTGTTACAGGGAATCATTGTCTTCCCTTTAAGTACGACATGACTGCTCATACACACACATATGCACTGCTTTTACGCATGCCTGCCCACAAAAACACATATATACGCTGCAATTGCCTGCACATACACACTTGCCAGTACTCACACATATGCACTACCCTTATACACGCCTGCCCAAACATACATAAACTGCTCACACACACATGCCTCCCCATAAATATACACTGCCCTTGCACATACTTACACAGACGTATACACTATAAGACAAATACACTCCTTATATACACACATATACACTGCCCATACAGACAGACACATATACACTGCCCATACACACGTATGCACATACAGTGCCCATACATGCACATATACACACCTGCCCTATACACACACATATGCCTGCCCAAGTGCCCATACACATTCATAAACATTGCCCGAATACATGCCTCACCATTTGTATATGCACACACACATATCTACCATCAGACCCCCCTTCGTTTTGCACATCAGACCCCCCCTCGTTTTGCACATGAGACCCCCCCTCGTTTTGCACATCAGACCCCCCCTCGTTTTGCACATCAGACCCCCCCTCGTTTTGCACATCAGACCCCCCCTCGTTTTGCACATCAGACCCCCCCCCTCGTTTTGCACATCAGACCCCCCCCCCTCGTTTTGCACATCAGACCCCCCCTCGTTTTCCACTTCAAACCCCCCCTCGTTTTCCACTTCAAACACACACCCCCTCGTTCTTCACATCTCTTACCTTTCTCTTCTTCCTTTCTGCTTTCTCTTCCTCCTTTCCTTCTGGTTTGCCGCTCACTCTGTTTATGCTGAGCGCCGGGGCTGGGATATAAACGTCATATCCCATCGCCCGGCGCTCAGTGACAGAGAGCACACGGATCTCCCCAACCAGTCCTGCACCTGCAGCTGCTGATCGGGCAGCACCACTTACAGCCCTGGGGGGGGGATTTCTCTATTATCGGTCCCACCCTTCGGTTTTACAGCAGCTCAATGTGCCGGCACACCGGGAAATGTCCCGGTTTCCTGGCGGTGAGCCGGGTCAATTGGGGGGGCACACTGGGGGGCACAGCATAATGTAGGGGGGGCCATGGCCCCCTCTGCCCCCCCCTGCCGACGCCACTGCTCTCCGCTGCTCCTGGCATTATCCTGGCCTCTTCCTCAGCCCCTAGGCACGCATCCTCTCCCCTGATTGGAGGAATGGGGGAGAGGCTGTCCATGTGGTGTGCACCGAGGGTCCACCCAGTTCCAGAGGTACCACACCAGAATAAATCAGACGGATCTGCAGAGAAAAAAAAAGTTGGAAAAGCTTCTTTTTCTCCGCGGATTCATCTACATTGTTCTGGCCCAGTATACCTGTCCCACAACAGGAGGCTTCACCCTGTTTCAGAACTACTGCACCCGTATGGGATAACACAGAGCTGGAACAAGCGACCCACCAGAGAAGAAGCGGAGACCCGGAGAAGATAGAGAGACATTAACGGAGAGCAACAAAATGCAAAAAGAAACTAAAAAACCCAAAACATTAGACGCGCTCTGTTCATTTTTATTTGTTTTGTTGGGCCATCTGGTTTTTGAACATTCTTTAACAAAAGGGTTTTTTTTTGTTAAAATTCAAATTAATACAAATGTGAATGCACAAGTCTATTAGTAATGATTAAAGTAAAACAGTATACTGGGTGCTTGTTTGTACACTAGAGGAATATAACAATATGAACTTGGAGTCAAAGTTGATTGCTTTTTTTATTGGGCCAATTTAGAAAAAGATGTAAAAATACATAAGCTTTCAGGACCTTGGAGGTCTCCTCTTCATATGGAATGTTTCTGTCTGTGGGGTACCAAGAACCATGTTTCTAATGCTATACTTCAAAATAGCATAGTAGGTAAAAGAATTCCATGTCCACTGTATGGGTATATTTTTGGACTGGGCTTGTCAGCTCAAAGTCCCAATGTCCCCAAAAGCCTAAAGACATGCTCACAGATACCGTGGTTGCATTTGATTTAGAACAGGAGGATCTACCAGGCTCTGACATGTTGATGTCGGTGCGCTAAGCTAGTCTCAGTCTCAAATAATACAAATGTATAACACAAGGCCTACCAAACAGGTGCAGCATGCTTACACCTGTTTGGTAGGCCTCGTGTTATACATTTGTATTATTTGAGCCTGAGACTAGCTCAGCGCACCAACATTTTTTCTTTTCCCTGTTTGCACGTATTTGAGGTTGTTGGCTCCTCATCAGTCTGGTTGCAGCTTGCTGTCCAGCGGTTAATAGGGAGGAGGTTTAATTGCACCTCCCCCAACACATTAATAAGGTTTTGGTAGCCGTATAAACTGCTTTGTGTGCCCACTATGTAGGAGGTGAGAGTAGGTTCTCACCCTATTGAGAGTGTGCCTTGACGTGGCGGGTGAGCTTAATTATGCTTTGGCCAATTCATATAACCAAAACCTCTCATTTATATTATGTTTATATATTTGTTGCCAACTTTATTAGGGTAAGAAGCGCAGACAGTTTTTGTTTTTTTGTCTGACATGTTGATGTCAGAACAGGCTGAGTTTGAGGAAACCAGGTTTTGGGACCCCACTGCTTTAGAACATAGGGTCCACATGTATTGGGGAACATATTACAGCAATCCTGCTTTTAAGTCATTGTGGTTAATGTATAAAATGATAGGACATATGATTGTTAAGGTGATAAGACATCTTTTTTAGAGCCATTTTTTTCTATTTGAGAAAATGTATTCCTGCCCAAACCGTAGATTTAGCCGCTTCGCTGCTGGGAGATAAACAGATGCCAATATTCACAGAAAGTATGAAAACTGATATAATAGGAGCTGGTATTCTCACAATACCAGTGGACATTCTGATCCCGTTTTGGAAAGCGATACATATTTTTATTAATCAGTACATATGTGCTTAACATCACACAGGACTAGAAGGATGTTAGAGGCATGTCATTTTCACAATAAGAAACCTCTTAGTAATATATATATATTTTTAAATGACATTCCATACAGCAAAGGACCTTGATGGATTTCGGTTGTAACAACTCCTATTCGGACCTGCAAACCCACTAATAAATATCCCGCAATGAATGATATAGTTCTGTGTTAATAATGGAGAATAGACTCCAAGGTTAATAACAAATAGAATCTGGAGAAGACTGTGTTACTTTAGTCTGACATTCACCTATAGATTCAGTACTACAGTGATTATGAATCGTCCACAGATTATGCACTAAAATTAACAGGTTTTAAAATAAGCTTTTTGTTTTTCTGGGTTTTTACCACAATTTCAAATAAAAAGAAACCTAGCAAAATGATATCCAAAATGTATGAGCCAAACAAAACTCTAGCCTTATTTGATACACTCTTGTCCTTCTTCAACCCTTGTAACTATGTTTCTTAATAGCGTATGCAGCTAGGGACATCCTTGTAGACCATACTTGGAAGCTGCCCATAGGCCTGTCCTTATATTGGCTGTAATGGGAACTGACCATCTTGTGATGGGATCTGCATTCCTTCTGCCCTTTATCTTTATATCCCAGCACTCTAGTTGCATCTTGTGACGATGAACAAGAAGAGGAAGTGTTTGAATGAAGGAAGATGTTTAATTCTGTGTATGTATCTGTTTCCTGCACCCGGCAGACACTGATTCAAGCATGTACCTCCACTAACTATGACAAGACAAAGCTCCGTCTTACTTATCAGTCTTTACATGATTTGTCAAGGTGAGTTATCCATTTTATACTTCTAGATTTTCCTTATTTTAGCTTCCCGGATGAAATAATTACCCTAATCTAAGTTTTAATGCTGAAGTTACAGAAGTGACTGTACATACTATGTTTCATGAAATATATCAACAGTGAAAAGGCTCTGCAGCCCATTGTTTTAGTTATTTAAAGTGATTTATTTTACAGTTAAGTGTGGCGCGATTTGATAATTCTTAGAGGACATCTGTAATAAAATTTGGTGAGACAGTTTATTGGAAAGAAATGTGATGCAGCATTACTACATTATTTTCTCAATATTATTAATAATTGTTAATCATAACAATTAACCAAATATCTTCATTAGTATTAAAATATTAAAACCCAATTTTTAACTGATTTTTTTTTCCAAAATATTTTTACCGCTGGAGCTGTGAAGGTTTACCTTAATATGGTCATTCAATTTATATTTGTTTTTTGTTTTTATAGCATATCTCTGTAACACTCTAAACGTCACTCAGTCCCCAACGCGTTTAACGGTAAAGGAAGGAGACAGAGCTATCGTAACATGCAGCTGGAATGCTCTTCCCCCTGTCACGCAGATCAGAGTGAGGTGGAAATTATATAATATTATATCTGCAGAAAGAAATAACGAAACAACTTTAGCATCTGTTTTATGGGAAGAGAAAGGCACTGTCATCATTAGTCCTAGAAGTCCTAACAAACATGATTACATCCTAACTAAGGACAAAGCAGAGATACATATTAACTCTACTAGAAAGAGAGATGAGGGCATGTATGTCTGCGAAATCAATATCGAAATACCTATTCTTCAAAGAGGACAAGGAAATGGTACAATATTAAATGTGTGCCAGGCTGGTAAGTATGAGCATTAACCTTAAAGCTGAAAGAATGGAACAGAATTATTCTGTAATCAAATTCGCCATAAATATCGACATTAGAGATTTTTGAGATGATTTATAAAAATTATAAAAAAATCTTTTCTCCTTATACACACAAAGTGGGATAAGAGTCTCCTGTCTGCTAAACGGGATACAATAAACACATTTAGTAATATAAGAATCACAGATATACATTATATTGCATAATGGACAGGTGGACATGGTAATAAGATAATAAGGAACACTGAGACATTTTGGTTAGACGTGGAAATATAAGAAAAAAACATGATGGTGCCCTTTAAAAATTATTATTATTATTATTATGCTTTTATTTATATAGCACCAACAATTTCCGCAACACGTCTTCTATTATAAACATTCAAAGGGTCTGACAAAACTAGAATTGACAGATTAAGACAAATCTATATGTTGGGTAAAAATGGCCCGGCTCGCAAGCTTAAACGCTAGAGAATCAGTCTGTAGTACATGCCACACCTATAGAAGACATAAAGTTAAATAATGAAATAGAATTTATTAATAGCATATTTACATTATAATGCAGACATGAAAATATATAGTTAACTATAACTTTGATTAATAGAATTATCAGAAAAAGGATTCCTGATTGTCTCTGTGAATTTACAAATTGACGTGAATTTACGATGAAAGGGCAGCAAATCGAATAAGTATTGTCTGTAGCCCTTATATTAGAATTAGGTTTAAATCCAGACAAATTGTGCTAGCATACCCTCGTTATGTTGGAGTAATTATTCACTATATTCATTTTGTCAACATAGTGTCCTTTTCAGGAAAAGTGTTTTCGAAGATCTACTTGAGCTTGATTTCTCTCGTGGTTATCCCTGTGATGATAGGAATGTACTGCCTTTACAAAATAAGGAAAAGGAGAAAAGGTATTTAATTAATTAAGGGATAAAGTAAGAAACACCTTTAAAACAAATGAATATGGTTTGTATCGATGCAAGGAAAAACACCAGTATATTTGTACAGATGTTTCAAGGGTATATGGTTGACACCCCAGTCCACCCAGAATAACATAAAAGGTATTTATTGGCAACTTTTTTTTTTTTTTTTTGGAGCCCGAAGTGCGAGCTCCTTTGGTGCTGTTCTGTGCATATAGCAGCAGAAGCCCAGAATACGATACTGAGTTCCCACACGTGGATCCCAGACAAATTCCCCCCACCCCATGGGGGTCCGGATCTTCGTGTCTCTCCCCGTAGGGTGAGACCCCTTTAACTTTCAGGGCACTCCCGCAAGGGAGTAACCCCCCTTAGGCTTCACTGCTTTAAAAAAAGCAGCGTCCAAAAAACGTGGGATCAAAATCGGAAAACAAAATCGTGGCCGTGTCCTCGCCGTGAATTCAAAATAAACCGTGCAGTCCAAAACGAGAAATTAATGGGCACACGTGCAAAAATGTAGTGAATGTATAATTTAGAAAAAATAAATAAGGGCAGGCCATTTCTGGCCTAGCCAGATTCAAAAATAAATTCTTAACTCCAAGCCTGTATGGTGCGAGGAGAAGAGTGCAGGGAGGCCGCCAGTGCAAAACGTGCACTCAGCATGTGCAGCGTCGTGCAATACTGCACACGGTGACTCCGGCATTTCTGCCAGGGCAATTAAGCACCTCGGGCTCCCTGCTTTCCCGGCCCTAAGGCCAGAGGATCAGTGTTTCCCCCCTCTTCCCATAGGGGTACTACACTTAGCCAAAAGGCCGAGAAGCGATTTATTGGCAACTGCCTTAATGCCCCATGGCCAGTTTTAGTCCCTGCTCCAGCAAACCTGTCCATCAGGCCCGGACTGGCCATCGGGCACACCGGCCATTTGCCCGGTGGGCCGGGCGGCCCAGGGCTGGATTGGCGTAGGGGCTGATGGGGGCTGCAGCTCCAGGCCCCTACCTGCCCCTTAAGCCCGCAGCAACTGCGACCGGGTCCGCCACTCTAGGAGGCCGGGCAGCCCCAACCAGGGCCGGCCTTAGCGGTGTGCGGCCGCCAGGGCTTAAATTAAAACATCTGGGTTTTTTTTGTTTTACTTTATTTAACATCCTCCATGTTAAATAAAGTTTTTTTTTAACTTTATTTAACATTGAGGATGTTAAATAAAGTTAAAAAAAAAAAAACCCCATGTTTTTATTTGAACCCTCTGCGGCCGCACACCATTAAGGCTGGCCCTGGTGGGGGCTGCCCGGCCTCCTAGAGTGGCAGACCCGGTCGCAGTTGCTGCTTACCCCGGCAACAAGGTAAGTAGGGTGAGGGAAGGGGGTGCAGTGAGAAGGGGTAGAGGGGAGAGAGGGGTTAGATAGTGAGAGGGGGTACATAGTGATAAGGGGAAACATAGTGAGAAGGGGCAGATAAGAAGGGGAGGGGTAGATGGGGAGATGGGGTAGTGTGAATGCGTACGAGAATGAATGAATTCATGTGTGGATGAATTGCTTGAATGATTTGTGAGACTGCATTAATGAATATGTTAATGATTTGTGTGGATGAGTAAGTGTTTGTGTCTATCATGAATGTTTAAGTGATTTGGGGAAATGCAAAGATGGTACATGAAGGGTGGGGTTTAACAATAAATAAATAAATAAAAATGGGCTGCTCAGTCTTAAATGCCCGGGCCTATTTTTTGTCCCAGTCCGGGCCTGCTGTCCATAGAAATGACTTGGTCACCATCCTAGCTTTCTCCCATAGTTTTTTTGCAACTATAAATCAAAAGAATTTAGAATTTTAGTAAATGTTATTGTATCCCAAATCAAGTCACCCATGTCGACGGGTGTAATAAATGATGAGAAGAAGTGTGTTTCCTCATCAGAAAATCTTCCCGTAAAATCTTTCGTACGTAATTTGGATATATCACCCACCTCCAGCTAAATGTCATGGAGTAGATTTGTTCAGCCGGTTTTACTCGTTTTTTATATGTTTTTGTTTTTCATATTTGTTATTAGAGATTTCATCTCTCTGCGCCTGTAATATAAGATGATCTATTACATGACTGTTAATTCACTGTTCTTCATGCTTTTTTGGCTGTATTCCAACATTGGTTTCACCCTTCAGATGAGATTGTTCTAAAAATCAAGTTTCACACTATAATCCATTTCCCTAAAATACCAATTTATGTGGAAATGCGAAAGGTTAATAAAATATTCCACATTTTTTGTTTTTTAGAATTGTTCCTAGATCATATCTACAGTAATGAAAGAGTGAGATCCAAAAGCAAGGAATGATGGCAAAACAAATATATATAAGGTATGTGATGATTTGTTGGGTAATCATTTTCAATCATAATCAATCAAAAGTTTTGTTTTCTCTATAGTTCAAGGCATGACTAAACTAACTAAAGAAAATATATACTTCAAGGTTTAATTATAATCTTTTTTTTTAACTTCCAGGATTTGCTGCAGTAAAACACACCTGTAAGGAACCAGATGGCAAATCCAGTTGTGGACCCCCTTTTACGGAATAGATACTGAAAGTAAAAGAGTTTTGGAAGAACTTGTTTAATCAGCGTCAGACCAGATGACGCATAGACTTGGTTTGTGTGCCTGGAGGGTGCAACCTCTGATAGAATTGAGTATCTGTAGAATGGAGCCTCCAACTCTTGAGTCCATGTCTCTGAGGACACCACCCTCCCTTCTTCTTCTACTTCAGGCCCCACTTCTTCCTAATGAATTTATTAAGCCAACATTGCTGATCTCCATTCTGTTTCATTTTTTGTGATTTTTTTTAATTCATTGTATTCGTCTGCCCTGTGCTACATTTGACAAATAAAAAAGCTATTGGATGATCATGGAGGTAAATGGCGGGGCATGGTAGGAGAGCGGCCCTGAGTCAGGCTTAGGTCAATGCCCAGTCAAATTCGTCACGGACACGGGTAAGAAAGGATGTGAAAACCTCACTTAAGTTAGAACATAAAGAGAAACGTAAAGCATATGCTGTGAGGCAAGAGACCTCTGTTAAGATTCTGTTCCAAGATCAGCCAAGTCAACCCTGCATACTGCATATTCAAATTCAATAGAGGTTTGTTCAATCTGTTTCAACTAATGCACCTTAGAAAACAGTTTTAACATATTCTGTTATGTTATTATGTTGGAAATATATTACATTTCTTTTCATGGCAGAACTTGATTTAAATTTAATTTACTTACCTCTGAGAGAGCCCCTCTTAATGGGTGAAACGCAACCTAATCATAAGGAAAAGAAATCCTCAAGATATATATACAAAATTCTGATACTTTTTTAATATCTGCTTTCTTTTATGCAAAAACATGTTTTATATTTTTTATGCGTATTCTTAAACATTGGTAATTAAAATAATGGCATAAAGTCAATCGTGTGGAAAGTGGTTGTTAGGTAAATGAATCAGTGAACCTCAGATGGCTCAATGCACATGCATAGAATCTGGAAGCATACATACTAGTGTTAAAATAAAATGTTTCCGAGGGCCCTTCTTTGATGCCCAGTACTATGTACTGGGAAGGCAACAACGACAACAAGCCTAGACTTTCCAACTTTGGTTTCTGGTCTATACATGTTTTTCGTAAGATGGAAAAGTTATTTTTTATGTTATATTTCAGGTCCTCAAATGCTGCATGTTTAATATAAATTGCTAGGCATGGCAATGAACAAAGAGAAAGCCTTTCAACGCTACTCTATGATGTTTCCTTCTACTTACAAGATCTTCCAACTACCATATTAGAGCACATGATTGAAGTTTAATGCGGTGGTACAAATAGGTCATTAGTCATTAGTGAATTTGTACCCCCATAATTCTCATTAAGCCATGGTTTTAAAGGATATTAAGGTCTCAGATAATTTTCCATAAAAGGGGAATACCTTATCGTCTATTTTTTAGGCTTTCAGTGTTCCAAATAGTTGAGATTTCCTGACTGCTGTTTAAAATGTGACTATTTATCCATTACCCTTTAACTGAACAAACACTTCTTCAACAGAATTCCATGCATGGCTTCTCTTACCATACAGGCAAACTAGGCATTTTTGCCTATAGCACTAAGCTAGCGGTGGGATCAACCATGAGGTTCTACAATGTTAGCTCACCTGGAGCACTAGAAAAAGTTAGAAAACATAAAGTTAGCCATATCTGGGAACGCTATGGGTTTGGCTCTGATTCTCCAGCTTAGTTTCTTTTTTCTCTGGCCAATGGTCCATTGTTCAGCTATGTCAGTCCCTGCCAAGGCTCTTCTGTTCCCCACACACTTTCCCTCCCACAGAAAACACTTTGGCACTAGTCCCGTTCCTAACTCCCTCGTAAGAAATAGAATTTCGGGTAGAGAGCCCTGAAAAGTTCCCACCACGTCCCTTAACAGCAGAGAAGACATTATAAATGTGACAAACCTAAAGCTCTATGCTTCCTGTAACAGGAAGCCACATTAAAAAGCTGCGATAACTACTTAAAAGTTTTTACAGCAAAAACAAAACCTGCGCTGCCCACGAGAACCCACATACAATATTTCTATACATTTCAACTGACCAAACAGGAACACCTCTTTAGATGAGGAGACAAGAAGCTGGACTTTAACAAAAAGCTTTTTTTGTGACAATAAAGTATTTTATTTATAAAATTCACAAGCTCATTTATATTGATAGTATTGTTATTTTCATGGCTGTAGAACACTATGATGGACATTAGAAGTTAAAAAAAGAGAAAAAGGGACAGATCCTCGGAAATGTGATATGTGCACAGGCAATGATTGACCATTAGTGCATAGAAAACACAGAATCTGACAACAGATAAGGACCATTCCGCCCATCTTCCTAACGTAAAGATTCAGATTCGGGACGGCTTCATGTCCATCGCATGTATGTTTAATGCAAAAAAAAACAGGCCTTGAAGAAGGTGCAGACATAGCCCAATAACCTCCTGTTATGATTTTGTGGTGAAAGCTCCATCATTCGCTATGATATTTTAGGAAACAAACTGGTATTTTAGGGAAACTGACAAAAAACTTCCTGGGGATAGCGCAATTTCTGTATTGTGCATGGATTGTGTCAATTAACCTAGATTCCCCTTTTCCATATTTGATGAACTTGCACAAATTAATCATTTTGCTCAGAAGAAGTAGAGCCTTCTTTTTATATCAATACATAAAACACAATAATTATTAATGAAAATAATTTTTTTTAAAAAATCTATACTAAAAGTGTTGTAAAGCTACTACCCCTAGGCTCTGCAGCAGTAGAAATATATTCTCTGGGGTGATGAATAACACTTCACTATCTGGAAGTCTGATCGTCAAATCTTGGAGAACGCTAGCAAAATGCATACTGCCTACTGTAACGTTTGTTCTGGAGCTACTATTTCTCAGGGTTTGGGCTAGGACACTTAGTTCCATTAAATGTTAAAACAACAGCTACTGCCGTTAAAGGTGGAAAAAAAGGTGATCAGTTATCTAAAACTGTGTGGGCCACAGTGGAGCTGAATGATGCCCACGGGGGCCAGCATGGGCTATAGTGGGCCCTGACTGTTGTGCGGAGGAGGGGTTGGCAATATATATATATATATATATATATATATATATATATATACGCCACTGATTACAACCATTCATTGGAACAGAAAGACAATAAGCAGCATATGCCTTGTCTTCCTTCCCTCCCTGGCCAAAAGGCCTGCAGGAGGGCCGGATCCATTTCCATATTCCGTGTTTTCAAAGAAAAAAAATCATTGTCACAAGTGCAATTTGTGAGGTTAAAAAAAGTTATGGTGGGTAAAGGTGATGTAAAACCCTTCCACTTAAAATTAAGGGGGTAGCAGAAGCATTATTAAACACTCATCTACATTCACCAGACGAAATGATCACCTTTCGCCTCTATATACATGGAAAATGTCTGCTGTACTACAGACTTCAGACAAAGCCGCATAAAGGACGATTTGGTTCGTGTTAAATAATTGCTTCTGCTAGCCCCCTAAATGTATATATTCATTAAAAGAGCCACATCGCCCTCTAGTGGTGGATAATATAAAAAGCAGCGTGACAGCAGCCCATTCAATGATTTAGTAGAAGTTTTTTAATGATTTCTAATGGTGATTTGTTTAGCAGATGTACAGCAGAATCTGTGACTGAGTTTACATAAGGAATTGAATCACAAACAATGTATGTTTAATCATTGTTTCCACCGATTAAAGGGACCCTCCAGCCATTCCCATTTACTTCAATGCATATGATAGCTGTGTGCCCTTTCAATTTTCGTGCTGTCCTCCTTGAAAATGCAATGCTTGAAAAACTTTTTGTGAAGGCTCTACACGACACTAAACTATTCCTTTATGGATTAATAGACTGAGCCCATTGTGACTTGCAAATGATCCCATTCACCCCCTGTAGCTGGATAAGGTATGGAATGTGTAGCTTATGACTTGTGGCCCACGGTAGCCTATAAATCATAAGAAACCAACAAGTCACCCTATCACTCAGCCAGTAAGCATGAGAGAGAAAAGACAGACTGCTGACGACGGAATACCGGAAAACCCCTGAAGGCACCCAGAAACACCGGCTAATAGCAGGAGAACCATTTTTAAGATAATGATGTGCAAGAAGATTCTGGGAAAGGGAACTGATGACTAACTTTGGCGAGACATCTAAATACAAAAGATTTTTATACACCGAAGCTTTATTCACCAAGTATACTACATTCTGACCAAATACTTGTCTATTCTTCATCCGTCATTACCATTAATACATTTATCAGCTACTCTTTGTTGTTGTTGAGTCTGTTTTTGGCATCAGAAATTGCCTGTTGTTTTTGTGCCCACAACACATTTTTAGGTGGTTGTCATGTCACAGAAAGCCGGGGAGGACTACTAAAATCCGCAGTTACAAACAAGTTACCTTACTGATTAACATTGGATACTTGGACATAACATTCTTCTTCTTTTCTTTACCAGCTGCAATTGAAACAGTTATTGCCTATGATTGTAAGGAATATATCGGTAATATCTGCTGCACAAATAGAGACCTCATAATTTACTTCTATACTTCATGCGAGTACTCATCCACCCATGATCCTTTGCTATTTGAGAAGCTAGTTCTCGGGACATGGAAGCCTCTTGGAGATCGAAATACTATACCGATGACATCACATGTGGCACAAGGTATGACGCCGTTAAGTTAATATTTATGCCACAAGTGACTTCAAACGGCCCTACTCCAGCCATGCATTGTTGCAAAAATAACAAAATGCTGGCTTCATGTGCCACATGTCTGGTTAGTACTGCCGCTGTAGCGAACCCTGGATTTTAGAGGATTAGGGAACACCCACCTGCAAAATATTATGTCTCCACTGCTCCAAGTAAGAACAACCTAATTAGGAAGCAAATCGAGGTACCTTACTTACAATATACGTATGCAATGTGCAAAAATAACAGTTTCTATTTTAAAAGGGAAAAAGGGTTTTACGCCAATGGAAATGCTTCGACATTTACACCTTTAACCACACAGCGTTTTCTCAATAATTCAGCACAAAAGTGCTAAACAACGCAATGTTGATAGGAAGGATCACAAAAATAGCACAATTGTGGCAGTGTTTGTTGGTGTTTCTGTATGTAGCACATTGGAAACAAGACGGAGCGCTGACAGAACCAATGTCTCGGTAACTTACCAGCTGACCACCAGTATTTATATTTAACACATCCTCGCTGTACATCTCTGCGGAATATGATGGCGCTGTATAAATCAAAGCGTAACAATAACAACATTTGAAATGAACAGTAGAACATTTTGGAAGTCTTACACAACAAACCTTCTAAGCTCCTAAAGAGGGATTTGAGTCTCTTACAGGCATAACCCCCTAAAAAGCTACACTTTGGATTAATGCAAAAGCCCCTAAACTGGTTAAATATCTAAAATCATTTGGAACTGTGATAGAGATGTTGCATCATTTGATCCAATCAAATACATGTATCACACGGCTGGATAATAAGTCAGGCTATGCTTTGTTATCTATTAAAATATATTATAACATAATTTCTGGAATAGCACCTGTCTGTAGCCACAACTAGCACAACCATGTCGGACAGCTAGCACATCTTGATCCACTTAGTATTCCCATTATTTTACTTTAATTTTCTAACATTACAGCTAAGCCTCTGCTAATATTTAGACTATGATTCCCCAACAGTGAAATATTATAGACTACAAAATGTAATCGTTTTTTGTTTTTTTTTTAAATTTCTCATTAAATGTTATATGCAGCTATGAACATCCATACTAGAAGGTTGCCCATAGGCCAGTTCTTATTTTCACCGATGGCAATTGTGCTACATCCACTGCCCTTTAATGTCACAGCGCTCTAATTGCATGATGACGAACAAGAAGAGGAAGTGTTTGAATGGAGTGAGAAGTATACCTCTGTGTATGTTTCCTGCAGGCACTGATTCAACCATGAACATCCAGTAACTATGACAAGAAAACGCTCCGTCTTACTTATTGGACTTCATGTGATTTGTCAAGGTGAGTTATACATTTATATAGCTTATTGCAGGTCTTCACAATTACATCAGCTCAGGTCCTTGGTTGAAATTATGATCCCGACCTAAAGGTGCAGTACAGGGGCATAACTAGAAACCACGGGGCCCTGGTGCAAAAATTGCCCCGGCCCCCACCAACTTCAACAGCTTGTCTGTGCCATCATTGCCCACACAACTGGTCTGTGCCTTCTTTGTGCCTTCTTTGCCCCCTTCCAACACACAGCATATTTAAACACACTTACACAAATTACACACACTTATTCATACTTACACACATAAACACACACTCCGTCTCACCCCACTAACACATCCATGCTTACACACACAATTACACATCCATGCTCACACACAGACACAAGTACACATCCATGCTCATACACACAACTACGCATCCATGCTCACACCCATACATACATACAAACACAAATACATATACCCCGGCTTACCTCTCACTGCTCCTGCAGCTTTATCTCTGGCTGCTCGCGTACAGCATTATAACACCAGTTGGTATTATTTTATAGCTATATAAATGTTATTATTGAAAATAATAATAATTAAGTTTATTCTTATTGAGACCTGTTAATGGAGGATTTTTGTGATCTAGGTCATTGTTACAGAAAGTTGGTTATGACCATAACCACAGTTTATTTTCCAAGCCTCATAGCATGTCTGACCCTTCTCTGTTCTATGGTAAGACTACAGAAACCACAGTTAATGTTATTTAGACCATATGACATTAAAAATATATTAAAATAATATAATTTTATATAATTTTCCCACAGTATTGATTTAAAATTACTATACCATCACAATTTGCTTTATGATCCTGTGTCACATGGCAAGCGGTTCAGTCTCCATAATCATGTCCAACATGAAATAGTAGTATATGGTAAATAATAAGTATATTCAGGTCTGCGTATTTTTTGTGCCTACAGTACATGGCTTGAAATTGGGTTTTATTCACTAAACCATGGTTTATTATTAAGGGCTTCTTTTATTGAAAATCACCCCACAGATGCAGCTCCAGGCCCCTACCTTAAAATAGGCCCAGTCAGGACCGGACTGACTGGGCCTATGTGGCCTCTACGGCTGCATTAACGAAGGGCATAAGGGGCACCTGCCCCTTAAGCCCGCAGCAACTAAATTAAAACATCGGGGGGGGGTTGTTTGTTTTCTTTTTACTTTATTTAACATCCTCCATGTTAAATAAAGTTTTTTTTTAACTTTCTTTAACATGGTGGATGTTAAATAAAGTTTAAAAAAAACAACAAAAAAACCCTGATGTTTTAATTTAAACCCTGTGCGGCCGCACACTCCTAAGGCCGGCCCTGGTGGGGGCTGCCCGGCCCCCTAGAGTGGCGGGCCCAGTCGCAGTTGCTGCTTACTCCGGCAACAAGGTAAGTAGGGTGAGGGAAGGGGGTGCAGTGAGAAGGGGCAGAGGGGAGAGAGGGGGATAGATAGTGAGAGGGGGTACATATTGAGAAGTGGGGAAGGGGGTACATAGTGAGAAGGGGCAGATAAGAAGGGGAGGGGTAGATGGGGAGAGGGGGTAGTGTGAATGTGTACGAGAATGAATGAGTAAATGTGTGGATAAATTGTGTGAATGCGTATGAGAATTAATGAATTCATGTGTGGATGAATTGCTTGAATGATTTGTGAGACTGTATTAATGAATATGTTAATGATTTGTGTGGATGAGTAAGTGTTTGTGTCTATCATGAATGTTTAAGTGATTTGGGGAAATGCAAAGATGGTACATGAAGGGTGGGCTTTAACAATAAATAAATAAAAATGGGCTGCTCAGTCTTAAATGCCCGGGCCTATTTTTTGTCCCAGTCCGGGCCTGCATACATACTCACGCTCTTACCCTCTCACCAACTCCTTCCTTCATTCCTTTTCACCCTCCTTAGTTCACCCATAGCCACAGCTTTCTTTCTGGCTCCTTGCTTTTACTGCTGTGTCTCACAACCTCACATTATGTTCCCCACTACATACCTGCCTCTCCGGACCAAAATTCTTCACAATTGCCCCACCCCACACACACACACACAAACACATGGACTCACCTCTTTATACTTGTCCACTCTGTTGCTAATTGCTATTTTTTAAAATCTTACCACTGTTTTGAGAATAGTGAAACAAACTTTTCAAAACTGCATGGTAGTGCCTTGTTTATCAACCTAAGTATGAATTTTCTCTTTTTTTATAGCATATCTCTGTAACACTCTAAACGTCACTCAGTCCCCAACGCGTTTAGAGGTAAAGGAAGGAGAGAGGGCTATCATAACATGCAGCTGGAATGCTCTTCCCCCTGTCATACAGATCAGAGTGAAGTGGAAATTATATAATATTATATCTGCAGAAAGAAATAACGAAACAACTTTAGCATCTGTTTTATGGGAAGAGAAAGACAATGTCACCATTAGTCCTAACAAACATGATTACATCATAACTAAGGACAAAGCAGAGATACATATTAACTCTACTACAGAGAGAGATGAGGGCATGTATGTCTGCGAAATCAATATCGAAATACCTATTCTTCAAAGAGGACGAGGAAATGGTACAATATTAAATGTGTGCCAGACTGGTAAGTATGAGCATTAATCTTAAAGCTAATTCACCATAAGTATATAAGCATTATATCATTTTTGGATGATAAAGTACATTATGACTTTTTCTGAATACACACAAAAATAAAGAATCATAGTTAGAGATGTGATAGGATTCCTTGGTGTGCTAGTAATGCAAACAACCTTCATATGCACACAATTTAAACGGGCACAAAAAAAAACTGTGTTGGGGGGAATAATATTCATAGAGCGGGTTCATTTTTGTTTTTAAATAATACTCCCCATTTTCATAGAATAATTGAGTGAGGGATTTTGAAAAAATGATCTATTTTATTTAGGCAATTTAATTTACAAATCCATTTTATATTGTTACTATACACAAACCAGATTCTATATCCAATCCAGAAATTGAAAAATAGCTATTTATCAGATGGATTAAATCAAAATTGTGCTTTTATGACACATTGTGAACTTTTTTTAATTATATTCTGCTCATACTCATACTCTGTTCACATTTGTCCTGGCTCTGCTAATCTCAGGTCCCCATCTGTTTTATCGGGGCACATTTCTGATTGATTATCGCTTTGTGTTTATTCCCTTAACCACTTTATATTCACGTTGTACGCAATTAAGACTCCCAATTTAGTCTTAATCCTGGCCTTATTCTGCATAAATCCATCATAAGAAGAGAGGGGATCCTAAAAGTATACATTACTTTTTTGAAGTTGCCCCAATTAAATGAACTAATCACCTAGAAAACATCCTGGGCTCCTGGAAGACAGGGGTAGCAAGGAGATGAAGAAGGACAGGAGGATTTGGGAGGTATACTATAATTAAAATGTTTTGGTGCATTTACATACTGAGTGCTCAATAGATCCAAAGCAAGACATTTCGAGATACACAGTTATTAACATAACTCACTGCGTGCGATTTCTGTAATTTGCAATGCTTCATTAATTATATTATTTGGATTACTTTACACAGTACAGAAGAGTAATCATTCTGGTTTGGCTGGCATCTCAACCATGCTTCCCGTCATGGTGTTGATTGGATATTGTCTGTGCATTCGAAGAAAAAAAGCAAGTATTCATGGTATATACACAGTATATAAACCATTCTGTTATTGCAGTCTTGTGTATGTGATTGTGTACTTGGTTTATTATATATATATATATCCTTAGCTATACCGGGGTACCATTAGTCCTGGGTTTGGAATCTAATTTTGTATTTGAGAAATTGCTATTAATTTGCTACTTTCCTGCTCACTTCGTTGCTCAAGCACATGAAGAAAAACATAAATCTCACAAAATAAACCTGAGCCCTTTGTCTCGATATACTACATTTGTTTAGGTTTTCATTTTGTAAGCCTTATATTAGCAGATACCTCATTTCTAATAATCATATGGTTGTTACATTACAGAAACAGGATATGCTAAATGATAACAGGGGCCCATTCTTTCAGTAATAATGCTTTATTACTATAAGTCTCCCATCTGCACATAGATACACACGTTACCCAATTGATTTTCTTTTTTATTTTTATTATTTCCGGCACAAAACAAAACTAATATATGGTAAGAAAGAAGAAAATTGACTTCACGGTAGATTTCTTGACAAATGACAGCTTTAAAAGGACCAGTTGTATAGGGAATATTAAGCATATATTAAACATAATATTATTATTCTGTAATGCTTACTTATTTTGAAAGGTAAAATGAAGATAGAAGAGAGGATACAAGAATACACGGAATTGGACATAATCAATGCCGATAACTATGACGCTGATGGGCAAAGTTCAACATCATCAAATTCTGTGAAATGGGTAATAACATATTTTACTTTTATACATATATATATATATATATATATATATCAAGTATTGCTGTTATATTGACATTGTGCAGGAGTTTCTGCATTAATTTATAAGGTGTAATGTGTTCATACTCGTAACACTCCAGATAAACATACCTTGCGCGTCAAGACCCGAATCCTCCGGGTCGCGGGAGCAGGGTCTTGACGCGCCCTGCTCCCCGCCCATTTTTCATTTTAAATGGGGGTGTTTCCTGATGCCGTCAGCGGGAACTCCCATTAACGTCAGGGGGACCGCCTACTGACATCAGTGGGAACTCCCACCAACGTCACAGGACCACCCGCTGACGTCAGGGTGCAGTCCTGGCCGCGTCCCGCAAGGGAAGGCTCCGGGTAGCCGGAGCCCAGAATTTCCCAGGTATGCAGATGAAGCATTCAGGGGAGCGATGTGTGGCCATGCCCTCTCTACATATATTCCGCCTACTCCCTGCCCACACTTCCCTGATCCCCACCCAATCCCACCCTTCACTAAAGGCCGTTGGGTGGCCCTGCTCCTCCATGCAGTCACTCGTTCAGAAGAAGGAGAGCTCAGAAAAGCTTAGCCCAGGTATGAATGTAGTAACATCGATTGGCTCCAGAATAAATTATTAGATTGGCTTTAATTTGGCCAACGCCACCTTCCTTGGAGGCGCCAACCTTAAACCACAATGAGTTACCCTGAAATCACTTTACAGCTTTCACAAGATTTAGCGTGAAGTCCCGTTGAATAGACTGAACTAGAGACAACTCATGATGGAAGCTTGTAGGTGGTCTGAGAGTTATGAGTTTAAATAACACTCCATAAATTGCCATGGATTAACCCATAGCCTTCCCAACAGATATATTTGCATAGAATAAAAACAGAAATATTTTGGGAATATCCTGAAACCCACAATATTCCTTATGTACCGCTTTTTTCTAATCAAACTCCCAAAATTAACAAGAACTGTTGCTTGTACCTATGTTTAATCAGCACACTGCACTGGAAACAGCTGGTCTACACTGCAGTGTATACACACATTGTGTACGTTTTGTCTTTCGACCAAAACAAATTATTCATGTTTCAGCCCAAAAAAAACCCACAACACAAATTTTGTTGTTGTAACGTGTAGTATTTACAACACTCTCATAAACGCCATTTTTTTTTATTAGGCTGTCTCAACACTCTATGAATCTACTGACTACTTGTCAATCAAAAATCCTCATGAAGATAAACCGAAAGCATCTACTCACCAGAGTCTTCCTGATTGCCTGGATTCTCAATAAAGTAAACTAGCAAATTTTTTTATAAAGTGCCACAAAAGGCTGAATACTAGTGCTGTATTCAGTAATATAGGTTAGCATTGAGAAAAAACTGGCTTCATTTCATTTTGTTCCATAAAACTATGCAGGAGCATGTTAAGACAGGTGTGGAAGGCTCACGGTAACCAGGAGGTTCAGGTAACGTGCATTATGTGACCCCACCATAGTAGCACCGCTGCTCGCATTAAAGACAGGGTTCCATGAGAAGTAAGACAGAGGGAAAGAAAGAGAAGAAGGGCTATTTGAGTCGCACTTATGACGCAGTTAGAGAGAGTTAGTGTAAGCTGAATGGGTGTTAGAGTGAGTTTGTGTTTTAGTATGTGCTTTAGTTGTCAGGGAAACTAAATACTCCACCAACCATACTGCGCTAACCTTAGGCTCATCCCTATTTTTCTGCAGACCTGAAGGCTGCCATTGTTGTCAGTCATGTGATATTTTGGATGACTTTGCCTCACTGAGCTTGTTTATGGCAATGCTCATGAGGTCCATTCCTCCATAAGTCAGAGTGTCCAGTTGGGTTATCAAGACTGAGCTATTGTACTGTTTACCACAGGGAGTATGATAAGCAGTCAGGGCGTTTGTCTAGCAGATTGGTGGTTAAAACACATATATTGTGTGTATAAAGAGGAAATTCCTCCATGTAAAGACAAATCAGTGCTTAAACTGTGTTCCGGTTTTGGTTTGATAACGTGTACGGAGGAAAACGACACATATTTCTGTGAAACAATAAAAACAAAAGTGGTGTAGACCATGGTGTAAAAACCAACTCATGGGATTGTGCAACCGTTTTGGATTGATATAAAATGGTAAATAAAAAAAATAAAATATGCAACAGAGCATTTTGCTGGTGATAATTTACTAACATGATGTTTTGTGTGTCCTGGATATAATAAAGTAATATTTAATTGAGTCTTCCCTTGAACTGAAAAACTTGAAATAACAAATTAACTTTATGAGAAAGTTCACATAATTTGTTGTTTGACCAACAGTAGGACATCTAGAAAACCAGAACATGAGTCAGAGCCGAGTGGAACGTTTGTCTAGTCTATGTATGAGCCATGTGGGCATATTAGCTTTGCCTGCTTTCAACAATTGTCCTTTTTTAGTCTCGCTGTAAGCCGGTGAATAGTTATGTCATAACCGGTGGTGGCTCCATGCACAAACTGTTATGTGACTAGTGTTCTTTACCTGGGGTGGTTACTGTATGTCGTGGGGTAAGTGCTGTTTCTGACATCCTTGACCCGATCAACCCAACCCAGAGCAATCAGTCCTGACCTACTGTTTCACTTGCCACCGACTAGATTGCAAGCTCGTCTCCTTTTGTACCAGTTTGTTATTGTGTGTGACTTTAAATTACGTTACTGACTTTGTTGTAACAGCGTTACAGAATCTGCTGGCGCTATATAAATAAATCTAATCACGATGTCAACCGGAGAATGAGTAATTCACAATAATAAGCGTTACAGAAAAAAATAAAAATGTAAATAAGTTGCATAAAATAACAATTGGATGAGAGCTGGTTGCAAAAGAAATTAAATACAATTAGTTATTAGTCATTTTATGTGCAGACTGTAAATGAAGGAAATGGTCAAAATGTTCGTCAAAAATATATTAGGTTGTAGATAATGCGGCTTCTACCTGTGGGTGAGCAGGGCTGTATGGCTAGGTTAAAAAGGAAACAATTTACGGTTTTCAGAGATGGAGCGTTTGTTCTGTGGTCTAAACTACAACAGACAAAATGTTTTTTATGTCGTTATTTAAATGGAAAGTATTGTCACATATTTTACAATCCCATGTAATAAGTTATACATAATTAAATGTACATAGCGGTCATATTAATGTTAGATGTAAAAATGTGTCGGATATCAAAAAATTACCGCTTTGTGGATGTTACACCTTGCTGACCTTTAATCTTTTTACGCAGTTTTCACCCAGTTTGTGTCTGACAACCAGAGGCGTATCTACTGAAAATAGCGCCTATGGCAAGCACTGAAATTGCGCCCCTGTCCAAATATCTAAAACCCATTTACTAGCCCCTGCTGCCCACATATATATATATGCTCTCAATGCATCCACACATTAACTCATGCTCTCCCTCATTCAGACAAATTCAGCCACCCATTAACTCATGCTCTCCCTCATTCAGACAATTCATCCACACATTAACTCATTGTCTCCCTCATTCAGACAATTCATCCACACATTAACTCATGCTCTCAATGCATCCACACATTAACTCATGCTCTCCCTCATTCAGACAATTCATCCACACATTAACTCATGCTCTCCCTCATTCAGACAATTCATCCACACATTAACTCATTGTCTCCCTCATTCAGACAATTCATCCACACATTAACTCATGCTCTCCCTCATTCAGACAACTCATCCACACATTAATGCACACTCTTTACTTATATCTACCCCCTCTCCCTCCCCTTTCACTTTCTACCCCCCTCTCCCTCCCCTATCCCTCCCCTAACCGCCGAGCGGTTGCTAGGCGCCCCCCTCTCTCCTCCGCATCAAAGAAAAAAAAAAAAATGCCGGTGAGCGGCATTTACAATTTAAGTTTAAAGAGAAGTTTAATGTTCCAAACATTATTCTTTCTTACTCACTTATGTAATTTCATTATCCATTAGCAAATCAGACTGATCTCTTAAAAGGTGTAGAGAAGAGAAATGTAAGGAAGACAAAGGCTTGGTTTCCATTGGGTTTTTTTTTGCTAAAAACGCCTATAAAAACGCCAATAGCGCCACCTGGCGTTTTTTTGTGAAAAACGCATGCAGCCAGATGTTAGCTGTAATTCAATAGGAAATCGCAAAATGCAATTTCCACTTGGCGTTTTTCTGTCTGGCGTTTTTTCAGTCCTCTTTGGCGTTTTTCTGCTTTTTTGGGCTCTGTGGCAGTTTTTCAAAACTGCAGCATGTTGACGCGTTTTTTGCAAGAAATCTTGGCTTTTTTCTCCAATAGAAGTCTATGGGAGAGAAAAAACGCCATGAGGCTAGGTTTCCACTTGGGTTTTTGTCCGGCGTTTTTTTCTTGATGAAAAACGCCAGGAAAACTGCCAAGAAAACGGCCGCTGCATTTACCTGCGTTCTGGCGTTTTTTCTGCAGTTTTTTCTGGCGTTTTAGCCTTTCTGTGGAAATTGCTTTTTTTGACCTTAGGCAGTTTTTCCAGCCTTTACAAGTTAGAAGTTTCACCCAGCTAAAAGGGATTGGGATAAATGGCAAGTATCTGCCCTCTCCTGATGTCATTTACTTGGTAGACCCTTTTGTCTCTTTTCTGTGGTTTGTAAGGCATGCTTTATTTCGAATGTCTGCTCCTCTGGGAAGATTGGCCCCAAATGATGGTGCAAATTGTTTGCTGTTGCTTTTGGCACGCAGGATCCGGTCGCGTATGTTTGTTTGTAATGGCATGTTTGTTCCAAATGGTGTAAAATTCAATATGAACCAGTCCAGGACTTTGTTTTGTGTGAAACTGTTTGTTTTCAGCCTATTTCTCGTAGGACACACAGATACTGGGTCCATCCTCTGCATTGTAACTGTGGAAAAAACGCCATAAAAAACGCCAAGGCAATAAACCCACATGGCTTTTTCATGGCGTTTTTTCTCTCCCATAGACTTCTATTGGAGAAAAAAAGCCAAGATTTCTTGCAAAAAACGCCAGAGTGTCAACATGCTGCAGTTTTGAAAAACTGCCACAGAGCCCAAAAAAGCAGAAAAACGCCAAAGAGGACTAAAAAAACGCCAAACAGAAAAACGCCAGGTGGAAATGGCATTTTGCGATTTCCTATTGAATTACAGCTAACATCTGGCTGCATGCGTTTTTCACAAAAAAACGCCAGGTGGCGCTATTGGCGTTTTTATAGGCGTTTTTAGCTAAAAAAAACCAAGTGGAAACCTAGCCTGAAAAAGCCATGTGGGTTTATTGTCTTGGCGTTTTTTATGGCGTTTTTTCCACAGTTACAATGCAGAGGATGGACCCAGTATCTGTGTGTCCTACGAGAAATAGGCTGAAAACAAACAGTTTCACACAAAACAAAGTCCCGGACTGGTTCATATTGAATTTTACACCATTTGGAACAAACATGCCATTACAAACAAACATACGCGACCGGATCCTGCGTGCCAAAAGCAACAGCAAACAATTTGCACCATCATTTGGGGCCAATCTTCCCAGAGGAGCAGACATTCGAAATAAAGCCTGCCTTACAAACCACAGAAAAGAGACAAAAGGGTCTACCAAGTAAATGACATCAGGAGAGGGCAGATACTTGCCATTTATCCTAATCCCTTTTAGCTGGGTGAAACTTCTAACTTGTAAAGGCTGGAAAAACTGCCTAAGGTCAAAAAAAGCAATTTCCACAGAAAGGCTAAAACGCCAGAAAAAACTGCAGAAAAAACGCCAAAACGCAGGTAAATGCAGTGGCAGTTTTCTTGGCAGTTTTCCTGGCGTTTTTCATCAAGAAAAAAACGCCGGACAAAAACCCAAGTGGAAACCTAGCCTAAGAGTTTTCAAAGCCGAAAAAGTCAAATTGCAAGCACAGGTTCCATTTAGAAGGCAGGAGACTGACAGGTATTCTTTAACAAAGTTAAGGGCTCCGGTACCTTTAAAACTGGAGAACATGCGAAACAGGTTTGGCCTGCCGTTCGTCTTGTACAAAAACGTGCTGAAAACTCAAAGTTAAAACAAACATAAAAACAATCTCTGTCTGTAGGGGCTGAATCACCTGGGTTCGTGCTGCCTGATCTTCCTCTGCTGGGCTCTCATGTGCTCTTTTACAGCTGCCGTGGCAGAAATCTGTAGATGGGGCAAGAAGTCCGGTATATCTGCTGGGCATCTCATTGAGAGTTATTTCCCTCCTTTCATGACTGTGAGCTTTAAGGGATAGCCCCATCTATACTTTACTCCCCTGTCCCTTAGGAATTCTAGCAGCGGTTTTGGTGCCTGCATAGTAGGTGGGAGAGTTCTGTAAAGAATAGGGGAGACATTTCCAAGAGCTGTCACTTGCTCTTAGGTTAGAGCGAGGGGATCTATTATCGAGATCCTCACAGATGTATTTGTTACGGAGGTGATGGAGGTCGTCGGGCATGGCCGCCTGTTCATCAGTCTGCTGAGTATCAGGGCCTCTGTTCTTTTCCCCGCGGTGGGAGTTTCAGGTAACTGCCAGAAAAAATGATTCAATTATTAGGAGAAAGAATGCCAATGGACACAATCAGAAGGGCCCTTTTATGATTGTGGAAATAATATTGTATTCAACATTTCTGAAATAATAATAAAAAAGTTTTTTTCCATGTTTCAAGTATCTTTTTCACACGACCACCAGGTATGAATGAAGGCGCCTTGTTCTTTGTTGCATCTCTAGATGTTTCTAGATTTTAAGTTTAAAGATCTTGTGGAGGACCCAATACCGGAGTTCATGATTTCATACTTTTCAAACACTGGGTTATTTTTCCGTGTTTTCAAAGAAAAAAAAATCATTGTCACAAGTACAATTTGTGAGGTTAGAAAAGTTATGGTGGGGGTAAAGGAGATGTAAAACTCCTCCACTTAAAATTAAAGGGGTAGCAGAAGCATTATTAAACATCTCATCTACATTCACCAGACGATCCACAGGGGATTTTTGGTACGCGTATGCAAATGAGGTTACCAATGATCACCTTTCGCCTCTATATATACACGGAAAATGTCTGCTGTACTACAGACTTTAGACAAAGCCGCATAAAGGACGACTTGGTTCGTGTTTAATAATTGCTTCTGCTAGCCCCCTAAATGTATACATTCATTAAAAGAGCCACATCGCCCTCTAGTGGTGGGTAATATAAAAATTATTTCTAATGATTTCTAATGGTGATTTTTTTGCAGATGTACGGCAGAATCTGTGACTGAGTTTGGAATTGAATCACAAACAATGTATGTTTAATCATTGTTTACACCGATGAAAGGGACCCTCCAGCCGTCATATTTAGTTCAATGCATATGATAGCTGTGTGCCCTTTCAATTTTCGTGCTGTCCTCCTTGAAAATGCAATCCTTGAAAAACTTTTTGTGAAGGCTCTACACGACACTAAACTATTCCTTTATGGATTAATAGACTGAGCCCATTGTGACTGCAAATGATCCCATTCAGCCCCTGTAGCTGGATGAGGTATGGAATGTGTAGATTATGAATTGTGGCCCACGGTAGCCTATAAATCATAAGAAACCAACAAGTCACCCTATCACTCAGCCAGTAAAGCAAGCAAGAGAGAGAGAAGACAGACTGCTGACGATGGAATACCGGAAAATCCTGTGCTTGAAGGCACCCAGAAACACCGGCTAATAGCAGGAGAATCATTTTTAAGACCTTGATGTGCTCAGGATCAGTGTAAATTGAGGTGATGGGATGAAAAGTAATACTGATCTCTGTGGCACATGTTAGAGATGGAGGGAAAAGCAAGAAGATTCTGGGAGAGGGAACTGCTGACATGCTCAGCGTGAAGCGCCGGCACCCGAGACAGATGCCTCACGCTCCCACCACCGCAGTCGGAGCAGCGCTGAGGCAGGCGGCGGAGACAGAAGGGCACCGAGCTATTGCTGAAAATGACCGCTCGGCAGCCCTTGGGCCCCCCTGACTGGCAGAACTCCAGGGCCCGGTTGCAGTCGCGACCCCAGTAGTTCCACCACTGCATACTACATTCTGACCAAATACTTGTCTATTCTTCATCCGTCATTACCATTAATACATTTATCAGCTACTTTTTGTTGTTGTTCAGTCTGTTTTTGGCATCAGAAATTGCCTGTTGTTTTTGTGCCCACAACACATTTTTAGGTGGCTGTCATGTCACAGAAAGCCGGGGAGGACTACTAAAATCCGCAGTTACAAACAAGTTACCTTACTGATTAACATTGGATGCTTAGACATAACATTCTTCTTCTTTTCTTTACCAGCTGCAATTGAAACAGTTATTACCCATGAATGTAAGGAATATATAGATAATATATGATGCAAAAAGTCTCACAAATAGAGACCTCATAATTTACGTCTGTAGCCACAACTAGCACAACCATGTCGGACAGCTAGTACATCTTTATCCACTTAGTATTCCCATTATTCATTTTCTAACATTACAGCTAAGCCTCTGCTAATATTTAGACTATGATTCTCCAACAGTGAAATATTATAGACTACAAATTGTGATCTGTTTTTTTTGATTTCTCATTAAATGTTTTCCGCAGCTATGAACATCCATACTAGAAGGTTGCCCATAGGCCAGTTCTTATATTCGCTGATGGCAATTGTGCTACATCTACTTCCCATTAATGTCACAGCGCTCTAATTGCATGATGACGAACAAGAAGAGGAAGTGTTTGAAGGGAGTGAGAAGTATACCTCTGTATGTTTCCTGCACCCAGCATCCAGTAAATATGACAAGAAAACGCTCCGTCTTACTTATTGGACTTCATGTGATTTGTCAAGGTGAGTTATACATTTATATAGCTTATTGCAGGTCTTCACAATTACATCAGGTTAGGTCCTTGTTTGAAATTATGATCCCGACCTAAGGTGCAGTAAAGGGGTATAACTACAAACCACGGGACCCTGGTGCAAAAATTGCCCCGGGCCCCACCAACTTCAACAGCTTGTCTGTGCCATCATTGCCCACACAACTGGTCTGTGCCTTCTTTGCCCCCTTCCAACATACAACATATTTAAACACACTTACACATATTACACACACTTATTCATACTTACACACATAAACACACACTCCGTCTCACCCCACTAACACACCCATGCTCACACACACAGTTACACATCCATGCTCACACACAGACGCAAGTACACATCCATGCTCATACACACAAGTACACATCCATGCTCACACCCATCCATACACACAAACACAAATACATATACCCCGGCTTACCTCTCACTGCTCCTGCAGCTTTATCTCTGGCTGCTCGCGTACAGCATTATAACACCAGTTGGTATTATTTTATAGCTATATAAATGTTATTATTGAAAATAATAATTACCTTTATTCTTATTGAGACCTTTTAATTGAGGATTTTTGTGATCTAGGTCATTGTTACAGAGAGTTGGTTATGACCATAACCACAGTTTATTTTCCAAGCCTCATAGCATGTCTGACCCTTCTCTGTTCTATGGTAAGACTACAGAAACCACAGTTAATGTTATTTAGACCACATGACATAAAAAATATATTAAAATAATATAATTTTATATAATTTTCCCACAGTATTGATTTAAAATTACTATACCATCACAATTTGCTTTATGATCCTGCGTCACATGGCAAGCGATTCAGTCTCCATAATCATGTCCAACATGAAATAGTTGTATATGGCAAACAATAAGTATATTCAGGTCTGTGTATTTTTTGTGCCAACAGTTGAAATTGGGTTTTATTCACTAAACCAGGAGTTTATTATTAAGGGCTTCTGTTATTGAAAATCACCCCACAGATTTAACTACACATTATGTTTGGTCGACAGCCTTCCTTAGTAATAAACTGTAAGGGCCCTCTAATTCTTTTGTACCAGTATGTCTTATAATGTGCTAACATAGTTGTCAATTTGAAATGATTGCCTTATGTGCTTTCACTGTCCCCTATTAGGAGATCGTTAACCCACCAGCAAACACACAGGTCAGACTCTTGTGTTTTGTAGCAGCAAAACGTCAGTGTGCATAACGCTCAATGACAACAATTTGGCATCTGACCGTATAAGCGAAAATCCCATTAAATCCCATTAAAAACTAGTCTGTGTTTGAGAAGATTTCAGCTGTTAGATTTTCAAAGTAGACTTATCATATTGGGGCAAAGTCTATTTTTTTAGCATTGTTACGTATAGAGACAAGTGCCACTCATTCATACACATTCATGCTAACACACACGTTTACATACACATATTCATGCTGTCAACAGACACTTACACACAGGGCCGGCCCAAGACATAATGCCGCCTTTAAAAGTTTATAAGGCCCCCCCCCGCCGACGCCATATATCTACCCTTCCTCTCCCTCCCTCTCTATTACCCTACCCTATCCCCCCCCCCTTTGCACTTACCTTTCAGCAGTCCTGCGGCGAGTCTCTTTGCTCTGCCGCGGTGCGTGCTGCTTTACTGCTGAGCGCCGGAAATGACGTTATTTTCCGGCGCTCAGCATAACAAGCCGGCACCGAGACCGAGCTAGAGGGCTCGCAGAGGAGAGAGAGGGAAGCAGAGCGGGTAAGCTAAAAACCACTCGGCGCCCCCCTCTCTCCTCCGCATAAAAAAAAAAAAAAGGCGCTTGGGGCAGCAAAGGGCCGCCTCTTCAAAAGTGCCGCCTGGGGCAATTGCCCCACTCTGCTCCATATTAGGGCCGGCCCTGCTTACACATACATGTTCACACACACTTACACAACAACATTTATGCTAACACCCGAACATATACTCATACTAATACACACACATGCTCATGCTAACACACAAATGCATATAGACACATTAATACACACATACACTTACACACATACTCTCACTCTAACATACATACATACTCACTCTCTTACCCTCTTTTTTTATTCTTACCATTGTTTTGAGAATACTTTTCAAAACTGCATGGTAGTGCCTTGTTTATCAACCTAAGTATGAATTTTCTCTTTTTTTATAGCATATCTCTGTAACACTCTAAACATCACTCAGTCCCCAACGCGTTTAGAGGTAAAGGAAGGCGAGAGAGCTATCATAACATGCAGCTGGAATGCTCTTCCCCCTGTCAGGCAGATCAGAGTGTCCTGGAAATTATATAATATTATATCTGCAGAAAGAAATAACGAAACAACTTTAGCATCTGTTTTATGGGAAGAGAAAGACAATGTCACCATTAGTCCTAGAAGTCATAACAAACGTGATTACATCGTAACTAAGGACAAAGCAGAGATACATATTAACTCTGCTACAAAGAGAGATGAGGGCATGTATGTCTGCGTAATCAATTTCGACATACCTATTCTTCAAAGAGGACAAGGAAATGGTACAACATTAAATGTGTGCCAGACTGGTAAGTATGAGCATTAACCTTAAAGCTTAAGGAATTCACCATAAGTATATAAGCATTATATCATTTTTGGATGATAAAGTACATTGTGACTTTTTCTGAATACACACAAAAATAAAGAATCATAGTTAGAGATGTGATAGGATTCCTTGGTGTGCTAGTAATGCAAACAACCTTCATATGCACACAATTTAAACGGGCACAAAAAAAACTGTGTGGGGGGGAATAATATTCATAGAGCGTTATTCATTTTTGTATTTAAATAATACTCCCCATTTTCTTAGAATAATTGAGTGAGGGATTTTGAAAAAATGATCTATTTTATTTAGGCTATTTAACTTACAAAGCCATTTTATATTGTTACTATACACAAACCAGATTCTATATCCAATCCAGAAATTGAAAAATAGCTATTTATCAGATGGATTAAATCAAAATTGTGCTTTTATGTGAACACATTGTGAACTTTTTTTAATTATATTCTGCTCATACTCATACTCTGTTCACATTTGTCCTGGCTCTGCTAATCTCATGTCCCCATCTGTTTTATTGGGGCACATTTCTGATTGATTGTTGCTTTGTGTTTATTCCCTTAACCACTTTATATTCACGTTGTACGTAATTAAGACTCCCCACTCATGGGCGTAGGAACCCCTAAAAATCTGGGGGGGACAGCATTTTTCCCCATCAGATCCCCAGTTTCTCCCCATCTCTCACACAATCTACCCCCTCTCCCCTTCTCACACTATCTACCCCCTCTCCCCCCTCTCACACTTTCTTACTATCTACCCCCTCCTTACCCTCCCTTCTCACACTATCTACCCCCTCTCCCCCCTCTCACACTTTCTTACTATCTTCCCTCTCCCTACCCCTTCTCACTAGCTACCCTCTCCCTACCCTCCCTTCTCACTAGCTACCCTCTCCCTATCGCCCTGTTCTCACTAGCTACCCTCTCCCTACCGCCCCCTTCACACTAGCTACACTCTCCCTACCCCCCTTCTCACCAGCTACCCTCTCCCTACCCTCCTTTCTCACTAGCTACCCTCTCCCTACCCCCCTTCTCACTAGCTATCCTCTCCCTACCCCTCTTCTCACTGTCTACCCCAAGGGTGTCCAAGTTTTTTCTGCAGTGGGCCACTTCTTCAGAATTGTATACGTGCGCGGGCCGCACTCATTTTTCACTGTGAGAAAATATGGCCTTTAATAAAATATGCAGATTAAAATAAAGTAAATGACACAAAACCTTTACTTTTCCTCTCACTGATTTCTGGGCCTACAAAGTTTTGTGACTACAAATTTATTCTAGGGATGCACAAAAATGAAAATTCTGGACCAAAACATTCATGGTTCACTTAGCCAAAACTGAAAATGACCCCCCACCTTTAAAAATAATAATAAAAACTCACATTTTTAATAAAGTAGGTAACAAACCACAATTGGACAAAAAAAATAGCAATATGACCTGGCATGATAGAAGTGTGATTCCTAACAGCAATCACACTCCTGTCATACCCAGGTAGTCAGTACATGCTGGTACAGGGTGGCTGTAAGTGATGTGCAGACCCCATATTGCTGGCAGCATCAATACACAAGGGGGAAGCTAGCTAGGTTTCAGCATGTACTGGCTGACTTGGCATGATAGGAGTGTGATTACTAACAGCAATCACAGCCCTATCATGCCTAGGTTCCAACACATCCATGCTATCACACACACACATTTATTCATATACTCATTCATTCACAGATTCATTCCCTCAATCACGCATACTGATTCAAACACCCTCCCCACCTCCTTACCTGCACTGCAGCTCCTCGATACCGCTCACAGACTTCAGCAGGGGGCGCGGCCTCCCTCTGCGTTCTCTGGTACTGCACTGAGGAAGCAGGGTGTGATGTGATGTCACGTGAACTCTGCTGGGTTCTGCTTCCTCTGTGCAGTACAGAAGACCCTCCCACAGGTAAGTAGCAGGGCTCTTGTTGTAGCAGGGCTCGAGGTCTCGCGGGCCGCATTTGCGATGTTTCTATTGGGGGGGTTCCTACGGCCCTGGGGGGGATTTCTTCATTATCGGTCCCCCCTCATGAGTTACTGGGGGGGATCTGTCCCCCCGTCCCCCCCGGTTCCTACGCCCATGTCCCCACTTAGTCTTAATCCTGGCCTTATTCTGCATAAATCCATCATAAGAAGAGAGGGGATCCTAAAAGTATACATAACTTTTTCAAGTTGCCCCAATACAATGTATCAACTAATCAGCCAGAAAGCATTCTGGGCTCCTAGAAGACAGGGGTAGCAAGGAGATGAAGAAGGACAGGAGGATTTGGGAGGTATACTATAATTAAAATGTTTTGGTGCATTTACATACTGAGTGCTCAATAGATCCAAAGCAAGACATTTATTATTATTAACATAACTACTGTGTACGATTTCTGTAATTTGCGATGCTTCATTAATTATATTATTTGGATTACTTTACACAGTACAGAAGAGTAATCATTCTGGTTTGGCTCGCATCTCAACCATGCTTCCCGTCATGGTGTTGATTGGATATTGTCTGTGCATACGAAGAAAAAAAGCAAGTATTCATGGTATATACACAGTATATAAACCATTCTGTTATTGCAGTCTTGTGTATGTGATTGTGTACTTGGTTTATTATATATATATATATCCTTAGCTATACCGGGGTACCATTAGTCCTGGGTTTGGAATCTAATTTTGTATTTGAGAAATTGCTATTAATTTGCTACTTTCCTGCTTACTTCGTTGCTCAAGCACATGAAGAAAAACATAAATCTCACAAAATAAACCTGAGCCCTTTGTCTCGATATACTACATTTGTTTAGGTTTCATTTTGTAGGCCTTATATCAGCTTCTTATAATCATATGGTTACATTAAAGAAACAGTATATGCTAAATGATAACAAGGCCCATTCTTTCAGTAATAATTCTTTAGTCTCCCATCTGCACATAGATAGGTTGCCCAATTGATTTTATTTTTAATTTTTATTATTTCCGACCCTGTACACAAGTGAGCACAAAACAAAACTAATATATGGTAAGAAAGAAGAAAATCTAGATATCTAGACAAATGACAGGATTAAAAGGACAAGTTGTATAGGGAATATCCTCAGGATGTTTAATTTAAGCATAACAATATTATTCTGTAATGCTTACTTTTTTTAAAGGTAAAATTAAGATAGAAGAGAGGATACAAGAATACACGGAATTGGACATAATCAATGCAGATAACTATGACGCTGATGGGCAAAGTTCAACATCATCAAATTCTGTAAAAAGGGTAATAACACATTTTACTTTTATATATATATAATATATACCGTATTTGCTCGATTATAAGACAAGGTCTTATAATCGGTGTCGTCTTATAATCAGACCTCAAATAGGTCTGACTATGAGACAACTAAGATCCAGATCCCCCGCAGAGCTGCAGGGGACCTGCTCTATGCGATTCGCGCACACAACTTCCACTGCTGCCGGGAGGAGGTGCGGCTAGCAGCGGGGGTTATCTGCGTCGATCGGTGCGGTAAATTGGACGCAGACAACCCCTTCTGCTAGCTGCACCTCCTTCCGGCTGCAGCGTAAGTTGTCTACGCGAATCGCGTAGAGCTCTACACGCTGCCCTGGCTACATGACAGGAGACTCAGAAGCTCCGGTAAGTTGGGGGGGGCGGGGGAAGGGAGTGTTAAATGGGGGCATAAGGCATTTCTGGAGGCAGAGTGCTCTGTGAAATGCCTTTTAACCCCCTTAATGCCGCTCTGCCTCCAGAAATGCCTTTTTAACCCTCTATATGCCACTCTGCCTCCTGAAATGCCTTAAACCTCCCTATATGCCACTCTACCCCATAATTTGCCTTTTAACCCTCTAAATGCCAGAGTGGCATATAGGGGTATAAGGCATTTCTGGAGGCAGAGTGGCACATAGGGGGTCAAAAGGCATATCATGGGGCACAGTGGCATATATGAAAATCCATAAATTGCCATGGATTAACCCATAGCCTTCCCAACAGATATATTTGCATAGCATATGCTATATACAAGAACTATACAAAGGTCCATGTTGCTTGTACCTATGTTTAATCAGCACACTGCACTGGAAACAGCTGGTCTACACTGCAGTGTATACACACATTGTGTATGTTTTGTCTTTCGACCAAAACAAATTATTCATGTTTCAGCAAAACAAAAAACACAACACAATATTTGGTTGTTGTAACGTGTAGTATTTACAACACTCTCATAAACGCCATTTTTTTTATTAGGCTGTTTTAACAATCTATGAATATTCTGACTACTTGTCAATCAAAAATCCTCATGAAGATAAACCGAAATCATCTACTCACCAGAGCCTTCCTGATTGCCTGGATTCTCAATAAAGTAAACTAGCAAAGTTTTTTAAAATGCCGCAGAAGGATGAAGGGGATGATTTAATGGCAACATCGGCCACTCCTGCCAAAGCTGTGCCCATTTCTTCTAATAAATGAAAAAAAAACTAAGCTAAACTAAAATCTAGTGCTGTATTCAATAAAATAGGTTAGCATTGAGAAAAAGCTGGCTTCATTTCATTTTGTTCCAAAAAACTCTTTATCTGCAGGAGTATGATAAGACAGGTGTGGAGGGCTCACGGTAACCAGGGGGTTCAGGTAACGTGCATTACGCGACCCCACCATAGGAGCACCGCTGCTCACACACAGAGGGCTAGCTGCATCAAAGACAGGGTTCCACGAGAAGTAAGACAGAGGGAAAGAAAGAGAAGATTTGAGTCGCACTTATGACACCGTTAGAGAGAGTTAGTGTAAGTTGAATGGGTGTTAGAGTGAGTTTGTGTTTTAGTATGTGCGTTAGTTGTCGGGAAAACTAAATACTCCACCAACCATACTTTGCTAACCTTATCTGCAGACCTGAAGGCTGCCATTGTTGTCAGTTATGTGATATTTTGGATGACTTTGCCTCACTGAGCTTGTTTATGGCAATGCTCATGAGGTCCATTCCTCCATAAGTCAGAGTGTCCAGTTGGGTTATCAAGACTGAGCTATTGTACTGTTTACCACAGGGAGTATGATAAGCAGTCAGGGCGTTTGTCTAGCAGATTGGTGGTTAAAACACATATATTGTGTGTATAAAGAGGAAATTCCTCCATGTAAAGTGAAATCAGTGCTTAACTCCTTAATGACAAAGCCCGTACACGTATGGGCTCAAAATGCATTGTTTTCAATGGGTTTAGGGACCGCCTACTGCCTTAAACTGTGTTCCGGTTTTGGTTTGATAACATGTACGGAGGAAAACGAAACAATAAAAACAAAATTGGCGTAGACCATGGTGTAAAAACCAACTTATGGGATTGTGCAACCATTTTGGATTGATATAAAATGGTAAATATAAAAATAAAATATGCAACGGAGCATTTTTCTGGTGATAATTTACTAACATGATGTTTTGTGTGTCCTGGATATAATAAAGTAATATTTAATTGAGTCTTCCCATGAACTGAAAAACAAAAACAAATTAACTTTATGAGAAAGTTCACATAATTTGTTGTTTGACCAACAGCAGGACATCTAGAAAACCAGAACATGAGTCAGAGCCGAGTGGAACGTTTGTCTAGTCTAGTCACAAACTGTTATGTGACTAGTGTTCTTTAGAGTATTTGGCACCCGGGGCGGTTACTGTATGTCATGGGGTAAGTGCTGTTTCTGACATCCTTGACTCGATCAACCCAACCCTGAGCAATCAGTCCTGACCTACTGTTTCACTTGCCACCGACTAGATTGCAAGCTCGTCTCCTTTTGTACCAGTTTGTTATTGTGTGTGACTTTAAATTACGTTACTGACTTTGTTGTAACAGCGTTACAGAATATTTACAATAATAAGCGTTAACAGAAAAACTAAAAATGTAAATAAGTTGCATAAAATAACAATTGGACGATAGCTGGTTGCAAAAAAAATTAAATACAATTAGTTTTTAGTCATTTTATGTGCAGACAGTTAAGACTGTAAATGAAGGAAATGGTCAAAATGTTCAAGTCAAAAATATATTAGGTTGTAGATAATGCGGCTTCTACCTGTGGGTGAGCAGGGCTGTATGGCTAGGTTAAAAAGGAAACAATTTACGGTTTTCAGAGATGGAGCGTTTGTTCTGTGGTCTAAACTACAACAGACAAAATGTTTTTTTTATGTCGTTATTTAAATGGAAAGTATTGTCACATATTTTACAATCCCATGTAATAAGTTATACTTAATAAATATACATAGCGGTCATATTAATGTTAGATGTAAAAATGTGTCGGATTTCAAAAAATTACCGCTTTGTGGATGTTAGACCTTGCTGACCTTTAATCTTTTTACACGGTTTTCAGCCAGTTTGTGTCTGACAACAAAATAACAGAATATAATTATTATTAATAATAATAATATTAATAATTATTATTATATTATATAGCCACTATAGTTGATTTAAATGCCAGCTACAGAGCCTGTGCAGAGAGTGTACTTACGTACACTTCATGCTTTCAGAAGATGCAGCCAATATCTTAATGCATGCATTGATCTACATGTAGTAAAATGCATTAATGAATCTGCAAATCAGACCATGACCCATGCATATGCATACCTGGGAACATCTGGGCTCCGGCTACCAGGTGGGACACGGCCAGGACTGCAGACTGAGCGGCGGTCCCGCTGACCTTAATGGGAGTGCGGCTTACACTCTCGCGACCCAGAGGATTCGTGTTTTGACCTTAAGAGTTGTCAAAGCCGAAAAAGTCAAATTGCAAGCACAGGTTCCATTTAGAAGGCAGGAGACTGACAGGTATTCTTTAACAAAGTTAAGGGCTCCGGTACCTTTAAAACTGGAGAACTTACGAAACAGGTTTGGCCTGCCGTTCGTCTTGTACAAAAACGTGCTGAAAACTCAAAGTTAAAACAAACATAAAAACAATCTCTGTCTGTAGGGGCTGAATCACCTGGGTTCGTGCTGCCTGATCTTCCTCTGCTGGGCTCTCATGTGCTCTTTTACAGCCGCCGTGGTAGAAATCTGTAGATGGTGCAAGAAGTCCGGTATATCTGCTGGGCATCTCATGGAGCAGGTCTCTTAGGAATGCTAGCAGCGGTTTTGGTGCCTGCCTAGTAGGGGGGAGAGATCTGTAAAGAATAGGGTAGTCACCCTGTCGATTGAAAGGGTATCCTCATTTACAGTGTTCAGTATGGCTTAGTTTAAAGTGCAGTAGTTCATTTTCATTATGACATCCCTAGGGGCCCTATGGACTCTTTCACTGTGAAGCATTGTGTCCTTGAAGTCAGACGGTAGCCGCTTAAAGTGTTAAGAAATTTCCAAGAGCTGTCACTTGCTCTTAGGTTAGAGCGAGGGGATCTATTATCGAGATCCTCACAGATGTATTTGTTACGGAGGTGATGGAGGTTGTCGGGCATGGCCGCCTGTTCATCAGTCTGCTGTTACGGTCAGGTAGACGAGGGATCCAACAATGCAGGTAAGCACAGCTAAAGAAAGTCCAGAACACAGTCCGAGGTCAGGGCAGGTAGATCAGGTGCAAAACGCTAAACAGGTCCGGGTTCGTAGGCAGGCAGAGAAGAATCGTGGTCGTTTAAACAGGCAAGAGGTCGGTACACAAGGCAGAGATCAAACTAGAATGAGAACTATAGCACGTTTAGAACGGGCAAAGACAAGGCAAACGAATGGAGTTTAAATAGGAAAGGAAACACTCACGTCATCAGCCGCGCCGTAGAGCGTGTCGCGCCCTAAATTGATATTAGGTGCGATATCTGGAACCACCACCAGATGGCGCACTTCCGACGGTTTCCCGGCGTGTGCGCGTGGCGACGTGTCTGGAGCGTGAGCGGGTGCGCGCGCCCGACGAAGAAGGACCGCAAGCCCCCCGAGTGACCGCGGCAGCACCGGAGGCGGAGCCGCCGACGTCGGGGGACCCAGCGGCCAAGGTGAGTGCAGCGGCGGCTCGTGTAACCCGTCGCCAACCCGCGTGCGGGATGGAGGTGGGGTTGCCGACGCCCGGCGAGCCGACGTTAGCAGCCGGAGAGGGAGCCGCGGCAGCGTGCGTAACATCTGCTGAGTATCAGGGCCTCTGTTCTTTTCCCCGTGGTGGGAGTTTCGGGTAACTGCCAGAAAAAATTATTCAATTATTAGGAGAAAGAATGCCAATGGCCACAATCAGAAAGGCCCTTTTTGATTGTGAGAATAATAATGTATTCAACATTTCTGAAATGATAATAAAAAAGTTTTTTTCCATGTTTCAAGTATCTTTTTCACATGACCACCAGGTTGTTGAGGACCCAATACCAGAGTTCATGATTTCATACTTATTATTTTCCACAATCCTGGCCCAGCCAGCTATCTCTATCTACAGTGTACTTTAATTTCTCTTTACCAGCCTGGCCCCCCCTCAACTGAAATTTTGATTTTTTTAAATGGATTTTGGTAGATATTCGTTAGATCCGGTTAGATCAACTGTTTTTTCGTTAGCTCTTCCACGCAGGAGGCGGTATTCACAATCCTATTTTGTGTGCGGGGATGGGTATACATATGAGTTGGCCCCCCCTCAACTGAAATTTGGATTTTTTTAATGGATTTTGGTAGATATTCGTTAGATCCGGTTAGATCAACTGTTTTTTCCGTTAGATCTATCAGGCAGGAGGCGGTATTCACAATCCTATTTTGTGTGCAGGGGATGAGTATACATACGGGCTGGCCCCCCCCTCAACTGAAATTTGGATTTTTTTAATGGATTTTGGTAGATATTCGTTAGATCCGGTTAGATCAACTCTTTTTTTCGTTAGATCTACCACGCAGGAGGCGGTATTCACAATCCTAATTTGTATGCGGGGGATGGCAATACATACGAGTTGGCCCCCCTTCAACTGAAATTTGGAATTTTTTTAATGGATTTTGGTAGATATTCGTTAGATCCGGTTAGATCAACTGTTTTTTTCATTAGATCTACCATGCAGGAGGCGGTATTCACAATCCTATTTTGTGTGCGGGGGATGGGTATACATACGAGTTGGCCCCCCAACTGAAATTTGGATTTTTTTAATGGATTTTGGTAGATATTCGTTAGATCCGGTTAGATCAACTGTTTTTTCCGTTAGATCTATCACGTAGGAGGCGGTATTCACAATCCTATTTTGTGTGCGGGGGATGAGTATACATACGGGCTGGCCCCCCCTCAACTGAAATTTGGATTTTTTTTAATGGATTCTGGTAGATATTCGTTAGATCCGGTTAGATCAACTCTTTTTTTCGTTAGATCTACCATGCAGGAGGCGGTATTCACAATCCTATTTTGTGTGCAGGGGATGGGTATACATACGAGTTGGCCCCCCCTCAACTGAAATTTGGATTTTTTTATGGATTTTGGTAGATATTCGTTAGATCCAGTTAGATCAACTGTTTTTTTTTGTTAGATCTATCACGCAGGAGGCAGTATTCACAATCCTATTCTGTGTGCGGGGGATGGGTATACATACGGGCTGCCCCCCCCCAACTGAAATTTGGAAAAATTTTAATGGATTTTGGTAGATATTCATTAGATCCGGTAAGATCAATAGTTTTTTCGTTAGATCTATCACGCAGGAGGCGGTATTCACAATCCAATTTGTTGAAGATTGTTAATATTGCCTATTTTAGAGTAGATCTAACGAAAAAAACAGTTGATCAAACCTGATCTAACAAAGATCTAACAAATGCAATGATCTTTTGTAAAAATTCTTAATATGGGGGGGCTAACCCGGGGGAGGTCTAAAACAAACACCTTGATGTTTTTTTGTGGGAACAATATACTCACCCACACCCCGACATCCTTCTTTCCCTATTTTAAATTTCTATGCGCAAATCTTTTTTTGCATACGATTTTAACATTAATTAGACTATTAAACTATTAATCAATTAAACTAGACCGAGCTCCCAAAATTTTTATAGACTTTCAAAAATGTATCTAAATGCTGAAATAAACCCAAACTTGTAGCCTGATGCTTCTCACTATAAACACGCTTAGCACAAAAGGCTTGATCCCGGTAATTGAAAGACTTGGCATCAGGTCTTCTTCTCTCCTCATCCCAATTCTGTTTTAAAAAAAATAGATAAAGCATGATATATTCATTATTCCACATGTTCTCTTCCATAACTGTACTTAAATAGAAGCCCAAGGGGGCAATTTCACAAGAACGAGCCTCCTTTATAGATGTTCAGTTTATCACATTACATTACCCCTCACCATACTCTTTACCCAAAGAACCTGATTTTTTCAAACCTGAGCTGGACCCTCTAAATCCTTCAATAACTCCAAAAAGGAACTAATTACCCCACACAATCGCTCAATATTCACAAAATACCAATTGTTTTCACATTGTGTGAGTAGTTAAATCAAAGAATGGTTCCAAAGTAATGGTGCGAGTTATGATAGAGGAGTGAGGTGTGATAGAGCAGTGGCATGTGATAGAGTATGCCTTAGTGTGAGTGTGAGTTTGTGTGTGTTAGAGGAAACGTGTATGGTGAGTGATTGAGTGTGTACGTGGGGGGGAATGAGCCACTTGGTACCAACCATCCCGAGTATTCCCGGGTATCCTTCCCAGTTGTGTGTAAACCAGGATTAAGAGTATAAGTAAAAAAGGGAGTCGTTACATTACAAATACTAATTTAAACATCTTTTGTTTAGATTTGGATTTAAGTGACTCGGTTCTATAATTGTCAGAATGTATTTAAGGTGTGTCTGCTAAGTCATAGCAAATTTAGCAGTTTCTACCCTGCTACTAAGTCAATAGTTGCAGAGCCAAGATCTATTTACTGTAGTAACATTTAACTGAACGACACCTACATTTATCAATGCTGTTGCCAGGTATGTAATATTTACTCAGTGATTAGTATGAGTAAGTGATTGGTTCATACTTAGAGACGTATGCTATATAAATGATAGCGGTATATGCCCTCTCCATTCTGCCTGCATTCAATTATCAAGCTTAGTAGCTACAGCACAGCCCGGTTTGCCAAGATGACTGAATTAGAGACAGCAGTGGCAATGATCATTGATGTCTTTGATCGTTATGCGGCTACTGAAGGCGACAAAGATTCTCTTACCAAAGGGGAACTGAAGACCCTTGTGGAGAAAGAATTGCCTGGGATTCTTTCGGTATGATTGTTTTATAATTCACATTAGGAGGATGTTTCATATTACAACATTTATATTTATACTATATGTGTATAGTTTGTGAAGTGGTGGTTAATGACTGCATATCCTATGCAATACTTTTCTATCCCTATACAATAACACAACCATGATCACACACTAACCAGCTGATCAGTATGACAAACAGTAGAATTCTACTAAGGAAGTTATGATACAAGTATTTATGTATGTATGTATAAATGTATTAGTTGAAGAGTATCACTGCCTAAAATGCTTTGTTTTTTTATCTAGGATCATCGCTCTAAATAATAATATATAATAGAAAAATAATAAGAGTATTTTTGAAAGCGAAAGACTTTGTTGGGCATTTCAAATTTGGTAATTTTGGAAAATCTACATTCTTAAAATTCAGTGCAAAAGCAATCAGTTGTGCAATTTGTGAAACGGTTAAATATACTACCGCCTTAACTCCTTTTTTTTGTCCTGGTCATCTTTAATTGTCACAATGGTTTCCATTTCATTATAGATAGAATCTTTTAGTTTTTGGTCATGCCATTCAGTTTACAGACAAGAATCAAACTACTTACACTAGAGACTAAAAACAAAAAAGACAGCCAACATTTTTTTTTAAAAGAAGATTTAAGGTGCCATGTTTTTCATTTATTTACACAACGTTGTATTGAATTTAAAGAAGTATTTTGAAAAATTATACATATGAAGGTTTCATCTATTACAAACTTGTCTAGCAGTAAATTGTCAAATCAAAAATAGTTGGGAAGCACAATTCATCAAAAAGGTAACCATTGTCTAATAGAAAAATGTTAAATAATGTATTAATGATATTGTTAGTAAGTAGCTTTAAAATACACGTCATCATGAATTCTCCTCATTTTCTTTAATATTTTTAGAGTGCAAAGGAGAACGATGCTTCAGAAGAACTCTTAAAGGATCTTGATCAAAATGGCGACTCCAAGGTGGATTTCAACGAATTTGTTGTATTTGCGGCAGCCCTGGCTTCCATTGGACATGAACGATTCAAAAATGTACCACCTAAGAAATAATATACACATTTTATTATTATATGTAATCTCATCAATAAATCTATCCAACTAATATGTATGTTTGCGTCTATCTATCAAGATTATTTTTATAAAGTAGCATGACAACCAGAGCAAATTTTTTTTTTTAAAGATTCTGCCTCTGGGTGATTTAGAGAGTCCTCTATCATAACAGATAGTGCTTGGCTAACATCAAGCTGGCAATGAATTGATCTCAATTCATAGATCACGTGTACAAAAACATCATATCAACCCTGAACCCAGTTACAGAGCACTATCTTGTTCATTGTGCTTTACTGGCTTTAAAGTAATGCTATGAAGTAGATCGCGTTGCTGATCTGCATAGTTAAAGGTGCTCTACAGCATAGACAGTTGGGGAGAAAGGGCAGATTCTCAGAGTTTTTATTATCTTGAGGTTAATGGGCAGATTCTCAGGGTTTTACCCCAGTCTCAATGAATAGGGGAATGAGCAGATTCCCATTGTTATTACTTTAGCCTCAGGGTCTTGGGGTGAACGGGCAGATGCTTAAGGTTTTAACTCCAGTTTGAGAGTTTTTGGGGGGGATTAGCAGATTCTCAGGGTTTTTACCCCAGGTCTCAGAGTTTTGGAGGGACTGGGCAGATTCTCAGGGTTTTTAACCTCGTGTCAGGGTCTTGAGGGGAATGAAAATGAAATACACACTGCGCGTGAACTTGTGACCAATATGGAAAAATAACTCCCCTACGAGTTCTGCAGCGATCCCCAAAAGATCCCCACCTAGATGTGGACCGTATAATAAATAAAAAGCAGTGTGAGTAAAGGTGAAATATCGCACTCACAAAGCCTCCGTGGTAAATGAGCCCATCGACATCACGTAGAAAAACCCAAGGCGACCCTACGAAGGAATATGGCCAAAAACTAAACTCTTGGGAGGAAAAGAACAAGGTGTTTTGAACCAAAATAAAATTTATCTTAAAGTCCATTCCCCTAAAATAGCGGTATTTTACTTCCCACCGATAGTCCACAAGGATATAAACAATCCCCCCGGGAGATCCATTATCAACGGGATCAGCTTTCTCATATGTAATACCTCAAATATATCGATGTTTGTAGTGACTGTTTCTGCGCTCTCCCCTCTATACCAGCGGCACCTTATTTATGTGATTTCCCATACACATACAAATGTGAAATATACACACAAAAAAAGAATACAAACAATGTATAAAGTGCGCTCAGCATGTGTCTATTGAAAAAAATAAAAAATATATCTATATCTACAACCTGTGTATGTTATGGGTCTGAACGATATCTGGGTATGATTTATCTTAAAACAAGACAAAAAACATAAAACACATAATGGTGTAGTAGATCAGAAAGCAGTATGTTGATTACACAACCATTGCACTCACATGCTTCATAATCAAATTAGGCTCCTCAAAAGGTTTTGTCTCCAGCAAATGGAGTTATAGATGAATGTAAAATATATTGGAATTCATATTCACAATTCTTATACAAACAATTCTAACACCCATTGTGCTCTACATCAACATATAACTTTCATATATAATCTCTTCAGAGACATCACTTGTATTTTTGATAGTAAAGAGCTTTTATATCAATCAGATCAATAGTAAAGAAAAAATAAGGTCATTATTTTTAACAGTAGAAAGCTTTTATATTCATCATAGTCTTCAAATTAGTGGAGGAAAAATATAAAGATAGCTCCATCTTTATATTTAAACTATTTATATCAATTTACAATCAATTTACAGTTTTTAAGAATAAAGCCCAATTAGGTGAAAAAATGGAAAAATATAAATATATAAATAAATCTTTATATTATCTCTAGGTTACTCCCAGATTTTATAATTTTACATACCATAATTTATAGTGATGTATTTGTAGAGATAAAAAATATATAAATATATATTTATAATTTGTTCTAAAGAAAATTATAAAGATCAAACTTAGCATTTAGGCCTTTGGGTTTTAATGTTTCAAATTCAAAGACCCACTTCATTTCTTTTTGTCCTATTTGTTTTATAGTATTGCCTCCTCTCCAGTGTTTATGAATTTCTTATATAGCGCAAAATTTGAATTCCTTTGGATCTTTATTGTGAAACTCCAAAAAATGTTTAGACACTGAGTATTGTAAAAATCCTTTTTTTATATTTCTGATGTGTTCATTAACCCTAATCTTTAATTTCCGTATTGTTCTACCTATATACTGGAGTCCACAAGGGCATTGTCCCGTTAACACCTTCATATATAAAGGACACTAAACACGTCTTAAAAGAAGTCAATTGGATTCCGGATTATATATGGGCCCCAATAGATCTTCCCTATATATATATATCTATATCTATATCTATATCTCTCTATATATATATATATATATATATATATATTGTGGCAAAGTAATGGAGTCTGTCTACATAAGTGGCAGATTGGAACGCTCATTATTCCCAGCATGGGGAGGGTTAATTGCTGGAGGTCAGCAAGGTGGAGCCAATTAACCTGCACTCAGGTGCTTAAAGGGGCAGCCGTTAGAGGCATTAGTTGTCTGGAAATAGGGTGAGAGGCAGGCAAGCCAGAGGCCCTCAGACTGTATCAAAAGGATTTGTTTTTGCTTTGGTTTATTTACACTATGAAGTGCATCGCTGTGGACTGTACAAATCTGCAATAAACCACATCTTGCTTTTATTCTGCTGGTGTTCGGAGTTTCTTGTTTTGATCGGGCCATCCTGCTACAAGTGGTGTCAGAAGTGGGATATTGCTGTTTGAAACCTGTATCAACATGGTGGATGTTTTAAAGGCCCTCCTGCATGCTACTACAGTGCAACAGGAAACCATCCGGCTGATAACTGCTCAGATGGGAGCTATGATGGAAGCACAGCAAGAGGACAGGATTGTCCTAAAAGAGATTGTACAGCAACTCTCAAAAACTACCACAGATGAACAGAGCAGCAGTCCAAAACCAATCCATGCAAATCAGTATCTGCAAAAGATGACGCCGCAAGATGATGTGGAGGCCTATCTAACAGCTTTTGAGCGGACTGCCATCAGAGAGAAATGGCCTCGCACTCAATGGGCTGGTATAGTTGCACCTTTTTTGCTTGGTGAAGCTCAAAAAGCCTATTTTGACCTAGAGGAAGAGGCGGCTGCTAGTTATGATATTCTTAAAGCAGAGATTCTTGCAAGGACTGGCGTGACTCCAGTGATCCGTGCCCAACGGTTCTATAATTGGAAATACCAGGAACAGAAGGCACCAAGATCACAAATGTTTGATTTGATTCATCTGGCCAGGAGAAAACCAGAGAGTTCAACGCCTGCTCAAATAATTGAGACCTTGGTTTTGGATCGTTTTTTGCGAGGATTACCCCAAGGCCTACGAGAGTGGGCAGGGCAGGGAAGCCCTACCACTTATGATGCAATGGTGGCACTGGTTGAACAATATACAGCAGTGAGAGAGTTAAAATCTACATCACAGACTAAAATGCAACAGAACCAAAGACTGCTCACAAGCTCAAGGCCCTGGAACTATGGGAAAAATCAAGTTGTGATCCGAACTGGAGGCCCTGAAGTTTCTCCGGATGGAAACCAGGACTATAAACCCTCAAAGAGATGGCAAACCAGGAAACCTCCAGTTACTTGCTTTGAGTGTGGGGAGCTAGGTCACATAAAAGCTGTATGTCCTCATTTGCAAGAACCTATGGAATGTGGGTATAATTCTATAAATGACTTTTGTGGACTAATCTGTTTGGTTGGGAAACAGACCGAAAAATGTGTATTTGATAAATCTGTTTTGTTAAATGGGAAGGAAACCGTAGCTCTTGTGGACTCTGGGAGCGATATTTCCTTAGTGACAAGCAGTCTCATTCAACCGTCTCAGTTGCTCCCAGGTAAGAAGGTTGGGATACTCTGTGTACATGGCTGTACTGTATCATACCCTACTACCTCTGTAAACATAGGCTATGGGGGCCAAACATTTTCAGTAGTGGCTGCAGTGGTACCTAAATTACCCCATCCCCTTATTCTTGGACGTAATTTCCCGGCGTTTCAAAGCCTGATTCAAAACCCGTGGGAGTCTGTAGAGGAGAACCCGTTTTGTGTTTTCCCATTGGTACACCCAGATTTGTTTTGTAAAAGGCGCAAGACAAGACGTGAGAGAAGGGAAGATAAGCATAGGGGTACTGGGAACTTACAAATGGTTTTGATAAACGAAGGTGTGACCTTACAAGATCCGAGCACTAGTTCCAACCCTTCAACCGAAATACTGGTTGAACCCCAGGGCCAAACCCGAGAACAGGCTAATATTGTGGATTTGGACATTGGTTTAAATCAGTTTGGAAGGGAACAAGTCAATGATTTAACATTGCAAAATGCCCGTAACCAAATTGTAGAAGTTAATGAGACCATGGTCGATGGGCAATCCAGAGACAGGTATCCTCATTTCATTCTTAGAAATGATCTACTTTATAGAGTGATCAGAGAGGAGGGGCAAGAACTTGAACAGCTCTTAGTACCAAGGTCCTTCAGGAGGAAGGTGTTGGAATTGGCCCATTCTCATTTGTTTGGGGGACATTTGGGGGTAGAAAAAACTCAGGAAAGGGTTTTAAGGCGATTTTTTTTGGCCTGGGGTATATGAAGAGGTAAAGCGGTACTGTGCCTCATGCCCAGACTGCCAGCTAGCGACCCCAAAACCTCGTCTAAGAGCACCCCTAATCCCATTGCCAATTATTGAAACCCCTTTTGAGCGAATTGCTATGGATTTGGTGGGACCAATAGAAAAATCGGCTAAGGGTAATCAACATATTCTGGTCATATTGGATTATGCTACACGCTACCCAGAAGCTATTCCCCTCCGCAATACTGCCTCCAAAACCATAGCGAAAGAATTGCTTCAAGTATTTTCTCGGGTAGGGTTACCAAAAGAAATTTTAACTGACCAAGGTACCCCTTTTATGTCCCGACTAATGAAAGAGTTGTGTCATTTGTTACAAATAAAAGCTTTGAGGACATCTGTGTACCATCCTCAAACAGATGGGTTAGTTGAAAGATTCAATAGGACCCTGAAACACATGTTACGTAAAGTGGTTGATAGAGATGGGAAAAATTGGGACACTCTCCTACCGTACTTACTGTTTGCTATTCGGGAGGTTCCCCAATCTTCTGTAGGGTTTTCACCTTTTGAGCTCCTTTATGGTAGGCATCCAATAGGTTTATTAGATATAGCGAAGGAGGAGTGGGAAGAACAAACGGTACCAGGACAGAATGTCATTCAATATGTGGAGCAACTCAAGGGGCGCATTACACAAATTTCTCCCATAGTCAGACAATATCTGGAGGAAGCGCAAAGAAGCCAACAGGTTATTTACAACCGCCAGGCAGCAGTACGTTCTTTCCAACCTGGGCACCGAGTTATGGTCCTTGTTCCCACTGCCGAAAGCAAACTCTTGTCTCATTGGCAGGGCCCATATGAGATTATTGAACAAGTAAAGCCCTATAGAGTTCCCGAGGCAAAAAGGAGTGCAATACAAACAGAAGTAGCAAAAATGTTAGAACTGGGAGTCATTGAGGAATCACATAGCCAATGGTCTAGCCCCATAGTTCTAGTACCTAAGCCAGATGGGTCAGTTCGTTTTTGCAATGATTTTAGAAAACTTAATGAATGCTCTAAATTTGATGCATATCCTATGCCTCGGGTTGATGAACTCATTGAAAAACTGGCACAGGCCAGATTCCTAAGTGTATTAGACCTTACAAAGGGTTATCGGCAGATCCCATTGACAGAAACCGCTAAAGAAAAAACTGCATTTGTGACCCCTGAAGGCCTGTACCAATATACAGTTTTGCCTTTTGGGCTTCATGGAGCCCCAGCAACCTTTCAGAGGTTAATGAATAAACTTCTAAGACCTCACTCCAATTATGCTTCTGCATACTTAGATGATGTAGTCGTCTATAGCCGAGACTGGGACTCCCATTTGGGAAAGGTAGAAGCGGTTTTAAATAGTATTCGGAAAGCTGGTCTTACTGCTAATCCTGCCAAATGTTCTATTGGATGTATGGAAGCCAAATATCTTGGTTATACTGTAGGGAGAGGACTGGTAAAACCTCAACTCACTAAGGCTGAGGCTATTGAACATTGGCCACGCCCTCTAAGAAAGAAACAGGTCAAAGTTTTCCTAGGAATAGTTGGCTATTATAGACGCTTCATACCCCACTTTGCCACTCGAGCTGCACCTCTCACTGATTTGATTAAAGCAAAGGCACCAGATACAGTGAGATGGAATGATGATGCAGAAAAAGCTTTTGCAGACTTGCGTACAGCTTTATGCAGGCACCCCGTTTTAGTAGCCCCGGATTTTAAGGAACATTTCTTTTTGCAAACTGATGCTTCTGATGTGGGCCTGGGGGCGGTATTATCTCAGATGATAGGAGAGGAGGAACATCCTGTTGTTTTTAAGTCGTAAGTTGTTGCCAAGGGAGCAGAAGTATGCTACTGTAGAGAAGGAATGTTTGGCCATTAAGTGGGCAACCGAAACATTAAAATATTATTTGTTGGGCAGATCTTTTACCCTCATCACTGACCATGCTCCACTACAATGGATGCAGAACAACAAAGACAAGAATACTAAAGTCACACGTTGGTTCCTCTCTTTGCAACAGTTTAAATTTGTTGTGAAGCATAGGGCTGGGCTATTGCATGCCAATGCAGATGCATTGTCTAGGGTGCACAGTTTCTTGTCGAAGGCCGCTTCACACACCTGTGTTAAGCTGAGGGGGAGGGTATGTGGCAAAGTAATGGAGTCTGTCTACATAAGTGGCAGATTGGAACGCTCATTATTCCCAGCATGGGGAGGGTTAATTGCTGGAGGTCAGCAAGGTGGAGCCAATTAACCTGCACTCAGGTGCTTAAAGGGGCAGCCGTTAGAGGCATTAGTTGTCTGGAAATAGGGTGAGAGGCAGGCAAGCCAGAGGCCCTCAGACTGTATCAAAAGGATTTGTTTTTTGTTTTGGTTTATTTACACTATGAAGTGCATCGCTGTGGACTGTACAAATCTGCAATAAACCACATCTTGCTTTTATTCTGCTGGTGTTCGGAGTTTCTTGTTTTGATCGGGCCATCCTGCTACAAGATATATATATATATATCTATACTTATATATATATATATATATATATATATATACGGCCATTCTCCACTAGAGAGGTATACAGGCAGTTAGAAGAGTTGCTGGAGGACAGGGATTTAAATAAAGTTTATTTTGAGCTGCATTTTGAAACACAATTATTATATTATATACAGTTATGTGGTACAGCCATGGGCACCAGGTTTATGCCAACATCTACCGTATTTGCTCGATTATAAGACGACCCTGATTATAAGACGACCCCCCAAAATCTGAATATTAATTTAGGAAAAAAAGAAAAAGCCTGCATATAAGACGACCCTATAAGAAAAAAGTTTTACCAGTAAATGTTAATTCATGTAAACTATTTAATTTTTTTGTTTTTATTTGTATTTTGCAACCTGCCCCCCAGTTACGCACATCTGCCCCCAGGCTTGCCACTCCAATATGCCACTGTGCCCCATGATATGCCTTTTAACCCTCTAAATGCCACTGTGCCCCATGGTATGCCTTTTGACCCCCTATGTGCCACTCTGCCTCCAGAAATGCCTTATACCCCTATATGCCACTCTGGGGGAAATTCCCTGTAAAATTGCCGTTGCCTCCCATAATCCCATCATCCTAACCTGTGTGAACAGGCCCACGGACGCTTCAATTTATTGGCAATATCTAGATATTTCCAATTCCAGCGCAAAACCCGTTACCCTCGTCCAAAGTCAAGGTTCAATCTCCACCATCCCGACAAAGCTTCTGGAAGTGATGAAACGCCCGACGCTGATATCCGGCGATTTGAAGATTCTCTCCCCGGAAGTGAAAAACACCGGAATCTACACCTGCAGATATGGAGAGGCGGTTCTAGCTCATTACGCCCTAGATGTCCAGAATGTAGAAGACATTTACATTTCTCATGCAAGTCTGGGGCAGATGGTGCAACCTAATACCACTTTAGACTTTGGAGATAAGGGTTCGGTTGAAATGTTCACGGTTTGGGGGGAATGGCAGCCCTGTGATAGGTGCGGGGTTCAAGGAGAGAGGAAGAAGCTTGGCTTTTGCTACGCCAGGATGAACATCAGCTTGGATCTGGAAGAGAAGGTTTGGCCGTGCGGCCTCCTAAGAGTCATCTTCAAAGAACTTCCATCTACTCACAAACCTGAACTCAGGATAGAGATGTGTGAAGACAGCTGCAAGGAACCAACATCTTCCGAAAATGAGGTTCAGCTTCTTCTGACTGACAACTTTGATACAAACCTCCACGCCGACGCATTACTCAAATGCCCCACGGCCTCCATTTACAGGTAATGATCTATATCTCATCATGTTTAAAGGGGAAGTCCCCCAACGCTGTGTAGAGTAATAACCCCCCAAGAGCTGTATAAAGTAACACCCCCCAGCTTTGTATACAGTTATAACCCCTAGGGCTGTATACAGTTATAACCCCCCCAGCGCTGTATACAGTGATATAACCCCCCCCCCAGCGCTGTATAGAGTAGCAGATAAAATGGAATGAAGGATATTTATTTACTCTTTCTATGCATTATTTTGCAGACCTGTTTACTGGGAGCGTGAATGTGTTTCTATATCACGTCTACAACAGCTCCGTGGCAGCAGCCCGTATATTTTGGATAACACCACCGGCGGGGGATCCTTGCTTATTCCAAATCTCAACCAATCAGATGCCGGAATTTACAAATGTTACGTGAATCACCGCCTGGCCGGGAGGTTTAATGTGATCGTCCATAAGCTGCAGTATACGTGGGAAGTGTGGCTCTATACTTCTCTGGAGTCACTGATACTTGGCATCGTCTTATTCCTAATCTTCCTGATAGTTCTAGGCATTGCCTTGGCTTTCAACAAACCTTGCAATGATGCCATCAGCAAATTACCGGTGTAAATGTGTTCAGCCTCATGTCTAACTGCCATCACCTTTATGTTTGTTATCAACCGGAAATAAAAAAACATGATTTTGGAGGCATAATTAATGTATCATGTAATTATTTTATTGGGATTGATGAAGATGCTTTGATGTCCATCAAGAAATTTGTCTACTCAGCATAAATTGTCTACTCTCAGGGTTTCTACACCAGTCTCAGGGTCTCAGAGTAAAAGGGCAGATACTTAGGGTTTTGGGGGGGAATGAAGAGATTCTCATGGCTTTTACCCCAATCTCAGGGTCTTACAGGGAATGCAGATTCTTAGGGTTTTTACCCAAGTCTCATGGTATTAGGGAGAAAGGGCAGTGTTTCAGTGTGTTGGGGGGAATAGACAGATTATTAGGGTTTTTACACCAGTCTAAGGGTCTGTTAGCAATCACACTCCTATCATGCCAAGTCATATTGCTAATTTTTGATGTCCAATTGTGGTGTGTTACCTACTTTTATTAAAAATGTGAGTTTTTATTATTATTTTTAAAGGTGGGGGGTGATTTTCGGTCTTGGCTAAGTGAACCGTGAATGTTTTGGTCCAGAATTTTCATTTTGGTGCATCCCTAGAATAAATAGAACTATTTAATTTTTATTTTTTTTAACACTTAAAGTTTATTGGGTTTACAATAGACCAACCAAAGCAAAAAGAGACAAAAAATGAGTACAAAAAAAATCGCAGTAATAACAATAAAAAATGGAAATCCAATAAAATATACTTAGTACAGAAGGCATACTGACACATGGAAAGAAAAAGGAACAAAGACAAAAAAAAGGAAAACAGAGACTTAGAAGTACAAAAGAACACCAGACAACACAGAGAGAGGACAGACACACATATAGGGAAATAACAAGACGGGTGGAGACTTTTAATTATCCTGAATTTGTAGTCACAAAACTTTCTAGGACCAGAAATCAGTGAGAGGAAAAGTAAAGGTTTTGTGTCATTTTCTTTATTTTAATCTGCATAAATTATTAAAGGCCACATTTTCTCTCAGTGAAAAATGAGTGCGGCCCACGCACGTATACAATTCTGATGAAGTGGCCCACTGCAGAAAAAACTTGGATACCTGGGCATCAGAAACATAAATGACAGTAAAGGGAGATTTGCCATGTGGAATACGGACCTACAGCGCCTGTTTCAAATAAACAAGGCCTGACCTCACTACTTCCAACAGGACCAGACTCGGGTCTGCCTTACAAAGGCAGTGGCATAAATAAATAAAAAATGGCATAAATGTACCCAACCAACAGCCACATGCTAAGAGACAGGAGCAGCAATACAATTATCTGGGTATCTCACAGGTATATAAACCTACAGCTTAATAAATAAATATCAACTTTCTAACATTTGCCTCAAATGTCTCTTTCCCCCGATGTTGCGTGTAACCACTAACAGCCCAATTCACCTCCCTAGTAGTCAGACTTCCGATCTCTGAATTTCACAGGTTTCTTCTTCTAGTAGAAGGATCTGGGGTTGCAGAAGTGGCAAAAGGTGATCATTGTGTACATTGTTTGCATGCACCTACCCAGAATCCCTTGTGGTTGTGGCAGCACCATGAGATTTCTGAGGTAAAAACAAGCCTTCTGGCTTGTCTGGTGTTTTGTAGCAATGTTTTTAGCAACGCTTCTACTACCCCCCCTAGTTTTTACATGAAAATATATACAAGCATTTGACATTCATATGTTATTTCATACTTCGCTGTGCGATTCACTACCAATCTCTTATCTATGTTCATTTAAATATTCTTATGTATAGCACAGGTTTCTTCAAATACAGAACATTTCTAATACCCCCAGTAATATCTCACTTCCATTATTTAGGATGTAGCAGAGGCATTATTAAACACTAGTCTACACCAACCAGAGAAGCCAGAAGACTTGTTTTTCCCTCAAAAATCTTGTGGTGCTGTCACAACTGCCAAGGATTCTGGGCAGGTACAAACAAGCTTTTGCCTCTGTGTCCACTTTATACATGGTTCCCTCACAGCAAGCGTCTTCTGTACTACGGCCTTTAGACAAAGCCCTGGACAGAGACGCAGAAGCCAGATCGCTCACTGACAGCTGTTTTGTCCTTTATGGGACTCATCCGGATGAGGTTGTGATAATGTTACAGCTTGAGGCTTGGAGCAGTACGAGAACCACGCATCACAAATGTTATTGAGAGAGATAAAGGTGGAAAAACCCTCACTTAAAATTAAGGGGGTAGCAGAGGCAATATTAATCAGTAAGCCAGTATCCAACCTCATGCTGATGAGGACCAAACAGCTGACCGTGAGCGGTGGTCAGGCTTCTGCATCTCTGTCTTTGTCTAAAGGTTGTCTAGACATTCCCTCCAAGGGGTCCATGTATAAAGTGAGTATAGAGGCAAAATGTTGATCACTGTTAACCTTATTTGCATGCGCCTACCCAGAATCCCTTGCAGTTGTCGCAGCACCACAAGGCTTCTGTGGGAAAAACGAGTGTTCTGGCTTGTATGGCGGGTGTAGATTAGTGTTTAATGCTTCTGCTACCCCCTAAATTTTCAATGGAATGGGTTTTCCATCACCTTTACCCCATAACTTATTAATAATTTACTCTTATCCTGTGGATAACTCGACTGAAGTGAAACTGTAACACGTAATGATCATATTAGTAGAAATGAATCATAAAACAATAATGGCTTTTTCAAGGCTTGGTAGTTCACGTTAAGGTTAACTTGAGGATTGTTTAATAATCTGGTTGAAATAAAGGCAAACAAAGACATATGTGTGTCCTGTTAGGCACAAAGGCTGCCATGCACTTTGCACAGATTAGTTCCACCGCTTGCAGAGCTGTTCTATTACTCACGTCGCAGGTTATTCTTATCAAGCAGGCACCCGGTAACACTAATGTTGGAAATCGATAAAGCATAGGCACTTTGTCATATGTGATCACTAGTAAAACAAATTTAAACATGTTCAACATAAAGTAAATGGCATGGTCAGGTAGCTCAGTGTTATAGCAAGTACAACGATTGTGATTGCAAAGGTTTATTGAACATGAATCACTTAGGTTACATATACCATGTGGGCTTCCTACATATAATACCAGATGGTTAATCAGAAATGCACTCATAAGCTAAATGGTAAAACAAAGAGTAACAAAACTAATAATGAGTAAACTTGGTGCCGGCCAACTCTTCGTGTTTGTCTTTGTGGGGAAAAAAATCTTTGTATTCCACAAAAATCTGCCCGTTCCTGTGTTCGGTTCGGGCGAATATTCGTGTACATTCTTCGTGTTTGTTTTTTTTTCTTCGTTTTTTGTAGAAGGGGTTAATACGGGGTTAACCATATGAGCAACACTATTGGTCGGCGGCAGGGGCCTCCTCTGCCATCAGCCCCCTGCTGGCGACCAATAGAGTCGCTTGTACAGACTTTTAAAATCTTGGTACCGCAACTTGGCCGGGGTCCCCGTTCCAATAATTAAAGGTCCGTACGAATTACCAGATTTCCGCTCCTGTTATCTACGCAGCATCACAGGGGTTAACGGGAGCGGAAATCCGTAGATTCGCCGCCAGGAGTTAAAGGGCCATAAGAACGACATTATTGGTGGCCGGCAGGGGCCTCCTCTAGCATCAACCAATTGCCTAAATAAGGTAGGCTAGATAGGGAAGGGACCAGGGAGATTAGTAAACGAAGACGAACACGAAGATTCTTCGTGTTGTGTGTCTTCATCTTCGTATACGTTTTGCCGTCGCCATGTTCATATGTTCGGTATTCGGGCTGAACAACGAAAACACACCAAGTTTGTTTTCATGTTCAACCCAAATACGAATGCACAAGTCTAATAATAAGTATGGTGCCCTCCAAGTCCTATAGTAACAGGTGAAATATAAAACAAAAGGCTAGCACTCAAAGAATACACAAGATAATCAAATAAAGAAAGCAAATATACCCTTGACAAGGCATATTGCTGAAGCGTTGGGAGATCGCATGGGGTGTCAGCCTGTCCTGTCTGTATCTGTTACTCTTGGTATGCAACTTGTACTGATACTATTTATTCTGTGGCTATTTATCGTCAGTAAATGTATATTTGCTTACTTTATTTGATTCCCTTGTGCATTATTTGATTGCTAGCCTTGTCTTTTATATTATACTAATGTTTTATATTATAATAATATCATATGGCCCACATTTAGGCCAGATGCCACAACCATAGAGAAATACCGTATTTGCCCGAATATAGGCCGCACTTTTTCCCCCTACGTTAAGTCTTTAAAGTGGGGATGCGGCCTATATTCGGGGTCTAGTGCAGGAATGTGCAATTCGTATCGCCCGACGCCCGGGACATGCAGTTCCGGGCGCCGGGCAGGCAGCGGGGTTAGGATACAGATCCCCCGCAGCGGTGCAGGGGACCTGCATCCTACTCTCTGATACACTGAGACAGCCTCTCCTGCCGGCACTTTCCACAGGGGGAGTGTTGGCACGGGAGATTGTCTAAGCGCATCGTGCAGACGTTCACCGGCTGAGGCGATGCACGTAAACGACCTCCGCTGCCGACATGTCTACTCAATGTGCTTTAACAATCTCCCTTGCCGGGAATTCCTACGGGGGGATTCCCGGCAAGGGAGATTGTTAAACCACTTCGTGCAGACGTGCCGGCAGCAGAGGTCGTTTACGCGCATCTCCGCAGCAGGTGAACGTCTGCACGATGCGCTTAGACACAGAGTGGCAGCATGTCTCGTGGGAGGGCAGAGTGGCAGTATATATCGGGTGGAGGGCAGAGTGGCAGTATATATCGGGTGGAGGGCAGAGTGACAGCATATCTGGGGGGCAGAGTGGCAGCATATCTGGGGGGCAGAGTGACAGCATATCTGGGGGGCAGAGTGGCAGCATATCTATTCTACGGTTTTTTTTTTTACTAAGAAAAAATTTTTCTTCAGGAAAAGCACCTAACTTTTAGGGTGCGCCTATACGAGCCAATACGGTATTACTTTTTTATCAAATATGTGTATTTCACACACAAGACACTGCTAAAATACCCATTACCGTATTTGCTCGATTATAAGACGAGGTTTTTTTCAGAGCAAATGCTCTGGAAAAATACCCCTCGTCTTCTAATCGGGGTCGTCTTCTAATCAGACCTCAAATAGAGGTCTGATTATGAGACCAAGATCCATATCCCCCGCACCGCTGCAGGGGACCTGGATCCTCCTGTCTCCCCCCCATTTAACACCTCCCCACACACACACTTACCGGTACCGGCGCTTCCTGCTGTATTGCCTGCAGCCGGAAGGAGGTGTGGCTAGCAGCGGGGGTTGTCTGCGTCCTGTCGCGCAGACCTTCCCCGACTGTCAGAGATCAGAGTTCCCCGCACCGGTGCGGCACCAGTGCGGGGAACTCTGATCTCTGACAGCCGGGGAAGGTCTGCGCGACGGACGCATACAAACCCCCGCTGCCAACTCCACCTCCTTCCGGCTGCAGCGGAAGGAGACGTCAACCCGCTGCCCCGGCAATACAGCAGGAAGCACCGATACCGGTAAGTGTGTGTGTGTGTGTGTTAAATGGGATTTCTGGAATGCCTTTTACCCCTATATGCCACTCTGGCATTTAGGGGGTTAAAATGCATATTATGGGGCAGAGTGGCATATAGGGAGGTATAAGGCATTTCAGGAGGCAGAGTGGCGTTAAGGGGGCATTTAATAGAGCACTCTGCCTCCTGAAATGCCTTATACCTCCCTATATGCCACTCTGCCCCATAATATGCCTTTTAACCCCCTAAATGCCAGAGTGGCATATAGGGGTAAACACAAAAGTTATGGGGCGCAGAAATATATATGGGAAAAAACACCTGAAGTAAATATAGTGTCTTTAATAAATATAAATATACATTGGTGTAAAAGTGTCTATAATATAAATAAATAAAATAAAAATTAATCTGACCAGCAAAAGAACTTACATTAAGTCCAAGCACCCAAAGTGCATTAGTGCATGAATGTAAACAGACCACTGGTTCCAGAATAAATAAAGTTCAAATGAGTCCTTCCAAACGCGTTTCGCCAATTGGCTTCTTCAGTAGAAGTATTCAATTCAGTAAGTAGTTTTCTTCTGTTTCTCTAATGTTTTTATATCGATATATCCGTGTAGGTGTTGTCCCACGTCGTCCCTCTCTCGTACATTATATTTTATATTGGGGTAATATTTATTTATAATTTTTATATTTAATATACATATACCATACACTATAATATTTTATCTCAACACAGATTATAACAATATATAATATTTTATATTTATATTTATTTTTATATCATATCTCAGCCATTTATAATATTGGATTAATCATAATATTCTATCTCAATATTGTAGCATATAGTACATATAGCTTTGTAATATATTATATAGATAGAATCACTCCTTTTATCCATTTTAAAAAAGTAAATTAATCTTTTAGTGAGAATAATATTAGACCCTCATTATCTTGATCTCTATATATATGTATAATACTTCCTCTATTTCTATTTAGTATTTTTATTATCCAAAAAATATGGTTTATCTCTATTTCTATTTTTATCTTCATTTTTCCATGATATTTTTATCTTCACTTTTCCATGATATTGAATATATAATTTATTCTGGATAATGATCTGGTTCTTTTAGAGATAGTACACACCTATATAAATATACACAAATAAACTTAGACACTTTATATATTATATATACACAAAAATACACAAAAATAAATTTAGACACCTTATTTTATTTTATTCAACTTTATTTCATTTTTTCACTTTATTCACATAAAAGCATTAAACACATTGTCACAAAAGCAATAGATCACATTCTACGATATTTTTACATAAACAAATCAAATTAATTAAACTAAATTAATTATTCAAACACAATTGCTTTTGAATAATAGCTACAAATACACGTAATTTTTCACTATATTGATATAGACAATTTAAAAAGGGTTATAACAAATCCAGGATATCCGTTTTTCATCTTTAAGTTTTTTTCTCCCGTCCCGTTCTTCCTTCAGTTTGACCCGTTTTTTCTGACACAGTGGTTAATTAGAAATTTACTTACCTGTTAGGTTAACTCTAACCATTTATATCCTTTTATTCCCCATGCATTGGGAGAACCGCTATACGATCTCCCTAAACGAAGGCTGAAAACCTCTGGTCGATTTCGGGGTCTCTTAAAAATATACGAGACGTGATGGTTACTACAGAGGAGGGATGAGTGGTGCGCGATGACGCACACAACGTACAATGGAGCGTGATGACGAGACGCGATTGGACGGGTGGTGCGCGATGACACATACAATCTGTGGCGGAGCGTGATGACGTGTACGGAAACTGGGGTATACACGACACACAACTACCTTTAAAGAAAAAAACGGACGATACATAGTACGCGATGACGTACATGACACGACGTTGCACCATTGGACGAGAGAGGGACGACGTGGGACAACACCTACACGGATATATCGATATAAAAACATTAGAGAAACAGAAGAAAACTACTTACTGAATTGAATACTTCTACTGAAGAAGCCAATTGGCGAAACGCGTTTGGAAGGACTCATTTGAACTTTATTTATTCTGGAACCAGTGGTCTGTTTACATTCATGCACTAATGCACTTTGGGTGCTTGGACTTAATGTAAGTTCTTTTGCTGGACAGATTAATTTTTATTTTATTTATTTATATTATAGACACTTTTACACCAATGTATATTTATATTTATTAAAGACACTATATTTACTTCAGGTGTTTTTTCCCATATATATTTCTGCGCCCCATAACTTTTGTGTTTATCTGTATCTTTTACACTTTAAGGAAGAGAGTTATTTATGTGGATAGCTGCATTTTTATCTGGGAAACACATATTTATTTCTCACTTTAAAATTTTCACGTGATTTTAGGCTTTTGTTTTTTATGGCATATAGGGGTATAAGGCATTTCTGGAGGCAGAGTGCTCTATACAATGCCTTTTAACTCCCTTAATGCCACTCTGCCTCCTGGAATGCCTTACACCTCCCTATATGCCACTCTGCCCCATAATATGCATTTTAACCCCCTAAATGCCAGAATGGGATATAGGGGTATAAGGCATTTCTGGAGGCAGAGTGGCACATAGGGGGTCAAAAGGCATACCATGGGGCACAGTGGCATATAGAGGGTTAAAAGGCATATCATGGGCCACAGTGCCATATTGGAGTGGCAAGCCTGGGGGTAGATGTGCGTAACTGGGGGACAGGTTGGAAAATACAAGGAAATAAAAACAAAAAAAATATTTTTCTCAATCATAGCTTTTATTAAAAAAAAAATAGTTTACATGAATTAACATTTACTAGTAAAACTTTTTTCCTTTAGGGTCGTCTTATATTAGTTAATATTCAGATTTTGGGGGGTCGTCTTATAATTGAGCAAATACGGTAATTCGCTGCACCAGCATGTAGTAATGTGTTTACTTTCCCTGATTGTAATTGAAACTTGGAGAATGGATTACCCACTCTGTATTGCCACAGCTGGTCCATGTCAATGAGTCTCTTTATATTACCGTATTTGCTCGATTATAAGACGACCCTGATTATAAGACGACCCCCCAAATCTTAATATTAATTTAGGAAAAAAAGAAAAAGCCTGAATATAAGACGACCCTATAGGAGAAAAATTTTACCAGTAAATGTTAATTCATGTAAACTATTTTTTTTAATAAAAGCTATGATTGAGAAAAATATTTTGGTTTTATTTCCTTCTATTTTCCAGCCTGCCCCCCAGTTATGCACATCTGCCCCAGAAATGCCTTATACCCCCTAAATGCCACTGTGCCCCATGATATGCCTTTTGACCCCCTATGTGCCACTCTGCCTCCAGAAATGCCTTATACCCCTATATGCCACTCTGGCATTTAGAGGGTTAAAAGGCATATTATGGGGAAGAGTGGCATATAGGGAGGTTTAAGGCATTTCAGGAGGCAGAGTGGCATATAGAGGGTTAAAAAGAGATTTCTGGAGGCAGAGTGGCATTAAGGGGGTTAAAAGGCATTTCACAGAGCACTCTACCTCCAGAAATGCCTTATGCCCCCCATTTAACACTAACTCCCCCCCCACCCCACTTACCGGTACTTCTGAGTCTCCTGTCATGTAGCTGGGGCAGCGTGTAGACTAACGCTGCAGCCGGAAGGAGGTGTGGCTAGCAGCGTGGGTTGTCTGCGTGCATCGCGCAGACCTTCCCCGGCTGTCAGAGATCAGAGTTCCCCGCGCCGCACCGGTGCGGGGAACTCTGATCTTTGACAAACGCTGCCCCAGCTACACACCGAGGACTCAGTACCGGTAAGTAGGGCGGGGGGGAGAGACAGGACTTAATTTGTGTTTGCCATATATATAAAGAATAACAGGTTACCGAGTCAAGAAGTTATACTAGTTTTTTTAACAATGGGCAATGTAATACATTATTACAAAGAGAAACATAATAGGAATATGCATATTTCAGATTAAGATTTCACCCATATTGAACGCGAGACGCTTACTGAATGACCTGCACTGCCTGGGCGGCTGCCTGCCTCCCATCAAGTGACCGCGACCATGCTTCTAATGAATGACCACGGCCAGCGGTTCGCGGTTGCAGGATGCACGGCTGCCGGCGCCTACTTTGGCTATAGGTTGCGCCAGGCCCTGGTTATTGTAATAGTGGAGCGTGAAAAGGAACAACATTACACATGTAAAGAGGTACTGGTACAGAAGGAAAGAGCAGCCCATGAGGATTTTCGGCTATTTCTGTTTGGCTTTTCTTTTCCATGCTTATTGGGTCTCTTTAAAAAGCTCTACATTCCTATATTCTGTCTCAAATAAAAATAGCCAGCTTTGCTAATATGATGAATGCACTATTTTGAAAATAGAAAATGGATCAGCAAATTGAAACCTCACGAGCTTTCAGGAACCATTTGCTTTTTTGTCATTACATTTTTTTATGGAAATATGTAATTAAACCTGTTGCCAGTAGAGTGCGCTGTTGTATTTAATGTCCTATCTTCTCATGCACAATAAATTGGAAAGTTCTAAATAATAATTATTACATAAATCTGTGTACAATGCATCTATTCTATAAACATTGATTGTTATCTATTACAACCCCACCGTCCAGGTTCTTGGTACAGTGTAGATCATGGACAGCTTGGGGACATTCTCTGACCGGCTCAGCAAGCTGTGACATTAAGATCTTTATTTTTGTTTAAAAGCAAAGTTTCCGACCTTTACATCTGAAGCTTTGCTGAAGTCCTCACACATCTGGACAAGTGCACTCTGCGCAAAAGCGGTCTTTATCTGCTTCTCGAATCTTCTTTCTGGTATGGAGACCCCTCATAACCCAGTGCAATGCGGCCTGTGAAGAACACGGCAGATAAAACAGACTGTTTTATTCTTTTTAGATCACTTTGGAACAGCTCACTAATTGGCTGCTTCTAGCATCATCTGACCACAGAGGAAGAGGGGCGCTGTAGCTTCTACCTCAGGGTATTCCTTTATTTTTGTAGGGGCTGTCAGGGACAGTAAACCAGGCAAAATACAATCATAGCCTTGTAAAAGGAATTCCGCTTTTTTGGTGAAAGTTGAAAAAAGCCCACTGAGGAATTAATGGCAGCCCCATATGCTATGCAATAAAACCAGAAATACGGTAACCAACATCTCATAAAATGTACACATATATTTTAGTATTTTTTTTATTTTTAATATAAGCTGAACCTGAACCAAAGAATACCTGTCACGTTAAAGAATCATTGAAAATACGGTGCATTCTATTCTATCATTCTCTAATACCATGTAGCATTGGTGCAGCACATGAAAAAAAATGCAATAAAAAATGACAGGCATTGTATTAAGCGCTGCGTAAATTGTTGCCGCTATAAAAATAAAAGATAATAATAATATTAATTACCAAAGTACTGCGCTACGTCCACATTAGCTGGGATTTACACGGAGGAGAGAGGTGAGATCTCATTTACAGAATAATAAGCGCATGAAGCAGGCAAAGATGTTGACTCATTAACCCCAGCTCACAATTTATGAGAAGTATCCCCTCTATAGGTTTAAGTGCAAAATATTGGGCCCTTGGTTATATTTCTTAGGGCCGCATATAAATATATGTTTAAAAACATTTTTACGTGCATGCAGATATCTATTACACAGCTGCTGTACGCTTTTACCAACAATGCTCTCTTGAGTAGTGAATCAATTGAGATGTAGCTCCTAAGGAGACATAGATGACCTCTACTTTCTGGCATTTACAAACACAGACTGTGAGATATCTTCCAAAGTACAAGGTAAGTCTCTGCCTTTTCTAGAGCTGTTGCGTACGTTCCCTGGTGTATTAAAACTGATTCGTATTTTTTTTTGTTTATTGAAGCCCAAGGTGGAAGTGCTTCCATATCTGGTTAAGTAGAACGGGTCAAATAAGGTCCTCCAGGAGCAGGACCGGACTGGCCCACCGAGAAATTACCCAGTAGGCCGCCTTCACTGGGGCTGATATTGAGGCCGTGCATCCAGCGATTGCCCCAGGACACTACAAAATTCTTAACAAAGGGCCACTCGCGAAGGCAGTAACACAGATCATCTTTTACAGTTCCGTTCACTAAATAAACACGTGCAACAATATTTACAGATTAAATATGTAATATCATCAGCTCCAGTGGAAACCAAGCCAAGTGCCCCTTTAACACAGCATATAGTCACCAAAGTGGAGCTGCTTTAAAAATTTGGATGCCTCTCCGTCCCCATCAAGTTATCCTCCACCTTTAAAGGGGTCCTTTCAAATATCCCCAGATACGTTCTGCATCATGTAGAGGTAAGTTAAAGAATCCTGTCTGCCATTTTGTTTGTCTCCTTAAGGCTCCCTGTCTCTTAAAAACAGTGTTTAGAAGTTTATTGAAATATTGCAGCTGCCTAGAAACAGAGTCCTGCCATTCATACACAGCCACTCCCTATGTATTACATCACAGCAGTCACACCACCTGCCCTTTCACACTTATACATGTGAAACAGCAAAGCTTTACGGATTCTTATACACAGTAATGATGGGGTGGGAGTGTTATTGAGTGATGTAGAGATGTATGCTATATAAATGATAGCGGTATATGTCCTCTCCATTCTGCCTGCATTTAATTATCAAGCTTAGTAGCTACAGCAGAGCCGGTTTGCCAAGATGACCGAATTAGAGACTGCAGTGGCAACGATCATTGATGTCTTTCATAATTATGCGGCTACTGAAGGCGACAAATATTCTCTTACCAAAGGGGAACTGAAGACCCTTGTGGAGAAAGAATTGCCTGGGATTCTTTCGGTATGATTGTTTTATAATTCACATTATGTTAGGAGGATGTTTCATATTACAACATTTATATTTATACTATATGTGTATAGTTTGTGAAGTGGTGGTTAATGACTGCATATCCTATGCAATACTTTTCTATCCCTATACAATAACACAACCATGACCACACACTAACCAGCTGATCAGTATGACAAACAGTAGTATTCTACTAAGGAAGTTATGATACAAGTATTTATGTATGTATGTATGTATCACTGCCTAAAATGCTTTGTTTTTTATGTAGGATCATACCTCTAAATAATAATATATAATAGAAAAATAATAGTATTTTTGAAAGCGAAAAACTTTGTTGGGCATTTCAAATTTGCAGAGTAGCCGAGGCATTATTAAACACTAGTCTACACCAACCAGAGCAGCCAGAAGACTTGTTTTTCCCTCAAAAATCTTGTGGTGCTGCCACACTGTCGAGGATTCTGGGCAGGTACAAACAAGGTTTTGCCTCTGTGTCCACTTTATACACGGATCCCTCACAGCAAGCGTCTGCTGTACTACGGCCTTTAGACAAAGCCCTGGACAGAGATAAATGTTGGTCGCTGGCACGGACTTTTAACTGTTGCAGCAGGGTCACAGTTTTTTTTGGGTTTTTTTTGCATAGCAACAAGTGGTAAGGGGCCGTGCGAGTGAGCCTATTGGTCGCTTGCACGGCCCTTTAACCTACGGATTTCTGCTCCCGTTATCCAATGCAGCATCGCAGGGGTTAACGGGAGCGGAAATCAGGAGTTAAAAAGGCCGTGCGGTGTTGCTCGCAAACTTCCGCATGGGTCGCTGCTTCCATCTGAGTTGTCAGCATTCTGTTTGAGCAACTTCTCTTGTACCGCACAGGGGAAGCAGGAACGGAGCAGGGTCATGTTATTTGATGTAAACTCACGTCACTCTGCTGGGTTCCTGCTTCTCCTGGGTGCTACAAAAGTCACTGCTTGCACATGAGACTATGTGAGTAAACAGAAAATGCAGCTTTTTGTAGACACTGGCGTCCCAGAGCCTTAGAATTGGCTTTGTAACCCTTTCCGTACTGATAGATGTCAATGACTGTGTTTCTCATTTGTTCTTGAATTTCTTTAGATCACAGCAACATGTGCTGCTTTTTGAGACCTTTAAGCCTGCTTTACTTTGCAAAACAGGTTCTATTTAATTGATGTTTAGATTCAGCAGTGCTGGCAGTAATTATTCCTGGGTGCGTCTAGTGAAAATGAACCCAATTATTAAATTTGGCTAATTGGTTGATTTAGTAACTAAGGGGCAATTACTTTTTGACACAGGGTTAGATAGTTTTTTCCTTACATGAAATGATCATTGCATTTTGTGTTAACTCTGCTTATCTTTGTCTGATATTAAAATTAGTTTGATCTTAAACATTTAAATGTGACACAAATGCCAAATACAGGAAGCGGACAAATACTTTTTCACAGCACTGTTTGTAAATATTACTTGACCAGAGGAGGGCTGGTACCTCGGGTACAACTGAGTGGCACTTGTCCAGTGTGAACAAGGTTTGACAAAACTCAGTAGAATAACCAGGGCTGGGTGTAATTTTAAGGAGAGGACTGGCCATCTGGCAAACCAGGCAAAACTGATGCCATATGGCACCATGGTCAGACTAAATGCTCAATGGCAATTAACACATTTTGGAATTAGACAATCTCCCGAGGACATGTAGCCAAATAAGGAGGATAAGCGTCTGGTTGGGTCCCATTTATGTATGGGGTCCCTTGCTGTGAGCAGAGGGGAAAAAAGATTTTTACATAGACACACAATGTATTGTGCTATATCGTTGGTGTAAAACGAAATCCTTCACTTAACAAATTTCGTTTTTGTTTTGCTGCTATCCAATGGCACCCAGGATCTTCTGTGTAAGCCAAGTCCCATTGCAATAATGTTCTGGAGGCAAAAGTAGTAGTCATTTAAGCCATTTTCCTTTTACATTATACAGTATAATTGTCAAAATATATTCAAGGTGTGTCTTTCAGTCAACTCCTAATAATTAGCAAATAACTCTCTGTACTGTGCTGTGCTGATCTATTTATTGAGACATGAACGGCATTCTGCCTGTATCCCATTACTTAACTGAGTAGATACAGCAGAGCCTGATTTGCCAAGATGACCGAATTAGAGAACGCAATCGAAGAGCTCCTTAAAACCTTTAAACGTTATTCAGTTACCACAGGCAGCAGCCAGATTATTCCCAAAGGAAAGATGAAGACCCTTTTGGAGACAGAAATGCCTGGGGTACTTTCGGTAAAATACTGGTTTCTTAATCCACAGCATTGTAAGCGGGCCCTTTCCTTATAAATAAAACTGTACTCAATCACTGTGTAACGTACTATTCGATGCGATACTTTAATATTAAAATACAGCATCCGAGCAGTGACACTGATCAGATAGTAATGACGGACAAGAGCACAAAGTTTAATGGTGAAGTTGTGATACATTTATTAACGTATGTGTGTAACTGCTTAAGATGCTTTGTAAGATGATAAGGATTATAGTGAGGGTATTTAAACACGCATGGGTTATACACACACTTATCCTGAATCTAAGACAAGATCAATCACTGATAATTCTATGGTTTTTTTTTTTTATGTGGGATCAATCAATATTCGCCTCTCTAAAACTGGCATAATTAGCCGGTTTAACCAGAAAACTTATATAAAATGCCTCCAAGTGATCTAAATGTAAATAGATTTACTCTTGTATTATGTGTGCTTCCTGAACACAATACATTCCTATTATATCAGCACATTTACACCGTATACTAGACTTGTGCATTCGTCTTCGGGCAAACATGAAAACGAACACGAAGAGTGCATTTTCGTTGTTTGTCCCGAAGAAGCAAAGATAGCGGCGGTAAGACATACACGAAGACGCACAAAACGAAGAATCTACGTTTCCATGTGAACGTCTTCGTTTTCACGCCAAATTTTCAAAGAGGAGGAGGAGGACACAGATTGAGTGAGCTGATCCTCGTTTGTCCAATCAGCTCGCTCTTGTGACATCATGTCACAGAAACCGCCTTTATAAGACCAGAGCTTGCCTGAGAAATCTATTCATTTTCGCCCTTTGCCCTGGGCTGGCAGTGCCTACTGCCTGTCCTGTCTTCTCTTAGTTTTTAAAATAATGAATTTTTTGTAATTTCAGGACACTTTTTCAGTCAGTCAATAATTTAGTTGAATTAATTTAAGATGAACTGTTTGAATTTTTAATTAAATAATATAATTTATCAATTTAATATAATCATAAATAATATATAATAAATTATAATATTGTCATATAGTATACTAGTGTAGACGACTACTAGTGTGTAATCTACAATCATTAATATTTAATAATAATAGTATTATTCATTTTAGCTAGCTTAAAAATGAATTAGCTATATTATAATATATTATCTTATTTTGCTTGAGACAGTCTGTCAGGTAGAATAGTTAATTTATCCCACATAAAGATTAACCAGTTCACTACTACCCTTAAGCTTAAGATAGAAGTTGATAATGAATTGTATTATTAATTATATTAATATAAGAAATCCCTAATTATTACTTAGTTAATAATTTAGTTAATTTTAAAGTTAAGCTAATCTTACTAGTACTGGTGCTGCAGCTCTTTAGTTTGTGCTTTGTTTTAGCAGCAAGAGACAAAGTCGTTTTTTCTCAATAGTATTAATTTACTTTCATTTGTTTTGCGCACCTCAGTGATTTCACTTTCCATTTCATTATAGATAGAATCCTTTAGTTTTTGGTCATGCCATTCAGTCTACAGACAAGAATCAAACGAATCACACTGGAGATTAAAAACAAAAAAGACAACTGTTTGGCACCTCCAGTGCCCCACTTTAATATGACGCCAAACGTTACATGAGTTTAATGAAGTAAAACCAGCTGCAACTTCCCTCTGGTGTCTCAGCCACAAAAATAAAACCCCATAAAACAAACGAAAAATGATAGTGCATTAAATACGAATTTGTGGACATAAATGTAAAAAAATGGCACCTTAAATCTTATACATAATACTCCCTCCAGGGGTATACATAAAAAGATTCTCAAGGCAGAGAAGCATAAAAATAAGTACCAAATATATTTATTATAAAAGCGTAAAATTATAACTTTTAGTTATAAAAGGATGTTCCTATTTTTCAGGATAAAATATTCCTCATGCAATAGAACCAGGCTTCTCTCCGCTCACACACTACGCGTTTCACCCTCCACTGGGCTTCCTCTTTCGACGCTTGGAATATTAGGTATATGATTTAAGGTGCCATGTTTTACATTTATTTACACAGCGTTGTATTGAATTTAACCCCTTAATGACAAAGCCCGTACATGTACGGGCTCAAAATGCATTGTTTTTAATTCTCATTCTCCTTAAGGGGTTAAATAAGTATTTCAAACAATTATACATATAAAGGTTTCGTCTATTCATCAGAGGTAACAATTGTCTAAATGTTAAATAATGTATTAATAATATAAAAATTACGTATCATCAGAAATTCTCATCATTTTTTTTAAATATTTTAGAGTGCAAAGGAGAAAGATGGTTCAGAAGAACTCTTAAAGGATCTTGATGAAAATGACGACAACAAGTTGGATTTAAAAAACTTTGTTGTATTCTTGGCATCCCTGGCTACTCTTGGATCCAAAAATGTGCCACCTAAGTAATAATATACACATTTCATTATTATATGTCATCTCGTCAATAAATCTATCCAACTAAATGTATGTTTGTGTCTCTGTATCAAGATTATTTTTATAAAGTAGCATGACAACCAGAGCAAATTAAAAAGAAAAAAAAAAAGATTCTGCCTCTGGGTTATTTAGAGAGTCCTCTATCATAACAGATAGTGCTTGGCTAACATCAAGCTGGCAATTCTCAATTCATAGATCACGTGTACAAAAACATCATATCAACCCTGAACCCAGTTACAGAGCACTATCTTGTTCATTGTGCTTTACTGGCTTTAAAGTTATTCTATGAAGTAGATCGCGTTGCTGATCTGCATCGTTAAAGGTGCTCTATAGCATTGACATTTAGTGCATGTTTAACAGTATAAAACATGACTGTTTACACCTTTATGACCTTAAGCATCATTAATTAAAAAAAAAGGATCATAACATCGTCAAACACATCACATGGAGGTTTTAAAAGGTATATGGCATTTAAGTCAATCGCCGTATCGGCAGGTGATGGTTTAGACTTACAAAAGGGAGATGGTCAATATCATTTGTAGCAGATACAAATACCCATAATTCCAGCGATTAAACTTCTCTGGATTGACCCCAGTAGGAGTTCTGACATTCATGTATCGATTGGAATTGGGTAATGCTCTGAAGAATATACAACGGACATCAACAGCTTTTACATTAAAACAGGAATGCTATTAACAAAGTCTACCGTGCATAATATACCATGACCTAAAAGTAAAAAAAACAGATAACCCTAAGGAGCCAATTATAGTAAATTAGTTATTAGTGCAAAAGATGTGCCTGGGCATCAGAAACATAAATGACAGTAAAAGGAGATTTGCCATGTGGAATACGGACCTACAGCGCTTGCTTCGAATAAACAAGGCCTGACAAAACCTCACTACTTCCAACAGGACCAGACTCGGAATTAAAATCTGCCTAACAAAGGCAGTGGTAAAAACAATGGCATAAATGTACCCAACCAACAGCCATATGCTTAAAGACAGGATATCCAGCAGGAGCAGCAATGCAATTATCTGGGTATCTCACAGGTATATCAACCTACAGCTTAATAAATAAATATCAACTTTCTAACATTTGCCTCAAATGTCTCTTTCCCCTGATGTTGCGTGTAACCACTAACCGCCCAATTCACCTCCCCAGTAGTCAGACTTCCGATCTCTGAATTTCACAGGTTTCTTCTTCTAGTAGAAGGATCTGGGGTTGCAGATCTGCTTATATATCACTTGATGACACTGTGAACGTTGGTAGTTGCAGAACAGACAGGTGATATTAGTTATCCTATACTACTTTCTAACAAATCCCTATTTAGATTTACTTCATGCAGTATTCAGTCTTGTAATCTTGATATCCTGACCAACAAGGTTTTATATCAAAGAATAGAATAGCAGACAGCGACCGATGTAGGGGATGCTGTCTGGTATCTGTCCTTTGTTCATCATTTGTTTTTCTGTCTCTAGTTTTTACATGAAAGTATACAGTATATGAACATTCATATGTTATTTCATACTTCGCCGATCTCTTATACATGTTCATTTAAAAATTCTTATGTATAGCACAAGTTTCTTCAAATACAGAACATTTCTAATACCCCCAGTAATATCTCACTTCCATTATTTAGGATGTAGCAGAGGCATTTGCTTTTTAATTACCGGTATTACATGTTTTTTTAATGGAAATATGTAATTAAACCTGTTGCCAGTAGAGTGCGCTGTTGTATTTAATGTTCTTATGCAGCACAGTTTTCTCGTGTCCTACCTTCACATGCACAATAATTGGCTGCTTCTTTGGCGCTATAAAAATAAAGGATAATAATAATATTAATTATTAATTATCAAAGTACTGCGCTATGTCCACATTAGCTGGGATTTACACGGAGGAGAGAGGTGAGATCTCATTTACAGAATAAGCGCATGAAACTGAAAGAGAACGACACAGCAGGCAAAGATGTTGACTCATTAACCCCAGCTCAGAATTTATGAGAAGTATCCCTTCTATAGGTTTAAGTGCAATATATTGGGCCTTTGGTTATATTTCTTAGGGCCGCAGATAAATTTATGGTTAATGGGTACATCCAGCTGCATGCTATGGCCTTAAAATGCCACGGCCACCTTGTCATCCTTAGTATGGCACCACTCATTTTTGTTTTTTGCAATAGATTAATTATATTGCATTTATAGAATTCTTGAGATTTTCTTCTGTTTTGTTTTAGCCACTATACTACAGAAACATTTTTAGCGATTGCTAGATCAAGAATTCCATTACATATGGGGTACATAGCTGGCTTAAAGGTGCTGTTTAGTTTGATAAGACTGGTAACCCCATGCCATTCTCATCATGATGTACATTAGGCATACTAACAAACATTTCAGTGTCTGGCTGGGATATCAGTGTGAACTTGACATTATGCATTACTCCAACCATAATACATAGGTGGTTTTGTGACTGTTCATGAAAAGTTGCTTGTTGTGCCACTGAATGAGCCCAAGGCAGTTGCAGCAGCCACATAAGCCAAGTTGTAAGGTCTGTTCTGGCAAATTTGTTGGCAGCTATGATAGGTGATCGCTGGTATAAGGACAACAGTATTTGTAGAACCGGTATTACTTTGTCAAGGTGCCAATTTTGTCTACAGATACCAACATAGAAGCAGGACTCAGGGTCAGCAAATGGTAAAGATGAGTCAGTTTAGGACACACCAAAACTTCAAAGCAATGAAATACACTTTGAAATATGCCGTGCGTGGCAGCTTACCTGAACAACTGGGCAGGACTCTTAAACGTGGGTGTTAGCTTTACTGAAGCTTGTTACGTTTCTATTACTCATTCTACTGTGATATCTATAGGTCTACTGTTAAACATTACTACTCTATTAAGTTACTTAATGATCCTGCTTAATAATTTTAACGAGCATCGGGACAAATGGTTCATGGACTGTGCTGGCTTCAGTGATGAGTGATCACAATGTGAAAAATAATAAGAATATATATTTATATATATATATATATGTATATATATATATACATTCAGTTACGGTTCCGCTCACTAAATAAACATGTGCAACAATATTTACAGATTAAATAGGTAATATCATCAGCTCCAGTGGAAACCAAGCCAAGTGCCCTCTTAACACGGCATATAGTCACCAAAGCAGAGCTACTCTAAAAATGTGGATGCCTCTCCCTCCCCATCAAGTTATCCTCCACCTTTAAAGGGTCCCTTTTAAAATATCCACACATAAGTTCTGAATCATGTAGAGGGAAGTTAAAGAATCCTGTCTGTCGTCTTGTTTGTCTCCTAAATGCTCCCTGTCTCTTAAAAACAGTGTTTAAAAGTTTATTGAAATATTGCAGCTGCCTAGAAACAGAGTCCTGTCATTCATACACAGCCACTCCCTATGTATTACATCACAACAGTCTCACCACCTGCAGTCACACCCACCTGGCATTTCACACTCATACACGTGAAACAGCAAAGCTTTACGGATTCTTATACACAGTAATTTGCCACAATGACCAGTGATGGGGTGTGAGTGTTATTGAGTGATGTGCGGTTTGTGTCATAGGAGTAATGTGTGATAGTTGTGAGGCTTTTTTTTGTATGATAGGTGTGATAGGAGTAGGATCCTTTTAAATTAGAAGATCTTAAAGGTAGCGTCCCTTCCGTGATGTTGGAGATGGGCAGGCTGGGCAGTGTAGAGAGACAGTATTAAGTTTTTCAACAAGAAAAATACAGGGACATTACATGTTATTTTCAAAAAGGAACATGTTTATTTAAGATCCATGCCACAGCAGTGCATAATAATTAAAAAATCTGAGAAAGTTGGGAAACAGCACCTTTCATTTTTTGCCTCCTGCTGATAGCCTTTTGCAAGGTTGGAGCAAAGAGAAGAAATTATCTAGATATACAAATTTCCCTGACTTGTGCCACCTATCTCTGCTTCCCTTACATTACTTTGATGGTTCACAAAAGTGTTCTCTATTAATAAAAAAACCCTACAAGCTATATTTAGTTTTGATAGACTAATTTCGTTTTTTAACTCGGAATTTTGTGGAATTAAGGCAAATTGGTTTAGGAGCAGCAACCCATTTAAAGACTGTACATTTTAAGGACTATTTGCTTAAAGAGTAAAGCTGGAAGAAGGAGTAGAATCCTGGGCAGAGGGTCACCCGGCCCCCAATCCTTGTCTTCTGGGGCCACATTCCCCAAAGGGTTATGTGGCCCTTCCCTGCCAGGACCAGAACCTCTTGCTCCACAGTAACAGTAGAATCCTTTTGCTCTTAGCTAGATATTATGTGTGAGGTTTTTCATTGAAATCATGATGTGCTGTGGACTACGGGAACGTGTATTGTTACCTATATGGCAGGTGACTAAAACCATAGGTTTATATGTCTGTATGTATATGTTTGCTGTTGCCATGTTTACTGGAAATATAAACTGATATTACTATCAGAAATAGACTCCAGCCAGGCTATAGAATATAGATACTCAAGAGCTACAGAGGGGAGAATGCTTTGGTTTTGTTCACCATTTGAAATACGTTCTCACCTTCAGCAAGCTGCTGTAAATTGAGTCCAGTGGCGTAACTACAGGGGTAATATTACTCGACCACACCAGTCCAAGTCGGATGGGCCCTTTCTAAACTATTTTGAACCGGCACGGGGGGACCGAAGCATATCGGGGTCATGTATGAACAGCCAGAGAAAGCTGCAGGATCGGTGAGAGGTGAGTGTGGGCGAGAATATATGTATATGTGTTTGTATATATGCATGGATGTGTAATTGTGTGTGCGCATGGATGTGTAATTTTGTGTGTGTAATTGTGTGTGAGCATGGAAGTGTAATGTGTGTAATTGTGTGGGTAAGATGGAGTGTGTGTTAGAATTAATGTGTACGTGTGTGTGTTAGTGAGTATGAGTAAGTGTATATGTTGGAAGTGGGGGCAAGTTGTTTGGGGGCAGTGATGGTAAGTGCCTGCTTGTTGTGGGTTTGTATATTAGAACAATGGCCCAGAAGAAACTGGACATCATGAGTTGCCATTTGAATCTACAATTTACATGATGCTGTGTTAATGCAATGATACCTACAAATGGTGTATCTTGGCCCCCGTGAATGTGTATTTTTTCCCTGTGAGTTTGTTTAAGAGAGTTGCAGGAGATATAATTATGTCTTGTGTCACTAATATCCAGTAATTAGTCCCATAGCTACATGTGTGTTTGTATGACAGAGGGATTTGCTTGTAAGGTAAGGAAGTTTTACTTTACTAAGAAGATGCTAGATAATTGGAACAGCTTCCCGGCACAAGTAGTAAAGTATAACAATCATGGGATAGTCATAAAGCTACTCTGGGACTGATTAAGGTCGGAGTCTTACAGGCACACTAGATGGGCCTCGGGGTTCTCATCTGCCGTCCAATGCGCCATGTTTAATTCCAGTAATTACGGTGTTATTATTATACATAGTATCAACAATTTATGCAGTGCTTTTTACAGTACAGACGTTTAAAGGGTATGACAAGAATGGACTACGAAAAAATTATACATTATGTAGAGAGTGCCCCGGTCTCAAGATTACAATTTAGTTTAAGAAATATATATAAATACATATATACATACATATATACATACACACACACACATATATATATATATATATATATATATATATATATATATATATATATCCATGTATTAGTAACAGGTAAGGAACGATAATTTATGTATTTTCCAACTGCGGGCTATACTATAATCCTACTCTGTTATGTGGATTGTTTTCGTGACACTTCAGCGGGGTGACGGTTTCAGTAAAGCTCTTACACATGTCTGAGTCAATCAAAGTACTTACGAGCTGTACCATGTGAAGAGGCTTCAGCCAAAGCAAAGTACAGCCATGAACCTTGTTACAGCTTCAGTGCGACCCTGGTAAATGTAATAATGTATTTCATAGTAAAAATATGATATATTACCCCCCCATTAAACAGACTCACTTCCAACATGGCACCATGCAAATGTCATCAGGATTTAATAGTTAAAATGTTGTCTGTTGCATTTTAACATTTTGAAATACTGTCTACTCACTCCCAACTACCTTATTGGCACAATCTCTCTATATCTGTTACAGAATTGCTCCAATCCCCTCCCTAACTTTTCTCACATCACTATCCTATGTGATTAGAAGAATGGAGGTAGAGGTGGCCCCCGTGGGGTGCATGGATGCTCTGCCCTTTTGTGGAAGCACTCCGGTTGTCAGAGAAGGTTGGGATGGTGTAAGAGAGTGTCAGGACCTATGGGGGGGGGTCTTGGTCTTGTGAGTGGGACAGTATTCAGAGGGGGCGCTGTAGTAGGCATCTAGTACAAAAACCACGATAAGCTCATGCCATACCTGCAGGATCCATGTTCAGGTCTGCTCCGATGGTACAGGTGCAGAGGCATGGCAAACCAAGGACGGGGAAAGAGGCAAGCATAAAGCAAAAATAAAAACATACAGGCTTGCTCTAGGGTCTGACACTAATGCAAAACATGTGAAGATTTAGTTGATCGTATCGTCATAAAATGGCACAACTTCACATTGAGCAAAATCCCATCACTAGCCCTAAACTAAACAAAACCAAAACTAGAACATGGTTGTGTAAGCATGTGAGTATGCATGTATGTACATTATGCCTTATTATGCGTGTCTATGTATATTAGTGCACCGGCATAAAGATGTATTTTTATTCTGGCTTATCTGACGGTTTGTTGGTTAAGAGTGGACATTCAACTAGTTATCTAACATTTACGCAGCGTCGTGGGAAGGAAAAGCTGCTTTTTTATGATGGTCCCTTTAGCATTGTCTGTGGTCTCTTTCTTGTCCCTTAATTATAATTCCCGGTAGAAAGGAAAGCATACGGAATATTTATATATATATATATATATATATATATATATATATATATATATATATATATACACATACATACACACACTATCTCAGGTCAGGGCTCTGTGTGGGCCATTCAAGTTCTTCCCCCACACTCATCCAACCATGCCTTTATGGACCTTGCCTTGTGTACTGGTCATGTGGGAAAAGAAAGGGGTCTTCTCTAAAACTGTTGGTCTTCGCACAAAGTGGAGCGTGTCAGTGTGAAATTCTCCCAGGGGCTCAGACAGCTGTTTGGGCTTTAAGTTTCCTCAGCCCTCTGGCCAGAAGACCAAGTGTTTCCCCATCCCACACATGCATCTTAGCAGAGAAATGATAAGAAGTTACTTAACAGTATTATGTAACGCTGCTGTGATGAAATATGTACGCATGGGAAGTAAGTTGTGACACCGCTTCTTGATTAAAATTTTCTCTTACAGTGCCTTGTAAAAGTATTCACCCCCTTGGCATTGTTCCTATTTTTTTTTTTGCATTACAACCTGGAGTCAAAATGGATTTTGGATTTGGATTCCATGTAGTGGACATACACAAAACTTTCATTGTTAAAGTGAAATTAAGAAAATATATATTTTTTTTAAATTCAAAAAAAATAAAAAAAATGAAAAGTTGTGCGTGCATATGAATAGTAACGCATGTCCAAGTTCTCTCTTTTGGTCTTATTTCTTGTTTGTTTCACAATAAAAACATATTTTGCATCTTCAAAGTGGAAGGGCTGTTGTGTAAATCAAATGATACAAACCTCCAAGAAATCCATTTTTATTCCAAAAATAGGAAAAATCCCAAGAAGAGTGGGTGAATGCTGGATTTTGATATTGACTTTAAAATGGTAGCCATGCAGAATGTGAGGTTATGAATTAGCACAGATTACAGAGAGACGGCAACATTCTCTACTAACTCGATTTACACCAAAGGAGCTGGGGCAAAATATTTAACAATCAGGGCTGCAAAAATTACTGTAAAAAGCTGGCTTTTGTTTCCTGCCTCCCCAGCAGCAGAAGCTCCCGTTCTTGAGTGTTCTTATATGAATTTGGAGTATCGTTCAGATTAGTCTGTGTCTCCTCTTCTCTCTGTGGCTCCATCTCTTTCCAAGAGGCAGGCTGCATGCTCTGATAAACTAAATCTCTCCACATAAATTGCTCTAAATCTCATTAAGAAAAACAATCCCACACACTTGGCCCAAAGCACGAAGCTCAATGGAACCAGATAGCATACATAGGGGTGCAGATACAGAGCTACTAGAAGAACACGTGACTCTGGCAAGCTGTGAATTGTTTTATCATTATTTCTAGAATTCTACAGCGTAAAAGGCTTCATTGGGACTGCGTTTGGTGGAGTTCCCAGCAGACAGAGGCAATACGGTACGAGCGTGAGTGTTGGTATGGGTGTTCAACCATGCAGAATCACAAACACTCAGCGTAAACCTAATGTGATCAAAAAATGTAATCTCTAAATGGAACTAAGTGGTAAAAAGCAATGTTATGAGCACAAGTGTAAATTATTTATCATGATGCATAGAGCTATGTTATGTTTCTTTTATTGTTACTAAAGTGATTTCACCCAATATAACAGAATTCTGGGGCGGCGAAACAATAGCAACCAGTTCAAGAGACACAGGCTGCGTGTCTCGGTGCGAATCAATGTCTTGATGGAACATGGCACCAACATACTCTACCCCCCAATCCTATATATACATTAATATTCTTCAATAGAGCAGTCATTAGGGCTCGTCACCTGGGGCAGGGCTGGAGGTTCTGCCCAACACTGACATCACATGCGTTTCTGGAAATAGAATGGGGGTTGTTGTTGGGTGGCTCAAGAGCACCACTCACCTTTGGGCACCTGCTTCCCTTGGCCCTTTGGAAGTTACAATCCTGAAAGGCTATATTCACATGTATATACATAAAAAATACAGAAAGGGAAGCCCGCCCTAAAGAGCATATACATTCAATGTGATGCTGAAATGACCCCTTAATGACAAAACCTGTACATGTTCGGGCTCAAAATGCATTGTTTTCAATGGCTTTAGGAACCGCCCATTGTCCTTAAGGGGTTAATATGTACATACAACAAAACAGGATATCAGCAAACACCCAGCTAATATTATTTTAACCCCTTCCGTACCGGGACGTACCTGGTACTTCCTGGTTAACAGTCACCGGTAGACCGGGACGTACCAGGTACGTCTCCTCCAAAAAACGCCCCCACATCACCACAATCGCGGTGATCGTGGGGGCGCTGCTGCTGCTGTCTGCCCAGGACTCCTGGGCAGACAGCACAGCCTGTCTAAGCCCGCCCCCAAGCCTACGATCACTCCCACGGAGTGATTTTGTAGGCAGAAACAGCGATTGCAGAAAAATCTGCAATCGCGGTTTCAGCTGCCACAGGCAGCTTCAGGGAAGGGGGGGTGTTGAATGGTCCAACACCCCCCTGCTGCCTGATCGCTCCATGAGAGCGTCAGTGCAGCGTTAACCCCTTCAATGCCGCGATCGCGGCATTGAAGGGGTTAATTGCCGTTTTGTAGGGGGCTCTGCTGCTGGTGGTCTGCCTGGAAGCCCAGGCAGACCAGCAACAGCAAAAACGACCCCCCAGAAGTCCTCTGATCAGTCCTGTAGGACTGATCAGAGAGACTCCTCCCCTACAATCTCCAGTCTATTGGAGATTGTGTCCCAGCTGCCAGAGGCAGCTTCAGGGACAGGGAGACAGGGTTCTTTGGTCTCCACATGAGTGTGGAGACCAGCCCCCCCACCCCCTCCCTTGCTCAGTTAACCCCTACCCCCCCCCTTCCTCAATTAACCCCTTCAATGCTGCGATTGTGTATGACCCCCCATCGCAGCATTGCAGGGGTTAATATTAGTCCCCACAAGCTTGTGGGGACTAAATATCAGTCAATGCTGTGCTTCAATGGAGCATCAGCATTGAAAGAGTTAAAAAAAAATTAAAAAATAATAATAATAAAGAAAAATAAAAAAAATTAAAAAATAAATAAATAAATAATAAAATAATAAAAAAAAATAACAGCACTGACCTGAAAGTCCAGGGTGCTTCCAGGTCAAATGCTGGGCTGGGCTGATCAGATCGCTCCTGGCCAATAGGAGTGATCGGATCATTATGGCAGCCCATGGATGACCCTGCTCTACAAAGAGAGAGGGGTCATCTAGGTTAATTATGAAAAAACACAAATTATTAATTAATAAAAAAATCATAATTATTACCTGATCACTTGTCAGTGACATTTTAAGTCGCTGATTATTGATCGGTCTCCCTGATTGATGTCAGCGGCCTAAACCTGTCACTTACAAGTAATCTGATAAAAAAAAATATTTTAAAAAATGTAAATGCACATGTTCCAGTTTTGCCCTCATAGCTTCCTCAAAAAATGCATGAACCATGCATGTGAGGCCTTGTTGGAATCATGGGATGTTGGTGAACAAAATGTGGTGTTTTCTTCCACTGTTGCACTTATGCTGTGCAAGAAATTCAGTGCAACATTGAAATGTATGCGTTAAAAATGCAATAAAATAATTTCCCTGTGAAGTTTGGCAGACATCAGTGAAGAAATGGCTGGCTGAAAACTGTCAAAACTACCCTAGTTGAACACCTTGACTCGTCTACTGTTCATAAATATATACTTTTATGGGGTAATTTACAGTGGGGGGCTTCCAAAATGTCCCAAATGGGATATGGCCTCAGCAAACCAATTTCTGAAAATTCCAAATTTGAAAACTAAAATGCGCATGTTCCAGTTTTGCCCTCATAGCTTCCTCAAAAAATGCATGAACCATGCATGTGAGGCCTTGTTGGAACCGGGGGATGTTGGTGAACACAATTTGGTGTTTTTTTCTGCAGTTGCACATATTCTATACAAAATATAATATAAAATCTAAAGCAACATTGCAACATATGCAAAAAAAACAAAAAAATATAAAAATACCTCAAAATTTGGCAGCAATTGGCGATAAAATCCCTGTTTGAAAAGTGTCAAAATGACCCTAGTTGTACACCTTGACTTATCTACTGTTCATAAACATATAATTTTGGGGGGATAATCAGTATCTGTGACAACTATTGCAGTTATTAGACTACCATGCCAAATTTGAAAAAAATTACATTTCAAAAACGTAATGCATGCCTTGCAATATTTGCCCTATACTGGTCAAAATAGATAAAAATCCTGGCCATGTTGGGTGGTTTCCAAATCAGGACAACTTAATGAATATATTTGGGATAATTTTTTCCCATTGGTTCAATGTGTGTACAATTTGTATGTATACAAAACTGTAAAAAAATGCTTTTTTTTCATTTTTTCCCCACTTTTTCCAGTTTATTTCAAACAAAACAATGTACTACCCAGCTTAATATGGTTTCAAATGAAAGCCCTACTTGTGCTGAAAAAAACAATATATGATTTGTGTGGGTGCACCAATTGATAAGAGAGAAATTACAGTTGAAGAAAGACATGGCAAAAACACAAAAACGGCTCTGGTCCTTTAGCGACACGTTAGTATCAAAATCCCGGTCCTGAAGGGGTTAAAGCACCAATCGGAGGCATAAATATTGGGGATTCTGTTACACTATATGGCCATATATTGCTTACCCCGCCACTACGTCAAAGTACCCCAAGTTGGAATCTAATTTTCCATGGATGTATTACTTAGCAAGGAGCGGAATCAGGGGGACTGCACTGCAATTTACCCCAGCGAGACACTCAAGCAATTTAAAGCCCACTCTGGTCACCATTAATGAGGCACCTGTGTGGAAGGTGGATGGCTTAACCCTAAGGTCTTATTAGTACCTGCAGATATACAACAACAAAAATAGAAGGAATCACACCCTATAAACTATAAACATTCAGATTCTGGAATGTTGATGATTCAGCAAGTGTGGGGTGAGGTGAAGCAAGAGAAGTGCAGGATAGGGAATTGATCAGATAATGATGGCCTTCAGCTTCCATGCGGTGAACATCAACAAAACTGTTCTACTAAAGAAAAAACACACGTTACAGACAGTTCATATATCAGTGACAGGTCCCATTTAATCCTCCTAAGTCTGATGGTTTTATGTCTATCATTCATGTATCTGCAAGATCTCCATTAGAAATAAGCGACAGGTAGTCTTCATTAGTAAATATGTGCTGTGTAAATACATTCTGGTAAAAGCGTAGGAATAAGCAAGAAGATTCCATTGCCCCAATATAAAAAGAATAAGATTTTTTTTTTTTAAAGAAAGAAAGATACTTTGACAGAAAAAGTAAGAATATTTCTTTCCATTGCCATCAGTGATTGCATATGAAATAATCTCCACCCTTGGCGAAATGATTCATTCGCTTGCAATTAGATCAACTTGTTTGCCTGGTTGTATGGCTGTGTTTGTAAAGAGATTCATGAGAAGGGAAACAATGTTTACAGCAAAGACTGCTCACTCAGGAATAAATATTCTCAAGGTACATCTGATCAAAACACACACAACACCATCCAAGGTCCAACACAACACCATCCAAGGTCCAACACAACACCATCCAAGGTCCAACACAACACCATCCAAGGTCCAACACAACACCATCCAAGGTCCAACACAACACCATTCAAGGTCCAACACAACACCATCCAATGTCCAACACATCAATGCTAAACACAAATCCCGTTGTGTAACACACCAAAAGTTCTTTCAGATTCGCACACAGCTATTCATTATTTCCTTTATAGAATGTAGAGCACTGAACTGCTTTAACAAACCCAACGTTTATCAGTTTTATTTACTTTGATGGGATTAATAGCCATTCTCGTACATAGGGACATTTCAACTTTTGGCCAGAGCAACTGGATGAGGTCGATGTATCCATGTCACTGGTGAGCAGAGCTGTGAAGAACCACAAAACAGATAGCGAGCATGCCATCAATCCGACAGCGCAGCCAGGCAGACCTGCTGTCCAAATGTCCTCACCCAATCAAGACAGTTGTCAGCTATGACAAAGCTGGGGGACAAAGTGGTCCAACTGCGCTCTGGATAAATGGCTGCGTCCTTATTTTAGTTTATTCAGGAACGGCATCACGCGTGCCCTTCTGCGCACTTAACATTCGGTTATTTTCAAGCATATAATATATAATAATAAATATCACTGGGTTACTACAGGCGACACCGCTGTTTAAACACACTTTCCTTTGGATTGTAAGCTTTGGGTAGCATTTAATTAATTTGTCACAAATATATATTTTGTGGTAAAAATGTAATGAATGGCAAATAATAGCTCTTAATGCAGCTACTATTTTATTTGTAACAATGAGTTAACCCTTGTTGGTCCTTTCTAATAAATAATATGGGAACTGACACCAGAGCCGCCTCATTACTACAAGACGAAGCTTCTTTCCTCTTTTGGATTTTTAGTTTTACTTACAGGGAATCTTTAGGTCCATTCCAATTTATCTGATCCGTACAGTCACGCGAAGAATGCCCAATAAATCCAACACTTCCGTATCATGATCTGACTAATAAATCCATGTTACCCTGTTTAGTGTTTATTGTTTGGAGATTATTTGCTTTCACCGGAAGTGTATGAAAGGACACACTCCAAATTATTACCGAGCCCCAACGGATGTGTAATAAAAGAGGGTACCAAAAGTTCAGTTATCATAATTTTGCAGTATTTAAGATTTCTTTTTGTATTCCTGACAGCATCTTTCGGATCGAGAATGGCTGCCTTAGCATTATAGGAGTGACTAATACCGCTCGCTGCCTGTTGAAGAGCAGATTAATGCCTGAGGAAGGGCCCTAACAACTTGGTCTCGAAAGCTTGCAATTAAACTCTCAGCCAATAAATGGTATCATATTAACTATACTTTTCTCCTGTTGAGGAACAGTACAGTCATATATACGAGGACACTGCACGTTATTTCCAACCGAGATTACGTAGGAGCTACACTAGTTTGCGCGCCTTGACTGGATTGCTCCGGTCGCTGGGTAAACAGTATACTGAACGATAACAATGTACGCGCTGTGTGTGTTACGTCAGACGCCCCTCACGAGCTATGAAAGCGGAGGGGGAGGAAGATGCGCACGTGAACAGTGCAGCGTCTGCCAGGCGGAATGATATCACATCTTCATACCTTGTCGCTGAGTGCCTTGCAGCGACCCTTTACACTGCGTCTTGTTGCCATGGGCAACCAGCAGGCCGAGCGAGAGAACAGGTAATGTTTCATGACTAGATGGAATCCTTCCGCGCGCCCTCCAACCGCCTTTGCCAGAAGTTCCCGCCTCCATCGCTGCGGCGCATGTGCAATAGCGATTCTTTCGGTCCAACGGAGCTCGGTGACGTAAGATTTTGAGGCGTTTTTGCTTGACGCTAGGTGTACTCCGTCATTCTCGGGGTGGACTGTAGTGCCGGAGCGGCTGTTGCTGCGCTTCTGTGCGCAGTCCCGCAGTGTCCGGGTAGTACTGCCCCGCCGCTACTTCTTCACAGGTGAGAGTTCCGCTCGTCGTTACCGCTACCCCTCGTCACTGTCTTCTTTATTTCTTACTGCCGGGCCTTTCCAACATGGCTACTCGGCCTTTTCCTGCAGCGAATAGACCTAACTACACGCTGACCCCTCCGGGTCTCGCTTTACTTTATTTATCTCTGACTCTTTCATCGCTTCCTACCCTCGGCGTGGCCTGGACGGCTGTTAGGCCCGTTGTTTGACCTTGTTCTATAGGCCGGTACCAGTCCGGACTGGAAGGGGGGGGGGCAGGGACAGCTAGTATAGTTTAACCCAAGACCGCTACTAACGTTACATTCAGTAATGATGTGCTGCTGGTGATGGGAGTTGTTTTCTGCCTTTAGTGCACCTGGCCATCTATAGATCTGTTGGACGGGATCTGTCCTCCCCATGTAATCCCGTGACTTGTCACTCACTGCATGCACCGTGTTATTTATTGCCCCTGCTGATGACATAGCAGTGTTGCCCGTCCTGCGTTAAAGCACCCGCTCCTTCCTGCTAATTGATAGGTAGACAGGGCTATTGCTTTTGATGACAATTGTAACTTTGATGGCGTTTCTTCAAACCAAATCACTATGTATGGGACCAGAGGGCCATACACCCTTTTCCTCTTTAGCATTGCCCAGCAACGAAGGTGTTAACCGCTGCACACAGTCCTCGCCGCCGTAGGGTCCGTGGCTGTGTTTTCAGGGTTTGATCTTGTGTAGGGGGGGGGTATTGATGCAGATGTGAGACGCGATGGCCGCATCATGTGACCCTCCGCTTATCCAGAGAAGCTGATGCAAGCAGACAGGAGCTGGGTGTCATCGGACGGGGAGGGCAGGGATCTTGTGCGAGACATACAGAGCGGGGACCGTTGGGCTGCTGCGCAAATGGCCTCCCTTGGGTCATCATTAGCCTGCAATGTAACCCCTCCTCCCACCCATGGTGTAGATGGAGGAGGGGCTGGTATGCGATCAGACATTTGTTTCTGGCATGCAGGGTTCATGTGAGGTGAGCTGCTGCTCCAGCGAGGGAGGAGGACGACATGTCTAAGGGTGGTGATTCTTCCACATTGTTGTTATAGACTTATCTATGAACTCAATGTGTGAGAAACCTGCAGGCATGTGATCCGTCCCTTTGCTTTTATCTGTTAATCTGTGGCCATTTAGCTGTAGAATCTTATGGTATCGACTTGGTATTGGTTATCTTTTACTTATATACCACCAACAATTTATACAGCCCTTTCTTGCAATGTATATAAATTTAAAAATTGCAGTTAAACCAATACATTAGGTAAAGGAGGTCCTACCACGAAGCTTACAGTCTAGTGGGTGATCTTCCGGCTCGCAAGTTCCTTGTCGTTTAGTTAAACCAGTTCATCTGAGGAGAGCCGGAATTGTTTAGGTTACATACTTTAATAACTGTATAGTTTCTGATTCTGAGCTCCATACTCGGTGCATTAGCGGAGTGTTCTGAAATCCCATAATCCGGTTTTCTTCTCTTCTCTCTAGGTTATGCCGTAAAGGTAATCCTTCTATCAATATGAAGTTCTAAAGGAAGACACATCTCGGTGTGTAACCTGTTACGATGCGTTTTATAATAATGCCAGAGGAGTAGAAAGTCTCTCAAAGACTACTTATCAACAAGTTTAAATGATCTTCCTGGATTGCAAGCGTTTCACCTGGTTCCTGGAATGATGACCCACTTCGTGTTTTGAAGCAAAATCCTACCAAAAATGTTTCATTTTATAGGGATGCCAACTACCTAGATTCATGCGCCCAACGTGTACAGTTGTGGATGGTTTACCATCGGAAAACACCACAAGCTCGTTTCTTCGCCTGTTTTCTGAAATGTCAATTCTTCGTGCTTTAGACCCAGTCCAGACCTGGCTGGGGCAGGAGCTGGAGAAATGTGGTATCGATGCCATGATATACACAAGATATATCTTGAGTCTTCTGCTGCATGACAGCTATGATTATGACCTTCAGGAACAGGTACACAAGTACTTTATTTTCTTATTATTACATTATTGTATGTACAAAACTTACACACTGTCAGACTTAAACAGTGATTTTTACTTACAATGGGGTTCCATGCCTTCTGTCAGCGCCTGATTCACACTTAAAAAATAATTGGTCTCTAAGCATAGAAGAGCTCCTCACTTACATGGTTGACCATAAGCTTGTGGGATTGCATATAAATTGTTACATGATATGGAACAATGTAATTATTAAACTTGTTTCTTGAATCTTTAGGAAAATGACATCTTTGTGGGCTGGGAGAGAGGTGTTTTTAAGAGGTGGGGAAAAGGCAAGAAGAAGAGCGCTGATCTGACTTTGGAAGAAATTAAGAAACAAGCCGCGGTCCAGTGTCTGCTCTCAGCTTCTGATGAGGTATGCTTTTTGTCTTGCTTCTAATGTTTACTGGCTTTGCGGTGTGTATGCATATTACGCGATTTGCATACTTTCCAGTATATTTTACAAATTAATGCGTTGGTTTTGGGTTGAAAATAATGTGACTTCTCACCCAGTTGCTCCTTTAGTGGCAATTCGAACCGTGTACATGTGAATGCTGCTCAACTCGCTGTGCAGCTCGAAATCCGATTTTATGATGGGGATTGAACTCAAATTCTCTACTTCTAAGAACAGTAACAGTCGGGGGAAATCTAATAAAAACTTACATCAATATTCCGTTTAACAAATGGGACAAGCTAGCCAACAGACATGAACATTTAAAAATTATATTAATAAAGTGCTTTCGTTCCCGATTCATCATGAGCAGCTAGGGGAGTCCAGAGCGGAGACCAAAGGCGTCATTTCACAGTTGAAATACAAAACAAATGCTTGTTGTAAAATGCGTTAGTCGGTGGCAAATTGGCTGTGGCAGGTCCAGCATTATCTAATGTATTTCCTGCCCTGAAGTTCTTTTCCCTTCATTACAAATGATGTTGAAGCCGTCAGCAACAAACAGCAATAGTGTACAGATAAGTTCCCTGGGAATGTTCTGAACTTTTATTTTCGTGGATTGCTTTCTTCATGGCATATACATAGGACATAAGTTATATGCTTATCGTGATATGATGACACCATTAACATGGGGTTAGTGTATGGAACTGTATTTGGGGAAAATAGACAAATCCTCTTAAGGACTTGTATAGCAATTGCTTTTTTGGGTTTGTCGGTGTGTTTGAGGCTTACCGAATTTTGAACTACTAGTTCTAAGACTGTAAAGCACCTCTAGCGCAGTTCGCTAAAACAGCTCACCATAGGATTCCAGTGGAAAAATAAAGACTCGCCCTGGCTATGCCTTTAAATGTCAGAGCTAGAAGAAAATCTATTACTACATCAATTCTCACAACCCACAAGATCTCGACTATGGGCCATTCAAAACCAAAGACAAGCACATGTTAATAAAGCATGGATTTCCAGAAAATATAATCTAAAATATCTGACAGTCCCGAGCTAAATCACTGTACACCATCTTTAAAAGCAAATGTAGCAAAGAGTCCCACAGAAAAAAGAATACTAGCGTGTCAATATATCAAATAGTTTATAAGAGCCTTGTCACTTACAGCCAGTACAGCAGTGCAAGCTTTTGACATCATTTGATGATCGATACACGTCTGTTTCCATTTATTGGGAATATGTAAGTATTTGTAAAATCAGGTTGTGTGTTTACTAGGCTCTTGTAATGGATAAATGCGTGGAAATCGTTAGGTTAAGGCTCTGTATCACGCTGTGCGTTCCTTGCTGACGTAACCTCTCTGGATCTTTTGTTGGTGCTCAAAATAGCAGCATGTTCTTGTGTTCGGGGTTTGGTAAGCATGGAGATGAGTTGCCTCTATAAAAAGCCTTCCTTATTCCGGTTACCCTTAGCAACCTCAAAATTCCCTTTCTGATTCTTTTTTTTTTTTTTTGGCCTGCTGAAAGGGATATATAAATAGATCATAACCGAATTTAATAATGCTGGATACATGGCTGTAATCGTTTACAGAACCAAGATTAAACGGATAAGCACTGTGTAGAAAGCAGTGGGAATGATTCATGTTAAGGTGGATCTGTTGCTCTTTGCGAGTATTACATTGTACAGTTCCATGCAGTGATCTTTTTATATTTAAATCCATATGTTGTAATTCTGTACATAAGCACGAGAAAAAGGTGTCTTAAGTTCCTGTTATCAGTATCTTCCGTATTATTGTCTCTTCGCTATAGAGTTACTGATTCTACTTTGTGAGAATCACACTGCTGTAACTCATGTGGCTGAGCAGCTGACTGGCACACGGCAGCTGCTTAATCCTTAACCCTGACGGCGAACGTACTGGGAAAGCGAGTACTCCTAGTCTTCGCAATATAGTTCATTCTTGGAAATGTCACAATATTTCCATGAGGTATGACGTCCAAGTTCAGCTGCTTTTTTTTTTTTTTTTTTTTTTTTTTTTTTTTCCCTGCACTGCCTGCTTCACCATGACAAATGTCCCATCCCTATTCAAGGGTGTATGCGTTACTTCATTTTACTTAATGTCCCTCAAGATTGTAAGCTTGCAAGCCGGGCTCTCTCCACCTAATGTATCGGTTTGTCTTAGTCTGTCAATTCTCGTCTTGTCAGACCCCTTGAACATATGTATTGTATTAAGCGCTGCATAAATTGTTGGCGCTATATAAATAAGATTAGTTTTATAATTGTATGTTTGCCTATTAACTTTTGCAATGAGGTCTTAAAATGAAACTGATTTTCAGTGGTACAAATGACTGCTCCTAGATTTAAATAAATCATGTTGCTTGCTTCATTTGCAGATGTAGTATATCCACTGACTGTGTACCGAGACAACCAAATAAATGGGGGTGCAGCTATAAGCTCTCTCAAATTCTTTGTAACAACATAATCTATATATAACTTAAATTATTCATTTTGATTTGCTAGCCCCCGTGGAAGTCATTGTCAAGCGCTGTCAATTAAAAGTGTGTTAATGTACTTTTATTTTTATTTTTTTTTAGAGCTCTGGAATAGAAACTTTAGTAGATGAGCTTTGCACTAAACTGAAAGATCTAAAGTTTAACCAAGATGAGCAGTTACCAACACTTAAGGGTAATTATGAATGCTTTTCTTTGAAACAAAATTTACATTTAAACCTAAGCAATAAATGTTTTATATGCAAACAACCTTTGGCTCAGTTTCATTTTCTAAGATGGAGAGAAACGTGCTTGCTTTGCATCTGCTAAACTTGAGCCAGAGGTATTCAGTCACCTGGTCGTGCTCCCCCTCCATCTGAAGAACATCTTTAGAACATATTAAAAACATCAAGAGGGTAGTACAGAATACTATTAGAATGGCTCTCTATATAATAACCACTATTTTACTTTACAGAAGAGAGTAACAAAAGCGGCGATGCACCTTCCAGAGACTGCAGTCAATCTCCTGCGGGAAAAGATCTGGCAGAAATGTAAGTACTGATCAGATGCGTTGATTAACCACAATTTTTGCCTACATACAGCATTAACTTCTAGAGGTCCATTGGCATACCTCGTAGGACATAGGTTAAAATTGATGCTAAGACTCTGATCACGCAGCAAATTGCAGAGTAAGCGCTGACTGACAGCCTAATCTCACCTCTACTAGCACGAGCTGACAAGTTCAGTGTAACAGAGCTGTGTGTTACTGTGGGTTACACTAATGGATGCCCGAGGAGAAGCTGCCAGTGCAAGAAGCATTTGCTTGTGTAATTGTGACCCTGCTGAGTTTGTGCATGTCGTTCTCGGGGGGGGGGGATCACTCTTTAATACTCGGGTGTTTTGGGAATCATCTAATTAAATGAAGATACCTTTCAACTTGATCCAAACTCCTTATGTCAAGGGAAGAGCTGCTTGCATGATTATGTAAAGCGACAATATCCTTAAACTTCTTATTTTTGCCACTGTAGGTATTATGCTGCCTTTCCACCTTTATCGGAAAAGCCAGTCTGCCTGCAAGAAACAGCGACTGTGTGGAATAAATCCAATAAAGTTTGCTCTTCTAACTCCTCCGCCTCTTCTTCCACTGCCCCACAAACGAGCACAGAAACTCCATCGCCTAAGGATTACAATAGCGAAAGTGAAACTGTCATTACTAACAGCAACGATGGAGCTTCAAACTCTGTACATGGAAGGAACCAAGAAAGGAAAGGCAAAACTGAGAAAAAGAACAAGTTCAGTAACGGCGCAACTGGTTTATGCAAAATTGGCAGGCGTAAGTGTAACGGAAAGATCCGCCCTCGTTCCTGGTCATCTGGTTCAAGCGAAGCTGGGTTAAGTTCAAGTGATAATCGGGGTGAAATGAAAACAAAGTTAATTAAAGTAAAGAGTAAAATCCGTGAAGTGAGAAATAAAAGGAAAAGTGGCCAAAGAATTCCCACAAAAAATGATAAAAAGAAAAATATTTCTGGAAGCAGCAGCAGTAGTGCGGATTCTGTCATACCGCTGTGTAAGCGAGTGAAGAAACAGGTGAAAGAATGTACTTGGAAAGAGGATGAGAATGAAGAAAATGACATCTTAAATGAAAGAAAAAGTGAAACTGAGTTTAGAGAGGAACCTTTGTGGTATACCGAACCAATCACTGAATACTTGGTTCCTCTAAATAGTAGAAGTAAACTAGAGACAACGTATCTGAAAAGGCGAGAGAACCTGTATGACGCTTCTAAAGAAGTAGAAGAGCTGTCTGAGTTTGTACATGGCTTACGTTTAAACAACCACAATCTCCACGAAACATACCTCTCAGCATGTACTATTATTGGGGGTCACTTTGTAGAAATGCCTGCAGTTATAAATGAGACAAGTGGCTACACAGAGACCTCAAACTGTCCTCTTCAAGAGGAATATTATTTGGATGATGTTCATTGTATTGAAATTACACACTTCTGTGAAGTGGAAATTGACCAATCCATGTTGGATTCTGGTGCCTCGGATAAGATTCAAGATGAAAGTCTTATCTTAAACATTTGGCAGAAACACGAACTTGAAAGTGATTTGGAGGCAGAGTCTTGCAAAGTGTTAAATGAGAGTTTGCAAGGGGTGAGTGCAATATGGACCCAATCCACCGCTTCTATTGGTGCTGAAGGTGAGTTCTTGGAAGGGCATAGTAGCTTAGCGCAATTTTGGGTGTCCTGTTCACCTTCGAGCTCTGTTGATTCAGATGGGGAGAGTTTGAGAGGGGACTCCCCAGATACCTTTTCCCCCTTTTTTGACAGCACAAAGCTTAGTTCTCGCATGCATGCAAGCAATCAAGGTTTATTTGATGAAGACGGCTCTTATTTCACGGAGTTTGATACGCAGTGCAGGAATTCTGGGTTTACGCTGCCTGTGGAGAGGGCTTCCTGCGAAACGGGCGACGCAGAGGCTTGTTCCGCCATGAATGAGTTTTTCCAAACCCAGTCTCGGTTACGAATTTGGACCAGAAATAGTGCCTTTGATGAAAACGAACAGTGTTCGAATATTTCAACTAGAACCTGTAGTCCGTGGTCGCATTCAGAAGAAAACAGATCAGATACTGAAACATGTAACCATTTAGATGATTATAACCATACGTATACCGAAGATCTAAATTATGTAGCTCCTGGAGCAAATTTAATTTTCTGCAATGAAGACTCGTCTGTGGAATCAAGATCGTTTCTGCAAAACTCAAGTCTAGGAGAGGAGTCTGCTTTTGTTATGAACAAGAAGTCTAAATTGGAGTCTCTGTGTGGTATACAATTAGAGAGGGAAAATGTGGAGCTATCTGACGAGAGCAGCGATCCTAAACAAGGGTACAGCTCAGGGATCATTAAGGACATTTGGGTAAATGTGGCGGAAGGGAATTCAGAAAAAACAGAAGATCCGTTAATCCCAGTTGATGTAAGCACTTTTAGCTGTCAGGACATCGATGCTACGGAAGAAACATTTGAAGAGCCCAGTAAAGCTGTTCAAAGATCGGAATATCATCTGTGGGACGGCCAGAAAGAGCTTATAGAAAAAAGGTCTTTTTTTCAGTGTGATGCTTCAAAACTAGATGTTGGAGACTATACTACCCCATCCAAAACCTGGGAAGGTGATTGCGGGAAAGAGAATTCTTTTATACTTGGAGGAGTGTACGGGGAGTTCAAAACCTTCAATGGTGAAAGCGAGTGGGCTGTGGTCCCACCTTGTCAGGTGAAAGGAAGCCTGTTGGAATGTGCCGCCACTGATGTAACAACAGCCGGCACCGATGGTTTTATGACTTCAGGCAATAGTTTTGCGCCAGGCCATAGACAATTTTGGAAGCCATTTGTTTCGTTTGAAGAAAACCAGGCCTCAAAAATTCATGATAGAAAAAACATTATTCAGCCATCTTTCGTTCTACATGAAAACCTGCTTGGGCCATGTAACACGTTTCAAGTAGATGAGCCAGACGTGGTCTATTCATTCCCTTCCTTTGAGTTAAACAACAATTTTTCACAATGTCTTCGTGTTGAATGCTCATGTGAACCTGGAGGCTTCTCTGCGGGGAGCCCCTGTGTGAAAACGGAATCGCTGAGTTCAGAGTCTGATGATGAATACAGACATCCCAGAGTTTGCGGCGTCGAAAGAACGCAGTACAGATCGATAAGAATTTCACCGCGGACCCACTTTCGCCCGATATCGGCATCTGAACTCTCTCCTGGAGGAGGAAGCGAGTCTGAGTTTGACTCTGATAAAGATGAGGTGGCTGTGCCTTCTGTAAGTGAAGAAGTGTTTGAATATCCGCAGGACGATCTCCAGCCACTGGAAGAAGATGCAGAGAATGAAGGCAACTTTTATGGAAAGTCTGAACTGGAATCCGGAAAGTTTCTTCCTAGGCTACAAAAGTCTGGAATGGAGAAAAGTGCACAGACTTCTTTGGATGACCAAGAAGAGTTGTGTGCTATGTTGCCACTAGCTAAACGAGACCGTTTGGGCCATTTTCCGATTATAGAATCGTTTGAAGGGGAGCTGATGGAGAACTCCAAAACTAATTGCAAAATGTTGGAGTCGAATAATAAAACGGCAGAGAAGACCAGCAGCAAAATGGGCCCTGTATCTGCTGATGAGCTGGGAGAGGTATGTACTATTACATTATCGTCAATTGGATGTTTTTTTAACCCCACCCCCATTATTAACTCTTGGTTAAAGCTGGACAGATTTGTAACATCTTGATTGTTATTTTAGTATCCTCCACTGGGTGTTGACATTCAAGGAGTCAATGTCCTCAAGGAAAAACAGTGCTGGTGGCAGAAAGCCCTGTACTCTCCCTTGATATCTGGATCCTTCTGTGAATGTAAGAAAACCGATCTGCATATATAAGTGTGCGTGTGTACAAATATATAGATCTATATGTGTGTGTATATATAGCATTACTAGGGTCTTCGTGTAATTTTTTTTTTTACTTGGTCAACAAATAGTTGCCAGACTGGCTTACATTCTGTATGTGAAAACTGTTAATTACAGAATTTTAAACGTAATAAATTACTAGGAGTAAGCAGGAAGCATTTGGTGTAGCGTTTGAGACCTGCATTGCCAGATTTTGATGTAATGACTGATTTACCAGTGTATATTGGTGCCAAGGGGATGGTTAATTGATCAACGTCAAAAATGTCATGCGTTATTTGTTTACCAATTTCTGTAAACTTCTAAAATCTGTTTCTTCATACTGAAGCTCATTACACGAATCTCAAGGAAGAAGGCAATGATGGTGACCGCAACAGTGAAGAGGTTCTCGGTGATGTGTGGCGCCCCCTATCGATTGAGAAGGTGTATATTAAGTTTAATACTAGAAACATCCATGTAATGTTTCCTTGCCCTCTACATGGCAGCCTTACAGCTGGGTAATCTGTTAATCTCCTTTAAGACACATGCCTGCAATTAATGACCTCCTATAAGTAAGGGCCTCTTCCTTTTACTCACAGCATTCTTCTGTCCTGAAGGACAGGTCTGTCTGCTGGTTTTCTGTGCTTCTAGAGAATCATTGAAACTTGCAGGAAAAAACATGGTGTTCTCTATAGTTGCCAGAAGAGCGTTCTGGTTTAAACCCTGGGCTGCTGAATCAGCATTCCGTTTAAAGAATGAGCTTTGTCACAAGTTCTTCGGGCTGTAGTGAACCCGTGACCCTGCCTTATGGATTTGCTTTCTACATCCTACTTGTAAGGGCTAGAGGCAAAGAAAAGAGAAAATCTTACTTCACTTGGCAGCCAGTTCTCACTCCCTAATTTATTGACTTGCTACTACACAGTGAGTAAAAGGAGGGCCTCTCTTTTATAGGAGGACATTGATTGATTGCAAGCACGTGGCTTCCAGGGGCTGAACAGATTATTACATGGCGGCAGTAATATTTATAACTTGTCCTGTAACCGTAATTGGATTTATTTCTTTTAGTAAATATACATAGTTTCACGGCATGTGGCTGTGGGGGGAAATGCTTTTTTCTTCATGGCAACTTTTCTGAGCACTATTAATAGCAAATGCATCTCCCAGACCGGCAGGGTTTTTTTGCTGTTTTTTTTTTTTTATATATGCCGTTTATAAATATTTGTATACTTTATTTATGTAAGTCATGGTAACTGCACATGACCCCTTACCTGCATGAGTCTATAAATGCTGCATGACTCCCCAAGCATTAGCGTTTCTTGAGATGGTGCATTTAACATACAGGAGTACTTGTCACTACCACCAATGCTGTAATGTTTTGTACTTCGCTTTTGACTTTCAGACTTCCGCATGTAATGAGGCAAATGTTACCATTGACTATGGTATCAGAACAAGCACCTCCAGGAAGAAGATGTACTCAAATGACAGCTCGAGTTCTGACGCCGCCTCAGATGGTCGACATGAGTGGGCTGATATTTGTAGAGAAGAGCTCTTCTCTCGCACTCAGCTCTGAAAGAGCAAATGCCGTTATAGCTGCGATGGGAAGAGGAACGCTCCATCTGTATTTGTAACTTAGGGTGTTCTATTGCTACAAATCTTTAGTTGCTTTCTTAGATCTTAAGCAATTGTTTTCTTTGCCCTTTCCCCATGTTGGTAGTTGGGTTCTACAGACCCAACAAAACCTTTTTTTTTCTTTTCGTTTCGTGTAAACTGTTTAAACTAGTTAAGCTATAATAACTAGTTGCATTAAATTGCATACCATTTTAACCTTTTTAGCTGTAGGTTTGCCATGTTTGTGAAATTTGCTTTTGTCACTTAGAAACTTATAGTTAGAGACTTCATCTAGCGAATTCTGGATAATTTAGATTTCTAAACCTAAAACCTTGGAGGTGAAAAGACAACACTGTAATCAGTTCAGTGCCTTTCTGAATGCAGGAGAATGGCATGAATGACTTGCCCTATCTTTACTTAAAAAAAAAAGTTAAAAAAACAATATATATGGGTAGATTGAAGTAGATATGAGATTGTGCTTTAGAGACTTTAAGAATACTGTGTTTTCTATCCTATGATATTTTGCTCCTCGCTAATGGAGGATAATATAGTTTGAGATTAAGCTTGCTGGTAAAAGCCAAGGATTTAGTAAAGTCTACATTAGTGTGCCCCCTTGCTGTGTTTATTTTTATCACTTCTCGTGTTAAATGTTTGCAGCAGGTTGTTTTTCTTTTTTCTTCGATTTAAAGCACATTGGTTCATTCTAGTTTAACACTGCAATGGCGACAACCGTTTCGGACGACGAAAGTCTATTGATCGCTGACGTGAGTTAATTCTGTGTTTTCAGTCTTTTTGCAGCAATGCACACAATCCAATTTGTGTTTAAAGCTGCTTGAGTTCCTTGAAACGCAACAAACATTTACCAGACTTTACAACAAATCCTGTGGCTATTGCCGATAGCCTACCTTTTTAGTATTTTGTTATTGTTACTTAGTCTAGTAGTTAATTGAAAGAATGGAATGGGCAAGTGTTAGCGTGTGTGTGTGCGTGTTAGCAACACTCTTCAACGTGTGAGTGACTGGTTAGTGTTGATCTGTGTGTAATTTTTTTTGGCCTTCTGTGAAATGTGTAATTGTACAAAGCTAGTGAACTCTTTGCTTATATGACTTATGCAAATTGTTCAAGCACATGAAGGGCAATATTCGAAACCAATTTACCAAAATCTGTCATAGCATGCTTATAACACCATGAAGCGCAAATGTTGAACAATACTCGGGGTGAAAAAAAAAGCGCAAGGTAATAGTCTGTTATTTGATGGTATGGAAGTTCAAGTGTCATTTAATAAAAGTGTGACTTGAACACAATCTATTCATATAGGAGAGAAAAACTATACATTTTTGGACAGAGCTAGTGGTGATGATGGGTTGATTAATGTTCTGTATCACGATCTCAATTGAAATCCAGTACCGGAATTTCAAACTGGATTTATTGTCAGATATCCCAGATTTTATTTTCTTTCCTTTTTTTTTTTTTTATCATTTATGTTAAGTTTATTATGGAAATGTGTTTTTTTTTTTTTTTGGTTTTTTTTTAAGTCACAATAGCAACAGACTTATAAGAATGTTGTTAATATCTACGGTGGCTAAACCATCTTGCCACTGTTAAATCAGAAGTAAGCTTTGATTCCATCCCTTTTGGAAATCTATATTTGTAGAATAATTGCACGCATTTGTTTTAACAAATTTCAGGAGCTTCCTCAAAGGGTTATGTAGAACCTGCACTGAAACTCAAACCCTAGTACCTTTTTATTTTTGTAACCAGAAGATTAAAGTGATGCCGCCCAACTCGACCCAAACAGTGCAGCTTTTCAGTGTAAATCATGCAGATGTCTCACTGCTAAATAAAGGTGATCAAAACCCAGGTCAGGACTGTGCTGTAACTGACTGAGTGCACTCTAAATGATATCTTAATATAGTAAACATTGCATACTATATCTAAAACATTTTAAAAAAGTAACATGAACCCTAAATCACTGGCTGTACACATTGGGAGAGAGAAACTTTATTGGAATCTGTTTTCAGTGCCCCAATACACGATTCATCATTAAATGAGTATTTGACACGCATCCACCTAATAAGCAAAAGCCTGGATATATATATATATATATATATATATATATGTATATGTATATATATATATGTATGTGTTTGGATATGTTGAAACCCTGCACTGTTGGTGGGTCTGAAAGGCCTGAGATTGAGTAACCATTGGCACTCATATTGTTGTAGAAACGATCAAAACAACTTCAGTGCCAAAGGATAACATCCCTGGCATAGAGGCCGTTTTTTTTTTTTTATATAATGTAATTCTTAATTTGTGAAGGGAAAAACAAAAGCAAAAATCAATGCATACCCCACGCCCCCCTTGATGTATAGACTTACAACATATTTCCTTTCCTCTTATTTTGTTACCACGCTTGAAAGCTTTGTTCTACCTGCCAAGTCAACAAACTGCAGTGAGAACTGCCAGGACTCCTCGTACAGTTCCTCTCCTGACCATATGCTAGAAGATATTCCATCTCAAAGCTCTAGATTGCAGTTTTAGGACCCTCACAACCATTTAATACATCTTAGAAATGGTCTTAGTTTAAGCATATTGTTGCTTTTAATGTATGCTAATTGCTTTTTTATATCACATCAGTTTATTGACCACTTAAAACAAGTTTACCTTCTCCATTAACCCCTTAAGGACGAAGGTGGGTCCCTAAACCCATTGAAAACAATGTATTTTGAGCCCGTACATGTTTGTCATTAAGGGGTTAATATAAATCACATGTGGCATCCATGGTGCCTCTTGGTGGAACATCAGGAGTTCCATGGCTGCAGGTGTTGGCAGAAGTGGTACACAACATGACTTGTGATATTTTCACAAGACCCATCATACAATATATTTTTTCCCCTGCCGGGGAAGAGTTGCTTATAGTTCTCATTGTAGAAAAAGTTTATTTTTAGGTTGGCAAAACGCTGAACGCACCGTGGTATGAAGCGCGTTGCAAATCCATCATGCTGAAGGGAAAAAAAATCATCCATTCCTAGGCTATATTTCTATTTTGCAAAATTGATGTGTGGGGGAGGTAAGAGCTAAGGTTTGCTTTTGTTTAGTTTTTTTGGAATTTTTTTTTTTTTAAACTTTCCCTTTCAAGTGGTTGTATTCTTATTTTATGTGCACCAGAATAACCCCCCCTTTTTTTTTCTTGTGAACTTACTTAACACCAAATAAAAATGTAAGTACAAGTTAAGTCTCCATTCTTTCTTGTTATAGCTGTATAAGTTTTCTATTTGTTTTATATGGTGCCCTGTAAAATATTGATGTACAATGAGATTTGTATACCAGGAGCGGTAAACTCATACCTGTGTGTGAAAAACCTCAAAAAATTACTACCATAATTTGACTACAGCTGGTAGTAGAATTAGCGCCTGGAAAGAGTTGAAATACCATACGTTTTCAAACATATACGGTTTGTTTGGGTAAATTGCATTGGTGGCTTCAAAGGCGTCCCAAATAGGACAGGGTGCAGTATGACCATATTTGGGGGGGAAATTGCCCTGTATTGTGCATTTCCAAACTCAGGACAAATATCTGGATCTATTTAGCAGTTTTTTTCATTAGCTTTTTTTTTTTTTGCTCAATTTTCGCCATTTTATACTTTTTATTTAATATATATATAACTTGTGTGGGTTCCGTAAGTGAGAGAGAAGAAAATGACAGCTATACACGAGCACTGCAGAAATGTTAAGATGGCGAGAAAAAAAAAGGCATCAGCATGCATGGAAAAAGCAGAAAGTTGTCCTGACTCTATGACCAAGGACTGATTAAGTCTTTACATCAGGAAAAATGGGCAGACTAGATGGGCCGAATGGGTCTTACCTGCTGTCTATTTTCTTTATAGCCCTGCATTACTGTAAGTAGTGTACAGTCTAAAGGGCGCTAGATACAAAATATCTAAATATGATTTTCTGCTTCCTTATCCCTTATTGTTAATTATGATATAATTGATTACTACATTTGTATTCCTTAATACACAACACCAAAGCTCTGCATTGATTTTCCAGCTGGTCTGAGGAGATCAGAGCATCTCCCCAACCGGTCCATGATTCTTACTTCCTACAAAATCAGATAGTGGGACAGAGAGGCAATGTGTGGAAATCAGGACTGTCCCATGAAAACTGTCACGCATATGTTAAAGAGCTGGCAAGATAATGTAACAATCGTTATCTCAAATGGTTTTATTTTAGAATATGCGATTAGTATAAGGGGGGATACAATGAAGGGCATTGAAGTCAAGTCAGATGGAACCATGGATTCATTTAAACACTACAGGAAATGCAACAGATGAATGAAATCCGAATATGATGCAAGAGAATACAATGCATTTTAACAAAGGGCCGAGCGAACTTGTCAGAGATGATATGCTGGTTTGTACTAATGCAGCACCAATGGTTAGACAGACAGACACCCACCAATCTGCTTAATTGGCTAAGGAAAGAAAGGGTAAAGGCAACTTCCTAAAATAAGGCAACCTTTTGAAGACGTGGGCCGGCCATTGGGCAACGCGGTGCGTGCACGCCGCCCCCTTTAATTCCATTTCAATCCCACTTGCAGCGGCTGTTTTGAATGTTGGTTCGCCGGCCACCCGGCCCACCGGGAAATTTGGCTCTGGGTGCTCCCCTTCCCGCCGATCACCCTGCAGGTCTACCCCTGCAAAAAAAAAGGATACCGTCGGGGTGCTTGAAATACCGGCCAGGTGGCAACCCTAATTGAGATTACTAAACAGCCCTGGCCCTTTAAGGCCACCCGCTGCCAACTGATGCACCCCCAGCTGGCAGCCGCATAATCTAGGATCCAACCTGCTGCTGGGGCGGCAGTATGCAGCTCTGTTGGCCAATAATAGGTCAAGCGTTTACTGAGTTTTCTAGATGGCCACTCCTGGTCTGTTTTGTTTTAACAGACATTGAGAGACCAAATACATGAACTTCAACTTCAATGATTGCCAGGGAACCCATGACCCGGGTATTATGAGATCAGCTCAAGAAGCTGCTTTGTAATGTAAACAGGAATAGAAGAAGAAAATCCAAAGCCTTTTCACCTCAGCTAACACACCTCTCAATCTGGCAGGGCTGGGTTTATTTGGTTTGTGTGCTAGCAGTACATGTGTTGTACTTTAATTGTCTTGGAGACTGTGTTTCTTACACATGGTCCATATTCAGTTTCTTATGGGAACGGGTGCCAGCTGCCCCTAAATTAACACTAAAGACCCCATCAACCAAACCAATTTATTAGGTAATTTATCTGGAGCACATGCAATTCATTTAGGGGCCGTTATGGTTAATGGGGTATTTAGGGTTAATTTAGGGGCAGTTATGGTTGATGGGGTATTTAGGGTTAATTTAGGGGTAGTTATGATTAATGAGGTGTTAAGGGTTCATTTAATAAAGTTAACTTAAGGTGCAGTTAGAGGTAAAGGGGGGGAAACTCAGGGGAATCTAAATCCTGGGGGCAGTGAAGATTATTAATGTATTGTGTCAGTGATATTCTCTGAATGATTTGAATCTCTGAACTGATTCATCCAGATCACTGAAAAGAATCCAGGGCCGGACTGGGACTGAAAAGCAGCCCTGGAAAAATTTGGAGACCAGCCCCATATAGTTTATCTCACGGTCACGCTCTTTAACCACACGCACCCCTTATACACACCCGAGTCACACTATGTGCCATTCTTTTTATCTCATTATTTGTATTAAAATGCCAGAAAGCAAAAGTGTTAAAAGGCCCTAATAAATTAAATACATTACACATAATGGGATCAAAACATTTACTACTGCAAACATTTTAGATGAAAAAGTTCAGTGGAACAAAACACCGATCACATTATTCTGGTAAGAAACTTTTATTTCTTTATTAATTCATGTAGACTATTTTTTTCCATATTTAATAAAAGCTATGATTGAGACATGTTTGTTTTTTTTTCCTTTTATTTGCCAACCTACCCCCGAGTTATGCACATCTGCCCCAGGCTTGCCACTCTGCCCCCCTGATATGCCTTCTAACCCCCTATATGTCACTCTGCATCCAGAAATGCCTTATACCCCTATATGCCACTCTGTCTCATGATATGCCTTCTAACCTCCTATATGCCACTCTGCCATATAGGGGGTTAAAAGGCATATCATGGGACAGAGTGGCATATAGGGGGGTATAAGGCATTTCTGGAGGCAGAGTGGCATAAAGGGGGTTAAAAGGCATATCATGGGGCACTCTGCCTCCAGAAAAGCCTTATGCCCCCCTATATGCCACTCTGTCCCGTGATATGCCTTTTAACCCCCATATGCCACTCTGCCTCCCTGATATGCCTCAACCCTCCTATATGCCCCTCTGCCCCGTGATATGCCTTTAACCCCCTTTTTGCCACTCTACCTCCAGATATACCTTTTAACCCCCTTTATGCCACTCTGCCTCCAGAAATGCCTTATACCCCCCTATATGCCACTCTGTCCTATGATATGCCTTTTAACCCCCTATATGGCAGAGTGGCATATAGGAGGTTAGAAGGCATATCATGGGACAGAGTGGCATATATGGGTATAAGGCATTTCTGGAGGCAGAGTGGCATAAAGGGAGTTAAAAGGTATATCATGGGGCACCAGGCCCGGACTGGCCATCGGGCACACCGGGCATTTGCCCGGTGGGCCGGGCCACGGCAGGGCCGCATTGACTTAGGGGCTGATGGAGCTGCAGCTCCAGGCCCCTACCCTACCTACCGGGTCCGCCACTCTAAGGGGCCGGGAAGTCCCCACCAAGGCCGGCCTTACGGGTCTGCGGCCGCACAGGGTATAAATTAAAACATCGGGGTTTTTTTTTTACTTTATTTAACATCCTCCATGTTAAATAAAGTTTTTTTTAACTTTATTTAACATGGAGGATGTTAAATAAAGTTGGAAAAAAAACCCGATGTTTTAATTTAAACCCTGTGCGGCCGCAGACCCCTAAGGCCGGCCCTGGTGGGGGCTTCCCGGCCCCTTAGAGCAGGACCGGCCTTTGGGGTGTGCGACCGCACAGGGCGTCACACTCTAGGGGGCGGGGGGCGGTCCGCACCGGGTGCCGCTCATCAGGGGGTGCCAACTTGCGGCACCCGGCACCCCTCCAGAGACGGACAGTAATGTCCACCGCTGGAGGAGCAGGTTCGCAAGGGAGCGGTATCGGAGGTCTTTAACAGACCTCCGGTTCCCTTGAGTGATTTTAAGCCGGGTTCAACCCGGCTTAAAATCACTCAAGGGAGCCGGAGGTCTGTTAAAGACCTCCGATACCGCTCCCTTGTGATCTGCACGGCAGCAGCTGCTGTGCGCCGGGATCTGACAACAAACCCCGGCGCACAGCAGCTGTTGCCCTCTGAACCGGAAGAAGACAGAGAAGACAGAAGAACTGAAGAAGAGGAGTGAAGAGGAGGAAAAGGAGCTGTAAGGAGAAAAGAGGAAAGGTAGGAAAATATTCAGTGAGAGTGGATTGGTATATATGTGTGGATTGGTATATATGTGTGGATTGGTATATATGTGTGGATTGGTGTATGTGTGGATTGGTATATATGTGTGGATTGGTATATATGTGTGAATTGGTATACGTGTGGATTGGCATACGTGTGGATTGGCATACGTGTGGATTGGTATGTGTGTGGATTGGTATATGTGTGTGGATTGGTATATGTGTGTGGATTGGTATACGTGTGGATTGGTATGTGTGTGGATTGGTATGTGTGTGGATTGGTATATATGTGTGGATTGGTATAGGTGTGGATTGGTATACGTGTGGATTGGTATATATGTGTGGATTGGTAAGTGTGTGAGAGTGATGGGTGTTATGCTGTACCATTTCCAATGTCTTTTTCATGATCTAATTATGCTCTAAAAGTACATCATAACTCCCATCACTCTATACTGTTCCATACAGTGGCAGAGCTGGGAGGCAGAGGCCTTGCACCCCCACCGCAGGACTCCTGAAAGGTAAGTGAACTTCAAAGAGGGAGAGGGTAGATAGTTAGGAGGGGGTAGATAGGCAAAAGGGCGTGAGACGGGGGAAAGAGGGTAGATAGGGAGAAGGGAGTGAGAAGGGGTAGATAGGGGAGAAGGGAGTGAGAAGGGGTAGATGGGGCAGAAGGGAGTGAGAAGGGGTAGATAGGGCAATCATACTCCTATCATGCCAAGTCTGCGAGTACATCCTGGAATCTGGGTATGCCTGGGCATGATAGGAATGTGATTGCTGTTAACAATCATATATATATACATATAATATTGTTTTTTAATTGTTTTGTCCTATTTTGGTGTGTTACTTACTTTAAATAAAAGTGTTAGATTTTTTTATGGTGTGGGGAGGTCATATTCGGTTTCGGACAGGTAAATGCTGCATTTTCGGTTTCAGTCCAGAATTCGTTTCGGTGCATCCCTACTACTAAGCCAGACAATGAAGTGGTAGGCCTACACCACATCAATGTTTGGCGTAGTATATAGTGATTGGTGTTATGCTGCACTATTGTCAATGTCTGGCTCAATGTATAGTGATAGGGATTACGCTGTACCACTGTCAATGTGTGCCTCAGTATATAGTGATAGGTGTTATGCTGTACCACCGTCATTGTCTGCCTCAGTATATAGTGGTAGGTGTTATGCTGTACCACCGTCAATTTCAGCCTCAGTATATAGTGATAAGTATTATGCTGTACCACCGTCAATGTCTGCCTCAGTATATAATGATAACAGTGAGAAGAGGCAGAGGTGGTAGATAGTGATACAGGGGGATAGATAGTGAGAAAGGGGAGTTTTGTTACAAGTTTTTATTCCTTTCTTTTTTTGGGATGGGGGGGCACCAGAGGAGTAGTCCGCACAGGGCGCCAGAACACCTAAGGCCGGCTCTGCCTTAGAGTGGCGGACCCGGTTGCAGTTGCGGCGGGCTTAAGGGGCTCTGCCTTAATGCGGCCATATTTTAAGGTACTAGCCTGGAGCTGCAGCTCCATCAGCCCCTAAGTCAATCCTGCCCTGCCACAGGCGCGGTCGCAGTTGCTGCTTGCTCTGGCAACAAGGTAAGTAGGGTGAGGGAGGGGGCTGCAGTGAGAAGGGGCAGAGGGGGGTTAGGTAGTGAGAAAGGGGGAGAGGGGATAGATAGAGGCGGTACATCCCTTACAAAAAATTACTGCAGTTTTTCTGAAGTAATACTGCAGTTTTTTGGACATGAAAAAACTGCAATACTGCACTTTAAGTGCAGTATTACTGCACATTTACTGCAGTTTTACTGCATTTGTACTTCACTGTACTGCAGTTTTACTGCACATTTACTGCAATTTTTTTTATATTGCAAACCTACAGTTGTACTTCAATGCACTGTAGCTTTATTGCATTTGTACTTCCGTACAAAAATAACTGCAGTAAAACTGCAGTACAGTGAAGTACAAATGCAGTAAATGTGCAGTAATACTGCACTTTAAGTGCAGTATTACTGCACATTTACTGCAGTTTTACTGCATTTGTACTTCACTGTACTGCAGTTTTACTGCACATTTACTGCAATTTTTTTTATATTGCAAACCTACAGTTGTACTTCAATGCACTGTAGCTTTATTGCATTTGTACTTCCATACAAAAATAACTGCAGTAAAACTGCAGTACAGTGAAGTACAAATGCAGTAAAACTGCAGTAAATGTACAGTAATACTGCACTAAAAGGGCAGTATTGCAGTTTTTTCATGTCCAAAAAACTGCAGTATTACTTCAGAAAAACTGCAGTAATTTTTTCGTAAGGGATATTGATAAGTGGGGAAGGGGGTTACATAGTGAAAAGGGGGAACATAGTGAGAAGGGGCAGATAAGATGATGAGAGGGGGTAGTGTGAATGCGTATGAGAATGAATGAATAAATGTGTGGATGAATTGTGTGAATGCGTATGACAATTAATGAATTCATGTGTGGATGAATTGCTTGAATGATTTGTGAGACTGCATTAATGAATGTGTTAATGATTTGTGTGAATGATTAAATGCAAAGATGGTACATGAAGGGTGGGCTTTAACAATAAATAAATAAATAAATAAATAAATAAATAAATAAATAAATATGGGCTGCTCAGGCTTAAATGCCCGGGCCTATTTTTTGTCCCAGTCCGGGCCTGTGGGGCACTCTGCCTCCAAAAAAGCCTTATGTTCCCCTAATATGCCACTCTGTCCCATCATATGCCTTTTAATCCCCTATATGTCACTCTGCATCCAGAAATGCCTTATACCCATATATGCCACTCTGTATATAGCATATAGGGTGTATAGGCATATAGGGGGTTAAAAGGCATGTCATGGGACAGAGTGGCATATAGGGGGGGTAAAAGGCATTTTTGGAGGCAGAGTGGCATATAGGGGGACACACTTACACACTTACATACACACACATGCTGATTTTTTTGTTTTTAACACATACAAAAAAATATTATACATTTTGTACAAAAAAATACATTACTTTACTCACCTTCTACTTCTCTTGACTTCCGTCCTCTGGTAGCCGCACACTGTTCTCTTTTCTCTCCTGACAGGATGTCACTGACCTGACATCCGGTGCTGCAGCAGTGCGAGGGGGCGGAGCTTCAATCTCACGCTGCTCCCATCACTATGCGGCCATCAGATTGCTGGGAATGTAATCTGAACGGCCGATGCGTGCTGATGCCGCCGGCCGGCGGCATCAGCACGCATCGGCCGTTCAGATTACATTCCCAGCAATCTGATGGCCGCATAGTGATGGGAGCAGCGTGAGGGGTGAAAGGTCAGTGCGAGGGGGCGGAGCTTTCACCCCTCACGCTGCTCCCATCACTAGGCGGCCGTCGCACACGGCTGCTGGGTGTTGATGCGGCCGGCCGGCGATACTGTAATACATTTTTAAAATTTAATATGGCAAGCCGGACCAGCTTGCCATATTAAATTAAGAAAAAAGTATTATAGTAGCGCCGGCCGGCCGCATCAGCACCCAGCGGCCGCTCAGATTAGATTTCGGGCAGCCTGGGGGGCAATTGCCCCTGGTCCCAGCCCACGGACCTGCCGGCCCACCGGGAAATTTCCCGGTATCCCGGTGGGCCAGTCCGGCCCTGAAAGAATCGGATCAAAAGTACGATTCGTTCATGATCTGGATATCACTAGTATGCTGCTGTGGCTTCGCCCTGCCAAGGAAACGCCAGATCTCCTGCCTTTTTTATGGAGATCGGTAGTAACTCTGACACATTCTACTAATGTAGTTAGTTACTGGCATATAGGCCGCCTAAATAACGGCGCTGGCCCTGATGCCAGAGAAAATTAGATTTTATGAAACCGCGAAAATTCTTCGACACTCCCCATTTCCCATTAATATAACCCGCAGAGATTGAGATTTAGTAGTTCTAATTATGGATTAATTACCTTGACTACAGTAGGTTAAATTCTAATATCACGTTCATTTTTGTCCATCTTTATGATTCACAAAACATAAAACCGGTAGTTAAAAGTCACACTTGTGGGATCCCTGAACACAATGTAAATACATATTAAGTTATAAATCCATGACAGGGATAAGAGCAAATCAATGATGTGGTTGCACACGCTGCAGTTTCTTCACTTGAAGTACCCATCACCATATCGAATAATTGTACTGCACATACAGCAGTGTAAGATTTAGTTAGACAACATGTTTAAGAAATACTAGCATTTCAATCTTAGTCTTTTATGTAAAGTAGAATTTAAGGATGGCGTGTAGTGACAAGAAAAAGTAAGTGAACCCCTTGGAATTACCTAGTTTTCTGCATTAATTGTTCATAACATGTGACCTGATCTACATCTACACGCAAGTATAGACAGACACAATGTACTTAAACTAATAGCACGCAAACAATTATAACCTTCCGTATTTCTAAACTCAGGACAAATAGTGGAATATATTTAGCAGGTTTTTTCTTTAGTTTTTGCAGATGAGTAAAAGTAATTTTTTAACAAAAAAAATCACTGTATTTTATCTATTTTTTTATAGTAAATTAGATGATATGATAATAATAATGGTATCTAAAGAAAGCCCTGTTTGTCCTGAAAAAAAAACAATATATAATATGTGTGAGAGCACAAAATGAGAGAAGAAAATCACAGCTAAACAGCAACACTGAAAAATGTTAAAAGAGCCACTGTCCCACAATATACTACGAGTAAGAGACAGTATTGTCATTAAGGGGTTAACATTACCCTCTACTTGAACTAAAAACAACTCTATACAGTTATCGCTCCTCCATCAAACGTTACAGCAGGCATCTGCCAAACCTAAATTCATCCATCAGACTTCTTGATAGCGAAGAGTGATTGATCATTCCAGAGAACACATTTCCACTTCCCCAGCTTTACACCACTCCAGCCCGCGTTTGGTATTGCTCATAGTGATCTTCACGGGCTTCCAAAAAATTGGAAGCCCATTTCATGAAGCTCCTGACACACAGTGCTTGTGCTGATGTTGCTTCCATAGGCTGTTTGGAACTTTGTAATGGATGTTGCTACAAAGGACAGGTGCAAATGTAGCATCCTTTAAAGTCAATGAGCTTGAACGTTTAAGGTCAATTAGGTTATTCTACTACCATGTTTGTCTATGGAGATGACTGCCTATGCACTAAGCACATCTTGTTACTGCAGAAACCATGGACAAGCAAACCATTTTTGCTAATATAATCCCAAATCTTATGCTGTTTTTCAACCTGCCCCCCGGGTCGCTATAAATGTAGGTATGTGGTACAGCTTGCCTTGTTTATCCCCAATAGCGGGAATAAAGACCTGATGCTGCTTCAATTTAAGACCCTTCTATGGGTATTCTCCAGGTTGATCATCGTGGTCATAATACTTTTTTTGACACCCTTAAAGGCATTGTAAGTTTTACTGTGAGTGTCACCAGAGTCCCCAGAAATTATGTTGACATTCTAATTCTATGTCTGCTATTTCATCATATAACACCTCAACCTGTTATATGCACATTCTCTTAAAATAGGCCCCACTACTAATAAAGTGCCCCCTTAGAACCGCCTTAAGCTGTTCCCAGATATACATTGGGGAATTATTTGGAGTGGAGTATTCTGTAAAGTAGTTTCTAAACAGCTTTCTAGAGTCGGTCAAGAAGACCTTATCCTTTAACAGAGTTTTATTTAGCATCCTGCTACACTCCCTAGGGCTAGCTCTTGAGTTTACTGGTGTATGGTCTGTCCGGTAGAGCATTTGTGAAGTCAGGCACTGATGTTGGATGGGAAGGCCTGGCTCGCAATCTCCGTTACAGTTCATCCCAAAGGCGTTCGAGTGGTTGAGGTCAGGGCTCTCTGTGCGGCCAATCAAGTTCTTCCACACCAAACTCATTGTCAGATCCCTATCTCTCCATGATGTGAGCGGTCCCCCGCGCAGCCTCTGGTACGTCGTAGCTCCCTTGGTGTGTTCCCATCCACGCGCACGCAGGGTGTGTACTATTTCCAAGCCAGCATCCTATGGACTGCTTTATGCGGCACGTTGCCACCTGGTGGCCATATGCGCAATAAGCGTTCCCTGTGTTTTCGATTCAGCTGCGTCACTATAGCAACATAGGGGCGGCTGGGATGATTTAAGCTGTGGAGTCATATATAAACCTGCCGTTATATTGTGCTTTCAGAGCTTTCTGACATTTCCTGCAATTTTGTTTGGTATGCTTGTATCTATAAATTTTGGCTTGTTTATAGATTATCCTGACCTCTGGCATCCTGAATATTGGCTTTGACTACCGTTTATCCCAAACTCTGATATTTGATCTCCTTCAGGGACGTAACTAGAAACCATATGCCCCTGGGGTGAAAATTGCCACGGCCCCCCCAACTTGTCTGTGCATTCTTTGCCCCCCTTGCAACATACACTCTGGCACATATATGTAAACACACACTTACTCATACTCAGACGTACATGCACATTCATTCTAACAGGGCCGGACTGGGGCTGAAAAGCAGCCCTGGAAAAATTTGGAGACCAGCCCCATATAGTTTATCTCACGGTGAAGCTCTTATACCCACACGCACCCCTTATACACACCCGAGTCACACTATGTGCCATTCTTTTTATCTCATTATTTGTATTAAAATGCCAGAAAGCAAAAGTCTTAAAAGGCCCTAATAAATGAAATACATTACACATAATGGGATCAAAACATTTACTACTGCGAACATTTTTAGATGAAAAAGTTCCATTTTATTCAGTGGAACAAAACACTGATCACATTATTCGTCACGATATTCTGGTAAGAAACTTTTATTTCTTTATTAATTCATGTAGACTATTTTTTTTCCATATTTAATAAAAGCTATGATTGAGACATGTTTGGTTTTTATTTCCTTTCATTTGACAACCTACCCCCGAGTTATGCACCTCTGCCCCCAGGCTTGCCACTCTGCCCCCTGATATGCCTTCTAACCTCCTATATGCCACTCTGCCTCCAGAAATGCCTTATACCCCCCATATGCCACTCTGTCCCATGATATGCCTTCTAACCCCCTATATGCCACTCTGCCATATAGGGGGTTAAAAGGCATATCATGGGACAGAGTGGCATATAGTGGGTATAAGGCATTCATGGAGGCAGAGTGGCATGAAGGGGGTTAAAAGGCATATCATGGGGCACTCTGCCTCCAGAAAAGCCTTATGCCCCCTATATGCCACTCTGCCTCCCTGATATGCTTTATACCTTCCTATATGCCACTCTGCCCCATAATATGCCTTTTAATCCCCTATATGCCACTCTGCCTCCAGAAATGCCTTTTACTCCCTATGTCACTCTGCGTCCAGACATGCCTTATACCCCCCATATGCCACTCTGCCTCCCTGATATGCCTCAACCCTCCTATATGCCCCTCTGCCCCGTGATATGCCTTTTAACCCCCTTTTTGCCACTCCACCTCCAGATATGCCTTTTGACCCCCTATATGTCACTCTGCATTCAGAAATGCCTTATACCCTATATGCCACTCTGTCCCATGATATGCCTTCTAACCTCCTATATGCCACTCTGCCATATAGGGGGTTAAAAGGCATATCATGGGACAGAGTGGCATATAGGGGGGTATAAGGCATTTCTGGAGGCAGAGTGGCATAAAGGGGGTTAAAAGGCATATCATGGGGCACTCTGCCTACAGAAAAGCCTTATGCCCCCTATATGCCACTCTGCCTCCCCAATATGCTTTATACCCTCCTATATGCCCCTCTGCCCCATGACATCCCTTTTAACTCCCTTTATGCCACTCTGCCTCCAGATATGCCGTTGACCCCCTATATGTCACTCTGCATCCAGAAATGCCTTATACCCCTATATGCCACTCTGGCATATAGGGGGTTAAAAGGCATATCATGGGACAGAGTGGCATATAGGGGGGTATAAGGCATTTCTGGAGGCAGAGTGGCATAAAGGGGGTGAAAAGGCATATCATGGGGCACTCTGCCTCCAGAAAAGCCTTATACCCCCCTATATGCCACTCTGCCTCCCTGATATGCCTCAACCCTCCTATATGCCACTCTGTCCCATGATATGCCTTCTAACCCCATATATGCCACTCTGCCATATAGGAGGTTAAAAGGCATATCATGGGACATTTTTGTTTACTTTATATGGCAAGCCGATCCAGCTTGCCATATTAAATAAAAAATAATATATGCCACTCTGTCCCATGATATGCCTTCTAACCCCCTATATGCCACTCTGCCATATAGGGGGTTAAAAGGCATATCATGGGACAGAGTGGCATATAGGGGGTATAAGGCATTTCTGGAGGCAGAGTGGCATGAAGGGGGTTAAAAGGTATATCATGGGGCACTCTGCCTCCAGAAAAGCCTTATGCCCCCTATATGCCACTCTGCCTCCCCGATATGCTTTATACCCTCCTATATGCTCCTCTGCCCCATGATATACCTTTTAACCCCCTTTATGCCACTCTGCCTCCAGATATGCCTTTTGACCCCCTATATGTCACTCTGCATCCAGAAATGCCTTATACCCCTATATGCAACTCTGGCATATAGGGGGTTAAAAGGCATATCATGGGACAGAGTGGCATATATGGGGGTATAAGGCATTTCTGGAGGCAGAGTGGCATATAGGGGACACACTTACATACACACACATGCCGATTTTTTTTGTTTTTAACAAATACAAAAAACATACAGTACAAAAAATACATTATTTTACTCACCTTCTACTTCTCTTGACTTCCTGGTAGCTGCACACTGTTCTCCTCTATGCTGACAGGATGCCACTGACCTGACATCCGGTGCTGCAGCAGTCTGAGCGCGAGGGGGCGGAGCTTCCACCTCACGCTGCTCCCATCACTATGCAGCCATCAGACTGCTGGGAATGTAATCTGAACGGCCGGTGCGTGCTGATGCCGCCGGCCGGAGCTACTTTAACACTTTTTTTTTTATTTATATGGTAAGCTGGATCGGCTTGCCATATAAAGTAAAAAAAAAAAGTATTAAAGCAGAGGCGGCCGGCGGCATCAGCACGCACCGGCCGTTCAGATTACATTCCCAGCAATCTGACGGCCGCATAGTGATGGGAGCAGCGTGAGGGGTGAAAGGTCAGTGCGAGGGGGCGGAGCTTTCACCCCTCACACTGCTCCCATCACTAGACGGGCATCGCACACGGCTGCTGGGTGCTGATGCCGGCCGGCCGCATCAGCACCCAGCGTCCGCTTTGACTAGATTTCGGGCAGCCTGGGGGGCAGCTCAGCGGCTGTCTTCATGGCCGCCCAGCCCACGGACCTTCCGGCCCACCGGGAAATTTCCCGGTATCCCGGTGGGCCAGTCCAGCCCTGCATTCTAATATATACTCCATTTCACCTACTTACACATCCCTTCTCACACACACACATACACACACAATTACATATCCATAGAAAGAAATATACACACATATTTATATCCTGTCCCTACTTACCTCTCACCACTCTTGCAGCTTGCTGTCTGGCTGCTTGCGGTTTCATTGCAGGGTCACATGACCTAAATATGCCCCTGTTTCGCCGTGCTGGTTCAAAATAGTTTAGGATCGATGCAGTCCAGGTCTTTCTAAACAATTTTGAACCGGTACAAGTAGTAGACAGGAAGAAAGGGGTCACAGGGTCGCAACGGGCCCCTAGAGGCACCCATGTAGCAACGTCAGTGACCTCCCTGTCTACGCTGATCTGCATATCTGTCTATCTGTCATTCGTGCTCATGATTACCCCTGAGTGTGGTCATTACTGCACCTGGGTTCCACTACCGCGATTGTGAGTACATTTCTACTCATCCAGTCATGCCTTTATGGAGCTTGCTATAGACACAGTCATGCTGGAATAGAAAAAAATGAAACTGGGTTTAGAGAGGAACTATTGTGCTCCTGAACATATTTATTTTTATTGTGAAATTAAGATCGTTTCTGCAAAATGCAGCTCTAGGAGTCGAGTCAGTTTTTGTAATGAACAAGAAATCTAAATCGGAGTCTCTGTGTGGTATACAATTAGAGAAAGAATATGTGGAAAAAAAACAGCAATCGTAAGCCTGGATACAGCTCAGGAATCTTTAAGGGCATTTGGGTAAATGTGGCAGAAGGAGAAGAAAAAAGACACCAGTCAATCCCAGTAGACACCTTCAGTTGCCAGTTTGGAAAATTAGATATATTTGGGGAAATAAGGGGTTTCCAGGTACCAGCACACTTTCCTCTAGGAGTTCAAAACTTAATATATGACTGACAAAAAATTGAAGAAAATCCTGCAATGGTACAGGGATCAAGGATATATTTCTCAGATTCAGAATTAGGATTTCTGCTTGCAGGGTTAGGGATGGAATTTCCAAAATAGAGCAGACAGAGTATTCTTATAGGGCGTGAATCAAAAAAATATAGTTCACACCAATTATCAAGACTCACACTATCAAAAGTCAAATGAATTATCATATACAGTAGATGTCAAGAATTGACCACCCTAGAGTATGGAAGGAGAAAGAGGAGCAGCAACCTCAAGGCTGCCTCCGTGTTTTGCTCCCTCACAGCGTTTCTTCTCTTGTTCCGCCCAGGAACACAGCGGAGTCACGGGAAGTGACGTAAAATCAGCCTTGCGGGACTGCGCGGCATTACCGGGACCCGCAGGTACTGTGTCTGACCGCCCGCAACACCAGAAAGACCACCCGCAAGCTTTTTACGTATGGCACACTGTACAGGTTTATACTCAGGCTGCATGTGGCCACATGTACTCAGCCTTACTTTTGGAAATTCCAGGTGTTATTCCATTTAAGGATTTGCAACATACTGTACATAACAGCCTGCATGGCAAAAACAATGCACTGTCTAATTGGTCTACTACGTTACATTTATTGATGTACTACACCACCATTCCTGTCCTCTTATCACTTTACAACGCTTCAAGTCTGGTTTATCCCCAGTAGAGCCGCCAGGGCTGGGATTTTTAACTGCTCTCAAACTACAATAAATTCACCAGCTGCCATTGAGAAGCACAGCCATTCTGCTACCACCCTTACAGAGAGATCAACGCTCATCTCTTGAGTCTATTGAGGAAGTGTATATGGTAAAAAAAGGATGTTAAAAAAATATTAATATAGAATAATAAAATGCAGTATATTCTGGCTCATGCTATCCAATACCTGTTCATACAGTACATGTTATTAGTAACTCTCATAAAGGAGAAAGGATTAGCTTGACCCAGAATAGGCAACACTTGGTATGTCTCCAATTAAGCGGAGGTGTATTTACATACCTGGGTACTCCCCGGGTGAAGCACCGCTTCTCGGGGTGGTCCTGGTCGCGTCCCGCATGGGAAGGCTCTGGGTAGCCGGAGTGAAGTAGTTCCCAGGTATGTGTATTTATCAGCCCCCCCAGACTCTCCCTCCACAACTGCCCGCCTATCAAGAGAGCAGGCCCAGACTGACCATCTGACACAATGGGCCTTCTTCTGCATCCTAGGGAGGCTGTGCTTGCTCAACACAGTTCATAATAGACTTGTGCACGGCAAGCAAAATCGATGCGGACAAAAGGTTTGGTACGTTTTTACCACATACTTGCTCAGGTAACAAATTTTCATTTTTTCAGGCCGTTCGACTTGTTTGAAATTTGTGGGCATTTTTTGATTCAGGAACAACATTCGGCGGTGCTCCAAAAGGGGGAGGTCACTGACACCTTCTGGACTCTTTCACCTACAACAGCACCATATCAAGGTTAAGAAAAATATCCACACTCACTTTTACACTGCAGGACCACCAGCAACAGCTGCACTTGTCAGTGGATACACACGTTCAGCCGCATGCCATGGGACTCAATTTATCCAAAAACGAGGACAGTTTGATCCCTCCGAGTAAAGAAGATGATATGGCAGCAGTAATGAGCCAAAGGGGCGGCAAATAAGGCTTTGCCTAGGGTGACAAAAATCCTTCCACCAGCCCTGGTTTTTATACTTTCACATACTTTGAATATTGCAACATGAATATGATTGTCATGTTTCGCTCCTCTAATTCACCAAACACTAGACCCTGATCTAAAAGAGAAAAGCCTGGTTGTGACAAACAGCACTGTGAAAGTCACTGGTGTTTATGGAGAATTTACTGAAATGTTGCTTTTTATATCCTGTATGTGGGATCTTTTTTGTGAAGATAATCAAAAAAATTGTTTTCTGTAACTATTGCTTTTGGGAATGTGCCTATAATATACTTATTACGAGAAGATAGAGAACGGTCACTTCTTAAACCACTTGAAGTTGGAACTAAATCCACTGATTTATTAAACCCCATCAAGGGGTATAAACATGCAAAAATATCAAATATGACAATAGGAACTATAGTAAAACCGAAATAATAATTAATAAAATATTTTATTAATAATTATTTGGGTTTTATTACTGTGCTTATAATATTGAATTCTTCTTTCCCCCCTCTTTTCATTGATGGGTAGTTATAGGTAAATCCCAGGAATTGGATTAAATAAGATAGATACAGAGCTTTCCTTTCCCTGTAACATAATGTAAAATACTACACACATTTGTATTGCACATTTATGTGTGGTGGGAAGAGCAGATATACGCTAACTAATGCCGTCATACAGTTGTAGCTGTTGTAGAAAATGTTTATTGTAAGGTAATGGAGAACCAACCCAGTGTAGACAGGTGTGTTTGAAACTGACGAATTGGCTGCAAGTTGGGTACCGACCAGTGGAAGGGAGGAGCTTATAGGCTTGACCAATCAGCAAAGAATGCGGGTTATTTAAATTTCCTCAACTTTCCCCAGAGGAAGCCGGTGAAACACAGCTATAGCAAAGAGGCCCAATACTAAAGTTAGGAATAAAGCACTAGAATTCATGATCGCGTCATTACTATACTACTGAGACACTGCATCAGATCTCATTACTGTTAAGGTAGGCAGGGTAGGGACTATGTAAATGTCCTCTATTTCCAGTACATGCTCCTCTTCTGCCTAAGTTTAATTGAATGATGTGTATACACACACACACACACACACACTTTACATATCTTTTTTGGTGCTCTTTCATTAGTTTTAATCATTACACTATTGCTACATTGTATTTTGTCTCTTTCTCGTTTTATTGAGTAGTACATTATCATATGAATGTTATAGACTTTACATTTGGGTTTATATTAAAAGTAAGTTTTAATTAAATATTTTTATCGTTTAGTAAAACCAACAAATAAAGTGCCTATTTATGTAAACTGTGGACCCCTGGACATTGGTTTTGATGAATTATTGTTTTCAACGCTAAACAGCTTTTTATCTAGAATGATCAGATGCCAAAAAGCCTAGGACTAGTGTCCTAGTTAATGTGCACAGGTTAATGCAATGGTCAAGTAATTTGTAAGGTTGTTACCTTTTTAGAGAGTAAGACCAGTAAATGATGTCATAGACACTGTTGATGACATTGTGATGTCACAACAGAAGCTGCCTATATATGCCCAGCACTCACAGATGCTTATAACATACAAAGGTTGGACCTAGAGATATCAAGTTCGCTGGCTACCTGGCAGTTTGTCAGGGTTCCAGTTGAGATATCTGAAGATTGCTGCTGCTACAGAACGAAGAAGGAGTGACACCTACAGCAAGACTTTTTTTTACCTACAGCTTTTTTTATTTCATGGGGAATTTCTGTTTTATCGGGGTAAAGGACAACTGTACTAGGGGTCTTTAAATCCTTTAAACATAATTACCATAAAATAGCACTAATCAGGGAATATTAATGTTTGTATAACATAGTTTTAACAGAAAAAAATATTCCTGCAAATTTATAATATTGCATTATTAAAAACAAGTCCTCTAGGTGCAATATGGGTGCAGTTGCAATTTATGTAGGTGTAAAGTGGGTGCAGTGGTAAATCCTTCATTTTGCAATATGGGGGCAATGGAAGTTTATGTGGGTACAAAGTAGACACGCCATTGCACCCAGTTTGCACCTACATAAATTGCAACTGCACCCATGTCGCACCTAAAGGACTTGTTTTTAATAATTTATAATACCGTAATTTACCGCAGGCTGCATAGAGAGTGTTGGAGCTGGAAAAAAGAGTATTTCTTATATCCTTGCATTAAAGTTTTACAGCAGCTCTGATTTTTAACCCCTTCAGTCCTAGGGGTTTTGGGTACCTCAAGTCCCAGAGCAATTTTGCCATTTCTGCGGTATATCGGTTCAACGATTATTTTTACTAATTTTACACAATTATATATACCGTATTGGCTTGGTTATAGGCTGCACCCAATAATAGGCTGCACCCTTAACGTTTGGTGCTATTTTAAAGAATTTTTTTAAAGAAATAATACACAAGTGGAATAGTAAAACACTATTTTACCTAATGAACAGCAATATATGTATTTTAACATTTTTGGTATCTAATATACAGTTAGTCAGCATATGATATATACAAACAGAAAACAAATTGCCATTTTAAGCCCCCCCCCTTATTCATAATGTACCTTACTTTTAGATATGCCACTCTGCCCCCTGACTTACTAATGCCTCCCCCAGATCCCCTGGTGCCTAGTGGAGGCAGGCAGTGGACGTCTGCGCGATATGTGTAGACGTCCACTGCAAGTCTTCATATGCTTGCATTGAGGATTACAGCCTGCGTCATTGGCCAGTAAGAGGAGCAATCGGATATCCCAGCAGAGTCTAGGCAGACCCTGCAGAGGATATCCTTTCCTCCAATGACCTTCCGGGTGACGATAGCAGTGATGTGACCCCGAAGGGAATGGCCGATTGTGCGATCGGGCATGTTAAATGTAACAGTTTTACGGGGCATGCGCCGGCAGCCATTGCTAGCGATGCTGGAGTACAGGCGTTCAAAAAGCCTAATCTCCCATGTAGTGCCAGGGATGTGTATGTCCTAAAGGGCTTTGCTCAATGCATTTTTAGGACATACAGGTTTATCTATAGGGGACTGAAGGGGTTAAAGGATTTAAAGATACATTTTTTTTACTACAGTTGTGCTTTAAGAAACATATAGTAAATGTATAAGTGCATAGTCTACAGTAAAAAGTGCCGTGTAGTGTAGCATAGTCAAACAGGTTTTATATTAACCTCTTAGTGCCCAGAGGGAAGGGCAGTTCTTTCAGCCATGGTCCCCCAGAGATTTCCTCCAATGATGAGGTTTTTTCTCTCCTGAGTGCTGAAGAATGACTCTTTGTGAGTCCAGAGGGGCCCTTATGTTTTACCTCCTTTGAGGTAAATGTGTACTTTTTGCTTCTGTCCATATATCTTATTTGATTAATTAATAAACTTTTATCAGTCTCCTAATTCTTTTTGTCTGTGAGTTATTCTTTTAAATTATTACAAAGGAATATGTCACCTTAAATATTCTACTGGAGGACTTAAATAAAAATGTATATCGTAAAAAACTCTGAATGCCTGGAGGAAAACAAATGCATTTGTATGTGTCTGTATTGCATATGTCTGTATATGTCTGACACATAACAAAACAAAAAAAAAAACCAAAACAAAACAAACATACACTTTCATTCAGAAAACCCCCTCCTAAACAGTAGCATAACACAAAATCCTGGGGATCCCTGGAAGGCTCCTCCCCATGTTCATATCCTGTATTGGATCTAAATGGTTTTACATTATAAACTAATTCAGTTATATTATGGAGCAAATTAATGCAATATTGTTCATAGTATGAAATATTATAGAAGGAATGAATGAAATAATGTTTATACTACCAGTCAGTGATATATTGCTAACTTTGGGGTGTCTTTTTCTGGGTATGTTTGTGTGAACATGTATTTTTGGGTATGTTAGCATGTTTAGATGTTTAAGAGAGTATGTCTGTGCCAAGCTGTGTTGGTGCTTGAACATGTGGTTTTATCTTGTGAGTGTGAGGGCCTGGGTATCTTTGTGCATGGGTACTTTAGTGTGTGAATATATCTTCGGGTAAATAAGTGAAAGTGTGTGTCTAGGTTAGATAGTATGGGTGTGTGCATCTGGGTATGTTTCTTAATGTGTGTAAGGATATTTTAGTGTGTGTATTTTTGTATGTTAGTGTGTGAAAATGTGTTTTTGGGATACATTAGTGTGTATCTGGTTGCGTTAGTTCGAGTGTCGGAGTATGGCTATGTGTGAGTGTGTGTTTTAGGGTCTTATTAGTGTGTGTATGTGTGCTAGGTTGAGTGTGTACTAGTGTTGCATGTCTACATACCCAACAGACTTGCTATTACCGTATTTGCTCGATTATAAGACGAGGTTTTTTTTCAGAGCAAATGAAAAATACCCCTCGTCTTCTAATCGGGGTCGTCTTCTAATCAGACCTCAAATAGAGGTCTGATTATGAGACTAAGATCCAGATCCCCCGCACCGCTGCAGGGGACCTGGATCCTCCTGTCTCCCCCCCCCCGCCATTTAACCCCCCCACACACACACACTTACCGGTGCTTCCTGCTGTATTGCCGGGGCACCGGGTTGACGTCTACGCGATCCGCTTAGACAACATCCGCTGCAGCCGGAAGGAGGTGTGGCTAGCAGCGGGGGTTGTCTGCGTCCATCGCGCAAATCCTTCCCCGACTGTCAGAGATCAGAGTTCCCCGCACCGGACGCAGACAAACCCCCGCTGCCAACTCCACCCCCTTCCGGCTGCAGCAGAAGGAGACGTCAACCCACTGCCCCGGCAATACAGCAGGAAATTGGAAGTACCGGTAAGTAAGTGTGTGTGTGTGTGTGTTACATAGGGCATTTTTGGAATGCCTTATACCCCTATATGCCACTCTGGCACTTAGGGGGTTAAAAGGCATATTATGGGGCAGAGTGGCATATAGGGAGGTATAATGCATTTCAGGAGGCAGAGTGGCGTTAAGTGGGCATTTAATAGAGCACTCTGCCTCCTGAAATGCCTTATACCTCCCTATATGCCACTCTGCCCCATAATATGCCTTTTAACCCCCTAAATGCCAGAGTGGCATATAGGGGTATAAGGCATTTCTGGAGGCAGAGTGCTCTATACAATGCCTTTAAACTCCCTTAATGCCACTCTGCCTCCTGGAATGCCTTATACCTCCCTATATGCCACTCTGCCCCATAATATGCATTTTAATCCCCTAAATGCCAGAATGGGATATAGGGGTATAAGGCATTTCTGGAGGCAGAGTGGCACATAGGGGGTCAAAAGGCATACCATGGGGCACAGTGGCATATAGAGGGTTAAAAGGCATATCATGGGCCACAGTGCCATATTGGTGTGGCAAGCCTGGGGGCAGATGTGCGTAACTGGGGGACAGGTTGGAAATAAAAACAAAAAAAATATTTTTCTCAATCATAGCTTTTATTAAAAAAATAGTTTACATGAATTAACATTTACTGGTAAAACTTTTTTCCTTTGGAGTCGTCTTATATTCAGGCTTTTTCTTTTTTTCCTAAGATTTTGGGGGGGGTTCGACTTATAATCAGGGTCGTCTTATAATCGAGCAAATATGGTATTATAATAAATGTATATTTATTTTATTTGGTCGTTTTATGCTGTTTGTGAGATGTACTAGGGGAAGGATATTGAGGTCGGGTATTTGGGGAAATGAAAACATGGTGAAGGGCGATTCCGATCATGAAAAGACTACACAGTGTCACATATTTTAGGGTTTGGTTAGACACATGCCTATCCTGACATGCAAACGTGTGACCTGTTTTTGGTTATTATAATAATAACAGCAGCAATTATAATAATATAATATTTTCATCTACAAACACAATTTCTTCTAATTATAATCAAATTCCAGACTTTTAATGTTTTTATGAAATGTTTCTAATACTTTACTATTTCGTTGTTTTTTTTCCATTTTTGTACCTCCTGACAGTTTTTCTAAACGACCGCATGCAGCTAATAAAATTTGACTGATTCAGTTTCCTTAGCTCGTCACGCGCTAACAATTGTCAAATGTACTAGTATAAATAAAGACGGTTGAGAGAAAAAAAAATGAAGCAATGAACCCACTATTACATACCTACTTTCTCCTCAATGACTTTTCAACTTCCCGTCAACCAACCTTACCTAGGTTGGCAGACGCACATCTTGACCTTGCTGTCAGTACGCTTGCGTATCCGCGAGGTTTTTTTCGCCGGCGCTGCCGCTGATTGGCTTCTGATGCCGGTGTAGTTAGGTTGTCCGCGTAGCTGCCCTCTGCGTGCAGTGACAAGAAGCAAACATGGCAGCCGGTAGCTTGCGGTTCTTGGGACAGAGCTTTGGGATGTTATTGCGGGCAAAGCAAACACCGGTCCGGTAAGTAGAAGAGAGTAAAGTGCGCCGCCGCCGGGTGCTGTGTATCTATAGCAATGGCTGCTTCTAGGTTTATAGGTATCTGCAGGGGCTACTCTGTGGTGGGGTCACTCACGTGCGCTCGTTAACCCTTCGAAGCCTGTCCCGTGCAGGGAATAAATGGCAGTAATTAGAATCCCCGGTCCGTTATAGTTGCTGCGAGTCATGACCGTATGCGTTTAGAGCTGTTTTTAAGGAATGTTACAGAGCAATGGACTGTTCCATCTTTATCATGTCACCTCTGTGGTACAGTCCAGACCGCAGCCTTTCTAGTGATATTTATCATTATATCCGGAAGCGAAATGTTAAAGGGACTCGAAATAAACCTCCACTTGTAAATGCTAAAGTGACGGTATAATAACTGTTAGTACAGTTAACTGAGTTACATCACTAATCACATGGAAAATAAAAGTTAAAATCGTTATTATGTAACAATTTTCCGGTATATCCGGGAAGGATGTTCTGCACGTGGCCATCGGGTTGCCCTTGGAAGCTTGTCTGGTATGTTAGATGTTGATGCAACAAAATGCAATCATTTACTAGACTGCCCAGCAGCCCTCAGAGAAACGCTATAATCTACTAATATATTCCTGAATGGTTACAGGGTCTTAATGCATTCAGTGCGAGCGTCTGATACTTTATATTGTGTATTATAGTTAATTTCCCTATAAATGGGGAAAAACCCCCCCACAATATTCCATAAGTCATATTTTATTTATATAGAGCCAGCGATTTCCATAGCGCTTCTTAGAACATCTGCAACTGACAGACTAAGACAAACCAGTGTCCGGCTCACCTAATTCAAACTTGTTATTGTATAAGTTAGGATACATGTCTGTAAGTCAAATTGTTATGTTACATACTACTTGTTGTGTCGTGTCCACCCATTGTACAGCACTATGGAATTTGATGGCGCTATATAAAACAATAAATAATATGTAAATTATCCCCCCAATATTTACACCAATATGCAATTTATAACTGCTTTCTGCTCCATCGCTTGTTCTGAATTGAAGCCTCATCCAAAAGGATTTGTGACAACAGGTGAAGTCCACAGTTTTACTGTAAAAATAAAATAAATAAAAAAAAAATATATATATATACCGTATTGGCTCGGATATAGGCCGCCCCCGTATATAGGCCGCACCCTAAAAGTTTGGTGCTTTTTTAAAGAAAAAGTTTTTTTCTTTAAAAAGCACCAAAAAAAAACAAAAAACATTCTGCCACTCTGTCTCCCCCCCCCGAGATATGCTGCCACTGTCCTCCTCCCCCCAAGATATGCTGCCACTGCCCCCCCCGAGATATGCTGCCACTGCCCCCCCCCGAGATATGCTGCCACTGTCCTCCCCCCCGAGATATGCTGCCACTGTCCTCCTCCCCCCGATATGCTACCACTGTCCTCCTCTCCCCCCCCGACTTACCGGAGCAGACTCCCGGGTGTCTTGCGGGGCCGGCGGGGGGCATCTACGCAATACGCGTATACAACCGGAAGTTGTATACGCGTATTGCGAAGATGTCCCCCGCCGGCGCCCCGCAAGACACCCAGGAGTCTGCTCCGGTAAGTCTTGGGGGCAGAGGTAAAACGCATCGTGTGGACGGTCACCGGCTGCGGCGATGCGGGTAAACAACCCGGAGGCTGTTTACCCGCATCGCTGCAGCCGGTGACCGTCCAGACGATGCGCTTAGACAACCTCCCGTGCCGGCACCCCCCCCCCGTGGAAAGTGCTGGCAGGGGAGGCTGTCTGAGGACATCCGAGAGTAGGATGCAGGTCCCCTGCACCGCTGCGGGGGATCTGTATCCTAACCCCCGCTGCCTGCCCGGCGCCCGGGACTGCATGTCCCGGGCGTCGGGCACTAGACCCCGAATATAGGCCGCACCCCCACTTTAAAGTCTGAAAGTGGGGGAAAAAAGTGCGGCCTATATCCGAGCCAATACGGTACTTGCGCACACACGCATAATTCTAGGGGCTTGTCTGCTCTCTGCTGAAACAATACAGTCTGTGTCATGTGATTTAGACTATTCATCTATAGGATAGTAATATATTTTACTACAATCTTTAATGAGGGACCATAGGAATCAATACATTGCGTGAAATGACCTTGCTATGCCTTTGGTAAAGGAGGATGTCGTGTCAGGGCTGGAAAATGAGTTTTAATAAGTTAAAGGGAATATTATGTTCAGCTGTTTATTGCATTATTTAGACACACATAATTATGTTTACATTGTAAGATAAGTCCCCACATCATGTGTGCTTGTCAGCAGAGATCCTTAATTCCAGGTATTGCTGCCCAAGTACCGGTTACAGGAATAGAAAGTGACATACATTAGAAAATGATAAAACGTGTGTGTGTGTGTGTATATATATATATATATATGTGTGTGTGTATGTATATTTGTGCCTTTGCATTATGATCTCCCTCGTTGTTGCGGTAAAACCTTATAACATAAGTATTCTGAAAGCATTTGTGTTCCTTTGGAAATGTTCTTTTTGCCATTGCTGTGTCAGAAAACACAAATTAGGTGGAATTAGTGGGCTTTCTGTGCCCATAGACGGAATGTGTTTAACAAAAAAGTTGCTCAACAATCTATGTAAACAGTTGTGTTTACTCGGGCTGCTTTGCAGGACATGCGGACGACTTCTGTGCACAGCAACTCAGCAGCAAAACAAATCTGATCAGAGCAGCGAAGAAGATAAAAGTAAAGTCCAGAACGAAGAGAGCCCTGACCCGTATCTGGCAGAGAAGGCAAAACTTGAAGACCAACTGAAAGATGTCACAGTGAGTACTAACCTACTGAATCGGGAAGTATAGCCTGTCACTTAGTATGAATAATATGTAACAAAAATCAACAAAACAGAAACAAAAATGTAATGGTGCCATTGCGAGACTGACCCCCCCTGATTTATGTTCAGGAATAACGCCTGTGTAAAAGTAATACACCACAAGTATATAGGTTTATTTTATGTTCTATGGGAGGAAAATGCTCATACTATCTTTTCTTATATTTCAACTTTGCTTTGGGGGCGAGGAAGGGGTTTTAAATGTATATTTCTAGTGGTTGTGTTAAGAGGTATTTGTATATGTTTTTCCATTTTTTTTTCTCCCCATTTTTGTTTTATGCTTTCCTTTCTATTTGTCCTAGGATAAGTATAAGCGAGCTCTGGCTGACACCGAAAACTTGAGGCAGAGGAGTCAAAAGCTGGTAGAAGATGCCAAGTTATACGGTGAGTCAAAGCGATGCAATTCTCAGTATGAATGAGTTTCAGGAGAAAATGATTTCCCCTTAAAACTGAGCCTAGTATTCCTTGCTATGGCATGCTACACACAATCGCTCTTTATCCTTTTGCCATGGCAGGTGCTGTTACTAAAAACTGCTAGTTTACCCAGGGTGCGGTGTTACCCACTAAAATTCGTATTTCTTTATCAACATTAAAGGACACTTAATGCAAACTCTGATAATTATGGAAAGAATTGCATGTAACAAAATAATTCCCTTTCCTAGGGATTCAAGGATTCTGCAAGGACCTTCTTGAGGTTGCAGATATATTGGAGAAGGCAACAGAAAGTGTCCCTAAAGAAGAGATCAAAGATGATAATCCTCACCTGAAGAGCCTGTATGAGGGGCTTGTCATGACTGAAGTACAGATGCAAAAAGTGTTTAAAAAGCATGGGGTAGTCAAACTAAATCCTGTAAATGCCAAGTTTGACCCGTATGAACACGAGGCGCTGTTTCACGCCCCTGTAGAAGGGAAGGAGCCTGGAACAGTAGCGTTGGTAACGAAAGTTGGGTATAAACTCCATGAGCGCACCTTGAGGCCTGCCTTAGTTGGTGTAGTTAAAGGACCATAATTGTATTTTTTTTATTTTTAAAATAAAGGCTGTACATTTATTAAATGCCCAGGATATATAATTATTTGCCATTCCATATTCATAGTTAACTTTAAGGAAGATGACTATTGTAATTTCACAACAGATGCAGAACACGAACGGTCATGTTTTCCATGTTCTGCATTTACTCAGCTCTTTCTTCCATTCCAATAGTTTTTTTCTTTAGAATTGTAGAAGGAAAAGAAAGCAGTCAGATTCCGTTTTGTACGGTGGAGGTACATGGTGTGGTGATGCCCTGAATCTTTGGCTAGTAACGCTTAATTATTAACCTGTTATTGTGGCTTGTAAAGTAACAATTCTAGTTTGTATGAAACATCTTTTTTTTTATATATATATTCATCAAATAAAACTATATAGTTGCTTGGAGTAACATAATTAGGAAAAAAAAAAGTTCTGCCTTACTCTGAGGATTTATGTAATACACCCATCATACAAATGTCCATGAGTAAAGTAGCTATTGCCCCTATACTTTTACATTGATCTCTGGGGCAGTTGTTTGTTGTTTACTACTGTAATGTTGTATTAGTTCAATTTCTAGAATGACTTTCATTAAGTATCCAACCTAAAAGCAGAATGTGTTGTGTCCTAGTCCCCTTGAGCTTTAAATGTAGCTGTCTGAGCAGGTTCGAGCCTAGGGTCACTGAAGTTTTTGTTGTCCCTCGGTGGGTGTCACTATATATTGCTAACCCCTCCCCTTAAACATAGCACTTCTAACCCCACAGTCTATAGCAGCCACTCCACCTAGTTAGGGCTCCTCTAACTTCAACATATTACCCACTTCCCACAATGCCAGCTTTAGCCCCAAACATCTTATCAAATCTGCCACCCCCAAACTTACCAGTGCCTTTAAAACAGCTGTTAGTATGACTTCTGTCCCCATCTATTGTCTATGCCATCGTAGCTGCCAAATAGCATTACACAATGTGTCAGTGACCTCCGCCGCTACACCTTTAATGAAGATGGCAAGTACGAAGGGGCATCGCCCCTGACGCAGCACTCCCCACCCTACTGCCTAGGCTCAGGGTCTGATTTTTCACCGTAAAGGCTTTCTTGCCTCTAAGGCCACCGTTAGGTAGAAGCAAAGGATTAAATTAAAAGGTATAACCACCTAAATGTAGAATGCTGCTCCCTTTAAAGAGACACTTGAATCATCACGTCCACTTTGATGCATACGAGAGCTGTGTGGTCCTTTTAAATTTACATGTCAGTTTACCAAATGCTCAGGGGCATTCTGGATAAACCCCCAATATGCCTTTCCCCCCCTTTACCACCCCACAGATATCTTTACAAGGGATGTGGGCGACAGTAATCTCTTTGAGCGTACTATATTGAACTGAGCACAAAATAAAAAAAAAAAATCTTCATTTTCCTTGTGTTTCTCCTACCCAAGAGTGCTGCATGTACTAAATTCTAACACCCAGTTCACTTTCCCATTCGGTTTGGGTCTAGAAATTAAACCTAGAACTCCTTATAATGCCAGTTATTAAAAGCAAATAACTGCAAGGTGGGATAGCGCATGGGAAGTAACTAAAAGGTCAAACAACTGTTATGGGAGCTCCGCAGCCATGAAGCATATTCTACGCACTGTCTAGACTTTAGGGTAACTTCATGCGCAGGTCTGACACGAGCCCTCCTGTAAAGTATTAAAACAAAAGAGAAAACGCAGAACTGAATTATCAGTTTCACAGAAACAATTTATTACAGCATACAAAAAGAAATAATGCATATACATATATTGTATTCATATTGGATGCAAAACAATAAATTATAAAACAAAATGTGTAATGGCTTTCATAGTCCAAACAGGAAAAAAATAAATTGTGCTCAGGGAGAGGCAATGGTTTATCAAACCTTTTTTCCTATATATTCAAAGTCACAGTTTGCATTATATAAGAACAAGCTATAGTTATTTCGATACAGATTGATATTCCCCTCCTTAAAAAATGTCTTGAATGCCAAGAAATGTTATCTGAGCCTAAAAACTATTAGAAAAAGAGAAAAAAATAGTGTAGCCTTCACACTGTATAAAGAAATCTATAATAAAAATATTAATTTCTGTGCAAACACTTGAAATAGTATTTTTAAAAAATATACAAGTCGATACATAGATACAACAAAAGTGTAAAAAAAAAAAAGTTACAGAAACTGGAAATGAGAAACAGAAAAAAAGGTTTCACACGGAAACAATGTATAAAAGTTTATATGAAAAGTGTTCTGACCCGTACCCCACACACATCAACATGAAAAACATCCAACAATAAACAGAGCACAACAAATCGTCTGGATCTGGTGTTCGGCCGCGTATGATAGTTCGGCATAAATAACTCCATAAACTTTTCGATGTCCGCAAGCACCTGGCCACTTCCTAGGGGGAACTATTTTCTAATGGATATAAAACTGATGTAGAATTCATAGTCCAAACATCCATCAAATTTCAGAAGAAAATGATCCTTTTCATACATGGCATATATATGCAGGCGTGTGTATATATATAATATACATATATACACATGCGCTGAATGTACCGCGTGCCACCAAATTCATCGTGGTGGAACATCTGGGAGTCTTAGTTGTGGGATCTCTTTATATGCAGTCAGCTGGCTTCTATAAAACCTACAGATGAAATGTTATCTAATGCAAAGCCTAATCACCTACGGCTTTTAAAGAGCACATCGGTGGCCCAACACCAGTCCTGTGCTTTACGATCAAGAGTGAAGTGTCTTAAAAAGTACACCTCCTACAGAACAGCGCGTGATAAGGCTCTGCGACAATAGAGCAGCCAGCCTTTTCTAGCTCTCAAATTATAATATCATTGATGAACTACCTTATTTAAAGCACATTAGTTGTGACAGGGAGCCTACGGTGAATTCACTTTCTCGGCTAGGAATATGGAACATGACTGGCAGGATGAGCCAAAAGAGAAATTCTGATAATATTTAATCCCACCGGTGAAGTGTTCATGCCGCTGGCCCTAAACAGGGAGTCTGTGAGGTTTCTTCTAATTTGATATTTTAGGTAAGTAACCGCACACTAGAAGGTATAGCTAGATACAAGCACTTCAGCCCTGAGTATACGAAAACAATGACAATGCCAGCAACTTTTCTTCTACTGATGTCCCAAAAACATCAAGAGACTGCTTATCGCCCTTCGGCAACAGAACCTACTCATCCTCTAGACGTTACGAGCCAACTTCCAATGCACCTTGTTTGCTGCGGGCTTAGACAGAACGTGATCAGGATCGTGGTCTGTTAGTGGCCACAAGCCCCAGTAAGGGGGTAAATTGGATCAACCCATTTACTAAATAGCAGCCAACACAACAACTTCTCAAAACCGAACCAGGTGTGACCAGGGCATCTAAAGCGACTAATCTCAGTTTAAATACAATAACCACGTAACGGAACACAATATTGCCCTGAAAAAGGCAATTCCCAAGAAACATGAAATGTGCGACAAGGTGAAGGGGCACACTAACTGCAATCTGAAATTAAATAGTATATTTAATGCCAAAAAATAAAACTGAGCTGTGACAAGAGAGCCAAGATCCATTTCACGCCACAGACTTCATGAAAAATCATCTTTCCGGAACTGAATAGAACGCAGAACTTTCACTAAATCCAGTTAGAACTTAATCGTGTAATTGTTTTGGAGATGTTTGGTTTAAAAGCCTTGAAGATGCAGAGCGCTGTGGCACAAAGTGTAGAAATTAGCATATTAGCCAACTTCTCGCCCCACCTTCAAAAGACTGCTATCCAGAGGAGGCAGCAACAGGTTAACGTGGCTGCTCCTGACGGTGTCCAAAGGAGATGGGTTTCCGATACGTGTACATATACACACACATACATATATATCTCACACACACATCGCTCTCCTCCATCGTGCGGTATTTAATGCACAGACCGTGGAGCGGAGGGTTTGAGAGATGGTGGCAGATTGAGCTTCCTCTGGATTGTCATATATTAGGCACAGATACACCTATAGAATTCTCTCATCTATGGAACCAAAGGGATATATAGAGGAAACGCACTTAGAACCTGGACAACGGGGATGGATTTAAGCTGTTTGTTTAAATGTCACACATTTAACTACAAAACGATGAATGCAATACACGGTATCAACAGAAAGAAGAGGCAAAGCTCCGTCACAATGACGCAGGAGCTCGGCTCATCATCCAGCACGGCCTCCGTACATACTACAGACCACGGATAATAGATTTAGGAAAATACAGTAACCAACCACCATGTAACAAAATTCACACTACAGAATAAACAGATTTCCACTTTCAATATTCATCAATGCAGGAAAACCAATGCCCATCTTTCCAGCTCTGTGGATATGACTCTCACCACCCTCAGGCACTGGCAGCCCAGAAACAGCTGAAGATTAATTTTAACTGCACAAAACTGGCCATCTAGCCCAACGCTGAATTTGTGATGTCTTTCCTAAAGTTACACAAACTCTGACATTTCACTCTTTCACTGATTTTAAAAACCCAATTCTAAACCCTTCATTACAGGAAAAATCAACCCCAAAAAAGTTTCGTTTAACGCGTATTATAGGCAATGAGTACACTCTGTACCTTAAGACCTGGCATGAGTGCACGTGTAGCGAGAAAGCCTCAAACAAAGCGCCCGGAGGGCCACACAAGGCAATTAATTCATACTTTGGATCTGAAAGCTGAAGGCCACCATCTGACTCCTCGCCGGGCCCAGCAGACCGCTTTTATACCGTTAGAACTTGGCATGTAAAGCATGGTTTTTGGCAATTTTCTTAAAAGACATTAATTCAAAATCCAACTGAACTTATAAAGACGATACACTGAAGAAACAAAAGCGCGGTTTCCCTGTCGGGTATCTGTTAATTATACAGGTTTTTGGGTATTGATCTTTACAGTTAATGCTGTGAGGATATCGAAGAAGAAAAGAAAACGCTGATGAAATGGAATCTAATATTTGAAACGTCTCTCGAGGAAGTTTCATCAAAATACAAAGTGTTTCTTTTGCAAATTAGACAATTAGCTGTAAATCATGTAGTTAACCCAATGCTTCCCAAATCCAAACAGTGAAGGTGTGATCACAAGCACTTCAATATCTCTGGGGGCCAGAAGGGCAGGAAAGACAGGTGTGAAAAGTATGCGTGCTTCATACACAAGACGTGTGCACACGCGTGCAGCATGGATGTCACAGAGACGATGCTCCTCGCGTTCCAGGCTCAAATTCGGCGTTGGTCCAAACCTCCCATCTACGATGACTTCCAAGCCTTTATAGCCTCTCATCACAGAAGGCGATTCCCGACCACCTCCACGACTATTGCAATCGCTTATTGATAATGCCTTCATGACTGACATCTGGAATCGGACCTCCGTAGTGTTCCGGTTATGCTGACAAAAGGTCGGGATTGATTCACTAGGTGAAGGAATCCACTTTCACTCCGAGACACTAATCGGAAATACAGTGCAGTACAAAAGCCATAAAAACCCCTGCACAGGTACTAAACATAATCGGCACGGTTTAGTTCCAGCCCAAAAAAGGCTTAATGCACAAACAACAAAAATAAAAAAAAATTTCAAGATGCTTCCCGAGATATCCAACCACTTTCTGTGAGGAAATTCAAAATCCTTTTCTTTAGGACTTTGTCTAAATAGCTGGGCAGCCTGCTTTTTGAGGGAATTCCCTGCCGCTTCTGTAAATGGTCCTTGATAATTATGGTTTTCACAGTCAGGTAGCGAGTAGGACTTAAGTTCAAGGAGTTGCAGAGTACCTTCTCTCTATCAGATAAGAGTTCAAAGCCGGACAGGTTTTCAATAGCAGCAAACTCTCCTTCCTTGCCTTCTTCTCGCCCTCTCTTGGAGCCGGCTGTGTTTTTGTTCTCCTTCCTCTTCTCTCGCTTATGTCTCGCAGCTTCGTATTCTGCCGATTCCTCCATTTTCGTGATCCCGTTCCTGCGGTACCTCTGAAGCTCCCGGATCTTCGCCCGAAGCATCCGCTCCTTGTGCATGTTTTCAAAGAAGTCCTCGACTTCTTTGCTGGACATGAACTGAAATAACGCCCTTAATTTCAGCCTGAGCTCCTTCTCCTCTTTAGATATTTTTCGTTTTACTGGCTTTTCTTTATCTTTTTTATCTTTTCCCAAAAAGGTCGGCACTAGATTATAATCCCTTGCTATGCTCTTCCGTCGCTGTCTCTCTTTCAGTTTTCGAACGTACATGTCCACGTAAGATTCTTTAAGTTCTACTTCAACGTCATCGTCGTCATAATTTACAGACAACCCGCTAATCAAGGTCTCTGCGTCCTGATCGTACTCAATCTCATAATCATCCCGCAAAGGCATGTAACCCAACTGCTGCTGCTCCGCCACGGTCACGTCTAACGGGGGAAGCGGCGTGGTGAGGCTCGGAGACAGCGGACCGCCCGTTGGACACGTGTGATCAGTCACTCTGTTGGGGATGCTGTCGGGAATGCATGCTTTGCCGAGGTTCCCGTGGATATACATGCTGACATAGTGTTCCATCACTTCTGTAGGAGTCCGAGAAGCTCCGACATGGGCCGCCATATCCTCCTGCGGTTAAGGAAAGAAACAGCGCGTTAGAGATCCAGTCAGCAGCACCAAGTTATTACCCGAACAAGGCCGGGCACTTTTTATGTGAAATTTAGATACAATACTGCACTGCAAACAACAAAAACAAAACAAAAAAAAAAACAAAAACTTTAAACCACCTTGCAGATACAGAGAAATATAACATTTGACGGCAGATGAGTCTTGTGGCCCAAGCGGTGATCAGCTGGCCAAATAGGAGCACAGATCACTTTCGGCGAGCAGGACTCGACCCTCCCGATTCAAACACATCACCCAGAAAAAGCGGTCGGCCTTCATTGACTCCAATAAAAGTATAATATAAACGTGGCAAACAAAAGTTCCCCCCGGCCAGCACTTGCTGCGTTAGCGTGTCCCGCTCTTCGGGGGAACCGTAGAAGAGACTTCATTCAGAGAGACACTCAGGAGAGGGATAATAGCACGACGACTTGCTAGAGTTTTCTGCACTTCTCCTACGCTGCCAACACCTCATGTATGGCATGTTGAGGCAAGAAAATAGTTAACAATTCACGCCAACAGGTACAGGAACACAATGCAGCGCTAAATATGTCCTAGTAGCGCATGTATGCCGCTCTTGGGGCTTCATGCTATGTGGAAGACATGACTGCAAGTAACTAACATAACCCCTGGCTGCCCACAAACGATTTAAACGCCCCGTCCCACCTATTCCGATTCATTTAAAACCATCGCAACTAAATGTTATCATAGAATAACCAAACCCCTCCCCGGATACAATTATCGAGTCACGGAATGTTTTCGCCCCGATCCTCATTTTATTTTCCTTTATGGGAACACAAACCATCGCGTGACACCAAAGTAGGGACACGTCACGGTCATGGAACATTAAATAAAAAAAAAAAAAAGCTTATAAAAAGTTTGTGCGACTTGCTAAGGTGCGTTTGCTTCTCCCGATTTACGCCAACATTTATGAGACACAAAAACTAGTAGAAATAAACCGGGACTCTCCGGACATCGTGAGCACTTTAACAAATGTGACGGGTGTACGCGGCACGCGGGAGACATGTTTTCTGAAGAGATCTACATGGATGCGATGTACTTGCTGTCCCTGTACCGGCTCAGTGAACCCTGCAGACGAGATCTAACCCCGTGAGCATGCGCAGAAATCCCCCCAGTGATCACAATGACAGCGCTCTCCTACAGCTGGAGCGCGGAGAAGGAGGGCAGCAGGTAAGCGCTATAAATAAATATGTTTGATTGGTAAATAATATGTATTGAAGTATTTTAATATATACGTCTTTACCACGGCTGCCGGGGACCTTACACACTAAAGCAAATTGGCGCAGGTGTACGCACCGTTCCATACACCCCCCCGTTTACATAGGGCTAATTTATATATATATCTTGCCGGATATTATTAGCCCATCACAGGAAAACCTCTGAGCCATGCAGAGAAATCTAGGCCTGCCAGCCAATCAGAGATCGTAAAGCTATGGGGAGCAGAAAAGTGACAAAAGTAACAAGACAAACAAGATAAATAATCCTGCAGTGCATGCACAGCCTCCAAAGCAAGTTTAAGGACACACGGCTTGGAGACCTAAAATATGACATCATATATACACAAACATTTATTCTACATCACATCCCTTTACACGATGAACTCCTCGTACATGTTCACTGCTTACCCAATTGCCAAAGCCGAACTGCTCGATAGCATCGAGTAGCAGCTGCTCTTCCCTGCTAGTCCAGCCTCCCTCGGCCTCGGGCCCCCACAGGGTGAAACGGCCACCATCCACCAGCTGGTATCCATGCCACCGCCGGTGATTCCCTATCTCCGCGCCGGCCGAGAAGCACTCCGTACAGAGCTCAATGTCCTGACACTCGGTGCAGCGAAGGCGCAGACTGGTTACATCCGCTAGGCAGTAAACGCAATACTTCTTGCCCAGGTCCGCCATATTGGCTGCCGAACTGTTGTTGGAATCGGAAGCCAGACCCCGCCCCCCACTTCCGCTCTGACACTGCGCATGCGTTCCCCCTACCGGACACCCTACGCATCTGATTGGCCTAGGCTGAGCGGCAGCTCGCGGAGTGGAGCATTAGCAGTAGGTGCGGTTACGTCATTAGCGCACATCCACTTAAAGAAGCAATGCTGGGCTTTAGTCCCTCCCACGGTAACCGGTCTCCTCGCACGCCTTCTCCATGGAAACCACCGGGAAACATAAATACACAGCGCCGTAGCAGCAAGAGACGCTATGGAATCAACGGTAACCGATGTGGAAAACGTTGATACGAATTCCTTTACAGATGCCGAGACCGGGAGCCAAGAGCCCCGACCCCCGCTCCCTGACACAGCAAACGGGGCGAAGGAGAATCTGTCACTGACAGAAGACGACAAACATCATGGAGTTGGGGAGGAAGGCGGCGAAGAGCTGGATAAAGATGAAAGGGGGGACAAGGAGGTGAGCGCCAGTGAGGAAGGGGGTCACGAGAAAGAAGGTACTCAGCTTCTAGACACTAGGGAGGAAGGTGATTATGAGGAAGCACCTGGAACAGACGAGGAGAAAACCGGAGAAGAAGCTGTTAAGGAGATGGTTGCAGTGACCGGGGCAAATACCAGATCACAGGAGCAAGCAGAGGAAGACAACACCCAACCCCCAGTCTCTGATCATCAGACTCAGCCTACAGAGACCAGTGACCCCTCAAAGATGACTGAAAACATGTCTGACACTGGAATATCGGAAATGGATGGGGCTGTCACTGTGTCCCCCGAGGTAGACGACACGGAGGATAAAGAAGACCAAACCAAGAGCGTGTCTCAAGACGAAGGAGATGGCAGAGATGACGAGGATATAAAGCCAGAGGATGGGGAATCTGAGGAAAGCGATACTGAGGATGAAATGAAAGAAATCCTAATTCAGCAGTACCAAGCTCTGGTTTTGGAGCGTGAGAAGGTCCAACAACAAAATACACAACTTCAGCACAAGCTCTATGAATACTTTCGCCGTAAAAAGGGTGAAGACACGCGACCTGAAGGCGACAAGCATGTCCCGGACCAAGAGCAGCGCTACGTGAAGTATCTGTCCACCTTGGAGGAGGTGAGGAAGAAATTCATGTTAGACGCTGACTGCCATCAGCAGGAAATTAACCAGCTCCGGGCCGAGTGCGAGGACGTTGTTAACCGTGTTGACATGGAGTGGGCCGCTTTCCAGGAACACAAAAAAAAGATAACCCTTTATGGCCACCATGGTGTTGGGAAACGCGTATCTCCTGTGTTGGTTCAGGAGATCGAGCAGCTGCAGGCTAGGGAAGAACGCAAGGAGAAGGAGGTCATTCAGGTTCGCCTGGAAAACATAAAGCTCAAGAATAAGATCCAACGTTTTGAATCCACTTTAAAGTCCAAAGAAGAATTGTCCGAGGGCCTTCACCTCATTGACTTTGAGCAGCTAAAGATTGAGAACCAAACGTATAATGAGAAGATCGAGGAGCGGAACGAGGAGCTGCTGAAACTCAGAAAGAAGATAACTAACACGGTGCAGGTTCTCACCCACTTAAAAGAAAAACTCCAGAGTGTCCAGGCGGAAAATCAAGAGAAGAGGGAGCGACTGATGCAGGTGGAGGAAGTGGTGGCCCGCAAAAGGGACATACTGACTAAAACCAAACAGGCGAGAGATAGCTTGAGAATAGATAACCTGAAATTAAAACAACAATGTGGGCTGCTGGGCAACAAAACCCTCCTTAGAGATTTTGAGGACAAAGTAGATGCCACCGAAGAACTGCGCCAGAAGCTGGACGTTCTCAAGCGCAGACACGCCGAGCTTACTTTGGCCAGTAAAGGGGTGATTAAAAAAATAGATGAGGCAAAGTTGGCTATGAAAGAAATCTAAATGAGTTATTCTGTGCAGATAGAACTTCTTTCCATATCTCCCCAGCACCAGCGTGCCTCTTATCTGTTATGTTTGGTTTCAGAGCACTTTCTTCTTTCTAGGAGCGTAGGTTATTCATGTGATGTCAATATATGTTAATAATATATGAATATGGCACGATATGTAAGACAACAGCCACGGATAAAGTCTTTTATCAGAATAAAATCACATTTCTTTCTCACTATGTATCTGGATAGCTGTGTTTATATTCAGCACTGAAGACACTGTTTCCATGGGACTGTACAATGCTACTGTGCATAGTATAATAATAATTCCGCTTGTCATTGTCCATAAACCTCTACTTTTAATATAAGTTTTAATTCAGGAAAAATAAATCTTGACAACTCTGGACTTTAAAACCCAAAACCCTACAAATGTCAAGTGCCTTATTTTTAAAATACATATATAACAACTTTTAAAAATAAACTTTTAATATGAGCCTTCTCTGTCTCTCTAATATTTTGTGATTCTGGATTCAAAGCGTCACTTTACCTCCGATGTCATGCAACGAGCTCACAAATATATGATGTAATGTGAGATCGTAAGTTAAAGGTCTTGTTCCACTGAGACAAAACATTAATTGCACTTTTATGGAATGCAACTGATTGTGTCTTTCTTCAAGGTTTAATCAAATAAAAAATAGTTTTTAAGTTTCTTTTTTTCAGCTTCTATGGCAACAGTGCCTGCTTTCTGTCACAAGTGTTCCCAGCAAAAAATACAAACATTTGTAGTGAAGTTCATTATAAATATTCTAATCGACCCGAATGCTGCTAAGAACAGACATCTTAATCAAAGACTTTGGATTCCTTTGGAGGAAAGAGTAAGCAGGTGAATAATTCAATCCGTGGCCCGGAAGCCGTTACAATACTTAGTGGACACTATGGTTAATGTTAGAATAAAGCATATGAAGCCCCTTTCGTTCCCCTTATGTTTAAACTCTTAAATGGCCGGATCAGGATACATTTTCGATTCCTGGGATGCCACGCCAATTTCCACAATTCTGTTGTAGTTATATTTGCTTATGGAAACTATATTTAGCCCAAACTTTACCAGAGAAATAAAAACTAAATATGTTTTAAAAGGCCAACCTTCCTAGGTAAATTTATCCCATATGCAGTTCTACATACATGCAGAGTGTCTATGAACCCCCTGTACACAATAAATAGATGCACAGCATAGACAGACCATAATTCTATAAATCAGCTGCAAGGGGCCTTATTTGTAGCCATGGAAACCGACAGCTATACTACATTCCCAGTTACATACTCTAGGAAAGTTTATTTGTTTCTTGGGCTTTTACCAGGTGTCTCGGGTTTGATTGGACATACGGGGCTTCTGGGTGCAATAGGAAGCCAGGTTGAGCCTGAAGAACTATAGAAAATTGATTTTTATTTGTTATAGAGAGCAACTCGCTGGAGTGACACAATGCAGTTGGCGTACTCTGTACTAGCCAAATATCTAAATATTAACCCAAATTCCCAAAACATTGACATTAGCTTTACAGGCATAATCAGGATTTTCGCCCCGATCTCAGGGTGTAGAGGCAGATTCTCAGGGTCACACGTTCTGGAACGGACTCCTTCCTGTTACTTCCCTGATCATTTTGTGTTTTTGCCACCGGTATACGTTTTGGTCGATCTTCCTGCTTGAATGACAACGCTTTCCATGAGAGCTGCTCATACAGAGTGCGCACGACGGGCTACTAAAGGGTTAATATTTCAGCAGTCTCACAGGTTATTTAGAAAGTTTGCAGATCTGTTTTTAGGTAGTTTTAATTAATTCAGGTATCCTAAACACTCAAGGCGACAACTTCCTCAATTAAGTTCCCGTTTTCCTTATTTTTGGAAATTAAATGGATTACGTCTTTACTTTTTCGTAAATGTGGCGTCCGTGTTTTTTTTTTTTTTGGTCCAACTGGTCCATGTTTTAAGTTAAAGTGGTCATCGCATTCACTGCATCCCAAAACCATGCTTTGTTAACTATAATGGTTTGGTTTTAATAAAAATATCACCCTTTTCTCAAACTCAGCCCGTTGGCTGAAATTAAAACCAGATTGGTATAGTTCACGTAAATTGGATCATACAACCATTTACATTACTGTTACGCAATATATATATATATACACACACATCAATTTTACATTATACACAGATATATTAAAATACATATATAGACACACACTAGATATAAAAACGGGAGCAGCGGAAACCTTCGCATAAGTTTATTTACTAAAACCATATATTTACAATTCAAAAAAATTATTTTAATACAGCTTGTTCCCAAATCAAACAATCTACACAGATAAATGTACATTTAAAACACTTGCATTGATTCTTTCCTCTTTGTGCACAGATAAGTAGATCTTTCTTTGTATTCTAATGTTTTCTATACAGCATGTGAGAACGTTGTATTGTCTGATACTATAGAATGTACATACCATGAATATTGCATAAGTGTCTTTCAGGATGTTTTAAAGGTGAAAAATAAACAAATTCAGAAGCACGTTTTAAGAACACCAGCAGAAACAAACCAATATTTTGTTTAAAAGAGAAAAAGGGGTTTTGGGGACTTTTCTAGTAAAGACCCTCTCTTTGTGTTGCGTTGCTAACTATTGCATGACTCTAATGCCCAATATCCTTTATAACACGTTACCCAATGTATAAATAATATTCTACTCCGGCCCCGGCTTCCTAACATTTACGGATGTTGAGTATATGTGATTCTGGTGCAAAGTTTGCAAAGTGGTGTTCTCACCATAGCAACCGATGAAATAATCCTCCCTGAATCCATTGGTTGCTATGGCAACACATTTTAAAACTCTGTGCCAATATTTTTTTTTTTATATAAGTAACATCCGTTCTCCAATGTGAGAGATGTCCGCAGCTATGGAATCTGTGCTTAAAAGCTATAGGCGGAGGGTCTATAGGACAAACTGAACTCGCAGAGGTCATTCCTGCCGCCAGAAATGTGTACATTAATACAGCAAGAAAATGCTTGTTTAAGCGGTTTATTATTATTATTATTATTATTATTTTTTACTGGCCGTATGTTCTCAAACCCTGAATTTGGACATTCAGATTTCTAATCTTTTTAAATAAAATATTTGGTATGGTACTAGCTGGATAAATATACATCATAAGTGGGAACCCCAATACAAAATGTTATTACTGGTGTGCAAAATTTATTGACCGTACGCCTGCAAATTGTGCAAAATGGGATATTGCATTGCCGTTTTTTTTTTTTTTTATACATATACCACAACATATATACAAAACATAACAGATTTATATCAATTTATAGTATTCACAACCAAAAACAGCCTGCACAGACTAGATCGCCGGGCTGAATTCACCATGGATAAGGAGAGCTGCTGCCCCTTACAGCTGAACATGAGAAAGGGTCTCTTGCAAAGCGACCCCACGCTGAGTAACTATTAGAAGCTCTTTAGATACCTTCAGCGAGATTCACCATGGCTTGAGAAAGCGACAGTCTTCTCCCCAGAGGGGGCCGAGCCGGCCCTTTTACACGTATGGCTAAAACAGGGAGGTTAGATTGTTCATATTTATGCAGCTCTGTCCTGGTGAATTTAGCCCTTCGCTACCAGCATGTCACACGTTTAATACAAAAAAAAACAAAACAAAGCAAAAAGTGATTATTATGGTTTGTGCTCTGTATAATTACTGCCCAGAAGTGAACACAATAGAACTCGGAGACGCGTACCTGCAAAGCTCAAATACAATAGCTTCATTATTTCGATACATTTTATTGTTTATTTATTTTTTTTATTAATAATGGAGATATTTGGGTACCTGAAAATGTACAAGTAATAGAAATTCCGGATAAAGAAAATCAAATTCTTAAATGAGCGTGGTGTATCAGTGCATGCATACTGGCCACGGCAAACCCAGTGGCGGTAAATGGCGGTAAATGCACGCAGTAGCCGGGGACACTCGTACAGTCACTGGGCCCATTCATTTACACTTCAGCGGGGGGCAAGCCTGGCCTGTACGACTTTTTACAGCGATTCAACCAAAGCGTGTAATACGACGGTTAGCTGCAGAACGGATTATAAAATGTATTTTTTTGCAAATAAACCAATGGTTACGACATAAAAAGTTCCCAATGTATGAATAAGAATGCTTCTTTTGACCCATTTTTAGCACACACAAAAAAAGCCACTATCCTAAAGGAATTTCCAGTGTAAGAAGGTGCAGGGAATGTGTTCACGGAGTTTGAATTACCGGGCGTTTTTCTGTATTCACGTGAGAAGCAGTTTAAGCCGCTTTTACTTCCAGATAAAGCTTCTTTCATGAAATACATGTTTAAGAAACCGCTAGTGAATAAACAGAAAAGGGAGTATACGATATTGTTTCTTCTAGATTTTATTGTTTCTTTTATAGGTAGGGGCAACCCCAGTGCATTAAATTCATTAAAGCCAGAGTCGAGTGCTTACTTCGCTTACTTCAAGTACAGATGCTTTCTATGCGAGATTCCAGGAAACAGATCAGATTATTAAGCGTTCTTGGACCAGTTCCTACATCAGAGACGGCCATGAGGTTTCCCAGATAAGGACAGGCTGGCATGGAAAGAATTGTATTAGGATACAATTTAACAAACAAGAAATCATCATAAGCACAGAACCTTTTGTTCACCACAACTACAGGCCCCGTGGTCATCTTACAAAACGCCTGGACAGTGATGGAAAGGTTTGCTTTCCAAGATGTTAATCGTCACCTCAGCAGCATTTGTGGTGGGGAGATGGTCCCAGTAACAAAAATAAATAAGCAGGCAAGCTGGCGGAGATGGTTACCAACCGATGACAAGCTGTATGAGAACATGATGCTCTATTTTTATGGCTATGTTGGCTTGAACCTAGAACATCATTAATGATGCTTCTTCCATCTGGATCTACTTCTTCTCTTGCATATATCTTTGGTTAAGGTCCATTTAACAATGCTTCAGCAACAAAAACTCGTGCCCTGGATTCCCCGAGTCCGACTCGGGTTTGGGTTACCTACTTGGTCGACTCTTGTAGAATTAGTGATTTACAGGAATAGCACGTGCGGTGTTCTTGCGCTAGAAGTGGGAATCTTGCTGATATACGTAGATCCATTCATACTACTGCACACACTAAGGCTTTGCCCCAGAGATTTCACCAAACTTTTGGAGCTCTATAAAATGTCTTTCCAAGTCACGGAAATATAATGGTTTTAAAGGAACAGCGCCAACCGAACATTGGCTCCAGTGGTTTTTGTTTTAAGGCCGACTCCAGTGTTTTCATACAGTCCTGAATTTGAATATGTTCTAAGTTAATGCGAGTAACAAAAGCCTCGACATTCCACAAAATGTTTCTTCCAGAAAGCAAAACATTTTCAGCGCTTTAGAGCAGGACTTCTGTTTTCCATATCTCGATTATCCTTCTGTAGTGCAGACAGTACCTATGATTAAATGCAAAATAAAAATACTTTATACCATATTGCTTTGGGTTTTACAACTTTGCCATCATTCTTAAAATGTATGTGCATAATATAAATATAAATATATATATATATATATATATATCCTAAGAATACTCCACTGGTTCTCACTGGGTTCTAAAAATGTAATTGTCATTGTTTTGCTAGTTAACATTAAACATTTGTGGGGTATATATTTTGTTGCTTTAGTTTTTTGTTCTCTCAACCACACCAAGCAATGCAAACTTCAATTGTGATTCCATGGTCATCATTAGACTTGATCTAAGACTCAGATCTATATCTTGTCTTAGATTCAGGATAGCCTTATACCTATATGAAGGTAGTCCAATACTACCCTAAAGACCAAAGCCCTGTTTTGGCAAAAAATCCACTTATAGAATATATATATATTCTTACCTGAGCCCACTTCTTATTCCGGCTTTGCATCTGAATTGCAGCAATGGAGGTAAACAAATCATCGGGTGTTAATTCCTCTGGGAGTTTAGTGAGAAACTGTGCAATGTGGATGAAGTCCATTCTAGTCAAAATGTCTTCAAAAAGTCTAAGGATCCCCAAAGCAGTCCTAAAAAGAAACTCCTCACCGTCGCGGCAGAACACATCCCACACTCGACAGGCCAAATCCAGTGGCAGCGACTTACTGTACAAAGTAAAAATCCTGCATGGGGACAAGACGTAAAGGGTTACTGTGCGGCAGCGAGCTCTGCGAGGAGATCCCCCTAATACCCGTCACGTAATCAAGCAATTGAAGTTCAACTCCCATTAGCTAGCTCTAAACCTAGATACATCCATTCTTCAATGTATCCATTCGATACTTCAGAGTTCTGTCTTACAACAGCTTTGCATTCCAGCCACTAGGGGAGCCATATTCCTACTGCCTATGTTAATACCTGGCTCGTTTCAAGTAAACCTTCTTTAAACCACGTCCATGTAATACCATTTACACCCTTAAATCCTAAGCTACATTTTCCATAGGATTTCTAAAGAATGCAGCATGACATCTTCTGTATAGCAGTTTAAACATTTTGACCCCCTGCTCCCCCGTTTGGAACTAATACAGCCCTGACCCGTCATGGACTAGACCCCTGAAGTTGTGTTGTGGTATCCGGCACCAAGAAGTTAGCAGCCGATCCTGTAAGCTGCGAGGCGCGGCCTTTATGGATCGGATTTGTTTGTCCAGCACATCCCACAGATGCTCGACTGGATTTAGATCTGGGGAATTCGGAGGCTGGGTCAACACCTTGAACTTCTTGTTGTGTTCCTCAAACCATTCCCATTTTTGAGGCAGGGAGCATTATCCTGCTGAAAGAGGCCAACGCCATCGGGGAATACATGGTCTGCAACAACGCTTATGTAGGTATGTGTCAAAGTAACAGCCACATGAATGCCGGACCCAAGGTTTTCCCAGCAGAACATTGCCCAAAGCATCACTTTCCAGCCTGCCCAGCTTGCTTTCTTCCCATAGTGCATCCTGGTGCCATGCGTTCTCCAGCTAAGCGATACACCCGGCTATGTAAAAGAAAACGTGATTCATCAGACCAGGCCACCTTCTTTTACTGCTCTGTGGTCCAGTTGTAGGCGCTTTCAGCGTGGACAGGGGTCAGCATTGGCAACCTGACTGGTCTACATGGCCCCATACGCAACAAACTGTGATTCACTATGTTCTGACACCTTTCTATCAGAACCAGCGTTAACCATTTCAGATTTTTTTTTTCTACAGTCGCTCGTCTGTTGGATTTGAGCACACAGCCAGCCTTCACCTCCCCACGTGCATCAATTAGCCTTGGCCGCCCATGACCCCGTCAGCGGTTCACCGCTTTTCCTTCCTTGGACCGCTTTTGATACCGACCACTTCAGACCGAGCACACCCCACCAGAGCTGAAGTTTTGGAGATGCTCTGACCCAGTCTGCCCATTTTTCCTGCTTCTAACACATGAACTTTGAGGCCAAAATGTTCACTTGCTGCACACTGACATACACATACATACTACATACATACCGCTAATTCCAATTTTGCAATTTTAAAGGCACTGATTATAAACTCCTGGGATCTCTCAGTACTGCTGGGGTACAAGGAAACTACGTATACAATGTTATGGATTATTACAAAAGTGAAGATTTAAAAAAATATATATAAAATCTTGGGATGATATTTTTCACAGGACCTACCAGTCTATTAGGTAGATATCCGGAGTTAGGTTGTTCTTCTTGAAGTGTGCAAATAACCTTGGAAGATTTTCTTCAAAGAATACTTCAAATGCTGCAAAGTACGTCAGCATCTACAATGAAAAAATATATAAATTATATTATATATGTATATATAAATAACATCAATAATTCTCCAGTGAATTTTGCAGCCAAATGTAGCTGTCCACTCTAAGCACCTCCAAAGGAAGCCTGACTGTTGGCGAGCCGGACAGATTTCTACATTATTCAGTGGATATGAACACTATAATGCAATACCTTCCTACCAAGACTCCATGTAACCCATTCTAACATATCCAAGCGATCACAAAGTAAAAAAGAGAAAGAAACTGCAGTCTGTACCAAGAGTTCCAAAGCAGGAAAGGAAGATTTATTTATATATACACAAGGATAAATAAATATTTCCAAACCGTCGCTGGTTCTTCCAGTTTACGCAAGTCTCGACCGATTGGAAATCTGGGAGCACCGTGTCTCATTAAACCTGATTTGCACAGGTTAGGAGTTAAAGTATCGGCTTCGAACGCGTATACTTACAAGGCCATGGTCAACTCGAAAGAATGCCATCTGGCAAGGTTTATTTAGGAGGTTTGAGAATGCGATAAAGGCATCTGCAGTATCCAAGTTCAAAATCAGGACAGCAGCAATAAAGGACATACCCTGTACCTGTAAGAGACAAGAAGGCGTCACTTCATCAAAATACAATCTGATTTTTATGGGAAATCTCATAATCACAATAAAAACTAAATGTCCTTGTCCGTGGTTTTTGTGATAAGATAAGCTTTAAAAAAAAAAAAAAAAAGATAAAATGATACGCTGTAAGGTTAGAATAAAAGAAAGTACATCCCAGATACCCGACGCGCTTGTATGGTGATCGATTCCGCAGCTAAATATCAGTTTGGAAATTGTGGCACTTTTGTGTCTCGTCATTGGGGGCGTATAATGCTTAGTTTGCATTGTTTAGTGTGTTAATATGGTTGCCTGAATACTGAGTGTTTCTTCATCAATTAAAATGTAAAATACATACACGCATTAATAAATTAAATACTTACATAACCAACATCTGGTCTGTAACAAGTGTAAGCCCCCAATATACTATGCAACACGTCGTGATAAGGACCACCCTGAAAGAAAGCATAACACAATGAAAACATCCCGATTCACTTATGTTTGTTAAGAGTTAAACTATAAACTGTGGGGAACAACGACCCGGATACATTCTAGTTAATTCACATTAGCTATTGAGTTAAGGAACAGATTAATTCCCAAACTAAAAGGGACAGTATAGCCAGCCCTCCATTGCCGGGGACACTGGAACAAATATCAGCCTATTGTGACAAAATGAAGGTTTAGCTTCACTTTACCTTAAATGTCAAATAATTATCCAATTCATATTTTTTTCCCCTACTAAACTAAACATTTCTTGCAGGTCACCCATACTTTATGCCTGAACACGTGTAAAAATGAGTGAATTGTAATGCTCTGCGAACTATGCCGGCAGCGGCAGCAAAGAGGAGAATATAAAGGCTCCGGATAATGCCAGACGTACCTTCTGGAAAATACACAGGTTGGGGAAAGTGCGTGAGATGTCCAATTTAATCAGCTCCAAACTGGCCTCTCTGTCTGCTGCCGACAGCCCCGAATCTACAGAAACACAGAAAGAATTAACAGGGTGAACACCTTCGGTGCTATACGTAAAACTATAAATTGACACTATCGAAATCTGGTGAAATTTTGAAGCTTATGGATAATGGGTTAATAGAGTACATTTACGTCAAAGATCAGAGACAATTGGGATTATAAATAAGGATTTCGCACAAAAAAACCCCAAAACTGTAAGCATTCAGTATAATGTATAAATGAATAGTGTAGATTTCCCGTAAAAACAAAAACAGAAAAAGTGCCCAATTCCACATCATTGAAATGACCGTATTCTGTTCTGTTGAAAAGTCAGACATTAAAAAGTCCAACACCTGAGTTTTACAGTAATTTAACTAAACCTGTTTATTTTTAAAATATGTAAATGCACAAAAATACACTACAGAATAAAATACAGCAGAAGCTAAACGCACATGAAGAAAGTAAATTGTAGGACAGCTTGTATACATATTAGAAATGATAAATCTCTACATAGTTTTGAAAATCATCAATTCTCTGGATTTATAAATAAAGATAAGTCCCAGTAACTCCTTCATTACAGGGCACGGCCGTAGTATAAAGAATTTTAGTTTTGGAACACGATGCTGCGTTTCAACGACCACAACGTATTTGGTGCAGCCATAAAATAGGAAACAAATGACTACAAAAGCTAGATACGGGTTATTCTATATTTAAAAGTCTTTTATTTAAGAGCGTGTTTTTCTTCACGTGCGCAAATATATTTTCCAGCGACACGCGCCTTCATTACATCCCTAGTTTCTAGGACCTCCTGCTAGTTACTGGGAGCGACAGCAGAAGAACCCACAATCTATGTATTTTCACTAAGAATCGAGGACTATACCTTCGTTTTCTAGTTCAGAGCCTCCCATGCTCAGCGATTTCCATCTGTCCTTCGCTCGAGATAAACAAATGTGAAATAGGTCTAAAAATGAATAAAAAAGTACAACTATATAACTGAACTTTGCTAGTAACCTTTGCTGCATAACGGTTGAATATTAAGAGAGGTATATATATAGAAAGTGACAGGTGATCACGTTATCATTCAACTATCGTTTTGTTTGATAAAAGTAAGAACTTATTATCCGACTGTGCCAATTATAACATGCATTTAAATACATACAAGCTCAGAAACAACTCTGAATACTAATAATTACACATAAAAGTATTTTCAAGAAACATCAACAAACGTAAGTTGACCATAATTTGGAGATTTTAGAAAGCAGACCTCTTGTATGTAACTCTCTCCAAAAAGCTAACTTTATAACCGATAGAGCGGTACGGGTAATCACGTCGGTCTCACCGTGGGTGATATTTAAATCGTTGCCAATGGCCAGGCTCCAGACTCTTCCACGCACGCTGGGCGGTATCCCCTGCCACCACATTTCCCGGACTCTCCGTGAGCACGACCTGTACGAAAGAATATCAAAAATACATCTTTAAAAGTCATTTTACGGAAACCCCACCGGCACAGGGGTTCAGCGATCGGGGAAAACCAGTAAATACATATTTCTAAATAAAGTTTACCCAACCTTACTGGCACATCGCTTTGGATGTAATCGCCTAAAGCGACGAACTTTGAAGACGGGAAGGCAAACTGCTTTGTATTTTCATTAAAGAGCCAGTAAATGCTACCGGCATGTTTACCTCCTACATAGATAAACATGCCAGTAAACAAACACATCATTTAAAAATTATACCCCTGAATATTATGTTTCTCCAAGTATTCATCCAGTTGCAGTTTAAATGTCTGTACAGACTCCGATAAAACTACCTCTGCAGGCAGAGAATTCCACATCCTTACTGTCCTTACTGTAAAAAACCCTTTCCTCTGCCTTAGACTAAATCTCCTTTCTTCCAGTCTAAACGCGTGACCACGTGTCCTGTGCATAGTCCTGTTTATGAACAGATTTCCACACAATGTTTCAGCCCGAATATATTTATATAACGCTATCCTATCCGTATAATTGTTGGCAGCAGTGCACAGGCTGCTCCTAACCAGCCAGTAAGCGTTATAGATAGCACATAATTGCTATCAAAATTATTCGCAAATCAGGTTTATTGTCAGTTTACAGACTTTTAGCTGTTTGCAATGAAAAAATAAAACAAAAGCAATGGAAATAACTCGACACAACGAACGCTTTCAGTGTTTTCTCCAAATTCCCCAAAACACAGCTTACAAAGACCTCTATCCAAATATAGAGGGTTTTGAAGAAAAAGCCCCTCTGTTTGGGACGCAGAAGACATCCCCGGATTTACTTACATGGCTTCCCAGTTAGGTAGGATTTCATTGTTCCACATTAGCGCGGCGTTTCCAATGCTTTCCTCCAGTTTACATCTTTCTTCTAGCTGTTTCTTCCTCCTTTGGGCTTCTTTCAATTCTGAATAATTAGAACATCAAACCACAAGTTTGGTTATGAACAAGATGAAAGTGCTATAAACGTAAGCGGAATCCACGCCTCACCCCTCTTAAAGCCCAACATCAACGCAGACCCCAAGCAGACGATTCATCTTATATGTCCAGTGCCGTATAAAACACATTTTACGAAACAAAAAGCTTAGTCCTAAACAACCGGAAGAAATTAACAAACTAAAAAAAACCTCAAATTTACCACGTGGATTGGAGTTTGATTTAACCCCTAGAATGCAAGCCGATTGTATGTTACCAATCCCTTCTGGTACTGGAACGATTAAACAATTTTATTCATGGGGGGAAAAAGCAATCCCTTTTAACCAGCCATTTTTGTACAATGAAACCATCTGGAATACGGTGAAACGGAGAATATATTTTATTCATTACGATGCAGCACAAGGTTCCAAGGCAAGGTGAAAGCCAATGCGTATTATTTCCAGGCTTCATAGATGAATGAATGATGGGGATGAATGAAGCACAGCGTACCCTTTTCCCTGCTAGGTACGCGGTCTCACAGCAAGGGGATTAAGAATGCGAATCGAGTCATTAAGACACTGAATTCCCCACGGCGTCTATGGATTACAGTCGCCCTGAGGATACGATACCGCCAAGAGAACGATCGCTTATTCTAATTAAATGCCACTGAAATCGCTTTTAATATTTAAATGACTGCTCCTTTGAACTAAAATTTGAAATCACCCCCCCCCAAGGCTTCTTGGGCCCTTCACCTTATTACTCGGTTTAGCCCCGGGCTCCTGGGGTCTGGCGTGGCGGACGACTGGATCATTGGCACAGATAGGGCTCCGGCAGCTAAAATCATGAATTCATTTACTAAGAGCTGGCGAGTGAGGGCGGTTCTGCTGAACGTTGCCATGAATTTGCAAGGGGTAGAAAATTATTATTTCAGGGACAGCGGCAGCATCATATGTATGAAAGTGGATACAATGGCTGAGGTGTTTTTTTTTGTTTTTTTTTACTGAAATAAAGGGATTCGTTTTTATTTTATTTTTTTACCTCTCCGTTTAGCTTGGGCCACCATTTCTTCATACTCCTGCCTGTGTTTTTGGGCCTCTTCGGCTGGCTTGGCCGGGAGGTTCCTAAACAGATAAATAAATATCGTTTTACCATCTTTTTAGAACATTTAAACTGGAAGCGTGATTACAATAGACTTTCATTAAAGCTCTAATGCCAAACTACTTTTCAAAACGTAGCATAAGGACATGAATTGAAAACGGTTTCCAAAACCGAATATTTTGTGTTTCCCCCCCAAACACTTTATTTCATTGTGTCTAAACCCCTACCACTTCAGAAGGGAAGCCACTCCACGTATCTACCATCCTCTCGGTAAAAGAAAAATGTCAAATATGTTCATACACAGAAAACAAGACATATATAATGTGGATTGAATGCAGCCACTCAACGAGAAACGTTCCCTTAACCCCAGAAAGTAAGAAAAACTTGTTTAATTAAAAAAAAACGCATAGAATTTGAACTTTACAACAAAGGTTAAAGTTTAAGCCGAATTTTGATGAACTGGAAAGAACGCTTCTGATTTCTGTGTATTGGACATGGAGGCAAACATAAAAATACAAAGGGTTTCAAACTCAACAGTTTTTATAGCCCTCTCCTGTAGAACGTTATTTTTCTCTGAATTATCACGGCTTTCAGGCCACATTAATCATCAAAGGGTAACCGTATTACGGAGAGACTCAAAAGGCGGAGATATGAGCAATGTTTATGCATAAACACATATACATATAATCATACCTTATTATTATTTATTGTTATATATATATATATATATATATATATATATATATATATATATATATATAGCGCCATAAAATTCCGTAGCGCTGTACAGTGTACACATACATACACACACACACACACGATACACAGATGTTGTGTTTCTCTCTAAAGGAAATTGTGTCTGAATGATCCCACTTTACAGCCAAACCAAGCGTTGGAAGACACTAGAAACAGCTGCTGCGTTTGAGAAAGAGGACACCAGAGATCAAAGGCTTTGAATATTTAACAAGCTCATAGACAAGGCCACTGGGTTTATCACCCTCCATCTCACCCAGCCTCCTAAAAGAGGGCTATCGCTCCTGTACTGATCTGCTTAGCTGGGAAAAGGATTAAGACATAATATAAAATAAGGCAGATCCGTGTGCGGTCTTATTACTGATTTCACAGTTATATATATATATATATATATATATATATATATATGCCACGATCAGCAATACATTGATTATTCCCTTTTATTTACCTACACATTAGCCAATATCCATTTGGGGGTTTACTTACTAAATAATGGCAAATTCAGCTTACCTACAAAAACATGTATGATTCCGCACAAGTCGAAAAGAAAGCGGGAAAGGTGATAAGGCACCAATAGAAGTTAATTGTGATTAATTAGATGCTGCTCACTTAACCAATTAGAAATATCAAGAATTGTAAAATAAACACTGTTAATTGTTTAGTTGTTTTTCTTCATTTTATTGGAAGATTTATTTTCACTTTGTGCTTTTTTCACTTGTTATAGAAAGAATCTTATAGTCATTAAAAAAAAAAAAAAAAGTGTTTGTCATCTGCCACAAAAACAAAAAAGTGTAAAAAGAAAACATTCTCAAAGCGGTTACATTAGCTGTATATTTATTGTGCATAATGCAGAATAATGAAAATAATACAAGATCTACGGATCCGGCCACCAGGGGCCACTTTTAGCAGCCAATGTTCAGCCAAGGTGGGGATTTGCAAAATAAAACAGAATTATGTTTTTAAATGAATCTCACCTTCTTTGGTGAGGCTGCCTGGGATATAAAGTCACCAGCAGCTCGTCACTTCCATTAACCCGCATGGAGTTCTGGTTACGCAAAGATTTTTGAAAAAAATCTTTATGAACATGTTTGTGGATCTGCAGCCCCTACGAGCCCCGATACACCCAGAACATCCAAAAATAACCATATTGTTTGTAGTATAAACCTTGTTGCCACCCCAGTAATGCCCCAGTAATTTCCTAAACCAAACCTGTTATACTGGACCAGCAAAAGAAATCAGATATAAAAAAAAACCAAAAAAAACTCAATAACTAAAACAGCGGGTCAATTAAAGGCTGTTTAGCTATAATTTTAATTGAGCGATTGGGTTTTAACCTTTTACGGTTTATTAATAAAGCTAAATGGGAAAAAACCCACAAACTACTCATAGACCACACTAACCACAAATATTTCCATGCTTTATTGAACAGCCTCTTCTTCTGTCCGGCTTTATTTTTCAGGAATATAACACCCCCACATTTATCCGCGAGATGCCCAAACTTACCTTTCCTTAACACGTTTAACACGTTCAGCCCGGGGTTTTGTTTTTTTGTTACCATAAAACACTTCGCCCATAGCCTTTCCATATTTGATAAACCAGCACAAGTCATGTATTATTTTGTTTAGGACAAGAAGTGCTTCTTTTAAGATCATAGAAACACATAAAACCTAATTATTAGTGATAATATGCAAGTTAAAAAACCCCACTAAAATAGGAAAAAATACCTTTCCTCTTCCTGACCCGTCTGTGCTGATCACACTGTGATTAGCAAGCAGGGCTCTGTAGCAATGGATGCGGTCAGTAGCTTTTGGGAGAAGGAGCAAGAGGGGTCCTTTTATCTAAGTGCTCCAGGGACCCGAGACCTTAATACGGCCTTGATCATTCCAAGTTAAAGTGAGATCGGCATTCTAAATCTAGAATTTGGACAAGACAGCTTCATCTTTTCAGAGCTTCCCAATAAATGTTTTAAATAAATAACCGCTTGCAAAAAAAAAATGAATGATATCTAGGTTGAGAGAAACGTCAAACCCACCAATACATTAGCAAGCTGTTTTTGTAGCCCTACGTCCATTTTACAATAACCAATGGACGATCCCTAGAAGTACCAATACCCAGCACCGGAACACTCACGCTGGCCTGTCCTCCAGAATGAGGGCCGTGGTCGAGAGAGGTTCAAACACCATGCTCTTCCTCACATTCTGCTTTGGGGAGGGAGACTTTGAAGCTCGTCCCAGTCTGTCTTCATATTCCTGGAGGACAGAGAAACAAAGACGTTACATTTTAACCCAAATAGTGGCAACGTGTTCTGGAACTTACCGCATGACAAACAATAGGTTCTCCACAAGAAGAGAGGAGGTCCCAGCCGATATGCGCAGGTCTCACATAGACTATAATAATCAAAGTCCCAAGCCGTTCCCGTAGGCTGGATTGCTGCCACCCAGAATTCCAATACAATAAAAAGACAATGAATTATGATTGGTCCTTTCCTCTGTGATCTGACCTAGTAGAACAACGCAAATTGCAAAGCCTGATACAGAAAAGTCTCTGAAAACGCATAAAGGAGAAGACTCCGCTGTACAGCGCTGTATAAATTATAAGACTATACCAGTTCAGTTGATTACCACGGTTTTATACATCGCCATCATATTCCGCAGCGCTGTACAACGAGATAATCACATGAGTGCTAGAAATGGGTAAACCTGCTAAATACCTTGGTTACAACAGGGAGTGACAAAAGCAATTACACAATGGAAACGGCTTCTACATTATCGTATTACATTATACAGCAGTTTGCCTCTATTGTCAGGTCTCCCCTACCCCATACATCCGGCAACATAAACCCTAATAATAATAACAATCTCAATGATTGAACTATCCATTATACAGGGCCAGCCAAAGCTCGCCCTTTGAAAGCCTTCATAATGTATAGAGAAGTCAAACAGAAATACAACTCCTACTTCAGCTCTTTTTAGTGAATAAACCCCTTTCTCTGATTGCAAACACTTCTGTGACATGATGTCATGAATATCATGAAGTCATCTTTAGATTCTTAGCAAATCAGTTTTTTGAAACAAAAGTTTAACGAATAATAATAAAGCCATAATAGTCGATATTCCTCTTTTGCATAATCTGATGTTTTTAAGCCGTAATCGGCGATATGTCAGGATTTTTTAGGTCCTTTTTTATAGCTCTGTTGAATATTCCACAAAATACAGATCTACAATTAGGAAGAATTAGTGCATCGACGGCAATTCGACTTGTATTGAGCTTTATGGTTTCCAACGTTACCCAGCAGTAATTTGAGTTTAATAGAGGCTTTTCTAGCGGCAAACCCTTCTATTAGCAGCCGGGCATCAGACTACAACGGCCAGCTCCGCGAACGATGGTTCGCAACAAAGACGAGAAAGTATCATTTAATTAGAAAAGTCACATCACGATGAAATTACATTTTACGTCAGACGCTACAAGCGCTCCGATGATCCCTTTCCCTGCGAATTAAAGAATCAACAGCAAAATAAAAATCTACGAAAGCAAAAGAATATCCACAGGGTGTGACGTACCAGGTACAGATGCTATGTGGTCACTGCAGTACCCAAAGGGTTAAAGTAGGGCCAACACCCATCACAACCAGCCAGCCTATATCTGTGTGTTTTAATAAAACAGCTGGAGAGGCACAGTGCCCTACCCCAGCCACATGCACTAATGTACACATTTTAACCTATAGTATACTAAAATATACTATTACACTATTAGGCATCAATTAAAAAAACTCGCCGGCACAAATTAACCTTAAATACGTATTACAAGTCTGGAACAAAATGAATAAAAATAACGAGTAACCCGACAGTGGGGGCAGACACCTCTAAAAGCCTTTTTTTATATTTAGGTCATAAAACGAGAAATATTTCACAAAGAACGTCACTGTTTGGGTACGGGAACCCAATGCGGCGTAGCATTATAATCAGAATCCTGCTGTTACAGATTTAAAGCTCTGACAGGGATCGCTCCGGGCGGACGGGATCCGGCGAATATCACCATTGTGACAATGTTTCCCCATTCTGTTGCAGGCATCTGGTCTCATCGGAGAAAAACTAACAAGGTCAAATGACAGGGCAGCAGATCCTGCGCGGCTGGGCACACAAAACGCTCGCCCGGTCACATGGATCGTTTAGATCTAGTAACACAGAACACGGTGATGCTGCAGATTTAATCCGGAAGCTCCCGGGGGGGGGGGGGGATTCACTCACCATGAACGCTGCAGGTCCTCAGAGGCAATGAAGAGGATGCTCCATGCTGCCGTGAATCATTTAAAAAGGACGGAGCGGAGAAGATCAGCCCCAGCTCCAGCGGAACATGCGTGGAGAATACCAAATTACCCTCGCAGGGCTGTCACGTGCATCGCTGTCAGATCCTCTCTCCAAGGAACCGAAAGGTCTGCTGCTCGCTGAGCAGGCTGCGACAGCCATTGTAATCAGCTGCAGATGGAATGCATCCAATCCGCTAGCTCCAGCATCACCTTGTAATGCCTTGTAACAGCAGCTTGATGGGAACACAAGAGCATCCAGCAGGAACAGCATCCACCCCCTGAACCGCCACACTCCTGGATTAACCCACGACGTGCCAGACACCTAACTGGGCGATCCTGTAACAATGTCACACGATACACACAAGAAAATAGATTGCCAGGTGTAAATTTATACGCACACCCCTGTACCAGCATCTATTGTGTTAAATCATATTCAGAGAAGGCTATAAGACACTGTGTCCCTGTGCAATGAAAGGGTTACTGGCACTAAAGGGTTTGCAATAACTAAACCAGTATACAGGTAACCAATGGCGACTAAACAACTGTGCTTGTTAGACAATAGAAGCCCATTCGTTCTTTCCAATGAATATTAACTCCTTAAATGAGACATCTGTGTAAGCGAATCTCTAGCCCTTATTGCATTAGTAGCCATAACGCGATACGCATCGTATGCGGAATCCACGGACAGGTTCCCCGGGGAGACATTCTGGTTTGGTTTACAGATTTTATTAATTAGGCCGTCGCCCACACGTTTATTCACAGAACAACGAGACACGAAGAAGCTCTCATGGAAGATCCGAAAAGATCAAACACGCAACGCAACAAACAAGACAGAGGAGTTCAGCACTGATCTGGCCATTTTAAAAACATATCCACGTCCCTTTTAGAGAATTGCACCAAAGGCAGAGAATGTGGTAAAGTGCATTTAACCAGCACTCAGGTGGGAATTCACTTGCATCACACCTCATGCGCACGCATCACACCTCACGCGCACGCATCACACCTCACGCGCACCCTGGGTCTCCCTGCTGCGCATAGAATTAGTTAATACATTATTAGTTAATACTGGTAAAACAGGCACAGCTTACATTTCACCGGCACACCCCTATTTAGAAAGTACTTTGAAATCTATACGTCACAGAGGAACAAGATATGCTGCGAGTCAACCGCCCCTTTCATAGATACAGAAAACCTATAGAATCCAAACCATAAAGCCACGGAAATAATAATAACTGCTTTTCTTTCACTCCGGGATCATTTTCTGGTATTCTGAAGAACCGGCTCCTATTACACCGATTAGGCTGCCAGCTAAGGGTTAAGCTACCAATATAACCAAATCGCACAAGGGATACACAGGACAGATCCGTAAATCATTTAAAAGAAAAACCTTTATCTCTATGATGTGACTAAACTTCCGGACATCAATAGCGATACAACGCCAGATAATGTGCCGGATCATCAATATCAAAACTCACGCCCTGATGCAAAGCTGCGGAGAAAGAGTCTGTGGATTACCGGGAACCGCTTACTAGAAAACCAGTAACGCTTAAAAAAGGCTTGTTAGGAAATCAAAACAGCAAGTAAAGCCTGCTTTATGTGCTAACTTCTGCTATAAAGGTGATAATCGCAGCATAAGACGGCAAAACTATGATTATGGGAGGTTGGGCAGGGTTCAAAATACAGATATGGCTGGGAAAAATACCATTTCATTCCGATACCTGAATCTTTCACTTAAACAAGTTATCCAATTCTACAATACATTTAAAATGAAGGCGGCCACTTAATTTCTGCAATACAACCCTTCCCCAGAGAACGCAACACCGCCAGCCGTACCCAGCGAAAACACCGCCAGCCGTACCCAGAGAACCCAACACCGCCAGCCGTACCCAGCGAAAACACCGCCAGCCGTACCCAGAGAACCCAACACCGCCAGCCGTACCCAGCGAAAACACCGCCAGCCGTACCCAGCGAAAACACCGCCAGCCGTACCCAGAGAACCCAACACCGCCAGCCGTACCCAGAGAACCCAACAACACAGCCAGCCATACCCAGAGAACGCAACACCGCCAGCCGTACCCAGAGAACCCAACAACACAGCCAGCCATACCCAGAGAACGCAACACCGCCAGCCGTACCCAGAGAACACAACAACACCGCCAGCCGTACCCAGAGAACCCAACAACACCGCCAGCCGTACCCAGAGAACCCAACAACACCGCCAGCCATACCCAGAGAACGCAACACCGCCAGCCGTACCCAGAGAACACAACAACACCGCCAGCCGTACCCAGAGAACCCAACACCACCGCCAGCCGTACCCAGAGAACCCAACACCACCGCCAGCCGTACCCAGAGAACCCAACACCACCGCCAGCCGTACCCAGAGAACCCAACAACACCGCCAGCCGTACCCAGAGAACCCAACACCGCCAGCCGTACCCAGAGAACCCAACAACGCCGCCAGCCGTACCCAGAGAACCCAACAACGCCGCCAGCCGCACCCAGAGAACCCAACACCACCGCCAGCCGTACCCAGAGAACCCAACACCACCGCCAGCCGTACCCAGAGAACCCAACACCACCGCCAGCCGTACCCAGAGAACCCAACACCACCGCCAGCCGTACCCAGAGAACCCAACAACACCGCCAGCCGTACCCAGAGAACCCAACAACACCGCCAGCCGTACCCAGAGAACACAACACACACCGCCAGCCATACCCAGAGAACACAACACCGCCAGCCGTACCCAGAGAACACAACGCCGCCAGCCGTACCCAGAGAACCCAACAACACCGCCAGCCGTACCCAGAGAACCCAACACCACCGCCAGCCGTACCCAGAGAACCCAACACCACCGCCAGCCGTACCCAGAGAACCCAACACCACCGCCAGCCGTACCCAGAGAACCCAACGACGCCGCCAGCCGTACCCAGAGAACCCAACAACACCGCCAGCCGTACCCAGAGAACCCAACACCACCGCCAGCCGTACCCAGAGAACCCAACACCACCGCCAGCCGTACCCAGAGAACCCAACACCACCGCCAGCCGTACCCAGAGAACCCAACAACACCGCCAGCCGTACCCAGAGAACCCAACGACGCCGCCAGCCGTACCCAGAGAACCCAACAACACCGCCAGCCGTACCCAGAGAACCCAACACCACCGCCAGCCGTACCCAGAGAACCCAACAACACCGCCAGCCGTACCCAGAGAACCCAACACCGCCAGCCGTACCCAGAGAACCCAACGACGCCGCCAGCCGTACCCAGAGAACCCAACAACACCGCCAGCCGTACCCAGAGAACCCAACACCACCGCCAGCCGTACCCAGAGAACCCAACACCACCGCCAGCCGTACCCAGAGAACCCAACACCACCGCCAGCCATACCCAGAGAACCCAACACCACCGCCAGCCGTACCCAGAGAACCCAACAACACCGCCAGCCGTACCCAGAGAACCCAACAACACCACCGCCAGCCGTACCCAGAGAACCCAACACCACCGCCAGCCGTACCCAGAGAACACAACACCGCCAGCCATACCCAGAGAACACAACACCACCGTCAGCCGTACCCAGAGAACCCAACACCACCGCCAGCCGTACCCAGAGAACCCAACAACACCACCGCCAGCCGTACCCAGAGAACCCAACACCACCGCCAGCCGTACCCAGAGAACCCAACACCGCCAGCCGTACCCAGAGAACCCAACAACACCGCCAGCCGTACCCAGAGAACCCAACACCGCCAGCCGTACCCAGAGAACACAACACCGCCAGCCGTACCCAGAGAACACAACACCGCCAGCCGTACCCAGAGAACACAACACCGCCAGCCGTACCCAGGGAACACAACACCGCCAGCCGTACCCAGAGAACACAACAACACCGCCAGCGATACCCAGAGAACCCAACACCACCGCCAGCCGTACCCAGCAAACCCAACACCACCGCCAGCCGTACCCAGAGAACCCAACACCACCGCCAGCCGTACCCAGGGAACACAACACCACCGCCAGCCGTACCCAGACAACCCAACACCACCGCCAGCCGTACCCAGAGAACCCAACACCACCGCCAGCCGTACCCAGAGAACCCAACAACACCGCCAGCCGTACCCAGAGAACACAACACCGCCAGCCGTACCCAGAGAACACAACAACACCGCCAGCGATACCCAGAGAACCCAACACCACCGCCAGCCGTACCCAGCAAACCCAACACCACCGCCAGCCGTACCCAGAGAACCCAACAACACCGCCAGCCGTACCCAGAGAACCCAACAACACCACCGCCAGCCATACCCAGAGAACCCAACACCACCGCCAGCCGTACCCAGAGAACACAACACCGCCAGCCATACCCAGAGAACACAACAACACCGCCAGCCGTACCCAGAGAACCCAACACCACCGCCAGCCGTACCCAGAGAACCCAACACCACCGCCAGCCGTACCCAGAGAACCCAACAACACCGCCAGCGATACCCAGAGAACCCAACACCACCGCCAGCCGTACCCAGCAAACCCAACACCACCGCCAGCCGTACCCAGAGAACCCAACAACACCGCCAGCCGTACCCAGAGAACCCAACACCACCGCCAGCCATACCCAGAGAACCCAACACCACCGCCAGCCGTACCCAGAGAACACAACACCGCCAGCCATACCCAGAGAACACAACACCACCGCCAGCCGTACCCAGAGAACCCAACACCGCCAGCCGTACCCAGAGAACCCAACAACACCGCCAGCCGTACCCAGAGAACCCAACACCGCCAGCCGTACCCAGAGAACCCAACACCACCGCCAGCCGTACCCAGAGAACCCAACACCACCGCCAGCCGTACCCAGAGAACCCAACGACGCCGCCAGCCGTACCCAGAGAACCCAACACCACCGCCAGCCGTACCCAGAGAACCCAAGACCGCCAGCCGTACCCAGAGAACCCAACAACACTGCCAGCCGTACCCAGAGAACACAACAACACCGCCAGCCGTACCCAGAGAACACAACACCGCCAGCCGTACCCAGAGAACCCAACACCACCGCCAGCCGTACCCAGAGAACACAACACAACGGTGCGCACGTGCGTGTAAGTGTGTGTGTGTGTGTGTGTGTGTGTGTTAGTGTGTGTAAGGGCGCGCATGTGTGGGGTCATTACATGGTTTCTACCCTCTATGGTATTGCTGATGCCAATATGACCATATATACTTGAATCCGGATACTCCGTGTTCATCATGTGAAATCCATGGTGTCTTAATCCGGGCTGAAAGGCTTGCACATACGTCGCAGCATATGATGAACGCTACATATGACGCGTGTTAAAGGTTAATGTATTCCGGGTCGGCTCGCTAGGCTACGACAAAGAATGTCTAGGAACCTATTTTTGACGTGTCGTGAGTTAAAAGCTCCACGGCAGATTGACGCAATAGCAAGAATAACACTATACAGGATGGACACACCTGGCCCAACGAGCTAATCTGTGGCCCCTCAGGGCAAACGAAGTCACGCGACTCCAGCCCCGGAATGCTTGACATTAATGCATGGAACGCCAATAACCATTATTCTTCAACAAATACCGCCGGCTGAAAATAGCTGAAGTACTGTAACAAAACGCCTATTACATATATCTATATCTATATAGAGGGTATATACCTAATATACCCTGCTTCTAGAAACTGTAGGTTTAGCAGGATCTGGATACATCTTTCCTAAGGGTGGAAATATTAAACGTATGTCATTTCCATGTTAATGCGTACAATTATGCTCCTTCCCCATCCCCCACCTTTTTGGAGCATGGGAAATGCGTTTGGCCCAAAAATGTCAGCTCTGTTGCCTACTCGGCGAACACTACCGGTGGCAGGGTCTGTTCGGACCCCAGTGCTGGTGCGCGACAAGCGCTCCCATTGACTTCAGACAGGAGAAGTCAGTGACGGATCAATCAGCGGCAAGAAATGTCAGACCACGGAGGACGCAAATGCGGGTGTCGCAGCACGCCCCAGCATATACAGAAGTCACATTGGGTGCTGCAGCGTGTGGCCGGGGGCTGAATATGCCGGGCAGCACACTACACAAGCATAAAAATATAGCGTAAACCACTTTGTCATTGGGTAGCCGCTGGCCTTAAAGAGCCAGGGCCGCCTCGCCACACCAGTCTGATCCTGGATTTGCCACAAAGGCTGGAGAGGTACCCGCTTGTCTGTCCTTGGGTACACAATAGTATCACAATATTATTGTGATACTCCTGTATCACAATAATATCTATGCAGATATTCCCCGGTATAGTCCTGCAGAACATGATGGCGTTAACCACTCACTCAATGGTATTCTAGTAATAGTACGGTACTATTATATATATATTCCAATCTGTGAGGCAGAGAACGTAAGCCTCTAAGAGCGAGGAATAACGCAAGTGCATTCAAAAGAGGCATTGGATGCCAGAGCACATAAGAGGGTTAAACATGAACGCTGTTACCCAACCTCTGAAATCTCGTCACATTCTGGACTGACAAGTACAATGAACACGACAAACACAATGAATATAATATATAACACAACAAACTGCTTCATAACCTCAATAGGGAACACCATGGGAGAAATTCCAGGCACTGGCTGCGTGACAGAGGTAATGAGATATTCCCCATGACAGAGGGTGAGGTCGAACAATCAATCATCTTATAGGTGCTTATAAGACCTGCTTGGTAACGACGTCTCATTTATTTCAGATCTTAGGGGTCAGAGAGTGCGCAGCGGATGGAATGATATCGCCGTCACAACAAACGATTCTCCCGCTGCTGCGTATAGAAGACGCACCATCCAGGCAACAGCAGGACACACAAAATGTATTCATACCGACAGACACTTTATACTCAAATGTCTGCAATCCTCCTGAAAATGACTTTTATGAAAAAGGGATGGCATTGCTTAAACTTCTCCTAGATTGCGAGCTCCTTTGACCAGGTGGCCCGTATCCCCCTTCTCCAGAAACCGCGGCTAAACCAGCCACGTGGATTCATTTACACCAAAAAAAACTCTCGTCGGAGACTCTGAACATCATGACTGGCTTTTTTTAAAGGAAAGCTTGTAATGAACGGATAAATGTTTCTAACGGCACACAACGCACCCCAAAACGTCCTCGCGTTACGGCTGCAGAGAGACAGAAACTAAAGTTAAATACCTGTTGTGTTTTCCGCTGGTTATTTTGCGGGACTTTCCCGAAGAGTTTCCAGCCCTGATCATTCGGTTTCTCTGCTTGGACGCTCTTTTTTCTAGCAAATATATTCCTGCAAAAAAAGCAACAGACAGTGAAATATTTTCCTCTAAACACAGAGAATTACTTCGTCCGCGGCTGTGTTAAACGTCACAATACACAGAATATTCATCGGAATGCATTTTGTTTTAAGATCTACTTCTACAAGGAGTTCGAGCGAGTTATTGGGGTCCAAGATAGGGGTCTATTCACTAAAGGGTGCGTTGTGGCACCGACTTGTTTCTCCAGCTAAAAGGTTGGACTGGCCCTTATGCACACCTCAGACACCTAGCTATTTGTACTATACATTATACAGGGCCAGCCAAGGGCTTTCTGCAGCAGAAGGTAAATAGTGTTGGAGAGAGAACCGGTTACCCCGTAATCCTCATGGACATCACGCAGATCAGGCTTTTACACGTTTATGACTTCGATGGCTTCTTTACGGCCAGCATCGGGAGTAAAATTCTCTCCTTCATATTATTTTCTTGCCCGGTATTCCCGAGAAGCGATTTGCAGCCACTTTCCAATCGCCTGGCTAAAGCCCTGCAGCCAACGAGCCAAAGCTGCGCGCAGCCAAACGAGCCAAAGCCGCGCGCTGCCAAACGAGCCAAAGCCGTGCGCTGCCAAACGAGCCAAAGCCGTGCGCAGCCAAACGAGCCAAAGCCGTGCGCAGCCAAACGAGCCAAAGCCGCGCGCAGCCAAACGAGCCAAAGCCGCCGTCCACCGGTTTACCGAACCAGTTTATCAAATGGGAAAAGTAAAGTTAAAATACGACGCGCTTAATAAGAAACCGCAGAAGCTTAATCATCTGCATGTGTAACCATAACTAAAGTCGTTACAAAGTCAAGTTGTTTTGGCCGATTACATTAACGTTATCAGTAAACCCATAAAGAATCCCGAAATACACAGAGACGCCGGCGTTCACGCCTATCCACAAACACTCGGGAAGAAGATGTAACGTCCGTGCCGATTCTGGTGCAAGGTTATGAGAAGTGGATCACTCCATGGGTTATAGGGCGCCGCTAACACTACTCATCACGCTCTTATACCAGAATCACTATCTTTATACACAGGTGAATGATGAGAGGCTGCGCAGCCAACACGTAAAGGAGAATATACATGAAATGAGGATCTGAAACGGGACCTTTACGTTTGTAATGGAAGTAGTAATGAATAAAAAACAGAGAGATAACGTTTACTATCGCCCGCCGCGATGACGGCCACCATTGTTTTAATGTGAATCATCGTCCAATGTGCGCTTCCTAGTATCCGCCATTGGTAATTCTCACCGGGACCTCGTATATCGCCCGTATCACTGTAATGTCGTCATGTTTATCGCACCCACACGGATAATGTACCGCGTGTCATTATACCGCTTTTACTGTAAAGTATGAATCCAATGTAATGTACTTTAACGGAACTAAAGGATTCATTACTGCACAGAGCTTTGTGTTTCTGGCTCTAGAGGAAGTATTGTTCCGGGGGATTTGCCCTTCACGTAAGGCATATAGACATTTTTATGCAAAGGTCCACTTTCAGAGAATTTCCTCAACGTGGAACCGCGGCCTCTGCTCACGTAATGGAAACAACAACAGGCTCTTTGTTTTTTCTACAGTAGCAGGTGAAGTGTAAACGCCGAGTCCTGCGCCCGATTCATCTACCAAAACACAGCCGGGAAAAGCAAACCTACGAGAAATGGAAACATCTTAACCTAGCAACCCAAATCTGTTAGCAGGGGGACAGCCACCCTAGGCCAGAATACGTCACTAGTCCTACTGTCCACGTATAAAGTAACACGGCTCCACCATCAGCCGCTTATCACATTCCCTTATTCGAAACGTTCAGTACCAGCTAAACGTAGCTGCATGAACCTTAACAGGAAATATCTGACGTAAGAACCAAGACTCAACAGCTTTTAGTTTTCCGGTGAAAACGCTGCAACGTTCTCGGTATGCGGACGTTGAAGTTTGCGTTTCAGACTTCTATGGCATCGTTACTTCCAGCGCCGAGATCTCTCGCTAATCCCAGATAGCGGCAGAACAGGGAATGGATCCTACACGTTACATCCAGTCAAGAATTAGATGCACCCGCTATCGTTCAAAAGTTTGGGGTCACTCAGCTGTTTTCATGGTAAACAAGGACATTTCTGGCTGTAATATAATCGCAGAAGTGTTTTCTAACAATCAATCAGCCTTTTAAACTTAAACTGGGATCAGCGAATACAACCTGCCATCAGAACACGAGTGATGGGAGTGATAAAGGGCCATTGGCACACAGGAGTGATGGGAGTGATAAAGGGCCATTGGGACACAGGAGTGATGGGAGTGATAAAGGGCCATAAATATATTCTATTAAAAGTCAGTCATTTCCAGCTACAACAGTACTTTACACCAGTAACATCTATACTGTATTTCTGTGACATTTCATGTTATTTTCTTTAAAAAACCAAGGACATTTCTAAGTGACCCCAAACTTTTGAATGGACACACAGTAAGGTGGGCGCCACATTCACTATCACACCAACAAAGCGAAAGCTTTACCGCTCCACCGATAAATAACGGCCGGACTCGATGTACGTCGGCACGGTCTTCAGCGGAATGAATAACTGTCGTATTTCTCGGGTCTTCCTCCCGGCGGCAGACACTCCCCTGAGTTTGGTCTATCCATGGGCCGCGAGGCTCTTAAGTTTTCTCTATTTCTATCCATCCTCTCCATTCCTGGTTTTAATGTATTTAATAAAGTGTTTTCACTTGGATGATACGGCTGTCCCGTTGTAATCAGGACTTGAGAAACCACAGGAACGGCAGAGCCGAGGCATCAAAACATTGAGATGCGGCTCCTCACTTTTTGTGCCTCACTGGCTAACAATCGCTGGCCGTTGGAAACGCTGCATTAATGCAGCAATACGCGTGTGTGTGTGTGTGTGTGTGTTTATATATATATACACACACACACACATTATATATATATATATATATATATATATATATATATATATATATATATATACATACATACATATACATACATTATATATATATATAGCGACGTTGGATCCCTTTTTTGCTACTTTTGCGTTTATTTGAGGTCGTCGCTCCGAATGATTTCTGAAACCTCAGTAACCTCACAGCCGGCAAACTTACAGCTCAAAGTTCTATAAACGATCCAAAAACACAAAAGAGCCGGATAAGCAGGAGCACGGAGCGAAGACGCTCGCCAGGACCCGGGTTTATGACTAATCCAGCGATAGCCGCGCATGGGGTGAAAGTCTAAGTACGGCAGAAGAAGTGAACTCCGTGATCTCTGCCGCCGTCACCGTCACATCCCGCACGGCTCGAAACATTAACTAAGACTAAGAAATGATTTTATGCGGCACGGGGGATGGGGTCTCGTGATCTGTTAATTAAAGTTAATCTTTGCATTCAGAAACCTGTGAAAGAGGATCTATTCCATTAACACTTTCAACACCACACAGAATGACAGCCCACCCAGTCAGCCCATTGTTCCTGATGTCGAGACGGAATAAGTCCTCGGTCTTGTCTGAAGTGCAGGATAACGTTAAGCCTATCACGTGCATGAAACTGAATTCCCTCACTGTATTAGCTGTTACCACTTCAGCTGGGAGGCTGTTCCACTTATCCAGCAGCCTCTCAAAGTAGATACCAACGCATGGAGCTCTATTTTTTGTTTGCTGGTGCTGAAAGGGTTAACCCCTCCCCACCATTAGCATTCCTTCTAATTCAGACAATAGAGGAACGAATGCGAGTTACCTGGAAACGGGACGGTTACCAGCCTGAGAGCATCTAATAACACACTTCACAGGTGTAACGGGGGCCACGAACAAGGAGCCCCTTTATTTACTCCACAAGGCGGCACAGGGTGCAAAACAGGTTTTCCTAAATAAAAGCCCCCGCTGGGGGCATCCGACGGGCTCTGCATTCACGCCGTCACTCATACAAACGCGGTCAAAAAGAAACTTCTCCCTTCCAAACGTTATAATGAATATCATGCAGACGGCCGATCCGGCCTCCTAACCGACCAAAGGAAAGTCAATCATCAGACTGACTCGACGGAGCAGAAAAAGGTTGTTTATCGCAAACGTTCCAGATTCCCATTTTGCAAAGTTTTATCTCCCCCCCCCAATATTCTGCGATTCAGTCACTTTTCACCCAAATACACCCGAGACGCGTGCCGACCCGAGACACACGTCCAAAACCGCCAGCTACTACAACGAGTCCTCCCCTGACCCCTTCGCCCCCTTGTCCTTTTAACCCCATACTCACCTGTCTACTAGGAGCAGCAGAGGAGGGGCAGCCATGGAGGTGACCGGGGTGGAGGGCAGGCTGCCGGGGGCTTATAGTGACTGGGACAGCATGGTTGGGGTGATTCCGGACCCTCAGAAGCCGAGGTTTATGGCTTTGGATTCATGCTTAACAGGGTTACCAGGAAGCTGCAGCGTCAGAGTTAGAACAGGATCGTTGTGTTAGCAGGGAAGGGCACGGACGGCAGTAATCAGAGGGTTGGCCGACGGGCTATTCACAGAACTCACACCCACAGAAACCTCCCCGGCCGCATTCTACTCCCCGCGCATGTTCATCCGGGGCGAGGAGCTTCCCCAGTCTCCTGCCGCTCCTGTCAGCTTTGGTTTTTTTTATCCATGGTGCCCGTTTAACCAGGAGTCAGGTTAAATGTTAGAGGAAGTTTGAACCATAAGGTTACAGATTTAACTATTTCACTCCCTCACCGGGCCGTAAATTCCACCAGAAACCTAAAACTACTTCGTAATATTTCTTAAAAGAATTAAAAAATATTTATAGTCAAAAAAAAAAAAAAAAGATAAATTCAACTAATATTCCTAATGTGCACTTTTATGCTAAATAAACCTGCACAATAGTCCTTATAGATCCATCAGGCTGCGGCTGGGCGGTTATTCCTCCCCAATACGCTTTCACTTCCACTTTTGGTCCGAGATGTCAGATTTTAAAAACGAGGAGAAAAGTCACTGGAAATTAACGCAGAAACGTAGAATTTCACCCGATTTGACTACATTTATATAAAACAAATGTTAAATAACCCACATTCGGGAACGTCTCTCGCACGCTAAACGCAGATGATTGCAGAAACATGCATGGTTACGTGTTCCAGCAGCAGCAGCTACTGCTGTACATCGCTGTGGAATATGTTGGCGCTATATAAATGAATAATATTCATAGCATTTGTTGGCAGATCAGATCTGAACCACTAAGCGTATTTTTTTTTTTGCAGTAAGCGTCCGTAGGGCCAGACTCGGGATAGACCTCACGCTGTAAATAAACCCGAATATATATTTCTAAACGTCCACAAGCACAAAGCCCGAGCGGTGACGGCACCCGGGACATTTACTGATATATCGCCGGCAGATTCTGAATACAGATACGAGGGGAATCCCAGCTTATGGGGGATGTGCACATAGTACACGGTTTAATATACAGATTTATAGATTGTGTAATTAGCGGGGGGGGGGGGATTTATTAGCCGCAATCCTGCTGGGATTTTATACGGGAATCACTAATTAAAAGCTTTAAGAGACCGCAGAGCATTCAAACAAACGCCCGGGGAAAGCGGACGGGTAAAACCCAACGTATGCAACAAAAAAAACATTTCCTTTTGAAACGCAGTCATGCGCGTGTTTTGTTTATTCAGCCGGCAGGGCTGCTGGAACCCCGGCCAAACGCAGCCTTCAGGACCCGACAACTTCTGTTTAGAAACCGTATCCTACATCTATAAGAAGTGTTCAGAACGGGAGCATACCGGGCAAGCGCAAGGAGGCAGAGCGGAGAGAACGGGAGCGCTACCGGGCATGCGCAAAGAGGCAGCTAGGGGGTTCAAAAGAGACAGACGTTTGAATTCTTACTCGGATCCCCATAGAATACCCGTCTGTTTGCATGCAGTAAAATGCATTTAGATATTAGCGGGTCTATTTATACCAACGATTCCGTCGTGTTTGGGAAATAATCTCAGAAGGCTGACTTTTGTTGACATAACTGCGAGCTCACAGGGATTGGCCCCGAGCGTCCGGGTTTGTACAGCAATTGCAGGGTTAATGGGCAGATCGTCCGGGTCAAACAGTCTCTTTCCGTCGCTGCTTCATCACAGGTGACTTAATTCAGAACATCTTGGAACAATGCAATGTTTCTCATAAAGACTACAATTAAAACCAGGGTGCGCCAGGTCGCCATGGCGACAAGAAACCTGTTCCTGGCACCCAGGGTTTTACAAAACACGGGGGGTTAAAAGTTGCCAGGACTGTCAGCGTGATTTAGATTTTGGTGCGAATAAATACTAAATGAATGATTGTTATTGGCATGAAAAACCGGAGCGATGGGTAACGAGTCCTTATGGTGAAATATACTTTGTCATGAAGGGGTTAAGTGCGGTATTGCACAAAGCTGCGCAGCACTTTAGAAAGGTGCATTTTAGGTCATATCGCCCCAATAAACACCCTTTAACTGTGGACCTGGGGGGGGATAATATGTGAACATAAAAACCATGATTGGGGGGGGAGAAAGAAACCAAAGAGGTATTGGTATTTTACTTTACTGAGAAGATGGTAGATACGTGGAACAGCCTCCCAGCAGACGTGATCGAGGTTACTATAGTAAGGGAATTTATGTATTCATGGGACAGGCATTAATGTTTGCTGAATCTGAAATGAATGAAGCTCTGCGGTCAGCCCATCGCAGCGACAGAAAATAAACAGACTCACAATAACAATCGGATACACATATATTGTGCAATTACACAGCAATTAAAGGGACCGTGACTGCAGCAATCACAAGGCCGATCGGGGGTCGGGGGGGTTGTGTCGCTACATGCCTCGATACTGAGGCATGTCAGCAACACAGTTTATGCTTAGGAAGCGATTCCGATCGCTTCATAAGCAGTTTTAGCCGGGCGCCGCCGCGATCTTTGATGATCGGTGCGGCGGCGGCCATTTTTTTTCTTCAGCCTCACTTGTGAGGCTTCCGTGGATGCTGCAAAGCCGCCGATTGCGGCGAAAATGCCGCGATCGCGGCGATGCAGCTATTTAACGGCAGCCCGTACATGTACGGGCATTGTCGTTAACCCGTTGCACGGCAACCCCGTACATGTACGGGGATTGTCGTTAAGGGGTTAAAGAGCAGTAATCGTGCGGCTGGAGTTTTTATTCGAAGCGAGTATCTCCTAAACGTCACCGCGTTTAACGGCATCGAGTACCCACAACACCCGAGCCAACAGATGCGGCAAAGCTCACTGCTCCTACTCATCAGATAGAAGCCCGGACACTCATCGTATGAAGAGAGACTCGCCTTGTAACTATTATAAAACGTAACCACTTCCATTAACACGAGTGAGAAGCAAGGAATACACAGCATTCCGTTACTGTTTGTGAGATTGGGAACCCCAGGGAGATGATTAGCATGGCATCTGAGTACAGCTGCTATGCAGATTATACATATGGGTCCCTGGGGTGGAGCAATTGGAGAGCAGGGTGGGCCAATGCTCCATTTCCCCATTTTGTGGAAATTCCATGCCGGGTTTTCCAGGAGGCAAGAAGTCCACAGGATCCGGTCCGGGATTCCTATGGGGCCGGCGTCAGGCACAGGTGCTGGACATTAAAAACCCCTGGAGCCTGATACTCAGGGAGACTGTTGGGGGAAGAGGAAGTTCCCTGTGCTCCCAGGGCAAGGAGAGGCCCTGAAGAAGACAATCCCTGAGCCAAGTGAGGCAATACCTGCCTGGACATTTTGTGTGTTGTCTGGGGGAGGTTTTCCAGAGCCTGGCGTAGCTGGGTCTGGCTGGGAGGTTGAGGTAGTGAGTGATTAGGCTGGTCAGTCTGGGCCAGCATAGTTCAGTTAGAGAGGGCTCCAATTGGGAGCTAGGTTTTCTTTTTATGATTTGGTTTTTGGGGTTTAAGCGGTTAAAATAAAGCACTGTTTTGTTCAAAGCTGCTGTTCCTGACTGATTGCCCTAGAGGACTGTGCTTAGGACCCCTAAAAGTGACATGTATGGCCCTCATGCTATAGGGTTTGTCACATATGGTGGAGAATGCAGGCATAGCACTGCTATGGTCTGTGGGCAGAAAGCAGGAACCAAGTGAACAACTGAGTGGATGCTGGTGACGAGTGCTACACCGGATCCTGTGGACTTCTTGCCTCCTGGAAAACCCGGCATGGAATTTCCACAAAATGGGGGAATGGAGCATTGGCCCACCCTGCTCTCCAATTGCTCCACCCCAGGGACCCATATGTATAATCTGCATAGCAGCTGTACTCAGATGCCATGCCAATCATCTCCCTGGGGTTCACAATCTCACATGTTTTATAGCAGATATATATATATATATATATTATATACGGTATATATCTATCACATATCAATTCCACGAAAATCGATGTGTCTAGGGTTACAGGCCCTGATTCATCAGTGTATACTCCGAGGTTCTCTCCCTTTTCCTCGCTTCACATTTATAAAGCCTTCTTATACAATAAGCAACTTAATAGGGGAGGGATAACTTAACGAGAGCAGAAGGATGAGGGGACGGCTTCCATTCTCTATAGATTAGATGGATTTCTAACACTTTTTTGCTCCTAATATATTCATATACACATATGTGGATTAGCGTATAGATCTGTAGAATCTAGGGCTTGTGATAAAGGTAAAAGATCTTCTATAAGCGTTCTGACCGGCACAATGTATAGCAGCCGCAGTAAACGAATCTCTGAGTACGGCTCGGCTTCCCTGGGTCTCCAGGGAACGTTCCTCTGGGGCAGGGAGTCGTGTTCGGCTACAACCTAATTTCCCTCCCACTTCTAACATATTCACTATCTGCGGCTGGACTTTAGCCATGGCCGGCCCCGTCCCCTCACAAAGCCCCTGCCTCAGAAGAGGAGGAAGCCCCGGTTGGTGTTTCCCGGGAAGTCCGTAGGCATGCGGAAGGCCACGCGGCCTAACTGCTGCGAAACTCCGCAAAATAAAGGACACGGGAGCAGACACCAGATACAACGGATCACCTTAAACATGGATCCACTGATCCGCTGCCGCTCCGTAACACACACCGCCAGTCACCAGATACAATGAGGCAGATCGGGTGCCGGCAATAAATCATTAACAGGTCCTGCGGGATTAAACTACAACGGAAAATACCACATGCTGCCGGAATAAAACAACTTTCCATATATTAACGCAGCCAGTTAATCGAAACGGCCCTGCAGCTCAGCAAGTGTGTGTGTGTGTGTGTGTGTGTGATATATATATATATATATATTAGAGCTGAAACAACGAATCGATAAAATCGATAATAATCGATAACGGAAATCATCGATAACGATTTCCGTTATCGATTAATCGAGTGATCAATTCGTTGTTGGAGCACTCGGCTCCTTTTACTTACCTCCGCGAGCGTTCCCCGCTTCTGCTACACGCTCTGCAGTCTCCGCCTTCTAGCTACGTGACGGATGTGACGCGTTCCGGAGGTAAGTATTCTTCATGTCTATGTGCACGGATCGCACAGAGCCACTCGCACAGAGCGAATCGCTCTGTGCGAATGGAGCCACTCGCACAGAGCGGTTCGCTCTGTGCGAGTGGCTCCACTCGCACAGAGCGGTTCGCTCTGTGCGAGTGGCTCCACTCGCACAGAGCGGTTCGCTCTGTGCGAGTGGCTCCACTCGCACAGAGCGGTTCGCTCTGTGCGAGTGGCTCCATTCGCACAGAGCGGTTCGCTCTGTGCGAGTGGCTCCATTCGCACAGAGCGGTTCGCTCTGTGCGAGTGGCTCCATTCGCACAGAGCGGTTCGCTCTGTGCGAGTGGCTCCATTCGCACAGAGCGGTTCGCTCTGTGCGAGTGGCTCCATTCGCACAGAGCGGTTCGCTCTGTGCGAGTGGCTCCATTCGCACAGAGCGGTTCGCTCTGTGCGAGTGGCTCCATTCGCACAGAGCGGTTCGCTCTGTGCGAGTGGCTCCATTCGCACAGAGCGGTTCGCTCTGTGCGAGTGGCTCCATTCGCACAGAGCGGTTCGTGAGTGTGGGTGCAGGGCAGAGTGGGGGTGGGGGTGCAGGGCAGAGTGGGGGTGGGGGTGCAGGGCAGAGTGGGGGTGGGGGGTGCAGGGCAGGAGACTGGGTGCAGGGCAGAGTGGGGGTGGGGATGCAGGGTGTGAGTGTGGGTGCAGAGCAGAGTGGGAGACTGGGTGCAGGGCAGAGTGGGGGTGGGGATGCAGGGCAGGGTGTGAGTGTGGGTGCAGGGCAGAGTGGGTGCAGGGCAGAGTGTGAGTGTGGGGGCAGGGCAGAATGTGGGGGCAGGGCTGGGTGCAGGGCAGAGTTAGAGACTGGGTGCAGGGGCACAGTGCAAAGTGCTGGGTGCAAAGTGCCAGTGCTGGGTGCAAAGTGCCAGGGCTGGGTGCAAAGTGCTGGGTGCAAAGTGCCAGGGCTGGGTGCAAAGTGCAAAGTGCTGGTGCAAAGTGCTGAATGCTGGGTGCAAAGTGCTGGGTGCAAAGTGCCAGGGCTGGGGCAAAGTGCTGGGTGCAAAGTGCTGGGTGCAAAGTGCCAGGGCTGGGTGCAAAGTGCTGGGTGCAAAGTGCTGGGTGCAAAGTGCAAAGTGCTGGGGCAAAGTTTCTTGAACAGTAATAGTCCACCTCTTTTCAGAATGTTTGGGGTTATTTTGTTTCATAAATATTGTGTTTGGGTTCTTGTACTTTGAAAATATTGTTTTTTATTACATCATAACAAAATAAGAATGTTAATGTAAATTTTAAGTTGTTTTTTAACATCCAGTTCATTAAATTCTTTTAAATAAACGAAAAATTTGCATATTGTTTTTTTTATCCGATTAATCGATTAATCGAAAAAATAATCGGCCGATTAATCGATTATTAAAATAATCGTTAGTTGCAGCCCTAATATATATATATATATATATACACATACATACACACACACACACACACACACTATTTTCCAAGGACAGAAAAAAGCATGTAAAAAAATACATTATATATATTATAGAATAGGGTGTAAGATCGTTTTGGCCCTTTATTTTGCTCTGAAACAGTAAACACATGGAATGTGGAGTATTCGTCTACTCCGGGGATTTTGCTGAAGTTGCGTTTTCTTCTATCCTTTGGAGGCTCTCCTGAGTGATATTGAAGGAGTTACGCTACACACAGGTAACCGAGGGTTAATAACACCCATCGCAGTATACTTGTCCTGACCTGCCTTTGAGGAGTAATTAGAGTGGCGCATGTTCTTTAGAGGACTAATAACGACACTTCCCGGTGTTAATGTATGTCTGTATAACTGGAAGAGCACCACAATGTTTGTGGTCATTACACACGTTCAAAGACCTGAGAAGGGGAACGATGAATCGAGCGCTAGAAGAACCGGGAGAATGAAACGATCTCGTATTAAAACATAAAAGACACATCCGGTGACAAGAAGTTCCCTGGAACTGACGTAATAAATGCACGGACAGCGACACGGGAATCACCGGGTGCGAGTTCACTAAAGATAAGGGATTCTCAGCTCATTATGCTCCTATATCTGTGAATGAGTCGCAGCCAGCCCACCACACAATACATTCACCTTAAATATGCATTCTTTACATTAAAGGAGAAGCTGCAGCTCCAGTGCTGCAGCACACTACCTCTTCTATGTCCTGTTTCCATGCCATTTTCTGGCAGTGAAAGCAAAGCTCTATCGCCATTAAAATCAAACAAGAGTGCTTTTCACGCATGCGCAGGGGGCAAAAAGGGGGCTGACACAGAGCGTACATCAGCGAGCAGGGGAACGGGGGGCCACGCAAATCTATCCGGTGTGTGCCTGTGTTCTAAATCCTTCCATGAAGGGAACACAATGATATACAAGGAAATATATATCATATGTAGCGTATATGTGGATATTATATATCGTAGACCAAAGATGTCATCGTTGCTGGATGATAACCAAAGAACTAGCGCTTTGAGACAAAATCAATGACTAAACTCAGCAGGGCCGCTCATCTCCTCATTTACTAAATGTCTCAATACTCCGTATTTTAAGAAAAATAATGCAGCGGGAGATATTTTAGTACAAGGATAATTTTTTTCATTTGTAGGCGTTCTCCTGAAGCTATACAATACACCCTGTATATAGTTCTCTATGTGCATAACAATGTGGGGTGTACAGGGCGTATGTAAATCATCACTTATAAGTTTACCAGTAAACCGTACCATCAACGACTGAAAACGCAGATATATAACCCAGAAATGACACGTTGGAGGAAAAAAAAATGATGTTACCTGTTAAAGAAGTTACTAAGCGGCCCCAATATTTTCGTTTTATTATCCACATCTCCTTCGTGAATTAAGCCCCGTTGGTTGGAATCGGTGCTGTCCCTGGTGGAATTTAGCGTCACCTCTGAGAAGTGCGTCTCGTCGTTCTCCAAGGTCACGATGGCGCTCGAGTTGCTCGTAACCAGAAAATCCACAATATCCTCGTTGCTGACGGATAACGTGGTTGAGAACTCGGTGCTGAGGCTGGAGATGCTGCAGTCGGAAACGTCATCGCTCCTGTTCAGAGACGTCGGGCTGTACAGCTTCGCGGCGTCGTACCCGGACCTCGGGAGAGTAGACGACTTCCAAGCGACGTAATCGTGGTCCGCGCTCCGGACAGACAGAAGCGGGGGGTTCCTGGCGCTTCCCGAAACCCTTTCATCCGTAGAACCGGCGCAGTTTGTCTTCACGCCGTGATTGCTGCAATGGACGGGTTCCGGGTCACCGATTTCCAGAGTCGGGATGCCAACGTCAACCGGGGTCGCTTCGTCATCCTCGCCGATCGCCCGGAAATTCTGCAGGCGTAGCTCTGGTTCAGACGTTTTTAAGGTGAATTTTCCAAGGCTGTTGACGTCATTCTGGACTCTGATGTCATGGACCTCGATAAAGCCGATGTTGTTTTTGATATTTGGCGATGAAGAATTATTCACATTAGACCAAGAGGAGACTAAGAAGAAAAATAATGAGAATTAGTAATGTCTTTCCTACCGAGAAGGGTTTTCCGCCCTCCAAACTTAACATTTAATTGTGCCGAGCTTATTCCGCCCCATCCTCCCACAATATCTTAATAATCAGTATAAAGGAAACCTCTACACCAGGACTGGATAGACTTCAGAAGGTAAGAAGTGCAGGTTAATAAACTGCAATGTCCTTGGAATACAAACACAGTTTCATCCAGAACGCTATGGATTGGTGTCTATGGAGCCTCAGCCTCCGCGTATCGAATGCCTGCCGGAGAAGTCTAACGTTCACGCTGTTTTGGAGGGGAACATAATTTATGGGGCTGATCCACTCGACGAGTTCATGTTTTCACATAGTATTGAACAGCCCTGTTGGAAACAAACGCAATCGCTCTGTTTGCCGATAAAATGTTTCTGAGAAGGCGACGTTAGGCGCACCTTACGGTGAAAACAATCATTGATCTGCGTCCAAAACATTCGCCATGCGTGTTGTTGGCGTTGTTTGTAAGGCTATAAACAGCCGGAAGGAACAAATTATTCAACGCCGAGCATAAACTAACCCTTGCATGCCCGCTGCTGCCCGGCCGTCTCACGTTCACAAGTGAAGGAGTCAAAGAAAAGAAAGCAGCCGGGTGCCGACGGGGCACGCCATCCAAGTGTCTGGAGTACAATCTTCTAAACATTCTTTTAGTTTGGACGCTTTCCACGTCAGGACGGAGATTTTACAGCAGGCGGGAAAAAAAGAATTAAACCCAAATCCTAAACAAGAGGAGCTTTTATAAAACGTCTCAAATCCACCTCATCTCAAACGACTATAAATGAATAATTACAACGGGGTTCGAGTCTGCCGGACCAGGCTCGCACTAAAACGCCAAGAGTCACTATAAAATAAGTAATTAAAGCATCAAAAATGACAGCAAAAAGATCACAAAATAAATACAGCTACTAATTGAGAGAAGGGAAAAAAGTTAGTCCCTCTCCTCCTTCAACCGAGGTGAAAATAATGCAAAATTAAAGCGCATTGAATGGCACCCATATAATGTAGCAACAGATACTCACTAGAAAGATAAACACTTATCATGCACTCTTTTGCGTGGTTGATTAACTTTAATAGACTAGTCAATAGCCGAGTATGAAAGGGGGAAAAAGCAGGGTATATTCACCCAAAAATATCACACAGAATAGAGCTTTCTTTCCTTTGTTCTCCATGTGACTTTTGTCTAATGGAAGGGATCTTTCCATCACCAACATTCTATCTAGGATCATCTCTCACAATAGCATCGGAAGCGAATCAGTACTTTGAGTAACTGGCATACAGTATACCTACGGGAGAACACAAAACCCTCCCACTGTGATAAGGAACGTGAACGCCGCAAAAAGCATCACAATGAGGAGAGAGATCCGAGCAAAAGGATAGGGAGACCATGTGCAGCGGAACGACGCAGAACGTGAGATCTCAAGATTGTAAGCTTGCGAGCCGAGCCTCTCCACCTAATGTATCGGTTTGTCTCAGTCTGTCAATTCTCGTCTTGCCATACCCCTTGAATATATGTATTGTATTAATCGCTGAGTAAACTGTTGGCGCCATATAAATAAAAGATAAATAAAATAATAATAATAGAACGTCACTAATCTCCGCTACACAGCGGCCTGTAATTAGTTATATAACTGGCCGTTCCTCCAGCACTTATCACAGAACCCGATCACAAAACGAATAAACAGCTGTTGGTGAATGCAGTTTAAAAACCCACAGAGGGGAGAACCGGAAGGAGAATTTGTGGTTTCAACTCATTTCCTTACCAAACACCAGCAAGCTGCTTAAGCAATAAGGGCTAAGCTGGCCCTGTATAATGTGTAATTTAATGGGCAAGGAGATTTCGCTAATTTAACTACACATTATGCAGGGCCTGCCAAGCTCTCCCTGCAGCCGAAGTTCAAATAGATTCGACCTTCATAATAAAGTAAAAAGTCAAGCGAAAGGGAAGAATGAAAACAAACAAAAGCATTAGAATAGACAATGTTACACGTAAGACATACTGGGACAGATGGAGAACAGGGCCCTGCTCTTGTGAGCTTACAATCTATTAAGAGGTGGGGGGAGGGTCATATACCAATATTTAAATTTTTAATATGATGAGCGTAACTTGAAGACAGATGAGCCTGGCAGAGATATCCAGCACTTCATCTTACCACGAGCTAAACAAGCGCGTGACAGATCGCTTCAAACACACCTTCCTGACCGCGAGGGGTTAAACAGACCCACAGACTTTCTAGAAGCGGCGTAAGCCTTGGGTTTAGGGGGCCGAGTTTACCTTGGTAATGCTGACCTCCGTTGCTGCGGAACTCATGCTGTGACATCGCCCGCAGAACTAGAGACCCGTTACAGGAAAAGGGTCACAGCAGGGCTGCAGTCCTTCCGAGCCATTCTACACCATGACTTCTTAACCTGTTAGAAACCTACGCAGAGGGGAGGAAAAAGAAAAGCGATGAAGCGATGTCTGCTTAACACAAAAACTATTTATTACAGACAAATTATTCTCTAAAGGGTTAAGGAACACTGAATATACATACGGTACATAGATTACATTTATATATCGCCCGCATACTCCATGGCAGTGTTAAAAAAGTTTAACTAAGGCAACATAAATCGCTAGTGACAGCGAAGCCGGTGCAGACGGAGCCGACGGGCCTGCGAGCTCGCAGCGTATCAATAATCCCGGAGATTCCTCCCCGGTAATATTTTCTGTGGAGTTTGACGGAGCGAGCACTTGGAACAAAGTCATGGAAACCCCTATATACCATGCTGGGGTAATAATAAAAAATCTGCCCCCCATGACTACAGGGGCCAAATCCAGCAACTCAAATCCAAATGGACCACTCTCCCCAGGATCAGTGGATAGCATCACCGGGTACAATGAATGAGCTGTACACAGAATGGGGCGGTTGGAATGGAATTCTCATGACTCACAGCCAGCCTGACACAAGCTGTGATATTTCAGGGCCTTGCAGCACCTTCCCCCCCCTTTAACATTAAAAAAGTTGCACACCTTTCCCCTCCCCCTGAACACCTGCTCACAAAAACTCTGACCTCCCACAAGCACGTGCCCGCCCACCCCCCCAACTGAAAAGGCGGGAGATTGAGCAGCCAGACCCCCAACCGGCAATACCCAGTATAACCCAATTCAGACTTCCTTAAAGAAACACCTAGAGGGGATGCTGCCCGACCCCAGACCACCCACACAGGTCGTCGGCTCCGTTGGGGGGGCCTCCCCAGGCGTTGCCCTCACAGACCTGCAGACAGGGTGCTCGGTGCTGTACGCCCTCCCTGCCGGGGACCCTCAGCCGGTGCTGCAGGTGCTGCTTGTTCCTGGTGGGGAGGAGCTTCCTCGCTGAGTGTGTCTGCTCCTCCACTCCTCCTCCTCCCTCCGTGTGCACTCCACCCCCTCACCGTGCGAGCGTCACTCCCCCCTCCCCATCAGACAGGTCACAGGTCTCCCCCGCGAACAATCCACGCGTGATGCTTCCTGATCACCTGGGGGAGACGCAGCTCAAAATATTCCGCGATCGTGTGCGGTGCAGATTCAGCCCTTTTCACGAAATAACATGCGTTCTAAAGCTTAGAACGCACTTTCATGATGTGATAGTTTCAGGTATACATATGGGGCTTTAAAAAATAAGATGCTTTCCAGCTGAAGAAGAGACCAATGAGGTCCCGAAAGATAACTTTACATTTTTTTTTTAATTAAAGTTATCAACTTTGACTAAAGACTCCTCTAAAAAAATACCAATTGTTCTAGATTGTAAGCTCCTTGGACAAGGCTGTACTTACCTCTTGTTTCTGGCCAGATTGTTATGTGACAAACTGCTTGTTTACCCGTTGTACATCGCCGTGGACCATGATGGAGCTATATAAAATATGAAATAATAATACCAGCTGAGATGGGGTCTTTTTCATAACTGCAGACAGCCCAGAATTTGTCAGACAGTCCTAATAACTGGGCTTATGTCCAGACCATTAGGGTAATTGGGACAGCCAGCAGCTTTGTACCTAAGTCAGGAGGTGGGAAGATCTTCCATGGGCACAGCACCCAGTGATGGCACGCTGGCACCCAACATGGCAAATGGGATGAATGGGGGAAGCCAAACCTAAAAAGCCAAACGATCATATGTATCCCTGCTTCTTCACCAAGCATGCCGCCTGTGAATGCTGAGCACCGGGATATGATGTCATACCCCAACACTCAGCACTGAGCAAACAGACCTCACACTAAAGAAAGGTAAGTGAAGAGGAGAGATAGATAATGAGAAAAAGGAGCGCTTGTGAGGCGTAGAGATAAAGGGACATATAAAGAGTAGGGACAGATCATGAAAAAGATGAGGAATGGTGAGAGTAGGGAGAGGTAGCGAGAAGAGGAGATATTGAGAAATAAGATAGATGGGGAAAGGGGGAGAGATAATGAGAAAGAGGAGTGATAATTATTAGATTAGGAGTGATTAGAGGGGATATGATAACATTATATAAATATATGCAGGGCCGATATAAAGAGCTCTTCAGTCACCTGTTCATTAACAGAAATGTACAAAGAACAAGAGGTCGTCCTCTGAGACTGGAAGAGCGCAGATTCAATGACAACAAAGGAAGGGATTCTTTACAGTGAGGACAATAAAGGTATGGAATTCACTGCCAAGGGAGGTGCTGTTATCCAATACATTAGATACCTTCAAAAGGGTCTGGATATTTTTTTTTTTTAGAAAGGCAGGACATACAGGGTTTCTTGATCCAAGCAGAAATCCTTGAGAGAAAACCTTATGTACTATATGTACTACTATGTACTACTATGTATAATGAATAGGAGGAGAGAGAGAGGGAGAAAGGCTTGACATAATGAGAAGCAGAAGAGATAAGGACAATGGAGAGAGATACAGAGATAAAGAATGGGAGAGATAGAGAAATAAGTGAGATGGAGACAAATAACTTCTGAGAGCTACGGTCATTGTCTTGTGGGGACACAGCGTCATACCCTGCATCAGTGTTTCCTCTTTTAGGCTGAATGTGACGGAGAGATAAGGAGAAAAGGAAGAGATGTTTTGGGAAGAATTTAGTGTACTGGGAACTGTAACCACAGATGGAGAAGGCCACATAACCATATGTAAATTCTGTGATAGGAAAGGTTATAACGGGAGTGAGGTGGGGATAGACAAAGACAAAAACAATTGGGGCACACTGACCATTTGCCATTGGTGGGATATAACCACCAGTAAGACACTTGACACTTGGGCAGGACAACTGAGTTACCGTATTTCCCCATGTATAAGACGCACATTTTTTAGAAAAATGTGGGGTCTAATAACTGGGTGCGTCTTATACAGTGGTGGTAGATTTTTTATTACCGGAAATAATCATCTGCAGGGCACCTGCTGCTTACCTCGGTGTTGCTCAGCAGCGTCTCTTGTTCTGTTGAGGCGACACAGGAACCCAGTGGAGTCACGTGAACATGACTCCACTCCGTTCCTGTTCGAGCAACGCAGAGGGAAACAGCGGCCCCCATGGAAGTCTGCGAGCTGCACCAGAAGATCTGCAGTTCAGGCAAGGGTGGGGGAGTAAATGAATGAATATATGTGTGTGTGTGTGATAGCATGGATGGTGTGTAGGGGGCACAAGGAGGCTGAAAGTGATGTGCATGTACTGGCTGCCTGAGCATGATAGGAGTGTGATTGCTAACAATTGCTAGCAGCTAACATCAATCACACTCATATCATGCCCAGGCAGTCAGTACAATAACTTTATGTAATATGTATATTTTCAAGGTGAGTCTTATACACGGGATAGTCTTATACATGGGGAAATACGGTAATCACAATCCAGAACCGCATTTTAAGAAGTATTTGATGGAACAACCGGTTTCAGCAAGAAATAAGCTATTTCTACAAGTCTTTGGAATATAAATGGTTTCCATGTCTCCTTTAGGAAATAGTCACCACCTAGTGGAAAACAGACAAAATGGACAGGTGTAACTTGTTTAAATTATTATACCCAGCATTAAGGGCACTCCTTCATTTCCGCTATTGTATTTATCGGGTGGATATAATCCAGACTGCATAGCGTACAATTACATAATTCTTGCTCCTGTGGTTCACAAGGGACTAATGTTGAAATGCTAGTATTTCCTTACATATTGGCCAACTAATTCATGCTACACTACACGTGTGGTGCAATTATTCCTGATTTCGACATAAACATGATGTCCAGGTGATGGATAGTGCGTGATCAGTGAAGGAAGTATGGTGGCTGCAGTATGCGGAACCAGGTCAATGGTTTGCTGTCACTCTGCATATGGAGGTTTTTGTACATTCTCTCTAAGATTGTATTTGTAATGTTTTCTTATTTATTGATATTGTGTTCAGGGAACCCACAATTGTGAATTTTAACTACTGGTTTTATGTTTTGTGAGTCATAAAGATGGACAAAAAGAAACTGAGATTATAATTTCACCTACTGTAGTCATGGTAATTAATCCATATTTAGAACTACTAAATCTTAATCTCTACAGGGTTATTCTTGTGGGGAGTGGGAGTATTTTGTCTGTTTTGTTAAAATCCCCATTGTGATCTCCTCTGGCATGAGAGAATAAATCCAAGTCAAGTTTAACATTTCCAGTATACCCCTTAAAGATTTAAAGGCATGGTTATTTTTTATCCAGAAAGGAGAAAAGCCTAAATGCCACTATCCAGAATTAAAAACTTAAAAAAGTTACCATTTTTCCCAATTAATAAATTTTACTTGCACACATCAGGAGTCAGTACAATCCAAACTTTAACATTCCTTACAATAAACCCTTTTTTTCCTCTAATCATGGGCATGGGTGTGTATGTGTAAATGTATGTGAGCATGGATGTGTAAGTGTGTGAACATGGATGCGTGTGTGTATGAGCGTGTATGTGTGTGATCATGAATGTGTAAGTATGTAATGCATGAGTTCCAGGATTTGTGTGAGAGCATGGATGAAATGTGTTTCAAAATGTGTGTCAGTGTATATGTGAGTTACTGGGGGGTGCCAAATATAGGATCCAGGAGGCCAGATTCTCAGAGAAAAAAGGAAGACAAAGGTTCAAAAAGGGGCAAGAAAAGAAACTGAGCTGCGGGAAAGGAGACAGGAACACGGAAGCTTTCGGTGGAGAAGGTAGAAAGACGTGAGTGAGAGCATGAGAAAGCGTGAGTAAGAGTGTGAGAGCATGAATGACAGCGTGAGAGCGTGATAGTAAGAGAGCATGAGAAAGTTAGTTTATTATCTATGATATAACATTCAAAGTGGACATGGTTTTGGTGGGCATGATTCTAGTGGTGGGGGACAGGATTTTGTCTTCGGAACAAGGTAGCACATTGTCTTGGGCTGGCCGTACATTGACACATTGTTTATAAAAGATAGCAGTGAAAGTTTCTTGGCACAGTTTTGTATAAATATGTTGCCAGCTGGCACCCGTTCCAATAAGATACTGGATATGGACAATGTGTAAGAAGTACAGCCTCCAAAACAATTAAAGTACAGCACATGTACTGCTAGCACACAAACCAAATAAACCCAGCCATGCCAGATTGAGAGGTGTGTTAGCTGAGGTGAAAAGGCTTTGGATTTTCTTCTTCTATTCCTGTTGACATTACAAAGCAGCTTCTTGAGCTGATCGCATTATAAAACCCGGGTCATGGGTTCCCTGGGATTCATTGAAGTTGAAGTAAATGTAGTTGGTCTCTCAATGTCTGTTAAATCAAAACCGGCCAGGACTGGCCATCTAGAAAAGGACCAAACGTTTGAAGGGCTTATTGGCCGATAGAGCTGCATTCTTACCCATAATGCCGCCCCAGCAGCAGGTTGGATCCTGGATTATGCGGCTGCCAGCTGGAGGTGCGTCTTTTGGCAGTCGCTAGCCTTAAAGGGCCCGGGCTGTTTAGTAATCCCCAATCCAGTACAAAGCATTCCCTTATCAGCATATAAATGTAATTTTAATTTTTAACCCTTGTTCTACATTCTGTTTACTTTCATTAGAGATTTTTCTTTTTCTTTCCATCCCCAGCTTATTTATTTTTCATAATTTCATATTTTTTATACATATTTTTTGTTTTTTATTTTGTATTATGTACATATAATTTTATTTTTATTGATATTGTATATGATTCTACTTAAGTTTTTATGGATTTTTTTACATATTCTGTAGTTTTATTAGTATAGTATAGGTCTATATGCATTTTGTGGAATAAACTATATGTACAGTGGGGAAAAAAAAGTATTTAGTCAGCCACCAATTGTGCAAGTTCTCCCACTTAAAAAGATGAGAGAGGCCTGTAATTTTCACCATAGGTACACTTCAACTATGAGAGACAGAATGAGACAACAAAGTCCATAAATCACATTGTCTGATTTTTAAAGAATTTATTTGCAAATTATGGTGGAAAATAAGTATTTGGTCAATTACAAAAGTTCATATCAATACTTTGTTATATACCCTTTGTTGGCAATGACAGAGGTGAAACGTTTTCTGTAAGTCTTCACAAGGTTTTCGCTTACTGTTGCTGGTATTTTGGACCATTCCTCCATGCAGATCTCCTCTAGAGCAGTGATGTTTTGGGGCTGTCGCTGGGCAACATGGACTTTCAACTCCCTCCAAAGGTTTTCTATGGGGTTGAGATCTGGAGACTGGCTAGGCCACTCCAGGACCTTGAAATGCTTCTTACGAAGCCACTCCTTCGTTGCCCTGGCGGTGTGTTTGGGATCATTGTCATGCTGAAAGACCCAGCCACGTTTCATCTTCAATGCCTTTGCTGATGGAAGGAGGTTTTCACTCAAAATCTCACGATACATGGCCCCATTCATTCTTTCCTTTACACGAATCAGTCGTCCTGGTCCCTTTGCAGAAAAACAGCCCCAAAGCATGATGTTTCCACTCCCATGCTTCACCGTAGGTATGGTGTTCTTTGGATGCAACTCAGCATTCTCTCTCCTCCAAACACGACGAGTTGCGTTTCTACCAAAAAGTTCTACCTTGGTTTCATCTGACCATATGACATTCGCCCAATCCTCTTCTGGATCATCCAAATGCTCTCTAGCAAACTTCAGACGGCCCGGACATGTACTGGCTTAAGCAGGGGGACACGTCTGGCACTGCATGATTTGAGTCCCTGGCGGCGTAGTGTGATGGTAGCCTTTGTTACTTTGGCCCCAGCTCTCTGCAGGTCATTCACTAGGTCCCCCCGTGTGGTTCTGGGATTTCTGCTCACCGTTCTTGTGATCATTTTGACACCACGGGGTGAGATCTTGCATGGAGCCCCAGATCGAGGGAGATTATCAGTGGTCCTGTATGTCTTCCATTTTCGAATAATTGCTCCCATAGTTGATTTCTTCACACCAAGCTGCTTGCCTATTGCAGATTCAGTCTTCCCAGCCTGGTGCAGGTCTACAATTTTGTTTCTGGTTTCTTTTGACAGCTCTTTGGTCTTGCATGGCCATAATGGGGTTTGGAGTGTGACTGTTTGAGGTTGTGGACAGGTGTCTTTTAAACTGATAAGTTCAAACAGGTGCCATTAATACAGGTAACGAGTGGAGGACAGAGGAGACTCTCAAAGAAGATGTTACAGGTCTGTGAGAGCCAGATATCTTGCTTGTTTGTAGGTGACCAAATACTTATTTTACCGAGGAATTTACCAATGAATTCATTAGAAATCCTACAATGTGATTTCCTGTATTCTTTCCTCCCGTTCTGTCTCTCATAGTTGAAGTGTACCTATGGTGAAAATTACAGGCCTCTCTCATCTTTTTCAGTGGGAGAACTTGCACAATTGGTGGCTGACTAAATACTTTTTTGCCCCACTGTATATATCAAGTCTTATCAAATGACCCTATAATCTGCATGTTTTAAGCACATGCATCGAAAAGTAAACAGGGAACGTAAATTAAGTATTTGCAAATTACAGTTAATTTATAATTTGAGAAACTATCATATATTAACAAGAATACACCAATGCACTTTAATTTAAAACACATATTTATTAATGTCTACATAAATTTAATATGGTATATCAATAAATAAAAAAAAATACACATTTGTATTAAGAGCACGAGAAAAAAAGAAAAAGTAATAAACAAACACATGTGGATTACAAAAGGGGAAAGATGATCAAGACTAATGCCATATCAAAATACACTAGACTATATAATGTATTATGTCCACCAGAAGCATCTAAGGTACACATTAAGATACGGCTCAAAGCTACTGAAGTAGAAAATCTAAGAGAAGAGAAGTAGAAGAGACTAATAAATAAACAGAATATTCTGTATATGTGATTTTAGAGAAAATATGCTCTTTTGAAGTATTGGGAGAGTATGTGTTTCTGTATATTCCCTAAAAAACTATATGTAAAAAGTAAGTCTAATTATGTGACTCCATCCGGAGGTACCTACGTGTGAATTACCCGCAAAGAAAAATATCCAGGACTCCTGAGAATCGTTTAATTATACGCGTTGTTAGTGGCTCTCGTGAGAGTGGTTACCACGGCTAAGAGTAAGCCTTTTTAATCTTTTTTTAACTTTATATGATTAAAAAATCCGTAATGCGGGCAAAGGGGCAGCTGCCCCGGGGGTCTATAGCAGCTGCCCCTTGAGCCAGCAAGAACTACAGTCGCAGGGGTTCCAACTGTGACCCGGCACCCTGCTCTAAGGGGCCTGGGCAACCCCTGTGAGAACTTCCGCAAAGTCCCGCAGCTTACCTGTGTGTTCCTTGCGCACTGTGCCAGTAATCTCTCTTTTACCACCCAGGGGAAGCAGCTGTGTCAGGGACCTGCTCCTGTGGAAACGCCCCCAAATGTTGTTCCGAATAAGAAAAGGCCCCCTAATTTCATCCGAGCCGAAACGTCCGGGAAACAAAACCGGGTAGGAGTGTATTTATAGGTGAGTGAGGAGATTTAATACGGGAACCGCTGTGAAAAGCCTTAAAAGGAAACACTAAAGGCACAAGGGCTGCACAACAGTGCAAGTTTGACCACAGGTGCAGTAGGGGTTAATTGGTCAGGATGTGAGGTTTGTAGGGGTGGTATGAGAAGCTGGGTGGGCTTAGGTGGGCATTCAGGGGATTTAGCGTAGGCTAGGAAAGTATTAGGGCAGGTTGAAGCAGTTAGATTTGGGTCTCTTTTTGGTACTTACCCAGCCAGTGATCTGCCAGCCCGCCTGCCCTGGAGCAAGGCTTTGTCATGGCGTTTCATGGGCGCTTAGAGTAATGCTTGAGGGGAGTTAAGGTGTGTGCAGTACACCGGTTCTGTTATGGTGGATGACGGCAACGTCACCTAGCTGGTGTGGTTGAGAGTTCGTTTGGCGTGCCTAGGATTAGCTGGTGGTGTTTCAGGCATTTACTCTGGCCCACATGGTTTAATGATGTCCTAGTTGAAGAAGGAGTGGGTCCCGGGTAGGGGGACCCTGCTTGATCATTTATTAGCTTGTGTTTTACATATGTTAACAAATGCTGTGGCCTTCTCATTCCAACCTGTCACATGTTGTGTCTTGATTTCAGGTGTTTGGAGGGGGAGGGAAGAGGACTTTGAAGGGAATGACGCACGCAATTGCCAAGTAAGAGTCAGGATTTTGAAATAAATAAATCCGGAAACGTACAGGCAGCCAGTGAAGAGACTGACTGAGAGGAGTGGTGTTAGCAAAGCAATGGGTAAGGAGGATAAGTCTAGAAGCAGCATTCATGGTTGATTCTAGAGGAGTAAGAAAGGTATGAGGTTAGACAGAGTTACAATAATCAAGGGGGGTGTCACGGACAGGGCTATCGGCCGAGCCGTGACGTGGGAGTATGGGTGTACAAAGGCTTGAATGCCAACCAGACTTCCGGCGCGTTTGTCACTTGCCCCCGCAGAGCACCAAGCAACCACCACCAACCCCAACCGGTTACCCCAAAACTCTCAGTGTAAAACACGCTGCCCCCACCCAGAACTTTATAACCTGGCGTCTTAGGTTACCCAGAAAACAATAAGACTGTAATATACACGCAATCCTCTAACTGAGATAACAATATAGTTACCCCCTTAGTAATGTGGTATATAAAAATGCATATAAAAAGAGACATAGACATATTATATTACAGGCACATAAACAGTGTAAAAGAAAAAGTATCATACCATTTCTTCGAGCCTTGGTATTTTCTCTGTGGTGGTAAAACAGGCTCTCTTTAGTTACTAATTGCCCACCTTTTTATCCCCCCCCCAAGACCGCCCTTTTCCTGTTACCTGAGCAAGGAGATGGGAGTAGGGGGTTCAGCACTATGACCTTCTGAAGAGGGTGCAAGGGGAATTAGAAACTATTATCGTGAGCAGGGGAGTTAGTATTCTACAGTATGTGAGATCAAAAAAGGAGGTAATGGAAAAGAATTTGGAAGCCAGTGTACTCAAAGGGGCGTCTATTGTAATGTTGAAGTCTCCAAGGATGACAGAGGGTACATCAGAGGAGAGGAAATGGGGACTCCAAGAGAAGAAATGGTCCAAAAAAGATGTTAGCAGGGCCAGCAGTATGTATAGATAGATAGATAGGATTTAATAGCAACCTCAATTGAGAAGAAAGGAGATGATTCCGGAGATTGATGTATTTACTTTTTAGGATCATCTACTGGCAAATTGCCATAATTAGGAGTTAATTTACACCTGTGACTTTATCCAATGGCCTACCAGTAGAGCCAGGGCCTTTTTGGCTTTGAAGACATGGGAAAATCCAAGCAGACATACTACTACAGCCAGTATCATGGGAAGTGCAGTTAACAGCAGATAAAGCTGCAGATGTTAGCTGTGAATTACAATTCCCATGATGCTCAGCCAGCCAGGTGTCCACCATAATGCTGGCTGAGTATCATTGGAAGAGTAGTCAACCAGACCCTTACACACTGCCTTTACACACATCTGCCCATAAACACACATATACACATACACTACCTTTACACATGTACACGTACACTGCCCTTACACACACATATATACACCTACACTGCCCTTACACACACCTGCCTTTAAACACACATACGACATTACATCCCCGTGCTCTGCATTATTTGCCGGCGCGTAGTGATTAGAGAGCAGTAAAGCGACAGACCTCGCGCTCCCTAATGTTGAGCCGACTTGAGGGAGATTGTGATCTCCCAACTAGTCCTGCATGCTGCAGCTGCTGGTCAGGGGGCTGTGCGCCCCCTCGCAGCTGCACCCGAAGTGAGTACCGCTCTCGCCTCACCCTTCCTCCACCCCTGCAAAGCAGGACAGAGGTAGGGACATGAACCTCCCAAATCAGGACAGTTGGGGGGCATGAAACAGCATAGGACCACACAGACAACAAAGGAGCTGGTAAAATGTTCTAGATACTGTAAAAGATATGGCCATCTCCAAACAATTTAACCTCTTAAGGACCAGGCTGTTTTTTATTTTTTGTACCCTTTGGGACCAAGGCTGTTTTGACACTTTTACGGTGCTCGTGTTAAGCGGGAATGTTCTCCTCACCCATTTAGTGTTTGTGATGAAGAAAAAGAAAGCACAATCAATCAATTTAGTCATATAATTTGAAGCATTTCCTCAAAAAGTTTGGCTTCTTCTATTGCCATTTTAATGGGCAATTTTATGAAATTTTATTTTCTAAATAATTATTTCACATCAACAACTCTCTAATGACTGGGGTTGAGATTTGGTTAAGGATAATGTGAGTTGTAGCCCATAAGCTTGTATCATTTAGAAAATACATTTTTCTGACAGGGGTATTACGATGGTCAGCGGCTCTACACTAACACATACATACATACATACAGCCACTCTAACAACATACATTTTACATAAACATACACACACACACAACACCTCCAACTTCATACATATATACATTCATACACATAGCCACTCAAAGACCATGCACTTATACATATAAACATACATGCATAGATGCAAGCTCTAACACCATACACAATGTTGTCGAAATCTAATATGAGGAGAGGGGCGTGGTTAGCCGTCGGAGAAGATGGACGCTTAGGTGAAGAGCTCCATCGCGGTCCTAACCGTTTATAGCCATCTATAGCCATCCTGCATCATGAGCAGAAACAAAAAGTTACCTGACGGCTCGGAGACCCCCAAGGGCAAAGGCAAATCGTCCTCCACCTCCTTGCGGGAATATTTCCAGACGCCACGGGACCTGTCCACACTACCGCCTGAGGGCCTTGAGGTTCCATCGCCTTTGAGCACAGTGGGTACGGACGACAGCAGACAGAGTGTCAGTAAGGATGTTCCTACCGATATCCGAGATCAGGAGACACCGTCTGTTTTCTTCGGCTCCGTGGAGGGAAGACTTAAGTACCCTCATCACGGAACTTAAGCACACGGTGAAGGAAGAAATGGCGTCGCTGTGGGCAGAATTACTAGGCCTCGACAAACGCCTTACCACCCAGGAGCAGGAGGCTACTCGCCTAACGCATAATCTCGCGAACGTGGCGAAAATTTCCGCACAACATACTCTTTACCTGGCGGATTATAGACGGCGCTTGGAGGATTTAGACAACAGGGCCACGAGGCATAATATCAGGGTCCGAGGCCTACCCGAGGCGCTACCCCAGGAGGGTTAGGACTTGTTCCGGATACTTACCATCCTGTTCAACATGCTCCTCAACAGACCCCCAGAGACGGTGATTAGTATGGACTGAGCTCATAGGGCTTTACGACCACGTGGTCCTCCGTCGGCCCCCCCTTGAGATGTCATTTGTCACCTAGTGGACTTTCGCCTGAAAGAATCCATTTTGCAGAGAGCGCGGGAGGTAGGTTCTTGGCCTTATGAGGGCCACGATATTTCCTTCTATCATGACCTCTCTGATCTCACGCTCCAAACCCGAAGGCTATTGCACCCATTGACGAGGGAGCTGCAACGGAGGGAGCTGAGGTATAGCTGGGGCTACCCCTTTAGCCTGAACGTATGGGTTAACAACACCGTTAAATCATTGCGCTACTTCCATGAGCTCCTGAAGTTTTTGGACGTCCTCGGCATTTCCGATCTTCACATTGAGGACTGGGGTCTACCGGAGCTGCATCTACCTCTAGGCCGTACGGATCGTCTCTCCCGCAGACGACGCCGTGAGACATCCAGACCCAGAAGGCCTCCACGAAGACTGGATTTGGTTCTTGTCCCTCGCCGTACTGCTGACCCTCCAGGACGTTTTACGAGAGAGGAGTGAAGGTTCTCCCGTGTAGTGAGTAGTCCCCTGGGGGACATCATAGTTTGCGGCCCTATGTCTTGTTTTGGGCTTTGGATTTGGGCCTCCTGATTCCCCAGTTTGGCCCTTGTTGGCTTATTTCATGGCCTACTTCACGTTGCATTGACCTTACCTGTTCCGTTTCAAATTTAGGGGGGTTCTGCTCCTTTGCCTCATGTGGGCAGGTTTGGGCCCTACCACGTGGTTTTCGTCAGCTGCAACATGGCGCCGAGACTGTACACCCGGGACTTCACTCTCTACCTTATATGCTGGCACCTGTGTCTGCTGGGAGTCGGGGTCTCCCGTTCCACGGTTCTCTCTACGGCTCACTCTGTGGACGTGTCTCCTTTCTGAGCTGACATGCCCCCCGTGCCTTCAAACCCTGGCTGTTTGATTTTGGTTTTAGTTATATTATACGCTGGGGAATGCTCCGTGGGGCCTGTTACTACTATTTCTTCGCCATCATATCATATCATATATGTACCATTTGAGTGATGTACTTTGAGAGCGCGATCTGTTATTATAATAATTTTTTTTTTTTTACACCTGTGGTCAGGCATCGCTGTCAGAGCGTGCCCTATGGTCTTTCCTCGTACCTGTCTTGCACTTAACATTACGCTTCCATGACCTCACTGTCCTGGTCCCAGTTTATTTTTCCGTGCGCCCCCACGAAACCGCTATCCCAGGACTGACTTGGTTCCCGGTTTCTCTGGATTATACATACGCATTCTGTGATGTATGCACTCACGACACATTGTATTGTTGTATCGTTTTTCCATATAACGTATTGGCCCGCATATAGGTCGCGCTCCCCCCCGACTTTAAGTCTTTAAAGTGGGGGTGCGGCCTATATTCGGGGTCTAGCGCCCGACACCCGGGACATGCAGTTCCGGGCGCCGGGCAGGCAGCAGGGTTAGGATACAGATCCCCAGCAGCGGTGCAGGGGACCTGTATCCTACTCTCCGATACACTCAGACAGCCTCCCCTGCCATCACTTCCCACAGGGGGAGTGCCGGCACGGGAGATTGTATAAGCGCATCGTGCAGACGTTCACCGGCTGCGGCAATGTGCGTAAACAACCTCCACTGCCGGCACGTATGCACGATGTGCTTTAACAATCTCCCTTGCCGGAAATTCCCACGAGGGGAGTCCCGGAATTGCACTTACCACACATTTTATCGTTGATTCTCAGGTTATTCATGTGCTCCCTTTACTGTGCTCTTCCGATCCAGGCGCGGAGTCCTTTCTGGGCTTCCTTGGGGAGTTGCTCAATTGCTGGTAACCTCAGCAGACGCACCTCCCGGATACACCACACACACATATATCTATGCCATATGACTCCCTGGTAGGGATTTTATTTACTCCTTTATTGTTCTTATTTTTCGCACCTCCCTGCGGTCCTATTAGGCCGTGGAGGCACCCATCGGACGGGTGTTCCTCTTGCTTTCCTCCCATTAGATTCTTTGCCCCGCGGGGTTGTTCCCCTGGCTGCGGCTCCGTGTCTGGACTGGATTTTATATTTTATGTTTTACATGTTGTACACATACTTTCAAGGTTCATGTGCCTTGGCCTGATCACGGAGCTCCCCCCCCCCCCTAACCGCCCCCCGGAACGCTGATATTGGAGGACTCAGGGTCGGGAAGGACACGCACAAAATTTTGGGCTATGCGGACGACTTGCTCTTCAGGGTTACGCATCCACAGCTGTCTCTTCCAATTATTCTCCAGGAGTTTCAGGACTATGGGGAACTGGCAAATTTAAAAATCAATAACTCCAAATCTGAAATCCTGAATATCAATCTCTCCACCACCGCAGCAACCCACTTGCGATCTAGTTTCCCCTTTAAGTGGTGTACCGAGAAGCTGCGATACCTAGGTATCTGGGTCACGAACGTTCTGTCCGCTCTCTATCGCCACAATTACGTCCCTCTGCTGGTTACAATACAAAAAGACCTCAATGGCTGGACTCCCCAACATATATCTTGGTTCGGGAGGATCAACGCGATTAAGATGAATATAATGCCCAGACTTTTATTTTTCTTTCAGTCACTCCCGATCGCGGTTCCCTTGGCCTTCTTTTTTTGTCAATTCTCCGTTTATTGAAGATCAACATGACATTACACAGCATCACAGCAATAGTAAGGCACAAACGAGGTAGGCATAGAGCACCACAATACGGGCGACAATGACCCACAGGTATACAGTCCAAGAGGGCATCATAACAGAGTGCCAAATAAAAGGCGGGTACATACATTTACAGATAAAATTGTGTAACAGACATGTAGCTATAAATCAAGCATACGGAGCAAATGGCAAAAACAGTACCCAGAAGGAGCAACAAGCTCCAGAGTGCGACAATACCAAACGGCAGAGAGAGCGGGCCATACGACCCATGAGAGACGGGTACACATTATATCAAATTAAACCAAACTAAAACAAAACAAAAAAACCTGTGTGGCGCGCAGGCAAAAAGGAATTACAAAAGAAAATGAAAACAAATCAATCCAGAGACCAATTGTGGAGGAAAAAGTGGTTAAGGACTCAGGGCAGAGAGGGGCCCGAGTATCCGCCCAGGGAAGAAATGAATGAACGCCAATAGAACCACTTGAGTTCGACCGTATGATCCTGACCCCTGGAGGCGCTCGAAAGGACCTCCATCTGATAGATAAATTCCACGCGGCGGAACCAGGCGGAGATAGAGGGAGGTACAACGGACTTCCAGGAGCGGGGAAGGGTAGTGAGCGCAGCATTGATCAAATGGAACTTAATTGAGCCCTTATATACCTGATACGGGACCGAGTTGTAGTGAAGGAGCATAGCGGCCGGGGTAGCCGTAAACGTAGAGTCCGACACCTCCCGAATAACCTCGGCTACCTTGTCCCAGAAGGGCCGAATAGCAGGACAATCCCACCAGATGTGGAAGAGGGAACCCGGATGGGCATTACAGCGCCAGCACGTCGGAGGGATTTGAGGCAGAAACCTGTGGAGATCGAGGGGCACCTTATACCACCGGGTAACTATTTTGAACAGGGTTTCCTGCACCCTGCTAGACACGGTCCCCTTGTGAACAATCATAAGCATCCTCTCCCAATCCTCCAGGGAGAAGGAGAGGCCCAGGTCGTTTTCCCAGAGGCAGAAATAGTAGGGTTTGGTAACTACCGCCGGGGAAAGCAGGATAGCGTATGAAGCAGAGAGCAGGTGCGGGGCTTCTTGCGCCTCAAGGCATAGTTGTTCAAAAACAGTGGGTGGACGGGCGCCACCACCCAAGGCCCCGGTGGAGGAAAGGAAGTGCTTGAGTTGGTGGTACAGAAAAAGAGACAGGAAGGAGTTAGTCGCAGTCCCCGTCAGTTCCGTCAGAGGCTTAAGGGCAGGGCCCCGCGTCACATGGCAAACTCAAAGAGTGGAGACACCAGCAGGCAAGAAGGGCGCTAAGCGGATTGCATCATGGCCTGGGGCGAAATCCGGGTGACCCGAGATGGGAAATAGGGGAGAGGGATCGGACACGAGACCCCCCGACCGCACAGCATGCCCTAAGGCCTTCAGGGTGGGGCCAATCAAAGGGTGTGGGGCCTGAGAGATGCAGCGCTGGGGATTAACAATCCACGGGAGAGTGGCAATCGGGCAGGACAGCGCAGCAGCCTCCACAGACACCCATGGACGACGAGCGCCGACAGACCACTCCACCACCTGTCGGAGATGAGCAGCCCTCCAGTAGAGCTCCAAATTAGGAAGGCCCATCCCCCCCAATGTCTTAGGTCTTGTCAGGTAAGAGAAAGACAGTCTAGGCGGTTTGCCCCTCCAAATGTAGCGGAGAAAAGCACCATGACATTTACGAAAATAAGAGCGGGGAAGAAAAATAGGCAGCGTTTGGAAGAGATATAAAAAGCGGGGGAGAACATTCATCTTGAGGACGCTTACCCTCCCAAACCAGGACACGTGAGGGAAAGCCCATTTGTGGAGGTCAGAAAGGAGGGAGCTCAGAAGGGGATCAAAGTTGAGGGACCGGATCCGAGACATGTCCGCGGGGATAAGAACCCCCAAGTATTTAATATAATCAACCTTCCAACGGAAAGGCATGGTGGTACGAATGCAGTGGGACAACTCTGGCGTTAAGCGAAATCCCATCACCTCCGATTTTGAAAGGTTAATCTTATAGTTGGATATAAAGCAGAAGCGGTCAAGAACCGATAGCAACGCGGGGAGGGAGCGACCCGGATCAGTGAGTGTCACCAAGATGTCATCGGCAAACAGGGAAATCACATGAGAACGACCTGCGACATCAACCCCCGCGATATCCGGATGAGCGCGGACGGCCGCCGCGAGGGGTTCAACCACCAGGAGGAACAACAGGGGGGAAAGGGGGCAGCCCTGCCTCGTACCGTTAGAAAGAGCGACTCGACCAGATTGAATGCCATTAACCGTAACCCGTGCAGACGGGGAGGAGTACAAGGCGCGAACGCACGTCAGAAACCTAAAGCCCAGGCCGATGCTCTCCAGGACTCGAAATAGATAGGGCCAGGAGACCCTATCAAACGCCTTTTCGGCGTCCATCGAGGCCAATACCAAAGGAGTATCAGAATGGTGCGCATGCGCCAGCAAGTCTATAACCTTGATCGTATTGTCTCGCGCCCCCCTCCCTGGCACGAACCCCACCTGATCCGGATGAATCAAGCCAGGCAGAAGGGAACAGAGGCGGTTGGCAAGCACTTTAGCGAACAACTTGACATCTACGTTGATCAACGAGATCGGCCGATAGCTGCTACAGAGATCCAGATTTTTATCCGGTTTAGGAAGCACGACAATGCTGGCATCGAGCGCCCGGGGGTCAAAGGGCTCACCCCTGGCAATAGCGTTGAAGTGAGTGACCAAATGGGGGCCTAAAAGCGGGAGGAATTTCTTGTAATAGACAGCTGTGAAGCCATCCGGGCCCGGGCTCTTGCCGGGAGGGGAGTTTTTGACTGCGAATTCAATTTCCGACAAAGTGATCGGGGCCTCTAAAGCCGCACTGTCCTCTGCCGTAAGGACCCGGGTAAGGTGCGCGTCCAAAAATTCGGCGGTGGCAGTGTCAGTATCTAGGCCAGGGCGGGTCTCAGGGGGGAGATTGTAAAGGGAGGAATAGTATTGGTGGAAACACTCAGCAATTTTATGGGAGTGAAAATGCAATTTATTATGGCTGTCTCGGATCCTAGTCAGATAAGTCTGAGCCCTTTTCGCCCGCAGAGCCCTAGCCAGTAACTTGCCCGGTTTATCGCCAAACTCATAAAAAAGACGTCGCGTCAGCAAAAAATTACGTTTGGCACGGGTGTCCAGCATAGTCGCCAGTCGAGCGCGAAGAGTGGTGAGCTGAAGCTGGAGCGCCGGGAGGAGAGTGGCCTTATGCCGCAATTCAAGGGACTCAATTTGTCTGATCAAGGAGAGGACAGCATCCGAGTGCTGCCGTTTGGCCGCGGCCCCCATACCAATCAAACACCCCCTTATGACTGCCTTATGGGCCTCCCATACGACTGCGGTGGGGACGTCCGGAGTGGTATTGTCGTCCCTTGGCCTTCTTTACCTCTGTACGGTCCATGTTCCTGCGGTTCGCCTGGGCGCGGAAGCAATCCAGAATAAAATTTGCCATCCTGTGTAGGACGAAACGTTGTGGCAGTGCAGGTCTCCCTAACCCTCGCTTGTATTACCAGGCATGTCATCTTCTCAGGGTCCTGGAGTGGTCCCATCGACTTCTCCATAAACTTTGGGTGAATATTGAGTCCGCTGTGATTGCGACGCCGCTGCACCATCTTTTATGGCTACCGCGCCACCACTCCCGGGCTCTTGCCCGCGGCCACCCATTTGTGACAGCTACTCTACACATCTTGCACTCTTTACACTTGATGCATGCTTTAACGACGTACCCCTCACCCTTGCTTTCCTCCGGGCCAAAGTACAGGCCCCTTTCTTTCAACACCGACGGACAGAGCCCCGAGTTTTTGACTGACGGCAAGTTGCGACCCCTGACAGACATTATGGTTGACAGACTGCCTACCGTTTTAGACAAATTTCATTACCTTCAATTGACGAGTTTTCTTGCTACGGTTCCACGGAAGTGGACTCTGACCAGGGAACTTACTAGCTTTGAGCTTCTCTGTACCGGGCCTTCCCTGTCTGCTCATGGCATCTCGTCGTTGTATCAGCTCCTATTGCAATCTCTGACTGCCATGCCACTACGCTTTCAGGGCTATTGGGAGCCGGCTTTGCAGATCATCTTGAGCCCCCCAGAGTGGGAAAAGATTTTTACTTCGTATAAACTTCTTACTCGCTGGTACCGGACCCCTGAAGCGCTTCACGGCGCCTTTCCGGACGTGCCCAATACTTGTTGGTGGTGCATGACGGGGGTGGGTACGCTACTGCATATTTGATGGGAGTGCCCGATGATAGTTCCCTTCTGGCGAAAGATTCATGCGCTCTTGCCGAGGTTCACAGACTGCTCCATACCGTTTTCACCAGCAACCTTCCTTCTACACAACACCACTAGTTCGATCTCCAGTTATAGGAAGTCGGTAGTTCCTCATCTTTTAAATGCTTCATACCCCTTCATTGGAAGGACCCCTTGCCTCCCTCCTTCAAGGAGTGGGTTGTGAAAGGGGAAAGCATAAGAACACTGGAGGAACTAGCTATGTCCTCTGATGATCAGAGTGAGAAATACAGTAGAATGTGGTACTATTGGATGGAGTATGTCGAGAGTCCGGGTGCTCGGTCCATGCTGGGACTCTAGGTGTGGGCATGGCGCTTGGGGTGCTGTTGAAGAGGGTTGTACTTTGATTACGGATGCAAGCACGTACTACTGTCATTTTGTAAAATAAATAATTTGACAGAATTTCATTGCATTTTCATAGTTATGTTTTCTGAAAGACAATGTCAGAGGTTCCAAGATGTCTTAGCTTGATCTACTACATGGAGTAACTGTTTACATTTTATGAATGCTGTTTATTAGATTCATTCAGCAACTAAAAGAAAAGAAAAAAAATACTGTCAATATTTATTAACAAAACAATGTTAAAAAGACAATCATGTCTCAATCTTTTAGGGGCAACGTGAAAATACTCTGCTATATATGAACTTAAGAAACATCGACAATGGATGAGTCACTTTTGGAAAAATTGTCAAAGCAATCTAGATATAATTAATAAGAAACAAAGTTAAAATCAGCTTGTCTTCATCACTAGCAATAATACACTCATAATTTCTTAAATAATGACATAGAAGATTGCAGATCTTTGCAGAGTTAACTATTTAATTTCCAATTCTGCACAAAGAATACATAATGTATAGTAACTGCGTGGATGAATATGGATGCGCAACTGCAGAAGCTCAGAGGGGGTTGATCCTTTATAGTGAAGGATGATGTCAGAAAGTTTATCTCAAGCTATTCCTTTCTTAGTGAATACAGCCATAGACAGCCACCAGATTGGTTATAGAGGTTTTAGAGACCAGGAGACACTTCATCAGTAATCCAGTCATTGCCTGTAGGATCGTGCCCATGTTTCTACCATAATCCACCCATTTTCCGTAAATTATTTTACTTACCTTTTCAGGTACATGTATTTTTGTAGGTTACAAGAGGCCATTCTACAGAAGGAAACAAACAAAAAATAACTTTATTAGGCCATAAAGATCATATGTTCTAGTGAATAATATTGTCTGCATCCCATGTCTGCTGAAAATAGAGGAACCCCTGCGTCCCGGAATGTAAGACTTGAGGCCTAGAGCCTATTAAATGAATGATTAATGATACTGAAACCTTTGCAGATGGATTCGTGGAGAAAGAAATGTACAGAAACACTTGTCTTTCTCAGTGAAAATGTTTGTGCACTCACATACCTTTACCAAATCTTCCAACTTATATTTCTTGAAGTAAATGCTTCTTTTCCAGTTTCTGCTAGACTCCCTGCCTCCATATTTTTCAAAATCTATCACTGTAAACTGGGCACAATCAGCGCTGATACATTTGTCGTTCTTTGCATCTGTCAGACATAAGCAATCTTTCTGTTATTTCTGATCCAAGCTGTCAGTATCCCCATAATATTCTATAAGATAAAACAAAAATATCTTCATATTAAAACCAATAAATGCATTCAGAAAAATATAACTTGCTTACTTCCCTTCCATGCATTCTTCATAAAGACTCCATGCTTGTCACCACATTTCACCTCAAATTCATCTGGGAGTTTCTTGGGCAGATTCATCTCTAGTTACGAAGAAGTCAAAACCAAAATGAGTTTTGTTTTTGGTTTTTTAATCTGTCACATTTACAAATTTGAGATTATTTTTGTGTTTTAAATGCTCTGTGCAACACTGTGGTTTAATGGTTACTTTGTAAATTATAATTACTTGTTTTTGAGGATCCACGGGTGGTAGAACGTTTGGCTGAACTCAGTTTACGCAATTTAAAATCTTCAGGTTTAAAAAAATCCGTCTGGTTTCTTTTTCTCAATCCATTCATATTTTCAGTATCTGTACAAACAAAAAACCACTGCACGTCAGCACAACCACCACAGCACTTTGCATATTATGAGGTGGGCCATGTCCTCAACACTGCAGCATCACTATGGACACAGCAACGCAATTAATGCCCTGGGACAACTTATTTATGGCTCAAGTTGCCTACATGCTGGTGCTCGGACCTACCGTGTTTCTCCTGTGGATTTACCGGCTACACTCTTGAGCCTTCACACTGATTCGGTGTATCCTGGCCCTGCCTTGTTAAAGTTTATGCTCTGCTTTTGGTTATCTTGACCCTGGATGTTAATTGTATCCATGACTTTTTCTGGTAAAGTTACCCTTTCATTTTAGGCATCATGACCATGGCTGCTCTGTGTATTCATTGTGTCCTGCCTCCCTGATCTCACCCTTCGGTTTTTCTATCTCTGCACTGGTGCTCCAATGACTTGTATATTTATCCTACTCATTGGTGGACATTTTTTTTATATTATTTCCTACATAATATACTGGTACTTGCCAGAGTATTCCTTCTGTCCATCCGTGATTACCACCATGGAGAGCCCTGTTACCATTCTAGACACTCATAGTGTGTTCCGTTGCAACAACAGTGTACATTCTTGTCCTTGCATTCCTCAACGCGAAAACATCAATACAGAACCTTACACTCATTCTCAGAGGAAGTTAAACCTTAACTAAAAAGATCATTGTTATTAGCATACAAAGATGCCTTGTTTTGACCCGGCTATTCCTGTGACCTTAATGCTGCTTTGTGATGCCGCTTTGATGCTCCAGCTTCATCCAGACGCCTGCCCAGCCCCTGCCAATTCCAGGCTGGGGCCTATCTCCGCTCTGAGATTCCTGCTCTACCTTATCCTGACATTAATATCTAAGTATACAACTCTACAACGCTTGTACAACCTGGGATTTAACAGCTGAGTTAAGCATGTAATTTTTGATTCTTTCATTCTAAGAAAGGCATGGGGCTGACATGGTTGTTATGGTCGCATTAGAGGCCACAATAAGGCCGCAGATAACTGATGGTGCTTAACTTGGGACAAGTTCCATGGCAAGGAACTATCTTTCTTGTGAGGCTGGCCAAGAGGACCATTAGACCCTCTAGCAGTGTGGGGGTCCAAGCAGGCATCTGTCAGATTCTCAGAGGATATCTGTCCAGAATTCTTCATTGTCTGAAATAAGAGTCTGTGCGAGTGCTCATTTTGCCCAGTATGGGTGATACTGCTCCCATGGCACTTTGACGTGCTGGTGGTATTAACTCATGACAAGCAAAAAGTAGAACGTGATTAGTCTTAGCTGTGCTGGATGATATTGGCTTGATGTAAAGTCTTTCTTGTGGCCAGAAGGAACCCCTTGAGGTCTGATGGGACAAAAACTAATATAAAAGCCATGCACTCACAGTAACAACAGAGGTTCTGATAGCTTCATTTGGTCCATTCACCATCAGAGAGTGGGACTCTGGTCCTGCCGATGCAGGTCACAGTTGCAGCCTTCCATTTTTGACAGTTTGGTGACTGCTGGTATCTCATGCCGTAGGTCTGGTATTGAAGCCACGTTGTGTATATTACCCGAAAAGCTGCTTTCATCAAATAACAGGGATCCAAGATGCTTCACTTCTCTTACCAGTAAAAGAAAGTTACCAATTGCTATAAGTATTTTGTCATGACTGCGGGTACAGGGCTGGGTAGGAGTCTCTGTGCAGAGAGGTGTTCAGGCTTAGAACAAAAGAATGGGCAGGTGCAGAAATGCCTGCTTGCAGATGATTGTCTGCTGCAGCCTTGGCTTTCTTCTTAGGAGCCGTCAACAGGCACAGAGCAGGCAACTGGCAGAGGATGGCAGACTGGAAGATGGCAGCGGTGCCTAGTGAGACTAGCATATGGCAGCAAAGTGTGGTTGGAGGCAGCAGGGTCTGGGGATACTGACAATCAATGTCAGGCAAGGCAAGGTCATACACAAAGGAGAACAAGTACTTGGTGCCAAAGGATAATACAACAGAATAATCAAAGTCCAAGCCGAATGTCCATATCCATGTAATCGGAATCACACAAGGTACAAAAGGCAAAAAGAAAAAAGTAGTTAGAGTCAAAGGCTAGGGATCAAAACCAGGAAATGCACAGGACAAACATATAAGGTCTACAATACCGCAGGGCTAGGGAGTACATTTATCCAACAAGGGAGCCTGGGAGAACCCCTAGGTTTATAAAGGCCCCTAATTCCCAGGTGGGGCTTGGGTGTGTCAGGAACAAATCGGACAGGGACATGGGGAGACAGGGACCCCAGGGATCACAGAGCCTCCAGTAATGCCTGTAGGTAAATATTTAGCCATGATCCAGGTAAACAATCTACCACCACCTCTCAAATACCAGCATGTGAAATACCTTGGGGTGTCTAGTTTTTTAAAATATATGATTTGATGGGGTAAACTGCATTGGCCAGCTTCAAAGATACCCGAAATAGCACATGGCGCAGAATGACCAGCTTTGGGGAAAAAATGGTTTTGAAATAGCAAAACGCTACTGGTACTTATTGCCCCATAACATGCAGAAAAAAGCAAATACATAAAAACATTGGGTATTTCTAAACTCAGGACAAATAGTAAAATCTATTTAGCAGGTTTTTCATTAGTTTTTGCAGATGAGTAAAATATTTTTCAAATATAGTGAGAAAAAGTCATTTTTTTAACCAAAAAATCACCATATTTTATCATTTTTTTATAGTAGATTAGATGATATGATAAAAATAAAAGTATCTAAAGAAAGCCCTGTTTGTCCTGAAAAGAACGGAATATAATATGTGTGGGTACACAAAATGAGAAAATTACAGCTAAACAGCAACACTGAAAAATGTTAAAAGAGCCATTGTCCAAAAAGGTACTACAAGTAAGAAACAGTCTTGTCATTAAGGGGTTAACTAAGTCACAATGCAGGACATATTATGAAGTCTTGAAATTCCTTGTGTTGGAAATGTAGGATCTAATCGTATATATTCTGTGTTTGAAAGCCGTCCAGCTCCGCACTCACGCTGCAATAAGTGGTGAGGCTACCAATGCTGGCTGACTGGATGCCAAGCAGACAACCAGTGTAGGTATAGCAAATGAGAAAAAGGCAAAAGATGGGGAAAAAAACAGTAAAAAGACCAAAAAAAGCTATTCTCTGGTAGTACTGGTTATTAAAGGGTTAAACTAGTATTGCTGAGGTACAAGCATAGATTGGATTAGGAAATGCCGTAATATAGCACTACTGTTCCAAACTAACCTTTATTTGAGATGCGCAGTAATTTGACACGAAGACTGACTTCTGTGACGTCTGATTGGACATAAGAACACGCCGGGTCATTTTGGTTTTCTGCTAAAGAATTAGAAACCAGGAAGTAGAAACAACGCAGTTATCTTACTATAGTTTGAGATTTAACAGCTGATTTAAGCATAAAGCATGATCATTCTTTCATTTATTTTATTATAATACCTTTGTTGAAATTTAAAATATGATTTAATGATTTTAAAGTGGCCGCGGTCTTACGGCCGCTTTAAGACTCGCAGCCGCATCGGCTGCAATGGCATGCTGCGGGTGCTGCAGGCTTTTGCCGCACATTACAGACGGCCCTGGCACTGCCGAATTGGCCACTTCAGTGGGTGGCCGCACGGGCGTTTAACGTAGATTCAGCCCCTGCTACTGGTACATTGGATTAGGAATTGCCATAAAATAGCACTGCTGTTCTTGACTAACCTTCATTTGAGGTCTGCTGTAATTCTTCATAAAGACCGACTCCTGAGAATTCCAGATTGGTATGAGAACCGTCTGGATCATCTTGGTTTTCTGCTAAGGAATTGGAAACAACACATCCTAGTACAACCTGGGACTTAAACAGCTGTCATTTTAATTTTGTATTCTATACATCTATCAGGGTAGACAACAGAAAGAAAAGCTATTAAGTTCTTGTACTCTTACAGCATGCAGCTGGGCATTTTAACTGGTGTGCTAGATGGCCAGTCCGGGCCTGATATAGATTGTGAACTCGAAAGAACAGGTCCCTCTTCTCCTCCTGTACCATATGTACATAAAATTTTCAATTTTCAATTGCCATTTAAAAAATATTTAACTTTCTTTTGCTCTTTCAATGTACCTTGGAGAGTTATTTGTAAGGAAGATGCTGTGGAGTCTGAGAAAGGTAAGGTGGTTGTAAGTGGTGTAGACATGATGGTGGGAGTGGACTATTCATTATAGGGTTATGGAACAAAAATATTGGAGCTAGGAACCCCCCAAAATGTGTCATGTGCACAATAATGACCCTTTGAAATTTGTAGCTGGTATTTAGTTATCTCCAGACTTGATTTCTATCCCCTGCTTACTTTCTATCCACTGCTGACATCAAGCATTGACGAGTGATGTCCTCAGCTCATGTGCCGGACTTGAATTGATGTAGATGTAGTGTAGCGTGGTGTGAATGCAAGTTGGCAGTAGTAAATATGCCAGTTAGACATTAAGTTTGCGAGCTGTAAATTTGCCTCAGTTACCAAACCTCATGGACTCATGCTTTTATGAATCAACCCAATAGAGAAAATGGCAGATAAGAACCATTAGGCCCATCTAATCTGCCTATTTTTTCTGCTGTAAAGACATAAATTTATCCTTGGTCAGATTTGGGATGCCTTTATACCTATCCCATGTATGTGTAAATTCCCTCATTCTATTAGCCTCTTCCAGTAAGAGGGGGCTCTTCCTAACAAGCCTCTGATCATCTAGCTTTACACATCTTGTCCTAACATCTCTCCTCTTTTAACTCTTTCACAATGCAGGATGTACTATTACGTGTTTTTTTTTAACCAATACACAAATTAAATTAGAGCGACATATAGCATAAAAAGTTTGTCCTGAAAAATATAAGTGTAGGTACAATATATGAAAAATAGGGAAAATATGGCTGAAAAACATGGCTAGTAAAAAGACCCAAAAAGCTATTCTCTGGTAGCACTGGTTATTAAAGGGTTAAACTAGTATAAGCATAGATTGGATTAGGAAATGCCGTAATATAGCACTACTGTTCCAAACTAACCTTCATTTGAGGTCTGTAGTAATTCTTCATGAAGACCGACTTCTGAGACTTGTGATTGGACATAAGAACACGCCGGGTCATTTTGGTTTTCTGCTAAGGAATTCGAAACCAGGAAGTAGAAACAATGATGTTATTTTACTATAGTTTGGGATTTAACAGTTGAATTAAGCATGACATTTTTTTATTCTTTCATTCTAAGAACAAGTACCTTTGTTACAAATTACAAAATATCCAACAAGGTGGGCCTCAAAGAGAAACACTATTAAGTTTTTGCACTCTTGTAGCTCTACATATTATGCAGCTTTATGGGCTACGGGGAATTTGCCTGGAGTCTCCTTCTACCATTATGTGTTATTGTCCTTTAAAGCTAATGTCAATTTTTTATTGTTTTTTAAAAAATATTTTCACTGCCCTTTATTGTAAGAGCTCTACGGAATCAAAGCTACATAAATAAATGTAATGAAATATTTAAAAGTTTTCCTCTTGACAATACTTAATGAAGGGTCTCTGTTGTCTTGTTATTTTTCCCTAAGAAATGGGAAAACAATACCGGAAATATAAGAACATGCAGTTACCGTTGTATAACCTGGGACTTAGCAGGTGAGGTGAGCATGTCACTTTCTCGATTTCACTTTTCATTATAAAGTACAAACCCCGATAATGTCTTCCTACAAAAAAAAGACTAAGCCGGTCAGCATAATGAAAAGTGAAATTAGCAGCATTACTTTTCCATATTAAATATTCATTATGCAGGACAAGCTTGACCTTTCTTTCAGGAGAAGCTTACAAGGGTTTCACATTGATGTGAAACCATTTGGCCCATCTAGTCTGCCCGTTTTTCCAGAAAAGCCCAGGGAAGGGGGGGAGCTCTTGGTTAGGGCTACATGACTGGGGCAGGATAGGACAGGATCTACTAAGTGACGATTGGGCTTGAAAGGCGTATGCTATTAAGGATGGGGAATATAAAGTCTTATGGGGGTTAGCTTGAAATATGGGACCTCTTCTGTGCCTCAAATGAGACATGGGCCAAGTAAACTAAAAGTTCAAAAACTGAACAGATCAAGTTCAGGTCATTATCACTATTACTCCAAAATAAATGAAATTCATGTATACACACACAGTGCAATAGCAAGCCATTGGCTGCTCAATCAGATTATTACATTTCCCATTTACAAAGTTAGGAGGAACATGCAAAAAACGCATGAAAGTTAAGTGAATGTCCACACGTAACTAATTACCCATCAGATAAGGCAGTACACTATGAAATCTGCTTAAGCTACATAAATCGCTGTAATGTAATATAATATTTAGAAGTTTTCCTCTTGACTGTACTTAATCTGCTTGTTAAGTTCAACATGAAGGTTCTCTGTGTTGTCTTGTTTTATACTAGCTAACTGAATGTCCACCCATAACTAATTACCCATCAGATAAGGCAGTATAAAAATATATTTAAGATTCGGCATGCCAGTTGCTTCTGTCTTCGTGTTTCTGCACACAAAGGAATAATGTACATGCAAACATACACAAACAATATACCGTATTACCCCAAGTATAGGACACTCCTAAGTATAAGACGCACCCCCAAAATAAAAATAAAAAATATTACATAAAGTTATTGTACTGGCTGCCTGGGCATGATATGAGTGTGATTGATGTTTGCTGCTAGCAACTGTTAGCAATCACACTCCTATCATGCTCAGGCAGCCAGTACATGCACATCACTTTCAGCCTCCCTGTGCCCCCTACACATGGATCCATGCTAACATACATACATACATACATACAATTTACTCCCCAACCTTACCTGAACTGCAGATCTTCTGCTGCCGCTTGTCGACTTCCGTGGGGGCCGCTGTTTTCCCTCTGCCTTGCTTGACTCGGCTGCACAGGAACTGAGCGGAGTCATGTGATGCGAGGGGCATTCAGGTGACTCCACTGGGTTCCTGTGCAGCCGCGGCAGATGAAGGTAAGTAGCAGTTAGTTTAAAAAAAAAAATTAAAAAAATCTACCACCACTGTATAAGACGCACCCAATTTTTAGACCCAATTTTTTTTCTTATACATGTGGAAATACGGTATATGCAGCCTGGTAACTATCTGGGGTTTTCTCACACACAAACATTTACATATACATGTTCATACACACCCATGTTCACAAACTCCCATGCCCACACACACATCAATGCTCTTACATACACCATGCTCACACATTCACACTTATACCCATAAACAACCATGCTCATACATTTACCCATAAACATTCATGCTCAAACATACCTATACATACACATACATGCTGACACAATTACACATTCATGCTCACAAACTTACACATCCATGATCACAAATTTACACAAACGTATTCATGCTGACACACAAACACATACATACATACACCCTTACACACTCACACACATTTACACATACTCACCTACATACACATAAAATACGTATACACTCGGACTCGATACAAAGTTGAGGGCTGTGAGAAGGGGGCAGTTGAGAGAGAATAAGGGTTGCAAGGAGGATGAGCTGTGCGTTAGCATATGGTGTTAGAGGGTCAGAGCTAAACCTAGGTCCACTAGGAGAGGGGAAGAAGGGGGGGACAAGGAGAGAAAGCTCATGTATCTGTGTGAGTATGTATGTGTCACTCTGTGGGTGTTATTGTAGATTTCTCCGCTTCCCCTCCAACTGCACATGACACTATAAAGACACAGACACCTGGGTACTCCTGCAGGCTGCCCATGGTACAATTGGCACAGCTTTGACATGAAGGGGAAGCCACAAGCACGCAAGTGCTTGCATAGCACTACTTTCATATATACTTCCTTACATCACCTCTAAGTCTCTGACCCTCTAGTATTAGACTATGACCTCTTGTTCTAATATTGCTCTTCCTTGCAAATTAGCTTGCCTTCTGTACTTTGTTAAATCACTTTAAGTATTTAAGCTACCAGAAGTGCTTGTTTGAGGTTATTGCTGCCAAAGGAGGTTCAACCAGTTATTAAAACCATAAGTTCTTATGTTTACCAACAGCGTTGGTGAATGTTTTATGGGTGTGTTCAATAAAGACATGAAAGATTATTGTTGTTTGTGTGTTATTAGCTTAAGCACCTTGTGTTTGTCCATACTTGTGACTTAGATGTAGATCAGATTACATTTTAATGCAGAAAACCAGGTATTTCCAAAGTATCATTTACTTTTTGCTGCCATTATATCTAAAAAAGATTTTATAACCCATTTTTGTTAATCTGGCAATTTTCTTCTCAGTGTGTGCTTTGGCGCATCTAATGTGTGCTTTGCATCCCTAGGCTTAGCTGTATATTTGGTCCCATCTTCCTCATTTTTAGTCTGTTTATAGATCCTAAAAACTAGCTTCTTCTCCTTCAGTATATTTGCCATATCTGTGGAGTACCACAGTGGGTTACTTTTTCTTTTAGCCTTACTAACAAATTGAATGCAATAGTTCCATTTCTCCTGGACTCCATCTAAATATGTTCAGACCATCAGAGACTCGTCTACAAATCACTCTATTTTAGGAAAATCTATACGTGTGTTTGTGTGTTAACATGGATGTGTATGTGTGAACATAAATGAATATGTGTAAGTGGTGTGTATGTGTGTTAGCGTGAGTGTGTAAGTGTGTCTACGTATATGTACCAGTGCATGGTGGGGGCAAGGGGCCCATGTGCCACTTTACTTTACTTGCCCCCAGGCAAGAAGGTGCCAGCCCTCCCCTGGTCTGAGTAGAGTCTGAATGCAAGTTGTCTGGTTGGCAGTAAATATGAGAGTTGGACATTTTCTTGGCGGCCAACTTACATTCACTCCTTTAGTAAATAGATCTATAAAGGGAGAGATAGATATGTTCACTTCAGAAGTGAATTAAAAACTAATGGGTCAAAATCAGAACAAAATCACAGAATACTACTAGTAGTAGCTCTAAAGTAACAAGATTTTAATGAAATGTGACTTACCTGTTACAACATTGCCTAACATAGCATTAAACTCAGGATTAGGGCTGCAACTAACGATTATTTTAATAATCGATTAATCGGCCGATTATTTTTTCGATTAATCGATTAATCGGATAAAAAAAAACAATATGCAAATTTTTCGTTTATTTAAAAGAATTTAATGAACTGGATGTTAAAAAACAACTTAAAATTTACATTAACATTCTTATTTTGTTATGATGTAATAAAAAACAATATTTTCAAAGTACAAGAACCCAAACACAATATTTATGAAACAAAATAACCCCAAACATTCTGAAAAGAGGTGGACTATTACTGTTCAAGAAACTTTGCCCCAGCCCTGGCACTTTGCCCCAGAACTTTGCACCCAGCACTTTGCACCCAGCCCTGGCACTTTGCACCCAGCACTTTGCACCCAGCACTTTGCCCCAGCCCTGGCACTTTGCATCCAGCACTTTGCACCCAGCATTCAGCACTTTGCACCCAGCACTTTGCACCAGCACTTTGCACTTTGCACCCAGCACTTTGTACCCAGCACTCAGCACTTTGCGCCCAGCACTTTGCCCCAGCCCTGGCACTTTGCACCCAGCACTTTGCACCCAGCCCTGGCACTTTGCACCCAGCACTTTGCCCCAGCCCTGGCACTTTGCATCCAGCACTTTGCACCCAGCATTCAGCACTTTGCACCCAGCACTTTGCACCAGCACTTTGCACTTTGCACCCAGCACTTTGTACCCAGCACTCAGCACTTTGCGCCCAGCACTTTGCCCCAGCCCTGGCACTTTGCACCCAGCACTTTGCACCCAGCCCTGGCACTTTACACCCAGCACTTTGCACCCAGCCCTGGCACTTTGCACCCAGCACTGGCACTTTGCACCCAGCACTTTGCACTGTGCCCCTGCACCCAGTCTCCAACTCTGCCCTGCACCCAGCCCCCACATTCTGCCCTGCCCCCACACTCACACTCTGCCCTGCACCCACTCTGCCCTGCACCCACACTCACACCCTGCCCTGCATCCCCACCCCCACTCTGCCCTGCACCCAGTCTCCCACTCTGCTCTGCACCCACACTCACACCCTGCATCCCCACCCCCACTCTGCCCTGCACCCAGTCTCCTGCCCTGCACCCCCCACCCCCACTCTGCCCTGCACCCCCACCCCCACTCTGACCTGCACCCCCACCCCCACTCTGCCCTGCACCCACACTCACGAACCGCTCTGTGCGAATGGAGCCACTCGCACAGAGCGAACCGCTCTGTGCGAATGGAGCCACTCGCACAGAGCGAACCGCTCTGTGCGAATGGAGCCACTCGCACAGAGCGAACCGCTCTGTGCGAATGGAGCCACTCGCACAGAGCGAACCGCTCTGTGCGAGTGGAGCCACTCGCACAGAGCGAACCGCTCTGTGCGAGTGGAGCCACTCGCACAGAGCGAACCGCTCTGTGCGAGTGGAGCCACTCGCACAGAGCGAACCGCTCTGTGCGAATGGAGCCACTCGCACAGAGCGAACCGCTCTGTGCGAGTGGAGCCACTCGCACAGAGCGAACCGCTCTGTGCGAGTGGCTCCATTCGCACAGAGCGATTCGCTCTGTGCGATCCGTGCACATAGACATGAAGAATACTTACCTCCGGAACGCGTCACATCCGTCACGTAGCTGAAAGAAGGCGGAGACTGCAGAGCGTGTAGCAGAAGCGGGGAACGCTCGCGGAGGTAAGTAAAAGGAGCCGAGTGCTCCAACAACGAATTGATCACTCGATTAATCGATAACGGAAATCGTTATCGATGATTTCCGTTATCGATTATTATCGATTTTATCGATTCGTTGTTTCAGCTCTACTCAGGATATAGGTTCAGGAAGAAGGGCTGAGACGCATAGCAGAAAAATGTATTTATTTGATCATCACACTTCTCAATTGTGCACAGTATTTCGAACATAGCATTCTGAACATTCATACCGTTTGCTTGTAGCTCCTGTGAAACAAACAGAATTATGTAGTTACAAATACCTAACAGGTCCAGTCACAGGCTTCAGACACAGAGGATTCAAAGAACAGAAACAACTCACCAAAAGAAGCTCACACAAAAAAATACATTGTTGTATATTGATTCATGTTTTGGTTTTCTTTCTATGTTTCCAGAGAACTAATCTGTTAATCTACAATTAAGACTTTATTTCCAGAATCCCAGCAACAACATATAAAAAAACATTTGGTAGTTGTGTTGTTCCCACCAGGTACTCTCTATGTACAATACGTAAGACATAGATTTCCTAAGTAGCTAGAAACCCAAGGGCCAGCCCTGCACAGTTGACATCATTAACTGAAAGCACTTAACCTTTTGTGTTATAAGAGTTACAGTATCTCACAAAAGTGAGTACACCCTCACATTTTTGCAAATATTTTATTATATCTTTTCATGTGACAACACTCTGCTACAATGTAAAGTAGTGAGTGTACAGCCTGTATAACAGTGTCAATTTGCTGTTCCCTTAAAAATAACTCAACACACATCCATTAATGTCTAAACCTTGGCAACAAAAGTGAGTACACCCCTAAGTGGAAATGTCTAAATTGGGCCCAATTAGCCATTTCCCCTCCCCAGTGTCATGTGACTCGTTAGTGTTACAAGGTCTCAGGTGTGAATGTGGAGCAGGTGTGTTAAATGGCGTGTTATCGCTCTCACACTCTCTCATACTGGTCACTGGAAGTTCAACATGGCACCTCATGGCAAAGAAATATCTGAGGATCTGAAAAAAAATAATTGTTTCTCTACATAAAAAGTACATAAAGATGTACTCACCTTTGTGAGATACTGTATATCTTTATTTTAGAAAACAATTGTATATGTGGAAAAAAGTACTGGGACACATGACCATTACACCAACAGGGACTTTTATGATGTTACATTCTAACTACGTAGACATTAATATGTAGTTTGTCCCCCTGTTTTTCAGCTTCCACTCTTCTAGGAAGGCTTTCCACAAGATTGTGGAGTGTTTCTGTGAACATTTTTGCCCATTCATCCAATGGAGCATTTGTGAAGTCAGGCTCTGATGTTGGATCAGAAGGCCTAGCTTGCAATTTGCATTACAGTTCATCCCAAAGGTGTTCAATGGGGTTGAGGTCAGGGCTCTGTGCGGCCAGTCAAGTTCTTCCACACCAAACTCATCCAACCATGTCTTTATGGATCTTATTTTGCGTACTAGGGCACAGTCAATAGTTTACAATTTATAGTTCTGTGTTCAAGGAGGAGGCTTACCCTATTCTCGTACTGGTTACGCAATTCTAGTTCTCAAATTTGTTATTTGCCACGTTTCAGTTCTTTACGGAAATGGACACATTTTAATTTTTTGTTATATAGTTTGTATACATTTCAAAAATATATACTAAGCTAAAGCAGCATTCAGTTACCTTAGTCTGGCAGAAGCTGGTGGCAAAGTGGGTGAATTAAATTCCTGAAAATCCAGTACTCCTGGATTTTCTATTTTAAGAATAAATGCTTTGGTGGAGAAATGTTGAGATGTCGGCTGCGAAAGTGCCAAATTGTGATATGGACCTCAAAAACAATTTCTGAAAATTTGGAAAAAGGAAAGCACACATTCTTATTTTTGCCCTGTATAGTCTGAAAACCATGAGATACCTATACATATGAAGTATTTAAGTAATCTGGAGTTGTAGCTGTAAATAAGCTGCTCAAGAAATCCTAAGCAACATAGCAGCCTACAAAAAAAATAAAACACTGCTGGAAAATAGGACCAAGTTTGGCAAACATTTGTGGCAAAATGGCTGCCTGAAATGTCTGATGGTTTGATGGGGGTAAACATAATTGGAAGACTTAATAGGACATGGGCGCATGATGACCATAGGAGAGGCTGCTGATGCTTAGGAGATGCTGCTGAATACATACTGGGATGTTGTTTGGCATATACAACAGGAGCTGTTAATTCATACGTACAAGGTAATAAACACTACCACAAACTTTGAGAAAGACTGGTGGTGAATTAGTCACATTATGTTAGATGACATCTCTGCTTCCACTGGGCAGTATTTTTAAAGTGAGGTTTTATTTAGAGTAAGTCACCTTGATAATTGGGTCTAGCATGCCAAAACTAGTCGGACTCATGTATGCAGTGGTTTAAATCCTTTTTTGCTATTGTACAACAGAACATGGATTTATGTTCCCTGTAATCCTTGTAACGTTCCACCCTTCGCTGTCTGGAATTCTTTACACTCTGTGCTGCTCATTTTCTTTGTCAACCACTACATAGTTACATCAGTGGTGGGATTCAATTTTTTCAGTAACCACTTCCGAGATTTCGTACTAAAAAATGAAAACCTCACACACACACTCAGGCAGTCTCTCTCACACACAGACTCAGGCAGTCTCACACACACAAAGAGACTCAAGCAGTCTCTCGTACACTCACACAGGCAGTCTCTCTCTCTCATACACACAGACTCAGGCAGTCTCACACACACACACACACACAGACTCAGACAGTCTCTCACACACGCACACAGATTCAGGCAGTCTCTCTCTCTCTCACACACGCACACAGAGACTCAGGAAGTCTCTCTCTCACACGCACACAGAGACTCACCCACAAAAGTTATTGAGCGGCTCCAGCTGACTCACATCTATTTCGAATGCCCTCCTTTGCATATGACTGAGTATTACCACTCAGCCCAGTAGGGGATCTCTACTGTAGTCTGTGTAAGGGGGCAGGACATGTGGCAACTGGACAGGGTAGCAAACAAGGGGAACAAAAGCACACACCATAATTACAACATATACTGGGAAATGCAGGTATCACAAACAATAACTATTACAGACAGCACCAATTAACCCGGTGCCGTCATATCTCCCCCCCCGACCCATAGTCCGGCAGACCCGGCTAGACCCTTAACGGGTCGGTTTGGGGCTGTCCGGGAAAAATAGGTGGGCATTAGGTCGTCTCTGCTCCCCAGTCTTTGGAGTGTGGCACTCTGCACCCGGGCCCATAGTCTGTAGGGAGAAGGCTGGCCCTCAGACCCCTCCAGAAACCCATAGAATGGAGGCCTCTGTGACAGTCCCCTAGCACGATTGCTCCTACAAGGGTAGCGCTTACCCGGCCAAAGTCGGCCGCTGGAGAGAAGTGCCGACTGCCCCTTCTCCCTGAAGTGTACCCAGCCGCTGGGGAGAGATGCCTGCACCCCCTCCCTGTTGCTCCTTCTGCCGCTGGGGAGATGGGCCGACTGCCTTATCTCCCTGGATCCCTGTTGTAGGTGCTGGGCAAAGGCCAGAGGTGCTCTGTCCTGTTGCCAGAGCTTCCGCTGGGGCTAAGGGATCTTTGGGGGTCGGCCTGATGCTGGGGGGAGAGGACGGTGTCCCCTGCTACCGTCTGCCGCTGAGGAGGGAGGACAGGTTCCTCTGCTCCCAGGATAGTGGGCTGTGGCTGGGGAGACTGGCTGGCTGTGCCATCTCCCGAGTATGCAATCAGCCGCTGGGGAGGGATGCTCCCTCCCTGGTGCTCCTTCTGCCGCTGGGGAGATGGGCCGGCTGCCGCATCTCTCGGGATATCTGCCAGCCGCTGGGGAGGAGGGACGATACCCTCAGCTCCCACCATTGGGATCTGCCGCTGGGGAGGGAGGACCAGTTCCTTCGCTCCCGGACTGGTAAGCTGCCACTGGGGAGACTGACCAGCTGCGCCATCTCCCGGGTCCTCACTCAGCCGCTGGGGAGGAATGCCGCCTGCACCCCCTCCCTGGTGCTCCTTCTGCCGCTGGGGAGATGGGCCAGCTGCCGCATCTCCCTGGGCCTCTGTCAGCCGCTGGGGAGGAGGGACTGCACCCTCAGCTCCCTCAACTGTGATCAGCCGCTGGGCAGCGAGGACAGGTTCCTCCGCACTCGGGTCTGTGAGCTGCCGCTGGGGAGATGGGCCGGCTGCGCCATCTCCCGGGTCCTCACTCAGCCGCTGGGGAGTGATGCCGCCTGCATCCCATCCTTGGTGCTCCTGTTCGGATACCAGCTCTTCTGCTGGGCTGGTGCCAGTGGAGACCGCAGTCCCATCCACTGCCACATATTCTGGAATAGGCTGTTTTTCAAGCTCAAACAGCCCTTGTCCACGCCATTTATATACTTGGATCCAGAGCCGATCCACCTCTCTAATCATTTCGAGGATCACCTCCACCGAAGGTTTGGTCCTGTACAGAGACAAACGCCGTCGGGCCTCCCGCTCTGCTCCAGATGGGTCCATCAGCTCTGCATAGCTCACCCCCATTCTGTTTCCTGAAGATTGATCCTGGTTTGGAATGTCCCTCAGACTAGGAAGCTATCCCACCTCTTGCCACCAATGTGACGGGACCGACCTGTACCCCGACCGGGTACTCCCGCCAGTCGTTGCTTCCTCCTGCTGGGACACCAACAATTAACCCCTTCAGCGCCAGGCCTGAACCAGCGTTGTACATAGAAGGGGGGACATTGCTGCACCGTAGCTGCCTAGACACTGTGGCTTTCCGAAGCTTAGCTACACACCATGGCTATTGTCCTGAAAAGGCTACCTGCTGTGTGCGCCCCATCCGGAGGGCTTTCTGCCGTGCACCCCATCCAAAGGGCTACTATCCGTGCACCCCGCCAGCGGGTTTCCAGCCAATAGACTTTGCATCTGTATATATTGTTTTACCATCATCTGGAATACAGATTATATTATCATATACTGCCTGTGGTTCGTTTATTTACGCCAGTCTGTGGTATCCCCTGCACCTGGGCTCCTGCCCTACCTGTGTACCCGGTCCGTGACAGTCCTATTGTTGAATGCTACATCCACCAGACGTATTGTGTAGATAATAAGTTAGTTGTGGATATCTTGAGGTTTTTGAGTTTCTGTTTGGCTCCTTATACCTGCTTATAGCAGTTTGTAGATTGCTGACATTAGACATACCTGCTACATTCAGACATGGTGAGCATTTGCTACAGCGCTACATCCAAATGTGGTGAGACTTAGAAATATATACTGTTATTGACCCAACCTCCGGGTTTACTTTGGATGAACCTGGAAGTGACTGATATAACACTGAACCTTCACCTAAACATAACCCTTGGTTGGTGTATGCAATTCAGTACTGCTTGCTTTGTCTGTGAACTAAGGAATATTGACCAGGCTTTTCATTTGACTGTGCTCTAGATTCCTTGGTGCTCCAGTATTGTGGCATCCTAACTCGGTCTGTCTGACTATTCTGATCCTGTTCTGCAATAAGATTGCTGACACTTCCCTTTCTGGTTTTGACCCAGCATTGCTACTGTTTCTTCTTCTGCCTTTTGATATGGTTCCTGTTCTTCTTTAGTCAGTCATTACAATCTTTCAAGTAAGGAAAGCTTAAGGAACAAAAATTGCCTTCAATGGCTAAATGGAATCACTAGCAGCAGAGACCTCAATCTACAACTATGGCATAACCACCTAGCAGTGCACAGAAGCTTTACACTAGGATACAACATCATTATGCTCCAATGAAGGTAAGTCCTTGGCTATGTTATACCCACTTCTAGGTACACCCTAAGCCCTAAACAAAGTCTTAACTTTAGGTACCTAGGAAGTATGCTACAGAAAATCATGCTAGCTCTGCCACCTTTTTTCCTCATATAAGTTGAGATCCAAGGCAAATTATATTTTGATTATTTTCAAAACAATTACACTGATTTGCACACAAAAAGCTTAAGCAATTGGAAGTTCCAGTAAATGGATGCAGTTATGCTAAAAACATTAAGTATGATGGTTTCACAGTGTAACTGATTGACAAATGTATCTAAATTGTAGTAAACGTATTTCCCCCTATATAAAACCAAATATGACATTGCCTGTATATCAGGTGCCACAAAACTCACAGCTATAATGTATACACAGTGTAAAGCTCACAATAACCCATTACAATAAAGTGCAAATTAAAATGCTATTGGTATTAGTTCTGGGAAGCGAACTTACCAGCAATCTTTTTTTTTCTATAATACCTATGTCTTGCAGGCCGTACACAAATGGAAAGAATTCTCTTATGACATCAGAAATGAGGGTCTTTTCATTTTTAAGTATCATCTTTAACTTATGGATTGGATGAGTTCTTGTAAATAGTTTGTTCGGGTCTGCAGAGAGAGGAAGGAAATTGTGATAACACTACTGGAAATGAATATTGTCAATTTTCCATATACTGAAACTTAACTTAATGATTAAATATTTCCTGATGCAGATTTCTGGTAGGTTAATTATACATGCCATTGTATTGGTGTTATTCTTTTACAGATTATTGTAAATTATTATGACATTTATTTTTCTTTAAAAGGTTTGTTGAAATCTCCTATGTTTTCTTGGGAAATACTCTGCTCGCTGTCTGAACGTAAGAAACTTACTGAGCTCTGAAAATAATTTCAGATAACATTCCTGAAAAATGTATGCAGACAAGATATTTAAATTTATTTCTTCCATCTCAATCCAGGACAGACTTTTATAAATCACTTGAGAAACTGGTCTTTCATCTGCTTGTAGTTTCTATAAAAGAAATTGAAAACAATTTTGAGGTCAACCTGTTATTACGGGTAAGTTATTTTAGAAAATACAGGGAATACTGTAGCAAATACACTTGTGTTCCCTATCTTCTCTTTGTTATCTATCTAATGGAAATATGAGATCTATATCAAGGGTGCACCAAGACGATGGCATCCTGCGCGTTGTGACTCTGCGCTAGTGGGGTAGCAGCATTGCAGTTCATACAGAGGGTGATAACTGGAGTAATGACAGGGCTCCATGCAAGGTAAAAAGGAGGGGACGCAAGTGTGGTAAGTGCTGGTAAGTGTGGTAAGACGATGGGGGAGAGAGAGAGAGAGTATGTGTGTGTGAGTTAGTGTATGCTGTGTTTTGATGGTGTTAGAGGGTGTGTATTATGGTAGTGGGTGGGTATTATTGGGAGTGTGTGTATATCGTGCATTGTATTAATGAAAAAGGGTTTGTTAGTATATGATTTTAGCTTGAGTATGTGCCAGTATTTGACGTTTGTGTCACGCGTCGTGCGACTCACCTGTCCTCCCCGCCGCCGTCCAGCCGCTGCCAGAGCTCCCGCTCACGTAATGGTGGTGGAGGCGGGCCGAACCCAATACAACACGTCTCCCCGGCAACCAGGGACGCCGGCTCACATTGTGATCAGAAAGCTGGGCTCCATTGACTTGCATGGTTGAATGCAGTACCTGTATTCAACCTGCAAGTGGAGCCAGAGTTCTGGAGACCCTCTAGCGAACTTTTCTCTCCGGAGTGCTCACAGCGTGTCCCGAGGTGAGTGTTCGGTGTTGCCGAATGCCTCGTTATCGAGGCATTTCAGCGACACCATTGACGTTTAGGAGGCGATTGTTATTCGCCTCCTAAGCTTTTTTAAAACGTGTCCGCTTCCATACAGTGTATGGCCAACGTTGACGCCCTGTGGAGGGGCCAGACATGGCCTCTGATGCCGATCTGGGTGTTGCTGAATGCCTCGACATCGAGGCATTACAGCAACACTGTTTAAGCGAAGAAGGCATACGTAGATCGTTACCTGACCGTTTGGGTCTGACGTCACAGGCACATCATTGGTCGTTAAGGGGTTAATTATATTCCAGTGTCATTTAAAAAAAAAAAAAAAGGCAATCCAGCATTCTGGTTCACTGTACTCTTCGCTAAAATGTTTTTTAACCCCTTGACTGCTAATGACGGTATGGTGCCGTTGTTAGCAGTCCCAGTCAGGTCTGTGGACCTCCATCACCACCTACCCCGGCGATCTGCCCCTCACACTGAAGGGCATCACTGGCCACCCGATCCGCCTGGTTACGTCACGCGCAATGACGCGATGATGTCACTGTGCAACTTTATTAATAACTGACAATTGTCAGTTAAAGAGGCATCTAAGCAGCTACAGACCCCCAACATATACTGTTGGAAAAGTAATCGCCTCACCTTTCCAACAGTATAAGACTTAGTATAAGACTAAAAATGAATAAAAAATATTAGTATAAGACTTAGTATAAGACTAAAAAAAGAATAAAAAATATTACATTAAAAAAGTAAAAAAAATGATTTGGGGGTCTCTAAAGGCAGATAAATAAAGATCAAAATTGCCTAGAGACCAAATTAAATTATCTAAACATAAACTAGTTTAACTTTAAAAAAAAAAAAAAGTTTAAGTATTCTAGCTAAATGATCACTGTGGTAGCCAATGTTACCGCAGTGATCATATAGCTATGAAAAGTCACATTCCCTTTTTAAAAATGGCCGATACTAAATTTTAGATCATGGGGTTAAACGTAACCAATGGTAGAGGGGGGCAATGTTTGAAATCCTGATGAACTGTAAATGAACTGCAAATATTATTAAAATCAGCTATTTAGCCTGTGTGGTACGTGAGTAACCATCTCATCACTGGAGCTCCTTGCCTTTTTAACGGAAAACTTATTTTTCCTGTAAAAGTGATTTTTCTCCCTTTACCATAATTTATTTGGGATTGTAAGGGGAAAGAATGGTGTGTGCTTCTGTGAGTGAATGTATGGAAAGTATGGTGTATGCTTCTGCGAGTGATTGGAGATATGAAAGGCGTGTGAATGGTCAGTAATTAGAGTTGAAGCCTTGACGTGGCATTACTGCTCACGTAGGAAGTTAAATTATGGCACAAAAAGTACACATTTGCTTTTTGCACCCCTTCCATTATTATTTGTGGACTCAACTTTTGTCCTAGAAATACATATAGCCCCTCATTTGAAGCTCCAAGGGGTGTAGTTTCTTGAAATGTATACTTTATGTACCCCAATTTAACTTCCCTGATGTTTAGACCACTTTAACTTCCGATATGGCAGATTTTAAAATCTTGTTAAAAATTGTCTTAAAACATTTAGGGGTGATGCCTGCATTTAGCCTTTAAATTATGGTACATAAAGTATACATTTGCAGAAACTACACCCCTTGGTGCATCAAATGAGGGGCTGCATGTATTAGTGGCAAAAGACTGGAGTGCGCAAGACATAATAATATTTTTTCTTATTTTTATTCACTTATTTGTTGTGCACGTCAGATTTGTGATAAAAAATACAAATAAGACCTCATTTGCTGCAGCTGGGGGTGTAGTTTCTAAAAATATAAAGATGTCTTTTGTGATAGTCTAGTAAATTGAACTTTTAGCAATAAAATATTAGAAAAATTGTGTTTATTTTAGACCTTTTTAGTTTCCTACTACAAATATTTAGCAACACAAGTTTTGATATTAGAGTTTAGAAAAATAAAATTACAAACTAGTTTTTATTGAGTCCGATGTGAAAAAATAAACTTTTTTTTCGCATTTTTTGCTTTATTTTGCAAACCTAATGAGACATACACATATAAAAATGGTATATTTGAAAACGATATATGGTTTGTATAGTTTATTCCCAATAAATTTACTTCCTAATGCGTTTAAACCTGAGCTGCAGCAAAATGCTGAAAATTGCCTTAGCACCCAGGTGGGAAATGGCTTAGCAGCCAAGGGGTCTGAGGACAATATTAATTAAATGAAGCAGAACACCATACTCACCAGTAATTTGTCTGTAGACAAAAGGTTTATGTCATTTAATCCATTTAGAAATAGGAACTTTTCCTTTATAGCAAAAGAAATTGCTATTTTGTTCCATTTAAATGCACTCACTAGTTCACTGCTTACAACCATTATCGCAAAGTGCTTTTTTTCATATTCTGTGAAAATAATAACAAGTATTATCCATAAACCACCTGCAGGGAGAATGCCAATATCAGAACATAGAAGTGGAATTATAGTTGGACAACTATAGTTGGACAATATTGATGTAATCTTACCCCAATATCCTTAATCTTCTCAGTTATACTATGATACTGAACTTACTTATTTTGATAGGCTCCAGATCTGGGAATTTTCTCATGTATCGTTCACTGAACATAAAGTCAAAGAATTCTGACAGACTCTTGTGTATCCCTTCCTGAATTAAGCCCAGGCATTCATACACCGTTTGATAAATAGGTCTTGTATCTGCCTGCATTTCCTGTGGAAACAGAAACCATTTTTTGCCTTACACATTTAAATACGGGACCTGGCAGTGTTTATGCCAAAGACATTTCAGGGCGAGGAGGGAAGATTTGGTGTGTACCGCAAACCTTGCTTGCTGTGTCATAATCCAGTGATGTTTCCCTTGAATTACTAGAAATTTGGACAAATAAACACAATCCACTCAAAATCCAGGTGGATAGAAATGATTGAAATAGATTGCTTGGAAATGTAGCTGCTGTGGCCTCTCCCCAAGTGGCCTCCTTATAAGTGGCTATGTAAGAGTTACACCGGACTATCCAGACATCCATCCCTGGTCTTCATGCTTTCATCCATCCTCTGGCAATGTCCACCATATCTCCTTCTCTTACAGGTATGAATATCCCATATTTCATTTGAACCCCTCATCTCCTGCTATCACCCCTGTTTTCCACCTGGTATGAATATCCCATATTTGATTTGAACCCCTCATCTGCTGCTGTTACCCCTGTTTTCCACCCGGTATGTCTGTATCCTGCCTGTCTCCATACCCTGCTGCTATCAAAGGGTTAAATTTGGTGCCCTCTAGTTTAGCTTAATTGCATTTGTTAGCCAAGGTGTGAAACATCCGCCTCCTGTATGCAATCACCTTATCTGACCACTTGTGAGGAAGCCCTATAAAGTCCTAGGCCTCACTTGGAAATGTAGCTGCTGTGGCCTCTTCCCCAGTGGCCTCCTCATAAGTAGATTGCTAAGAGTTACACTGGAGTTAAACTGGAGGGAAACAACATACCAAGTACCACTGCAGAAAGCAGTGGCCTGTTCATTAACACCTTAACATCCAATGACGGCAGACACAAAGGACCGTCATTGCTTTAAATGGGTGCAGAACACATCATCGGAACCAGATCAACTCATCCCCATCCAAGCAGAACACATCATCGAAATCAGATCAACTCATCCCCATCCAAGCAGTCCTCTCCTATTGTCTCACCTCCCCCTCAACCACCGACTAGATTGTAAGCTCCCGAGAGCAGGGTCCTCTTCTCCTTTGTACCAGTTTGTTACTGTTTGTGACGGCGCTTTATAAATAAATGTAATGTAATGTAATAAGATTTGCAATGGATGCAGTAACTTTGAAACACTTCAAAGTAAATAATTTGCTAAAAAGCAAATAATGTAATATGATTGCACAAATCAATGTCCAATATAACAGTATCGTAAGGCATTCATTCACTTATCATAAAAGCAAGGCTTGTGATGGAAAATGGCTACTAAGCAAAAATATTTACAGCTAATAGAAAAAAGTCTAAGGACATCTCTGTTGATCAGAATGAAAAACAAATTACACAAAGAAATTCAACATCTAAATAGATGAGGAATGTGTACAATACAGCAAAAGTGTATTATTTAAATTAAAATTGATGAAGACTTACTAATGATTCCTCTTCCGAAATGAAACCCATAGCATTCAACTGCTTGAAAAACAGAAAACCCTCATTTACTGCAAGAGAAATTGGGACCTTCTGCCATTTAAAGAATGCTTTCAGACTTTCATCAGTAACTTCACTCATCCCTGGTCCTAAAGAAATAAAAACATTGGTCATCAATACCTAACAAATACATACATTTAGTGTACATATATACTATAAATATTTTGCTTGACGTGCAATTGATTTTTATAACAGATAAATTGATAACCTTTTAATGTTCACAGTATTTTTAAGCTGTATTACATCAGTCCAAAAACATTTATAGGTAAAAATATGCAACTATCTTTGGCATGCCATAAAGTAGGGCTGCCTCGTAAATAAACAGATCAACTGGGTATCGCATGCAAACCCGCATTGCAGGTATGGATCAAATGAGAAATATACAAATTAAACCCGAAATCACCCCTCTTTCCATCTCTATACTGAGCAGAATTTCCCCTACATGCCCTGATTCAAATGTTTGTGTATGTGTATTATTCCATTTATCTCCCTGTCTCCAGCCTCTGAGTCTCTCAGTGTGCCTGCATTTCTGTGGTGGAGTCCTGCTCTGCGTGTCTGCCTGCCAGCGCCATGCCGGATATGATGTCAACACTGAAAGGAAGTTGCACAGTGATGCAGGTGCACACATATTCAGATGATCCGTCTTGATACACATACACGGCTCTTACACACGCCTGGTTATATACACACATATATACACAGTCTTACACGCCTGCCCATATACACACATATATACTGCCCTTATACATGCCTGCTCATACACACACATATATACTGCTCTTATACATGCCTGCTCATACACACACATATATACTGCTCTTATACATGCCTGCCCACACACACACACATATACACTACCCTTACACATGCCTGCCCATACACACATATACACTACCCTTACACATGCCTGCCCATACACACACATATATACTGCCCATGTACACATGCCTGCCCACACACACACATATACACTGCTCATACACATGCCTGAAAATGAAAAAAAATGTCAGAATTGTTTTTGTTTCCATTTGCACAAGTCTAGCCATTTCTGTTCCCCAATCAGGGGAGAGGATGTGCCCAAAAGCTCTGCCATTTTGCGAAAGTTCCCCAAAGTCCACAGCAATAGTTAATCAAGATATAATTTATTGTGAAAAATTAAATCTTCCAGTCAGAGTCATTGATTTTTTTTATTATTATTATACTAAGAAACTGGAGCATGTGGTTTAGCACATTTCCACAAATTTCCACTAAGTGGCGGTGTGGTCTAGGGAATAATTATAATGAAATTATTAAACACACCTGGCATCCTGAGGTTTTTTTAGTTATTAGATTGGAAATTATATTAACTTACTAAAAGGGTAATGTTTAATGTTATTTACTCCCTAAAATGCATTTATAATTGGGTATTGACGCACCTGACAAAATGTAAAATACATTGTAAAATAATATATATAAAAGAAAATATCTATGGATACTATATCATATTAGTCTTATTAAAACTAATATAATTGGAAAAACAAAACAATAAAATTAATTTCTAATACTACACCTCCTCAGTCATTATTTAGTTTCAGATGTTTCTCGAAATGTACCAAGTCTATGCCTAACATTCCACATTCTCAGATAAGCAGTCGCTCCTTAAGTATTCCCATAACTAGTGCAACTGGACCGTAAATTTGATTCAGGCATACTTCAAAAGGCAGCTAGTTTCATCAAGCTTCTTTGTTCTCAATATAGAGAGAAATTGAGAAAAATATAATATTATAAAAAATAGAGACCGGTAGATTTCTATTTTGCTAAAATATCTGATACAGTTTCTCATAAAAAGGTTACTGTACAAATTGAAAAGGATAGGTTTAGAGTAGAGTTCTTGTTAATTGGAAATTATTCAGAAATAAGTGGCACATGAAGTTCTTTAGGGTTCTGTCTTAGGTCCTATTAAAAGCCATGTGTCAGTGTTCGCAGATGACATAAAATTAGGTAAGGTACTACAGTTTCAATTCAATTTTTTTTTGTGCACCGGTCCTGGAGGTTTCTGCAATACCAGGTCAATGCGTGGAGTGGACAGAGCAAACTCTTACTGGGCAACCAAGTGGCAGCAAGATTTGGGAAAGGAAATAAATGTATAAATTATACCTTAAATGTGGCTGTGTAAGGAAATTGCTCAATGTAATGGACTTGGGAATCACTGTAGACAATAAACTTTGCATCAGTGTTCAATATGAGGCAGGTGGTGAAAGGGCCAGTAACATATTGGCATGTATCAGAAAAGTTATTGACTTACAGGAGAAATATATAATTTTGTCTCTGTATAAGTTAATAGTAAGACCCTAACTTGAATTTGCAGTGCAGGTCTGGGCATCTGTTCTTAAAAGGACATTACGGAACTTGGAAAAGTGCAGAGGTGCGCTAAAAAATGTAGTAAGTGTAATGGAACACCTTAATTATGAAGAATGGCTAGAGAAGTTGAATTTGTTTGCATTTTAAAAAAAGCATCTTAGAAAGGGTGTGATAGCATTATACATGATGGCCTGTTCATTAACACCTTAACGTCCAATGACGGCAGACACAAAGGTCACGTTAAGACCAGTGACGTGCCAGGACCGTCATTGCTTTAAATGGGTGCAGAAAGCTATCTACTTACGCTTTCTGCACCCAAACAGTGTTGCTGTAATGCCTTCGATGTCAAGGCATTCAGCAACACTGAGATCGGCATCATGGGCCATGTCTGGCCCCTCCACGGGGCGTCAACGTCCGCCATACAATGTATGGCGGCGGACGATCGCTTTCTATATTTCAACACCCACCCCTGGACGTGCTGTGACCGCTCCGGAGAGCGGTGACAACCACCACTGCAAGTGATTTTGCCACTCTCAAGATGGCGGTGCGTCCTTTAAGAATATAACTAAGTTGGAAATGTTCGCTAGAGGGTCTCAAGACCCTCTTGAGAACTCTGGCTCCACTTGCAGGTTGAATACAGGTACTGCATTCAACCATCCAAGTCAATGGAGCCCAGCTTTCTAATCACAATGTGATTAGTAAAATATTTAACCCATTAACGACAAAGCCCGTACATGTACGGGCTTGCAGTGCAATGTGATAAAGACAAAGCCCATACATGTACGGGCTGCTGTTAAACAGCTGCATCGCCCCGATCAAAACAATATATAACTTGTGTGGGTACATTAAATGGGTGAGGAGAAAATTACAACTAAACAGGAGCACCGCAAAAGTGTTAAAACAGCCTTGGTCCCAAAGGGTACAAACAATCAAAAAAACAGCCTGGTCCTTAAGGGGTTAATAGGAGTTCATCCATTTATACTTCAAGAAAGGAATTTTCACTTTAAGCAGCAAAAGGGTTACTAGTTATAGCTTGTTGATAAATCAGATTGTTCCCCTTCGGGGCACAACTGGAAATTACTGCAATGTGGGTTGTTTTTGCCTTGTTCTGAATAAATAGCAAGGTTGTTCAACCTTAATTACTACAGTGAAGGAAAAAATGTATTTGATCCCCTGCTGATTTTGTATGTTTTCCCACTGACAAAGACATGATCAGTCTATAATTTTAACCGTATGTTTATTTGAACATTGAGAGACAGAATAACAACAAAAAATCCAGAATTACGTATTTCAAATAAATTATAAATTGATTTGCATTTTACTCAGTGAAATAAGTATTTGATCCCCTATCAATCAGCAAGATGTCTGACTTCCAGGGGTCTGTTATACAGGTAACGAGCTGAGATTAGGAGCTCTCTCTTAAAGGGAGTGCTCCTAATCTCAGTTTGTTACCTGTATAAAAGACACCTGTCCACAGAAACAATCAATCAATCAGATTCCAAACCCTCCACATAGGCCAAGACCAAAGAGCTGTCCAAGAATGTCACGGACAAGATTGTAGACCACACAAGGCTGGAATGAGCTACAAGACCATCGCCAAGCAGCTTGGTGAGAAGGTGACAACAGTTGGTGCGATTATTCGCAAATAGAAGAAACACAAAATAACTGTCAGTCTCCCTCGGTCTGGAGCTCCATGCAAGATCTCACCTCGTGGCGTTTCAATGATCACGAGAACGGTGAGGAATCAGCCCAGATCTTGTCAATGATCTCAAGGCAGCTGGGACCATAGTCACCAAGAAAACAATTGGTAACACACTACGCCGTGAAGGACTGAAATCCTGAAAGAAAGCGCATGTACAGCGCATGTACAGCCCGTCTGAGGTTGGCCAATGAACATCTGAATGATTCAGAAGAGAGCTGGGTGAAAGTGTTATGGTCAGATGAGACCAAAATTTTGCATGCCACTAAAGATACGTGTGCTGGGTTAACTTAACCCTTAACTCAACTTACTACTCGACTTCTTAGTAAATATACCCAAATGGCATATTGTTTGTTCATTGTTGTAATTTCCATCTGTACATGTAAAGTGCCAAATTCCACAGAACTATGCAATGGCGAAAACAGGACATACCAAATAGTGCATCACATAACAACTGAGACTTAGAGAAACAAAAGGCAAGAATCGCTCTCCTCAAATGAGCTCAACTTAAAATGTTTTGGAAGAGCAAATATTTTTGGTGGACCCGCCACACAAAGTATGTGGTATTTGAGTTGGTATACAATAGCAGATAACATGGATTATGTTATGTGAAATTTAGATTACAAAGATTGGCTCTTATGGGGATAAATAAAGCATATTTAAAAGATGTTTTAGTCTTTTCAGTGCTTCTGTAATTTAATGGGTACGATTTAATATGAGAAATCAGAAGCAAATAAACTCAAAAATTCAAAAGAAATTGATCAAGACTTCTATGGCTCAATGTAATGAAAGGAGAGAAATGGAAAAAAGAACCAGGCCTTTAGAGCACAATATTTAGTTAATTTACTTAATGTGTGATTTAATATATAGAGAATTACGTACCAGCTTCAACATGGCCAGCTTCCATGGCCTGCATCTTCTTTCTCAATGGATCAAAACAATGTCTGCAAAAATGACAGATGTTCTTAAACTGATCTCTCAAATGATAGATACCTATAGATCACTTAGGAAAAATGTATTTCTCAAGGACCCCTTATCTTTTTGTGTAGCTAGGTCTTTAAACGAGGTTAAAGATTAGACAGATGTTTACCGTAATAAGGACTTATGTTTAATACAACGTTTAACCTCTTAACAACTAATGACGTGCCGGTGGGATCAGACATAAACGGTCAGGTAAAGACCAATGACGTGCCAGGCACGTCATTTCATTAAACAAGCGTCAACATCTGCCATATACAGTATGGCGTCGGACAACCGTTTTAATAGAGTTTAAACTTCGATAATGAGGCATTCAGCAACACCGAACACTCACCCCAGGACGCGCTGTGACCTTTCCAGAGAGCGGTCACAACCCAAGTGATTTTGCCACTCGCACGATGGCGACGCGTCTCCAGACCCTCTCTGACTCCACTTGCAGGTTGAATACAGGTACTGCATTCAACCGTGCAAGCCAATGGAGCCCAGCTTTCTAATCACAATGTGATTGGTAAAATATATTTTTTTAAAAGCTTAAAAAAAAAAAAAAAAAAAAAAAAAAAGTGGTAATATTTAAACATAATTATGCATCAGAGGAACCATCCAGTTCCAGCAAAATGTAAAAAAAATGTCCAAAAAGAATAAAATAAAATATTATTATTATGAGCAAGTGCTGAAATAAGTGCTGTAACTTGACAAAAGTTTTGACATGGAAAGAGTGAAAGTAAAAGCATTTCAAATACCCAAGGAGTGTCTAATTTTTTTTAAAAAATGAATGGTTTGATGGGGTTAATTGGAGTGGTCGGCTTTAAAGATAGGGCATAGGCACAGACTGACCAAAATGGGGGGAAAAAGGCGCACTTCCCAAATGTGGCCTTTTAGCCCCCAAACACCAGACAAACCCATGCATGGGTTGTATCACTGTACTCGGAAGATGTTGCTGAACACATATACACATATACCTGGAGCTATAAATTTATACCTGAAGTACAATTTGTGTGGAAAAAATACTTTGGCAAAGGCTGATGGTAGAATCTCATGCATAGAAAGGGTTAAAATACCAGCATTTGAAATACCTTGGTTTGATGGGGTAAATTACATTGGCCGGCTTTAAAGATACCCGAAATAGCACATGGGGCAGAATACTCACATTTGAAATAGCAAAACGCTACTTGTACTTATTGCCCAATAACTTGCAGAAAAAAGCAAAAAACATTGGGTATTTCTAAACTCAGGACAAATAGTAAAATCAATTTAGCAGGTTTTTTCATTAGCTCTTTTGGATGAGTAAAAGATTCTTCAAATAAAAGTGAGAAAAAGTGGGGATTTTTCCAATTTTTCATTGTATTTTTTTTTTCTTATAGGAAATTAGATGATGTGATCATAAAAATTGTATCTGAAGAAAGCCCTTCTTGTCCTGAAAAAAACCCCAACATATAACTTGTGTGGGTACACTACATCTAAACACGAGCACCACAAAAGTGTTAAAACAGCCTTGGTCCCAAAGGATACAAATAGTAAAAAGAACAGCCTGGTCCTTAAGGGATTAAAGTCATATTGTACCTTCAATTTGTTTATATTTCTATAAATATTAGAATACGGTATTTGCTCAATTATAATTATAATTATAACCCAATGTTTTTTGCTTTTTTCTGCAAGTTATTGGGCAATAAGTACAAGTAGCGTTTTGCTATTTCAAATGTGAGTATTCTGCCCCATGTGCTATTTCGGGTTTTTTTCCAGAGCAAATGCTCTGAAAAATACCCCTCGTCTTATAATCGAGGTAGTCTTCCAATCAGACCTCATTCAGCTGGGGCCGTGCTGCTTACCGGGCTTTGGTCGCGAGCAGCGTCTCTGCTTCTAGCAGCAGGAGAACAGGAAGCTAGCACAGTCCTCACATAACTCTACCTCCCCCCTCCTTTCTCTGGGGGCGGGGCAGAGAAGTTGCTCGCACAGCCGGGCCCCTGCAGAAGTCTTCGAGTGAGAGATCTGCAGTTCAGGTAAGGGGGTGGGGGAGGGTTTTTGTGATTAATGTGTGAAGTATGTGTGATTAATGGAATGAATGAGTATTTAAATGTTTGTGAATGAGTGTGTGTGATAGCATGGATGTGTAAGGGGGGGTGGTGGTAGCATGGCATAGGGAGGCTGTAATCCCACTACTATCATCCCCAGGTTCCAGCATGGACTGGCTGCCTTGGCTTGATAGGAGTGTGATTGCTGTTAGCAGTTATATATATATATATACATATATATATATATATCTCCAGAAATGCATTTTAACCCCCTATATGCCACTCAGCCCCATGATATGCCTTTTAACCCCCTATATGCCAGAGTGGCATATAGGGGTATAAGGCATATCATGGGGCAGAGGGGCATATAGGGAGTTAAAAGGCACATCATGGGGCACAGTGGCATATAGGAGGGTATAAGGCATTTCTGGAGGCAGAGTGGCATATAGAGGGTTAAAAGGCACATCATGAGACAGAGTGGCAAATAGGGGGGTATAAGGCATTTCTGGGGGCAGAGTGGCAAGCCTGGGGGCAGATGTGCATAACTGGGGGGGGCAGGTTGGCAAATAAAAGGAAATAAAAAAATATATATTTTTCTCAATCATAGCTTTTATTAAATATGAAAAAATAGTTTACATGAATTAATATTTACTAGTAAAACTTTTCCTATAGGGTCGTCTTATATTCAGGCTTTTTGTTTTTTTCCTAAATTAATATTTTGATTTTGGGGGGTCGTCTTATAATCAGGGTCGTCTTATAATCGAACAAATACGGTAATAGTATAAATTGGGAGTCATTTACAATAACAGAACTCAGAATTGTTTTTAAATTACCTTAGGATGGACTTACCTTAGCCGCAGCTGCCGGTGATCTTCGCCATCAGCAAGATGGCGAAGATGGCGGCGGCCAGGGAAAAAAACCAATAAAGACGAAAAAGTTTACTAGAGGGTCTCCAGACCCTCTAGAGAACTCTGGCTCCACTTGCAGGTTGAATACAGGTACTGCATTCAACCATGCAAGTCAATGGAGCCCAGCTTTGTAATCACAGTGTGATTAGTAAAAATAAATTAAAAATAAAATAAAATTAATAATAATTAGAAAAAAATAGTAGGAAGGATGGCCACACATCTAATTTCCAATTAGAAAAATGCACACGTACCAAATGTGGCCTTTTAGTTCCCCCAAAAAATGACAAACCCATGCATGTGGGGTATCACTGTACTCAGGAGATGTTGCTGAACACATATTGGGGTGTCGTGTGACAGCGGCATATACCAGGAGCTGTAAATTCATACATAAAGTAGGTGTGTGTGGGAAAAATACACACACAAAAATACTACTGCAAACTTTGAAAAAATGCTGGTGGTAAAATGTGTGCATGCAAAGAGTTAAAATACCAGCATTTAAAATACCCTATGGTGTCTAGTTTTCAAAAATATATGGTTTTGTTGGGCACACTGAAATGGCCCGGCTCAAAGATGTACCAAATAGGGCATGGGCAGTGGATCCCCAAATGCCAAAGTTCAACATTGAAAAATGTGCATGCCCCAAATGTGGCCCTTTTGCCCCCAAACAGCCAGGCAAAATCATTCATGTGGGGTATCACTGCGCTCAGGAGATGTCGCTGAACACATATTGGGGTGTTTTGTGATAGTGACATATACGAGAACTTTTTAATTCATACCTGAAGTAAAATGTGTGTGAAAAAACAAATGCAAAAAAATGACTACCACAAAGTTTGACAAAGACTGGTGGTAGATATGGTGCATAGAAAGAGTTAAAATACTAGCATTTGAAATACCCTGGGCTGTCTAGATTTCAAAAATATATGGCTTTATTGGGCATACTGAAATGGCCCGGCTCAAAGATGTACCAAATAGGGCATGGGCAGTGGATCCCTAAATGCCAAAGTTCAACATTGAAAATGCGCATGCCCCAAATGTGGCCCTTTTGCCCCCAAACAGCCAGGCAAAATCATTCATGTGAGGTATCGCTGTACTCAGGAGATGTTGCTAAATACATATTGGGGTGTTTTATGATGGTGACATATACCAGAACCTGTTTATTCATACCTAAAGTAAAATGTGTGTGAAAAAACAAATGCAAAAAAAATTACTACCATAAAGTTTGACAAAGGCTGATGGTAGAATTAGTGCTTGGAAAGGGTTAAAATACTAGCATTTGGAATACCCTGGGCTGTCTAGTTTTCAAAAATATATGACTTGATGGGGTAAATTGCATTGGCCGGGTTCAAAAATACCCGAAATGGCACATGAGGGGAAGAATTACCAGATTTCGAAAAAATGGCTTTGAAATAGCAGAACGCTACCTGTACTTATTGCCCCATAATGTGTAGAAAAAAGCAAAAAAACACAAAAACATTGGGTATTTCTAAACTCAGGACAAATAGTAGAATCTATTTAGCAGGTTTTTTCATTACCTTTTATAGATGAGTAAAAGATTTTTCACCATATTTTATACTTTTTTTAATAGTAAATAATTTGATACAATCAAAACAATGTAATCTAAAGAAAAAAACAATATCTAATGTGTGTGGGTTCAGTAAACGGGAAAGAAGAAAATTACAACTAAACACGAGCAGCGCAGAAATGTTAAAACGGCCATTGTCACGAAGGGTACAAAAAGTAAAATCAGCCTTTGTCACGAAGGGGTTAATTGCCGTTTCCATTATACAAATTACCGATACTTTCAATATATCATACTTACATGTAAACCTGCCATCCTGTCCTACAAATCCGTACTACAAATGTCTCCCTCGATGATTATTTTAAAAATTTTAGAAAATATCGGGTGAATAACAAATATATTCATTATGACAAACCCAGAAACATATAGCATACAGCAGTGCTCAGCCAACAATACCTTGTTCTAGAATTTGAAGAGGTACCTCTTCCAAATATAGGCACTTATCTAACCAAACAATGCACAGATAACAAGATCTTTATTTCTAGAAATTAATTTATTTACACATCAGCATGGAACCATGTGATGCTCTTTTTAACTCCTTAATGACAAAGCCCATACACGTACGGGCTCAAAATGCATTGTTTTCAATGGGTTAAGGGAGCGCCCATTGTCATTAAGGGGTTAAACATAGATACCTTTTCTTATAGAGAAGAGCACAGTAGTAGAGAAATGGACTCTTGTAAACCTCAACATGTAGATCTGCCGTCAACTTTGTAAAGAGAATATCATTATCACATTTAATGCATGTTAACGTATTTACACTTTATACACAAATATTTTAAACAAATTGACGCATTTACACTCAAGTGGCTACAACTAGTTTGATTTCATTACATTACAACCACAATTCAGCTGTGCAATCACATAACATACATTACATTTTTATGTCATTTAGGACATAATTAAGAAAATAGCGTATTAAGATTAAAATTCTGAAATAAACCTACCTTATTAAGCGTTAAGATCAAACGTTGAAGAGACACTGCTTCCCTCCTGCGAGCATATCCTGATATATTAAAGAGCATATTTAGCCCGAAGCAAAATACCGTATTGGCTCGGATATAGGCCGCCCCCGTATATAGGCCGCACCCTAAAAGTTTGGTGCTTTTTTAAAGAAAAAGTTTTTTTCTTTAAAAAAGCACCAAAAAAACATGCTGCCACTCTGTCCCCCCCCCCCCGAGATATGCTGCCACTGTCCTCCCTCCCCGAGATATGCTACCACTGTCCTCCCTCCCCGAGATATGCTACCACTGTCCTCCCCCCCCCCGAGATATGCTACCACTGTCCTCCCTCCCCGAGATATGCTACCACTGTCCTCCTCTGCCCCCCCCCGACTTACCGGAGCAGACTCCCGGGTGTCTTGCGGGGCCGGCGGGGGACATCTACGCAATACAACTTGTATACTTGTATACGCGTATTGCGTAGATGTCCCCCGCCGGCCCCGCAAGACACCCGGGAGTCTTCTCCGGTAAGTCCGTGGGGTGGGTGGGGGCTTAGACAACCTCCCGTGCCGGCACCCCCCCCGTGGGAAGTGCTGGCAGGGGAGGCTGTCTAAGCGTATCGGGGAGTAGGATGCAGGTCCCCTGCACCGCTGCGGGGGATCTGTATCCTAACCCCGCTGCCTGCCCGGCGCCCGGGACTGCATGTCCCGGGCGTCGGGCGCTAGACCCCGAATATAGGCCGCACCCCCACTTTAAAGACTTAAAGTGGGGGAAAAAAGTGCGGCCTATATTCGAGCCAATACGGTACGTCATACATTTTTTTCTGTTTGCACTAAATGATCAAATAAGTTTTTGTGCTTTTGCCATGACTTTATTCAACACTGGTTGAACTAATTTAGCGCACCCCCACACAATATATATTGTGGGGTTTTTTTTGTCAGCACAAGTAGGGCTTTCTTTTGAAATAATAATTATACCTATTAACCATCATTTAGTATGAAAAATATCTAAAAATGTGTTGAAAATTAGGAAACCTATTCACCTATAAAAACTATATATAACAAGTGCAAATGGGGAAAAAAGCTCCAAAGGTGTATTTAGGTATTTGTCCTGTTTTTGGAAACACCACATATGCCTGGTATTTTCATTTATTTTGGCACTAAAAGGGGCTAAAAATGAATGATGATCATCACTGTTTCTAAACACAAATTTTTAAAGATGAGGGATGCTGGGAGTTGTACCCCAATAGCGGCCAGAAAAAAAAACTGCTAAATAAAAGTATGTATTTTTTGAAAGTTGACATCCCAAATTATTTTACATGGGGCATTTTAACACTTTTGATTTAACCATTTTAGTGCCAGTCTGTCCTAAACATTGCAGTAAAATTTAATTTTGTTCATTTTTAACAAACCCATTCTATCCAAACACAGTATTTCAGGTTTTTTCCTCTAGGTACGTGAAATTACTAATGTTGTGATTTGTATTCAGAAACAGCAACCGATTACAGAAATATGCATGGGTAGGGCCACAACACTTTCACCTAGTTCTCCTCTGAATCATTCAGATGTTCATTGGCCGACCTCAGATGATCCTGTACATGTGCTTACTTGAGCAGGGAGACGTTGCGGGCGTTGCAGGATTTCAGTCCTCCACGGTGTTGTGTGTTACCAATTGTTTTCTTGGTGCCTATGGTCCCAGCTGCCTAAAACTAGACAGCTAGGGGCATATTAGCCTGTGCAGCTGATTCCACACCAGCGCCTTCCAAAGTTAGTCTAACATGAAAAAGAAAACATTTTTCACATCCACTTTGTAGCTTCACCATGTTTATTTTTCGAAGTGGATATTTTGAAGAACAAAAAAGGTCTTGATTTTTGTTCAGGAACACCCCCGAGTACAGCGATACCCCACATGCATAGATAAGTCATTTTTCTAAGATATTGTGGAGTCAAAATTGGAACATGCGCATTTCAATTTTTAAACTTAAAAAAAAAAAAATTATCAGCTCACATGTAAGTGACAAGTTTAGGCCACTGACATTGATCAGGAAGTCACCGATTATCAGTGACTTTAAATGTAATCAGGTACTACCGTATTTGCTCGATTATAAGATGAGTTTTTTTCCAGAGCAAATGCTCTGAAAAATACCACTCGTCTTATAATCGACGTCGTCTTCTAATAAGACCTCAAAAAAAATTTCTGCTGGGGCCATGCTGCTTACTGGGCTTTGGTCGCAAGCAGGGTCTCTGCTTCTAGCAGCAGGAGAACAGGAAGCTAGCAGCGTCCTCACATAACTCTACCTCCCCCCTCCTTCCTCTGGGGGCGGGGCCAGAGAAGTTGCTCGCACAGCCGGCCCCCTGCAGAAGTCACTCAGCCCTATGATATGCCTTTTAACCCCCTTTATGCCAGAGTGACATATAGGGGTATAAGGCATATCATGGGGCAGAGGGGCATATAGGGGGTTAAAAGGCATATCATGGGGCACAGTGGCATATGGGAGGGTATAAGACATTTCTGGAGGGAGAGTGGCATATAGAGGGTTAAAAGGCACATCATGGGACAGAGTGGCAAATAGGGGGGTATAAGGCATTTCTGGGGGCAGAGTGGCAAGCCTGGGGGCAGATGTGCATAACTGGGGGGGCAGGTTGGCAAATAAAAGGAAAAAATATATATATATTTTTCTTAATCATAGCTTTTATTAAATATGAAAAAATAGTTTACATGAATTAATATTTACTAGTAAAACTTTTCCTATAGGGTAGTCTTATATTCAGGCTTTTTGTTTTTTTCCTAAATTAATATTTGGATTTTGGGGGGTCGTCTTATAATCAGGGTCGTCTTATAATCGAGCAAATACGGTAATTATGTATTTTTTTTTATCAATAATTTGTGGGTTTTTTCTTTATTAGCCCACTGTTGATTGGTTTTGCAGCAGTGAAACTCAAAGCAATTGACCTGAAAGCACCCATGACTTTCAGGTCACTGCTGTTATTTTTTTAATTTTCTTTAACTATTTTATTGCTGATGCTCCATAGGACCACAGCATTGGCTAATATTTAATCCCCACAAGCTTGTGGGGACAGATATTAACCTCTGCAATGCCGCAATCATGTCATACACAATTGTGGCATTCAAGAGGTTAACACAGGGCCATAGGAAGGGTGAGGTGGTTGGGGAGGTCATGGATCTCTCTGACTAGTCCAACATTAGGGTTGCCATCCAAACGCATTAGGCACACAGGGCAGCTACCCAGGGGTAGTGTATCTTTAGGGGAGGGGGCGAGCAGATATGCCACCTCCCCTGGGTCGATCTTCAGGGGACTGCTGAGGCAGCTGCACGATTGTGCTCTCCCCAACCAGCCCTGCTCATCGGGCACCCCCGTGGGCAGAGTGCGCCCAGGCAACATCAGCGCTGGTCTGAGTAGGAGGTGTCTGATGAGCAGGGCTGGTTGGGAAGATCACAATCCCCCTTTAACTGGCCCAACATTAGGAAGGGTGAGGTCTGTCACTTCGCACCGGCAAATGATGCAGAGCAGCGGGATATGACGTCACCCCTGCGCTCTGAATCAATAGCCGGCGCATAGTGACAAGGGAGCACTAAAGCGGAGGCCTGCAGTGACAGACCTCAAGCTCCCATGACAGTATGAAAGATAGAAGATGATGGAAGATGGATGATGAAAGATGATTGAAGATGATGGAAGATGAGATGGGGAGAAAGGGCTGTATATGTGTGTGTTTGTAAGCTGGTGTGTGTGTATGGGCAGTGTGTGTGTAAGAGCAGTGTAGGTATTTGTGTGTTTGTAAGCTGTTGTGTGTGTAAAGGCAGAGGAGTGTGAGGGCAGTGTATGTGTATACATGTGTGTTTATGGACAGGCTTGTGTAAGGGCAGTGTATGTGTATATGTGTGTTAATGGGCAGATGTGTGTAAAGGCAGTGTGTAAGGGCAGTGCAAATAACATAACCTCTGTAAAAAATAGCTGGGGGGCACAATTTTCCATTCTTGCCTCGGGTGCAAATGGAGCCAGGTACGGCTCTGGGTTAACACTGCAGGATCACTCTTAATGGAGCGACTGGGCACAAGGAGAGGGTTGGGGCTGGTCTCCACACTCATGTGGAGACTAAAGAAACCCTGAAGCTGCCTCTGGAAGCAGGGACACAATCACTGGTAAACCGGCAATTGTGGGGAGGAGCCTCATTACTCCTGAAGGAGTGATCAAAAGGCTTGCGGGGGCTCTTTATTGCTGTTGCTGGTCTGCCTGGGCTTCCAAAGTGAAATTCTATAGCACACAGATAAAAGAAATGTGAGTGAATAATTTGAAAATATATACTTAAATAAATACTATTCTTTATTGAACAGCCAGAATTATTTGTTTCTCTTGCAATGTAGTTCATATAGAGAAAGAGAAAAATAAACATGCAATAGTGCACTCTGTATATTCACATGTGAGATCCAGCGTGTCAGATGCTCACTTATATTTCCAAAACCTATATAAAAGAACTAGGTCTGTACTTGTAAGACACACAGATCTCTAGGGAACTTGCCCCTGTTCAAAATTAGTTGGAAACTAAACTAAAAGGTGAGAAAAGAGTGCTTTTTTAAAGGTTTTATAATGTAAAAAACAAAAACTGTCTCCGCTTCTCATCCTATTAAAGTTGGCAACAAATATATAAACATAATATAAATGAGAGGTTTTGGTTATATGAATTGGCCAAAGCGTAATTAAGCTCACCCGCCACGTCAAGGCACACTCTCAATAGGGTGAGAACCTACTCTCTCACCTCCTACGTAGTGGGCACACAAAGCAGTTTATACGGCTACCAAAACCTTATTAATGTTTTGGGGGAGGTGCAATTAAACCTCCTCCCCATTAACCCCTGGACAGCAAACTGCAGCCAGACTGATGAGGAGCCAACAACCTCAAATACGTGCAAACAGGGAAAAGAAAAAATGTCGGTGCGCTAAGCTAGTCACAGGCTCAAATAATACAAATGTGTAATACGAGGCCTACAGGTGTGAGCATGCTGCAAATACAGTGTAATTGGCTGTACAGTGTTTATAATATAAGCCCGATAAACCATCTTGTTAGAAGTAATGCATTTGAGGACTTTGACCACTTCTTTAGAATAAATCTAATCATTTAGTATTTTCTGGGCCTTATCTGAGAGCCTGGGGAGGTCAATCTTGGATAAATATTTGTCTACAGCCAATTTCTGTGAATTATTGACGTATGCATGTCTGGGGTATGATTGTATAGCGAGGAATAATATGTTTGAAAGAGCTGCCCTATAGCTGTGTGTGTAAATTTCCAGGGTGATCTGCTATTCTGGTGATGGTACTACTTGTGTTCCTGTTTTTATGTTTCCAGGCAAGGAGGGAGTTTGATTTATTTGATTTTCATAATAAAGCTGTTTAGTCCAAATCATTATATTGGCAGTATTCTCAAACACAAGGTGGTTTCTAAGGTCATTGAATTTCTTGGTGTTGGCATAGTTTGGGGAGTTTTTGTAAGGTGTTAAGGGAGTCGTGCAGTTCTAGTGCTTTGCATTTTTTGCTGAAGATAACTATACTAATCAACTTTCCTCTGGGTAAACGTTTGCTGTTAGTTCCTTGTCAATCTGTCTGTAGAATATATAATATCATGTTATTCAGTTTCCATTTCCAATTTCTCCGCCTCTGATAAAATAAAATAAAAAGAGAAACGTTTCTGCATAAGCCAGGTTGGAATTTGGATGCCAGGAACATGTCTAGGCAGGAATATGAGTTGTGTTGGTTGGAGTAAAATGTAAAGTAAAGTAGAAGGGTGAGGTTGTAGAATATAAGATTCCAGAATTTGCCAAAAAAAGGATTGAGGATTATAGGAGCGTATGGATTGATAATACAAATCTTTGATTGGCTACTGTCTCTAAAAAGGGAAGACTCTAATTGGAAAAATCAAGCTTTATGGATTAAGATAACTACTCCGTTTCTTTTAGCAATAGCGTTGGAGTAAGAACCATCTGTGTATCTGCTATGCCTCAATTAAGGAAAGATTCTTCTTGAAAAGTTTGTCTCTTGGATAAGAGAATATCAGCACCAGTGGATTTGCCCCTTCCTAGCAAGAGTCTCCTATTTTTAAGGTTATTAAGTCCCTTGGCATTTATGGACTAACACACTAACATAGCCGCCATGTGGTTTTCTTTATGCTGTTGGACAAGACAAACGGGATCTCCACTGGCAAGATGTGGAGTGCAATAACATAACACTACAAACAAAACTAGACCAAAATAACAATGTGATTCTCAGATATCTCTGCAGGCCAACAGCCAACTCAAAATGCTGGTCTTACACTATCTTTTCAAGCTTTCCAGTAATATTACAAGCCCTCTGCTAGCCATTATCTGAAGATAGGAGATGGCAAGAATCAAAAAGCTTTCCTGTAGCATCACAAGTTTACAGTTGTTCTATCAAACAATGCCATCCTGTCTGAATTTTTTATAATATTTTTATTATTTTGCAAAAGTCAAAGTGTGGTTTGGAGGCATATCTTTATTGTCAATAGAGAACTGAAAAAAGTGCGTTAAAAAAATAGTGGGATAAAAAAGTTGATGCTATGTAAAGAGTCTCTGGACACCGCTCACCGTCTGCCCTTGTCTGTTACATGCTACTTTATATGAATGTTCAACCAATCTGTTTTATTTTATTTCACTGCTACAGTAGTGCTACATGTTGTTAAGCAGCTCAGCTGTATTGTCGATTGATAACTGTTACACTTGACTCTGTGTTACATTGTCATATTGTCAATTACAAATTCTTATGCTTCTGCTATTCGGACAAATACACATTTTAATTGAATAACAGTGGGATAAAACAGATTTCTTAATAGACTTCCCAATATACACAGAAACTTAATCTATGGGTTTATTCTCAGAAGCTAAGTGTTCAAGTCTTGAATCATGTAAATATCTTTGAAAGTAACCAATTATTGCTACATTGTAACACAAAGAATCAATTTGATTAACATAAAACCCAAAGGTGAATAGGGACAAAAAGAAACTGTCACGGCTACCATAAACCGGTGCACTCACCGCAGAAGTTCTTCTCCTGGAGGAATGTGCCGAGAAGCAACCCCCAGGTATTCGATGATCCCAACAGCGAAGAGGCTCCAGAGTAGGTAGATATGGAGAGGTAGATAGTCTCTGGGTATATCTGGGGAGATCCACACGAAATAGGGAAAGCGGAGATAATTGGTCAGGGCACAATTCGCTAAATGAGGCGTCACAGGGAATGGCTGACAGCAAAACCAGACGCAGAGTCAGACGAGCCAGGGGTCAAACACAGGACGGGAAGTCAGCCAGAAAACGGGTCAAATCCAAAGCGGGTAGTCAGACTATCCAGGTCATCCACGTGGAGGAACGAACACAGCCAAATCACAGATCAGAGGGTAGTCAGGGCAAGCCAAGGTCAGATTCCCCATAGAGCGCTACTGAACAGGTAAACAGCAAAAGACCACACCAGGGTACAGGTAACAGGGCTTCCGGATTTTTAAATGTGGCGCTGGTAGCCACCACGCCACCAACGCTGACGTCACGCGTGCCCCCTCCCTGCCAGAACATAGCAGCTGCTGCTAGAACTAGCGTACCCATCTCCCAATGTGTACCCATCTCCCCAAAAAAACAGATACATTCTTAGGCACGAAAACAGGTCACAAATATGAAATTAAACATCAACTGCACATCTAAAAATGTGGTGTATTTATTGGAGTGTGGATGTGGCCTACAATATATAGGAAGAACAGTTAGACCCATGAAGGAGAGAATATTAGAACATCTAGGGAACATGAGAAACAAAAGTATGAAACATAGCGTCCCTAGACACTGTAACTAACTCCTGTCCCCTGTTTACATTTGACACCCTTAAAATATTAGATATTGATTGGGTCCCCCCGAATTGGAGAGGGAGGAACACCGTTGAAGATCTTTCCAAACGTGAAACAGAATGGATATTTAAACTAAAAACTTTAAAAAAAAGGCAGTTTAAACATGGAACTTGACATACTGGCATTTGTTTAATGGGAACATTTGCAAGGCGAATACATACCTGATTTCACAAACTCTGTTTATTCTCTGGTTTTACAACCTCCTTTTATCTCCTAGTCTCATAAAATCCCATCATTTCTCTAGCCCTTATACATTCAATTTGATCAGTAACACTAGGAGACCAAACATAACAGTAGGATGTTGCTTCTCCCTATACTTACCTTTTCAACCTTCCTATCGTATCTTTGTATTGAACACCTCTATACTTACCATCATTGCAATATGACTCGTTCCACATCGTATCTTACCTTTGATTCGTTCCACATCTTTCCTGTTCTTGATATAATATCTACATGTATCTACACCCAGAACCTTAATACAGGACTTCGATTCCCATAAACAAATCACTGTTCCCTTCCCATACTGAATCACACACGGAGTTCGATATTTTCCGTAAATATATTTTTATTAACAATATTTTTCTCCCCTATGAACGGTAACGATGCACAAACATGCCACCGGAAGGTCTGCATGATCAAAAAGCAGCCTCGTACCTGAACGATGCTTCCACCACGTAAGAAGAGACCCGCATCTCGGTAACAGCTCACACGATGACAGATACAGAGGATTTAACCTCGACGTCATGACGCATGGAGAAGGGACGGACGCCGGAGGGGGAAAGAACTGAAGATGGCGCCAACCACGAATAAAAGACCAACGGAGGAAAGAAAAACACTACTCCTGAGGAAGCCTAGTAGGCGAAACGCATAGAGAGAGGACTTTTTTCCAGTATCTTTTGTTTTTAAATAAGACCGGTTTTTATTCATTTCTCTATATATATATTTTTAAGGAATTTGGACTATACAGACGGATTTTAAGTATTTATTTATTTATTGGTGCAATATTTATCTATTTATTTGGAATCATGTACTTATAGTTCACCTGGAATATATATAGGGCTTTGTCCCAAAATAAATTTTCTATTTTATTAACCATCTGTTGGACATTAAATCATAGTGGTATTTAACCAAACGCTGAAAGTAATTGGGGAACATCCACTAAGACCACCACGGAACTGTGGACACACACGAGAGAGGAGCCGGCTTGGAGACACTTCGGAATAATATACACGCCGAATATATTCTGCTAAAGAGTAAGTGCATCCATCACCTTACATTGTTCCTTTCCCCAGCGATACCATCCCATGTTTTTTGGGGTTTGTGTTTTGTCTACATGTACAAGTGGATTTGTTTTGTCCCCCACCCCCGTTTTTCTATTTTGAATGCATTGAATGGAAGCACCTTAAACAATAAGATCACTATAACGAGTGTTTTGTTTCGCTTTCAGAATGAAAGGTAGAACATATATAGCCTAAGGCACAATATGTCTCATACATTTTTTAATTGGAACCTATATATTCACCCCCATTATCTATGATTTTTGAACAAGTTAACTCATGTTCTCTTGCCAAAAGACACAAAGACACAAAACACAAAATATTTTGTCCTATATAAGTTGTGTTGGCTCAATGCATACCACTCTGCAAAGCCTGCTCAAGCCACTACTTGCTGGAGAATTGTCAGGGTCTCAGGCCCACTCTGATGCCACACAGGGGACCTCTACCTTCCACAGCTCCCCTGTTTCTTCAGCCACCCACCACGCGACCGTACCGTAGCATTGTAGGCCTCCAGTAACACGCGCTGCAGTCTGCAAGTGCCTCCCTGTTGCAGCATGTCCTGGCCCTCGATGATGTGGCTCCACTGGTGGACCCAGAGGAGAAGAGGGAGGTGGCTGGCACTTCCTGGGTGAGAAGTGTGGCTGACTGTGTCACTCTGGAGCTGGTGGGTTGGGTGTTAACTGACAGCCCTCTAAGACTCCAGCACACACTTCATTCAGGTCTCCGCTTAGTCTCCAGTCCCTTGTGTTATTCCCTGCTGTCGTTGATCGACTTCCCAGCTCATGACCTTTGCTTTGATTACTGGACTAATCTACTATCTCCGATCCTGAACCAGCCTGATCATCCTGTTGACCATTTGCTGCCTGGACTGACTCCTGCTTGTTCATCCGTTCCGCACCTTCGCTGCCTGTACCGACCCTTGCTTGTTTTACCGGTCTGCACCTTTTGCTACCTGCCCTGACCTATTGGACTGCCACCTTACCTTCCTTGGCCCTTCTGGTTACCCACCTGTCTATACGATCCCAGCACGGTCCCGACAAGAATACTCTTCACTTGTCAATACTTTTCCAAACGAATCTCTTCTATCTACTTTGAAAGCACTGAATGGAAACGTCTAAGCATTTTTTAATCTTGGAATTTTAGGTTTAAAAAAGTATAATTAAAATGTCTGATTTTCTGCTTCCCGTGGGCTATATTAAGGTTAGGCTGCAGACAGGAGCATACTACTGTGCAGTCAGGGTGGGCCTAGGGTTCATGCAGATGGTGCTCAATTTCCTTAGTGCTGCCAGATATACTTCCTTCCCAAGTTAACTCAACCTCTCTTGACAAAGTGAACACAAAATACTTGCGGGGCCTTGCGCTCTTAATATCTATCGAATTGTGGGTCTGAATATCTCTGAATATGTGATAATTATTCATTGTTGTGTCTACTTGCAGGCACTAGTGTCCACCCTTCCCTCTCAGGACACCCTTTTCTAATTATTTGTGACTGCTGAGCCACCTTACCTGCTTTGCCCTCCAGTCTAGGCATTTGCATCATAGTGCCAGAGTGCCAGAGTGCCAGGAATCAGAGATTCCCTGTGCTTTTCCCTGTTGGATTCTACCCGTTTTGATCCGGCTTGTCCTATGTTAATTGCCATTTTATTATAGTACCCTTTATAGTCTGGAATTGCCTTCCAAATGGGTTTTTAAAAGGGTCATAAATCAGAAGGAAAAAGGTATATAGTGTAGTAATTTTATGGCTCTTGGGCACCAGTTGCCCACCTTGCGATTTACTGGCATTAATCATATACCCCTGCTTCGCCATGGAATATGTAACCAGAGGAAAGGACAATACACTTGAAAAAGACATAAAGTCAAAATGCGTTGTGTTTTTAAATATACTTTTTATATTTGGGGAAATAAAGGTTTTTTTACCTAGTTCTCCTTATTTTAATAATAAAAGAATCCAGAAGGAAAAGAACTGTGTGGATCCTTTTACTGCCTGGAGTGGGTTCAGAAGGAAGGCATCCTTTCGTTTACACCCCAAGTGGGTCAATATTCATTGAGTCAGCTAGACCTTTATCCTCTTCTACATATATTCCTTTTGTTTTCAATCTAACTAATCCTTGTTTTACTTTCCTTTTCTCATTTATATATCGAACTGACAGGGCAATTCGCTCTTCTGCATGTGGCTTGGCAGCTCTTATAACTTTATTTGCCTCTTTCTGCCTAATTTTATAGATCTGTCTATCTTCCTCACTTTGGGTATTTTTGTATCTACTAAAGGCTAACTTCTTGTCTTTTACGATTTTGGCCACTTTTGCAGAGTACCACAGCGGTTTCTTTAATGTTTTACTCTTACTGACCAGCCTAATACAATTTTCTGTTATCTTCAATAATACAACTTTTAAATAATCCCATTTCTCCTGAACGCCATTTAAATTGCGCCAGTCTGATAATGACTCCTCTATACATTTTCTAATTTTAGAAAAGTCAGCTTTTCTAAAATCTAAAACTTTTGTTTTTGTGTGGTGTGACTCAGTCACTGTTCGTATATTAAACCACACAGACTGATGGTCACTAGATCCCAAACTTTCACCTACAGAAATATCCGTTACCAAACAGATATCACCCAAAGGGCCACGATCAAAAATTTACACACACTTGAATGTTTGGCCTCGTTGACACACAAGGTGACACTGGCTAAAATGGTAATTAAAGGTTAATTTCCAACACCTGTGGCTTTTTAAACTGTAATTAATGTCTGTGTATAAATAGTCAATGAGTTTCACGTGGACGCACTGAGCAGGCTAGATACTGGGTAGCAGGAACAATCTGTCAAAAGACCTGTGTAACAAGGAAATGAAACTTTATAAAGATATAAGATATTCAAAATCTTGAAAATGCCAGTCAGTCCTGTTCAATAACTCTCTATGGTCGAGTTGCCAGAAAGAAGTCTTTACTGTGCCAATACCACAAGAAAGTCTGGTTACAATATGCCCGACAACACCTTGACACACCTCACAGCTTCTGGCAGACTGTAACTAGGAGAGACAAGACCACAATTAGGCTTTATGGTCACAACCATAAGCGCTATGTTTGGAGAAGGGTCTACAAGGCCTATAGCGAAAAGAATCCCATCCTCACTGTGAAGCATGGTGGTGGCTCACTGATGTTTTGGTGGGTGTGTGAGCTCTCAAGGCACAGGGAATCTTGTGAAAATTGATCACAAAATGAATGCAGCATGTTATCAGAAAATACTAGCAGACAATTTGCGTTTTTTCGCACGAAAGCTGCGCATGGGACGCTCTTGGACTTTCCAGCATGACAATGACCCTACACACAAGGCCAAGTTGACCCTCCAGTGGTTACAGCGGAAAAACGTAAAGGTTCTGAAGTGGCCATCACAGTCTTCTGACCTCAATATCATTGAGCCACACTGGCGAGATCTCAAATCTGCGGTTTATGCAAGACGAACAAAGACTCTGCATGACCTGGAGGCATTTTGCCATGAGGAATAGGCAGCAATAGCATCTGGAAGAATTTAGGGCCTCATAGACAACTATTACAAAAGACTGCACGCTTTCACTGATGTTAAAGGGGGCAATACACAGTATTAAGAACTAAGAGTATGTAGACTTTTGAACAGACTTTTTTCTTTTTTGTTTTATGATTGTGGCATTTTGTCATAACCTAGATTATGAATCTCATAAAAAATAAAAGAAATTAGTTTTGCTTGCTCACTCATGTTTTCTTTACAAATAGTACATATATTACCGATTCTCCAAGCAGTGTTTTCTCCGGCTTTCATATTTAGGGGGGGGCACATGGGGGGACAGGGATCAAAGTGTGTGGGGGGGGGCAATTATAAAACGCTACATATACACTATATATAGATATATATGCTTTAGACATGAATCTTTAACTACATAATACGTACTAATCTCTTTGAAGTAAAGACCTTGATTGAAATATGATTTCAAAATAATAGGTGAACTGGCGGTTAGTTGTCATTCTTTAATATTAGCCCCTGCTGCCAATATATATTAATATTACACCCTGCTACCAATATATATTAATATTAGCCCCTGCTGCCAGTATATATTATTACACCCTGCTACCAATATATAGTAATATTACACCCTGCTACCAATGTATATTAATATTAGGCCCTGCTGCCAATATATATTATTAATATTAGACTGTGCTGTGGATATATATATATTAATATTAGACCCTGCTGCCAATATATATTAATATTAGATCCTGCTGCCAATATATTTTATATTTAAATAATTGGACCCCAGGAAAGCATTTCCTTGGGCCCCGGTCCACTTTCCCTTGCATGCAATCACTCCCTCCGCTCCCACACCCAAAAATAATATTTGCCACACTGACTGCAGATTAGGGGAAGACTGAAAGTCAGTGCAGTCTTCTCTCCTTCTGACCCTATCTTGACTTTGAGAGGTCCTCTCCCCCGTAATAATCCCTAGAGTCCCTTTGTCCCCTCATTCACTAAGTTACACCTCTCTTTTCCTTCCTTCCTTTAGTTCAGGCATATATCAAATAAACAATACATGTAAACAGCACTTGTGTGTATAGATCACCCGAATAAGACATACAACCCTATATTTGCAGGTATACATAAATAATGTATGGAAACATAGCATAGAAGGTATAGATAAACAGAATAACACACAAACCTAGCTTTGCATGTATAGATCAATTGACCTCCCTCCGCCAATCAACAGCCTTAGCAGCCGTAGCAGCCGGCACGGAGAAGAGGAAGACCTCCATCCATCTCCGTGTGCACTCTGGTGGTGAGACCTAGAATTAGCTAGTAAGACTGCAGGCACCTATACTTAGTTACGGTCTTGCCACACTCAAGATGGCCGCCGGATTTCACCAAACCGGAAGTGACATTAGACTTTCCATGTTTTGGCACCAAAACCCCTAATCGTTGCCTAGTCACTTCCCATCCTTTACAAGTGCTCAGTGAACATCAAGACCTTGCCCTCTGAGGGTCGTGCCTATGTTTCATAGTGCTACTCCTCAGTGCGCGTTCTGGTTTTCGTCTTCAGTGCTTCACCTTGGCTTGTTCCTGTTTACTCTGACCTCGGGATTCCTGACCCTGGCTTGTTTGTCGTATTTCATTACCTCTGGCTCACCGACCTTGGCTTGGCTTTGACCTTTAACCCGTCTGCTCCTCGTGTCCTACCTGCATCAGTGTCTCCAACCTCGCTGTGCGTGACACTACCCCTTTAGCATTTCAGCGATGTATTTCCTTAAACCCAAACCCCAGCAGATTTACTAATTTCTCACCATTCATCCAAGCAGATTAAATCATTTAGCTTCTACTATTTGTGAAACTCCTGGCAGTTTAAGGTTGATATGCAAATAACTGGTGAATTTTCTACTTGTTGCATTCCAGACATAATCTTTTTCATGCACAAATGAGTAAAAATCTGAAAAAATTTAAAGCTTAGCTCTACAAGCTAACGCTACATTTGTATATATAAATATGTGGAAAGGATATTGGAGTTAAAGGATGACCGTCACATCCCAGATTATCTCCAGTATTAATTTTAAAATCTAGATACAGCACATTAACCTGTGCTTTTTTCTTATAAAATAAATTTTTATGTTATATTTATTTTAAGTATCTGGTTTACAGAGGAATTGCTCTGTTGTAAGGAACCTGGAAAAGGGCTATGACTTCCAACGTGGCATAAATGAGCACGCTGCATATGACATTTATCAGTCTTACATTGGGGTACATGTAAGAGCACTATCACGGTGCACCCAAATGCTGCAGCCAAGTCCCAAAAGTGGGGCATTTGCTGGCATTCTTGGAAGCCTGTGTGGGTTCAACCCAACATCTAGTTTGGCCGGCTGAGCAAAAAGGGAGAAGTGAAAACTATACATAAATTGATAAATCCATTCCACTCCTTAATAATGTTCTTGTGACATTCTGTATAGACAAATGGTAGGCTTCCTTTATCTGGCTCAATTGTGTGGCTCAATGCCATGCCAATGTCAGCTCCCCTACCTCTGCTGTGTGCATGGGCAATGGAATGGTTATGCTTTTTCCTGAGGGAGACATGTATATATTTATATATATATATGGAGGCAGGGCCGGCCCAAGGCAAAATGCCGCCTGGGGCGAATTTTAAAATGCCGCCCCCCCCTTATCAACCCTCCTCTCCCTCCCTATTATCTACCCTTACCCCCCCACTTGTACTTACCTTTCAGCAGTCCTGCGGCGAGTCTCCCTGTTCGGTCTCGGTGCCGGCTTGTAATGCTGAGCGCCGGAAATGAGGTAATCTTCCGGCACTCAGCATTTCAAGCCGGCACCGAGACCGAACAGGGAGACTCGCCACAGAGGAGAGAGAGGGGCGCCGAGCGGGTACTGACAGCTTGGTAAGCGAAAACCACTCGGCGCCCCTTTCTCTCTCTTTCGCTTTAAAAAAAAAAAAGGGCTTGGGGCGGCAAAGTGCCGCCTGGAGCGGTTGCCCCACTCGGCTCCATTGTCGGGCCGGCCCTGTATGGAGGTTATAGCTTCCAGCTTACTAAAAATCTAGCTTGCCCCATTTTGACAGCCACTTCCCAAAGTTCTCCAGGAACCACTTATTAAATCATAATAAAACATAAAAAGGCCTGGATGGGCCATTGAACACACCAGGCAAATACCAAGTGGACCGTTGTGTGTTGTGCCTCTGACTTTACCAGAACAAGTATTTCTGCGGGTATTGAATACTATAGTATATGGTTGTGTGGTGTGTATCAAGGAGATTTTAAAGTGTCAGGTCTAATTTTTATCCCCAGAGCATTTCTATAAATGACAACAATGTAGCACATTAACTACATACTAATATCCCATGTCTTACTCATAAAAATGATATCATCATGGCTTCACACCTGTAATAAATATTATATAAACACTGAAATAGTGGGGAGTTCAATGAGTTAAAAAATGTATGCAGGTGGACACAAAAATCAGTTATCACAAGTCTCCCTGCCCCATCTTACAAAGGCTGTACAATGAGGCAGTGAATAATTCCCAAATACTAAGTACTGAAAGACCATTTCCCATGTTCTACATATTAGGTGGGTTTCTTGGTATATAGTGTGTACTTTAATGTATATTTCATGTATATAAATGTAAACTGTAAGATTTAGGAAAAGTGGCACACCTGCTTTAAAAAAAGTTTTGAGACCATGAATACAAGAGAGCCCTCTGCTGGCCAAAGGGTGGTATCTACTGAACTGGTATAACATGTACTATCAGAAGTAAGTGCGCATAAGATAGTATTGTTATTTATTTGAGGAGAATGATATTCCTATTATTCCCTCCTTAAGAGGTTAGTTATAGCATTAATTGGGTAAAAAAAAAATATAAAGGACATTTTACCATAAAATCGGAATCATCATTATTACATTAAACTTTTATCTCATCCTTTAAATTATTAACCCTTTTATTTTTGTTCTCTAATTAAAATATAAAACATATATGGATCTGAAACGTATTTATGTACAATCTTAGCTTCTTGTTCTCAGGAACGCATAAAGTTATCTCTAAATTGCTGATTGTTGCTAATCGGTTCACTCAGTTTAACAGCAGGTGGGGATATTGACAGGAAATTAATTATATAAAATGAAATAACAAAAGGTAATTAGTGACAGCGCTCAAAAAATAAAGTTGGGGGGGCACAAAACTCAAAAAATAAAATTGTATCAAAGAGATACTTCCCAAAACTTGTATAAAACTTCCCGTAACTTCCGCTTGGTGTTGTGGTAGCTTTGCTACACTGCTATTGCGTATAGTTCGTATGGACTTCTGGTTCCCCTCCTCTTCCCCTCCTTTTCTCGTCAATACGCAAAACGCGTTTTGCTCCAATAGCTTTTTCTGGTCTGTGACTCTTGTATCCACCTTACATTATTTAAATCCTATCCTTTCACTCAATTGGTAGAGATACAATTGGACTCACTTGATTTTCAAAAGCATCATTATTGGTACTTTGTTCTGTTTGGTATTAACCCCATGTTGTCCATATAATTCACAGCATGTGTGCCAAATGAAAAAAATGTTGTACATATTATAAATACACACAATTATTTGGTATTACATTATTTAAATATTTAAATATGCAACTTTAGTGAAGTATACATATTTCAAACATATATCATTCACATTCACAGTGTAGTTTGGAAGCAGTATGTGAAAGCCTTGGCTAATAACTTCAACAAAAGCTAACTGGAGTCAGGAATTAGCACACCTGGAGTCCAATCAATGATTGAAAGCTAACAGTTTACTATTCACAAGAAGCATTTGCTGATGTGAACCATGACAAAAATTAATCTCAGAAGACCTAAAATCAAGAATTGTTGATTTGCATAAAGCTGAAAAAAGGGTTGCAAAATAATCTCAAAGACATATTAATCAGTCAGCAGTTAGAAGAATTGTTTATAAATGGGGACGATTTAGTACTTTGGCTGTTCTCCCTAGAAGTGGGCACCCAGCCAAGATGACCTCAAGGGCACAATACAGAATTCTTCAGAAGGTAAAAAAAGAAGTCTAGAGTAACAGCTAAAGACTTGAAGGAATCATTGGAATTGGTTAACATCTCTGTTCATGAGTTTACCATGCAAAAATTGAACAGGCATGGAGACCATGGTAGGACACTACAGAGGAAGCCACTGCTCTCCAAAAAACATTGCTGTGCTCCTGAAGTTTGCAAAAGAGCACCTTGACATGCCACAACGCTACTGGGAAAACGTTTTGTGGACTGATGAAACTAAGACTGAATTGTTTGTGAAGAATATGCAGCACTATGTATGGTGCAAAAAGGGCACTGCATACTCACATTAAAACATTATACCAACTGTAAAGTATGGTGGAGGGAGCATCATGATTTGGGGCTGGTTTGCTTCCTCAGGGGCTGGACAGCTTGCCATCATTGAGGGGACAATGAATTTCCAAGTTTATCAAGGTATCATACAGGGTAATGTCAGGGTGGCTGTCTGCCAGATGAAGCTCAATAGAAGTTGTGTAATGCAACTGGACAATGACAGGACAATGACCCTAAACATCAAAGTAAATCTACTACACAATGGTTTTTTTTTAAAAAAAATCCCCATTTTGGAGCGTCCCAGTCGGAGCCTAGACCTTAACCCATCAGAAATACTAAAGAGAGCCTCACACCAAACATAATAGGAATATGGTCTAACATTCTCCTGGATGTTGTGCAGATCTGATCCACAGCTACCAGAAGCACTTGTTTGAGGTTATTGATGCAAAATTAGGTTTAACCGGTTATTAAATCCAAAGGTTCACTTACTTTTGCCACCAGCACTGTGAATGTTTAATGGGGGTGTTCAATAAATACATTAAAAATTAAGGTTGTTTGTGTGGTTTTAGCTTAAGCACATTGTGTTTGTCTATATGACTTATTTGTAGATCAGATCAGATTTTAGGAACAATTACTGCAAGACAACCAATACATTTGAAAGGGTTCATTTACTTTTCTGCCACTGTATATAACCTCCCCAGAGGCAATTCTTTAAATGAAATAACTCCATAACAATTAGACTGATCGACAAAAATACAAATGGAGAAAAGGTCAATCCTGTAGTCAGGCCCGGACTGGGACAAAAAATAGGCCCGGGCATTTAAGCCTGAGCAGCCCATATTTATTTATTTATTTATTGTTAAAGCCCACCCTTCATGTACCACCTTTGCATTTAATCATTCACACAAATCATTAACACATTCATTAATGCAGTCTCACAAATCATTCAAGCAATTCATCCACACATGAATTCATTAATTGTCAAACGCATTCACACAATTCATCCACACATTTATTCATTCATTCTCATACGCATTCACACTACCCCCTCTCTTCATCTTATCTGCCCCTTTTCACTATGTAACCCCCTTCCCCACTTCTCAATATGTACCGCCTCTATCTATCCCCTCTCCCCCTTTCTCACTATCTAACCCCCCTCTGCCCCTTCTCACTGCACCCCCTCCCTCACCCTACTTACCTTGTTGCCGAAGCAAGCAGCAACTGCGACCGCGCCTGTGCCAGGGCAGGATTGACTTAGGGGCTAATGGAGCTGCAGCTCCAGGCCCCCAGCTTAAAATAGGCCCACTCAGGACCGGACTGACTGGTACTATATGGCCGCATTAACGCAGAGCCCCTTAAGCCCGCCGCAACTACCCCCTCCTAACTATCTACCCTCTCCCTCTTTGAAGTTCACTTACCTTTCAGGAGTCCTGCGGTGGGGGTGCAAGGCCTCTGCCTCCCAGCTCTGCCACTGTATGGAACAGTATAGAGTGATGGGAGTTATGATGTACTTTTAGAGCATAATTATATAATGAAAAATACATTGGAAATGGTACAGCATAACACCCATCACTCTCACACACTTACCAATCCACACGTATACCAATCCACACATATATACCAATCCACACATATATACCAATCCACGCATATACCAATCCACGCATATACCAATCCACACATATATACCAATCCACACATATACCAATCCACACATATATATACCAATCCACACATATATATACCAATCCACACATATATACCAATCCACACATATATACCAATCCACACATATATACCAATCCACACACATACCAATCCACACATATATACCAATCCACACATATATACCAATCCACACATATATACCAATCCACACATATACACCAATCCACACACATATACCAATCCACACACATATACCAATCCACACACACATACACCAATCCACACATATACACCAAGCCACACATATACACCAAGCCACACATATACACCAATCCACACACATATACTAATCCACACATACACTAATCCACACGTATATATCAATCCACACATATATACCAATCCACACATATATACCAATCCACACATATATACCAATCCACACATATATACCAATCCACACATATATACCAATCCACACACATATATACCAATCCACACATACACTAATCCACACGTATACCAATCCACACACATATACCAATCCACACACATATACCAATCCACACACATATACCAATCCACACATATACACCAATCCACACATATATACACCAATCCACTCTCACTTAATGCTTTCCTACCTTTCCTTTCTTCTTTCAGCTTCTTTTCCTCTTCTTCAGTTCTTCTGTCTTCTCTGTCTTCTTCCGGGTCAGAGGGCACGGACAGCGGTGGGCGCGGCTTCAGTGCTGTGCGCCGGGATCTGACAACAAACCCCGGCGCACAACAGCTGTTGCCGCGCGGATCACAAGGGAGCGGTATCGGAGGTCATTAACAGACCTCCGGCTCCCTTGAGTGATTTTAAGCCGGGTTGAACCCGGCTTAAAATCACTCAAGGGAACCGGAGGTCTGTCAAAGACCTCCGATACCGCTCCCTTGCGAGCCTGCTCCTCCAGCGGCGGACATTACTGTCCGTCTCTGGAGAGGTGCCGGGTGCCGCAAGTTGGCGGCACCCAGTGCGGACCGCCCCCCGCCCCCTGCCCCCTGCCCCCTGGAGGGTGGTCGCACACCCCAAAGGTCGGCCCTGCCCTAAGGGGCCGGGAAGCCCCCACCAGGGCCGGCCTTAGGGGTCTGCGGCCGTACAGGGTTTAAATTAAAACATCGGGTTTTTTTTTTTCAACTTAAAAAAACTTTATTTAACATGGAGGATGTTAAATAAAGTTAAAAAAACCCCCCGATGTTTTAATTTAAACCCTGTGCGGCCGCAGACCCGTAAGGCCGGCCTTGGTGGGGACTTCCCGGCCCCTTAGAGTGGCGGACCCGGTCGCAGGTGCGGCGGGCTTAAGGGGCAGGTGCCCCTTATGCCCTGCGTTAATGCGGCCGTAGGTAGGGTAGGGCCTGGAGCTGCAGCTCCATCAGCCCCTAAGTCAGTGCGGCCCTGCCGTGGCCCGGCCCACCGGGCAAATGCCCGGTGTGCCCGATGGCCAGTCCGGGCCTGCCTGTAGTACAAAGACTTGATATTTATATACCTATTAAAATAAGAACAATTATAGACATTACAAATATTCTGGGTTTTGCTAAACAGGTGTATTCCAAACTCTTCAACTCAGAATTTATTTTACAATTAAAAGGGATGTCCCATGGGGAAAAAAAAATGCCCATTCCTCCATAGATTTACGTTCATCATAAGGTCTAGCTTGGTGATTTAGATTGAGTTTTTCTATTTTTTATCACTAGTAGTATGATAAGAAGTCAAGGTGTGTATCTAGATTGAAATAAGATTACTAATACACAGCTGTCTGAATACTTTATATTATGCAAAATATAATATAATAATATATATATAAAATTTATAATAAAATAAAATAAAACAGAAATATATTTTTGAAACCTTACGTTTAATTTGATAGAGAAAATAACAGGAGATCCATCTTTAATAATAAATGTTTCAACTTTTAATGATTTATTCTGTTACCATCAATATCTAACCATTTCACCTGCTCAGTAAGCAGTACGTTAAAAATGATCAAAGCTGAGGTGTACCCGAGGGCTACTCACTTGGACTAGAGTTGTTACTTAATTATATTACTTATACATTACGCATAATCATTTCCACTAATCAAATTAGTAGTTTCATCAAAATGATAATGACTCTACAGACAGAATACTTCGCCCTCCTTAGAAGAGAAAGCTGTTCTTCTGATGTTCCAGGTAAACTGCTTGTAAATTAATATTCATGGGACCTTGGGTGATCCTCAATTAGTGCATTATGTCAATTGGGCTTTTAGTTCCTTTGTATGAAACTCGGTTTTGCACAAATCTTACCGGCATTAGTTGGTTAGAGGGCTTCTTATTGTTATACGTAAATCCAAACAAAGGTGGGGAAAAAATGCCAGTTCAGAAACATGAAATATTATGTACTTTATTTAATCAGCATTTTTTTAACTAAACAAGCTGTCTCTGTTACTACTGAATATTGTGAAATATGTATTGTTTATCATATTCTCCGCACTTGAGGCATCCACAGCAGGACACCCGTATTGAATGGCTTGTTCTGTATTGTAGCATAACGATCATGTTTCATTCTTTTGGTGGTTTGGGCTTCTCGGCTAGCCTGGAGCGCAGTCTTCACTTTCTAAAACTGTGGATTTCATCTCATATCCGTGGACCATCCTATCTCATCCTCGCCCTTAATTTAAAATAATACACAAAGGAAACAGTTGTTTCTTAGTGTAACGGACACAGCCCTCGTGTGTGACATTCAAAGAGTTAAACTTCCTATACTTTTTGTTACCTTTATATTTATCATATACAATAAATTAAGCATGATGTTCCCATGACAGCTAAAATAAATACTTACGATTCGATGGTATGTGTTACTGAATGACACCCGTTTGTTGGGGACACTTAATAAGAATCACGCAGGTTAGCAATGGAACTGTCACCACTGCTGTATACATGTTTTATATATATATATCCCCTGTTTGAGTACGTATTGGGTCCCAAGAGGTATAACATAAATTCCTGGTAGCCAAAAGGGCCGTCTATTTACCAATACTGCTTCTCTGTTGGCAGACTGTGCCCAGCAGCGTGCGGCCAGTGTATAAAAACATAATATGAGGCTGTACGTATGCTTAAAGAGCCAGGGCCACTTAGTCATCCCCAGTCTGGCCCTGGTGTAACATATAGGACCCTGAAGCCCCTGGCCCCCATTGTTCTCCTATTACAGGCTTCTCGTACAGGATACACAGACACATGGACATTAGGGCTCTTTGAGTGGCCCCATCACCTTGCTTGGTGTTATTGCCTTCTGCTATATTTTCTGTTCTGACACTAAAAAAACACAGTAAATATGGCGAGATCCTTGCTTTTGTATACAGAACGACTATGTCCAAAAAGCAGTGGTAATTGATGACCCTGAAACTCAGTGGTTCCAAAACGTGATTTATTTTATGAATGGAGAAGCTTTTAAAGTAAATGCTTCAAGCGTAAATGCAGCCTCAGGGAAAATAGTTTCGTAAATACACACACATTCTACCCAAGTGATCCACATAACAAGTGTTCAAAACATACAGTACATCCGACAAGAAACCATTCATCTGCTCTTAAAAATATGAGTAATTTCAAGGATATTCTAAATCTGACTTTAAAATGACTGTTATTACACCGTCTACTTTGGTAACCGTCACAGCATTTTCCCGATATACAATCATTTCATTCACTTGTATCGTTGTATCAGTTTTTAATGGCAGTTTAGTCTGTCTGTTGGCACAATCAAAGAATAATTCATTTTAAAGAACTATATAAACGCTTATAAGCATTATTTAAAGGTAAAAAAAATCAATTACTTAGCTTTAGGAGAAGCTGCTGCTCCAAATCCCAGACTCCTCAATGCTCCCACGATCCATGAGCCACTGATTGGCTACTTGAAATTTATAATTACTTCATTTAAATTTAAAAATTATTGATATTTCTCACCTGATCCAAATAATTTGAAGAATAATTATATATATATATAGCTTATGATTGGAACGAGTCTAATCATGTTTGGATTCTGTTTTATTTATTAATTGTAGGACAAGATCCCAAAGTTATACATAGAGATTGGATCCCATGCCTATAGGGATTCTCTTATTACTCGGAACGGATTACTCTTATGGGTCTACAGATGCTTTAATGTCCACTGATTTAGGCAGATTTTCATTTGTGTGGATGAGAGAAAATCAGAGTTTTGATCAATAATGCTAATAACAAATTGAAAGCTTCTAGTCTGATGTCTGCTCCTAGAACTTGCAAGTCTCGTGGGAGAAAAATTACCTTGACCATGAAATACAGCGCTGTATAAAGTAATGTACATTGGTACCGCGGTTTTATCTCATTTTGTTCCAATAAACTTCCTTTATCTGCAGACTTGGATGCTGCTTTTGTTGTCAGTCATGTGATATTTTGGATGACTTTCCCTGCTCAATCACCACACTGAGCTGATTCTTTATGGCAATGCTAATGAAGTCAGTTCCTCCATTGACTTCCATTGGTCAGAGTGTCAGGCATTCTATCATCTCTCACAGGCTGTATGTCTAGTAGATTAGGTTATGGTAACTGAGCTAGGCACATTCAAATGGTTACTATACTGTTGCCTGAAAACATTATATTATGAAAAATGTAATCTGATGCGAGTAATACAACAAATTGCGGTTTGAGCTGCCCTTTAAGGGCCATGATTACGGGTGGAGCTGGTTTTCCCATTGGAAGTGTCTTTGGCAGATGTGGTCTAAAATTTGCAATATTGTAACCCTTTTCTTAGGCGGTGTCCATCCAGAAAGTGTGACGGCAGAATGCATCCCATCCCTTTCCCTGTGGACGTTTTTAACAAAACATGATATCACAGATCTACTATGTTGTCTTATCTGTAAGATAATTGCAGCAATAAATCTTTATTTCCATGAGATATATGCAAGCTCAATAATTATATACAGAGGCACATCTGTCCTGATCATTTTTATATGGTAATCAAGTCACAGCTTCGTATATGATTTACTCTTTTACTGCCATTGTGGAAAGTTTAAAAATAAATAAAAAAAAAGCAAAGTGCTGAAAACTGACAAATTAACACAATGGGCATGGATTTAGAACTAGGAATTCTGGGGCTATGTGTGGGGCAATCATCAATGAAACTAATGACCGATGAAACTATCTAAATAGCTCCAAATATATCTCTTAAATTATATATAAAAATATATATCTTAAATTATATAGCAGAGCGAGTTTATAAAGAATAAATACTGTATATATGTGTTATAAAAATGATATATATATAATTTTACAAAAAAACTCTCGTCTGGTTTGCTCTGATTTTTTCTAGTGTTTTTTTTCTGAATTTTTTATGTTTATCTTTTTTTTTGTCAGTATGGACTTCCCTCTGGCTTCAGAACAAATGTATTTCTTCATAATTAATCATTGAGGCCAGGACCCAATGAACTGTCCATATTTACAATCTCTCCTTACATTTGAATAGTTCTGGAAACCTTGCTTTATTGCAATTCCAGACGTTTTATCTTGCGCAGGGGCTATCATTTACTTTCACCTTTTGGTGTGTATATACATTTTCAACATCAACCTGTAACAGAAAAACAAAACCACTTGCTGTGAGATAAAATACATTCATACCACTAAAGTTGATATGGTGTCAAGACATTAAATTGAAATCCAACTCTTTGGGCAGTATCTTGACAGAATGGGCTAGGACTAGGTGACTATGTGGGCTTAGGGTTGTGGGGCTCTTATAGTAACGCTTCATTTAGCACACCAATTTGATTCATTTCTATATATATATGGTTGACATGATCCACTAGATGTATGCTTCTGGACCAATATTACTTTACAGCAGTCCATGTTTGGTCTGCCATGACGAAATAAGGGAACTCTACATGTTCTGCAGTGAAACAGGTGATGCCCACCTGGTCTCAAAATCATCAGCTTCATGACCAAGCTGTCCGTGGTTGGTGAAAATGTCCATGATTCCAAGTCACTGTTCAATAATCACTTTGTCAGGCTTTAATGTGGTGGGTAATATATGAAAATTATTTAATGTAGATTATGATTCATTTAAATAAATTTTACATTACGTAGCCTTTGTAAGGTTTTGCATCCTCAGCATGCCTTTATTGTATGACTGCCAGCCTTATAGAAAATATTCAAAAATAAAAAACTACAAAGACAATGTTTTTCAGTGAATTTCAAACAATGCTTTAAATATTGCTGTTTCCCTCCCCCCCTGTTTGCTGTTTTTTTTTCCAGCTTCTTTAATGGGACATGGATTCAAAGTTATTTCCAAGGCACATGTAGGAAAAGAATGAAATAACTACTTATTATTTAGCTTTCAGTAATGAAACTAAATTTACATTTAAGAGTGATAACATTTATAGTTTAACAACAATTGCAAGCTGTTTAGGAATAATCTATGATCAAAATATGTGAACAATCTGCATCCTGAACATAGAGCCAAGAAGTAGTGAAAGTCAGTAAGTTGGCAAGAACAACAGGCCAAATACAGAAACAACAGACAAGGAAGGCAGGGGTATCTTTCATAATGTCGGTATGCATCACGCTATGACGTTATTGGGGATTGAAAGCAAATATTAATTTTTACAAATCTCATTAACATCATTTTTTTAATTTAAAGAAAAAAGCAAAGTAAATATGTTAACCTAAATTAAATGATCTACCAAAGTAATTCAAATTGTCACAATTTTAAAAAAGTTGTAAAAAAAAATAAATTATAACATAAGACATGACTAAAAGCCCTATACACAAAGCTAAAAGAGTAAAAGGAATCAGAAAGGCATTTTTAATAGTGTCAAGTACAAAAGTATTTTTAATATTTTAAAAATATTTCCCCTATATTTTATTTGATTGCTGTTTACCTGAGTCCAGTATTTTTGCGATACCAAATCAAGTACTAATCAAGTGTGCTGTTGCAATGGTAATTCTTTGATAGATGATGAAACCTGTTCTATGTATTTTTTTTATAATATAATATATCTAAATATATATAATATATATATATTTATATGCAAATATGTGTAAAACAGAGAGATATTTGTTTATAGTGTTATATATAAATATAACAGAGAGGATGTGTATATAATGTTATATTATATATAGTTAGCTAGTGTTCCTCATCATACTCTTATAGTTATGTATTTTGTTAGGACGGGCATGTGTGTCTTACTCGAAGTTGAAGCTATGAATAGATAACAAAAGGAGAGTCCTAACATTCCTACATACTAAGAACTCCATCACGATGCACTCCCCCTCGCGGCCAGCAGATGGCGCCCCATGCCCTGTCACTTGCAGACCCAGCTCCCTGTTCTCACTGTTATCCAATCTAAAAAAAAAAATCCTCGCTTTGTTTGCAATCCCTCCCTCCCTGAGTATCTATCTGTCTTGCATACACATCCCCAGCCTGTCAGTAGCCACATCAGAAGAAGATCATGGCACTGAGAGGGCCACTTCTTCCTCCTCCTGCGGGCATTCTGTGCTTGTCCCTGTTGGTGTTACTGGTCCAGGGCAAGGGGTGGCTGAGCAGGGCAAGGAGTCCCCGGGATTTGCAGGAAGCGGATGGGAGAGTTGGTTTGGACGGGGATTCTTATTCTCCAAGCGCTCGCTCCAGGAGGTCTGCACCCGCAGATCACATCTCTCTGATCAGCACCTCGTTTGTGCTAAAGGGGGACGCTTCGCACAACCAGGCGATGGTACATTGGACCGGGGAGAACAGCAGCGTGAGTGCCCTCTCAGATCGTGTTGTATGGCTTGGAAATGGGCGCATACTTTCCATCAGTCACCTGTCATGTCTTTCCGATGCGGTCCCTTTAAGTCGTGTAGTGGCATGGGATGCTAGACAGGAGTGGAATTGCTGTGGCAGGGAAGGAGTTAACAGTCCAGATCTGTTCCATTATAGGTTGCTTGGAACTTTGGATTTAAATCATATGTAACCCAAGTGCTGTGATTCCATATCTATCTATCTATCTATCTATCTATCTATCTATCTATCTATCTATCTATCTATCTATCTATCCATCCATCCATCTCTCTACCAGTAAAACTGCTGTTTAGATTTTAGTGCACAGAAAAGTTTTGTATAATCTTTTTCTTGCGTTAGATTGTTTCTTTTTATTATTCCTGTAAGTTTATTTGTAAATAATGTATTCATAAATGAATTCATATATTAGACAACTCACTAGGAGTAACTTTATCAATTAGCACGATTGCAATTATTATAAATCACATTAATATATAGATTCATTCTCACAATAATCCTCTGCTATGATTCTCTCAATATAATCTGTCCTGCTTCTCTTTTTTCTCATTGTCTCTTTTCCTCTCTTCTTCTTTATGCTGCTACTTTATTTAGGTGTTATTCTTGATATGCTGTATTGTGGTTTTTGTTTGAGTAGGGCAGTGAGTGTTAGCTGTGTGGGTCAATATGTATTGGCATGCACTCACTAAGTGGCAGGGAAGCCTTTTAACTCCAGGGTGGGTCCCCCTGCCATTCAGTAGGCAGCCTGGCACTAGAATGGTCTTCATCTAATCATTCATCTGCAGAAAAATACAAACATATCATGAGTGGGAAATCAAATCTGAAGTATATACTGCACTGGCTTGCTGTTTAAAAGTGTGATCCTTGCTGTGTGTTTTCCTTAGTGGAATGTCTAGGAGTGGGGAGTGCTGTCATGGTATTCTTCACCATGGAGAAGTAACCTCACAGAGATATACAGAGATATGTGGAATGTAGATGTATACATAAATTATGATCACCTTACAGCCATAAAATTAAGGTTTGGGTCTGTCTTTTTATCTTTTGACATCTCCCTGGTGCTTTTCAATACATTTTGTTAATGGGGGGATGACCTCATATCCAAACATGACCCTGACATAAAAGAAGTTTGGGAAGTCATCATAAGAACACATAGAAACATTTCATGCTGCGATGACAGAGGTTAACAAAAGTACTTTGTAGAAAACCAACATATCAATGCTAAAGGAGGAATGAAATAGTACATTTTAAAGACAGCAAACTTAATACATTTTAAAGATAGCAAACTTGAAATTATTACCCAAAGGTTGTGATAATTGTGTATGTTGGTTGTTTTGTATCTGATTTGAGATATCTAGCCTGGATATGAATGTCTGGGCATATTAACTGAGTTCCGTTACATCATTTATTCACCTTTTATTCATATGAACAGCAAACGCCGTTTAAAAGATTTTGATGAATTTTTATTATATTTCCTGGCGATCTGTATTTCGTTTTAATGAGACATGGTATATTGCCCCTCATCTTCCATTGGTTTCTAAGCTTTTGTGACAGACCTGTATATGTGCAGCCTGTGTGATACCCATTGGTGTCATGGTTATGCATGTAGTCAGAATGTGTCGGACGTGCATTAGGTGGTCTCACCTGTGGTCTTGTAGATAAGGTTTACAAATGTATACATTTTTCATGTACAGGACCCTCAACAATAAGTAAAAGAAGCTCTGATGTCATAGGTTACCTACATGATGTCACAGGATGTTCTCTCAATAGTATGCCTGTCCCATGACCAACTCCATAGTTCTTGATTGAGACACATTAAGCCTATATTCAGTGCCTATTACAGCTACCAATAGCTACAATTCATGGAACAGTCAAGGACTGCGGCATAAACCTTGTTGTCTGGGCATAAACTATGGTGTTTGGGCCACCCTAGCACATTTAGAGCTTGGGAAGAATGGATTTTCATCTGTAAACCAGAATACATGGCTTCATTATGTAGACTGGAAAAGCATTTACATTTTGAATGCGTCCGGTAACTGTAATGTAACTTAATCAATAGCAACATTTAAGCCCTTAATCTTTAACAATCCCTTTTCAAAATTATATACTAGAAAATATTTTATTTTTATACGTTATTTTTCTTAAGAGAGGTTATATTTCATCATATGTGGGTTAGAACAGAAATCCATGTCGTGAAAAGTCACGATCTTGTTGGCCAGCGATGTTCTTGCAGAATCAGGTAGCCGTTAATTGAGCTAACCCATAGCTAATGAGTCAAAGAGTCATATGATATATCATTATTATCCGTGCCGGCATTAAATCTTCATTTTCTAATTTTAGAACATTGATTCTTCTTTCCTGCGGGATCTTATGTTCAGGAAGTAGGATTTATTTATTAGGCAATCTATTCTTTATAAAATTATCAATTGTTATTTCTTTATGGAAACAGCCTGTTGCCCTGCAAATTGAGTGTCATAGATTTTCTTTATTTTCATGAAGAATGAGATCAAAAGGTCAGAATTGTCAAATCCTTCTTAAAGGTTAAATGGGGACCTTTTATATAAAATGATATCTTTGCGCTAAATATATTTGCATGTTGTGTTAATATTTTAAATGGATCATATTTTTATTCCATTTTAATACTAGTATAAAATTATTAACGAAAGAGATGATGTGGGTGCTCTGTAGATGTAGTGGACGGCACATGTTTTACAGTCTACTCTACATAGCTTTCATTTAGAACAGAGAAAATTAGTATTCCTCTGCCAGGGTCTTCCCAAAAACAGGTACAGGTACATCGATCTACCAACACAGGTGGGCAAAACACCTGTACAATGGGTCTACCACCACAAACCTATACCTGTACAATGGGTCTACCACCACAAACCTATTGCTGTCTTCCCGTCAGCACCAAGCCTTGGTTTCTTTTCACCTAATCACCCCTGAACACATAGCGGTCTACCATATTATTGGATGACGGACTCTCTTGTAACATGGACTATATGTTATGAACATGCACAGGGGATTGGACATCAGAGTTATGTGGAGACTGAGAGACCAGCCAAGTTAGATTAGACTACCACCAGAAGGTCATCTGAAATACCTCCTATACCTCCTTAGGCCATACAGATGCCCGTTCTGAGCTTTAAATGGTAGCCAAGACACCACCGCCAGTAGAAAGCAGAGAAGGAAATGGTCCGGTTATTTCTAATCGGCTGTCAAACTCCATTTATTTGTGAATCCAGTAAGCCTCGTACTGTAAGTCGGTAAAATGTGTTTGAGGGCTCGGTGCCACCACAGTATGGCTGTAATCCATACAACATCATTTGTAATGTTTTTACATAGTTTGCCAGCTATCTGCTTCTCCATCCACTCTCCTGAATTTAACACATTTATAAATTCAGCATTAGCCAGCGCTACGGAATATGATGGCGCTATATAAACCAACAAATAATAATAATAAGTAACATCATTCCTAGTACTCGTTCCTGAAATAATAATTCCAGAATAATGTTCTCATTATCAATGTGGTCGTTCAGGATTTTCGAAGCAGGTGTGATAGGGCTTTGCCAAAAAAAGCTTCTTAAAAGTTTGTTATCCGGCGAAAGCTTTAAAAAAAAAGAATAAAATCACCGCTCTGCTATGGCGCATTACCAGAGAGCTCAGTAAATCTTTTGTCTAAGTGGAATATCACCTTTAATAGTAGGAAGAAAGGTTTTGTTCAGACAATAATACTCCTGCTAGTTGACCGTCCTCATCCTCACAGCTCGGTATTATTATTATTGATTTATATAGCACCATCACAATACGCAGCGCTGTACAATGGGTAAACAGGACAAAATAAATTGTGTATCACATAACAATTTGGACAATTTTCAGAAATAAAGGCATGGTTGGGTGTCTGAGACAAATATACCTGCTGTCCTCAGTGCTCACACGCTCAGCTCATAACCTTGGGAGATTATATGGGTCCTATAAAATACATCTGACGACTATTGTATTTCTGGAGTGTTCCTCTCCAAATGAATGACCCTGACATGCTTTAACTGGGAAGGCACTGAAACTGTGGGGGGTCAGATCACATCCACTACAACAGTGTATACAACAGGCACATGAGACATGTGTATATATATATATATATATATATATATAATTGTAAAGAATCCTATGATTCTGTATGTGCTAATAAAATCATTTGGAGATTGGCATTTTAAACTCCCTGTGTCTTCCCATTCATCTGTCTGTGTGTGTGTAGATGTATGTATGTATGTATGTATGTATATATATATATATATATATATATATATATATATATATATATATATACACATATAGCATATATGACATATAGCATATATAACAAACGATCAAGAACTGATTAAGGTCTAAGTATTTACAGACTGGATGGTCTGAACGGTTCTTATCTGCCAATAGATTTTATGTTTCTATGTTCCTAAAACAAGATTTTTTTTCTATGTAAATATATATTCTTCTTTTTTTTTTATTGTATTGTTGCTTAATTTTTAATATTCGCAATATATTTTTTATTTTAATATACAATATCATAATTTTTATTATTCTGCTACCAAAAGTTATGTTTTTATTGCGTAGAGAACTATTCCCATTTTCATTTTGTAGTTTGGTGTTTGGATCTTTAATATATCAATATTTCTTTAATGAATATGAACCTGGGAATATCAAAGGGTTAATGAAAAAATACAAGTGTTTTTTTTTTTTGTCAAAGCAAAATAATATGAAAGTAATAAGACAAATAAAATCTAAAAAAGCGATTTGTAACATGTTTTTTTTACTGCTATTTTGACCACCGCGACTGAAATGTTTAACCCCTTTTCGCCCGTTAGAATGCCTTGCTTTTCCAAAGGGTTTTACATTTTCATGGACCATCTGTCAGGAACCACTTTTTGCTGCCTGAACCATGGCTTTTTCATACCTGTGCCATTTACATCTGCCACCACTAGTGGCCACCCTCCGCCCTCTGGAGCACTCAGAACTCAGGTGTGCCTTGTTACCTGGGTTGAGCCCTAGTGAATACATCCAGCTGGGCCTTGTTACCTGGATTGCCCTGCCTTTATGAACCTGCCCTGCCCTTCACTCAGGGCCTTTGTATTGAAGTCTATGGACATTCCTGCTGTGGCTCTGCACCTGTACTGTTCCTGGTTCCCTGCTTTTGTGTCCTGATCAAGTGGACTCCCTGCTATTGTGTCCTTCCAAGTGGACTCCCTGCTATTGTGTCCTTCCAAGTGGACTCCCTGCTATTGTGTCCTTCCAAGTGGACTCCCTGCTATTGTGGACTCCCTGCTATTGTGTCCTTCCAAGTGGACTCCCTGCTATTGTGTCCTTCCAAGTGGACTCCCTGCTATTGTGTCCTTCCAAGTGGACTCCCTGCTATTGTGTCCTTCCAAGTGGACTCCCTGCTATTGTACCCTTCCAAGCGGGCTGTGTGCCTTTCGTACCCTTCCAAGCGGGCTGTGTGCCTTTCGTACCCTTCCAAGCGGGCTGTGTGCCTTTCGTACCCTTCCAAGCGGGCTGTGTGCCTTTCGTACCCTTCCAAGCGGGCTGTGTGCCTTTTGTGCCCTTCCAAACGGGCTCCCTGCCCAAAGACTTATTACCTGTATTTTATTTTGCCATACGTCCGGTTACTTGCTTAGACTATATTACCCTTATTTGCTGGTTCTGTTATATACATAAAATACACTGCATTACCTGGATTTCTGTTGGTGGTGTCTTTGTTTGCATAATCATGCACTCTGGGTTACATGCTGAACCCCAAGTATCCCCTGCGCATGGGCTCCTACCCGACCTGATCACCCGAGTCCTGACAGAATACAAAGGCCATTACAAGGAGTCAGCGGGGTTACTTTCAGTAATCAAAGTGATAGGAGAATGCTTGCTTGAACTGTGCAAATCATTAATGCATATCTGGGACTCCAACTCCAATCACTCTCATGAAGACCATTCACCTACACCTGCTACAGCACCTGAGAAATCCAAGAAGCCTGTTACCAGAATTAAAAAGGAATCTTCTAGGAAACGTGAACCCCTTACCGCAACCGAATTGCAACAAAGGCGTGATGAGGAATCTTGCTTTTACTGTGGCAAAAAGGGACACTGGATCACTCAATGTCCTCTGAAACCAGCTAAACCCTCTGCAACCCACACCAACAAACCCCAGGCCCAGGAACCTGCATGTGACAACAGCAACGCATCAAAGCTGGAGCACACCCTATCTCTTCCCCAACCTGGTGATCCTGGGGTTAACCAATCCACAGTACCTGGAACTTCTGCACCATCTGTAGCCATGTCGGATGACCTCCAGACCATCTCTGATGAAACCGACTGGTCTGATATGGACAGTGTGTCTTCAGATGTTTCTGTTGCTGATACAACGGACACACCCGCAATTGATCACCCCACGGCTGTTTGTGCAGTTGGGACCACCACTCCCATCACTCCCAGGAATAAGAATCGTAGACCCCAAACAGCAAAACACTCCTTAGGGGCTCCTGGTTACATCCTAGCATCTGACGGGACAATTGTGCATCGTAAAGAACTTAACCGTTACGAGCAACAGCTGCGTGAACAGAAGTCTGTTAAGCCTGCCACTCCAGCCTTGAACCAGTGCGGTTCGGTTACTACCCTCCGGCCCCCAGAGGTGCCTTGGGTACAGGGCAGCTTCGTGACCCCTGGTGCATGGACAGCCAAGAAAGAGGGAGTACGGAACCGTGCCATCATGTCTATGTATCCAGCAGCCAATACCACTATGTCTTACAACTGCACTGCAGATGACCTTTCCTCAGACTGTGTCATTGCCTCTAACGGAACTGTAGTAAGAAAGGAGGACCTGCACGTATTTGAAAAAGCTCTACGTTCTAGGACTAAGTGTTCTTACCGCAGGTTTTGATGCTGCCTCTCTACAGTCCCAGGAGCACCCGGAGGCCGCTCCTTGGGGAGGGGGTACTGTCAGGAACCACTTTTTGCTGCCTGAACCATGGCTTTTTCATACCTGTGCCATTTACATCTGCCACCACTAGTGGCCACCCTCCGCCCTCTGGAGCACTCAGAACTCAGGTGTGCCTTGTTACCTGGGTTGAGCCCTAGTGAATACATCCAGCTGGGCCTTGTTACCTGGATTGCCCTGCCTTTATGAACCTGCCCTGCCCTTCACTCAGGGCCTTTGTATTGAAGTCTATGGACATTCCTGCTGTGGCTCTGCACCTGTACTGTTCCTGGTTCCCTGCTTTTGTGTCCTGATCAAGTGGACTCCCTGCTATTGTGTCCTTCCAAGTGGACTCCCTGCTATTGTGTCCTTCCAAGTGGACTCCCTGCTATTGTGTCCTTCCAAGTGGACTCCCTGCTATTGTGGACTCCCTGCTATTGTGTCCTTCCAAGTGGACTCCCTGCTATTGTGTCCTTCCAAGTGGACTCCCTGCTATTGTGTCCTTCCAAGTGGACTCCCTGCTATTGTGTCCTTCCAAGTGGACTCCCTGCTATTGTACCCTTCCAAGCGGGCTGTGTGCCTTTCGTACCCTTCCAAGCGGGCTGTGTGCCTTTCGTACCCTTCCAAGCGGGCTGTGTGCCTTTCGTACCCTTCCAAGCGGGCTGTGTGCCTTTCGTACCCTTCCAAGCGGGCTGTGTGCCTTTTGTGCCCTTCCAAACGGGCTCCCTGCCCAAAGACTTATTACCTGTATTTTATTTTGCCATACGTCCGGTTACTTGCTTAGACTATATTACCCTTATTTGCTGGTTCTGTTATATACATAAAATACACTGCATTACCTGGATTTCTGTTGGTGGTGTCTTTGTTTGCATAATCATGCACTCTGGGTTACATGCTGAACCCCAAGTATCCCCTGCGCATGGGCTCCTACCCGACCTGATCACCCGAGTCCTGACACCATCTTTATTCAAGAAAAATTGATGCCAAGTCCTAAATGTTTAATAATCAACCAGAACATTTTATTTTTGTTTATTTTGTTTTGTTTAAGAGCTTGGCTCATACATTGCTCACCCCTTTGGTTCCTAAAAGGTTAAGCAGACGGATCATTATTCAGGCTTATGTCTTTGAAATGCGGATCCAGAGTTTTGCATTATTATTTTTTAAGTGCCACGGATCATTATGTGGACTTATGTGTTTTAAATGTGTGTTTTCTTTGCTATGTTGTTTTATTATAGTGTTTTTTTTATTTGTGTCATTTAATGATGTGTTTCCCGTTTGAAGTACTCAAGTGCGAAAAGACAAACTAAGGAAAAAATGTAGCAAAGTTAACGTAGACAAACTTATTGGAAGAAAGCGTTATGTACTTTAAAGAGTTCATAGTTTGAAATCAGGGATGTCCAGTTGGTGGCCAGTGGCCACCATAACATACATTATTTGGCTCCTGCCTGCTTGAGGACATCTTCATTTTATTTAATTAAATAATTTTAAAATTAACCCCCGAGAGGCTTCTTCATTCTGAAAGGCAAGCAACACATGGATTTAGGGATGTCATATTAAGTCTTGCACTCAGTTCTGAGGTTGGCAAGGCTTCCCCTGATGCAAATAGGTCATTTTAAGAATAATCTCACTGTCATACCTGGGAACTCTTAGGGTTTGCTCCCGAGTCTCAGGGTCTTTGCTTTATCCTGAGGGTCTCAGAGTGAAGGACATAGTCTGATGCTAACTCATTCATACTCTACACAGATACCTGAGCCCCCAATGTAATGGTTTTGCTAGCAGTATGTTATGGTTGATATGCCTGCATGAATGCAGGTGACTTGAATAAATGCATCTTTGCATTATAACAAGTCAAGGTTTCCATGAGGACCGGCATTAAAGCCATTTGGTTGAGAATTTAGGGACTCACCACATATAATTTCCCCTGCGGGTTATTGGATATTTAAAGAGTCTCAAGTATGGCTATTGGTTGGAGATAAATTGACCGGTTACATAGATTGATTGGAATTCTAGTTTTCAAAATGTCCATTTAGTCCCAGCTCTTTGAGAGTATTACGCATGGTCTTCGGAGCCACTTTTTATTCTTTTAGTGCCAGGAGCAAGGTTTCAAATGTCCCTAAATTCCCTGACCTTATTTATGGCTTAACAAATTGTTTACGTGTGCCAGGATTATGTAACACGAGTAAAAAAAAACCTTAAAAGCAGGTTTAGAAAGTCGACTTTCAAGAACTGCAGGTGCAAAAACCTTCTAAACTTGCACGTTACGGCTGAAAAAACAAAAAAACACCGTGTTGATCGGACTCCCGGGGCAAGAGCATGGATTAATATAAACAAGTGATGTCAGCAGCGCAGCTGTACTACCCCATGGTGCTAAGTGAAGATGTTACTGCGTCTAAGTGTATTAACACATGCTTGTTGCCCAAAAGCTCAGCCAAACTGTGCAAGTGTGTTAAACGCAGGCGGTACCCGCGGCTACAAGTCAGTTCTGCAATTAACAATTAATTTGTTTAAAGGGTGTCCTCTATGCGACTGCTACTATAGGGGTTGTATCGGCCACAGGCTAATTCTTTACCAGCTCCCTTCAATAATAAAATAGAGCCACTGGCAACCCTTGTCTGTCTAGAGGCAACTGCCCTTGCTCTTGGGAACTGTCTATATATTAAAAGGGGGGCTCTTTAAATACACTTATTTATTTATTAAAACATTGTACTGTTTTCTATTTTAAAGCACTTAACTTTTTTAGATCATACAATATTTTCAGACAGCTGGACTTCATTAGCATTGCCATAAAGAATCAGCTCACGGTGGTGTTTAGGCGGGGAGGTTTGCCAAAAAGCATCAGAGAACTGACAACAAAATCAAATTTAAGGCTCAAATGAGGCTTCCTCCGTGAGTGGATTGTAATATTTTTAAAACTTAACTTTCTGTTCAAGCATCAGGGGAATCTTTAGGTTGCATTACCATTGGCCAAGATTTTAACCCTAGCCTTGCAATGGCCAGTGAAATAGAATTTCAGCAGATATCCCTGCTGCTAAACTCTGTGGTTTTGTTTGTATTAAATTGTGTGTCATTCCTCCTGCCATAGCTTAGGACAGACACTGGTCATCTGGGATGATAAATGAAGGACAGCCGCTCCGCCATTCACTCTGACAAGTTTAACATGTTGATGCCGTGTCCTTACATTCAATATGGTACGGTCATCAACATAATTGTTAATACAGCCGTCTCATTTATCATTGTCAATACTTGCACAGTAATATGTTGCTGTGGTTAAGTATTCAGGCGTGGATTGTTTGAGACTCCCTGTTTTCTGTATTCATAAATTGACACAGATAAGAATTTGAGATTTCATGAAAAAACCTTTGTTTAACACTTTGCGAAATGTGACTCTGCAACACAATACAAATATAAATTAACTTAAAGGAACCCAATCGCCTAAACAATGCTTGGATTGCCAATCTACATGGAAAAGAGACAAATTGCTAGTGACATTGCAATACAAAACAGGAAAATGACATCACCAGGTGGCACCATATGCAAATTTGAATATGCAAATAGTTGGGACTACACAAGGAAATTTAAAACAGTTGCGTTTTCAAAAAGCACACTGGATTTTGGAGATTCCGTTCATAATGAAGTGATCATAATTATTGTTCTAATTTTTAAAAGATTAGCAATTGGAATCAGGGCTAGACTGGTAATGACGAGGTGGCCCAGGTACCTGATGACATAAGTGTGGCTGACATATGTTTCCCGTATATATAAATATGAAGAGGAATACAGGAGTGCCCAAATTTATTCTCAATCTCCCCACAGAAGACACTTAACCCTTTGCTCTCTAATTCACAGTGTAGATGCATTGATACCAAATTCATATAATTCTGGCAGGTGTGCAGACCCCAAAAAGTGTGTTGGACACTCTTGGCCAACATCTGTCCCAGACTCAACTGAAGGAAATGTCCTCCTGCTATAGACATAACCCACGTTAATGAGTGTAGATTCGGTCTCCCGACTCATGTGTTCTGTTGCTGTTCAGTGGTTTGACTTCCCTGACTACACACTGTAAATGTTACTTGATTTAGAGGAAGTATTTCAGATCCATCCAAATTGAATAGAAGCTGCGGAAGCGGACATGTGTTAATATGTTTTACAAACCCTCCTGGGTTATGTTTCTTTTAGAACAATGTTGTTTTCCAGACTACATGAAAACAGCCATAGCGATGAGTCAAAGTCTTATTTGATATCACGTTCTTCCTCCTGGCGTCTCTCCCTGGCTGGCCAGATATATTTACATTTCATCATATACTCGCAGACAGGAGGACAATACAGTCAAGCCCATGAAGCAAAGCTTTGCATTTAGCAACTTAAAGAATCACTACATGTTAACGATGAAGACTCGTTTAAACTCAAAGTTTAAGGAGAGTTTTGAAGGCCCCTTTCTGGATCTTGTTAAGGAAAGAGATGCATTTTTTAAATCACTTGGGATATATAATTTTATCATGTTAGCTGAATGCCTGAAGAAGAGACCCAATAAAGAGGCCATCTTTACCAAATATGCTCATTTCTTTCAAAGTCCAGCATTTTTGGGCAGGACCTCCAGTAAGCCCTGATGTCATATGTAATGATAAAAAACAAAATGACATAATGTGCTGGACTAATGTATACGTTATTTAACCCCTTAAGGACCGGGCTCATTTTTCGTTTTCTACCCTGTGGGACCAAGGCTGTTTTGACACTTTTGTGGTGCTTGTGTTCAGCTGTAATTTTCTCCTCACCCATTTAGTGTACCCACATAAGTTATATATTGTTTTTTTCAGGACAAGATGGGCTTTCTTCGGATACCATTATTTTGATCGTATCATCTTATTTACTAAAAAAAAAATAAAAAAAACATTGTGAAAAATTGAAAAAAAACACATTTTATGACTTTTATTTGAAAAATCTTTTACTCACCTAAAAAAGCAAGTAAAAAAACTATCTAAATAGATTCTACTACTTGTCCTGAGTTTAGAAATACCCAATGTTTTTATGTTTTTTTTGCTGTTTTTTGTAAGTTATAGGGCAATAAGTACAAGCAGCGTTTTATGATTTCCAAATCTTTTTTAACAAATCTGGTCAGTCTGCCTCCATCTCCTCTTTGGAACATCTTTGAAGCCGGTTAACTCAATTTAACCCCCTCAAACCATATATTTTTGAAAACTAGACACCCCAGGGTATTCCAAATGCTGTTATTTTAACCCTTTCCATGCACCAATTATAGAACTACACTTTGTCAAACTTTGTAATAGTAATTTTTTTTTTTTTTTTCACACAAATTGTACTTTAGTTATAAATATACAGGTCCTGATATACGTCACTGTAAAACAACCCCCCAATATGTGTTCAGGAACATCTCCTGAGTACAGCGATACCCCACATGCATGGGTTTGTCAGATTGTTTGGCTGGTAAAAGGCTACTTTTGGGGCATGCGTAATCCAGGTGGTCATTTGGTCATTCTGCCTCCATCTCCTCTTTGGAATATCTTTGAAGCGGGTTAACTCAATTTAACCCATTCAAACCATATATTTTTGAAAACTAGACACCCCAGGGTATTCCAAATGCTGTTATTTTAACCCTTTCCATGCACCAATTATAGAACTACACTTTGTCAAACTTTGTAATAGTATTTTTTTTTTTTTTTCACACAAATTGTACTTTAGTTATAGATATACAGGTTCTGGTATATGTCACTGTCAAACAACCCCCCAATATGTGTTCGGGAACATCTCCTGAGTACAGCGATACCCCACATGCATGGGTTTGTCAGATTGTTTGGCTGGTAAAAGGCTACTTTTGGGGCATGCGTAATCCAGGTGGTCATTTGGTCATTCTGCCTCCATCTCCTCTTTGGAATATCTTTGAAGCGGGTTAACTCAATTTAACCCATTCAAACCATATATTTTTGAAAACTAGACACCCCAGGGTATTCCAAATGCTGTTATTTTAACCCTTTCCATGCACCAATTATAGAACTACACTTTGTCAAACTTTGTAATAGTATATTTTTTTAATTTTTTTTCCACACAAATTGTACTTTAGTTATAGATATACAGGTTCTGGTATATGCCACTGTCAAACAACACCCCAATGTGTGTTCAGGAACATCTCCTGAGTGCAGTGATACCCGACATGCATGGGTTTGTCGGGTTGTTTGAGATTTAAAATGCCACATTTGGGAAGTGCGCTTTTTTTCTCCATTTTGGTCAGTCTGTACCTATGCCCTATCTTTGAGCTTGGCCACTCCAATTTACCCCATCAGCCATTTTTTTTATATATTAGACACCCCTTGGGTATTTGAAGTGCTTTTATTTTAACTCTTTGTTGAGATTTTTGAGAAATTTTAGCACTTGCTCAAAATAATAAACATTATTTTTTTATTTTATTTTATTTTTTTAATACTTTTTTAATATTTTTTTTACACATTTTGCAATGTACTGGATGGTTCATCTAGTGACATCACTGCATAATTATTTTTAAATGTTAGCACATTTTTTTTTTAATTTTTTTTCCATTTTTTATTTTATTTTTTTATTTTTTTTGAATATTTTACTAATCACATAGTGATTAGAAAGCTGGGTTCCATTGACTTGCATGGTTGAATGCAGTACCTGTATTCAACCTGCAAGTGGAGCCAGAGTTCTCTAGAGGGTCTGGAGACCGTCTAGCTAACTCTATCATCTTTATTGTTTATTTTCCCGGGCCGCCGCCATCTTGCTTGATGGCGAAGATCACCGGCATCCAAAGGTAAGTGTTTGGTGTCGCTGGATGCCTCCTGATCGAGGCATTCCAGCGACACCATTTAAGTTTAGGAGGCGATCGTTGATCGCCTCCTAAACGCTTTTAAAACGGGCGTCCGCCGCCATACAATGTATGGCGGCTGTTGACGCCCCGGGGAGGGGCCAGACATGGCCCCCGATGCCGATCTCGGCGTTACTGAATGCCTCGACATCGAGGCATTACAGTAACGCCGTTTGAGCGAAGAAAGTGATCGTTGATCACTTTCTAAGCTTATTTTATTTTATGACGGTTCAGGACCGTCAAAGGTCATTTAGCGACCTTCATGTCATGACGGTCCTGAACCGGCAAATGTCGCGAAGGGGTTAAGCTAAAAGACCTCGACTATTATTTCTGTTTCTAGCTATTATCTCTATGTCGTCCGATACTGACAGCATAAAGAAAAAACCTCCAGAGCACAGACATTTTAGGAGTTCATTATCCATGATGGTTTTGCGGCTTCAGAAGATGTATACAACCAATGATTAGACACATCTGAAGAGAACCAAAGTCAGAGGCCACTACAGAGCATACTTACTGTAATTGCAATATATTTCCTAACCCGATAGTAAGATTAATGACTGGTAAGGAACATACTTGCTTACAGTAATTAGCACTGCTGTGAGAGAGTTTCATAATTTACAAAATGCAGGAGGGTAAATGAGGTGACGTTAATGAAAACGTGTGTTTTTGTGATTAACTGGATCGTATTTCTTCTATTGGCTCTTGTAGATGTTTGTAATCTTTTGAAATAAAACATTCCGTATTCGTGGGCCAAACATCCATTCGGTGTAAGGAACTGATTGTTTTAGCTTTTTGCTATTAATATGGATGATTTGATATTATACAATAGTGTTTGTAATTACTTCTGTTGACTATGAACTCTCTGGGAGTATGTAAGCATTCATAGAAGCTCTCCAGGTTTAACCTGGAGTCTCTGGGGGAAGCTCTGCTTCCCTGGGTCTCTGGGTCAGTTTCTTCTTCCTCCAGTCAGGGGCGGGATGCATGGCCACACCCACTATCATCCCATGCTCCGCCTACTTCCCCCTTGCTCACTCAGTTCTACACCACTAAGGCTTTCTGGGGTGGTCTTGTTCCTATGTAAAGCGACCCCTCCAGAAAAAGGAAAACTCCAGGTACCCTACTGTATGGACAGTAAATGGTGGCCTCCACACACACGGCGTCATCAATCATTTGAGTGTCATGCAGCTGTGACACGATCAGAAAACACAGAAGCAGAGAGATGCTTCTGACTTCTGGTTTTCTCCTAAGGGGACGTTATTATTATCTTAGATGAAGCAGGTCCTGAACTGGCAAATAACCAGTAAGTCGCTGGCCAAGGTCGCCACACACTCGGTCTTATCTGCCGTCAAATTCTATATTTGTAAAATGTGTAAACAGGTTTTATAAGTGTTTAAATTCGTTAGTTAATGTTAATTATTAATATTCTAGTGACCAAAAGGTCACAATCATAATAATTTCTATAATGAAAATGTACTAGGGTGTTGAAATAACACATTTTAAAACAGCATAACCCCCCCCCAACGTTTTCAGGTGTCCAAACCCAGACACCAATGTTGGCGGGGTGCGGATAGAGGTGTGGAAGGGCAGAGTCAGATGTGGAAGTGGATGGGATCAGTGTTTGGAGTGGGCATAGTGGCAGGTGCGACCACCAACCCACCCTACTCGAGGAGACACCTAGTGGCACCATGTGGGAGCTGCAACAGAACACCAGTGAACTAGCTAATGTGAGACAGCAGGAGAGAGCTCGAAAACTGGGACACTTGGGAGGTATGCAGTATCATGCTGGACTGGTTAACATGGGATCTCAGGAGTGTTTGTAGCACAGCACAGGGAGGCTGAAGGAGCCTTATTTTTTTTTTACAGACTGATGATTGATGATCTTGGCTTTAGTTTTAAACATGGCGGCATTTCACAAAGTAGCAGAAAAAATAAACTAGACCGAATTATTTGAAATATCTTTAATGTATTTTCATTTTTAGAAAATAAAGATTATTTATATATTATCTCTTAAACACGATTTGCATGAATGCATATGGTCCTTTGAGAGATGGAGCCCTTATGAAACACTCAGTCAGTTGAGTTCCATGCATATGCTTTCCATATTTTGCCAAAAACATTTCAAAGGCCTTATCTGCATTCAATCACAATATTTTATAAATCAGAAAGCGTAGCTTGTATTAGATCCACATGTTATAACGTGCATAGTAATCACTACAGAAGTGTAAGCTATTGTACTGGGAAGTAACCCATTCTTTATTTGCTTATCCAACATTTCAAAGGACAGAGGTTTGATAAATACTGCCATATGGGATGCATACAGTAACTTGTGCTCCTTAGTATGTCTTGATACACAGCAAATTTCCCACCAAACCAGAAATGCCAATGGCTTTATGGCCACCGTGGCTATTCTTACCAACATTTAAAAGTTGCTAGAAACTTTGACTTTCACTGAAAGTTTGGCCCTTCTATTCTACCTGTTTTTCTTTCTGTTCTAAAAACTTGATCCACTTTATTTTGCAATTTGTTCACAAATTCAACACACGCTGTTTCAAACAATAGATTGTGCCTACATTTATTTGAAGGCAATAAAAAAAAAAATAGGACGTATTTAAACATTAACCCCTTAAGGACAATGGGCGGTCCCTAAACCCATTGAAAACAATGCATTTTGAGCCCGTACATGTACAGGCTTTGTCATTAAGGGGTTAACTTTTGCATTAACTGTAGGATTGTTGTTTGAAGAGTAATATGTAAGGAGTAGATGACATTGTAGTTACAAAAGAGTTAACTTGTTCCAATACCATTTGTAAGGCCTCATCCAGGCTGCGGAGCTGCATTTCTCTAGTTTCCCCTGGCTTGCTGCAGTTCCCCCTTTGCTGTGATCCATTCCTGGATTTCCTTGAGCGCTGCTGTTTACTTCTGACACTGTGTTCCAGTTCTGCTCTTAGCTTCAGCTCTGCTTCCTATATCTCCGCGGCCCGGATGGACCCTGACACCATTCCATGGAGTCTGTGATGGGTTTCATTTTGGCACAATGCCCTGAACGCGATAATGCAATTTAGCATTGGCAAAAGAGTCATAAAGAGACCTCAGGAAAAGTGTCATCGTTAGGATTCATTCCTCAAGAACAAATCAAGAGATTCTGTACCTCAGGTCAAGGGCTTCAGTACATGTATATACAAAAGATTAACTCTTAGAATTAAGCCTTTATCAGTTTGAGAGAAGAGGAAAAACACTTATTTTTTTTATCATAGAAATGTCTCATTTTCTTTTAAAATAAGAGGTTTAATATTAAGTTATACGTTATTCCACGAAGGATTCTGTGTGAATGTTATTCTAGAGGATTTTAGATCTTCCGGCTCTAAGTAGACCAAAACAAAATGGGTCAGTTTAATACCTTTTCTTTTTGACAGCCACTGTTAATGAGAATATATTCTTTAAACTAGTTATCCCTCTGTATGTTACCAGTATAGTTCTGATATTTGGTATTTACAGAAGAATAAGGGTATTCTGGGTGGAGTCAAAGGAATGACTATTAAAATATTTATGTTGAAAAAAATATCACCCAAAATCACTGAATCAAAATTCGTTGAGAAATAGAAAAAAAAGACATTCTGGGTTTTTTTTGTATTCAGAGTATAAATCCAGGTATTTCCATTACTCATAAGAATTGTATCTTCCTCAAATAGTTGCAATGTGTTTGTAGAATGCCGACATCAGAAACAAAATACACAAAGTGAATCCACTTGACAGCTTGGATGCAAATAAAGAAGAAAAAAACCCTCACTCTGCATTTCTTGTAAATTCTCCTGCGCTTCAATAAAACGCATTTGTAAATTTATGACTGTGAAATATACCCTGAGAGATCCCTAAAGACTGGGTCATAAATATTGTTATGCGTTAACGTATTCTATGCCAGAGCAGTATATGGATACAAAAAAATGATATATAAATCACATAATAGACATTATATTGTATGCACACATGTTAAGTGGTTAGAACATCCCCAGTTTTTGAACAGCGGAGGGGAGCTTACATGATTGCCTACAATGTCGACCTTCAGGTCTACAAAATGAAGAAAGATTATTGGAACAGCGTAAAATAAAACCCATTTTTCAGTTTTGCCTGTGCCCCCCCCTCAATAACCCAGTTTTGTACAATATCAGAATATTTGTTGGTTATGAATGTATCCTAATCCCCTAAAGATCATACAATTGTGTATAGAAATAGCAGATGTGGTTTTTTTTAAATTAAATCATAAAAATACATTATTATTCTAAATGTTGTACTGCTTTATATCAGTAAGTAATATAAAAGCCATTTCATACATTGAATCTAAGGGGAGACCAATTACTGATTATAGTTTGGGTTTTTACATCACAAAAGCAGACTAAATGGGCCAAATGGTTCTTATCTGCCATCAAAGTCTGTGTTTCTACATATGCAAGATTTCAGAAAAGTTGACAAAATGTGTCATGGATATACAATAATGAACACAAATTAGGTAGGTCTCCAGGGTATAAAGGGATTACTGGTGAAAATGCATTCATACAAAGAATAAGAGATTATAATTTATAGTTTATTATGTGTTATTTCTAGAGCTCTGGCAGATTCTGTAACAATAGGAGACAATGAAAAATAACAATAAAAATGCAACTGAAAATATACAAGATTGATCATTGGTACAAAAGGACAATGGGGTCCTGCTCTTGTGAGCTTACAATCTATTAAGGTTTAGGGGAGCAGAAACAAGAACTATAGTTTGACTAGGGAGCTCAGTACTCTCAATACTCAATTATAAGAGTGTTAAGTTATAAAGTAACAATGTTTACAACTGGTTCAAATAAATAATAAATAAATAATAATTGTCAGCTATAGCTATAGTAACATTGTTGGAAGAAAAATAACCAGATATAAGTAAATATACCAAAAAAGGATATGCGTCTGATAATGTTGTGTAGAAATGTATAGTTTTCTAGATGGGTCCTTTTCTGAAGAATAGGCTAGATTTTCGTTTCTCTTGGAAAGTGAGTAGATAAACCTTATAGAAAGAAGAGAAAGCAGCCAAGTACTTCTTTCAAAATTCCTTATGCTAAAGTACTTCATAGGAATTTGCTCACATTAAATATGTATTATCCCTTTTTCAAGAATAATCCATGCCAGTTGGTAGAACATAATTTCCTCTGTTGCTTTAGGGTAAGCCTATTGTTAATGTGATTCTCCTCACTGTGATGGGAACCAAATTCTGTGCCAAATGCCCTGTTTTCACCAAGAACGATGCCCGGATTAATAAATGTGTAACTCCAGCAGCTTCACAAAACCATGTGTTTGGAATGGAAAGCAGATGATGTAGATTAATAATGTAACAATAAAACATTCCGTCAAAAAGGGATCATAGGGACAACTGAACTGTTGGCTTCTAGGTTTGAAGAATTATGGAAACCTACAGCACGAATATATGCAATTCTTCTTATGGCCACTGGAGGCATCTGAACTAGGATCCTTTTCTGTCACCCTGTATGATGAATGCATTGTGTTTGCTTTCAGGGTCACCATACCACAGGTCTCTGCTCTTGTCCAACCTTTTTTGCAATAGGGATGTGTCCCCTATGGATTTTATCAGTATTTTAAATATTACAGTTAGCAGATATTATTTATAATACTGATAAAATGTGTGTTATTAAAGATGCTTGTAGTTCTTTCCTCCACTGGAAAACTTCAAGGATTAATGAACCGAATTGCAACATTTATCAGAAGGGATATATTCTTGGGATTCAATCTCACCATTCTTTGATGGCTTGTCAGAGTCTTATTCGCTAAATGTGCCCAGTGAGCTTGCATAAGTAGCGGGATTACTAGACAGTTCCACATCCCGTCATTACAGAACTGCTCACAGAGGCATGTAATCCTTCTCCTGTTTTGTGTTCTCATTACTTTGTTTTGTGATCTGAAGAATTAAATATTTATGTGTTTGCTGCACAGTAAACTCATCTTTGTGGTTCCCCTGAACAAAATATATTTCAAGGATGAAAAATATGCAGAAGTCATCTTTTCTAAATTGGTCCTTGGTTTACAAAGGTCTGTACAACGCGAAGAATGCAAACCATTACATAATCTCCTATTTATATTCCTTATTAATGTGTTGTGATGCTGAATTTGGGGGAAGGGGAACTTTTCACATGAAAAATCCCTGTGCTTCTTTTTGTAAGCATAAAACTCCTTGTGAAAATGCTAATGAGATATTTGGTTGTATTGCCCCTTTCTGATTCCTTTATCTTGGATAATAATTAATCTGCATGCAGGGTAGACTAATGATGCCTCAGATATATATATATATATATGTATATATATATATATATATATACCATTGGACAACGCTATGGAATTTGATGGTGTTATGTAAAACAATAAATAAATTATATATATATAGGCTAAGATAAAGCTGTCATTAGGAAAAAGCTCAGCAGTTGCTCAATAGGGGCATCTGATTATGGCTCTATACATCATTATGCATTGTGCCCATCTGCCTCCGTCTTGAGGTTCATTTTAGGAAGCAGTGTGAGCTCAGGGACTAAAGGGTTGATCCGCTTAATATTACAGAACAACCTAATAAACATATATATTATAACGACTTGTAACCTAAGGTCACTTACAGCCATGAGCCAAATCATTCCATACGGAAATATTTTAAGGACAAAAGATTTCTTCCAAACCATAAAAAAAAGGAAATAATTGTATTTGGCTCCCAGTACATATACCAAAGTACTGAAAGGTTCTTAAATGAAGCACATATTGAGAGTAAAAACGAGAAAGCAAAGAGCATCTGTACAACAGACAATCATCTTGGAAGTGGAAGATGTATCAAGGTCACTTGTAGACCATCTTCTTCTTGCCCCTTATTTCCATAATGACTTTAAGAATAATATACAGCACCCTCCACTGACCTACATAATCTGTTATTAAAATGTAAAATTTAAAGTGTCCCTTCCTCTCTAAAATGAAATGAGGATTTAGAGGATTGGCAGAGAGATCTGATATTAATTCAGACATATGCTTGGATTTCCATCCCATTAATGGACTGTGGGCTGAATGGAAATCTTTTCTTTGGCATTGATACATCACTTTAGTAGTGTTGCCAAGGATTATGATAATAAACCCAGGTCTACGAAAGATTCATCTCCCCACTAATTCTCTTTAAAATGTTCTGTGGGAAACTAAATATAGACGCTGCCATAATTAGCAAGACAAAGGCACAATTCAACTATTTTTGACTCACGCTGAAAGAGGAGCTAAGTATTGCTGGATCCACTCTTGATATTGGTTATTAGATTAAACGGAACTGTTCCTGCCACTGTTTGTTCCATAGGTTGTGCTTATTGTATTTCTTAAATAGTAATTGTTAAGGAGATCTTTAGCTTAAAGGAACAGGACGTTATTTTTTTTAACTATTTACTTATCATATTCATATAAAAAAAAAATACTTATTTGCTTTATGTGTATAAACAGTATATATATATATATATATATACACACATACACATAAAAGTATCACTATTCAGTCCCTAAAAATAGCCCATGTTCTATGTAACATAAAAAAGAATACTGTTTTAACATATAATCTAGTAACATTTTTTTTAACCCCTTAATGACAAAGCCCGTACATGTACGGGCTCAAAATGCATTGTTTTCAATGGGTTTAAGGACTGCCCATTGTCCTTAAGGGGTTAATTAGGTTTGATATAAATATTTTAATTGTTAGAACCTTTTTGATGTCACTGTTTACACCACCTGTGTCGGTTCTGGGACAATTTAAATATGATTTGAGTCCATACAGGATATCTTAAAATAAACTTTGGGCTTGGAAGACATGAAAAAAACCTAGTAATATTTTTTTTTATTGAAATATTATTTCAGACTTGTTAAATCTGATCTGATTTCTAATCTAGAAATATACGCCGAATGGAACGTTTAAGTCATTTTATCATTGCGGGAAAAAAGCATTCTGGTATGTGCCATGTAAAAAGCTGCAGAATGTGTTAATTGTGTAATACCTAATAAAACTTTACGCAGAGCAGCGGCCATTGCAAGGTTTGCTGGCGGCTGAGGTCAAATTAAGAACAGAACTCTTCATTATGTGTAATGTTTTAGGATCGTTCAGAGAGTAAGCTTCCCCGGGGATGGAAGGCAATGAGTAATACAGTTCACTTCTCATGCTTGGAAATTCATAGCAAAACCACTCGAATTTCTCAATTTATTGACTATACATCACACTGGTGTAACTGTTTGGCACCTTATGGTTCAAGGCTTTAGCAGAAACTGTATCTTCTGAGTTAAAAAGAAAGATTCATTCTCTTGTATTTTAATATAGTAATTAGAACCCAGTACTTTAGTACCGTACTAACTGTTTTGATGATGGCCATGTGAATGGTACCTTCTGTATTTAGTCATCTAAAGCCGCTGGTACTTCAAGGGTTAATCCTCGCTAATGCAATGCACTGCCTGGAAGGGTTAACAACCTGAATATTGTGGCTCATATGCATGGCTCTCACGGGACAACGCGATTCAATGACCCGTCTAGACCTTGATTGGTGTTAATTGTGGTGGAAAATGCATGGTTAAGATTCGGCTCCCTGGTTAAACTCTCAGATTCTAGACGGCGACCACAAAAAAGCTACACTGAAAGCAACAGAAAAGGACTTTAAATGAGGTGGGCAGAATATTACCCTGTCTATAGTGGTTACATTTGTAAACGTACGTTTTACACCAAAAAAATATTTTGTCTGAAAATGCAACAAAAAAAAAGAAACACAACAATGTGTCCAAGCCTTGTTTTGTGAATTGACTTGTGACTTGAATTGAAGTCCTTGGATAATATACAACATCGAGGTACGATTCGACCTTTCTTGACTTCAACCAATGGTCGGTGTTCTTTTTTTTTTGTGTGTGTTTTTACCCCAAAATATTGTTATGTGATGTACATTTTTCTTTAAGGTATCTATGAATAAACTGTATAGGTTGTACTAGTTAAAGTGTAAGCTGTATGTAAGTTTTGGGTGTCACCTAAATGTAACTAAAGCAAGAATGCAAAAATTGGCCTCTCTAGAGGAAAAATGTGTCCTGACCCTCGGCACTCAAAGGTTAATAGCATGGTGTATGCAATATTTTAACCAAGCATTGAAGTATTCCTTTAAAATGCTATTTTTTTGTCGAAGAGTCTATTTACTAAACTGCATGCGTTTGCGAGTTGGCAAAAAAATTCAACAAACCCATGTCAGCTCGACAAAGACCCAAACCACCAGAGCCAACTTTCGTAAGCACTTGCAAGACTAACTTTGACCTTGCATATACTTGTCCGCAGTAGAGTCGAGGTACAAATGTGAGTTGAAACTAAGTTCCAACCTGCAATCTAACCAATCTACTACCAATCATTATAATGTGACTTAGTTTGTAATTTAACAGTCTTACGTAGTTACTGTTTGAAAAAAAAATAGAACTTTTTTTTTTTGAGATTTTAGGAGAATCTCTACAAATATCGAGAAAATATGTAGTTATAACAAGACTCCGGCTCTACGACAACCACTTCACATTTACAGCTGTAGTAATATGTTGTTGTATCTTCATATGTTCTTCAGACTTCATTATTACTAAAGAAAGGTTTTTTCTTTCTAACTGGTGACATCACTTATTTAGCATGTTTGTGGTGAGACATGGTAATTCTGGTAAGGATAGAATCCATGATGCAGGCAAAATGATTTAGTCTACTGTAGGCTTCCCGTCACCAATTGACTCATAAGGTTTATCCAGCTGCTAAACCCTGATGTGATCATTTAATAGACACAGGCATCATTTTAAAATAAAGATTGCCTAGAACGTGTGGGTTATTGTGTCTACCCATTCTAATACACAGTATGGATATTTTTTCCCATATACGCTTAGGCTGTAGTGATCTAAGGACTAATTAAGAGCCATTTAAAAAAAAAATGTAAGTGCACTTTATATACATTTATACATTTATGTCGTTGTGTTTGTAGATTGTTTGTTCACAATGTCTCCAGCATTTTGTTTTTCATTACGTTTTGTATCCAGTGCTATGAGATTCGTAAACAAAATGTATAAACGGCTTACTTTTATAAATCACCAATATGTATCATAGAGCTGTACAATGGCTGGATGTAATATATATTTTATCATACAAGGAAGGCCTGGCTCACGAGAGCTTAAATTAGTTATAATTACGCAATAGGTAAATGGTAAGACTACGTAATAATTGCATTACATCTGGCAATGTATCACGAAGAGACGCTTTTCGGTAATTCTCATATTGCTCAGAGGTTCGGGCGGATTGGGATACCTCGGAAGACTTTGCATGTGGCACGCTTGTTGGTTCTTTAATGGGAACTGAAGGATCTGTTTAGAAGTCCCAGCAGGTCTCTTGCCACCTGGTCGCTGCGTTATTCCTTCATGCCGCTATATTCTGTCGTGTGTTTAATTTTCGCACTCCAGTGGCAGGTCACACGTCATGGTTTGATAGATCAGTAAAGGTGGCTGCACGACCTTTGGGGTACGTTATAATGTACAACGGTTAAAGTCCACATCTCCGCTGGTATCTTCTAGAGAGGGTTGTCTAGTGCTCTTTCCTTGTGGATTCCATCATTAAACCTTCACCTGTGGCAAACCTTTCTAAACATATCCGCTCGTACCTTCACCCGCTGAGCCTACATTACCCTGTCCACCAAAAGTCTACATTTTACCCTTTTTTGGCTGCTTTTACTATGTTATTCCAGCTACATCAACACAAGTAAAGTCTTAACTGAGCTAAGAAAGCCAGCAGGACTCGACATTTTATAAATGCAAAATCTTTATTGAGGCTTTTAAAAGCACAGCGACTCAAACTTTACTAGAACGTAGGAAGAGTAACGGGGGGCTCCATTCCGTGTGTCTGTTAACAAAAATATACGTCATGGGTGGAAACGAGCGACAAACCCTGGGGAACGTGCAGTCGGAATGGGCGGAAGACCACGCTGTGAACTCCATCCCCGTCTGCGCACGTGTTGAGTTACACAGCGGCCGGACTACAAGTTCAGAGAGGCACCAGTTACTTATATTTCAGCTGATGAGGTGCTAAGCAAGTGCAATTATTTTCCTAGTAGGAGTTTACTTTAACAGAATTGTAGTTTAACATCTTTCGGAAATGGTTTACAAAATGTAATTATTGTTAATGTCGCTACAGCCGGTGATGTATTCCAGTTTAAAGGGCAGCGGTGTCCTCCTGGACTTTTACTGCTCGCTAATGAATACTCCACCATCTGTTACAAAGCATTAGATCGGAAATAATAAAATATTATACATTAACTTACTGAAAAGAATAAGTCCCTTTTATGCAGTACCTTAAAGGCGTCCAGTGGTTTTTGTTTTTTTGGGGGGTTTTTGGTTCTCATTTTGGAGTCAAGAATATACCGTAATATTGTTTTCACGTCATTGGATTCCCTCATCTTTGTCTATTTACGAAGTTTCAAAAGTTTTCTATAATTTTTAACTGGTCATAGTTATGGCAAAAATGTTTCCATTCAGCAGGGATAATAATTTAGAAGCCGGAAGAGATTTGATGCATGTCCAGCTGATGTAGAAGGCAGATGTTTGAACATGTGCGTTGGGCAGAGAACGCAGGTAGTAAAATACCACACAAAAATGTCATTCTTCTGGACATTGCTGAGGCATAAGGGCATCCTCTGCTATTCCGTATCATCCGGAGACACGTATGATAAGGCCATATGGATTCTAGATATATAGAACGTTATTCTGGTTGTATTACTGTAACAATAGGAAGACCGCGCTTTTTATTCGTAATTAAGAATGTGGATGTTATAGAAATTAACACATTAGATATTTAAATACAATATAATAATAATGCATATATATCATAATACATTATATACTATTTTTTTTAGTCCTTATTTTTTTATGAATTAATGTCAGCCTTTTTCTCCAGCCCAGTATTTGTATCCTATCTCTGTTTTTACTCTGTTTTTCCACTGTACTTCTATCTGTCAACACAAAGACATTTAGAAGTGAGCTGCTTCCTAGTACAAGCAGCTTACACGCAGGTGAAGTAGATGGACGTGGGACATCGGCTCGTTTCAAACACACATGGACTGTGTTAAACGTTTTTATTCGGGGAGGTTACATTGACCCAGAATCGGATTACCAGAGCACGGGATAGCTTCTCCAATTTCAGGACTGTTCCTGGAAATCTGGGACGCGTGCTCCTAGTAATCGATGAAATGGTCCATTCGCAGGAGCATTCCTTTTGGTTGATATAATAAAAAGAGCACATTGCAAACTTTTTCTCTGTGTTCCCTGAAACTTTCATTTAACTTTGGTTGATCTGAAGCAACTTTTATATACTTAGCAGTTTTGTTGTTGCATTATTAAAGTTCCCTTAGCCTTCTTGCACCTTGCACATTAACCTGTCTAGCTTAAGCCTGGTGTCTTCATGAACTGCACATTGTTCAGGCACTCGATGGGTCCGTAGAGTCCGAGCCATCTCTGAAACAGTTCTCTATTGCATATTCAATAAAAATTGATCTTAAACCCGACATTCAGCCAAGTAGCCGAGCCCGTCCCTATGAACGAACACATAATGCTTAAATAAAAACCCGCCTCAGTGTGAGTGGGCTTATAGCCAGCTGCCACTTTTAAAAATCAATACCCTTTAATATATCTCCTCACGGCTCCGGGGATTTTGTCTATAATGATTTTATATATCTTTTTTTTACGTTTATTTGCTATGGACGTGTCTCTAAGCATATTAATAACACCCAAAATTGACGTTAATATCTTGCTATGTTTAGCCTTCCTTGTGCTCTTAATAAATAAATTGAGAAAATATTGGTACTGTTTAATGTTTACCTATTTATCCCATTTTAAATTTGCTTAAAAAAATTACTTCTTTCCTAACAAGAAAAAATATCCTTTTTTTTTATTGGTAACTTAACAGTTATGTCATTCACGCTAACTTTGTAGACGATTTCAAGTAAACAAGATGGCTTCCAAAAAAAATATTATAATAATATAATAATATACAATATTTAAATAAATCTAAAAATATTAGATAAAAGATTGATAGATCCGTCCTTGTCTACAGGTTAAGTTTACACGTATCCACTTTTAGTTTACTTGCAACTATTTTTATTGGGACCTTGTCTAATTGTATTAAAATGTACAGATTGATAATCGTCCATGAAAAGCCATTCCAGCATAAATCACATTTTTTATCAAAACCAAAACAGCCGCCGCAGTGTAGAATTTCTTATTTTTAACCGTATTTTTCCGTGAAAGACAACTCCTGTTATATTAATAAGAAAATGCTCCTTGTTAAACTGAATCCGGCTGAGAAAGAAATAAAAGACTCTGTATGAGCGGGTCTAAGCAGCGTGTCCCGAGCAACGTTTAAATTATTGCCACAATTTACTAGTCTTTCGAGACTTTTATGAAGTATAAATGTTACAAAGTAGATCCTCTCTGTAGAAAATTGATCCGTGCCAGCGAAAACACACGTTTTTGTTAACCCCTTTGATCGCAGCATCAGTGAGCTTGGTTATTATTTTTTCTCTGGTGAAAACCATTATCTGTATCTCATTTGCTTTATTGACTGTGTGCCTTTGGGGTTTTTCTGGCCACCTACCGCAGCCTTCTGGATTGAATACATTCAGCAAAAACTGCACCTGACCTAACAAAACATGCAATCCCTTATGAACATGTTTTTTGGTGTGTGCTTAAAATGTAATACGTTTTATTTAGCTTCATTTATATGGAGTGAAATAGTTATTAGACCTATAGGCAGGGGAGTGAGAGGGGTCCGACGGTGCCAGCTCATCAGTATGTTGTGCCTCAAACATAAACTGTGTTCTGTACTTTTGGTAGGTTGGTAGGTTCTAGAGGAGGGTATGATGTTCCTTTCACTTCTAAAGTCCTTATGAAACCATAGAAAAGTTCTCTGTAAATTAGCTTATTTTTATCGTGCTCCAAAAGATCTGTCTGGCATTCCATACATTAATCTATCTATCTATCTATCTATCTATCTATCTATCTATCTATCTATCTATCTATCTATCTATCTATCTATCTATCTATCTATCTATCTATCCATCTATCTATCCATCTATAGATATATATCTATCTATATAGATAGATATATATCTATCTATATAGATAGATATATATCTATATATATATATATATATATATATATATATATAGATATATATATATATTTAAAAAAAATAAATTAAAAAAAAATGTCGTTGCTTTAAACATCATAGATAGGAGCAGATAAGCTCCAAAATAGAACTGTGTTTATCATATAACTACACAGAGAAGCATGGGCGACTGAGGAGTAACAGATGCTCAGTGCTACTTTACCATGTATAACACAATGCATAAAGCATACATTTTCAGAATTGGGGTTTTGGCATCCATACCAGTCAATTGTTTTATCCACATTGAGTATGCGCAGTACACAACATCGGCTTCATATGCCCTACAAAGCAATGAGCAGATGATCTCCCCAACAGGCCCATGATCGCCACTGGCCACAAAAGTGGGACAGTGAGGCAGCTACCAGGGACACCAGGACACAAGGTCCCAATAAAGATAGTTGCAAACCAGGACTGCTCTGTGAAAACTAGTACTGCTGGGAGGTATATGTCAGAATATAGTGCAGGATTTCTCACCCCATGAAAAAATAAATGTCTATCATACAATTAAGGAGACCTAAAGGATCATTTAAAGGCATAGAGCTGGCTGCTGCATTTCAGAGGTCTCCAGGACTGTTATCAGACCAGAAGAAGGTATTTGTCAACATATCACTCCATTGTCGAATTGTCACCTTGTGTTGATTTGCTCTGTACATAATCATAACACAGTGTTTTACCATATGAACTGCAGTGTGTCCCAATTTTTTTTAACCCTTCACTTATTGCTATGTTGAAAAATCTTCAATTCCCAAAACAAATCAACCGTAGCAAGGTGAGAGGATATTCCCTTTTGACACCTGTTTTGGGAAATAACGTTTGTTTCAGATTTTATATATATATATATATATATATATATATATATATATATATATATATATATATGTATGTCCTTTGTTACTAAAGTTAGGAATGGGATGGTGTCAAGCATTACTGGAAAAAGTGATGAGGCATCACCGTCATTGCCTTTACTCTGATGAGCCCTCTGATTCCTTCTCCTTCACCATCTTAGTAAAGTAAAACGCGTCTATGATCATCATCCCTTTGATTTGCAACGTGTTTTGTGCAACACAAAGCTTCGTTGGCCACTGGAGAATGGCAATTCCCTCTTATCTTTTTATATCGTTTATTCTTTTTCCTACTGCACCTTGCAAACACCTAATAAATAAAAATAAGCAGTCACAAGAGTTCTTAAGGCTGTAATTTGAGCTGTTAAATTGCTTTAGACTACAAGTACAATATTTCCGTCCCTAGCGTGTCTTTGATGATCTCTCAGAGAACTGAATGAGTCCTTTACTAATTCTAATGTTCTGTTTTCATGGGAACTTGTAAATGTATCCACTGCTATTGTCTCCGCAGAGAGCGTTCAATCAGCCTTAAATGATTAGATATTGTTTGGAACTGTATTCTTTTGGCCCTACAGTTGCATATTCCTAAGCGCTGTTATTATGTATCATATGGGCTAGAATTAAGCTGAGTGCCATTGTTTTTATCCTCCCTTGTTAATTCACAGAGTGTTCTATTACAGCCGATTAAACTTGTAGATTTGGTTTGACCCTGTGAGTATTAAAGGACTAACTTGCCTTGTCACCCTTTGGTGACATCTGATGTGTATGCATGTCACATAATGCCAGCAGTATACACATCAAGTCGGAAAACAAGAACTGTTTTGGGCAGGTTGACAGCTGTAGAAGACAACCTGGGAGCACCAGCTCCAGCCAATCTATTTTAGCTAATCACATCCATTCTGTTGGTCTTTCCGGGGTGTCAGAAGAAGTTTTTCACCATGAGCATAAAGTAAAACTATTAAAATGTTTGTCAATATATTACTAACAATAAATACCCGGTAACTTACATAATACAAACTTAACGGTCATTAATGTGCTCCTGGAATTGTTTCTGAATATAGATCGGGGGGGGGGGGAATGATTTTTCGGTCAGTTCAGGTTTCCGGGATGTTCTAGAATGAATACAGGTGGGTCGGTGAGTATCCACAACGTAGTAGACCTGGAAAACGGCTGAACGGTAGCACTCCTATAACAAAATGTGGCATTCTAAACTTAGTTTCTAGTTCTGTTGAATGTTCAATGCCTTCCTAGGAATCATTTCTTGTTCATGCGAGACTGTACCTCAGGGAATGCCTGGTTGTCATGTCTTTGTTTTTTGTTATCAAACATTAAGAGAAAAAACAAATGACAGATTTTTTTGAGAATTATTGGCGGTACATGCTAGAAACGTCAGTAAATATATTGTGTAAGTGGAACAGCACCTTTAAAGATCAGAAGCATGCATGTCATGATTTGTACAGCGCTGCCGAATATGATGGCACTATATAAAACAATAAATAATAATAATAACAACGATTTCACTTTTGAAAATATTTTCAGTGCTCGCAATTTACTTGAATACGCACCATTTATTCCGTTCCAATTAGTACTAGCTGGATAATATTGGTGGTTAGAACACTTGGAACTAAATGTATTGTGTTTTTTCCCAGTAATCATTGTACAGATGTCATATTTGGCTGCTGCCCACAGAAACACAGTTTGCCAGTCACAAGTTATTGCTGGAATGGGGAGCTTGCTAGCTTAAGGCAATCCTTTTGCTGACAAACTAACGTATGTGATATCAGCTCTCCCCAAACCTATACTATCTGTAAGATCAAACATGTACAGTGACGTATCCTGACATAGGCTCACTAGGCGGGATCCCTTACTGCCCATCGGGGGGCAGATTGCTCTCTGGGGCGATCATGTCTCCTGGTATCCTGTTGCGCAATGGGCATTTACAGCTGGGCTATTTACATTTTTGGGTTGTAGACTGCACTAAAAGGCGCTGTGTGCCTTTAAGACACGGAGCGCCGGGACATGACGGGATCATCATGTAGCATACAATATTTAATCTAAAGGTGGCCAGGAGGCACTTCTCCATCTTGCCAGCCCTTCCCTAAACTGGTCCCCGTTTCTTTACTGGTACAGAAAACTAGGTTTAAGGGGCTTTGACGTTTATTAGTTTCTATACAACTGAATATGAACCATGATTGAGAGGGAAATGGCATCTTTCTTTACACTCAAGGTATTGATTTGTGCTAAAATAAAGATTTCAGTTCTGGCAATAAGTGGTTATTGATTGCTTTTGTAATCTTTTGTATTGTCTATGCCTGCAATGTGCTGAACAAGCACAGTATTCATTTAAAGATGTTTATTGTTGTTCAGTACAAGAGGCTTCGTTTCAAAGTCCGCTGTGCTCCCTCTAAGGTGAACAATAACGTATTGTATCTTGTGTGGAAATATTTCTTTTTTTTAAATTTTCTATTTTTTTAACTCTACGAGTGCTGGACTCCCCGCCTTAGAATGGACACTGGTTATACACAGACATTGTATCACCTAATGAATGAAAAGCCATCAGCACTTTTTGGGTTAGTAAAATGAACCTATTTTAAACAAAATCTAGAACACTGCGAAACGTGTAAAGCCTCTTATACCGTATCTGTAACATTACCAGCTAGTGATTTTGTTTTTAATACGGCCTAACTTTGTTGGACTTTTATGAATGTTAACAAAATTTGCCGAGGAGTGACACCAACGAAACAAACTAAAAGAAGCAGAGGGCTCTGAATTTTCATTTGCATTTTGTTGCCTTTTCACTCTCTCACACTCATGCTCTTACACGCTGTCATTCACTCTCTCTCACTCTCTCTGTCTCATGCTTTCACACTTCTGTGTCCTTTCCTGCAGCTCCGCTTCTTCTCTTGCCTCTTTTTGTTCGGATTTTATTTTCTTCGTCTGCTCCTTCCCTTTCTAAGCTCTGTTAGCCAGGCCTCCTGGAGCATTTCTGCAAAAGGGTTGAGCCTCCACGATCCTGATTGGAGAAACAGTGGAGAGCTTGACCACATGTCTCCACCCTTTGCCGGAAGTATTCAGAGAGACCAAAATAATGCACATGGAACTGTCTCCAATATTCTGGCCTCTTGGAGTACTTTCGCACAAGGGCCTTGGCACGCACCAGACAGACAGCTTGTCCCCATTCCTGCAATCAGGGGAGAAGGGGTGCATGGAGGCTTCACCCTTTTCTGGAACCGCTCTGGGCGGCTGGTTGACCAGGGAGAAGAAGACAAAGAAAGAAGACAGAAAGGCAAAAAGGCAACAGAAAAGTAGATGGGGACACAGGTGGAAAAGGTAGGGAGACGTTGAGAGAAAGCATGAGAGAGATTGAATGAGAGTGTGACAGAGCATGAGTGAGGGCGAGCGACAACAAATTTCATTTCTGAATGGAAAAAGCCCTCCGAATTCCGTCTGGGGCAGGAAACGAAATTCATGTCCAAAAGAACTAAACATGAAGTGTGTCCGAAATATTTTTTGTCCATTTGCACAACTCTACTGCCTAGTACCTATTGGTGTGTAGTTAAGGTTAGGTATTTGACAAGTAGGATCTAAGTGCAAAACAAGTGTGCAATCTTGTTCAAAGATTGAAAAACTCAATTGAATGTCCTACAGTTTAATAATTTGTGTCATTTGATTGTTTAGTAAGAGTTCGATATTGCTTTATTCTTCATATACACCCACATTACAACACTGCGTATATTGCTTCCATCAGATACTATAGCAGACCAGCCTTTTTGGATTACATTTAAGACTTGAACCTGAAATATTGTTATCCCGAAATGGCACCAATAACATCTCATGTAAATATAGGCAGGCAGAAAGTAAAAGGGTTTCAGGCATCGGAGACGGTTATCAATTTATTCTGCTAAAATTGTCTACCCAGGTGGCTGCCTGAAGTGTTAATCTTCAATTTCCCTGTTTCAATATGCTGGGTGTGAACACACGGTAATTAGAGGTGATTATCTAACAGAGAGCGTGCCAAAAGACGTCATCTAGCTGTCTACACAACACAGCGCGACAGGCAAGCGCTCTCGTTCTTCTTTAAAGAACGTCTCTAGAATGCCTCCTCGTGTGAAAGAACGTTCAAACGCCGAATTCCGCTCGAATCCGACAAACGTCCTAATTGCTTTTAATAGCTTTTATCTAAACAGCTCATCACGGAAACGTAGTTAGGGACGCACGATAACTGTCACCTGGATCAGAGATGGGCTCGTACATTTGTAACCGGCGTGGCTGGTGGAAATAATGTTCCTGTACTTATTTCCAAAACTATATTGTATATTTTCCATGCTGTATATATATTGGTTTTAAAAATTATCTTTCTGTTAGGATGGTAATGAATCATTCTGTTTGTGTTTTTAAGTTAGGAAACACTCCGTATCCATTGCACATAGCCTTAGGGAATGACGAGGTATTGTTGATTATTGTTCTACAGCTGAGGACGGTATGAAAGAGATCAGGTTATAAAGCGAATATTGTTCTGACTGATAGGGCAGTTATGGTGATAGGGTGTTTATTGCCGTTCTTCACTATAGGAGCGATAATGAGCTCAGACGTAATGATAAAAACATAGTTTTATTGTCCTACATCCTTTACTTCCTGCTATGCTCCCGGCGGATCCTCCTTGCAGCCATACGATATTGTCATTTATATTTTTGTATATGAAACCCGATAGAATAGAACCTGGCAACGAAGGAGAGAAGAGAAGGAATGTGAGAGACACTTTACAATACATAAAAGGCACACAAACAAGAGCGAAGTTTATTTCAAACGTTATTACAAGAAGAGTACATAGCGTAACGCTAGAGGCTGAGAGACACCGCGGCCTAAACCATCGGCCAGCCCCACGCTTTGGCTTAATTGCACGTTAGCCTTTTTAAAGTCAACTCCCTGGCACTCATTTCACTTTTTTTCACTAAAATGACATAATTTGATCTTGTTATTATTGCCCTTTTAACCAATTGGGCAATAGATGTGCATTGTTCTCCCTTTGACAATCAAAGAGACACAAAGAGCCTCAGAAAGCCAACTGGATCAGCAGGTATTAATCATATTCCTTCTAGAATGTTCTGGATGGACAATGATCACGTCGTACCAGAGGCTTGCGAATGAATAATGGCGATATTGTTGTGATACAAGCCTTTATTGTGCTGTGTTTTTTGTCACCACATAGAAGGTCATAGTAATTGTGACATGTCGACCTCTACAGTTTCCTCGTTTATAATGTCCGGTACGCCCCTGGAGCGTTACTTACAATAACTGTACGTCGCATACAATATAGAATCTGTTTTTAATGAATGAAGTGATTCTCTGCATGTTGTACTGAAATTTGCTTCAGACCGGGACAAAGAAGGTGTTTATGATGGTCATAATACTATACTTTGATGTGTGGCCAAAAACTCTTTGCACACCTTCAACATAATGATAATGACATCAAACATATGAACGTTGTGAAAGATCTGCACCGACTCTGTAACATATTAACCATTCATTCGCTTATCTCAAAGTAGTTTATTAATTATGATGTCATCAGACAGTTAGACCTAACCTGAGCTGCCTCTTTATCATTTACGGTGAGGCACTTTCTCAACCGAGCGCATAATCAATAATATTATAATCAATAATATATAATACCTGCACCTAATATATTTATTTTCATGGCCGGAATCAATTCAGATTACTCTGCTGTACAATGAGAACCGAAATATGACCTAATCAATGATTTCGCTAAACTTTAGCTGGAACACACTGCTGACATTCTTTATAAAAGTAATTTTCCCTCACATTTTAAAAATCTCTTTTTTCAACTATTAAACATTTTTCTCCTGACGTTAAGATGGTTAAACAAAAACAGAAGGGAACCCACGGATATAAGTGCTGTGTTTTAAATCCACGTGGAATAAATATGGTTACAAAACCCAGGTTAATAGCAATCAGCTAATTTGGGCTATTATGGAGAATCTGTCGAATGCACAAAAAGGCTTTTTTTTCTTTATTTTAATATGCATTTTTCTAAAGTAGGAGTGTCCGGGTGGACAGGCTTTTCTTTAAAGTCTAGTAAGCTCTAGTAAGGACTCTACCGAAGTTAATCCGCATCCTGTTTTTTTTTTTTTTTTTTTTAAATATGACCGGCTGCTGCATGGAAGCTGCAGTCAAAGTCATTTGCGCTTTTTAGATTTTCATTTTAGATTTCCCAGAAAATCTCATTTTTTCAAAGGGAAACGAAAGAAAGCCCTGTTATTGACACCTAAATCTAACCATACACAAGTCTGCTAACTGGCCCGACTCCTGGCATATAAAGGGTTTAAGGAGGTGTATAAAATTTAGGGAGTTTAGCAAGGTATAGAAATATGTCGCTTTGGTGTCTTCAGGGGAGGGAAAGATTTGGCACTTGCTTCCCCACCTTGATTGACCACCGCCTGACGGGGTCGCTTCATTCAGACTACGTCCCTCCTCATGGACAGGGCTAATATTTTGCCCCTACCCTCAATTTCTGTAGGCTGTTGCCTGATGGCGCCTCCCGCGTACCTGCATTGGCGCCGATTGCATGCTGCACAAGTGTAAGAGCGTACATGTGTTTTATAACACGCCTAGCGTATGTATGGATCGCACGTTGCATGGAGAGCCCAGGGCGGTGCATTCCTACAGAACACAGGGGTCCTCCTGAAGCCACATATGGTAAATATTTAAGTGTCTTTTTATTCTTTTTCTAGCCTTTTCGGCTAGCACGCTGTACAGATTCATTTGGACACTGTTACACATAGGACATTTGTTTTGTGTAGGAGAGAAACGTGCCGTAGTAAGTACTAAAGATATTGATTAGAAAATATTTGAATAATTCAATGCACAATAATTCCCCGCATAATAATAATAATTTATTATATTCTTATTTGGGGATTCAGTAATTCTTCTGATGCTGTTGTCCGCCAACAGGGTTCGTTTCCGGCCAGATATATGGAGACGGTCTCTGACACCTTTGAGTTTGTGCCAGCAGCTTGTAACCGAGCATAACTTTCGCCTCTGGGACTGTCAGTGTGATCCGTTAGGTGACAATCATTAATCTCCCACACATTATCGTTATCACATTATGTTACAACTGGTTTCAGACGCATGTGGTTAGTAAATACGTGTAAAGTAGGTCTATATCGTTTAATGATTGTAAGATTGTGACCTTGTTTGAGCCGGGCCGTCCTCACCTGTTGTTTTAAGTCAAATTGTTATGTTATACAGTATACTACTTGTTATGTCCTCTATTATAACACAATGAATAATAATAATACTGTGAAATGTTAACTTTAAATTAATAACAATTTATTACATAAATTCGTAACTGCAAAACAAGAACCATTAAATAATGTTACTATACTAAGAGGGTGGTAGACAAGTGGAACAGCCTCCCATCGGAGGAGGCTAAAACAGGGAGGGAACTTCACAAATATATATGGGATAGGCATAAACCGATCCTGAATCTATGGCCAAGGACTGATTATGGTCTGAGTCTTTATATCAGGAAAATGGGTAGATTAGATGGAGCGACTGGTTCTTAACTTTAGTCAAATTCTATGTTTCTATATAATGAAAGGGGCAATAGGGCAATAACACCAAAAAAAACCAACAACCCAAAAACCATGAAATCTCTTTATTTCATTTAAAATCCGGAACAGAGTGATGTCTAGGGCTGGAAATACAGCTTATCTTCAGACATGCTTTGGGTTGTTTGTTAAGGTGTGTTTACTTAATCTTAAAAATATCAAAGGATCCGGCATTGCAAGGGTTACTTTTAAAATCTTAAATGTCAAAATATAATTTTCTACGTTTGTTCCTCCTTCATAGGTTTAGCTGCTGATCTCCATTACTGAAACCCCTCTTGTAATTTACCAGGATATCCTTGTAGCGAAGGGAGCGATACAAAGTATGTTATTTCAAAGTCCACTTTTGTAGCAATGCTGATATAGAAGAGAACACAGAGGATGAAGACGGACTGTTAAAGAAACTTTAAATTAAATATTCAAAAAATATTTAAATTAAATCCCTCCCTCTTTTGTGTCTTTCCTGCCATACATAAATGATGATATCAAGAGATAAATTGCAAAAAGCTTAGTGTGTTTATAGCTGTGTGTGCTAGAATTCCGAATGACAGCTGGATAAAATTATGCTGTGATGTCATCAGAAAGGATTTATTTCCATGCTGTAGAATGTATACACACAGTATATTTATATACTGTGCGTATATATATATATATATATATATATATATATATACACACACACAGTATATAAATATACCTATATATATATATTATAATATCTATATCGTTGTCGTTACTGTTATATACAGGGCTGAAGGACTGGAAGTGGAAGGAACAGGGCCGGTAAGAGTGGCACATTTATTGTTTAAAGTTCATATGTTTGTGTTGTTTTGACTGGGAACCGGGTTTGCCGGCCGGTCCATCGTTGGCTAAGGAGAAAGCTACTGTTTAGTAAGTCTCGTAAACAGCAGTTGCTTCGGTGGCTTTAGTTTTGGTTGTGAATCTTGAAGCTACAATTGTGAAATAATCATTGGGGCTCTGAACTCCTCACTGAGTAGCAGCCCTAGAGGTATCCTGACAAGGGCCATACCAATATATAAAATATATTAATATATTGTTTTGCTATGAAATATACACATATTTGTACATTAATTTTCCAAATGAACAGACGCACCTGTGGGGAATCATCTACATTGGAAGGCCTTGCCTTGAGCTTTAATAGCAGGCGATGTTTAGAAGCTAGCTGATTACAGCAAATGCATTTGGAACCTTCTGAATAAACATCACAGAAAGAGAGTGTGACGGAGCTACGTCTCCATTCCTTAATGCCTTTTACTCCGCAATCTACATGGAACAACCAGGGAATAATGCATTTTCATTGAAGATCAGTAAATGAGCGCCGGTCGTGGCTGTGCGGATGAATGATGATGACTTGCCGGTGATGCAGACATGTCATACGTGATAGAAACTGCACACATGGGTATTACAGGCAAACAATGGTTTATTGATCGGTGGTAGAGTCTTTGTTGCTTTTTTAATGATTAGCCGATGGTACAGACAGCAGGGTCCCTCTGCGTGAGACAAGCTAATACCCCTATGTGTCTCGGCCCTGGTGCTTGCCTACAACAATGTTTATGCAAGCAGTCCAGGGGTACTTAACAACAAAACATGCCCCGGGCAAAATTAAATACTGGTCTTTGATGTCTTATACGGTGGAATATTTTCGAGTGGATTGATCTCCTTTTTGGTCCACAAAAATCTAGGTTGGGAAATGCTTAGTGAAAGTACGTGATGGTCCCATATAACACAAACGAAATATCTTATGTAAAGGGTTTCTGAGAATATGAAACTCAGAGACCCATGGAATCATGGTACAGTTTCTGCATACAGATATATTACTGTAATGTATTTGTTTTATATAAATTAATAGTCATAAATATTGCATTTTTTTCAGTTTCCTTAATTCGTTTATTATTTTTATTGTGATATTTTTTTTTTTTTATAATTATTATTTATGAATTGAAGTCATATCACTTATACGGTGCAGGCCTTTTTCTTCTATTTCGTTTCCTAGCACATTTGAGTTGTAAGTTTGGTACGATTCTAGGTCTTTTTGTTGCAGCTGACACAGCACCTCATCATAAACATGATTTTAAAAAAAATGATATACCCAACATCCAAAAAATAAACTAAAAATGCAGTATTTTCCGCATTTCCTTGTAGATGTAAATGTATAGGGGCTTCTGTGGCCCCAGCCAGCTCCAGTATAGATTGAACCAATACCGGCATGATCTGTAGGCAGGAGTAGATGGTAGAGGTGCTGTAGACAGATCCATATGGTGAAGTAGGCATGGCAGGGCAAAGACGGCAACCACCATATGTGAAAAGGCTTGGTCTAGTCATATAAGAGCAAGGGTTACTGCAAACCTTTATGGTCAAGGAATATTTAGCTTTACCTTGTGCCAAGGTGTGTAATTTAATAAATAAGTGTTGAAATATACCTGTCCTGTCTGACCAATTCTTAACACAACTGGTGGAGAAACAGTGGGTGGTTATATGAAAAATATGCAATTGACAACAGCCCAAAAACGTGAATGCTGGTAATTTTATGCGAGAGGTCTCTGCATGAGACAGAAATGACATATCTGCTTTAATGACGTGTTAAGACATTGTATGCATTATAGTTAGACATATGTCCTCTTTTATTATTGTAAAGTTGCTTTAGATTTAAAGTTACTAACTTATTTGTCACATATTTTGTATGTATGTATAGGAAAATATATACATTTTTTTGATATTCAAGTGCATGTTGAAAGAAAGCAGGATACAAACAATAAGAGACGACAATAGACACTTCAGCAGAGACAAGTTGTCAGAGAAATGCAACGCTAACCAAATGATGCGCACTCAGTGATATAGAAAGGCACATCGTATATCCCGAATGAGAGTTAATGATGCTGGAACAATGATTTGATGGCTGATGTAGGGCTGCTGGAAGGATCATTATGGGTATTTGGTGGATTTATAACATTCCTGTGTTTTTAGGTATATTGCAAAACGAAAATTGGATTATTTATTTTGCTGTATTAGGATCAATTGGTAGATACTCACTACTGGTTACTGAATTACGTGAAAGAGGTTAAACTCAGCCTGTGACTGATACATTTTGTTCAGCAGTCGGGCTCTGGGGCTCCCTCCCCCAAAACACTTCCCCTTCTGCTCCTTAGGGGAGGGGCACAGCTGAATTGTGGGGGCGGGGCTTGTACTCAGTGCTGCCATCTGGAATTTTCAGTCTGGGTCCTCACCCATTCATAATCCATTATGTTAATCCCCCATGATACCCTCATTGTTAAAAAAAGAAGCCATTTAATATAAATGCACCTGTCTTCCCACAGGACCCCTTGCCTCAAAAGGAAACAACCCTTCTCCAAGGGCCGTATAACAACCCTTCTCCAAGGGCCGGATAACAACCCTTCTTCAAGGGCCGTCAAGTCCTTACTGTTAAAAAAAAAAAAAAATGGACCAGTAGTAAAGTACTCAGAAACTCTCCGCTGAAATCCGAGCGACTCAATCTCGGCGTCATTTCATTTGATCACCTGCAGAAAAGTATTATACAACTCCCATAAAATCTAAACTGTCATTAAATAAAAAGAAACATCTGTTCTTCATCAATCCTGAACTGCTGCTGACAGCTATAGCGGGGGAGATTTAGTGTAGCGAGTGGACAGTACGTCTCATTAGTATTCTGGTCGCAGGTGCCTGGGGGAAGTACGAGAGCCACTTGGCTGGCTAAGGGTTCTTGATACATTAACCGAGGTGCTTGGAAAGCTGCTGATTCTGGTTGGGAAAAAAAAGCATGCAATCTCAAGTAGCATTTACAATATTATATGCTTCCCTATTACCAGACGCACTACTTACCGCTGCTTTAAGAATTCCCTAACGTCTGCGGTTCTTTGAAATTCTTGTTGAAGGGCTTTTGCTATTATGTATCTGTTTAAATATGGCCGCCTCGAATGAGCAGAAAGAACAGGTGCAGGTGGTATGTTTAAAAAATAATTGATTAACGTGTCAACATAAAACCTCCAGCTTTTGAGTGAGATTAGACATGCATGGTTAGTGTCATTTATGAGTGTAAAAAGGGCCAAATTGAAATAATGAGATACAGCTCGCAAACATACTTTCTTTCAATACATAAAACATCACGAATGTATACAAAAGGAAAGGGATAAGACGAAACCTAGAAGTATATTCATGAAGACACATAAGGATTGTCACATTCTGGATTATCCCCAAACCTACTTTTTACACCCATGTACAGCAAATTGATCATGTCCTTTTCCTTTCAATAGAAGTAGTTATCTACTATGTTTTAATACATTCTGTATGTGAAGGATCCCACACGTTTAAAAAATATGTGATTGCCTATAAGCCCCAAAGCTAAAACAATTATGGTCGAGGTAGGGATTTGTATGTGTGTGTGTATATATATATATATATATATATATATATATATATATATATATATATATAAATATATGTGTGTGTGTGTATCTATGTCTCAAAACCCTAATTAACAGTCCCCCTTTATCAAACTACAAAAGGTTAGGGGGAGTGTAGGGGATAAGTAGATTGTTTTCTTTTCTTTTTCACAAAAAGTATTGTTGGTTCATGGGACGGCCATCTAGCCATCTAAAGGAAGATGGATGGGCAATGAAAAAGAGCATTCCGAGCATGCTTGGGTTGAAAAAAATGGCAAAGGCTTCAGAATGAGTAAACTAGATGGGGTTTTACTGCAAGTCTATGATCTGTGGTTCATGGTTTTTACGCTTGGCAACCTGTTTTATCCCTGACATGGGTAGAGCGATGTTCTATATGCGGTAATCAGTAGCCTCCTCTAAAGATGCACGAAGATCTTAAATATAAGTATTCTTTTCTTGCTCTAATTTAGTAGCCATCTTTAATGGATATAATGAAAGGTGTATATTGCGACAGCTGTCAGGACACAGCTTGCTTAACTCCTGGAATAGATCAGCTTTGGTATTTCAGCAACATGCCTGTCCAAACATTTTATTCATCGCTATTAGAAATGTTTTGATGTAGGTTAAATAGGTAGTAATCGCACCTCCGTGAAAAGCAAACAGAATTCTGTTTTCGGCTCACAAATGCCTTTTTGAGGATTAAAAAAAATACAATAAAAACAAATTGTTTATGTCTAAGAGTTTCAAAAGATCCGTTATAACATAAAAATGTGTTGGAGGTTTTGAAGAAAACAATAACGGACGGATCAGCTCTGAGGTTAACACAGACTCCAATATAAAGAACACCTTATGTCTTCTCCTACATGGTAACATACTGAGCTATAAAATAAAAGGTTACATAAAAATATGAAACGTCCCCCTGCATTTCGGGTGTCCAAAACAGGCTGTCTAATAGAAGGGCAGTGACGGCGCCGTGGCTACATGCCCACCTTACATGAACAACCACCCCATGGAGCTCAGCTGCAGAGCATTGGGAGGTGGCCATGTGGGAGTCTCCTCTGCAACAGTGGGGCAGCTAGGTGGGACACTGGAAATGTGCTTGAAAATCAGGACTTCCTTGCAAATACTAGGATTGTTTGGAGGTATGCAAAGATATACTTGTGAAAGACAACAATTCTATGATCAAGCTAAGAGTAAATGAACGCAATCATACATAAGTAATGTGTACAACAAGCACGGGGAAAGCAGCATCCAGATGGGGTGAAAATAAATTACTTGCTTGAGCTGACAGCATTTGTATGTTTTTAATCAGGAGAATTTCTACCGAAGAGACTATTAAAAAAATTATATCCATTTTTGTAAAAGGGAAGATTTATATAGGAACACAGAAAACAACTTGGTCATGCATACTGTACATGTTTTTATTATGTGAAAGAGAATGTAGGGATTTATGTCACACTCCAGATGGAGAAATCCAAAGCTGGGGCAGAGCTGGATAAACCTATACGCTATACGCTATACGTTATATGCTATAGTTCATTCTTCACTGACGATCTCTAGAACCCATTTGTTTGCGAAATGCTGAAAAGAATCCACACCTTCATAATGCTTCCCACCAAAGGCTCAACCAGCGTTTAGATAAGGCTATTCTTCTGAGAAATAAATATGAATCAACCCTTTTAGAGAAGGGCTCAGCTGGTCTGATGGGATTATGTCTCATGCTTACCCCACCAATGACGAATGCCTATTTTATAAGTATTTTATTATTTATTATTTTGTTACAATACAATGCATATTAAAGTATTTACCTTCCTAAGACACTGCAGGGTATCGTGCATACTGTAGGACTTGCCCTGGCGCTGGTGATAACTATAAGCTTGTGATTTACATGGTGATTTATATTACATATATCTATATTACATATAATATTCACATGTACAGATACTATCGGGGAAAAAAACTTATATATACTAATTATTATAGTTCAGCCATAAATGACCATAACGGAATGTTAAAATCAGAGTATAATATTTGAATGTATCCTGTTTTTGTAAGATGCTCATCTCTGTAGTCTGTATATACAAAAAAAGCACATGTTGAAGTTCTCGAGAAGCTCCCGCTGAGTGAATCCATAAAGTTATGCAAGGATTACAAAGCTTATTTTCAGACATAACTAACCCTTTTACAGCTTAGAAAGGGCATGCGTCTGGGGTCTGTCTCCTCTTTTTCTTTTTTCCCTTTAACGGTGAAATGAGTTTGAACAGCTGTGATACAAGCCTGTTGCGGCTTGGGAATGGACGGCACCTGTTAAAGGTGTTCAAAAGCTTTCTAACTTTCAGACATTCTATGAAACCAACGCATGAAGTCATGAAAGAGATAGAAATACTCATATGCGTATTAGACGTGTGCATTTGGATACATACAGATTACAAAATTCTGTGATTCGTACGAAGCCCTGAAAAAGAGGCCAGACCACCCCAAAAATCACGGGAAAACGAAGCAAAAAGCTCAGAATTTTCATCGGAAATTTATAGGCCCAGATCACTCACTCTCTAATTCTTATTCGCTCTCTAAATGTTTCCCAACCACCTCCCCCCCTCTTCCTCTTCTATCACTCTCCATCTCTTCTATCTTCATCCGCATTTCCGTGGACGTAACCCGACGGGAATTTCTGTCAAAATGGCGGCACTTGCAGTGACATAAAATATCGATCAACCCGGATCAGCCTCTGTTTATTTCTGAGATCTAGGAGTAGTTTTTATTAAAGACCCAACTTGTTCACCAAATGCAAAAAAAAAAAAAATACAGCAATCCTAATATTAACAGTGTAACAAGTGATTCTAAAATAAAGCAAGAAAAATGTTTAAAAAAAAAAAAAGGAATAAATAGTAAATTGGACATAATTTATTTTCAGAACACGTACTGTCTCTTTAAATGGAGTCTGCCCCAAAACATATGAAAAATACAATATCTAAATCAAATCCGCAGCAAAGGCTGCTTAAAACATGGACGTTATCGTCGTTTGCTCCCTGTGTATTTTCAGGGAGCGACATGATGCATGTGTTATACATGTTCTCCTTTACTTGGTGGAACTGAAGATAACCGATTTACAGCAGGTGGAGATATTTAAACGCTTAATTTGTTACTATCACAAAAACACATGGTTTGTGTTTTGGGAATCACAGTACAATAAGCGAACACACAAGGCGATGACATTGATGAAAAATGGGTAGAGTAGATGGTCCAGGATGGATCTGCCATCAAATTCATTGTTTCTATCTTTTTGATATTAACCCCTTAACGACAATCCCCGTACATGTACGGGGTTGCCGTGCAACGGGTTAACGACAATGCCCGTACATGTACGGGCTGCCGTTAAATAGCTGCAGCGCCGCGATCGCGGCGTTTTCGCCGCGATCGGCGGCTTTGCAGCATCCACGGAAGCCTCACAAGTGAGGCTGACCGTGGATCCGGGGAGGGCAGCCCTCGGCAGCCCTCCCCGGAAGAAAAATGGCCGCCGCCGCACCGATCATCAAAGATCGCGGCGGCGCCCGGCTAAAACTGCTTAGGAAGCGATATGAATCGCTTCCTAAGCATAAATGGTGTTACTGACATGCCTCGATATCGAGGCATGTCAGTAACACTACCCCCCGACCCCCGATCGCCTTGTGATTGCTCCGAGGAGCAACCACAAGTGCCATCCTGTGAATGACGTTGCCGTCATTCACAGGATGGCATTAACAATAGAAATGAGTTCATAGAGGGTCTATCCAGACCCTCTTGAGAACTCTCGAGCTCCTCCTGCAGGTTGAATGCAGGTACTGCATCCAACCATGCAAGGTCAATGGAGCCCAGCTCACTAGTGAGAGTGACTAGTAAAAAAAAAAAAAAAAAAATAAAAAAAAAAATAAAAAAAATTAAAAAAAAAAATTTAAAAAATGTTTCAAAAAAATGTCAAAAATATGGTAACATGTAAAAATCCCCACTGTCACCAAAAAAAAAAAAAGTTTTTAATAAGCAAGTCCTAAAATTTTTACAAAATATGTCCTAATATCTTTACAAAAATTCCATTATGGAAAGAGTTAAAATATTGGCATTACAAATGCCCATAGGGTGTCTAGTATTAAAAAATATATGATTTGATGGGGTAAATTGAATTGGCCGGGTTCAAAGATGTCCCAAATATGGGACATGGGGCAGATGTCTAAATGGCAAAAAAATACACACCTCACAAAGGCGGCCTTTTACCTCCCAAATAACCCTACAAACCCATGCATGTGGGGTATCGCTGCGCTCAGGAGATGTTACTGAACACATATTGGGGTGTTGTGTGACACGGACATACACCAGGAGCGATAAATTTATACAACATGTGTGAAAAAAATACAAAAAGAATTACTACCATAAAGTTTCACAAAGGGTAGTGGTAAAATTAGTGCATTGAAAGGGTTAAAATACCAGCATTTCAAATACCTTGGGGTGTCTAGTTTTTAAAAATATATGATTTGATGGGGTAAATTTCATTGGCCGGCTTCAAAGATACCTGAAATGGCACATGGGGGGAAGAATTACCAGATTTGGAAAAAAAGGTTTTGAAATGGCAAAACGCTACCTGTACTTATTGCCCCATAACGTGCAGAAAAAAGCAAAAAAACATAAAAACATTGGGTATTTCTAAACTCAGGAAAAATAGTAGAATCTATTTAGCAGGTTTTTTCATTCGTTTTTGCAGATGAGTAAAAGTTTTCTGTTTAAAAAGTGAGAAAAAGTAATTTTTTAACAAAAAATCCCCATATTTTATCATTTTTTTTATAGTAAATTAGATGATATGATAAAATTAATGGTATCTAAAGAAAGCCCTGTTTGTCCTGAAAAAAACAATATATAATATGTGTGGGAGCATGAAATGAGAGAGAAGAAAATCACAGCTAAACAGTAACACTGAAAAACGTTAAAAGAGCCATTGTCCCACAATATACTACGAGTAAAAACCCCTATTGTCCTTAAGGGGTTAATGAAAAAAAAAAGGAAAAATAACACTTACATCAAACTTATCAATTTCAGACCATTTACAATTAAAAGTGTTAAAGGGGACAGCAAGATCTCAAGCCAATTACTATAATAAAACACCTGTCATCTCCGAAATGGGTCCTTCAGACTGCTAGCTAAGACGGCTCGCCTTCTCGGTTAAAACAGGCAGGTTAAATAGTAATTGCATGAATTTATGATTCTTTTTATTACGCAAGCCGTGAATAAAGTATCCCATCGACAGTTAAGAGCATCAGTAGTTGTAAGTTTGAGTAATACATGAATGAATAGCTTTACACAATGCATGGAAAATGGGAAAGGACTTGAGGATGTTCTGATATTCTTATAATAGTGTGATAAAGTAACAAAACTGGGATATTTGTAGAAGTATAAAATACACTCACAAACAGTGCCAGCACAAGCAGCTCTTTAAAAGTCGAAAAATGTTCTTTCCATTGGTTTTCGTTTTTGAACGCTGAGAGGAGCGTTTTTGTGTTGGGCTGCGGCAGTCATACATTGGGGAAGTATTCTTTTATATTTATTTTTCACACGTGTTGTGGGTGTTAAAGACTTGGTTTTCTGTTCTGATATTCTTGCAGAATGAAGTCATCACATATTGTACCGGCGGATTCTACATTGTTTCGAACAGTTTTGCAGGAATGTTGCGTTGAAAAGACACCAGCAACACCGTCTCCTGCATTCCCAGGCTCCACAGTTACTGGATAGCCGTGTTTAGCAAAGGAGGGTCAACGTTTTGCACTGTGGCCTGACCCCTTAAGACTGAGCCTTTGTTCCCGTCAGGCTCTTTTTCTGGCGTACGGTTAAGCTCTGGGTTTCAGCCAGAAATAAAACACAGCCTGAATTGACCACTCTAAAGTAATGGCGAGGCGATGCAATTTAAGTTCCAGCTGTTTTCCATGAGAAAACAGCGAGAAAATCCATGAGGGAGCCATCCTGCAGAAGAGCTCTCCGAGCCCGCGTCCCATGGCTGGTGGTTTTCTGCGATCTTGTGAATAGGGCCACTGTCTGTCTACTAACTTCAACATCTTGATGAGATTTTTTTTTTTCTTCATTCACGGTTACCGTTTGTGCGCAGCGTCAAAAAAAAACACAAAAAAAAACATGCAGGTGTAATTTCTCACAGCATTTATTTATTTGAAGGCATCAAGGCTGAATTTCTTTCCTCCTTCCGGATTGATAGTGCCGACGTCTTGGGATAATATATAATTGGTTGTAGGTAGGGATGGAATTTGCAGTCAATCGTTTCCGAGACCTTGAAATTTGTTTTGCAAACAAGGATATTCATATGGCAATTCGATGTGCCTTTCGGCCAAAATTAGCTCAGAAAAAAACAAGTCTCATGATGTAAAAAAAAAACAAAAAACTTATTTAGTTGGCTGTTATTGGGTCTTCCTCTTGATGGTTTGAGAATCCTTAAATTGCTTTCCTGTTATATCCCTCGTTACTTTTAGTCTTTGTTGTCCATTATGAGAGTTTTTCCACTTTAATTCACCAAATTAGATTGTTATATTATAGTAATGCAGTACTTAGACATGTGCACGGCGAGCAAAATCACTTCGGATGAAGATTAGTTTTGTTTTTGCCTTCTTCGTTTTGGGGGAATGAATTTTGTTTACTGCCCATTCGTTTCTTTGTTGATTCGGAATGACATTTGGGGGGCGTTCTCAAAAGGGAAAATCCCTGAGACCTTCTGGACTCGCATTTCTTTATAAAGATTTAAAATAAAAGGTTCCCCTAGAGTAAGGACGGTCAAAGAGGCGCAGCAGGAGCAGTAGTAGTAGAGCACTGGGCCTGGACAGGCAGACACTGGCACATCATAAGCACATGCAGCCATGTGCAGCAGGACTGAATTTCCCCAATATTATATAATATAATGCCTGGTTTTGACACCAATATGTATTTATCAATGAAGAATATTACATAATTTGTTATTACAGGTTTGGTTAGTAGGAATGGGTAACTGTCTTAATTAACTAAACCCCGCTCAGGAAAAGGGGAAAAATGTCTGCTGCAGTCCCTGTAATTACTACAGTAGTCACTACAATCCACTCAACAACAACACATTTCTGCACTAAAATAAACTATTAATTAACTAGCAGTATTATATATGAGTAATGAGCATCAAACTCCTACACACAGCCCCGCCGACTTTACCTCATCAAGGAGCGCCAAAACGACTTGCAATGGCACCAAAATGGCTTGTAATGGCGGCTACACATGGCAACCAATCTAATGAATCCAAACTAATTTTCTTCACTTTTGAAATTCATTTTCATTTTGTCGGAGACCGCCCTCGTTTTCGTTGATTCGTACGAAACAAAGTTTGTACAAAAATGTATGAATGCACAAGTCTAGTACTTATTCTGTAAGGCGTCATTGGGTCAGGGTGACAAAGGGGAGTCGGCGAGGCTACCCAGCTTTAATTGGTTTTGATTCCAGGACCACCTTCCCTAATTGGGCAGATGCCCTCCCACTGCCATAACATGTTTCGGGGATGACAGGGTTAATATGCTGTGATTGTAGATTACAGCTATAATTTTAAGTAGTCCTTTAAACAACTGTTTTACTCACAGAGTTGCCTATTTGTTTAATCTCCATTTTCTCTAAGAAAGTTGCGATGTAGCCCCTCGCCTCTGAACCCCAGCAGTAGCATGGCTAATAGCTGATATTTTATATCTAGACAAGCAGGACATTTTCCGCACAGCTCTTATGTATTGCCTGTTAGCCGCCTTCTTAACCTCTGCATTCCTATATAACAGTTACAGAGAAGAGTCACCGATATACTGCTTATTCTCCATCCTCCAACCCATGTGTTTGTCGGGGCTGCTGTCCAACTAATTCATCTTGTGTGCGTAACTCCCCCTTGTTTCACATGGAAGGAAAATCATTTATTTTTACATTTTTTTTACATTATTTATTATGCATTTAAGCTTCCAAATACACTTATATTTAACACCAGATCTAGAAAAGTAGCATCGCTGTTTCAGAGTTCGGAAGGCCGTGCGTATGCGCACCCCATACACAAGGTCCTGGACTAGGCCGTGAGGTCTGTGTTATATATTCATTAAATAATTTCACTCAATGAAAGTGGACTTTTCCCAAATCATACATTTTGAAATCCACTGCATTAAATAAACATATGCAATGATATATTTAAAGATTACTAATATATATATATTATTATTATTATTATTATTTTAAAATATGCTTAATTCTTGTAGATGGCTATGGAATCTGTTAGTATAACATTTATACAGTAGGTATGTGACGAGATGATAGGTTTATGTAAAGAAATAGGTGGGAATTCCACAGAAAAAAAAACCTTAAAGATAACCCGGCAAGAGGACAAGCTTTGATGTTTTTTAAATCGGTTTAAAAGAAATACCTGGAAATAGATGAAAACGCCATTTGCAAATTCCTTGGACACGCTTTCGGTGTAAGAAAGAAATCTGTGATTCCCTTGGTACTTTGGCATTCTTTGCATACCTGACATCTGGCTATGACAGATCTGTGTGTGTAAACAGATTAAAAGTATGCAATTATCACATTGCCTACAAAAGCACATTGTATCCCCGATTATCATGCCACTGAGTGTAGGTTTTGACAGCTGACAGAGGATTTCTCTCATGGCCCAACAAATAACACGGGGATTAACACATTCACTATGCGGACACGCACAGAGCCGTCTTCAGTCTCTACCAGCTTTGGAAGGCGTCTGTGCAAGGTGGTCGACATCATGGGGAGCACAGGAATGTACAGGCTTTAGTCCGTAGTAGTATTAGTAGTATAGTATTAGTAGTTTTCGTGATAGTAGTAGTAGTAGTAGTATTACTACTCGTATTTAGTAGTAGTATTATTTCCCCTACCTGCACGAATTTGCTTGCCATCAAAGTAGAAACCCCATGGTAGGACTTCTGCACCCTAGGTAGTCACCTTAATTGCCCAATATGTGGTAAGAGCTTAATTATAGGACTACAGTTAGAGTTTTGTGTATTCACTAACTCTCCAATGAACATTATTATTATTATTTTATTTAAATTAGTACATGGCCAGTTGATGTCTTCAAGGAACTTGGGTGCCGTCTCTCCATGCACTAGTTGTCTTAGCGTGGGTTTGACGGCAGCTTTGTCTTGATGAGCGTATGTGTGTGACAATGGATATCTTCCATAAAGCAACTGTAGCCAAAAAAACTCCATAGTAAGTCAACACAAAAAAGGCTCTAGTTATGGTGGATATGGTACCTACAGTAATGTTTGCCAATATTTTATATTCCAAGTGAGAATGTTCGTGGCGATCCTGTCTAAGCATTTAATATAACTATTTGTTTGTGATTCTCATTCCTGTGATCTATTAGCACATAAGAATATACTGAAAGGTTTGTGTTTTGTTCAGGGAAATGACCATTCGTTGTGTAAGGACAAAGTAGGTTAGAAGCTGTTTCTTGTGAGTAGACGTCTGCAATTTTTGGACGTCTTTTATTACAATAACAGCTCTATGAATCAACATTTTGTGCCCAGTTTTTATAGACTATTGCGAAGCTTGTTAAAATAAATAGAAAACATTTGGATGTGCTCAGAAAGCGTTCATAGGAAGCGTAATATATCCCTGATTTATGAAACAAAACATTTTTGCATACTTCACTGGTGAGAGAATGCATAAAGGCCACAGATTGCTAGAAAGGAACTTGTTGGACCGTTCCCAGAGATATACTGAAGGTCTTAATGAGAGGATCATGCTTCTCTCAGGACGTGAGATGTAAAATAAGGTAAGCGATGATTCTCTTTTTCCCAGTGCTTGGGATTCTGTAACATCAAGGAATTGGAGATTATGGAACAATTTATGTAAAGGCTGCCATTACTGCCCAACACATCTGAGCATTTTAAGTCATTATATAGAAAACAAAAGTATCAAATCTACAAATACTCCTTGTCTCACAATGCATACTTTTTTGTTTCCGTTCTAAACCTTATGTAAAGTTGCCATAACTTGATGCGTTTGTAGAAGTACATAATGTATAGTACACTGTGTAGCGGTTACCAAGCAGAAACTCGGTATGAGTAAAGCCGGCAGATGGGTTGATGGCCCTTGATGGACACTAATGCCAATATGTGTCTGGGGGATAAGCCCCACGGACTATCAACCATATAACCAGGGGCGTAACTAGAAGCCTAAGGGCCCCGGTGCGAGAATCTGTTAAGGCCCCCCCCCAACTCAATCTACCCTCCTCTCACACCATCTACCCCATCTTCCCCCTTCTCAGGCTATCTACCCTATCCCTACCCCCTTCTAGCTACATTTTTTTTTGTTTTCATTTCCTTTTATTCGCCAACCTAACCTCCCCCCAGTTATGCACATCTGCCCCAGGCTTGCCACTCTGCCCCCTGATATATCTTTTAACCCCCTATATGCCTCTCTGCCTCCAGAAATGCCTTATACCCCTATACGCCACTCTGGTTAAAAGGCATATAATGGGACAGAGTGGCATATAAGGGGGTATAAGGCATTTCTGGAGGCAGAGTGGCATATAGGGGGTTAAAAGGCATTTATAGAGACAGAGTGGTATATAGGGGTTAAAAGGCATTTATAGCGGCAGAGTGGTATATAGGGGTTAAAAGGCATTTCTGGAGGCAGAGTGGCATAAAGGGGGTTAAAAGGCATATCATGGGGCACTCTGCCTCCAGAAAAGCCTTATGCCCCCCTATATGCCACTCTGCCTCCCCGATATGCTTTATACCCTCCTATATGCCACTCTAGTGCTCCCATCACTATGCGGCCATCAGATTGCTGGGAATGTAATCTAAACGGCCGATGGGTGCTGATGCCGCCGGCCGGAGCTACTTTAACACTTGATGGATCGGCTTGCCATATAGTAAAAAAGTAAAAAAGTATTAAAGTAGTGCCGGCCGGCGGCATCAGCACGCATCGGCCGTTCAGATTACATTCCCAGCAATCTGATGGCCGCATAGTGATGGGAGCAGCGTGAGGGGTGAAGGGTCCGTGCGAGGGGGCGGAGCTTTCACCCCTCACGCTGCTCCCATCACTAGGCAGCCATCGCACACGGCTGCTGGGTGCTGATGCCGCCGGCCTGCGCTGCTTTAATACATTTTTAAAATTTAATATGGCAAGCCGGACCAGCTTTAATGTGACCTACATTACTGTAAATAACACTGTTATATACTTGTAATTTTTTTTCCATAGCACTGGATGTCACCTAAAAAAAATGTTCACAAATTTTCTAAAATTGAATAAAAATCAAATACAAGATATGTAATGCCTACGCAAAATTATAAATGTAAACACATATTTTTAACAGTTTTTGGTAACTAACACATCTGAGTTACACTTATATCTTTTGCTGGTTGAACTTGAGATGTAAAATTACAATGTGTCATCTATGCTATTTGTATACTGCGAATATCGCAGGCTAGTTTGTTATAAAAGACAAATTCCTTTGGTATGCTGGTATTAAGAAAAGTACAGAATGGATTGCGAGGAGGAATATGTGACTCTTAAGCCATCGTGGCTGTAAACGGATTATTGTTACAATGGGAAAAGCTATGATCTTTAGACCCGCTAATCTCTAGAATATGAATGGGAACCAAAGCCGGGTAGAACTCTGAAAAAAACCAGAGCAAAGTTAGAGATCTCGCCACAGTAATACTGTATGTCTAGAACTGCTCGTCCGTGTCATCCACCATGTTCAATAATTGCATGATACTGACATCAGTTGCCAGGACATAATTAAAATTCCTGCTCAAATTAATTCCTGATCTGAGCTTTGCCTGTAAATCTAACAAAATGTCCATGTTGAAAGTAAAGCTAAAACTGAAATATGTAATGATTTTATATAACTCGCTAATAAATGTTAACATTTTTGCATCGTGACAGAATTACACTAATGCAATGTTGGCTGTTTTTTGTAGACTTTGGGAGCAGATGGGATGCTTTTAAAGGTTACTGAAAGGTATTTAGAGTAGGTATGGAGCAAATGCTCATTTTTGCAAGCACCTGTATAGATCAAAATAGCACAAGTGTAGAAACCCTAATTTAACAAATCATCGTGACATACATAAACATACATGGGAACTTCCCAGATCAGGCTACTCAGAGCTCTCCATCTTCAGGGAGCGCTAGCCAAATGTAGGAGTGGGGCTAGCCCCAGACAGCCTTTAGTGGGTTGGGAGCAGGAGGGAAGTCGGCGTGGAGTAGGTGAACGTGGTCATGTCCAAATGACTCTTTCATGCCTAGAGAAAGAAGAAACTGACTTTGGAAAGTTGGGCTTCACCCTGGGACTCCGGGACAAACTTAGATTGTTCCCAGGTGTGTATACTAGTGAAGCAGCTCAACAGATGTAATTCGTATCCTGTTTATCCTAATCTACACTTTTGCCATAGTTACACACACTGTCTTTTCCATGCTTTAGATTCCTGTAGAATCTACAGTCCATACCTGCACTGACCATAGAGCAGTCAGGCCATGCTGGATAAAGACCTTCCAGGGTCCTAAGCAAGGGTTTTGGATCCCCCAGAAAGAAAAAAATAAACACACACACACTCTATCACTTATGTTCACTGGTCATGTGCATGGCTCCACGTTCCTTGCACAAAGTAGGACTCCTCTAAGGCTGGACATCTACTGCAGTTATGCAGTCAGTAAAGCCTTGGATGGGGGTGTATATAGATTGGGGGGCATGTGCCTACTCTGCATACCTGGGAACCTCCAGAGCTCGCTTTCTATTGAGGGAGTATCTTTTTAAAGAAACAGGCTAACCAAAATGAAGGAGTAGGTATAGCACCATACAGCCTTTGGAGGGTAGGAATTGTATGTATGTGAGCAGGGACCAGGCATGACCAAACACCATTCCCTTATCCAGAGCAGAACAAAGTGACCCAGGGGCCCGGGAAAGCGGCATTTCACCCAGGGACTAGAGGTCAAATTCAGCCGGTTCCCAGGTATGCTTCTATGTCTAAAGGATAATCTGACGCTGCACATAGACATATAGCTTCTCTTAGCAACACACATACTTTTATATACATAGTACATAAGGTTGAAAAAAGACCTAACTCCATCAAGTTCAACCCTTCTACCTGTCCTTCCTACTCTTGATCCAAAAGAAGGCAAAAAACCCTAATTATATTCATATATATTATATACTATATTCCTAATTTACCTCTAAAAACATTTAGATTTAGATTTGTGGCTTTTTCAGACAAAAAAGTAAACCTCTTGATTGCTGCAGCTTCCATTTAACCAGTGCCATAAATCCACATTTAACGTTATCACTGATAACAGGCATTTCACAACGCCGGTAGTGTTCAGACTGCACAGTATCAAGCCTGGTGATGTCATACATTCACAGAGCCGCTACTTTGAAGTTTTGTGCAACTAAGGGTTTAAAGTTTACTTAAGACTCTAAAAGCACACAGGAAATGTTTCTCTAAGAACAAGGAACTTTGTGATCCGTCCAACTTTCATTTATTTCTGAAGCTTAACGTCAAAAAACGTCCATTATGGATTAGAACCAAGGATCCCTGTGCAAGGATTTTACTAATTAACTTTGTGTTGAGAGAGAAAAAAAACACTGTGTGTATGCGAATGTGTAAACTTATATATATTATAAATATCTCTTAGGAATCCTACAATCAAGAGAGAGAGAGAAAACCAAAATATCTTGACTATGTTAATATGAAACTAGTATATGCTTAGTCCTTCCAAGGATGACGGGCTTCCTCCACTGGGTGCTTTCAGTGTAACCGCATGTCTTGGAACTGCCATAAATACAATTACATAATGAGAAGAGTCCTCGTTATGTCCAATTAAAGGAGCCATAAAGCTATAAACTTAATGACATAATTTTACACGCATAATTATGAAGTAGCGTGTGGAAGTCTTAAGTTTGTCTATGTGCAATTTAAATTTTTTTTAGTTTATATTACTAGCAATAATTATGAACTATATTATAAATGTGCACTTTTAGAATGGAAAAGGAATATTAACTGAGAATTACAGATCAGTAAATTGAATAGAATTATAGGGGAAGAGACCTTTGTTCTTGGGCAGGGGGGTATGCGTTTCAAAAAGTTCAATAATTTTATCTATAGCTTTGTCTCCTAAAAAGCATGAAAAATGATCACAATAATGAGGCACATGCATAAAAAGTAATATTGGTGCAAAATTTGAAAGCCTTAGCTTAGCACCATAGCAATCAGCAGAATGTTCTTGTTGGCCAGAGCATTCCATTTCTTGTTATGTTAGTAGCTGTTGGTTTCCATAATGGCCACTTGAACCAAAATCACGTTACACGTGTGCCCCCTGTAATGTGTATCGTACATGGTGGACACGGGGGACTTTGAACAAAAGTCTTTCTCGCTAGTGGTTTGCAGTGTTTATAGCATACGTCTATTGTGAACAATTTTTCATTGATATGGAGAGATATAAATCGGACAGAATGGATGGCTTCATAGGGTCCCACAAGCTTTAAGGGCCTACAGTTATCAGTTTTCTCGCTGTGTATTGGGATTCGCTCTTCAATAGTGTCTTAATCATCCGAGAAACGTGCAAAAGCTTCGAGGAGCCTTGGGAAGTGAAAAGAGAGCTTACAATTGGTTTGGTGTTTTATTTAGCCCCCTGGGCACGATACAGACAGGTGAAGGAGGCCAACAGGTAGCTCATACTAAAGTACAATTGGCGTGACTTCAGACAACTTGTCCCCTTGCCAAATGTCTGATGGCACGCAATAGTTTGCTTACAGTGAAAAAACTAAGCTGCCTTCTTTAAATTAGTGTACAAATGTGTGTCCATTTGAGAAAGTAAACCCAGTGTAACAAGAAATTGCATGTAATGGCAACTGACTTTGCTAAATGAAATGAGAGCACATATTTAGAATGTGTACAATAGTGTATTTAACACGGAAAATGGTCTGATTCTGTACTGCGAAAATAGGAAAAGATAAGCAGACTTTTCCACTCATTTTCAGATGAACGGCCGGCAGTCCACTGCAGAGCTTGACTTGTTTTCTAATAAGGGGGATGACTTGCTAGGGGGACAATTGCCCCCAACGCTGCAGTGATTTAATAATTTAGGACCACTACCATTTGTGAGCTCTGCGTCATTCCGTATGTATCCATAAGGACGCCTAGAGTAATCAGGACTTTAGGCAGCAATTACACCCTACCTGGTTAGTTTCTTTCTTTATTGCTTTATTTCCAGTTTCTTTATTACTGGGCCACCTGGCTGTCCTTGTCCCTCAGGCTGAATGCTGCCTGCCATCTATTGGTCCTAATTGGGGTTTTATTCACTTGTTTATAGAAATGCGTTTCAGTTATTAGAATCCGTGTATGGACCACAGTGAAAGCCCCGTCTCAGACAGCAGTAACACGTTTCTAATGCTAAGGCTGTTTGGTGTTTACCCTTTGTGACATTGAAAGGTGAGCGTGGATTGTAATCGCACATGGCTCTATACAATTTTATAACATCGCACCTCATCAAAGATTTGTAATTACCAATATAATGTTTTCTAAGGCAATCACTAAAGGGGGAAATGTCACCGTCACACTTTCTACTGAAACTCAATTTGTTTACCAAAACCATCTTTGCTCGTGATTTTAATGTGACAACGTTTGCAGATACATATTTTGAGATTCACCCCCTGAGACAGCAGCCTGTGGCAAGTTCAGCATTATCTAATCAATTTCCCATCCTGAAGATCTCTCCCTTCTTCTCAACCTACCTGCTGCTTGAACCCATCGTCAAGAATCATCAGTCAAACAACAGGGAAAGGATTAACTATGTAGAAAAATGGTGGATTCCACTTTACGCATGTACATATTGACTTAAAATAAGCCAGATATGCTTAAAACATGTATTGAAAGGAAATATATGTCTATACTGGAATGCAAATTCTTCTTCTCCACATGGCACGCTTATGTCAACGTCCCCGTATAAGAAGAATAGGGCATCCAGTAAGCACCATCTTCAACATGAGGTCCAGTTTAGCGACTGGTCCCCCCCTTTTGAAGTTTTTTCCTTGTGTTTTAATAATCTTTGATAACCCAAGGAAAACCACTTCCCGATATTTCGAATGGCAAAAGAGTACCACCTTTTTTAAGGGGTGACTACTTGCGTGCCTTTGGGACCTATTACGTAACTAAGACGCTTATTAGAGCAATCATGCATTTTTTCATACCCAGTTTAATTTATCAACACATTTCCTACTGTTTTCATACATATAATTGTGATATTAAGGGCTGTAGAACTTGGAAATGATGGACATAAAGGGAAGAAGATGACAAGCTGGTAGGATTTGAGTCCAAAGAGGGACTGCCAAACAGGGACATCACCAGAAAAGTTTATAACAAAAATCTTCATTATTACTTGTGCCCCGTACATTTTTTTTCCAGCTGTTAGTATAACCTATGAGACCCAGCACAACAAAGAGAAAAATGTCTCATTCTAAATGTAACAAAAAGGTTGCTTCTTTCAGCATGTTTTAATAGCTGCGCTAAGGGCAGACAAGGTCTTCAGGGAAGAAAAACATCAAATTATAAAGTGGTTTGGGATTCTGAGATACTCTTCTGATTAAGCAGCATTTTTAATATAGCTAAAGCTAGCGTTATGAATTAAAAATAGTTTGCCAGTGCCAAAAAGTCAAGGCAAAATGATGCATTGTCTTTCAATAGGACGCCGGAATTGTAATATTATCCAGTGGCACCTTGCATATTTATTTAAATGTTATTAGATAATCCTAATTTTCTTTATAACAAAAGAAAATTATAACAGGACGGCTGGCATCACTCAATAGATAAGTCCGGCAAAGGGGTCTAGTGATATGCAGCCCAAATCACATATGGCAGACGTGTAATATCCATGTACAGAAGACCCATTTATGGAGAACAGAAAGAATCCATATAGGGAATAAAATTGTCCATGTCCAGTTCATTACTCACTAGGATTCTGGCGTTTCAGTTTAGATGGATAATTGGACTTCCTTATCTTTGTCACAATGTATGTGTCTTGACCAGATCTGGCTCTACTGTACAGGCCAACTAGGCAGCAACCTAGGGCACCATGCTAGTAGGGGTGCCACCACCAGGTTCTCTCTCTATTACATGCAAGAGGGGTCCCTAGGGAGCCAAGAAGCCTAGGTCCACTACCAGAGATCAGAATTCACTTCAACAGTGGCACTCTGGAAAGAGTACTAACGTTAACCAGTAGGTATACAGCATGGCGTCCTCATGAATAAGAACCAACAATTTGGACTCTCCTCTTATTGTTGGCTTAGGTTTAACATTTTACATGTTTGCTGTATTTCCCATGTTAAAATAAACATGAACATTACATGTGTCAGTGTGAATGTTTTGCCGTTTATGTATTTAATAGTTTTCTAGGATTTTAGGTAATAAAAAGGCTGATCCTGAAGATATAAAACCTTAGTTGAACAGTTGCCTTTTGTTGCTATAGGCACGGAAAGCTATCTAGAGATGAGTTCGGCTTTGAAATACACATGGAACAAAAGGTTGAGGTTACTCTAAGTGTTAAACTCATTTATGAAAAGCAGAACATCTTGAGTATATAAAATGCAATGTGACAATAACACATCCAGAGTACCAGATCCCTCAAGGAACACTTCACGTTATTATTTCACGTTGCCCACAATCGCACAAGATGTATAGGTCTCTGAGGTTCATTCTTCATAGTTCGTATGTTTATCTTGCGTAAAATACACAGTGTGGAAAAAACCTTGGAATCAGCTACACAAGACAATATAGAATCACACACTGGTCCAAAATTAGCAACATTTTTGTTTTTTACTGCAAATGTTTTCATGCATTTTTCTGTGAACCTTTGGTAGGCAGATTTGTGCCGGAATGACGGATGTAACAGGAGGAATTCTCATGCAAGGGTGAGAAGCCCTGTTTTTCACATGTTTCTTTCACTTTTTTTATGCTAAACCATGGAGAATCAAAATGCACATTGTAGCGTTTTTTTTTTAATTTTTTAATTTATTTTTATTTATTATTTTATTTATTATTTTATTTATTTTTTTATTTATTTTGTAATTATTATTTTTAATCATCAGTGATTCAGACCAGATTATGTACTGCAAAAATCCTCTATTATATTATATTTCTGTATGGACACCTCAGTCTACCTACATGTTTCCTTTATTTCTTTAATCACCATTAAACTACTCGTAATGGCATTCTTGGCAGTCAGTACGTAACATATGCATCAGTCTATCGTTTAATAAATCAGTGGGAAGATACTAACGGCAAACTGAAATCTTCTGAAACTCTTGAATGATTCCTTTCTATTTTATCTTTCTTCAATTAATATACTAGGTTATAAAATTAATACCTTAGGCTATAAAACTTTAATGCCGCAAATTTTTAACCACAGGTTTGAAAGTATTGAAATAGATGGGATGAAATGATTTTATTTCTATTGAGGAGGATTGTGATTTAAAGAGGAAGGAGAAAAGTGATAGAATCACGTCCAGACCTCCGCTTTTTTTTTTACTTATTAAATTAACCACCGTCAGACCTCAAGTAATGAAAATACTTCCTTGTTTTATAGCATGGGTTCCCGTTATTTAAAGGTCTGCATAGGTTTTGCTGCCACAACTATGTTTTGTTATGTTTTAGATTTAGAACACGGAAATATTATCAAACCGGGATGAGGAAGACGGTAAACACTGTTGTAGATATTTTATTTTTATATAATTCATTTATATATTATATATTAGAAATAATTCATATTGCTGCTGTAAACTCTAAAACTTGAATCAGTCCTTAGTCTTGTCTTGGATTCAGGGTAGCTTTGTGCCTATTCCATGCCTGTTTAAATTCTCACTCTATTAGCTTCTACCGCTGCTGATGGCAAGCTGTTTCATTTATCTACCGTCCTCTCAGAAAAAATAAAACGTACTTACCTTACATCAAAACTTCTGATCCGCTAGTTTTAGATTATGCCCTCTCGCCTCCTTTTAAATACACTTCCCTTCTGTACTATCTCTTTAAGTATTTAAATGTTTCTATTACATCTCCCCTACCTTTTCTTCCAAGCTATATATATATCTTGAGATCCCTTAATGGTTCCTGATAATGTTTATCCTACAAACCATTCACTATTTCAGCAGCCTTTCTCTGAATTCTCTACAATATGTCAATATCTTTCCGGAGATGGGTCTCCAGAGCTATACGCAATACTCTAGGTGAGGCCTTACCAGAGATCTGTAAAGTGGCCGAACCTGCTCCCCATTGGCGTTCCTAGGGGGGGGGTCTGGCCCCTCCAGTGGTAGACAGGATAGGAGAAGGGCCAGTTGGGGAGATCAAAAGGTTGCATATCAAAAATGAATAACACCCTTTGGATTATAGCTTGTATGATACATTTTACACCACAGGATTTTCAACACATATCATGAGCAAAACAAGCTATAATCCAAAGGGTGTTTATACATTTTTGATGTGTACCTTTTTTCTAATAACTTTTTAAAGAAATTACAATTATAGAATTCTTCAATGTTATTACATTAAACTGTGTGTGTGTATGACCATGCATGTGTGTGAGCATGAGGGCGTGAGTGTGTGTTCATGTTAGTGTGAGTATGTAAAACTTTGTGCCAGTGCATATGTTACCCGGGGAGGGGGTATGGGGGGCAAATACTCTAGGTAGGCCCCACTCTTCCCTCTTTCAATATAACCTTTCTTAAAGTAAAAATCAAGCATGTTATGTAGTGATATTGCAATAAATACAACAACTTATGGTTTCAGGACAAAGTGTATAGAAAATGTCTAAATAAAATGCAATTACTTTCTTCTCCTTAACATAAAAACCAAAAAAAATACTTTGTTACCCACGCATATAAAGCTATTTTACTATTTTGTTTATACTTTTTGATTTATTTCTCCTTTGGTTAGTGCAACATTTTATCTGTTTTATTGAATAAACACTGCTGGTGTTCACTACGTATTTGCTAATCATTATCACATGCTTTTATATCTGTTAAAACTATCTAGAAAATTGTTCCCATGTCTATGTAACCGAAATCCAAACTAGACCCTAATTCATGTGGTTTTCATGGCGCAGTGAATTCCAAAGTTATGTCAATATGCTTCCTGTATAATTCCTAAATTCCATTTTGCCAAATATCTTAAAAAGGGGAAACAAAACGGTCCATTTAAAACAACTTGAACAAAAAATAATATAATAGTGAGAGTAAATGTATTTTCAAACACAGCGATGCATCGATCTGCGTCAAAGCTATAAAAATATTTTCTCTAAATACGGAACCCATTATTTTTCACTTCAATGTCTGTTTTGCATTTCAAACTTGACACCTGTTTTTGTTCTTTTTTTTTTTTTTTTTACTACAAATAATGACATTTCTGGAAGAAATGAGTGGTAAAGTTCAGAAATTTAATAAATCAAATGATTCTATGAAGCTCGATTTATAAAACTGTAAAATGAAATATTATGAAGAAAAAGAAAAATGTGATCTTTGTATATATTTGAGTAAATGCATTGATCCCAGAAGTGGTTTAAACTACAAGTGAGTTTAGAACATTCTTCCAAAAGGCACTGCCAGCTACAACCATCTATTTTAAAGGGCATTGGAGCTGTTTTTGTAGGTGAATACTCAGGGCTGTCATCAGAAATGTTTGGGCCAGCATCAGTATTCAAGATAGAGCTGTTGTAGGACTATATAGTTGGAGTGTGAGGGCCCACTAGAGCCAGGGCCACATGCAGTTACACTGGTTGGCCATGCAAATACTGCACAGGTCACTGCTCGTCGAAACAGGTTTCATTTGTAGTCGGATGGTAGATCTTTGACTTTGCTTCATTAGCTGGCACAGTAGAGTTCTCCCTTGTAGTATCTGCCGGGTTTGGTACTGCCAGGTACCAGGATATGACATTGTATGCCAAGGCACATGTTTGTTATGCCCATCAAAGACCAAGAGGCAGCTCACTACATGGAGATCTGTGCTGGCTGATGGGGCAGGGGCAAGACATGGAGAACCTACCGAACCCTACACGATCGGTAAGGTCAGACTGCATTGTCTACTGTACCTAGTGCATAAAACATCACTGTGTCCATGTACGGCATTATTAAGTTGAGTTCTGTTGAGTCTGCAGGAAGGACTCCAGTGAGTCTCTTCTGCAAGTTCGAGTAGCCCCTCCATAACCTCTGCGCTCTGAGTCTCTGGGATAGTATTTCAATGTCCGCGGCGTTTCATTATTTGAGAGGAGGAACTCTAACCCTTAGCAGTTCCGAGGTATATGCATAAGAGATTTGAGAGAGATTTTAAAATGTTCATCGTTGATTGAACTATGCATTATGCAGGGCCAGCTCAGCTCTTTTTACAGAATGGCCACTTTAGTGAATGGGCCTTGTTGTATAAGTAAATTATCAGCAGAGGAAGGACAGGAAGAGGCCCATAAAACATCCTGAATGCGATATTTCTAATTATCTCAACAGATGTGTGATTTAACGTTTTTTTTTTTAAGTTAAACAAAACAGCATAATCCAACTGTAACAAATTGTGCAGCCTGGCAGCAACAAATAAAAAGAGAAATCAATAAGCATCCTATTAAAATAAATGGGGTTAGAAGTAGAGGTATGAAAAATATCAGCTGCCAAAGGAGGTCAATCGATAAAATTTAACAGGTTTGGCTTGTTTTTACTGTCCAAAGTGCTCGTAAATTCAAAATGTTCTCCTTTCCTTGACTTTGTAACGGGACTGTTACTCATGTCACCAATGCATTGCACGCTAGGCAATAATCAGAGAGGATGTGTGGATGAATAGGGTTCCTTTAAGATATAAATACTCTGAACGATAACTTTTTGGAGTCTGTCCTTTAACCATGAAGTTTTAGGTTAAGTCATGTTGGCTGCCCCTTAGTCCTAACACACGTTTTGCAACATGTAGTTGTATGAAGAATGACATTTTTTCTTTAGGAGGTCTGTTTAGTTGTCTTTCTAGGGCTTGCGGGACTGATTTTTCTTTTTTATGTGACTGCGATCTGTTAAATTATTTACACAATATAATTTATAAAACTCATTTCTGCTGTTTCTGTACATGTTACTGTGTGTAGAACACTGTGATACACTCATACTCAGCAACCATTCTGAGCTTCTAAAAAGGAGAGCCTCAGGGGAGGGACAGAGGGATTTGGGATAGAAATGGGCACCGTCCCTTCTTAAGAGGGACATTTGGTAGGCATGATAACCATTTTCCCGACAGTCTAATTTTCTGGCCATATGCTCAATGTTCATGTGTGTAGAATGAGGTCAAAGCCTGTTGAGTACAACATATGAGTGACATTATAACAGTTTGTAGAGCTTAATTTATTGCAATATAATTTATCAAAATATATGGTGCGGTATGACATCACAACTCTTCCTACTATGACAATATTCCTTTCTCGTCCCTGCATCAAGCGACAGAATGTTAGCAGATCTGTCAGCCCAGGAGACATGTTCCAAGAGGTCAGATCATGGGGCCTTGATGGTGAATTCCAGGTCCTAAGAGACACAGCTGAATTCACCTGGGAAGCCAATAATTAATAAATGAATGAATGATTAATACTTATCTGAACATTACCTTTAATGCATAGACCCTGATGCATACACTGGTCCCCTAATTGTTGTTAGACCAGCTGTGCCAGGAGTCATTCTTCCAATTAAATGTATATGAATGAATCTAAATCCATTGCAAACAAAAATATAATGTCATTTATATAACACCAACATACCTTAGCACTGTACAAAGAAGTTATTATACACAATTGTGCTTTACACTAAAGATCTTAGGGCTTGTTATACACCGGTGGCAGCGTAAAGTATAATCTTTGTGCTCTGCTTCTCTCCTGTAGTCATTTCCATTTTTATAGGATATGTAAAAGTCTAATGACTTGCTGTGTGTTGTAATCAGGCCCGGACTGGGACAAAAAATAGGCCCGGGCATTTAAGCCTGAGCAGCCCATATTTATTTATTTATTTATTTATTTATTGTTAAAGCCCACCCTTCATGTGCCACCTTTGCATTTAATCATTCACACAAATCATTAACACATTCATTAACGCAGTCTCACAAATCATTCAAGCAATTCATCCTCACATGAATTCATTAATTGTCATACGCATTCACACATTTATTCATTCATTCTCATACGCATTCACACTACCCCCTCTCTTCATCTTATCTGCCCCTTTTCACTATGTAACCCCCTTCCCCACTTCTCAATATGTAGCGCCTTTATCTATCCCCTCTCCCCCTTTCTCACTATCTAACCCCCCTCTGCCCCTTCTCACTGCACCCACCTCCCTCACCCTACTTACCTTGTTGCCGAAGCAAGCAGCAACTGCGACCGCGCCTGTGGCAGGGCAGGATTGACTTAGGGGCTAATGGAGCTGCAGCTCCAGGCCCCCACCTTAAAATAGGCCCACTCAGGACCGGACTGACTGGTACTATATGGCCGCATTAACACAGAGCCCCTTAAGCCCGCCGCAACTACCCCCTCCTAACTATCTACCCTCTCCCTCTTTGAAGTTCACTTACCTTTCAGGAGTCCTGTGGTGGGGGTGCAAGGCCTCTGTCTCCCAGCTCTGCCACTGTATGGAACAGTATAGAGTGATGGGAGTTATGATGTACTTTTAGAGCATAATTAGATCATGAAAAAAGACATTGGAAATGGTACAGCATAACACCCATCACTCTCACACCCTTACCAATCCACACACATACACCAATCCACACGTATACCAATCCACACGTATACCAATCCACACATACACCAATCCACACACATACACCAATCCACACACATACCAATCCACACATATACACACCAATCCACACGTATACCAATCCACACACATACACCAATCCACACATATACACCAATCCACACATATACACCAATCCACACATATATACCAATCCACACACATACACCAATCCACACACATACACCAATCCACACACATACACACCAATCCACACATATACACCAATCCACACATATATCCCAATCCACACATATATACCAATCCACACACATATACCAATCCACACATATACACCAATCCACACACATATACCAATCCACACATATACACCAATCCTCACATATATACCGATCCACACACATATACCAATCCACACACATATCAATCCACACATATATACCAATCCACACATATACACCAATCCTCACATATATACCAATCCACACATATACACCAATCCTCACATATATACCAATCCACACATATACACCAATCCACACATATATACCAATCCACACATATATACCAATCCACACACATACACTAATCCACACGTATACCAATCCACACACATATACCAATCCACACATATATACCAAGCCACACATATATACCAAGCCACACATATACACCAAGCCACACATATATACCAATCCACACATATATACCAATCCACACATATATACCAATCCACACATATACACCAAGCCACACATATACACCAATCCACTCTCACTTAATGCTTTCCTACCTTTCCTTTCTTCTTTCAGCTTCTTTTCCTCTTCTTCAGTTCTTCTGTCTTCTCTGTCTTCTTCCGGGTCAGAGGGCACGGACAGCGGTGGGCGCGGCTTCAGTGCTGTGCGCCGGGATCTGACAACAAACCCCGGCGCACAACAGCTGTTGCCGCGTGGATCACAAGGGAGCGGTATCGGAGGTCTTTAACAGACCTCCGGCTCCCTTGAGTGATTTTAAGCCGGGTTGAACCCGGCTTAAAATCACTCAAGGGAACCGGAGGTCTGTCAAAGACCTCCGATACCGCTCCCTTGCGAGCCTGCTCCTCCAGCGGCGGACATCTGTCCGTCTCTGGAGGGGTGCCGGGTGCCGCAAGTTGGCGGCACCCAGTGCGGACCGCCCCCCGCCGCCGCCCCCTGGAGGGTGGTCGCACACCCCAAAGGTCGGCCCTGCCCTAAGGGGCCGGGAAGCCCCCACCAGGGCCGGCCTTAGGGGTCTGCGGCCGTACAGGGTTTAAATTAAAATATCGGGGTTTTTTTTTCAACTTAAAAAAACTTTATTTAACATGGAGGATGTTAAATAAAGTTAAAAAAAAAAACCCCGATGTTTTAATTTAAACTCTGTGCGGCCGCAGACCCGTAAGGCCGGCCTTGGTGGGGACTTCCCGGCCCCTTAGAGTGGCGGACCCGGTCGCAGTTGCGGCGGGCTTAAGGGGCAGGTGCCCCTTATGCCCTGCGTTAATGCGGCCGTAGGTAGGGTAGGGGCCTGGAGCTACAGCTCCATCAGCCCCTAAGTCAGTGCGGCCCTGCCGTGGCCCGGCCCACCGGGCAAATGCCCGGTGTGCCCGATGGCCAGTCCGGGCCTGGTTGTAATGCTTTTTTTGTTTGTTTGTTCCGGTTGTCGATCAGCGGGAGCAGTCATGTCTGTATAGGCTGAGAATCCAGTGACCTCGTGTTTGTCCTTTTTGACCAGAAGTGAATTGCAAACCAAAAGATATTCCCGAGCACAGAACAAAGGCAGCTTCTTTATTTATTGATCCAGAAACACATTTAGCATAAAGACCATTCCAACAAGTAGACTTCACGCTAGCCAGACCTGTCCCAATGTGTAGCTATGTTATTATATCATCCCGATATCGCTTTGCATCGTCTTTTGGTGTGTGTGTATTAAGATTAACGCTTACCATCTTACCATTATTTGGGGCATCCCATTTGCTTCTCATATTCCAGCTTCTAGAAAAAAAATATCTATCATGTTTGTATTTTGCTAAAGGCTCCTTTTTTTCTAACATAAAATATATTTGTGGACATTAAAGCTTGCATTAAAATAATTATAATAAAACTGAACTTGAATCTGCTCATCTCATATTGTTCTACTTAATGTTGATCCAACAAGACTGTTCCAGGATAACATAGGGCTGGTTGCCTACAAACGCATGTAAATATTTTAAAGCCTGCGCTAGCGACCATACTTTGGCTTCAGGGCTTTAAAAGCTCTTTTGTCTTTTTTTTTTTACTAGATGTTTTGTAGGAGAAAATTATGCCGGCATCCCTGAAAAGTGACAGCACTTTAACAAAAAACACGGATGCTAAAGGCAGGGAAGTCCAGCAACAGTCCGGTCAGATTATTCTTACGAGCGCACAGTCCTCGCTGTGTGTTTAGCGCCTTATCAGCTGTTTTCCAATTGTGTTTGTTATTATTTTTTAAAGAAACCTTTGAAAAAGACCATATTTATAGCTGGTTTCTGTGCAATTTTGAAAAACAGCTGAGTCAAAGTGCCGTTAAAGAATAGTACAAAGAATATGATGCAGACGTTAAAAAGTGCGACAACTGGAACATCTCAGCTACACATCATACGCTTGTGCATAACACACACTCAACAAAAAAACAAAAAAAATCTCTTGGCTTCAAACTGATATTCGATGCGCTCCAGGCACAAATATTTAATGTGGCAAGTAATCAAAGGGTAACCTATACTGCTGGCCATGAACTCTTGCATAACTCCCAAGTGTCCCGTTCTTTGTGGATCGTCCTGCTTTTTTTCTTTTGTAGGCAGTGGGGATCATGAGAGGTTGGGGAGAACCTCTGGAGAGCTGTGTTGTTGCAGGATAAAGCATCGCTGCATCTTCCACGTTGACTTCTTGCGATGCTCGGATGCTGGGTGATGCAAGGTGGCGTTTTGGTTAAGGTGGGGGGTTAGTCCTGCACCTTACCGGTCCAACAAGCTTTTGGTCGTGAATTGCTTCTTTCCACATGAAGTTTGCTTTATCTGCTTGGTTGGGGGTTTCAGGCTGCAAAGATCGATAGTAGCCCTTGGTCATTAACAACATTAGCAAAGGATCTCGTAGAACACAGAGTGCCGCCATCTGCCAGTGATGGTTAGGCCATGGTGCACCTCATTTCATACTCAATTTTGTTTGTATTCCTTGATGAGCATTTAATAGCCGTCTTAAGATATTTTCACAGTCAGGGGGTTAGAAAAAATGTCAGAAGCAGGTGCAGCTGGAGGAAATTATGTGGTGACTTCTGTAAAAACATTTGCAGGGAAATAAAATCGAAAGTTATAATTTCCTTCGTAAAACAGCTGGGTGCGTGATCTTTAGCGGGTCCGGAAAAGGTGATCAAAACACTTTTAACCCCATCATTAAAAGTGAAAACAAGGTTGGCAGAGACCATTGTATAGCTGTTACTCTGACGGCTCTTAACTTTAAGAGATGGTCCATTTGGGTCCCTCTTGATCCTCGTCTTTTGGCCGGCGGGCGGCGGGCGTCTTATGATGTCGGTGCGGGCGACGGCTGGATATGTACAACCATACGCTACATTTTTATGCTTACTTATGCCGCTTGCCGCACCTAACCTGCTACTAGAGCTAAAGCTTGATAGCGAAGACGTAGATCGTTTTATAAAATGTATTAGGCACTAAGGCAGCCGTAGTACCCTATATTGAATTTCACATATTTTAGCTCACAAGTAATGGAAAAAAATATTTCTACCTATATGTTCAAATGCAACGTAAAACTTAAAAAAAGCGATATACTGACGAACATCTTTCATCTGTCTGAGAATAATGAATTGCTGGTGTAATTTGTAGCAATGGACCGAGAAGCCTGGGCATACTTTATCATCATGAAGCGTACAAATTCCCGACATGTTATGGTGGGATTTTTTCTAAAACACCATATGGTGGTTTAAACATATTTTTTTAAAAAAATCTGATATTTCGTGTGTCCTTTGCGGAGAATATGGTGTTTCTCCGCACAATATCCTCCTCTTTCCTCCTCTATGTCGCTAGCTTCTCATTTGACATCTTCTCAAAGCCTTGAGAATATATTGTAGAACAGATGAGTGCCCACAGAGCCCATACGACTTGTGTGGAGTTTCCAACAAACTCCCATATTAAACAGCGCTGATCAAACACACCTTAGGAACTGTTTAATATTAATGTTTGGTTAGGATAGGCAGTTAACGTTGGCTACAGATTACTTAGTCCCCAGCACGGCAAATAAATGCCAATGTCCCGCTGAGATGTACTTTCCCTGAGCACTGGATCGTATTACTTCCCACGACGGGTTATAAGCTGTAACACATTGCAAAACCTAAAAAGGAGGGTTTCTGATTGAGAACAGGGAATATACGTCAAGATCCTTCCATGCAAACGTTAACATCCTTCTAGATTATTTTAATTCATTGTTATAGAAGATTCCAATCAGTGGATGGAGTTACTAAACAAAGATTATTCTGCACATACACAACACATTACAGCAATCACACGAAGGGGAGGACAGAAAGAGAACTTTAGATGAAAATGATCCTTCCAAGTGGAATATTGAAACGAAATGAGCAGAATTTGACAATTCAGCCAATCTGCTTATTTTTCTATGTTTTGTAAGACCATAAACATTACTTGGTCCTTGGGCTTGTTGACTTCCCTATGAATATTAAAATTATCCCCCTGTATTAACCTCTACCACATCTGCTGGGTGTCAAATTCATAGACACGAGATTGGTCCACAATGGGCTTTACAAACTTGGAAGCTAAAGCTTAAAGGAATCAAAGGACTTTTGATAAAAGGTGTTCTTTGGGATTAGCACATCGAGGCACCACGAGCATAACGTTGTACTTCTAACACCTAATTCTTGCCAGGGAATTGATACATTTATCTTAAACGTCTGTTAACACCCGCAAGTACTTGTCATTGGATAAGGAAGCATGAGTGAATTCCCCGATTGCTGATTATCTATTGGCCCCTTCATTCTCCATTAGTTTTGAAAGTACAGCCTGTGGTACAAAAGTTTATGCAAGTTACAGAACTCATAGGAATGTTCTGTGATTTCCGATGGGACACATCAGCCAACTTGGGGTTAATTAATTTTTTTCTCCAGTTTTCTAAAATTGGATTTAAAAAATCAAACAAGCGAAGCACAGCAGATCTTCCATCTTTTTTCCCCTTTACATTAACCTCTGTAAATATATTACCATGTCATAGACACAAAACCAGCAATGGTAAAGTGATGGTACATTTAGAAATCACATATAGCAACACCAAAACATAGAATTCCATGGCACATGAGATCCATTCGCTTTTACTGTGCCTACGGATTCAGGCTTAATTATTGTAATTAAAATATATAAAATATATAACAAAAAACTTGCTGCTAGAGTGAAGAAGTGACACACAACCCACCTCCAAAAAAACTATAATATAATGAGTAACCCTGAGCAAAGATGACCCACAAATGTGCAAAGACAAATCCAACGTGAAATAAAAGAATGTTTTAGCTTACAAAAAATCCCTGAGCAAAAGATTAAAATAAAGTGTTCCACTATAGATTGCTAAAAAATAATAAACATAAAACACATATAGTGTAGGATCATTAAGTACAAAATAAAATATAAATAAATTTGGTTTCACTCACGAGAAAAGCTCCATGACATGGAGCTGTGTACGTAGACTATAGAAGTCAAACTTGACCAGGTAGAAGGAGGTTCTTTCCGTTAAGAAATAAATTGATTCCAACATTCCAATAAAAGAAAAAAGTGATAATATGCTGAAAAATCTAAAAACGATGAAGGAGGTAGATGAACGCTCAGTCTGATTTACGAGACCTCATTCGATGTTGTTGACGTGCCAGAGTCTTCGAGATTCAGACACCATTTAGAAATCACATATAGCAACACATAAGAACCATCTCATGCATGTTTCCTTACTGTTTAAAAGTCAGGCTTTAGCTAAAGAGTCATTTTATTTAGCGTGTAAATTAAGGGATTTTTTTTAGAGGACGGTAGTAAGTTTCTCTTCTGGGACTGCTGTTCTTCAAAGTCTTTATTAGTGACATTAATATTGTCTGGGAGGATATATGTATATATGCCCTTTCCAAATGACATTAACTTTCTGCATGAATGTTACAAAGCAGGAAGAGGTAAAATAGATGAATAGTGATTTATTCACATTAGAGGAGCTGTCAAGAGATCTTGGAATTAGGAATAATGTCTGCTATGGGTGAATATCAGCCTAGTGTTACTAACATGCTAAGGCAGGATGAAATATTAGTCCTGGACCCAAGTCACTCATTAGAAGAATTTTAAATATATAGACATCTTGTAACACTGTGGAGAGACCCTTGTATCAGCCTTTAATTTTTTTATTTTTATAGCATTTTTCACTTGAAATAATATTTTTTTACATAAATGTAAATTTTCCAACTAGAACGTTTCCTTTGGTTGATCTCTTATTTTAATTGTCCGGCGTTTGCGTTAATATGACCCCAAAGATGCGTCCCCGAAGGTCCTGGGTTATGTGTTATTGGTCTAGTGCATATGTGGGATTATTTAAAAAATAGTTTTTTGTAAGTTTTTTAAAAGGAGTCTCATCAACCTGATCGAACAGCCATGCTGATTGGAGCACTTTTCCAACTTTGTAACAAAATCACAGTTTATCATAACTAGGAACTAGTGTTTGACTCAGAGTCTCCTAGTGAAGGCCATTGTCCCAGGTCTTACGGTCAGCGTCTTTGTTCTCTAGTCAGGGAACTAATGTTTGGCCGTACCCACTTCTTACGGACTCCCACACACTTCCCTTTTATATCCCATCCACTAGAGGCAGTTTGGGGCCAGCCTGACCCATACGAGTGATGACCCCTGCCTACATGCATGGCTGGTCCACCACTTTGGGAAGCCACTAAATCAAAAGGAGGAGAGCTCCAGGTAGCCCAGTTCCCAGGCATGCAGTTTATTCCTCGTCGTAGCCCAAATAAATCATATGTGTATAAATTGTAGGATTTTATCAATCTAGTGTGTATTGGGTTAAGGAATTAACCCATATTGCATCACATTATTTGCAGTATACCTACGCTATAATTCTAAACTTCATCGCCTTTAATGGTCTATGGCTAAAGAAACTGAAGCAGTAACTCAAATACTAGAATAGTTTTTTTTTTGTGAACGCAAACACTCTTTGTTCTGTGTAAATGAACGTGATCGTTCTCCGTAAAGGGCTGAGAAGCTATGTCAATGTGGTTAACAGTTTGGAAAAAAATAAATAATATTGGGAATGGGAAGTTTAATTATGTATGGCTCATAAACCGCGCAAGAAGTGACTTGGATGTCAGTTATGCCTGGCTTTTACATTTCATGTCTGTCATGAAATCCAGGGTTGACATAATAAAGTCTGAACGGTGTTATTAGGGGCTCTCCGTTCACGCAAGGCCGGAACTGTGTATGAATGCTTGGAATAATATTGCATTTCCAGCCACTGCAGTTACAAAGGAGGAACGCGGATCTTCGATAATTATTTCAATTACTTAATAGTTTAGATAATACATCTATAAGTTGCTTTGCTTTTTTAAGTGTCCACTTCTGCAGTTGAGTGAATGTGAGTTTTTTGCAAGTGCTAATGCTAGTTGGAGTGAGTCTTCTGCTGGAAACTCACTATTTGTCCTAACTCACAAGCACTTCCAGTTTAGTGAGCAGACTGTTGTGTATCTTTTAATCCAACCTGAGTAACTATGAAATGGTGTATCTATTGGAATTATGCAAATGGACCAAAAATTATTTGGATCCATTTTTTGTTTCATTTTTTGGTCCATTAGTTTTCGGAGAGCAAATCGTGGTTCCTGTCATTTCGGTTCAGACAAAATTCCGAGAGCCTTTGTCACTCACCTCACCCATGCACTCTCACACACTATCTCACACTCATTCATGCTCTCTCACACGCTCCCTCTCTGTGTCACCCTACCTTCTCCACCATACGCTTCTGCGTCCCTGTCTCCTTTCCTGCATCTTCACTTCTTGTCTTGCCTTTTCTTGTTCTGTTTTTCCAATCGGGGAGAAAAGGTCTGCCCTGAGACTCGGCCCTTTTGCGGGAGTGTTTCGACAGTCTAGGTTAAGTGGACAGAAGAATGAGAAGAGACAAGAGAAGATGCGGGTTGTGGAAAAGGAGACAGGGTGTAAGAGTGAAAAAAACAAACATAAAATGTAAATGAAAATTCAGAGCTCTCTGCTTCAGGTTTGCTTGTTTCGTTGGGCTCCATCCTTGTTTTCAGTAATTCGTACAAATTAAGGAAATTTGGGAAATTCCCTTAAAATTTGTATGAATCAGAACACAAGTCTAGTATCCAGATTTTACATTCTGAAAAACACAGTTCTCTGACATCCAAAACATTTTAATGCACTCCAAGGTACCATATCTAAAAGCACCTGCTCCAACCTTATGTATCCTACCTGCCAACAAATCATTTCAAGCTTCACTTAATAGCCAAACAACAAAACCATCTGCTCTGTGCGTGCGCAGTTAGTTTGTTTTTACAAAGGGATCCTTTTAAATTTAAGAATGTAAAGGCTGATTAGCCTTGGCTTATGCTGTTCTTTTTTCATATTCTGTATAATGGTTAAAAATCAACAATGGGTTTTACTTTACATTTTGTGTGATGGGGTTGGTTCTCTTATTGGGTAATTTCGTTTAAGAACATGGTTCTATTCTCATACTATAATTTGAAGCAGAGGGATGTTCCCGAACACAAAGCAGCAAAATCATTATTTGGCACTGAGTACCAATGACTAAATCAGCCTGTCAGCTGGTGGGACTTTTTTCTTTGGTTCATAAATTTCCATCCATGGTCCTGCGCAGAAGCTGTGATTCAGTCATGGGTTCCCAGAATTGAACGGTGTAGCTAAAAGGATAATATTCCATGAGTTCATTTTTGTATTTTTTCCCCTAACGTTAGGTGTCAGTGCCAGTGAAGCTGGTTTTATGTACCTATCAAGGTGTCACTGGTTTTATGTATATATCAAGGTGTCACTGGTTTTATGTACCTATCAAGGTGTCACTGGTTCGTGTAAATATGTGCCTCCAAAATGCATTCAAATTCTAAATAGGAAACTCACTATCCTTAACATTTTAAATACTATCCTCTCAGTTCACTATTAAATGTATCATTTTTATCTTTTAGATCATGTGATTGCTTTTTCTGTACTACAATAGGAAGTAATGGAGCAGTTTTGTTTTTCAGTTGTATCTGTTTTCTTCGTCCTTTGGAAACTGTGATGCTGTAGGTCTCTGATTTCTTTTTGTTAAGGTCTTGAGATGGAATTGAGATGGACAATCTAGAATGATGTCATGTCAGGCTACTCTCTTGTCTATCACGGCAACATTATTACCCTTAGTAATTGTGGGTTCTATCAACTTAATCCCAAACTTGGTTAGTAAAGCTTGGAGACAAGCTGGTCACAACTCGGGTCACTTGACAGACAGCAAATTGGTCGGAGCACTCTATCCTTCAATGGAGTTGTGGGTTTTCACATGAGAATTCACAAACTCTTTAGAATCAACTTTCTACTTGTTTTAGTAACTTTTACGTCATGTTGATTCATGGAGATTTAATGACAATATCAACCTGCGACTGAACTTTCTACGTTATATCATGTGATGGGGTGTGTTTGCCTTGGACTAGGCATCTATGGATAGCTTAACCTGTCCTTAGATATATTTCCCTAGGTAAAGTGAAATCTGTAGGTACTGCTCAAAAAGTTGTCCCGTAAATCAAACTAAAGCAAAAAATTGCCCAATCTCCCATGGAGATACATGTGTCCTGGCCAATGGCACGCAAATAATGAAACACGGAGTTATTTCAGTGTTTAGTCAACTGGTGTCCAATTCAAGACATGTTTTTTTTATATGTTGACTGCATTAAAAGGTAAAGCCCTTCTTCCTGGCCAAACCTCTAAACCAAATGGTGGGAGGTAGGCACCTTGGGGCAATTTTCTAAAGCCCCTTGATTTTCTAACAGTTGCCTTGAAGTTTTACAATCTCTGAGCCGTATCTTGCCATACGTAATATATTTTTATATTGGTAATACGAAAAAAGCCATCCCCAGAAGTATATGAAAACATATGTTAAACTAATATAGACTTTTGTAGCAGACCGCACTAATAAAATGGTTTTAGTGAATGTGGTTTTATCAAAAACAACTGATGCCAAAGATGATATTAAGCTTGGCAAACGGAAAAGAAATAAGTTACTGCCTGTAATTTCTGTACTTCTATTTTAGTACTTTGTCATCCAAGAGACTGATTCCCATATAGGCTTAAAGAGACAGTATAACTATTAATATTAACCTATTCTAATTACCATGCGACGGATTGCATTGAGCTAATATATTATTTTGCTCCGTGTCAGTATTTTGCAGTAACAGTAACTTTTTCCCCAGTAATGTTGATCCCAGACAGAACTTGGTCCGATAAATCCTCTGTTGGTAGTTGGTATAACATCAAGGGCTTAGTTTTCTTCAAAATTACCATTTTGTGTTTATTTGTTCCATAATAGAACCGCATTTACATATTGATTGACATGCTCTGACACGTAACTCTCTAGATTGAAAACACAGACGGCAGAATCTTGCCAGAACACCCAGCATTTCGTGTTATGCCACCGCTGCCATTGTTTTCTTTAATGTTATTTATATAAGCTATTAAGAGTCATATTTTGGCAATCAAAGACATAACCAGTGCAACTTTGCCCCAAGACCCTCTTACGAGGAATTCTTTGGAATGTTACCAGTGGAAATCTGGAAGCATTCGGCACAGGGGGAAAACACAGCCAGGTGGCCACCATAATAAAGCAGCCCAAGACGTATCTGTCAGACATCAGACTGGATGTGTACTATTCAGCCTTGTCCAAAACCCATTTACATAAAAGGAATGAATAGAAAAGCAATAAAAGGAGCACAGAAGCTAAGGGTCACGTTGTAAATGCCGCCTTAAGTCCTGATTACTCTATGGACCCTAGTGGTTACATGTGGAACTACACATAGTAAGTGGCTGTTTCTTTTTAATATTTGGTGACTATTTTTCTGCGTCTGATCCCTAAGAGCCTCATTATGTTATGAATTAAACTGATAATAAGAAGAGGAGAAGAAGATAAATGAATGAAACCAAGCCTCATTTTACAGAAAGTTTTTTATTACATTTTTTTTCATTTGTTTTGAGTTTTTTCTTTCTATGGTTTAACGCTCACATTGTCTGTGCTGCAGTTATATCTTTTTTAGTATCGAGTGCAGGATATATAATTTCATTTGTATTATTTGTGGTATAATTAAATGAAAAGAATAAAGAACATGATTAATATATTGTGTATAGGAAAAAAAATGGGGTTGAGGATACTGAAGGACGTGACTTTTATGAAACCTTACTGAAACCATTATAACAGCTAAATATCCAACTCGAGGTCTGAGAGACACTTATCCAAAACATTAATTTCATTTAATAAAACACAGTGTTGTGGAGACAATAGCACAATTACCCAGTAAGTTTAATGGATTGTAAAGAGTATGAATAAGCGAGGATAAAGTGAGAACATTTAATTATGAAACAGGAAGAAATAAAAAATACCAAAAAAAGGTTATTTTTTTTAAGTTTAAAAAGCAAGAAAAAAAACTACTTGAAAATGAACAATCCAGAAAACCAGTAAGAAGAGATGCGTATGACTAGTGATACACCGGAATTATTAAACACACTCCTAAGGCTCACCGTCACATGAGACGGGTCTGTACACAGAAGCAGGTCGTCACATCTGGCACAGCCTCCGTAGCGCTCCTCGCCCCCCACTGTGTGTTATTAAAACGCTGAGAGTAGGAACATGGCATCATGCCCTGGAGCTCAAAACAGAGGACCGCATGGCTTGAAGAAAGCCCTTGGGGGGGGGGGCTGCTTGGCAGGTTGCAATGGGCTGATTTAATGGTAGCGACCCCCTTGAATCCACTTCTCAGATCACTCTTTTAGAGGATATATTCCTTATTGATGTCATACTTATATTGCAAAGCCCATCTTAATGCATATTTGGAAATGTGCTCAGATGGTGTTACCGAATACATGGCTTTATTCCTAAATCAGTACCATTACATCAAAAGATGGACTCGGTAGGTCCTGTTTCACATTGTCTGCTGTAAAAATGCCAAAAAGATCATTCTTTATTCTTAATTTTATTATGCAATCCATGGTTGCTCAGTCCATTGGTCCACATAGGTTATCCACGCAAGTCTCACAAAAACATACGTCTTCAACAGAAATTCTGAACACAATGATGAGTATCGCACACAGATACAAAGCTGTTTAGAATTCAAACATCTTTTTGTAGTTTTTGGCTAGGAGGTAACGTTACAAGTATTTTATTTATAGAGCTTGCGTTTAATCTTTGCTGGTCTTAAATGAAACTTAAATCTGCACAGTTGTTTCTTGAGATTAAAGGTTGCAACCATCTGGAATTAATCTTTCTTACCGTCCTGAACAGATGAAGAATTCTGTACTTGGTTATTTATCTATAATATCAGGCATTGCGTATTAATGTGCGCTAGGAAATTATTACAGATTCCAGCGATTAATATGAGTTTGAGACGGTATATTTGTTGCAACTTAGAATGTAAGAAGTTTGTCTTATTTGCAAGAACCAAAACAAAAAACTATTTGATTATCCAAATAATTGTGTGACTTTACTGTCATTTAATGAAGCAATTTTTGTTATAGGAGACTATTATTTGGTACATAGAGTTGAGGCATATATTTAAGTTCAGGTGACTGGAGAATCGCAATGTCACAAACAAGTGCCTCTTCCAAGATATTGAAAGGAATGGTGGTCGATGGCAACTAACAAGCCACAATAAAAGCATTTACCTAATAAACACAATATAAGACTAAAGCTGGATGAGCAAGCATGGCCTCCTACCCAATGCCTTGCTCATCCAGGCCCATCAAATGTTGAAGAGGGGGAGCCACATCAACCTAATCCTTTGGTTATTTAATTTATCAATGTGCATTAAAAGACATGTAAACATACAAATTCCTCCACATTGTTCCATATAGTATCATTTTGGTTCTTTGAGTGATAAATATACATTCAGGACCGGATTGGCCCACCGGGATACCGAGAAACTTCCCGGTGGGCCGCTGGGTCCATTGGCCGGTCAGGGACAGACCAACCTTCAAAACAGCCGCAAAGCGGCTGCGAGCGGGATTGAAAGCAGCACCCGGGCCGCCTCCTTCCACTGCCGGCGACTAATGAAGTTAAGGGGGCCGGTGCACACACTGAGCCGCCCGATGGCAGTGCCTCAGCACTTCGTCCCACGTCTTAAAAGGGGTGGGGCGAAGAGCGTAGGCCCGGCCATTGGGCGGCGCAGTGCGTGAACACCGGCGCCTTTAACTTCATGAATGCCGGCCTCCACACGCTGCCCTCACCAGACGCCAGAAGCAGTGGTAAATCGGGGGGGGGGGGTTATATGGGGGCTTAAGGCTTTTCTGGAGGCAGAGTGCCCCATGATATGCTTTTTAACCCCCTTTATGCCACTCTGCTTCTAGAAATGCCTTTTAACCCCCTATATGCCACTCTGCCTCCAGAAATGCCTTTTAACCCCCTATATGCCACTCTGTCCAATGATATGCCTTTTAACCCCTATATGCCAGAGAGTCATAGCATGCAGAGATGATTTAAAGTTACCTCCCTATTAAGGGACAGGAAATCTCAATATTTAATTCTGACTATTACTATTTACTTGCTACAATTTGCTGACAATTTGATTTTAAGGATTTGTTTTCTTCCTCCAATCTCTTTAAATACTTTATCATACATGCTTGAATCACAAAAACAATTATATGAAAAAATGGTAAAATAATAACCATAATTTATTTAATTAAATCCAAAAGAAATGAAAAAAAAAAGTTAGAAAATTAATAAACATATTTTTTTTTTTAATTGGATCACCAAGAAAATTACAAGAAAACTACAAGTTGGAAAATTAATTAAAAGAAAAAAATCCCAAGAAGAAAAAGCTTTGCCTGATTTTATATTTGTTTATCTGAAATGGGTTTCCGCTGGCTTGTGAAAGGAATAAGAAAGCTGGTTTAAAATGCTGTCCACGTAAAATCGGTGCTTAATACCCTCCCGCATGCCGTGGCTTCTTTTAGCGTTCAACGTCATTCATCTCCCACTGCATGTGTTATGAAAACCACATCGACATTTGCCGCATGTGTGAGCAGGTGTTATTTCCCGTGGGATCAAGACTTTTAAGAAATAAATGAAGAAAACAAAATATATACTAAAAGAAAAGGTATTTAAAAAAAACCAAAAAAACAAAAAACCTGGTGGCCCGTGTATTTTTCTAGAATCTTTTTATATAATTACATGCAATGTTATCATTTTAAAAAATGAAAATCAAAGGCAGTTCTAGCCAGTCAACCTTTACTGCCTTCCGTGCTTAAATGAGAAAGGCCCCAAAGGATAATGTGTGTCTGCTGCTACATCGTCCTACCGAGTTCAGTGATCCAGAAAACTTGGATGAATGAAAGGTGCCCTCACCACGTTGTCAAAACCATGCTTAATATTAGCCTTTGACGGTATATTGTCTTACCTCCGGTAATGCCTCTGTGCATTGTCAATCAGTGCTGGCCAAATGCGACTTTACTAATGATTTTAAATACACTCAAGCACTGGTATTGATTTTTCTATATTTTTTTGCGATTTTAAATTTCATTATAAAAAATTCTTACGTTGTAGTTCCCGAATTAGTAAAATTTGCAACCACGTTGCATTCATTTGGAGGCCCCATGCTCATAAATGACCCTTCAGCTCTTAGACATTAAAGACATTATGAAAAATGTGTGCTACCAATACAGTAATGTTCTTGTGGTATACTAGAAGTATTATATAATGGGTAGTTTCTACCGCGGTTGATAAAGGAGGCTATTACAGGGGTAAATACTTTACAACAGCCATAAGGCATGCGAGAAAACTTTAATTAAAAACTTGAGTGTAACGGGGTTATTAAAAAAATAATTAGCTTTCCAGTTTCCCACTTCAAATATGATGAAAAAACTTCATTGTTTTTCATATATGTATAATAATATTCTCATGAAACTATCCCTTTAATATAATATTCCATTTTATGGTGTTCTACTGTAAATTGTAAGGTTGTGGTTAAATTTCCTGAGGCCTGTGGTTTTACATTCATTTTAAACTTGGCTCAATTTTTGAAATAAAAAAATATTTAGTCAAACCTATTTAATGCGAACTAGAACTATTTTATCGTATTATCCAAGCTGTTCTCTCAGCTGCATACTTTGATTTTGTAGCTTTCCTTCGGGTACTACCTTGACTAAATTAAAGTTAATCCTAATCACGTTTTAAGATTTGGCACTTCATATGGTAGCCTAGCTTCAATAGTTCGTCTTTTCTGACCATGGACATCTAGTTGTTATCCATGGTTATCCATCTGTTGTAACTAAAAGTGTTCTATGATAGACCCTGCTATTTAATATTGCTAGAACTCTGATATTTGCTCATGGAAGAGAGGCCTCTATAGCACAAATAATATTTGATTAGGATTCTGCAAAATACCTTGAAAAATGAAACAAATGGTATCGGTGATATTACCATTTGTCTCCTGTGCTGTTTGTGTGTACGTATGTGGACTGCATACCCTCCATCCATCTGACTTTCAGGCACTGTCCCACTGAGCTGAGGGATCAGGAGCCATTGTCCTCTGATCTGCTCTGACCTGGGAGCAGCACAGACCTCCATTGAAGCTCCACATGGTCCTCTCTTGGTCCTCAGCATCAGAACGAGTGGGCTCATCATGTAATTAGGATGAAAGTCCCTGGCGCCACTTCTCCCACCACCAGTCCCTCCACCCACCTCTACCCACACACCTGAAATGATGAGGGTAATTAGATGAATACATACATAGATACATGCATAGATATACACCATGTTCATTAGCAAGGTTAGACCAGTGTTGTAGAATTTGTTCTTTTTAATAATTCTTATATCAATACCCAAGAAGCACTCTATTAGATTGTTGCGTATGAGTTGCTTTTAGGCTCAGTTACAAATATTATACTTTTGTAAACAGCATAGGTCAACGTGCGCTTTTTTCTTTAAAGGAATTTGTCTTCAGTGATCCCTGGGTTATACCTGACCTTCTTTAAATCCTGTGTTAGCAAATGTCAAGTACAAAAGCCCCAGCCACAGCACAGTGTGATTATAGCTTATGCCATAACAATCTTTCACGTTCTGTGACGGTGTTTAAAGGTGGGTGAGACAAGCGAAGGGTTAATACACGTTATATATTTTCCAAGCATTTGCACTGGTCGGGAATTACTGTCATCTTGTCCTTTGCTGTCAGAAAAGTAATCACAAGATTATGTCTTAAAGACACTTGGAGGCAAATGTCAAAAGAAATGAAATCAAGTTTTCAGGATTTGTTCTAGAAAATTGTATTTCTCCTTTGACATGCCCAAGAGTGTAATCATCGGTCATCTTGTGAGACAGTGGGAGATGGAATTTTCTTTTTTTTTTGTTGTATTCTTTTTTCCCAGTCATCTTACTATATAGTAGATTTATAAAATGCATTAGTTTCAATTCTAAATCATATTTAGCTGATCGGAATGCATGGTGCAGATCCAGACAGGCCATTGGCAACACCAGGCAAATGACCGGTGGGCCAGCGCCCTATGGCGCCTTTTACGTGCCTTTACGTGCCCTTGGGCCTTAAAGTGCCAGTGCTGATTATCATCCCCACTCCGTTCCTGGAACGTTGGACAAAGAATATCAAATATAATTGCCTTGTCTCAGCTTGTGGTGATTTCATAAATTTATAAGGGGTTTGTAAATGTTTGTTTTATTTGAAATCCAAGTATCGTAAAATGGCAGGAAATGTATTCAAATCCATAGGAGATTCCTACCCCGTGTGGTGTATTTTTGCAGTAGTGTTTGAAGTGAATTTTTGGACATTATTTAAAAAAAAAAATATTGGGAAGTGTTTGTGTTGGAATAAAGTAATGTACTTAAAAGGTTTTGCAGAATGTTCCATAAATTCCCAGTGACACAGTACGTTATTTGCAGGAATACCATAAATTCAATAATAATATGAGTGTATATTCACTAAATAGTAAACTCGGAGCTGAATTAAATACTTCACTATGCATTAAAGGGGCCGTACACTGTATTCTCCTGCCGCAAGGGCTGAACTGACCCTACATAATGCATAGTTAGCTCTGTGAGATGATCTTTTAGAAATCTCCCGACATTAGCATTGCTGGGTCATCAATGGAGAGGATGGTAGATAAGTGGAACAGACTCCGAGCAGAAATAGTAGAGGCTAATACAGTGAGGGAATTTAAACATGTATGGGATGGGCATAAAACTATTCTGAATTGGAGAGAAGACCAAGGACTGATTAGGGATTACACGTTTAAAGCAGAAATAATGGGTAGACTAGATGGGCTGTATGGTTCTTTCCTGCCGTGATCATTCTATATTAGCAATACAATGTGCATTGTGAACACATTTTTATGTTTGAATTTCGCTTGAGTTTGCACAGGTTTAATCCCAAATAGAATTTTGCTCTCCATGCAAAGCTACTCTTCATCGAATAAATAGATGTTTCGTCTGTAAATCCTTGGACCCATTAACATCCAAGCTTGAATCCAATCTAATCTGGATAAAGTAGATGCATTTCAAACAAATGCTGTCGTTATTGTGAGTGTCTCAAACGCTTTAAACCTGGGCTGGACAAATATCTCCATGTCTGGCCTTAACCTTGTGAAGATGATGGAGAATAAAGTATCACCAGAATTCCAAGAACAATTTGCTTGACTAAGAGCTATGACTCTGAGCTTTGTCACATGTCTACTTTTGTACGTGGCACGAGCGGAGCCACTGCCTACAGATATATACAAGTGGGGGGTTTGAGACGGCTCGCCCAAGCTCATAATGAGAAGAGCAGTAGGGACCTGTAATAGACCTATCCTCTCTGATTCTGTTCTTTGCGAGGATCCATATGGACGCTAGTTAGACCTTTCCATTTGCTGCCAATGTCAGCTCGTCGCCATTTTACTCAAAATAGAATTGCATTATTAGTGAGCTGAGGTACATTTCCAAGCCTGGGAACTCTGAGTTTGACCCCGAGTGTCTGGGTAAAGCCCTGCTTCTCTGGGTCTCTGGGGAGAGGCATTTGGCCAGAACTACTCCTTGTCCACTTCCAGCTAGCCCCACCCCCATTTGTAAATAGCCACCACACAGGCCACTCCCCCTAGGAGTACTCCCATTCTCCTGGGAAATTGCCCGGGTACACTCCTTCTTGCTTACTTATTTATGCATTATAAAGCTAACCCAGATCTGCTACTCTTGTGAGGATAGACCCGTAATGACTTTCTTTTTTGGTATACCAATGCATGATGTGCAGTTCACAACAGTTAATGGAGCATTACTGCAGAAATGCATATATTGTGTTAGCCAACCAGAAGCATTATCCCAGGCTAATAGAGCGACACTAATGTAGACTGAAAGAAATGTGTGATAGAACAATTTAATAATCACTGAGCTAAAGCCAGTAACCCATTTGTCACTTTTTAGGCACTTTGCATAATTTGCAGTCCTTTGCTCGTGTTACATGCAAACATAGTAAGGTCCGAGGAATTAATCTAAAAAAAAAAAAAATTAATCAGCCTGAAAAAGAGTCTCAGCTGGGAAAATGAAAGAAAGGCATGTTAGTGGTAGGATGAATTGTATGGGTCGCAATACAATATTGCTGGAGTTAAGTAAAAAGAAGGCATAGCTGAAGTGACTTAGATCCAGAATTTCATGGAATAAAAGGGGATATAGGCTGGACTGGGGACGACTAGACGGCCCTGGCACTTTAAGGCCGTCGGCCGCCAAATGGGATAAGAGTGGAAACCGGCTGGATATGTCATTACCCTTTTAATGACGTTAAGACAATTGACTCTTCACTCCCTTCTCATCACTTGTCCATTCAAGGGCTGCCCAAACAGCAATCAGCAACTATAGAAGAGAGATAAGATAATAAGGGGAATGGGTATTAAATCCTGAGAACCTGATGTATAGTATATATATCCTATTGCTCTCATTGTTCTCACGCTCTCTCTCAATGTCTCCCTACCTTCTCTGCCAACATCTCCTGTCTCCCCTTCTCTTGCCGCTTTTTGCACAAGTCTAATATTATATATATATATGTATCATGTATAAATATCATGTAATTTCTAGAAATCTTAGAGCGCCGCTTTAATAACACCATTACACTTAATGACCTTTTTAAATAAAGACTATACTAACTGTAGAAAAGGTGTTAAGTAAATGAATGTTCTCACTCAATACATCACCCTAGAATTAACAAGAGCCACTCCAGCCATACATATACATGGAAGAAATGGGCAAGCAGTTTCCTGCAATTTTTTTCCAATTAAATATTTACTTTGGATTTGTTTAATCTAGAAATGCATGTCTATATTCTGGAAAATGGAAACTTTCTTGTCATTCTCATTAGAAACTGTGGCAAACGTTGATGAATATATAATGTCCGCACACAAGCTTTGATTAGCAGCTTAAGTAATATTTTTTAATAAAAGCCGACTCCGCACTATGTCTATACATAAACAATGCCGTTAAACTAAATAGGCATAGAACATCTATGAAAACTCCCTGTATTCTAAATAAGCATTTTTTATAATACAAATAATAAAAATAATCTTACAAAATGGTAATATACTGTAAATAAAGAACAAGAAATAAAAAATGAAAGACCGTTACGGGATCCCAATTAGCCATTCAAAAACTCTTACCTTTTGTTACAATTCCAGATTTTAGGTGGCCATCTAAACATCTTGAAGCTGACATTAATGACATCTGCTGGTAATGACTAAAATAATTATTTAATACCAGCCACAGATAGTGACATATTCTCATACTCGGGAACTCTCCGGATTTGTCGGGAGATTGCCGGGTGAAGCGTCGCGGGTGCAGGGTCTTGGCACGCACCGCTCCCCACCCATTTTCCATTTAAATGGGGGTGTTTCCCACTGACATCGACGGAACCGCCCACTGACATCAGGGGAACTCCCACTGACATCAGCAGGACCTCCCACTGACGTCATGGGACCGCGCGCTGACGTCAGTGGGCAGGCCTGGCCGCGTCCCGCAAGGGAAGGCTCCGGGTAGCCGGAGGCCAGAAGTTCCCAGGTATGCATAGTCTCCCCAACTGGCCTGCTGGTACTTTGCAGGACGGCAGAAAGGAGGGGAAGGCTGGTGGGGCTGCCCTTGCTTGGGCTTAGGGCAGCATGGGAGTATCTGGCCATTTTTTTTGTGCATTATTGGTATCTTGCATTAGTTTCCTCCATTTTTCAAATACAGCGAGTACTGATTTTACACACATAAAATGTAAACATAACCTCAAAACAGCTTGCAGATGGGCAGTAGAATTTTGTATTGAACCTCTAATCTATAGTTGTATTTTATTAATATAAGAAAAATCTACTTTTCTGTGTGATATAATCTGCATCTTTCTTAATTGACTCAGCATCAACTTAAAATACTGTTTTTTAAAAAAAAATTATTTAGTGGTTATTGCAAGTATGTTAATTTTTATTACTGAAATATGCAAATTCTGTACCAGTCTTTCACAATCCCTGATAATAATACGGTAATACTGCATGGAAGGATCAAGAGCGTGTTCTGGTCTTTATCTTGGCGTGGGATTAGTGACATATATCTGTATTGTGATTATTCTGGACCTGGAAATATATAAGGACAACCATGAAGATTTGCATTTACCACTATGCTCAAATGGCTTTAGTGTTTTAGAAGACGGCCATGAGAATCACAGCTATTTTATGCTGGCAGAATCCTTTGGCAGTGGCGTATGACATGCTTCTAATTGATTTTATGTGAGTGTTCTAGAGATATGAAATATTTTCCCTGATGGCATATTTTTTGCTTTTATGACCATTACCAAGGAAACACTGATATTAAGAAAAATATATTTGTGTCTCTGTTGGCTCAGGAGTGATATTTATCTTCATAAAAATAAACAGAATTAAAAACATTCAACATAATGTGCTTTCGGCAGGAGAATTGTGCTTTAAAACAAACTAACTAAGGAATTGCTGCAACTCCCATCTACCACAGCCATCTATGTAATGAAGGATGCAGTCTAACAACCCGCAGCAAGGGTTTAATCAATCCAGCTCCTTCGGTTAATGGAGTTTAGTTACTTACATGTTTTAATTTCATATTTACAGCAATGAACAGATTGCCGCATGTGATGATGTTTAAAAAAATCTAGTTAAACTAGGCTTGTTTTCAAATAAAGTTTTAGGCCAGTGCAAAATAAAATTAAGTGGTCCCAAAACCATTAGTAGAGCTGAATGGTCACAAAACACTTTTAGGTCTATTCGCTCAGAATTTAAGTGATTAGTCAAGTTAAGTCATAACTCAACTGAGTCATCTTTAGCAGCGTAACATTTTGCTAGTTTCAGGCTAGGGCATGTGAGTTTAACAAAAAACTGTCATGTCCTCATCTGAAAAATTGGAAAATTAATAAAACTATCATTATGTGTGTGTATGTATATATGTATATAAACATACATACTAGCAAAAGTTTTATGAAAAAAAATAACACCCCCCCCCTTTCCGCTCCAATGTTCAGTGGTGGGATCTATTACTATTAAAAGTAATAGATCACCCTTAAAGGCATAGATGCAAGAACCCCATATTTTGCCCCTCCATCCATCCTTGACAAAAAAGTAGATGTTTTTATGTTAAAACCTACCTACCACCCACTTCCATGTCCTCCAGGTAACTAGAGATGAGGTCCAACCAAATACCCCTGAATGTCAGGAGGGTGGATACAAAAAACTATTTTATTTACCATTACAGTCCTCATCGTCATCCCAGTGAAAGGGGCCATCCAAAACAGTTCCATCTCATATGGCCCTGAACCCTCTTAGCTGCAATGTGATAGAGTAGAAGATACGTGCCTCCGGTAGTGATTGATGAGCCGGGATAAGTTGAAGCCCAAGAGTCACAGCCAACCTGGCTAAAATGCTTGACCCCCCTCTGTCTTTGGGTCCAGAAGGACACATGTAAGCATCCTCAGTATCTAGCAAGCACATCTGGTATGTCTCAAGTGTAGTCCACATTTTTATAAGTGCCCCTTCAGTAGTGACATCATACCAGTCATTAACGTAGAAAACGACCATCAGAAATTTTCCTCATACCACAACCCATTTTTGTTAACCATTTTCTTAAAACATATTTGAGACAATGGAGACTGTAGAGTAAGTGTATGTAGCGGGGACCCCAAATAGGTTTCATCACCGTTTCCCCCACTGTAAAGGAACACCAGTGGCTGAATTGTATCTCTAAGTCTGATGTTAAATCACGTCTACTGTTAAGGCAGCTGTGGGTTTGGATTCGACTTGGTGCTCCCTGACATGTATATCGTAAAAGGCTCTTAAATGATCAGAAAGCATCCTTCTGGAGAAGAGTAATGCAGATAATTTTTGACTTGATGTATTTATCCCATTTGCAGTCACCATTCATACGAGGATCATTGCATTCCTTTAATAACGTTACTCTATAGTCCCCATCACATTATCTAGGTCCTTTGTCCCTCTATCTGTTCACACCACTTTCTGACATTATCTTTACAATGTCTACTTTGAATTCCAAAATAGCCTGCCTGGATAATTCCGATCTGAAAGCCTACATTTAAAAAGCTATTGAACATAACCTAGCTTTGACTTTTCAATGTAACATTGTGCCTTTTTAAAATACCGCTCGCTGAAATACAGGTTAACACTAGTATACGCATGTTCTTTAAGAAATGAACACTACTATATGCACCTAATTATTTTTGAGAAAACTATGCCGACATTTTCTTTGATCAGTAGGCTCTTATAAAATTAAAATTAGTGTTCTATGGAGGACCACACAAATTGCTGATTAAAATGATTAAGAAAAAAATCAATCAGAAATTTCCATTTTACAGAGGAAGCGATAAACATTATTTAATTTACACAGAGGGATACGTGGAATTTAAACCTAAATGGGGAAGGCCGAAAGATATCCTGAATCTAAAAATGAGACCAAACGCAGACTAAGGCCTTCGGTCTTTACATCAGGAACAATGGGCAGACAAGACGGGACGAAGGGTTCTTATCTGCTGTCAAATTCGATGTTTCTGCTAAACATAGGATGATTGGGATTGTAGAGCAGCATGTTACAGTGCACTTTATCTGCTGATGCCATACCTTAAAATCATTCTTTTTTTAAGAAGGTATTCTGCGGTTCTTGACCTTCCTGATGAATTTATCAGCTTGTGTCTGCGGTGTAAATTGACACTGCAGATGAACGCTATGAGGATAACAGAGGTGTCAAGCTCAGTTTTCAAGAGCCCTAATAGTGCCGGCGGCTTAACACACCGCCGGTAAACATGTAATCAAGTTTACATGCTAAGTAATACACCGACACTTCGATACCGAAGGCTGACCGCTAGATTCTTTTTAAAAAACCTTAAACTATAATAGGAAGCGGGACTCCGAGGCTGAATCAAAACGAATCATCTCTGCAGTGACAGTAATTTCCACTTAGAAGGTGACAGAACTCTTACTGTCACGAATTCTGTCACTGACCGGCCAATCCAACAGATGAGAACACAACTTTTTTTTATATACCCTTTGGCGGTGTTGAGATATTTGAAATAAACAACTTCTATGTACCTGTGGTGCATTCATCTACTGTAGATCATGTCATCTTTTCTTTCGCACCAATTAAAATTAAAATAGCTTTAAAATGTTATATGCGTAACCGATCAGGAAGGAGAGGCATTCTGGATTAGAGGTAATAAGGACGTAGCTAACATTAGTGCTGTTTATTGTGAATATCTAAAAAGCAGGGACGTATGTGAGGTTGTATGGCGGGTGGGAAACTGCCCTGGGCACAGGCTTACCTTAGGTACTGGTCACAGCTGCCTTTTGGTTCCCTCTCGAAAGGACCAGCATGTGGCACTAACCTATCCACCAATGTTTCCTACTTTGAGGTCTGCACACTACCCGATTTTGCAGAGTGCCATAATGATGTCATATCCCAGATCCTGGCATTGGGGGGGGGGCAGATGGAGAAGGGTTAGTGGAGAGCTCTGCATTAATCCTACCGGATCATCATGGTGGGCATGTATGGAGCTTGCCCTGGACCTGCTGGGTGCTGCTTAAAATTTGTGATATGTATCTTTGACACAAGTTTTATAGCAAGTTTCTTCTCTACTTCTTTAAGATCGAGTACTTGCCGTTTCACATATGGCCACAGGGGTGAAAAGAGTCATTATTTTTACTTTTATCGACTGAACATTTTGTATAGCCTTTGATCGAGCTGTGTCCTCTCTTACTTGAATATCCAAAAATCCTTGCCTGTTGTCAGACCTTGGTTATGACTTAAGCAATCACACAAGATCAAGGTTGGTTTGTGGTAGAAATGAGTAACCAACTCATATTGATCTTTTTGTTAATGGGGCCAGTGCTACCGTTTAGGAAAAGTAGGGTGCTTACTATAGCACTAAGCCAGTAGGGGCCACCACCAATGCAGGAGGGGCTTACCAGGGACATGGCTTCCCTAAGTAGCTCGAAACTATAGGCCTGGTCCTGCTTATGAATAGATTGGAGTTTGTCCAACCACGCTCTCAAAGGTTTCATTGACTAATGACAAATCCCAAATTCATACTTATTTCAAGAGATATACTTATGTGCAATACGAACTATTCACTGTGGTCTTTACATCTAGATGTTAAGGAGTCATTAAGTACATGGGCCATCAAATAAATCCAAGAGATTATTGTAGGCAAATGGACGCCTGTGACTTGCTGGCACTACTTGAACCTTTGGCAGCTCTCCCTTTTCAGCCTGAAGGAAAAACTGACCTTCTCCCACCACCCTACAGACTACATTCTACTGACTTAAGAGAGAAACGGCTTCGTATTTATCACAGAAACATCCTTAGAATATAATAGCATGTGTCTGTTCTTACACGGGGAGCAGAGTTATTTTCCGAAAGCCACTTGGGTTTATGTTCCCCAAATAGTATATCCTCTTCTCTATTGGAATGAAATCATAAAGTCACACTTTCACTGGCTGTGTTTTTGGGTCTGTTTATCGAACAAAACAATTCATACCCTAAGCATTATATCAGAAAAGACAGTTCTATTATATAGATGTGACCAGGTGGCCTCAATTAATAGTGTTTGGCTGAAGATGCATTTAAAAAAAAAAAATTCACACATTTTCTTTTTGTAAAAGCTGTGCCTAACCATACATAAAATAAGGAAAATCAACAGCGAGATTGTCTAAGCCTGACCTTTTCCACTGCTGGCTGTGAATTTGCCTTATAAATACAGCACACACGCATTTCAAGCCTCCGGACGGCGGTTTCTCGCAGCCATCTGCTGACCCATGGTACAGGATGTGTGCTCAGGTTTACCGGCAGATGTTAATTGCGGGATTCTATCCATTGTAAGCCGTGTGTGAGTGTGTGTGAGTGTAAATGACTGGATTCATTCATGGGAAGTGTGTGCAGAATTCAATTCACATTAGTCCCGCATAGTAACAGAGGTGACTTCGTATTACAAATGATCAACACTCTGTGTCGTATTACATACGATAAACACTCTGTGTCGTATTACATACGATGAACACTCTGTGTCGTATTACATACGATGAACACTCTTAAATACACAGTTTTTTAAACCACAGTTGAAAGTTGTATCGGGGACGGTCATCTTTCTATAAGTAGTTAAGTACAAATACAAGCAGTATTCATATATATATATATATATATATATATATATATATATATATACAGAATATACGTGTAACATAATGCCTTATGGAATAGTTGTCATATACTTGTATGGAATATATTTCTTAAAAAATATATATATTTAATTAAGTCTACGAAATAATTTTATACATGTATTATTTTTTTTTATAATGAAGAAATTAAATCATGTTTTAGATGAGCGAAAGAGGAGGTGAATTATTTTGGCCATGATGAAAGTATATGCCATATGATTAATGGTTGAAACAGAGTAAAGGAGCTGGAAGGTATTTATTAGTAAAGTGACATAGTAATTAGTACCCATCACCCGGTGGAGCTAGCGGTGTCCAGATAAAAGCTGCATACCTGTCACCAAGCAGTAAAGAACTAGTCTGTGGACTCCAGTCTGTGTGAGAACCCAGGACATTAATAATGTTTAACGTGACTTGCAGCCTAATACAGTTAAAGAGATATTCCCCTTCAGAGCTAAATAAAAGTGTTTCTCCAATATAATCTGGCTAGAAGTTAAACAAAAGATTTAGAGCGAAATGTTTCTTTGCGATAGTTGGGGGAGATATCAGAGAAATCGTAGAATTATTTTATGAACAATGTTCTAAATACCCTTAATCGAAAATTGAGAACAGTGTTTGGTTTTAAAAAAAAATAATTAAAAGTTTTAACGAATGAAATATCTGTATAGGTGTTATCTAAAATTAATTGTATTTTTCTTGTTTTTTTTATGTTTAGAAATTAAATTGGCAGCTGATTAATGTCATTTACAATGTAATTACTTTAGAATTAGATTTTGGAATTCAGATCTCTTTGTTCTAGATGTTTTAACAACAAATTATGCATATCAAAGATCTGGAGAAAAGGCTGATACGATCTGTAGCATACAGTACAAATATATTGGTGGCATATTATCCGCTGGTCCTATTCTCACCAACATCACTGATTCTATTTTCAGCCTATTTGTGACGGTTATATTAAGGTAGTATTTTTCTTTGGTGTCTCTGCATGAACCTGACAGTTGACTTAAACAATGTAATAGAAGGGGAACATAGGGCTTTGATCTGGCTCAGGCGGTATGAGCATAGCAAAGACTAAGGTATCTTATACGAACCATGATGTCATCAAGACAACCTTTGCTTTGTCTTCTTTTCATTCCATTTTCATTTTATCTTAATTTCAATATCATTTTCACTTTTACCTTAAGGAATACATCATATAAAGTATGGTCTGACAGTTGAATGTTATAAATTTTTTCCATTTTGGACCCCATTTCTACCTGATAAAAACTAAATAAAAAGAATATTACCCCCCAAAAAAAGGCCTGTAGACAAAATACAGTCCATAGATGTGTTCAGCTGTGTACATGCTCTGTGAATGTAGACATATTTGTTAGCGCTATAAGGTTCATACACCTCAACCATTACAGTTTGAGTGGAACAATCAAAATTTTTGAACACTGTTCTGCTGCCTGACTTGAGCTGTCTCACTTTTTGGGGCCTTTGTGATTGGCCTAAAAGCTGTAAAATTGATTGTCTGTACTTTTTAGCTCCCATGTGACCTCCTTATAATGCGTTAAAGCTGAGCGCCTTGATATGACATCATATCCAGCTTTCTGCTTCAGTAAGGTGGTGAGGAAGGCATATATAGCCTTGCCCCAGCTCTACCCCTAAACCAGCTCCTGCCCACCTATATATTTCCACCCATCTATAGCCAAACACCCTAACTGCAGTGTCCCGTTTCTGTGGCACCTGAAATGTTGAGCATGATGGAAGTCTATTTATTGCTGTGTATGTATGTATGTGTGTGTGTATGTGTATGTATGTTTGTATGTATGCACACACACAGGTACTGTTTGGTATGTAAGTATTTGTTTCTGCTACTTTCTTTTGTTTCAAGATTGACAGTTCCATAGAAATCAAGAACCTTCCTGGACTTCTCTTCTTTAGCTTAAATTCCAACTTGAAAAGTGAAAATAAATTGGCTCTTTAGTAGAGCAAAAAATTATGATAGAATATTAAATCGAAGGTGAATATTAAATCGTGCTACGGGACAAAAAAAAGAAACGATTTTCTGCCTTGAGTAATTATTGTGGTATTTTTCATTTATTTTGGGCCAATCTACAGGATCTCCTCTGAATAACAATAGTGATCATTGTTGCTTAATAACGTTCAGGCTTTCGCATTTTACTTTAGGTACAGCTGGATATCCCTGCGTGAGTCAGCTTAGTCAGCAGATAACTATTATTGTTCTTCCATTGTCAGATGGAAAATTGCTGTTTGTGAAAGAATTTTGTGATACATTTTTGAACTTGATTAAAAAAAAAATACATTTTTACTTTATCATCACAACATTAGTCGAAACCTCGGGAAAGAAACACTTTTTCATCATCTCAATAGAACCTGTAGGAGGCAACTAACATGGTGTTGTGCCGGTTAATAGTGGCAATTCTACTGGAAGCACTAATTGCTAAAACTGTATGTAGCTTCAATGGCTTCCCTGCTGTAAACCGGTTCCTCGGCTAGGAGACGTAGAAGCAATTGAAGTTCGAAAAGAAACCAGCAATTAAAATTAAATTACCTCTGGAGCTGAAACAAGGTCAAACCTAAACACAATCTTCACAAGACATGGATAGCTGGTTACTAGTTATCATAGACAGGAAAAAAGTTCCAGCTTGGAAGCTTGAACACCGATTGTACGTATCCATGTAATTTCTTGTGTGTTTGTTTAATCTTTCTAGAAATATGGGAATATATCTGGATAATGATGATTATGATATAGATGTTAGAAGGGTACGTCTGTGTAGAACACTGTCTTTTGATTGTTACGGGAGAGAGTTCCTTTGCACCTGCGCTCCGTGAGGAGCCAGTAATTACGTGTTAATTAACAATACTGGAATGAGTGCAAGCTTCCGTGCCAGTGGAAAATCTGTTAACTAATTTGAAGCTGTAGAGTGTTTTTTTTTTTAATTAGAGAACTTGAAAAGAAAATCCAAGTCAACATTGTTCTTGGTTTGGAAATGAGTGAATAAATGCTATTTGACATATTGTTACAGCTCGCAAAAAAAAATATTAAATTAAAAACTACATTGTAAAAAAAAAAGACTTCTATAAATAAAACTAATATTATAAAAAAATTAATTATAATTATAATACAAAAATAATGAGTGGTATTTAAAAAGATGACTTGACATGATTGACATGAAAGAACCCAGACATTGGGTTATCTGTAAGTTCTAGACTGATTTCAATTAAAATGGACCATACGTTTGCTCTGCTTCTGTGTTATTTCATGATGTCACCTTTTTAAAAAAAAAATAAAAAAATCTTTGCATAACTAAAAACATGCGTTGTTAAATGTTACATGAATTTAATAAGACACCTAAAACTTCAGGAAATCACAGAAAAATTAAGTAAATTGCTCCACATTATAATGTATGTTTCAAAGTACATAAAAACAGTGCTCCGTTGAATAATTCTGGCAGTTTAATAGCTGAAGTTAATTACTCTAATTATCCGGCAGTACTAAAATAACTCATGTTTTGCACCTGCATCTTTGTATTACAAATATTTTTTTTTTTGTTAAGAAATGAAAATTATGTTTCTTGTGGACCTCAATAAGTATAAAGTATGGGGATATCTTTTCTATAAAATGTTGTGTGTTTTTTAAAGATTACTTTAAATTGAGACGATAAGATATTCCCCCATAATAACACTATTTTTGGTTATATTATTTGAACATTTGTGAAATACCCCACAACATTTGTATAGGATGTGGTCCTGAGATAGAAAAACAAACAAACAATTAAAGCAGTCTGAGTGTATCTTTGTTAGTATGGCCTCCATTTATTTCGCACATTTATAATTAGGTGATATGTGTCCTTTCACATGTTTTGCAAACATGAAAGCTTTTGACATACCCACAAAGTACAATGGGATGTGGCAGACTGCATGTAAGTCCCATCTGCCCATGCCCTTTGTCTCTGACATTCTGCAATTTCATTTTAATGATGTTTCTTTATATCCAGGATGCCAGTGGTAGAAGCGTTTACACTTATGTGCCTCTGCCCCTGCCAAACCCAAAAAGGTATTGCTCCACTTAGACAAAAAAACATTAATTGTATTGTTTAGTATGTTGAGCAACTAAACTTTGACATCTGTTCCTCTGGAGGTTTGATGACACTGGAACGAGAGGGGTACCTATTGCTCTCAAAGCCTGGGGCAGGATCAGAGGCAGTGGCGTATTTACTTTTGGCACTGCCCTAGGCCTTGGCCAGGACACTTCCACCGGCTGTCCCTTCTACGCTGTCGTCTTTACTGCTTAGTGCTGGGATATGACATTGTATCCCAACACCCTGACTTTTAAGGGTGCGTGGCGTCGGACATAGTCCTCCATAGCGTTAATAGGGCAGTAACTGGCCCATAGAGCAGTGATACTACAGGGAGCCTGGTTGCTCAGGCCAGAATATGCCACTGGTCAGACGTTATGGTGGGGCCGATGTTATATCTGCTTCTGGCAGTAGAAGGTAGCACAGGGGCATTTTTTGCGGGGCTGCTCAAGCATGGCCCTCAACCATGTTGTTTCTGGAGCAGAAAAACCACCTGCCCTATGGAAGTTACAGCACTGACAGGGAGAAGTATTTTGTTTTCCGTTTCTATGGAAACAATTTACTGTATTAGTGCTTGTTTTTATGTCATATGCAATTAAATGTTCCTGGCAAAAAACTATAAAGGAGACAAAATCTTACACAATTAAACGATTATTTCTGTGAATGCATTAAGTGGGATGTTTCTGATGTTGTTAAATTGAGAAGAGTAGGTGAATGCATTATTAGAGACGCAAACCATGGAGTTAAGGACTGTTGGCAAAATCTAGAAAAAATGGTGCAGAGAACTGTGGGAATCGGGATAATCTTTTAAAATGCTCATCTAATGGAACATTAACACACCTACACTTTATTTTTAGTCTATTTAAGGCAAATTAGTTTACATTGATCATATAGATTGTGCTTCAAAAGAATGACTGATGCAACATCTCAGCAACATGTGTATATGACCACAGTAGGTGTCTGAAAATATCTAAATATCAACAAAAATTATTGTTGGATTGTCCAAACCTCCATCAATCTAATTTCCGTCTCCTTTTATTTTTTTTTTCTAAATTATCACCCTCGTCTGATATCTCCATTTCCGAAAAAAACCCAACAAAATGCATTTTGCAAATGGCTGACTCTGGTTTATAAAACGTACTTGCAGCTAAAAAAACACATATTGTAATTAAAAAAAATAATGGACATAAGGGAAAAAAAAATAAGGGACAAAAGGATTTCATCAGTTAAATATTTTCGCCATTGCTCATTTTATTACATCCACTATATTAGAAGAATATTTCCCTCTGGGATCTTTAAACTGCACATGTGTATTGCATTCATCTTAATTACTTTTCAGACTTCCGACAAGGTCAGCTACATAGGGATTGGAAACCTTTGCCTCTCTTTCTGCCAGGGGCTACAACCCACAGCATGCTCAGCTAGTCATGGATTTGTAAAGAAGTGTTGTTCCCTATGGACACAATTCTGTGTCTGACCCAACGGATCAGGAGGGAATAAAAGGCAAAAAAAAAGCAAAAATTCCTTGTGGTAAGCAAAAAAAAAAATCTACAAGAGTTACTGCGGAGACCTCTTGGAATGGGATGAAATTGTGAGGTTTCTGCATATATTCCCGATGGGGAAAAAAAAAAGATGCAAACGAAAGCATGTAAAATGTGACGTTTAACTCATAAAACAACTGTTAAATAGGTAAAATAATAATAATAATAATAATCTGGTTTGGACATCAGAATATCTGGCTAAAGTCTGACCTGGACAATAATATATCCGGTACAGCCTATCTCTGCTGGGTTCTAGATGATGTGCAATATTATAATAATATATCCGGTACAGCCTATGTCTCCTGGGTCCTAGATGATGTGCAATATTATATGATGCCTTGGAAGCCAAGACATTAAATTATGGCTAATTGATCAACATTAAGATGACAGGTGTAAGGAATATGTTCTTAATGGTTCATAACTATTATATTGGAACATTTAATAAGACAACAGTGGCTTGTTAATTTGGAAACTGTGACTGTAAGTATGTTGCTCATTGGCTAACTTATTTCCTCAGTTTCTCTCAGAAGAGGGATTTAGTTCTTTCTTGCCTTTTGCTGATGGAGATCTCACAACACAAATAAAATGCGTATGCTTAATAATGCAGGTCTTTACAGGCATTGAGGACCCAAAAACAGTGAAGGAGATGTTGTTGACTGCTTGGTTCTAGTTCTCTCTCCTCTGCTTCTGGTGAACCTGGTTTTGACTAAACGACTTACTTGAGTCTGATGGTTGTGCTGTGGCTGATGGACCTAATTCATGTTACATTAGTGGACTTCTACCTTGGAAAAAAACCTTACATTATGATAAAGCAGTCTTACCCACGGGTATTTACTTCTGCAAAATGTCAGTACACAACACCTCCAGCCACTCATCTTGTCAACTGTTAGATTACTTATTCATTTGGAAAACATCAAAACTCTCAAAGTATTGAAACAAATAATAAATAATAAAAACCCTTGTTAACATTTCAGATTATTTTAATGAATAAAAGTAAGATAACATTTAATAATTATCATCAGCCTGTGATACTTATTAATTGTAGTTTTTTTATTTAACCATGTGAAAAAAACTACAGAATGTTAATTCTAGATATTTGGTATAAAATGTATATAGTTATAATGGATGTTTCTCTATTTGAATGACAGCAAGATACATGTTTTTAAAAAGCACAGACCCAGGCAATCCTTTTCCTTTTTTCTTGTGTGTTTTTTATATACTTTCTCCAGCTTTTGGGCATTTAATGAGGTTCTACATGTTTGCACAGATCATATATTATCTGAGGCCATTACGATCCAGCTTCTGGCATTAAACTTGTGAACCAAGATGTGATGTTCACTAAACGTGACATCATATTTGATTGAGCACCTCAATGTTCGGTTGGCAGCGATGTCATTGTCAGAAAATTGCAAAATAGAGGACAAAAACAATAACTTGAGCTTTGTAGCCCAATGTTGACTATTGTACTGGGAAATATGATTGCTTTTTTGTGTTTTATTTTTTACTAAACCAGTTTATAATAAAAAAAAAAAAAAAAATCTACATAACATGTTATGGCGGATGCTAGTTCGTGTTTTCTAAATGTTAATACAGAGAACATTTTCCAGTGAACATAATGTACGGTTCTTTCTGAAGAATAGCCTGCAGTGTGATAGAATGCATGTCTGGAAATCCAGATATGGGTCAATTGTGTTAAATTCCATTGCAGAACAATTTGTTTTGTTTAGTGCCAGATTTCCCAGAGAGTGTGCAGATCTGCGGATAGGCTACAGATAATATTCTAGCTACTAAAGATTAATATCTTCAGTTTAGGATGCCAAAAGCATAGTTATATCACATGTATCTATATTTTGAGCCTTTTAACGCCCTATCACCTTCATCTCTTATATAATTAGTTGGCAAACTTAGTCTTAGTATAAGAGCTTGTTACAAATAGTAGGGTAAAAGGAGATAGCCGCATTTGTCCATGAGAAAATGGAGTCTTTAGTAAGTTGATGCCTTGTATTGGGCCAACATAGCAAAACAAAATAAAGTTATATAAGCTTTCCAAACCTGGTGTCTTCCTCAGATGGATTTGTTTTAAACAAATTCTCTACACCCCTCAGATTCTTTTAATGGAGGTTACCATTGTTGATGGTGGTCATCTTTTGGCAACTTCTAGGGTAGATCTCTTGGCCGTGTTTTGGGAGAATTTGTCTGCTGGACTAAGACCCAGCAGTTGTAGAAGGTCTGGGTAGCTGAGTAAATTGTTTGGTTAAGCTGTGGCCAAAGCTGTATCCCAATAATTTGAGTTCAGGGCTGGTTGGGATGAATTAAGAGGCTATAGGCCTAAAATGTCTTGCCTTGTCATCTGAAAATGACAGCAGCTGTCTGGCAATACTGTTACATAAGCAAAGTCAGTAGTTTAGTTTGTTCCGCTGGATGTATTTACTGAATTCAGTAATGCTGAAGGAGCAGATTTAACTACGAACCTGTAATAAAAAACTTCAATAGGTTAACGGCTGAAGATTGAACTCATGACACAATTAAATGAAATGTTATGTCAGAGATCCATATCTGACCTCATTTCAGAGGTTGTGTTTTGAAACGGTGGACCTTTTTTAATAACAAACTTGTGATCACAAACGTTTGTGTAATTATTTTGTTTCATTACTTGTGTTACCAGCCACCCCCATCCTTACCGCTGACCCCAGGATATCAAGTCAAATCCTGGCACACTGCCTTTTAGGGATGCACAGCGTCCGGCCAGAAATGAACTTTGGAGGCCATGCTGAATCCATTGGGGAGATTAATGAGCTCCCTTTTGACTGGTCCATAGAGCAGTTGTGCTACGGGAGGGTAATCAAGCCCCTGTTATGCTGCTGCCCCTGGACCTGAGTCGACCTAGGTCTAGTCGACCTAGGCCACAATATTCCACTCTATGGGTCCAAAAAAACCTGCAGCAACACACAGATGCCGTATTTGAATTAAAACTATACTTAGTAAAAGAACCTCATACAAAAGGTTGGATTATATTACAGGCCACCAATCAAAGAAAGAAAATGAGAGGAATAGGCATAACCCCATATCTTCAAATAAAGTGTAATATTTTTATTGAAACCCAGATAAACAACTTTGTGAGGGACAATGTACAGTTGGAACCGGTGTACTCATAGTCGGATTTGCTAGACCTATCTATCAAATCTATCAATCTATCTATCTATCTATCTATCTATCTATCTATTTATCCTTAATAAATCATGCAAATCTATCAGAATTAAGGATTACATCCAGGAAAGGAAAGGCTCACGCTATTTTCTACACATCAAAAAGTTACAAGTTGAGAGATATCCGCCAACTTACAAAAATCAAATATTTTTAAGCTTAGAATACAATCTTTATAGTCTTGTTCTCTTGGAATGAGTGTTTAGATTTGTTAAACACTGGGGTGTTAGGTGCGATACCAGGTTAATTACCAACAGCCTGAGATATTACATTTTTTATTAGATGAGAAAGGCTCTGCAGAATCCCTGTGGTTTCTTTTCTCCCTGGGTGGTACCATTAGCTGGCAAGCTCCCTGATGTTTTACAATTCCTTTTCTTTTCTATTGAATATTAAATCCTTTTGGATATATACATATATATATTTCTTTTTTTAAATATCAGAATCTGGAATGCGTTGAATTAAACTTTATCCAGCACATCTGCCGTAAGCAAGCGTGGGAAGAGTGTAATCTCATAAACAAAATGACTTGAACCAAGTAATATTGTATATATTAATAATTTAACTTTCTAAATGCTACATATATATTTTGTGATTAGGCCCAAACTGATAATTTGGGAAAACCAATGGGCCAGTCGCAGAGAGAGTTTTATGTCTTCCTTCTCCCACGTTCAGCCGCTAACTGGGCCATACTCTGCATGTATAGCCACATGTGTCCAGCTGTTGGCCATATGTATATATATATATATATATATATATATATATATATATATTCCATTTAGTGGCCTTAAAGTGCTATGGCTGGTTTTCGCCCTCACTCACACATATAAACTTTAAATATGTAAATATATTCAGAATTTTTTTAGCAATTAAAACTTTACATTTTCTATCTGGAGAGTTTCATTTTGATAAATGTTACAACAATAATTTCCTCATCCACTCCTCACTCCCACACTTTCTCATTCAGAATATATAGTCTACATCGTTTTATCTTTCGCAGAAAGATAAACAGAATTCTAAAAGATAATATAAATTGTTATTTCCAGTTTAGAAAATTTGGCGGATACGTCAACTATAATTGCAGTATAAAGCTGGAACATTCCTATTATAATCACACTTAGATGCCTAATTATGAATGCTACTTCTCTCTTAATATAAAAGGCTATAAAATATATATATATGAAAAAATGTTGTAGAGGCCCGGATAAAAAAAGTAAAATGTATTTAATGCTAATGAACATACCTGGGAACTCTCCAGGCTTGACCCGGTGATAGCCAGGTGAAGCACCGCTTCTCCGGGCAAGACCCGAATCCTCCGGGTCGTGGGTCCTGACACGCCCCGCTCCCCACCCGTTTTCCCTTTAAATGGGGGTGTTTAAACGCCCCCCGACGTCAGCACGAATGCCCCCGGCGTCAGCGGGCAATTCTGGCCACGTCCTGCAAGCCGGAGCCCAGAAGTTCCCAGGTATTCTAATGAATGATTTCTCCACCCCACTAATTTAAGTAAAATTACAGTAATCTTCTAGCTGCTTCCGCCATAGAAGGGGAACAGTTAGCAGAATTTTAAAGTAAAATATTAATTTTAACTGTGATGTCATATATTTATATATATATATATATATATATATATATATATATATATATATATATAAACCATATGTAAATCTATCGCTGCCTTTCCCACCTCTAATGAAAAACCTGTAACTCATTGTGCGCTGGTTTTAAAAAAAATAAGGTAAAAAAAAATTAAAACATTTTCCGCTTTTCTATTTATTCAGCCTTGAGAGCTAGTAGTATGAATTATATGGTTTGTATTTATGGTTTACACAATATTAAAATAATTGGTTGATAACAAGTGATGTCACTGTTCTAGAAGAATAAAACCATGATACCTTCTCTGGATGTTGTCTCAAATACCTGCTAGAGATTTGTTGCAGTGTCGGTATAGGTTTCAGACCATAGACTACATTATTCATCTCTATAGACACTTTCCTTTCTTTATTTCCTATTTTCTTTATAGTAGCTTCTACGGCATTGAGGGAAGTGCTCAGCCATCAGATATTGTCCCCATAGAAATTAATCTCTAATGTGTCCTGAGTGAAAAGTGCTTTTGGCAGCTTATCTCACTTTTTTGAGCTTCCTGGTCTCAGGAGAGCTGAGCAAATGGAGGCCCTAATTTATACACACTGGACCACAACTCCCAGCACAATCAATCAGATGTGGATAAAATAGTTGACTTCTTCCCGCAAGTGAAGCCTTAAGTCTATGCAAATCAGAAAAAATGGATACATTATATTTAAGTATGAGATGTGATTGCTTGTTACTTTTATCGACATACCCAGTGATGTATCCTGGCTTAGGCCGACTAGGCCCAGGCCTGGGGCAGCAGCTCCCCTCCTGCAAAACTAGGGCAGATTGCTCTCTTGGAAGGCAGCTTTGATCTCCCCTACCGGCCCATTTCCACTTTGGAGGCTTTGCCGTGTCAGCACAGCCTCCATAGGCTGCATTAATAGGCACTGGGGTCTTTTAGATGCTGTACACCAAAATATGATGTCATATGATGTTGTTTCCTGGGCATCTTAAAGGCACAAGACCCCTTTCAATGCAATGCAAGACCCCTTTCCGATGCGGACTGCGGAGGGGCGGCTGGGAGTGCTGTGCTAGGTAGGCCTAGGGCAGCACAGAAGGTGAATTCATTTCTGGACGCACCTCATAAATGTCTCCATATTAAATTCTTGCAAAATGTAAAAAACATTGTCTGTAGAGGACCGTTTGCAATAAAGTTATCCTATTAACCAATATATAATTGGGTTTTAGGCTGTGCCTGGCCAATCACATTTAACCATTTGAGTGCTGGAGGTCTGGAAATATTTTTCTATGTGCGCCAATCTTGTAGTTTTGTTATTGTTACAGTTAGGTGATAGGATTATGAAAAGCATACACTTTAACCAGAGCCGGCCTTAAGTGTTCCGGCGCCCTGTGCGGACTACTCCTGTGGCGCCCCCCCATCCCAAAAAAGGAAAGGAAAAAAATCTTGTCACAAAACTCCTCTTTCTCACTATCTACCACCTCTGCCCCTTCTCACTGCCCCCCCTCTGCCCCCCCTCTGCCCCATCTCACTGCCTCCCCCTCCGTCTTCTCGCTCTGCCGCTCTGGATGTTAAATAAAGTTAAAACAACAACCAAAAAAAAACGATGCTTTAATTTAAGTCCCGGGCAGGGGCGCCGAGCAGTTGCTCGTGAAGTTTTTAGCAACCGCTCGGCGCCCCTCACTCTCCATGACTCCATCGCGGTGCAGGCGTTTACAGCTGAGCGCCAGAATATGACATCATATTTCGGTGCTCAGCATGAAACGCCGGCACCGCAACCTGGTTTTAGTGCATCACTTCACTCTTATTCCAAGGTTTGGTGCAAATAAGTGCCAAGATCAGAGAGGAGGACAATCCACAATTTAACAAAGTTCTATATAAAAAAATAAAATGTTAACACTGTTGACTACTGCTGACCACACTCTAATTGCGTTAAAGCCAATGTATAATCCAAGTGCCAGGAGGAACAATGTGCTGTTGGGGTATAGACTTGGTAACTTCCCAGTGAGAATAGAGAGGTTTCACACCAGGTGGCTCTAGCGATTTACATAATCCCTCGTAAAACATTTAATATCTTTATCTTCTGTGAAAATCTGTAAAAAATCGTGGTGTTCGGAGCCCTTTTGTCAGTAAATAAGACCTAGTAAAAAAAAATGACTTGGCAAATGCAGACACTTATTTCCTGCCAATAGCCTTATCTGACCTTATTGCATCTCCTCTAATGTTTGGAACGGCAAACAAGGTTCCGTCACAATGTGAGGTTAGTTCTAACTGTGTTTTGGAAGAAAATGCTGCTTTGCAAGTTTAACACAGAAAGATATTCACTTTCACAGGGAAACAGTCGGGCGCTATTTGTTGAGCCAATCAGTATTCAAACCTATCACGGTACTGGAATGGTTCAGAGCATCTCTTCAAGCCGTAGCAATGGGGGAGCAGGAATGTCTGTTAATCAGCTGATTTTTGGTCTTCATGCAGAATTAACGACATGTTATACTTTCAAAGTAGAAGGGCAGCTAATGCAGACGCTAAAATCGTACAAGTTTGCTTTGAACTAGAGGAACCTTAGAGGCTGCATCATTATTTGTATGGTTTAAAAACGGGAGCAAAGACTGGGGATATATTATCTTTGGCTTATTTGCCAGCATCTTTTCATACAATGATCCCTTGCTAAGCTCAAGAACAGCCCCGGAGGGAAAGAATTGGACAGAGGGGCCCCATGAATGTAGTGCGGACGAGGTACCCATGGTCAAGCCGGTTTAAGGGGTTAAGGCATGACTAAGCGGAAATTTTAGCACTGAAGGAGTTAAGTTTGGTGGCACGTGCAGGGCCAGAGGGGAGGGGGTAATTACCCTCCCTGGGGGGTATATAAGGAAGGGTCGTGGCCTATAGGGGCAATTATTTTCAAAGAGATTTTTCCCGCCCATCCCTCCCCTATTTTTGGCTCTGCCGGGTACTCTGGTTTTGTTAAGCTGGTACGGTGCAGGAGTTAACCATCTAGGTATGGTTACTTGTGGTGCACAGAGGTGTAAGTGCAGAACACTCCAGGGGCATGCGCCTCTGTGAATCGTAAGGTCATGTGACTGCCGCGCTAGGGGACGCCGGCAGTTCCAGCAGAGATACAGGTGGGCACGCCCATACCAGCAGGTTATTAATTTGGTTATTAATGGTTACAATTGGTTATGTTGTCTTTCGTTTTGACAATAATTATTGATATATGTTGTGTCAAATTTGTTGTGTTTATAATATTTGACACTTTATGACATATTAATAAAGGTTGAGTGTCGCGGTGCTGAAGTGTTTAAGTCCGCACCGCGGACAAATAATTCCATTCTGACGTTAATAAAATTTTGAAATAAAGAAGTGTCTCTTGTTTTATTTGTGAAAGAGGTACCGAAACTGGACGCTACTTCATTCAAGCAAGGGTTGCTGAAATGTGTTAGTATCGAGGCGTTTAGCAACAGAAAATAACACACAAAATAAAACTCCAGCAAAAAGTTATTGTTCCCAGGGGGTCTGCCTCCTAAACTTAAACGGTGTTGCTGAAATAGCTCGATAGCGAGGCTTTCAGCGACACCAAAAACCCACACCAGGACGCTCTGTGACTGCTCCGGAGACTGGTCACAAGAGCCGTTGCGAGAGATTTGGCCTCCTGCAAGATGGCTGCGCCCATTAAAAAATAAACAAGTTTCCTTCTTTCCAGACCCTTCTGAGAACTCTGGGGTCCCCCTGCAGGTTGATTACAGATTACCAGATTTCAAAATAGGTTATTTCTTAACTTAGGACAAATATTAGAATCTATTTAGAAAAATGTTCAAATAAAAGTCAGACTTTTGTTTTTAACATTTTCACCATATTTTAATTTTTTTATAATAAATTACATAATATGACCAAAATAATGTTATCTAAAAAAAAAAAGCCCTATATAAAAAAAAAAAACGATATATAATTTATGCGGGGGACAGTAAATGAGAAGAAAGTTAGAGCAAAACATGAACACTGCAGAAATGTTAAAACCGCCAAGGGTACACAAAAAACAGCTTTGTCCTTAAGGGGTTAAACTCAATTTGCTTTAGCTTTCTGAACCATAATATTTTCACTTGTGCGTTTATGGACATTCGTGTAAAGGAGCAGTTGAATGAGGCGTGCGCAGTGGGCACTTCCACGGGAAGTGAATTTATTTTGTTGATCTCCTTGTGCAAATGCGTTCATTAATGGACATTTCAATGGCCCAAAGCTTCAGACATTAATTCCGCTTATTCACACGGTACAATTCATTTTCTGCAGTAGTCAAGGCACATTAACAATACTGTGATCGTGAATTGCAGTCCGAGTAATAGTTGTTGACTTTCATTTAAATTGCCTATAATAACAAATGGCTAGGAAACTACCTCAAGGAAAGGGTCCTTGAGCAGTAGATATTTATTTTTAATAATGGACATATTTCTTGCAAATCATATTTATGTATGCAATAAAATCCTTTCTGAAATAGTAGCAGATGTCACAAAACACGATCATCCATTGTTTTACAAGCGTGTAACAGTAGGCTCATCTTTATGCCTTTATTAAAGGCTCATCTTTATCACCGAGATATAGAGTAATGATTCCCAATACCGGCTTTCAAGGACAGGTCAAGAAGCAGAAAAAAATGTTGTCTTGTCACAATTAAAATTCAGATAATTAAACTAATTTTAATATTAGACAAAGGTTACATAAAATGCAGTTTTTAAATAATTTCATGCATCGACATGAAAAAGCTATCTAGGCCTACCTGGCAGTCAAGAGACAATGGCATCCAGGCAAGAGTTGCAAGACAAAAATCACTGCTCATCTTGCATGCGCCAAAACACAGCTTGATGACCCCCAAGACTTTTGGGATAATATTCTGTGGACGGATGAGTCAAAAGTAGAACTTTTTTAAAGACACGAGCCTGTTACATCTGGTGTAAAGCCAACACATCAATCCACAGTAAGGACATCATACCAACAGTCAGACAGTGGTGGTAGTATGATGGTAGTGTGGTGGTAGTGTGATGGTCTGGCGCTGCTTTGCCTCTTCAGGGCCTGGGCCATTGGCTATAGTTGATGGAACCACGAATTTTGCTCTTTACCAGAAAACCTTGAAGGAGAATGTCCAGCCATCAGTTAGTGACCTAACGCTCAAGCACAGTTGAGTTATGCTGCGGGAGAATGATCCGAAGCACACAAGCAGGTCCACCTCTGAATGGCTTAAACAAAACAACATGAAGGTCTTAGAGTCAAAGTCCTGACTTGAATCCGATTGAGATATTGTGGCATGACCTTAAAAAGGTAGTTAACGCTCGAAAACCCTCCGAAGTGGCTGATGTAAAATGTTTTGCCAAGAAGGGTTAATATTCCTCCATAGCGATGCAAATGTTTGATTACGTTTGTTGCCGCCAAGAGGGATGTACAGTTCAACTTATTAACCCACCGAGGCACTGGCTGATTGCAGTAAATGACTTATCCCTCTGGCACCTGACAGGTTAATGGCATACCTGGAAACTCTTAAGGTTTGACCTGAAGGCTCTGGATAAAGCCCTGTTTTTTTTTTTTAGTTTTAAAATATATGTCATTTTCCTTAACCCCTTAAGGACAATGGGCGGTCCCTAAACCCATTGAAAACAATGCATTTTGAGCCTGTACATGTACGGGCTTTGTCATTAAGGGGTTAACTACCGGTACTTTCTGATTGCACAGTTTTATTGGTTGCTATGGTAGTAAGATGTCTTTTCTAAATAGTTCCCAATGAGTTTAATAAAAAAGGCTATTTCTGCGCAGGGGGTTATCACAGTTCAGTAACGGAGGCTGGATGCCTGTATATGTTTATCACTCGGCTGAAATGGTCTTTACACTTGTACTTCAATTTTTGTGATGCAGATGGTTCGGTGACACTCCAGTGGTTTCTGCTGGTGTGATCCATTTTGAAGTATAAACATATTTTGCTTTTGGAGTGATGCATGTCGAAACTAAAACATCATTTCGTAACGCATGGCTAAATAAAAAACGTATCAGGGTTTGGAGTGAAAGCGGCTGTATGAAAACACATTGAAATAAAAACCTGTATTAGAAATAAAAAAAAATATTACAATTGTCAAATAATTATTTTAGTCTAGGGGACAATTTCATTTGAGCAGAATATAATCTAAATTTCATATTTTACTGAAAACGAATTGGGCAAAAAATAATCCCAGAGAGTAGATTAGGTTAAATTACCGGTAACAATGTATATATATATATATATATATATATATATATATATATATAGCAATTAAAGGTTGCGCTACCATATTTACAGATTAAAAATGTAAACATCGGTGTGAACCACATTTATTTATTGGGCCAAGTGTGGCAGGTTAATCATAATGTCACTTTAATGCAGTTGAAGAATAAATTAATGTCAGTTATATTTATTGACTTCCCTAGTTTGTGTATAAATGGTTAAATATGGTTAAACCTATGTTCTGGCAGTTAAAAATGTATATATGCATCTGAAACCTATGATATATATATGTCATATCCCTCGAATATATGTATTGTAAGAAGGGCTGTATTGTAAGAAGGGCTGCATAAATTTTTGGCGCTATATAAATAAAAGATAATAATAATAACTAAAATCCAAAAACTTTCATACCTGAATCCAACACTAAAAACCATTTTTATTATAATTATTATTATTTTGCTTAACGTCTCCTTACATCAAAGTCATAGCCAGGAAACGTAATGCTTATTTCGCCCATTTCCTAGGATGGTAAGAAAAATAAAAAGGAATATTCCTTGGACAAGTTTAATAAATACATTTTTATTGATGCTGAAAGTCATATAGGCGCAACTTCTATTGATTTCACAGCATGGTGAGCCGGTCGGTGAAGATCAGAGGATCTCCTCTTCTGGTCCTCAGACCCCACTACCCACAGAGGAGGGGCTGCGGGGGCAGCGGGGGGGGGGGGGGTAGTGGTTTGATTTAAGGACTAGTACTCAAAGGTAAATGGCATATTAGGAACAGTAATAATCTCATGGCTAACTGGATTCAAACTCACTGACTAAAGTCGTTCCTGGTTTATTTTCCCCTCTTGCGAGCTATTTGGAAAGCGAAAGCATTTTATTGCTATTATTGCGGATAATATAGTGCTTTTAAAATGCTGGCAGCGTTGGCCAAGTGTATTCGCAGGAGCATTAATTATATAATTGCATATGCATTTGTAATGAAATATTTCCTGGTTTATTCCAGTATCGGCTCACTGGAGATCAGCATTTGTTTTATTAGCCTTCCTTAAACACCGAGATCCTCTCACTTTTACTCCAGCTTTTTATAGACTGCTTGATACTAGCATTGCCCCGTGCGTGGCAGGTAAAGTACTTCCGTTTATCTAGTGGCCCCTTCCCCAAATAAGGCGATGACGAAAAAAAATGAGGGCCAACTTTTGGCCAGTTCATACATTTGGAACCACTTTTAAAAATTAGATTTTTATAGTCATAATGTAAAAAAAAGGACAAAATATGTTTATTAAGTGTAAATATGTGCATTAAGTGTGTAGTGGGCAAAGAGGACTTGATTTACGTTAATCACTGGTGGTAAGTCACCTGGATATAACTTTTTAAGATTTCCTCCAATCTGTAGGCCTAGGAAAATGTATTTTTCTTTTTCCCATTTACTTATATTAAACCATTTTGGCAAGGAGTTTTGCTTGTATTTCGGGTAGGTTATTTGATGCTAAAATAAATAATACAATTAATTAATGCTCCCCCAATCATTTTTATGTCCCCCAACCACCATTATTTCCCCCAATATTATCATGCCTCCCATCATCCTCTTGACCCTACAATCACCCCCCATATTAATCTTTGAAACTGGAATAAAATTAAAATAAAATCTTCCTTAATGCCTCACAATAATTTGATTGCCCCCACATCCCACTAATATTGCCCCTTCATCAACTTCATCCCCTTCCACTGTTTGCCCATCAACACATTTTGTAATAAAAATGAAATAAAATAAAAATAAGGTTTTTCTTATAGCTGAATCTGCTAGACAAGCGGCTGTCACGGGATGTCGAAGAAAGGCGACTTCCCGCAGGGTAGGAGGCCGGCGGATAATTCTTCCGGTATCCCAGTAGGCCGGCCCGGGCCCCGTTTATTGAATGGTAGTGAAAAAATGACTATGATTAAGTGTTAAATGTTCTCATTAACACTGTTAGCCACATATTGTGTACCGGATAACCACAATGAACATTAGCACTCTTATCAAGTTAAAAAAAAGGTCTATCCTTGTGATAATATGAATAATTGCCACTGAGGCATTCAGCGCTTATATAATCATTGAGAAAAAAAAACAGCATGTAAGAGCTGGTTTAAAAATAAAGTGGCTTTAGCTGTGTGCCGGCATTCAATCCTATTATTAGCCTGGAACTGGCTTGGGCTGATATACGAATGGGTGACTCATTCGTGCACCATTAACTTGCTCATTCATGAATGCATCTCGCTTGCCTACAACATCCCTTCCAATTACTTTTAGAAAAAGTAAATAAATGTATTAATTACCCATAGCTTGTACTGCCTGTTTACCAGTCAAGTCATTGTAATAGTTTCGGAGGTATCTTTTGGAGGCATTTAGTTTAAGGTTTTTTTTCAAAGGGGAACCTAAAATATCTGCTTAATCTCAACACGCCCATCATTTTTTAATGGATTTCCTACCCCTTATGCCTTATTTTTGTATGCAGTGTGTGATATTACAGCTTCATGACAAGTGCTATGATTGGGGGTCTTGATGTGTAACATTCTATTTCCTGAGGTGAATTATGCCTCTTAGGATGTCACAGTCTCAGGGACCATACGGTGGCCTGTGCATCCACATAGACCACGCGCCCCTAAGGCTGGCCCTAATAGTACTCCAAACAAAACCAATGAACTTAAATTGTGATTGCATAATTTTAAAATTATTACTACTATTGTTTTTTTATAGCTTTATCATATTCCACAGCTCTGTACAATGGGAAAACAGAACATAACAAGTTTTGCAACACATAACACTTTGACTTTGAGATTTCTCTGTTGCCTATTCTACTGTGGATGTGTTCATCATCCATTTGGATACTGTATAGGTTAATGTGTACAGCTGTACATTTAAAGGGGATCTTCCATTATTTTTTATTGCTATTTTCAAATTTTAAAAAAAATGAAAAAAATATTGCCTTTTTTTTTACTTCTTTAAATCAGATCTATTAATCATTCAGACTCATGATAGTCTGCATAACCAGGACTTCATTAACATTGTCATAAAGCATCAGCTCAGTGTAGTGAATGATCATGGAGAGTTACCCAACATATCACATGACTGACAACAATGGCGGCCTCCAGGTCTGCAGCTAAAGGAAGTTTATGGGGGCAAAATACTGTAGCTACGATATTTAATGCTCAAGGAAAATATTTTTTGCTCCTTGAGTAATATACTAAAATAAACAAGTAGGCCGGCAGTTGTGAAGAAGTATGTAATGTTTTTGGAACTAGTTGGAAAGCAACAATCATACATGATAGTTTATTTGAAATATAATTAAACATTCTTTAGGTATTTTTTCCTCGTACATACTGGAGATGTATGTTTATATTTTTTTATGTTTTTCCAAAACGTGCTTTCAGTCGAATATAGGATAAAAAAGTATAATGTCACTTTGAAAGAAAAATTCAAATGGTATTAAGGAACCTTTTTTTCTTTTACAATTTCTCAGTCTCGCTGCCAAAGGACTATATAAAAAGTAAAACGAATAATGATTTATTTAATGAATTAATTACCCAAGAAACCTGATTTTATCCCACTGTAAAGCCACAGAAAAAAAAATCCACATTTGCCAGAATAATGATTAATAAAAGGAGAGTCTTTGTGTAAAGATACAAAGAAGAGTCACAAATAATTTAATGTAGTCGACTCTCAAGAGGACATCTATTAGGTCTCGGGAAATTTCCAACATTCAGGCTATAATTGCTTGGTTCAATTAGGCATCCTAGATTAAATTAAATAAAATAGTACCTGATGGGATAATTATTTAAATAGTTTGAGGGAAAGAAGGTAACATTGTTCACGGATATGAAGAAAAAATCAGTTCAGTCGACAAAAAATACATTTGTGTTCTAATGTATGGGTTTTTCAATGGATGCACAGAAATTGTGATAATAAAAAGTGCATTAATATCCTTGTTATTTTTCTATCCGTATCGATCAGTTCATTGTTTAGAGAGCCTTCAACCATAATGAAATAAAAAGCAGATTTTTTAAAAATAAAAGTTATCAAATAAAATTTTCATGTATTTCTATTACTCCATATGTGAGGTATTAATATTAAAAATTAAAAAGGAAAACTTACAAATGTATGGATCATTCAAACTACCCAGAGGGAATATTTAATAAAGTCCAAATAATTTAATTAATAAAAAATATATATATATATATATATCTCTGCGCCAGATAGAATAAAGAGGTTTGTAATTAACAACTGTATTTATAAATGTTTCATGCTACTGAATTAAGTGACTTCTCCTCAATTTTTTTTTATGCTATTGGCGTCATTGAAAAATATACAAAACATTAAAAAAAAAAAAAAAAAAAATAGGGTCAGCAAAACCTGCAATTCATATTTCTGGACTCAGAAATGATAGATTTATTTCTGTTTGTATTTAAAATTTTCTTCTCTGTCAAACATTGGAGCTGCTTTAAAATTATATGAATCCTAGAGGGGTTTGCTCTTCTAATTGGTTCTGATTTATTTAATCTCTTTACAGCCTTTTCCCCTTTATTTTCTATATCCACTTATCTTATTTGTTGGTTTTTTTCCCATCGATATCATCATCAAATTGACTGTCCCTTTCATGAATCTGGTTTAGGCCCCTCTAATAAGATGACTGTAATATACTTTATGATGTTTAGGTCTGGCAGTAATAGCACACACTAAAACATGCATCTAAATAAATATTGTATGTAGCGGTGGTTAAAAAATCTTCTATAAGGCCCAAACTCTGTACTGTTACGGATAAGCAAACAGTTTCGGTATTAATATTAGAACAAGTTTTGACATTCCCCTTGAATTTCTTTGGATCGAAAAGAAACCAGAGAATACGATGGATGCATGTTATCAAACAGAATTCTAAAAACCTGGAATTCGGAACCCAGAATCCAAATATAATTGCCAGGTGTACATTATTTAAAGTCAATTTGTATTTATGATTGCAAGAGGCCAAAGGGAAGCCACCATGAAAGGTCTTCTTTATGGTACTTTAATATTTATTGAAAGAATGACCCTAGTACAGTTTTTACAAATAAACTATGTTTTAGTTCACAAATTTGAGGTCACTTAGAAATGTCCTTGTTTTTGAAAGAAAATCAACTTTTGTCCATTAAAATAACATCAAATGGATCAGAAATACAGCGCAGACCTTGTTGCAGCAGCTGATTTTTAATGGAATAACTTCAAAGCCGTACAGAGGCCCTTTATCCCTCCCGAAACCATCCTTGTGTTAGGCAGCACTCAAATAATTGGTGTCCGGGTAAGACTTCACCCGATCCAAAACAACAAAATTAAAATAAGACGATATAACTCAGCACTCATTGAGTTGACATATTTATTTCACCCTGTGGCATCATTTCGGTCAAACTACAGGTTTGAAAAAGATCCTGTAGTTGGATCAAAAAAAGTGTTTTATTTTAATTTTCTTTATCACTCCCGTGTTCCAATGGCACGTTTAAAAGTCTCATTGATCATTAAGATCATTATGTAAGATGGCGCAAAAGGTTAGGTGCCAACGTGCAATTTAAAGAAACTAAAAATGAATTGGAAAAATAGCATTTTATATATTCTGTTGCCATTACATAAAAAGTTGCAGTTCCACTTTATCTACTGAATCTAGCACGTTTAGAACTAAATACAGAGCTAGAAACATCATCCTCAGTACTGCGGAGTACCCAAACCCGATTTAAAACAACTTATGTAATCATGTAAAAAGTTGCCTTTTCCACACTATTTTTTCAGGAAATGCCAAGTAACCCAAAGACCAGCAATATTAGGTTTTTGCCCGAAACAATAAAAAAAAAGTTTATTTAGTGTTTGTTTTTTGTATGCACTACAAATCCCATTTTTATAGGACATTTTTTTCACCGGTTCCATGAGCCATACACACAACATTATACTGACTCTACCATCATAACACTTCGCTTTGCCTTTCATAATTACAGGAATAAAAGCAACACATCAGAGTTAAACAGCAAACAAGAATCCAAACACATTTCTTCCAAAAGAGTATTGGGAAACACTAACATTATACATTAAAATCTAGATGTATATAAATATTCTTGGGATTCTACTTCTATGATTCATCAAGCTTAGTTGTGTGGATCTGCTCTTGATGCCAGACTTGGTGTATCCTGTTCCTTATTGCAACTGCAAGGACTTGGCATCCAACTTACCCACCACTAGTTTCATATGATTGTACGGGCATGCTTCATGTGCATTGGTACAGTTATGTATCAGAACTGGTAAAAGTGTCAAGTGACATAAAAAAGCATTAGTAACAAAAACAAAAAACCTTTTTACTTAAATATTTATTAGTCACTTAAGACACTTCCCGTAATAGCATAACGGAATTGTTATTCGCACAGTAATTAGTCCTTCCAAATAATTCTTATTTATTTTACTTAAACCTCTTTATAGGTCATTAAGGTTTGCGATACTGTTGGTTACATGGATTTACACACGCTTACTGTGTTCTGAATACCAGTTAGACATAGACAGAAAAGCAGGAGAAAACCTACTCTGGATTAATTCTTCTAAAGTGTCAGTAGTTGGAGCTCAAAGACTGGTTTGTAAATATAACTATTATTACTAGGTTTTAAAAGAATTGTTTATGTGTGTTCATCTATATCAAAATAATTAATGGTTGGCCTGTAGAGCGGTGATGTTTCAGGATTCATCCAGTGCACCAAATGAATGGGTGAGTTTGCAGTTTTGGGGTTTGTATGGTTAATTTAATGAATGAAGTGGCAGACACTACCACAGTAGAAGGTATTCAAATTATTAAGACTGTAATATAGGTCCACCCTTAAAGCCCCGAAGCCTGTGTACCGTTTTCTCATCTATACAACGATGCATCAGAAGTATTAAAGTTGACCAGCTACTTACCCAACTTTTGGCATTATTAAATGTATTCCTCTAAAATACTTCTAGCTGACATTGATACCTTTTATTGGGCCAGCTTAGAAAAAAATGTACGATCATCGGGTCATATAAGCAGCAAAGTTGTGCAGTTTTCAAAAAGTAGAGCCAAGTGGCTTGCTTACCCCTGCCCACCATGTACATACATATACACACCCTCACACAGTCCCTCTCTCTCACACACACACTAACGCTCTCTCTTTCACTAACTCACACTCCCTGATGCAAACATTTACCAGGAGCCTGTCTTGAGCCCTACATGCGCAAGATGTGAGCTACAGTGCTGCTACATCTATACCTCTTGTAGTCGGGCATGCTCTGTCTGTAGACCTGAACTGTCCCAGGTAGCAATTGCCCCCCTGGGCCAACCTACCCTTGTTCTCTAGTGTTACTCCTTGTGCCACTTAGACAGATAGAACATTATCTAATGAAATATGATGATTTTGGGCTTTTTCTTTTTCTCGTCGATCAGGTATAATACGCACCTGTGTATAATACTCAGGTACAACTTTATACTCTGTTTTGTTGGAAAAACTGAAGTACTTGTATATAATACGCACCCACAAGATTAGCACTGGATGATGATCGGTGAGATTGATCAATGGTCAGTGAACTAAAGAAGCATAATCAGATAGTTGATTAGGTTTAAAATTGTAAATAAAATAAATATTGTAAAATAAAAAAAATTCCTATATCATTCCTATTGCATTTAAGCCAAATGCTGTATGCTGTATTGAAACAGATGAGCATGCCACACGTCTATGGTTTACCTTAAAAGATAGAATGCATCATTAATGTTTTAGAGGCTTCCTTTCCACCACCTTTCAAATGTGGAATACCTATAGAGAATAAATTGAAGCTCAAACACTCATAGAATTTAAGCAAATAAGGGAAGCATAAATATATGCTATTACAGGATTAAAGGTGCCGATCCACTTAGAAAAAAAACATTAATTAAACTCTCTAGTATGTTAAGCAAATAAACCTCAGCAGATCTGTATTTTTTTCTCTCTGAAGGTTCAATCACATAAAATCAAGAGGCCTTTTCAGTTTCTATGGTAACAACCTGCTTTTGTAAGGGTTCCCAGCAAAAAAATTATGAATGAGGCAAAATGCAATGATTAAATAATTACTTCTGGGAAAGTTTCGAGCATTCGTGATTCAACAGTACTACTAAAAGCTGTTTCTAACACTAGATTTAGTTACAAAAGTGGAACAGTACCTTGAAAAAAACCATTTTGGAGCTTTAAGCTGCCTTGCTTTGATTGATTGAAGGGTTGAGTAAAGGTGTCCTTCAGGAGATGAGTTTTAATTAGAGTTTTGCGGATAAAGATAGTGAAGGCTTGTGAGTTATCAGTTTGCTGAATATCTGTCGGGTGTAAGAGACTTTAGGCAGAGCGTGCTAGATAATGTCATCCTGATGGAGTATAAAAGTCTACAGCAAATGCAATGAGTAACAATTTAACTCATTGTGGGAACACGGGTCGGATGTCCATACCACGTACCATTTTACTGTTACATTGTGTATTGTTACCCTCTGAAAAGTAAATGTTATGGGAAGAATGAACGCCTTGGTACATCTAATGGCTATATATTCATACACATGGTAAAGGGGACTATATCAAGTAAGAAGGGAAGCATTTACATAAACAGCAGGGGCGTCTTTAAACACAAGGGGTCCAGCCAACCTTACCCAGTGGACCCCCCAAATGGAATCATACGGTAGTGCAAGGGAGGGCTGTGCAGCTACCAGCAAAGACCTCTCCTAGAACGATTCCTTCGTGTGTTCATCCAGTATGGACTGGGACAGCTGCTGCGAGCTCCCAAGTCGAGCCTGGGCCCAAGGCAAGGTGTCCCTTTTGCCCCATGTTTAACCACCCCATGGTTTAAGGCCGTGGATATGATCAAGGCGAGCACTGTAAAATAATGTAATAATGAGCGGTATGTGCAGAGAGCTGCATGTAAATACATGATTTGACCATTGATTATTTTTTGTTACATTCTATAATTACGCGAGGTTGTGTTTTCCTTCAGTTCTTACAACACCACTGGGCCATCATTTGTGTTTCTTAACACGACATTTTAGTTATGCAATGACTGACTAACTAATACTTTATATGCAACTATTCTTTAAATCCACTATTTTTGCCACATCACTAAATAACCGTTATCGTGAAGGTTGAACTGTGTGATGTGATTGCAGCGAAAGCAGATTAAAGCAGGAAATGATTCGATGTATTTCCTCTCGAGTTTAATAAATCACTTTGTGAATATACCACTTGGTACCCTCCTGGGATGGAAATTACAGATTCTTCTTACTGTTTCTTAACTAATACCAAACATTAGCTAAATTTGTGTTATTTTTTTCTTGTTTTGTAAAAAAAATTATCAAAATCCCAAAGTTGTTGTTACACCTGTTTGTCACCTCTTTACAATAACTGTAAAGCTTCCCAATATTTATTGATATCTTTTTGTTTTAAATAGTCCAAAATTGTATTTATAACCATTCAGTGGTTTTCATTCAGTGCCCACAGAATATAAATTGATAATAAGTATTTAGTATTTAGGCAAGATTTGGTGTTTGGCGTTGCGTTATTAGTTTTGTGATGCAGTGGAAATTTTAAGCAAAAGATGATGACCTGGGTAGTACAGCTTATTTAAAATGTCTGGCCTACACAGCCTAGGTGGCAGGTCCTCTTGGGTGCTCAGCATACCAAGGCTCTGCTACCTGGACCCTCTCCTTGCGGGTTGTGGTGGCGATGACGTCGGTGGGTGGCCCCGCTGACATTGCTGGACATATGGCGTTGCTGGAGTGGAAGTGGGTGGAAGTGAGGCGTCTCACAACGGCGCTCCCGAGAACCGATACATTTTCCCGTAGTGCCCCGGAGAAGCAGTGTATGGTGCTCAGGCTTCCCAACTGGCCCAGTTACAACTATGAGTGACGGGGAAAAGCCAACAAGGCCTCCGCAGGATGTAGTAAAACAGTGCCAGGATATGATGTCAGATCCCTGGACTCAGCAGTGATGATGGCGGCCTGGTGTGCTGCCCTGTGTCAGGCCTAGTGCAACATCAAAGTTAAATACATCAGTGTATGTTATACACCCAACTTGAAGAATGTATTCTTCCCAATTATTTATTCCAAACTACATGCCATGTTTATATATTTCAATTGGGCCTCTCCCAATTGCAGAACCTGATTCCCCAGGAAATATAACAGGAACAAAGCTGAGTTTATTTCAGATCCATGGGTGGGGTGGGATTCAATATATTATATATATATATGGTAAGGGTTATGGGAGCATCATCTAGTAATAATAGTGGGAAGCGCTATTGCCATATAAAAAACAATTATATCTTATTTTACTGATTGAGCTTCACTCATGTTTATTTACATTCTTTTGGCCTGACTCCAGGTTTGCTACCGTGTGCTTTGCTTTTAAACAAGCATGAATAACGTGCAAATCACAGCTACAACTCACTAATGCGGAAAATACATTTCAGACTCCATTCTAAAGCAAGAGTGCACATTCCAAATGTATCTTTTAACTGTTTGAGAACAGATTTATTTAAAATAAAACAGTATGTGGAGATGTTTTTATTGAGTTTACGTGTCTCATCGGTGGCAGCCATCTCTATAAACCAACTCTGGCAGTAGGATAGATCATACTCGAGAGCTCAATGACTTTAAATGTGGCACAGTGATAGGATGCCACTATTGCCAGTCCATGAAACTGCTGCCCTGCTAGATCTGCCCACACACACTCAAGTGCTATTATTCTGAAATGGAAATGATTAAGAGTAACAGCTCAGCCACAGAGCGGGTCTGCTGAGTGCTGAAACACGTAGCATGTAAGCATAATAACCGTCTGTCTTCTGTAGCGTCACTCGATACAGAGTTCCAAACTGCTTCAAGAAATTGGTTTCTATGGCCTTCACTATGCACAATGCCAAGTATTGGCTGGAGTTGTGTCAAGCAAATGAGCACTGGACTCTGGGGCAGTGGAAAATGCTCTCCGGGTGATAAATCATGCTTAACAATCTGTATTTGGCGGGTACAAGGAGAACACTACCTATTAGAATGCATTATGCCTTCTGTTGATGGTTGGATGAGTTTGGGGTGGAGAAACTTGAAGGGTCTGCACAGATCCCTGACATTAACCCAGTTGAGCACATCTGGGATGAATTGGAGCACGGATTGTAAACCCAAACTGCCTTCTTCAACATCAGTGCCTGACCTCACAAATGCCATTTTGGCTGAGTAAACACACTCCAAATCTTGTGGAAAGCCTTCTCAGTGGAGTGGATGGTATTATAGTTACAAAGGGGCTGTTCTTTGTCCAGCAGTAGAAGGTGCACACATACACATGCGATCACACATGCATACACCCAGCTTTGAAAATATGATGTGTTGCCTATTAATGCTATATTGTCATAGTTCATTAAAAAAACACCTCCAAATAGAGTATGGAGGGAAGGATTTTGTTGGACAAGTAGAACATCTTCATTATTGCCATACTACTGGCATTAGCAGCCAGCTCAACAATGGCAGTCTGCAGATTAAGTACATTTATTGGAACACAATTAGCAAAACCAGATTTTTTTTACAATGTCAACCTACATTACAACAAAAACTTTTAATCCAATACATGCCAATGAATTGTGCAAAGATGTGATATTTGATTAGTGATTGACAGTGTATACAAATGCTTTATCTTTTCTGATTTGGCTGTTATCTATCTTTCATAGAAAAAAGGAAAAATAAAACACATAATTTGAAATTGCAAATCTATTTATATGCTAATGCCTCTGCTACAAATATCACAAGTTGTGGTAGATACTGTAATGCAATGCATCTAATATTTCAGATTATTTCTTTTTTTCTCTAAAACTCGTAGTCAGTATATTAAAGCTTGTTAAAGAAGTTTTCCTGAAGCACCAGTCAGCATTTATTTCCATTGCTCCGATATAAGCTCTTTTCTGCAGATGGCATAAATCCATTCCTATATAATCATAAATTCTAATTTCTGTAATTATCATATCAAACAGAAGTAAGGCTTTCTAGACAATAAACTCTCACTTTGAAAAGTAACCCAAGGAAAGTCATGTAATTTCATTATCTTTTTGATATGGAACTTTGGGTTAATATTGATTGCTAGTCTAGGGGACAGTCTGAATTTACCTACTTTCTGATCACCCACACTGGTGATATTGGATCTATTAGTAAATGTAAGTGTAAGAAATCATTTTTATACTTTTATTTTGTTCTGCACATTTTAGGCCTGAATGTAACTTGAGTGCTAGGAACATATGGTATCAATTAAGTGACGTAGTTTAGAGGGTCTTCTGTGGGATGCTGGTGTATCATATTACTGTTCCAATAGGATTCCTTTACGTATACCCTAACCAAATGTAAAGGGGTATAAATTGGCATGACTACAAAGACAAGGTCTCTTTCTACGCTCTTTCTACGCTCTTTCCACGCTCTCATCTACATCTCACCAAGATACTGAGCCTACAATACCTTTTATCAACATTTGTTCCAGCATTGGTATTGTATGAATTGATAATTTGTTATCTAATAAACCTAATTAATAGACATTGAAGCTGTGGTCTTGATTGCTGTTTGATCACTGGAGAAGATCAGATTATTCAAGACAAAGAATATTCTAACAGTAAGCATTGGGATTATCAGCATTTAGGTTAGTGAGAGTTGGGCCAGATCCGCACCAGCAATACAAAGATAGAATGGAGGCTGCGATATGCAACATTAACAGTTTCTAAGATATGGTCAGAGGTGGATCCTGGTGAGATACAAGCCCAGGATAAATCATAAATCTGTGAAAAAGATCCCCTAGACATCTTGCCTTCTCATAGAATTTACTGTACTGACCACCTGTTTCTACGACCCGTCACTGGACTCCTCATCGCCTCCTGCACTAAAGAAAAAATCTCAAAGTGTTGTTTTTTTATATTATATCTGTTGTGTGATTGACAGTACCATTAGTGATCTGAGGGTTTTCTGTTTTATTTATTATCTTTCTCTAGGCGTATGACATGTCAACTAACATGATAAAAGTGCTAATAAATGGTATTATGTAGTGAACAGGCAGATGGGACAGCACCTGCAGAGAAGAGCAGGCAAGGGTAGCTGTGCTAAAACACAAGAGCAAGCACTCAAGAAAACATGCAGAGAGATGAACAAGACAGCCAGGATAGACACATGGAAAGCAGGGCAGTCAGTGCATTCTGGACCAGGTGGTATGAGGCAAAGACAAGGCAGGTACACGTCTCAGTAACCACTGTCCCTCCCCAACAGTGAAGTTCCCAGCTTTATGAGGCCACAGACCCTATCGCTCCAAACCTACCAGATGCAGGCCACAACTGATGGATGAGCCAATAAACTTGGTCAAACAACCCAAGTCCATAGGCAGGTGGCAAGGAATAAAGCCATGGACGGCCTAAAGGTCATCAGTAGGAAATCCAAATGAAGAGACAGAACACATAAAGCCAGTATGTCTCTGGAACGCAAAAGTAAAGGTAGCTCATGACCAAGAAGTCGTGGGACACACAATCTAGAAACACTGACCGCCAACCTAAATTATGGGGAAAGGTCCTCTGATTTTCACATTCAAATTAGACTTCCTCGAGTGTCAATATGTAATAATATGGGCCCCAAGTAATCTGATAACAAGAGCACCATTTATTCAGGTATCATTCTCTTCATTACTTTATGTCTGTCTCTCACCTATAAACTGCCGTGTATAAAGCAGGTATAGGTTCTTTTGAATGTGAATCAGTTCTTAATGGAATCTGTTCCTTTTAAGGCCTATTTGTAAATTTTACACAATACGCTCTGGGAAGTGAAGCAAAAACACGCAAAATGTTTTGTGCTTTCCAATTTAAACCTAACATTTGTAGCGTCTGTTTATCAGTAAAAGGTACAGAACGGCGGTTTAATACCTGAAATTGTGTTTAAACTTGCATTTCCCATTGTTATGAGAGAACATTAAAATGCCAAGTATTTTGTATCAGCCGTTGTAATGCTATTGATTCCGCGAAAATGACGGGCTTATCTATTTTTAAGCAGGATATTTGCATTGTTGCAGTGTTGTTCTACTCTAAATAGACCATGGAATATTCAGTACTACAATAACGCATCAAGGGGAGTTAGCACTGGGCTTATAAACAGTTATGGATTATCTTTTCATCTTTATTTTTATGGCAAATCCAATCAATAGCCTGTACCATTCCAAGAACTATAACTGCATAAACATAACACTATCCACCATTAGCGTTCTTTACAGTTTGTGCCGGTATTTAATTTTTTCCTTTCTGTTTTCTTTTTAATGTCTTTTCCTTTATATCACAAGTTCAGTTTAACCCCTGCAGGTTCAGGGTTTTTTTATACCCAAAAGCCCAGAGTTTCTTGTGATTTCTTTTTATTTTTATGATATGTTTGTTAAACCATGATTCGCCTTTTCCATATTTGATCAACCCACACAAATTATACATCATTTTGTTTAGAGAAAGTAGAGTCTACTTTTAAAACTATAAAAAAATAATTATTAGTGATAATATGTAGGGGAAAAAACAATACTAAAATTGGAAAAAAAATTGTTTTGCAATTTGCCTAGAATTTCTTATACACAATGACCCAATTTATGTTCGTCAGCATCACCTGTTTACAGTTATACCCCACATACATAATTTTTTAAAGAGAGTCACATAAACACTTTGCATATTACACATTTTTAATACTAATGGCTTAAGATGTTTGGAGGTAGCAATTTTATTTATCTATCTATCTATCTATCTATCTATCTATCTATCTATCTATCTATCTATCTATCTATCTATCTATCTATCTATCTATCTATCTGTCTATCTATATATATATATATTAGTTCTAGTAGTAGGGCTAACAGATATTGGGGCACTGTTTTAAAATAAAAATCTTATTAAAGATCCTGCTGAGTCTCTTCTGTCCTCAAGTGAGCTTCCGGTATCAAGTGATATCAACAGACAGCCTGATCTCCTGTATAGAGACAGGGACATCCCAAAGGGCGCCCCAAAGGACCCCTTGGCTCAGCTTTTAAGGAGGGACCCCTAAACGTCCTAAGGGGCGTGAAGGGTTTTATTATAGCTGTTCATTCCTCTTTCTTAGCTGGAAGACATTTGTTTGGATGTTACCATACTAAGAAAACAGAAGCTTCTTGGTATTCCACCAATAGGTCTTATAGATGATCAGCATGTTTTGTGACCCATGTACTTAAAACTCCCAATATTATCTATTTAATGTTTGTTTTTTTTAAACCAATGTTTTATAATGAGATACAGTTGCGTACCTAGGCCATCACCTTCACCTTGTATTCTTCATTCCCATCGTTAGATTGTAAGACATGAGCAGGACACTACTCATTCTATGGTTCTGTGAGCCAATTGTTAGGCTATATGCCTATATATTACCCATTGTACAGCACTCTGAAACATGACATTTGTGCTGAGTGACATAGATACTATTAGGTCTTCCACTGTTTACCAAGCTTTCAGTGCCAAAGAATGTCATGGAATATGCATTGACCTTAAGAGAGCAACCTATTTTATGATCTGATCAGATTAGGTAAAGGTCACCCCTGTCTTTGGTGAACATGCCTAGAGATGAGATGACTATTGGGTTTATCTTTACATAGATCATAGGTTCTGTTTTCCATAACACAGGCTTTACTAAGGCTTTGTGCTGCCTATGTGCATACTAGCTGCAGGAGACCCATAGGCAGATGGATGCTTGCATCTAATGAGCCAGGTGTAAAGCCTTGCTCTGCTGCCCATATTGCTGCCTAAGACCACTCCGGCTCTTTAGATTTCCAATCTTAATATTCTTCACTTTTTCTGTGAGCTGTCACTGACTTTTTACTAAAAAAATACTGAATCATCCTTCCACCTGATCATCTGCACCTCTGTACCAAACTATGCATTTTCATTCGTTCGTGATCCAACCTTGCACTCAGGATTCCACTCCTGGCATGTCTAGGGTGCTTGAAGACCTTCCATTTATGGCACATATGGTTTTGTGCTGTAAATATTTTGTTTAGCCCCTACCATCCTTATGAAAACAATGAACTAAACCTTATAGTAATTGTTTGCTAATACAGATTTTGGTCTTTTGTATGCAGGTGATTCTCATATTGACCAAGAACTACCATGCAGATTTGGGGAAGGTTCTTGAGAGCTCACTATGGAGGTAAGTTCTCTTCCACCATTGGCAAACATTAAATCAGTGAACAATTTACTGTTGTGTTGTAGGTCTTCACAAGCCTTTGGGAACTTCTTAATCAGTATTTGGCATTAGTAGCTTTAACAGAACTTAAAAATGATATCATAAAACAGTTACAGCAACAAGAATCCATAGGATATATGATACAAGTAGTACTTCTAAGTCTACTTTGCTTTCTGAAATCTCCATTCAAACGGAGAGTTGCCAAGTACTAGAACAATTTAGGATATCGATACAAAAACAAATGCCTAAATACAAACTATTATCACAAACAGGTGACTTGATTTTGATGCCAAGTGCTTGTAAAAACACGATACACTAGAACATTTAGAGCTAGTCCTCAGAGGGCTTCAACTGGCTGGGCAGTAGAAGTGGGTGAGGTCCAAACGCTGCTCCCCCGTCCGGTTTTGCACTTGGGTCACGAAAAGTGCATTTGCATTTACAAACTGTGTGTGTGTGTGTGTTCAAAATGACTAAAAAAACTAATTATCACGGCAGTAGTTTACTTTAGTGCTTGAGACATTTAATTTTACCCACAGCATCGTTAACAGCAAGTCAGTCTATTAAATGTTGAGTATATTTTTTAAGATCGCGTCTCGGATGGGTGCGCTGCATTTAAATGGTGTTGTATTGCGTAATAGTGTGAAGTTTATTGCTACATATGTTATGACATTATTTGTACAGAGTGTACCTTATAACTGCTACCGAGGAAATTCTTAAATGAAGGGTTAAAAAAAAATATATATAGTATCAGGAATGAACCTTTCTATCCTGTGTAAGTGGGGAGTATTCACTAAGTTTCAGGTCACCCGTGTAGCTAACTGATATCAGCATTCGGGTATTTTATACATATTATAAAGAAGCACTTTTTTGCATGTCCTTATTACCATTATCTGTCTGGCACCATGAATTTCTTTTTCTCGGAACGTAATTAAATGATGTTATTAGATAAAAGATAAATGGTTTCATTCAGTGCTGCACAGTTCCTCTTTTATCTTGGCAGAGGCTGAATTTTCATCATGACGGAGTACAATAGTCAATATTATATTAGTGTTGGCAAATAATACTATTGTAGGCTGGTATTTTAACACATTTAATTGCTTTATTCCGATCGTAAAAAGTACTCAAAAGGTACATTGTGAGTTTTACCATTAACTATGGTAACGACATACATTCTAATAGTGTAGAGATATTTAGCCTATGAAAACATGTTATTTGTAATATAATGAGATCACTATGAAAAATAGAATAATTCTTACCTGAACGAGTGTGTGGCCAGCAGCTGGATATGCCTGGCTGCACGCTACTTGTGCATAAAAACGTGACCAAACACCATATTCCTGGAAAAAGCGGAAAATGACCCGGAGACCCTGGAAAGTGAAGCTCGCCCGAAGACTCCAGGTTGAGCCTGGAGATATCCCAGGTATGTGTATATATAATATGTTCATGGTATAATTTGAAATTTGTTTTGCTCAGCTGCTAAAAAGTTCTTGTAGCGTGTACTTTTGTTTGTTGGACAGTGTCATTGTTTTAGTTATTTCTAAATTAGCAGAAGATATCATAACTAACTTGTTTCATAAATTCCCTGCACTCAAGTCCTTGCTGAGTCTCTCTGAACTAAACAAAAGAGATATAAAAAGAGAGGACAAAAAATAATGAGAACAAGCGAAAAAAAATACAAAATAAGAAAAATATACCATATAAAAAAATCATTACTGTATAATAAAAGCTTTATATAAAGAAAATATGTGAGTATAAAACTATCCCTCCCATCTGTTCTACATTAAAAAATTATAGATACAGTTAAACCATGGTGATTACCCAATGTGCGTTTCACTGCTGATAACGCGCAGGTTTGCCATCGTTTACATGCACGGCCTTGCGTCAAGCCTATAACAATTTAAATTTAATTGAATGTAGAAATAGCGTGTCAAGTTGTGGCATATATGTGCTCACACGTGGAGTTGAGTTATGCCAGTTTAGTGGGGACAGGCTTGCGCAGGAGCTGACACTTTAACACTATGGCAACCTGCTCTGGGTGACAGGTGCTCATCGTAACACGATGGCCAAACCATACTGGCAGCACCTCAGCTACACCCAAGGCAAACTGGAGATAGACACCTGACAGGTAACCCAGTCACCATACCAGTAAACCTAACCACAAGGCTTCATGGGGGGTGGTGAAGCTAGCCAGCCATGTTGGCAGGACTAGGCCTGTGCATATAGGGATTAGCCCCAAGCAGTGTTGAATAGGAGGGAAAGTGGCCATGGTTGTGGGCATGAATAAAAGCCACTCCCCACCTGCTCGGAGAAAGACGGAAGTGACCCAGAGACCCAAGGAAGCAGCGCTTCACCAGGAGACTCCAAGTTAACCCTATACAGTCCCCAGGTATGCTGATCATGATAGATTTTGCCTGTGTATATTAGTTAAGCTAATATAGATTGGCCCATGGGCTCAAATGTATCAGTCATGCTCTGCGGTTCAGTTAATCCGATTCCCTAACATTTTCATAAATCATTCTTACGGCTGTTATTTTGTTTACTACAGCTCTTATCACCCTCAGTCAGCTTCCTGCTTATTGAAATGCAAAAAAAAAACAAGCTGGAAATAGCACAGAGTACAACCCTTTTATAGAAGACGGAGAGATCAATACGGTTTCATCTATAAAGGAGTTTCTTCTAGTCACTTTGGTTGAATCAGTAGAAATTGGACAGGACATGCAGTATTTATATTCAATAGCGAGAGGAAGAAGCAGAATGTTACATCGCTCACATAAAAGCAGCTCTGAGGTTTTCCTTATGCTTTATATGCTGTGTTTGTGGGAAATATGTGATGTTGCATTTTATCACTGCGGTTCTGTCAAGTATTCTGTCTGGAGTTGGGCAGGTTTGGTTTTCTTTCGTTAAATATGTTCTAAATAAGTTCTTTTAAACTCCCTTTCCTTTTGAGCTCTGTAGCGCTTATCAGTCGATGTGCATGTTTTCCTCTCTACTGCACCAGGGGCTTAAAATAATGTAGTTTGGGTCTTAGACACTATTAATCTGCGCAGACTAGGCCAACAAATAAATAAGGATTCATGCAAATGGCTTGGGATGTCGGAGTAGGAATGCTTTAGACTAGCGTGCAATTATTTTCTAGAAATTCTAATGCGCACTTAATTTTAACTCCTTAAGGGGTTAAAGTTTCCCTAAAACCTGTAGCCTTCACATTTCTACCATATGCTTGGTCATCCATGATTCTCCATTTCTATTTTTGGTGTATTTTCACAAGTTATACATATCTTTTATGTATATCCTCTAGACTGTAAGCTCATTTGAGCCGGGCCTTCCTCACCTGTTGTCTCTGGTTCCTTACCCTCATTAGTAAATGTATAACACGTGTGTAAGCGTACACTTGGGTCATATAGGAGACATGCCATACATAAGTTAGAGTTAATACCTTACGTATAACAAAAAAACACCATCTAGGAAGAAGATTATCGTTTCCATAATAATGCCAACCTTGTTGCATTGCAGGCGCACACACTTTTGTTGACTACAACTCCCGTTACCTTCATCAGATGATAGGAGTTTCAGTCAACAATTGCCCATCTCATCAAATATAATCACATAACACATAGAAAGACTTTTTAGATTTTATTTTGCCATGAGCCTTGTGGTTTGGGTCAAACATGTTTTTTTTTTACCATTATGAGATGTCTGGAAATGTTATATGTTGCTACCATCAATGGCCATTTTAATGGAAGACATCTTCAAGACATACAGATCTCCACAATAAATACAATCTATTTTAGTAACATTTTATTACTTACGCCATATGTTGCCTTTCAGTTTTCTCTGCTTTGTACGATAATTCTTACTATCCCTAGCTATGAGAGTGGGATTCCTAATTTATTAAATGTTGACCCATAGAGCGGCCATTCCTAAACCATGCACAGAAGCTGCCAGTGCAGTAAAAGCCTGAGTTTAAATGCAACATCTGTCATCTGTGTAGTCAACTGTGTCTGGCGGTAAGAAAACTGTTTTTATATCTGCCGTTGCTATGACGGATGCGTAAAATTGAATACACTTAAGATGAAAAGAAGCAACATATACACCCGGCTGTTCATTTTGTTTTTCTTTTATAAAACAATTCTGAAGATATAGAGGGAGACTCGTCGCACATTATTCATGTTAGTTCGGTAAGGAAACAGCTCATAAAAGCTGTAATATATCACTCTACATATGGCAGGAATCTTTTTAGGTAGCGTCTATTGCTTTGTAATAGAATTTTATGGGCAGCAAGCATAAAGATCCAGGGGATTGGAAAGGGAGAGAATTGGAGAGACAGCGGGGAGGTTGCCATTGATTTGTTTTTGTTTATCAATTAGAATGATGTGTATGTGGGGGGGGGTTCTACTGCTTGAAGACACAGGTTATGAGTATTGACGGTTATTGCCTGTAGATAATCCACTATGCTGTACAGTGTTGTATTTGTAGGGTGCCCTAGGTAAACTATTAGATCTCCAAATAACAACCCACATTGACATTATTTAATGTACATTATTGCACTAGACCAATGGTCTCCTGTCTTTCCAATATGGAGGCCAACCTAGGGTTAATAAAAAAAACTCTATTAGATATTACAAATATATTAGAAAAATGCACATCAAGTATATGTTTCTGTGCTTTGATTTTTTTTTTTCTTGACTGTTAGGATTGATAATGTATGCCCCCGTAGTCTCCAGATATATAGATATGGTGAGATGTCTTCATGGCCAGTCCACCTGTGTTTATTTACTAATATTAGGCCCTTTCAGGCAAAATCTTCACATTGTAAACAGATTAGGATTACATTTAGCACACTTCTATCGAAGGATATTGGAACGACTTCCTATGTAGGTGAAGGCCGGATGTACTTTGGAAATTTTAAATAATTATCGGGATTGCTTTTTAGCAAAAAAGGGGCACATAGTAATTTATTTCATCTAAGGATTCTCCCGATTGCCCCTAGACTCGTGAATTTTATATGTGAAATTATCCTGATGTCCTGAACTGTTGGTGGCAAGAAAAATATTTCTTGTTATTTTTCGAATCCCAATAGTAGAAACCTACCAACTATGGTTAATGGGGCCACCTAATAAAACACCTCAACATCACAACTAGAGAGATAAATATGATTTTGCTATTTTTTTTATTCTTTGTTGAGAAAGTTCTGGAATTTACACTCTGCTAATGCATGGCTTGCCACCAAGTGATCCTTGGACTGTTTTGGTAGATCATTGTCCAACCGTCGCTTACTAATAGTTTTTCTCAGCGTTGTTCCTGATTCTCTACCTTACTGTGCTGTTCGTCAACATTCTTCCATAAGATCGGGCAGCCACTTTCACTGAACATTCACCAGTTCTTACTCAACTTGAGCAGGCACTCTATTAGAACATCGACTCCCTGGTTCCAGTTATTGAGAAGCATTACCTATTCTTTGCGGTTATCACCGAGGCTGAAAGTTTAATAATAATGCCATATTTCACCTTTCATTTTTATAATAAAAGTCACTGAAATCTTTTCCCCTGTATATTTGCAATAATGGAAAATGACAATTTGAATTATTTCATCCATTCTCCAACAGTACATACAATGAACCTTATTAAGCAGCACTGATTATTTCAACATAAAGTAGATACGTATATCTTTTGAATGAATCTTATTTTTTTTTTTCTCTTGAAATGATTAACCTCAGAGAATCTAATTACTTTGAGTGTTTTAAAAGGAAATGGTTCTGGAGTTTTTATGTTATCATCATGTACACGGAACAAATATATTAAAGCAGGAACCAAACTGGCTAATGTAAGCTAATGCATACAAATTCTGTATAAAGTAAAAGAGGTCAAACAGGACTATATAGGGAGCCATTAGACTTTCAGCTTGTGTTTGTATATATCCATTTACCTGGCATAACAGCGGTGATTTACTGTTATCAAACATGTATCTGTGTGTAATACTATACAGTTGGATATCTGACGTAAAAACTGCTCTTGAAAACAAAGTGACGAAATAAAGTTTTTGTAATTTAATGTTCGCATTTTTAACTTATTCTGTGCATTGCCGACATACTGTAGTTCTATTGGGAGAGTAACGTTCATGAATAGTGATGTCACACTCTTCTTCCTGTTGACACGCGTTGCTTCTGAATCCATACCGGCAATCTCATTACAGTCTACTCACACGATAAGCTTTACAATTATGTGAACTATATAAACACAGCAGAATGCTGAGCTTCTTTATGTACCTTCTCTTCAACATATTGAAGTGCTGATCAGCAAAGCATTCTTGTTTCCTTTACTGTATATGACGTTCTTATTCTGATGCATATGTTTCAGCATATACCGCTTGTGGATATACCGCTTGTGGTATTCGAGCATGAGTGGTCATATTATTCCAATGAGAACTGATGCACGAGGCCAAAAGCATTTCATTGTTTGACCCGCTACATATGCAGCCTAGTAATATATCAATCTCTATGTGGAATTATGCTTTGCGGTGGCAGTTGTTCACTACGGTTGTACAGTTCAATGATTTCAAGTCAAGCTACCAGTAATTAGCTGCTACGCGGTATGCTGCAAGATAAAGCGAGTACAGATGGCTGTACCCTTCCCACTTCACTGCCTTGAGCCAACACAGCAAATCCAGATACTACGATTCTCCAATTTCTGTGTTCCTTCCTTAATTTAATTGCGTTTACGCCTTTGTAGAAAATTTAATTTTAGCGTGGATTATTGTGACATAATTAGAACCAATGTATACGGTGTGCATGTTCTCAATATTTGTGGAATGAACAATGCATCTCGTGATTTAATCTATTTGTGTAGCAGTAGATGCAACATCCAAGCTTTGTGAATTAAGTTTGGCAGTGTTTTCCCATACATCCTGCACTCCTGCGGTCCCTTTGCTTTAAACTAACAAACTAATGTTTTAGTTATTAGCTATAGGACAGCATCAATGCCACTAAGTGAAATATCCATGTGTTTACTTTATTTATGAAAAAATTAGTCACTGGGTGCCTCTTAACACAAAAATCTTGAGCACCTGGTACATGAAATAAAAAAAATCCCAATTTATTTGAACAATTAAGAATTTAAATTTTACAGTTTAATAAAACGCTCTAATGTACTTATCAGTTCTCCGCAGATAATTTGTACTGTTAATAATACTGATTAAATATTATATAATACTGATATACTGTGTGTGTGTGTATTATATTTGAAATATTATATAGAAATGTTGGAACATTTATATATTTTTATATAAAAGGCAAAAAATTTATTTCAATCATATTTTAAGGCACATAACCCAATTTAAGTGGGAGAACTTTGTATATTTTGCTTACAGATAGATGCAGACAGAAATATTTTATGAGTTTCATTCTTACTCATGTGGGTCTACTGAGTATTATGGGTGTTATGAACTTTGCATTTGAAATTGTACATTCTCAATATATATCCTTACTCGGATGAGTCTAATAATGTGAATTATGTTTATACCATTACCGGAATTCTGTGTAGCCAGGGTTTGATTTGCCATTAGGTAGCAGGGCTGGACTGGGGATTGATGTTGCTTCTGGCACTTTAAGGCCAACAGCCAATAAAATCATGTGTCTCTGGCTGCTGGCTTGACGCACATGGCTGCATGCTACTTGCTTACTTTTGCAGTGTGGGCCCTGGTTAATCCAGCTGGCACACTAAAGTACGGGATCTGCATTACGAGTGGTAATAAAGATGCTTGGGAGTTGAATCTATTATGAAGTATAGACATGTGCCAAGAGTTTCATATATGGGGGGTCTGGGGTACAGAGAGGAGAGAAGCTTACTGATGACCCAGTCTACTTTGGTATTTATCCCACTTCTATGAAGCACATCTCGCTTTCAATTGTTATCCCCTTTTTCACGTGCAGCCAATTTATGACTTTGTGAGGGGGGCATCTTGGATGTCCACCTAACCCTGATCAATAGCAATTCTCCTGTATACGTTTAGAACATGTAGACCCTGTTATTAAATATAATGAACTATAAAAAGTATTTTTAGTAATGCAGCAGGTTATTTTTTTATATTCTCTTCCGTGATTTTCCATAAAATTGGTTCACAATAAGATTTGTTTTCAGATTTCTATACCTTGATATGTAGTTTCCTCCAAAACTTATAGTGACTTTGTATAATGCATAGTAAACATAGTATCAATTTGAAATAAAGTTTCAAATTATAGCTTTTACATTGATTTGTCTGATAAATTAGGAACAGCTAGAGTGAGTTCTATGGAAGCAGATAAGTGATAAATGGACATTTGAGGGCACATTCCAGATCAGAGGATCTGTTTTGATTTCATAATTGACTGGTGACAGTGAAAACAGGATGCGTGTGACCCAGGAGATGGCGCTCGCCCGGAGTGCTATTTCAGCTGATAAAAGCAGCGTGTGTTCCGTGCTATCTGGAACCACCTAGGGTCAAACGGAATGAAAAGGGAGAAACATAACGCCATAAAAAATTGAAAAAAATCTGGATTTTTCACATCAAATATATGATCACTGGTGTGTTTTCTTTTTGCTGCTTTCTCCTTCTGTAGCATATGAAGCTTTTGTAGCCATTTTTGTATCTTGGAAAGGAGATCAGCATTAGAACCAACAAAATGAGTGTAGGGGAGGTAATTGGTGCAACTTACACCAACTTCAGTTCCAATAATTGTCATCTTCTGAGATGACAACATTAAGCTGCCTGAGTGTGAAGGAAAATGAAAGACTCTTCTCTTGATTTTATCTTTTTTTGTTTCTTATCAAGCATTTTTGAATATTTTATACCCATTTCAGAGGCATTAATAATACTTTAGAAAAGTGTGCAGGCCATCACAAGTAATACCCATGCCAGCTGTAGGACACCACTGATGTATTTGTGGGGGTTACTGAAGACTGTCCAAGAGCAGCATCCCCAGCTCAAGTCATATCCCCTTATTCTCGTAGAGCGTCAAGATGCGGTGCCATATCCTGACATTCTGCCATAGTCAGGAAAACTAGGTTCGCACACTGTTGTAACTGGACCATTTTCAAGGGAGATCTATGATGTTCTCAACCACTGTCCCACTGACACTTGCCGTGAGATAAAGAAGCCAATCTCCCAACAAACAGATGAACCTCTAGCACAACTATCTATTGGAAGCCACCCTCTACCAGTTGGTCTAGGTGAGAACTACTGATTGAGATACAACAAATTCACAGTATTATAATCTGCAGAAATGTTTAATTAGAACCAGTTAGTTCCCAAACCACTTCAGGTCTGCCTAGAATTATTGACCCTCTTTCTCACTTATTAAAGCCTTATGAATAATTTTGATTGTTTCTGCTACATTGGCATTTTAGAGAAAACCACATTTACATCTTGTGATATTAAGGGCTTTAATGGAAGGGCACATATGACCACATTTAGACATCTGTGCGGCTTAACTTGTTATTATTAATACATTTATACAACTTTTATTATTATTAATAAAAAAATAAACAGTTGGGATTTCAATAGAGTTCCAGATGAGAAGAAATGTGATTAAAACTGCTTGTGACAATTCCTTCGAAATTACTTCAAACAGAACATTGTTGACATGAATTAAGAGGATAGACTGACATTTGTTTTACTACAAAAAAAATACAAAGTCCTATACTGTTTGCTTTAGAATAAACTATTACCTCAGGTTTAATAAGTATAAAAATACACAGACAAAGTCAAAACTAATTTCTACAGACCTTTCTTTTAATTTGGCGTGTTTGCATAGACTCGACTTATTAGAACCAAATCAAAGTGAGACCTTGCATTGAATTACATTAAAACAAACCCCTTGGTGTTTATTTTTCTTAATAACACTAGTTAATCATTCACTTTTGGAAAATTCACCTTAAAAATGTCACCTCGCACGTACAGCTATATAAAACTTTTACTGCTTTTGAAGAACTCGCCGAGGCTGTTAATCAGCCTAACTATTAATACGGCATCACCGGACTAATAGTACCCTGATTGGATATAGCTCATTAATTACATTAATTCCTTAGCTGGATCTAAGAAATAATTTACTTTTTTTGGTGAATACGTTATTTGGCGAATGATCTTATTAAATTCACTGTCATAAAGCTAAGGTCATATATCATTGTAATTAATATATTAAGCTTTTGCCGTACATACGTACATTTACTGCACACATTAAAAAGGAGATGAAAAATCTTTGTGTATGGTATAATTTAATTTAAAGTAAACAGAAGATGGGACGGTACCTTATACTGGAGAAAAAAAAAAGAAGAAATTGTGTTTCTCAAAATAAATCCGTAAAGCAGTTGTAACGATGTCACAGAATTGGCATTTTTTTCCCATTAAAAACCTAACTTTAAAGCTTCTTTAAGGTTTGTCTGATAAGTTGGGAACAGCTAGAGTGAGTTCTATGGAAGCTGATAAGTGATAAATGGACATTTGAGGGCACATTCCAGATCAGAGGATCTGTTTTGATTTCATAACTGACTGGTGACAGTGAAAACAGGATGCGTGTGACCCAGGAGAAGGCGCTCGCCTGGAGTGCTATTTCAGCTGATAAAAGCAGCGTGTGTTCCGTGCTATCTGGAACCACCTAGGGTCAAACGGAATGAAAAGGGAGAAACATAACACCATAAAAACTGGAAAAAAATCTCGATTTTTTTTAACTTCAAAGGTATATGATCACTGGTGTATTTTCTTTTTGCTGCTTTCTCCTTTTGTAGCACATCAAGCTTGTTTTGCCATTATATGTTTTTGTATCTTGGAAGGGAGTTCAGTGTTTGAACCAGCAAAATGAGTGGAGCGGGGGGGGTAATCGGTACAAATTGTGATCTACTAAGATTAAGCTCCCCAAGGGTGAAGGAAATTGTTTAAACACCACTATATATACATGCCACCGATTTATTTGTGGGAATCCCTGTCCTAGGCCTGTCCAAGGGTACGTGATAGGAGGATGTCCACTCATACAAGACTCTTACAATCTGCCCGGTAGACTGTAGTTGTCACAAGAAACGTTTTTCTTTATAGGTGTGAAGACTGAAGATGTTTTCCTTTTTTGGAGAAATAGAGATGTTTTCACAAAGTTATACCTCCATAGTTTAAGTCACAAGCATTCACAATATTAAAAAATAAAAAAACTTCTTAATGTATCTCGGCTTGGGTCTCTTAAGATAAGCAGAAGTGGCACATGTGGTGAACATGGAGTGTTTTGTCATCACCAGGCTTCCGTATTCCTAAACGGCCGTTTCTGTTTCACCTAGCTGTTTAAAAGGACCTGTCAGACCAGGATGTAAATTTTAATTCTCTATGGCCCACTCCTTAAACACTTTGGACAGCCTTTGGCTAAATGTAGTAGTTTAGTCTCTGTTGCGCAGCTGACATGTGCTTCAGATTAAAAATCCAACAGTTTAAGTGGAAGTATTACTTGTATTAAGGACTAGAATCCATTAACTGTCAAAAGAGGTGGCAGTCAAAGAGAATTCCATAGGGAACAAGACCTTGTTATCTCAGCTGAGCTAGAGCACCGTTAATTAATATTTATTCTCGCCAAAGTATACGAATTCCTTAGTGTCTATGAATAAATGAGTGCATACATTTTTCATTTTTCCGGTTATCGATGGATTATTTACATAGCTGTTGTTCCCCCATGTTTCCAGTAAAGCAAAAAAAAAAATAAAAAAATAAAAAAAAAAAAATATATATATATATATACCGTATTGGCTCGGATATAGGCCGCCCCCGTATATAGGCCGCACCCTAAAAGTTTGGTGCTTTTTTAAATAAGGCTATATCCATTTTGAATAAATATATAAATATGGCATTTCTTAACACTTCTATGTGTATTAAACTTATTATAATGTAGTGTTAACATATATATATCTAGCATCTATATCTTAATTGTATTTTGTAATTTTTGGTTTTGGGCCTACTAAAATAGTAAATGTTTTGCAGGATAGAAAATATCAGGAAAGGCTTCAAAGATCCTCAATGTGGAGGAAAGAAGAGAGATGGTGGATATGATAGAAACATTTAAATACTTAAATGGTTTTAACAATGCAGGGGAGGGAAGTTTATTTCATCAGAGAGAAAATGTTAGAACAAGAGGTCATAATCTAAAACCGGGAGGGTAGTAGATAAGTAGAAGATAAGGAGATTCTTAAGAAAAGTCCAAGGACCAAATAAGGTTTGAGTTTTTACAGCAGGTTTTATCTGCCGTCAAGTTCTATATTATTATCGGGTTTTCATAGAGATGCCAACACAGGGCAATATGTATGTTTTTATTTTTTTTTTAATAAAAACATGAACAATATAAATAATGCTTCTATTGTATTGTAAAAATCACACATTTAGGTATTCTCGTTGCTATAGTAATAAATAGTAAGGGTGCTGTAAATTATTATTATGATAGTATAGCCCTCGGTGACTCCTCTCCTGCAGCCTTTATCCCAACTTTTCATGATCCATTTTACCTCCCATAATCTCTGCAGTTATCCTTCCCTTATAATAAAGTAATATACCGGTACTTGCTGGAGGCCACGTGTTACAATGTTTAGTCCCTGAATCCCCAAAGTAATGAGGTGTTGAAATGATTTGCGATGATCTATTAAGGTAAATGCCTTGTATCACTTACCATGCAGTTGTGTATCGAAAGCAAAGAATAACCATCATTTTTATCTCATCCTCTCAGAATTCCGAGTAAATAAACCCCCATGTTCTGTATAAACATATCTGCCGCTGTCCATGGTCCTGTTACTGTCATCCTGTGCATATATTCACTGCAGAAATAGACCGGGAAGCAGCATGTTACTGATATCATCGAGACACGGGGCTTCTCAATCAGGGATACAGCTACATTAGAAAAGACAAGGATAGTCGTAGGAAAAAACATATTAATTAAAAGAAAGAAATTCAAGTTTTGATTAATTACACACTCCAGGGGCTTTCACTTAATAAATGTGTTAAAAAGGCTTTAGTTCTCACTACAACATACGCTACTATGTGCTGCCTCCGCTGCTGAGGATCTGCTTGTTTTCCACCAACCAGTCAACGTACAAGCTGCCGTGTCTGTACCCTCTAAGTCTTTCTGATCAATCATAATAAGATTACACCGACTTATTTTAGACAAATACCATTAGTAAATTAGAGGAGCTATATCTGGTTTGTTCATGGTGGGTATGAAATTGCCGGGTGGAAGGCACAGAGAATCCAAATCAGCTTCTTAGAAGTCCAATAAGCATTAGCATGTGTGCCGTGTTGGACAGTGGAAAAAGGACCCATTGTGTGATGTATGGCAACACATTCTCAAAAATCTATGAAATCCCAAGCTATTTGCGGATAAAAATTCCTTGTTCGTCAATGCTAATAACGCACCGAGTATTATCTACATACTATTTGTGGGAAACAGCAAACTTCTTAATATGATCATATACAGATGTACAATTATACTAAGGGAATAAAGTCAGCTTACACGTGTTGTAGGACTAAAACATACTTGTATGTTGTATGTTGCCAGTTGTAGCCATTCGCAGTTCATTGCCTAAGCATCATGGGAATAGTACAGTAGAAGTTCAGCTTGGTTTAGAAAAGAAAGTACTCTGGGGACATCACCATGTGCAATGTGTACGATAGAGCAGTGTTTATACAAAGTACCTGACACAAAATTAGTAATAAAGAAAAACAACATGAATTAACAATCATTTAGACATACAATAGCAAATACATCTATCTATACAGTATATATGTGTATGTATGTCTGTGTAACCCATATATATAGCAGGGTCCTTTCTACCTAAAGTATCCGTCTGTCAGTTCTAGTCTTGTCATAAACCCTGTATGTATTGTAAGAATTGTAAGAATTGTTGGCGCTGTATAAACAATAGAAAAAAATAAATAAATAAATAAATAAATATATACGTATACACACATAGCGAAACCATGACTTTTCCAGCCTTAGGAGGATCACTGTTCCTTTCCTGTACATTCTCTACATACTGTGCTTTTTCTCTATGTTTACAGGTATAGTTAATTAAGATTGATGTATCATGAAGAGGCAGGTAATGGTATTAAGTCGCTGTAGCAGTAATTGGTTGCATTGTAATGGGTTGCACTGTGTTGTGGCACTCAAAGAGTTAAGGGTATTCTATTAGAGGAAAAAGTCCACTTGACAGTAAAAGGACGAGAGTAAATAACTGAAATTGAGTGGAAAATTTTTAGCACCGCTGCTGCCTGCGACCAGCATGTCTTTGAAGCAAGGCCAAAAAGGACAAACCGACAGCAAGGAAAACGCAGGAAGGAATTGTTTGATCACAAAATAAATAAAAATAGCCAGCTGTACGGGTCAGGAGGATCCAGCGACCATAAAGAGGGCTCCAGACAGAATTAAGGCAATCCTTTATTATTTCCTCTCATCGTTTATTGTTATAATCTGTATATACTTACATTTAAGTTAATAATAATTCATCTAGAATGTTTAAAGAACAATGAACCAGAAAGGGTTTCTTAATAAAAGTATAAAAGTAAATACTGTTATTCGTATTGTTAATATTACTAATTATTATTTATATAGAAATTACCATATATAAGGGACACAGAATCAAGTTTTATATTTGTTATCAGCTAAAATGTGTATTTAATAGTAACATTATTATAATATTATTACTGTCTTTTATATATGATCAGGGCAGTGAAGAATAGGAAGGAGTCAGCCTGAGACTGGGGCAAAAATCCTAACATGCAGGCAAACCCTGAGAGTTCTCAGTCTTTACAGCAGGATACAGCAGGCAGACACGATGTATATATATATATATATATATATATATATATACCGTATTGGCTCGGATATAGGCCGCCCCCGTATATAGGCCGCACCCTAAAAGTTTGGTGCTTTTTTAAAGAAAAAGTTTTTTTTCTTTAAAAAAGCACCAAAAAAAACATGCTGCCACTGTCCTCCCCCCCCGAGATATGCTGCCACTGTCCTTCCTCCCCCCCCGAGATATGCTGCCACTGTCCTCCCTCCCCGAGATATGCTACCACTGTCCTCCCCCCCGAGATACGCTGCCGCTGTCCTCCCTCCCCGCGATACGCTGCCGCTGTCCTCCCTCCCCGCGATACGCTGCCGCTGTCCTCCCTCCCCGCGATACGCTGCCGCTGTCCTCCCTCCCCGCGATCCGCTGCGCTCCCTCCCCGCGATCCGCTGCCCTCCCTCCCCGCGATCCGCTGCCCTCCCTCCCCGAGATCCGCTGCCCTCCCTCCCCGAGATCCGCTGCCCTCCCTCCCCGAGATCCGCTGCCGCTGTCCTCCTCTGCCCCCCCTCCTCGACTTACCGGAGCAGACTCCCGGGTGTCTTCAGGGCCGGCGAGGGACATCTACGCAATACGCGTATGCAACTTCCGGTACCGTTACCGGAAGTTGCATTTGCGTATTGCGTAAATGTCTCCCGCCGGCCCCGCAAGACACCCGGGAGTCTGCTCCGGTAAGTCGGGGGTGGGCAGAGGTAAAACGCTTAGATAACCTCCCGTGCCGGCACCCCCCCCCCCCGTGGGAAGTGCTGGCAGGGGAGGCTGTCTGAGCGTATCGGGGAGAAGGATGCAGGTCCCCTGCACCGCTGCGGGGGATCTGTATCTTAACCCCGCTGCCTGCCCGGCGCCCGGGACTGCATGTCCCGGGCGTCGGGCGCTAGACCCCGAATATAGGCCGCACCCCCACTTTAAAAACTTAAAGTGGGGGAAAAAAGTGCGGCCTATATTCGAGCCAATACGGTATATACACCGATATGATAGCAATTATGGTACAATCAAATTACTGGTAATATAGTCAAAAACACAAAAATTGGAGCTGAAACTGGGAACGTGTAAATTCCACTTGCACTGTTTCCAGTTCATTGCATTTTGAGAAGACAGTATTTCCACCGGAGGGTTTGGAAGAACCGTCCCCAGCTCGTCCTAATCCCCTTATCTATATGCAAAACACATCTTGGTGGGATATTGACTTGGTAGAGCTGCCTTAATGCATAATGCAATTATGTTAGTACGGCTTTAGAGCACACAGATAAGGAACATTTAGCCTTAAAATTTTAAGTTGCGTATTTAAAAAACAGGCTGTTATTCCAATAGGTATTTTTTTTATTATTATTATTATTTTAATTGCGATATGTTTTGGGAAATTACAATGTGTCCACCTGACAGGGCCATCATCAGAGACCTTGGGGCCTAGTGCAGCCTTAAATCCTTTGTACTTGTGTCTATATGTAAAGTGTTAGTGTGTATAGTTTATATATATGACATTTTACATGCACACAGTACAGTACACATATACACACAAATACACACACTACTTCCTCTGGTGGTGGCCCTGCAACCTTGCATAATATATGAGCCATTATACTTAATCAGTAGAATTATATCGCTTGTGGACAAGTACGTTCGTATGATATTACATTCTCGAAGAATTATCTTGTGGTCATAAAAACACGATTGTATTGGTTATATTTATGGCTTCATTAATAATGCAAATTATTCTGACATTATCCAGCCAAGAAATTGCGTTTTAGTACCGGTAATTCTTAAAAGCTGTATTTACAAAATGTTTTTCCCTAAAAGTCGAAGCTGATAAGACTCAAGTACCCTGATATTATAGAGATTTTTGTTCAGGACTGTAATATAAAGCTTCACATTTTATTCCCAAACATTTGGGGCCTTGAAGAACTTTGGTGATTTTCGGCAAATTGGGACGTGTAAAATTGCCTTGTGAACATAATGTGGTTCCGGCCTACAGTTCCAAACATGTTCTAGAGCAAAGGTACGGCTACAATTTACTTCTAGCCCATGTATGGGACCAGAAACCCATCACCTTACTGGTGCAGTCCTTCTGCAGTTCTAAGGAATTCATTTTGATAAAGATTGATTAATATTTAAAAATAGATTAGGTTAACAATAACATTGACACACTTCCAATTATTCTTCAGAGGAATGCAAATTGTTATTAATTAATTTGAACAAACAGATTTATTTGATTAATATTATCAGGTTTTGAAGTAATTAAAAAATGACATGCTTCACCGCCGCAACAAGTTGTTTTTTTGTGCTATGGAAGTTAATGCTTACAGTCATATGGAAAGGAAAATATTTGTAAAAACTAAACCTAGAGCTGGGGTGTCCAACCTGCGGCCCTCCAGCTGCTGCAGGACTACATCTCCCATACTCCTCAGCCAGCCCTTAACTGAAAGAACATTATGGGAGATGTAGTCCTGCAGCAGCTGGAGGGCCACAGGTTGGACACCCCTGACCTAGAGTGTCATTGGGGTTGGCTCTTCATAATGTCTAGGAAGGCTAGGCTAAGGATACCGAAGCTCTGCCATGGCCACCTAATGACATAAGTGTGACCGATGGCTGGATATGACAGGCTTCACGTAAAGTTTTTAAGTGGTAGATCGGATAAGTATGGTGTGCTGTCGGCCACCAGATATTTGCAAGTTGGCCATTTCAGGACTGATAGCAGGAAAGTTTCAACAGACAACTCTCGTTTTAGTGAATTGAACTCACTGTTTGCCAGGTCAGCGATTCAGGACATTTCGCCTTTAGAACCACATTTAATGGTCTCAAGAAGGACAAAACCAGTAAGAATACCTGGGAACAGCCAGGCTCCGGCTTCCCAGAGTCTTCCATCTTCAAGGAGGCAGATGTTAGGGGTGGAGCTAACTGTATTGGTGGGTGGGGTTATGACACAAGCGTGTGGGGCCTATATGTTGGCTAGGCCCAACCACTTTTAATTTGAATGGGGGGAGGGAGCAATGGGCATGGGCAAGAATGGGGTTATCCAAACGCTGCTCCTGGGACCTGGAGATTTCAGGCCATGACGCAAAGACCCGAAGAAGCAGCACTTTACCTGGACTCTGGCTCATGGTTATAAACAGTAGGGTGAAGAAGAGAAGCCATTAATCCAAACACTATGGATACTGACATTAATCGCTGTCTATGTGATACCATTCTGGACTACGACGAGAACAGAACATGCTGTATATTCACCTTCTGCATTCCAAATTCTAACAATAGTTTGAACGGATATACGTATAGTATAAGCTGAGTGCTGCAGGCAGTATTGCGCACCTCCTGCTACATGTCTCTGTGTCATTCCCTCCTACCTCATTTTATTCCAAACTGCCAAGTATGATCAGGCGATAACCTTTTCTGCTGGGTGTCGCAGGTACCCATATATTTTGTGGATCTGACATGTAGTTCAGGATCACGGATTTGCAGCGTGTGCTGTTGACACATGAACAGGCTCCGCTACACTTCTGTTTGATTAATTCACCTCCATCACTTCTATGACACAGAACTTGCAGGTTATTCTCAGCGGGGCTTAAATGTAATTTTTTGGATACGTACGCAACCAGTGAGGTCCCTCAAGGCAGTTTTTACTGGCAGTTTGGGCAACCAATGGATTCATAAATGATTTGCATTTGCCCCATTTACCTATTATGGCCAATGAATGATCTGGGTTGTGGGCAAATCCAGTGACGGAGTTAAATTGGGCAATTCTGCACAGATTTCCCTGTGTTAGAACAAAATTGCCACCTGGGGGTTAATATTAAACATTGTGCAAAGTAATAACAATTCATCACATACAGACCCACTGGGGGGCAAATGTTTCCCAATGTTACCACGAGCTTTGGACATCTGCTGAATGAAAAAGGTGCTTCTCATTTAACCCTTTTCCTGCTGGAGGGACTGAATGATGCATTGCAAAAAACAAAGGGACCGTTCACGGACATTGAGATAATTAAACGATTCATGGTGCAGAACTACAGAAAATCACAGTATTTTTTTATTTATTTTTTCTAATTATTTCTTTGACTTTTTAAATACAACATGGTAACAAATTGGAATTTGCGTACCCTATAAGTTTAATGATTTCCACGGTATTGTTGTTATCTATACAGTTTTAGCCTTTTCCTGAATCCTCTCGTATTTGAAATCCATAAAAGAGGATTGAACTGCAATTAGTAGAACACACAATAGCTCTTCACGGCATTATTGTTTATAAACTGCATGGTAAAATCTGGCTGGAATTAGCCCATTATGAATGATAAACGGAGTTCCTGCAGGTCATGTTTGGAAATATTTCACTGAAATGTTTTTATCCATTTTACTGAAAGATTAAACCAAATTAATCATTTTAGGGGGGAAAAAACACTGACATTATTATTAAAAATAATAATAATAATAACTGCAAGGACCTTCTATATTGGATGTGTCTAGTGGTTGGCTTTAAATCGTTTGTAAATATAAAGAATTAGTGCGGTATTAATAGGTATGCAGAGGTTCTGGACCTCAACTAAGGAGAAGCCATCTGCTGTTATCCCTATCACCGATGAAGAGGTCCCTTGGAGTCTTTTCTCTGATGATGTCTCCAGGCTGCTGTACTATAAAATACAGATGGCTCTAGACTATCATCTGTCATCGAAAAATGCTGAAAAATGACATATTCTGCCTTGCAAACAGGAAAAACAGTTCCCCCGCTCAGCGTTTTCACAGACGTCAATGTTGTGATGCACCCAATGTCATTGTACTGTGCGTCAGTAAGTGGATATTTAGAGTTTTTGAACTACTTCAGGTTGTGCTAGAACACCAAAAAAATGAAAAGCCATGAGGCCTTCAAGAATGCTCTTGAGGGAAGACAATTTTACTTTTCACATAGCTGTGCTAGTAAATAAGCAAGCAAGATGTCCCTTATCTCAGTAATTATTTTAACCTTTAATGATCCAACAAACAAAATGGTAAAAGGACATCTCAATTCCGCTTAAAGCTAGATCGCCAGGGATGGTCCATCTTGAAGCCCTGCACTGATGAAGTTGTATATTGATGGAATGTGGTAAGGTTCCTTTAATCAGATTTTTTTTTTTTTTTTAAAGGCATCATGCATGGGAAGCTATTTAATGTATATTTTCTATAATTATAAGAACTATCTAGCTCTTTAGGGAGGGGTGGACACAAGTAGTAGTAAGAAGAACCCAGAAATGTGCCATTATTGGGCTTCCATGATACAACGTCCTAGCTATTACTCTAGATGAGACATCCTATAATTCACGATTACTTGTGAGTTTCTGGTATTCGTGAAAAAAGAACAGAGCTCACTAATATGTTAAGGTTTTTAGAAGATAATGAGATGTTTTAGGCTCACATCATCTAGACTAGACTGGCTGGATGGTGCATAAGTGTCTTGAAATGGTTCTTCTCTGCCATCACATTTTATGTTTCTATGTAAAATAAAGAAATGAATCTCTAGATAGGGATCTAGAATTTTGTTGTACATCACCAAAGTAAATGAATGTTTTCACTCATCCGCCTCTCACTGTTCAGCAAATTGCCTCCATAGTGTTTCTCCGAGTCATTGCTCTGCGGCTGGATTTCTAGCATTTTAGAACATTAGGAAAACCTGGCCTCTCGGCGAATGGTATCTGATACAGAAATGCTCTTGAACATTTCAGTAAATTACCCCATCAGTTCCGCTGGGTTAAAAATGCTTTTCCAGAAGCAGACCCTCAAGCATGAATAATGATTCATCTATACTATACCAGGAATTACTGTTCTAGAAATAGGTGTATTTTGTCTAACTCTCTACCTATTGCCATCGCTGTAGTCTTGTTTTTAAATTAGATGGCAACAGTCAAAATAAATTAATAAAATGTGCATAGTACTACAGTCTTATGCATGAATTTGACAATCAGGCTATATAAGGTGATCTTTTGTACATCTTTTAAAATAATGATCATTTTGCACCTGACAAAATAAAACTACGCATGCATGTATCAACATAACATCCCAACTGTATACGGAGCACTAGATCTGTGTGCCCAAAGGGCCAGTCTGTGCCTTTGAACATATACTACGTATATGATACTTATAAAGATATTTAATTGCATAGGGAGATCCTTTCTGATCCGCTGGATCTCCTTTAAGGAATGTGTTTTGTACACAACATAAAGAGGCGTAATTGGGACTTGTTACTCTCTCAGTGATACTTTTTATTACCGTGCGGCATTTGGCCACAGTGCCGATAATATCCTCTGTGTCCCCGATGAAAAGAAGATTGGGGATCTGGTTTCCACCATGGCCCTTAAATTGGACCTTTTTGACTTTTTCTTTTGTTCACAGCAAAACACTGTCCTCTAGGCTTCAATTAAAAAAAATGATCCAAACTAGCTTCAAAAGCAGGAAAGTGTCAGCTACGCGGAACAGTGCACAAAACGGGACTGTCCAGCAAAAACCGAGACAGTTGGGACGTATGCAAGAAGGAATGATTGCTCATATGTTATGTAGCACAAATCCTTAACAGGCCTATTCTCCGACTTTCTGTACCTTTCTGTACTTAATGTACCATTAGTGTAGTAAAAGCTGATTTACACAGAATTAGCTACTTTAATGTAGAAGAATGCAAAGCTGATGCATGGGTAGACGTTCATTCCTGCAACTCCGGAAGGAAAAGTACACATTTTAATGAGCAGCTTTCCTATTAAATATTTCAGCAAGTGCGACATGTCATAAGGAGTTCTTTGTATTGCCGTGCTCTTGTTGAGATTATGTTTTACAAATTATGTACTTAACATTTGAAAATAAATCAATTTTTGATATAAATGAAAAGTACATTTTAAAATTGGCCCATAATTTATCTTCTGGAAGAAACAACAACTCTGGACTAAACAATGCTAACATTAACAGTAGAGAAAAAATACTCTAACAATGAATAGCGGGTAATTCATTGAAGTGCCGGAGCAAACAGTCTGTGGTTTGTGTGGAACATCTGTTTGTAACCAATCTTGTAATTAATTTGTTATGCAAATGGGACTTTTCAATATATAAAGATTTCCCAGCAGGCACTGTGATTATGTACTTTCATAACGGCAGCCATATAAGGTTTCTAAGTGATTGGTGGTTTAATCTGCTGTAATAAATTTAAGGTGTGAACTTAAAGTATAATTTATAATAATTGCTCCAAAACTATGGTTGCAACCTTGGTTCATTTTTTACTGGCCAAATGTAAATTTTACTGGAACGTTGCTCGGATGTACGTTGCACCATATTCTTAGCAGAGATCGCCATAGGTTTGACCCAGTGTCTATGGGTTAACCAGCCCCTCCTTGGGTCTCCGGGTCACTCTATTGTATCTCCAGGGCAGCACGTGGTGTATAGCTATGCTCTATTGTACACAATTACAATCCCACTAGATACAATTCTGTGCTATGTTGGGCTAGCCCTGCCTTTATCAATGGCTATTGGCACCCATCATATGGCTAACCATGTCCCTCATACCACTAGCTGCAGCCATTTGTGTTACTAGCCCTGCTCCTTATGAAGCCACTCCATCAGAAGATGGAGAACCCAGGGTAGCCTGCCCTGGGAAGTTCCCGTATTGTCTGCCAAACAAAAGCAGTTCACTAATCCAAGATGGAAACCTTAAATGAAACCCTTGATACTGGAGTCCATTCCCTAGCATCATATTGTTCATTATATAACACAAATGCACCAATATGGCCTACATGCATCCTCCCTGCCCAGGGGCAGAAGCTTGGATTAAATTAAAAAGGACTAAGCAGATCTTGATGCCAGTTTCCCCCACCCAGATATCAAAGACCACTCCAGAGGTTTTTGTGATAACCAGAGCCGGTTACTGGGGACATGGCCGTGTCAGTGTGTCTAATCTCTCTTATTTGGCCCCACCCACACCCTGCCTATGAGGAGCAGGAGATTGTGCCATAAGGAGCAAGTCCTGTAAAGATCAGTGGCTGATCTGGTGATCCTATGTCTCATGATAAGCTCATATATATACTGTTAAATATCCCCTATGATACAGAAACCATTATGTGTATGCTGCAGGCAGAAGCCATCTTTACATCCTTATCACTTATGAAAATTTTATGGTCATGCAGCATGCGGGCTGGCAAGTTCTGCCAATGGCTATGCTCTGCAGCACCTGACCTGCAGCTGGAGCAGCAGATTGCATGTGTATAGAGCGATTTTAGCCAGCGACCCACACTCCAACACTACCTCTCCTACTGCTCTCTCTTATGGTGGTCCCCAAACCGAGACCTGGAGACAGACAGGGAGGGGGTGTTGGCATCCTCCTCCCACCGCTGCACATTTCAGTGTCTGCCACTAATTCCCTCCCTTTCCTTCTCTTCTTTTGAAGTACACTCTGTCTGTGTCTTCTCCCCAATTGCCATGTGTGTTACTTTGATCTCCAGGCCCTATTTCCCAATTTTCTGATCACTTTGCCACATGGATCTCTACCTTCCTTTGCTCCACCATCCCTACACTAATCCTGGGTGACCTCTATATAGCAATTGATGACCCATCCTCATCTGCCACCTTCAAACTGCTGTCAATCTCCTCCTCTCTCAATTTTCCCTATCTATGACCAATGTCTCAATTCTCCAACACTCCATTCTCTCTATCTGACCACAGTCTACTGACATTCAACCATGCCATACCTCCCACCGGCTCTACCTAAAAAAACCACAGACCTACCAAAACCTCTGTGACATTAATACCCCACAGTTCACTAACACACTTCAGCCACTTCTCTCATACATCTCTACACTTCTTGTAGTCCTCTCCTACTGTTTCACTTCCACCCTCAACTGACTAGATTGTAAGCTTGCAAGAGCAGGGCCCCCTTCTCCTTGTACGTTTTTGTGCGTGATTTTAAATGATTCTACTGATTGCAACAGCGCTACGGAATCTATATAAATACATTCCGTCCAGCCCTACCTGCACCCCACTAGGGAAAGTTTTAGGTGACTAGTTTCTTTCTTTATAAATAAAAAGGGACATTTTGAGTGAATAAAGGCAACGTAGATACACGCACAGAATGCAAACTAGTGTGCCTCAAAGTTTTTCTCCATTCGGTGTAATAACTAGTCCTTCCAATACAATGTTGATTGAAAAAGAGTTAACACCTGCTGTTAGAGGCAGGTCCATAAATTAGGAATGTGTTGTTCTGTCTTTTTGTCACTTTTTAAATAATAGAGATCTCTTCGGCTCTCAGGAGGTGAATTCAAACAAGCGATAGTTCTATTTTAGAAGCTTCAGACTGCAAGGGAACATGGCACAAGCTGTGATTTTGTTTTCACTTGGCTACCTCACAATTATCTTGTAGGAGAAAAGAAAAGAGTGCGGTTTGGTTAATTTAAGCCTGAGAAAAATATAGTCACAGAAACTATTTTCAGTTCAGCATTAATGAGGGGAAAACGGCAAATCTAAAAGTATGTTCAGCTAAGTTAGTTGTTTTTACATAATTTAAGTACTACATCCACCATTTAATTTTAGTAGTTTACAGGAAGAGGATTACATCTAATTTATTATCAGATAACCATTAGCCTTGGGCTGTAAAACTTAGTTCTTGCGGAACTTTATCATGTCAGTATTTTAGAATTTTACTAACATCCTAAGACATTTAACACGATACCACTGTACAGGGGCTTCAATATAATGCTGTAGGACTACATTTTGATCAGATCCTTCTTAAGGCAGATAGGTTATGTAGCCATAACTGGAAGCTTGATAGATATGCCCCGGAGGCTCCAAGAATGGCTGCCAATTAATGATCATTTGAGGTACACCTCTTGATCTCAGGCTAGGTGTAGAGGTGTCTAGTTCTGCATGTCCTCCCCAGGTTCTTCCCCCCCTATTTCACCATTATATGTGGCTTGACATGCTTACTATGGCCTGAACCCCTCAGCTTACTTTTGAAGCAAGAAAGGCACCCTCGAAGAGCTGTAGACTCTGAGGTTCCTGCTGTACAACTGTGTGGCCATCTTTTGGACAGGCCCAGACTGTCCATTGAGCACAGTGGGCAAATGTCCGCTAGGCTAGCGCTTGATGGCACCTCCGATTTACCATTATCAACACTTGCGCAGCCGCTCCACCGCTTTAGTATGTGACCCCTGTTTGTGTGCACATGGAAAAGCGGTGGTGTTGTGTTTCCAGCAGGCAGACACAAACTCGTCATTTAAAATGCCAGGGCTGATTTTTATCCATAGTCCCGATTTCTATATGACAAAAATAAAAAATGCTATTTGTTTTTAGTGTACCATTATTGTTATTGTTGTTTTTGTTGGTATTATTTCTTTTATATTTTTTCTATCATTTCTATGTGATTTAATAAAAGAGGGATAAACCCTTCTCTAGCTTTAGTTATTCTCCCTGCTGGATTGTGATGTAGCTCCGCCGTTAAACTCTAGGAACACATTTTTTGACTTGTGCATAAAACTGTAAATTGCTTTTCCATCATACTAATTAAATATAAACACACAATCTGTCTGAGAATTTGTGTTAGATGTAGCAGGTGTTCTGTATTTGGTTAGAGGGCATATTTCCTTTGCTACAAACATAGATGAATAAATTGTACGGCACTTGATAGTGTTTCATTAATGTTAAACAAAATGTCCACCAACTCTTCACGGACCACAAAAATAAAAATCATTGCCAACGTGTCTAAGGGTTTCGAACGTGTATGCTCAGGAAACCATTCTTTATAGATCTGTAGCACTCTTAAAATGTGTTTGATATGTGAAATAGAATATGTTTGGGCTGATATTTTTACTTTGTTTGATTTTCTTTCCGGTTTTGTGCTAGTAACTTGAATCCTGAACAAATCCATTTGTAGTCCTCTGGGAGAACATTCTGATGGTAGCTGGGCTTTTTACTTGCATGTGTCTTCTGTTGCCTCTTGACATATGTGTCTCTGACCTTACTGTGAACTCTTTTAGAAGTCTTTATCAGGCTCGCTGTACTTTATTCAGAATACAATACCAACTTTGATTAATTTTATAGTCCATTGTACAGTGAATGAGAAAATATGAAACGGCTTTAGACGGAACTGTGTTTAAAGAAGAGCCTTTCTACTCCTAGGAACCCTTTGAGTTATCGGTATACTCAGTAGAGCATTGCCGGGAAAGAGCAGGAAGCAGACGTCCTGGAGTGACACGTTCTTATACTAATTGGCTACTGTTTTCCCAAAATTAGCAAATGGTTTTAATGTTAAAATGTATTTTAGTTTAATGAGGACTCATTAAACTCATTGGATCAGAAAAAAATTAGTTGTTTCTAAACTATTTTATAGATAATTACCCTAAAAGTGAAATAAGGGTTTTAGCAGGTTGCTAATTGTGACTCTACAGACCCACAGGGATGTGTTTTGTGTTGATTTTGTTTACAGGTGCAGCACAAATCATATTTATTGGAGCGTAGGGTAGGTGCTCCACCCCTCATCACTTTGTGCAGACTGGAAGTCCATTTTGGATTTGGAAAGTCCGTCCAAAACTTAGATGAAGAATGCAGTAGATGGACATTTAAACGCCCTCAAACTCTCCTGCGCCCCTAGGGCTTTAATTACAATGCTTTGGATCTTCATTTGCAGAGGCAAGAGCACTCTTGTACAGTCTTTAATGGGAATCTTGTTTATTATTTCTGTAGGGAAAAGGAATGATGACCTTAAAGAAATGAACTCATTAAGCACGGGATACATGCATTCAGAACCATTATGCTTTAAAGAGGAGATAGAACTAGAAAAAAATAGGTTTTTTGAGCAATGCTCACCCCTAGGACTAAAAGTGTTCACCCTTTTTAGAAGTCTGCCAACCTATTCTCTTCCTTGCTTGCTAGGCGAAAGGTTTTAAGTTCTACCAGTGCCTGGACTGGTCAAGTGTGGTCCTCCTGTGTCTTCTTTATGTACAATACTTGAGTAGAATTTGCCATGTGTATGTTTCCTCTCAATAAACTGGTATGGAAAAGTACCTTCATTCAACAGGAACAAGAGTGAGAGTACTTAAGCTTCCTTCCAGAGTACATAACTGTCCTTATTCATTCTGTGCTTTGGGAGAAGTTCTCTATATGTGTTTGTATATATCCCCGGAAATTCAATAATGCATGAAGTTTTCCATTCTTGTCCGTTCGTCCAGACAGAGCGCATCTCAGGCTGCCATTGATCTCTTCTTGCAAACAAGCATGGTAGGTATGTTCCTTTCTGGACATATTGTTACTTAAGATTCTAGAGCAAAAATCCATATGTGGAATGACCAGAAGGAACTGGTGATTGTGTCACATTTAGCATGGTCCAAAACGCATCGTGATATTGGATAGGAAAATTCCTGTAAATGTTCTGCCATCTTTTAAATGAAAATATACTAATCTTTGATGGCACATAGTGATCCGGAAACACTGGTAGCTAATATACTACATTAAGGTATTTATCTAGGATATGACAGGGTCAACAGGTTTGACGGTTACAAACTGCACAAGTAGTTTTATCAGCAAGATGTAACTGGGGCCTTCCTAAGATGTGCGGGTCTTTTTTCCCATGAGCAATGACTAGATAAAAGTAAGATTATACTCATAACAGAGAAAGTAAAGTAAGGCTCCTAAAGCCTATAGAAGTAAAATCTGCAAGTAAAGTCAACAGTCACAATAGGCCAATGCGTTGTCTGCTCACCTTAGAAGTAACACTGGCTCTAGCCCAGGCCCGGACTGGGACAAAAAATAGGCCCGGGCATTTAAGCCTGAGCAGCCCATATTTATTTATATATTTATTGTTAAAGCCCACCCGTACCATCTTTGCATTTAATCATTCACACAAATAATTAACACATTCATTAATGCAGTCTCACAAATCATTCAAGCAATTCATCCTCACATGAATTCATTGTCATACGCATTCACACAATTCATCCACACATTTATTCATTCATTCTCATACGCATTCACACTACCCCCTCTCTTCATCTTATCTGCCCCTTCTCACTATGTTCCCCCTTTTCACTATGTAACCCCCTTCCCCACTTCTCAATATGTACCGCCTCTATCTATCCCCTCTCCCCCTTTCTCACTATCTAACCCCCCCTCTGCCCCTTCTCACTGCACCCCCCTCCCTCACCCTACTTACCTTGTTGCCGGAGCAAGCAGCAACTGCGACCGCGCCTGTGCCAGGGCAGGATTGACTTAGGGGCTGATGGAGCTGCAGCTCCAGGCCCCCACCTTAAAATAGGTCCAGTCAGGACTGGACTGACTGGTCCTATATGACCGCATTAACACAGAGCCCCTTAAGCCTGCCGCAACTACCCCCTCCTAACTATCTACCCTCTCCCTCTTTAAAGTTCACTTACCTTTCAGGAGTCCTGCGGTGGGGGTGCAAGGCCTCTGCCTCCCAGCTCTGCCACTGTATGGAACAGTATAGAGTGATGGGAGTTATGATGTACTTTTAGAGCATAATTAGATCATGAAAAAGACATTGGAAATGGTACAGCATAACACCCATCACTCTCACACACTTACCAATCCACACATATATACCAATCCACACACATACACCAATCCACACGTATACCAATCCACACGCATACCAATCCACACATATATACCAATCCACACACATATACCAATCCACACATACACCAATCCACACGTATACCAATCCACACATATATACCAATCCACACATATATACCAATCCACACATATATACACTAATCCACACATATATACACTAATCCACACATATACACCAAACCACACATATATACCAAACCACACATATATACCAAACCACACATATATACCAAACCACACATATATACACCAATCCACACATATATACACCAATCCACTCTCACTGAATGTTTTCCTACCTTTCCTCTTTTCTCCTTACAGCTCCTTTTCCTCCTCTTCGCTCCTCTTCTTAGTTCTTCTGTCTTCTCTGTCTTCTTCCGGGTCACCGGGTCGGTGGGCGCGGCTTCAGTGTTGTGCGCCGGGATCTGACAGCAAACCCCGGCGCACAACAGCTGTTGCCGCGCAGATCACAAGGGAGCGGTATCGGAGGTCTTTAACAGACCTCCGGCTCCCTTGAGTGATTTTAAGCCGGGTTGAACCCGGCTTAAAATCACTCAAGGGAACCGGAGGTCTGTTAAAGACCTCCGATACCGCTCCCTTGCGAGCCTGCTCCTCCAGCGGCGGACATTACTGTCCGTCTCTGGAGGAGTGCCGGGTGCCGCAAGTTGGCAGCCCCTGATGAGCGGCACCCGGTGCGGACCGCCCCCCGTCGCGCCCCCTGGAGTGTGGCGCCCTGCTCTAAGAGGCCGGGAAGCCCCCACCAGGGCCGGCCTTAGGGGTCTGCGGCCGCACAGGGTTTAAATTAAAACATCGGGGTTTTTTTTTTCATCTTTATTTAACATCCTCCATGTTAAATAAAGTTAAAAAAAACTTTATTTAACATGGAGGATGTTAAATAAAGTTAAAAAAAACCCCGATGTTTTAATTTAAACCCTGTGCGGCCGCAGACCCGTAAGGCCGGCCTTGGTGGGGACTTCCCGGCCCCTTAGAGTGGCGGACCCGGTCGCAGTTGCGGCGGGCTTAAGGGGCAGGTGCCCCTTATGCCCTGCGTTACTGCGGCCGTAGGTAGGTTAGGGGCCTGGAGCTGCAGCTCCATCAGCCCCTAAAGTCAATGCGGCCCTGCCGTGGCCCGGCCCACCGGGCAAATGCCCGGTGTGCCCGATGGCCAGTCCGGGCCTGCTCTAGCCTACTGGCAAACTCCATTGTACGGTGTTTTATTATCAGAATTTGACTCTAGAAGTTTCAGTATGAATATTCACAGATTTGCTAGCAAATTAGACTTTTTAAGCATAAAAAATATTGAAGAGTAGCAAGGCTACAGTGTAAGAAACTGATGCTTCATTAGATAATGTTCACTTCTAAAATGATTTTTTAATATCTAAAAATATTACGCAATTCAACATATGGTAAGAAGCAGTATGGGGCTCCATGAAGATCACTTAATTTGTTTCAGTTACTATATTTAATTTCTTTAACCCAAATAACAGATGCACAAACCTAAATAATTAGTGCTGTTTTATCAGTTAGTTTATTAATATAACTGCTTACCCCCGATTATTGAAAATAATATGCAACTAAATCAGTGTAAGAGAAGACAAACTTTTATGGAAATGCTGTGAAGGAAGAGTTGTCAGCATTGTTATTGGAAAAATGGTTCATACTAGGACCAGTAAACCTCTTGAAGTAATACTTAATGTAGTGATCAGTCAGAATTCCACTAGGAGGGCTGGTCCAGAATTTAGGGAGACTAAAGCACCGGAGGGCCACGTAACTTGAGGTTGAGTAGCCCCACAGCAATAGAGTGGCAACCTCCATCAATGTGGGCAGCAAGTAAACGAGACATAGTAAGCGTGCATGTCTGTGTTCCTAACAGGGTCTTTAGTTAACGTCAATACCTTTCGTTGGACTGACATAGAAAAATAGGACCTGATGTGTAATGTTGTGCTTTTTTTTAAACACATGGCATGGAGTCGGAGACATGCCTGTCCTCAAGCAGTGTTAGTGCTAATCAAAAATGGGCTCCCAAGGCATCTGTAATGAATCCACAACATGTAGCTGAAGAGAAGGTGTTGGGCAAGGACAAGAGTATAGGCCCAAACGAAAAAGTACAAGGGAAAACAAGAATAAGGGGGTTAATACATACTAAGTGTAACAGAGGTCAGAGTACTAAAACTACGCGTCAGGAGGCGTGAATATGCCAATAGAGTGCTTATTAGCTCAGTTAACCCTTGTGTTATCGGACTTTGATTTCCTTGCAGCTGATTGTCTCCTGCCTTGAGCTGCCTTGCTATGTCTTCCGATTCTGGACCTTTGCTATTGGTAGCAACCTTTGCACTGTTTATTATGCTTGTTACATGTTCCCTATATTGTGGACTTATTGCCGTACCCGTGCCTTCGGTGGTTCTGCAATTCCTTTTGGTGGCCACCCCTTTGTTAAAACCCCTGCAGCAGTATTCTAGAAACCCAACGCCTTATAACTGTCTACAACATCCGCAGGCACCTTTACAAAGAAGTGAGGGTTATAAACAAAGTTTAGGAATATTCCATTGGTTGCTATGGTGAGCCACATTTAACACTTTGCAGTAAAATAGTTTTTCCTATTTTTCTGTTTTTCCTAGTTCTTCATTATGTTTCTTGTAACTGAAAAATAATTGTAAGCGTGTTTTTTTATTGCATATACATTTGCGATATGAATTATTTGGTGTTTTGAAAGAATATGGCAGCAGTTTCAAATATATTAAGAAAATAGTATACAGTATACTTTATTTTTTTTTTAAAGGACTTTTTGTGGAAGAATATCACATTCACTTCATACGCTTTTAGTGCTATGGGACTGATTCATTACATGAGCAGTAACATTAGACAGTTTGATAAAGCAGCCCATGGAATAAATATATGTCGAGAGGAAGGCAAGAGAGGTGAGATCAAATAACAGTGATACACATAAAACCCTTGGCAGCTATTACTCAAAAGATGAATAAATAATATAATGTTCTGAAATATATATGTGTGTGTGCATGTATGTGTGTGTGTAATATATATAATATATAATATATATATATTAAATTAATTCCTTTATTAGTGAACAATGAAGAGTGTTTTCAACCATTACCATTTCTTTTTTTTCCCCATAACATATAAAGTGCTTACTTTATAGTTTCTGGAAATAAAGAGAATGTGATATAGGATATAAAAGAACCAGCAATTTTGTGTTCTACTAGAATGGCTCAGTGCAGTCTAGACATGCAATTGAAGAAGGTATTGAAAACCATATAGACGTGAAAAGGAAGATGTGAATACTTTCATTACTACCTCGTAAGGATAAAAACGTATGCATGTTATAAAAAACAGGATGTTTAAGGTTCTGAGTTACGTTAGTTGAAATCTGCATTCTGTAAGATGCAGGCAGTTAAAGCGGATATACTGTACACTAAAATAAAAGTGTGTGTAGTAAATCTAAATTCTAATGATATTTTAAGTAAAAATTTAGTTTCCATTGTTTTTGATCGTCCAAGGAAGACCATACTACCAAATATCTGCAACATCCTAAATTGAGACACCGTTCTGTGCACCCAGAATATGTGGGTGGAGCCATGGAGTCACATGTCATTCACAGGTCGCCCCCAGCTCCTCCCCTATCCCTGCATGTATAGCCCCTAATTGGGGCACCCTACGTGCTTATGATGGCATACCTCCCAAGTGTCCCTCTTCAAATCCCCCATCCTTCTTTCCTCCCCTGATGTCCTTAAAACTACAACAATGCATATAGCAATAGCACAACGTTAAAATACATAATTAATTTTCTAATTGCCCTAATCAGTTACAGAAAGTCCCAAAGTAACATAAAAAGTCTTAGTAAAACCCCGCCCTGGCCACGCCCCATCCACACCCCCTAAAACAAAGGTTTCCTGCTTTGGCCATTTGAAATGTTGGGAGGTTGGTGTTGGCAGTCGGCATAAATGGGAAATTTGGACATTAGTGGACCTGTCCGGGAGCTGTAAGCAGCTGAGCGACAATGGCAGGTGAATTTACAGGAAACAGTTATTTTTCCTTAAGATATTTTCGTCTTGATGCGTTTATGATGTCGTCTTGATATTGGGGCATGCATTGGGTCTTTGTAAAGACATACACATTGAACTGTAGAAGGTGTATCAATAAAATTGATTCAAGGAAATCTTTATTTAACATCCTTTTTGGGAGGATCATTGCAAAAAATAAATTAAAAAATGTATATATATATATATATATATATATATATATATATATATATATATATATATCACAGTTCTTCACCGATCCTTTCCAATTACTCTCCTGTTTAAAGAGTTAATGTTATTGTTATTCTGGAGCTTTTTTGTGTTGTGGGAAAAACATTTATTGTAAAGTGCAAGAGAAATCTATTCACAGAGAAATCGATTTACCTAAACTTTACAAAATGCTCAATCAATGGGGAAAAAAAATCAATTGCACACGTTGACCGTTAAGCTTGTAGCCATTTCCTACTACTTCCCAACAATGGTACTCCCCCTGCTCACTGTTTATTATTTCTGCAGCAAAATAGAATATGTGCTGCCATTTTATTGCGAAAATTGCTGCTAAAAGACATCATTGGATTGTAAAAAATAAAAGATGTGTTTATTTATAAGTAATAGATAAAAACACGAAAATAATAGCTAAGTAAACCCATACTGAAAACAAAATACTTAGTTTAGTATTCCTAAGATACCGATTTCTAATGCATTAAGTAATCTATATAAAGAATGTTATTTTTAAAGAAAGTTTTTGATGCCAAGAGGCTTCCAGGACAATCCAGGTATCAGTGCTTATAATCCGGCTATGAACACACGGTGCCCAAATTGGATACAGTGATTATATGAAAGAAGATGGGGAGAGTTTGCTTGCGTCCTGTGATGCTATCCGTTTAACCTGGGCCGAGGCTGACATCACAAAGCTGGTTATATTGTTTTGGATGGATGCTTGCCTTCATGTGTTCTGGCATAGTTTTAAATCAATTGTTGTCATTGATTTGACAAAAGTCAATGACACCCCCACTGGGGGTGCAGCAGAATCCAAGGGGGGAAACTCCATGATTACTGTGCAGGGAAACCTTAACAGGTGATGTCATCAGAAACATTACAGGGGTTACCCCGTACTAAAAGAGGTACCGGGGCCATAAAAGACCCCAGAATTCATTTATTTACATTGCTCTCTGATAGAGAACAATGTAAAAAATGTGAAAAAGTTAAAAAAGCTAAAATTAACCAGGAACCTTAAACTAAACCTTAACTGAACATAAAAAAAAGTTTTTTTATGCAGTTGCCCTTTTTTGGATAGAAATAAAAAGCAGAATTACAAAGAATGAATGAAAACTTTGAAAAAGATTGGTAATATTATAGCCTCCTAAAAAGTGTCAAAATAGCCCTTCTTTTGAGTAACATATGGTTTTAAGGGTTTTGAAAATCTGTGACCACCATACTAAAAATAAGAAGTTGGTAAAAAGTGATGAGCGCTTTGTAATATTTGCCTTATAACGGCCAAAATAAGTGAGAATCCAGGGCATATAGGGTGGTTTCCAAATCAGGGCAAGTTATTGAATATGTTTTGGTTATTTTTTTTTCTCTATTGGATCTAGCTTTGTGTAATTTAGGTAGATGTAAAACGATGAAATTTTTTTTTTTTCCTTCTTGTCTTATTTTAATCCTGTGTAATCATAATGTATTAAATTTATGAATATGGTTTCAAAAGAAAGCTCTAATTGTGCTGAGAAAAAACACCCACGACATTCAACATATAATAAAAACATTAAAAAAAATCCTGCTGTCCTTTAGTGTAAAAAGACTTGGTCTTTAGGGGGTTAAAGAACTGAGAATCAGCAATAACATTCTTGTTTCTTATTTTAAAACTTCATAGCAGATACAGAATTAAAGAAATAATGGTTCCAAATGGCACCTTTTAAGGAAAAAAGATGTTTTTTTAGTAACCGTGGTTCATCCCGTTGAGAACTTCAATAGATAGTTCACATACTAGCGCTGAAATAGGACATTTTAACCATTCATCTCAGCATTTATCTACCTACTGAGGTTTTTTTTTAACTGTTCAACCAAAATACTGTTGAAAAAATACTTTGAAGTCCTTCTGTACTTTGTAGATTTTGTTGGATGAACTGAAGAGTCCAGATCAGTAGTGTATCCCTTGTTCTTTTTTCAAATATGGCTATAGGCTTACAAAAAGCATTAATGCCCGAGTGATACAACAGGGGGAGGCAGGACTCGCTGGCTTTATAGAGTGATAGATCATCTTCTTTCATGTGAAGAGGTCGTGCTTTAGAGCATTAAGGAAATCCTTTGTTCTATTAGTTAGAGAAAATCCATAATGTATAAATGGAGCCCTCAAAAAGATAATGCCAATTCAGTAAAAAAAATACTGTATTTTCTTATATTATACCACTAATTATGTAGTAATAGCCTCAATGTATCAATTTTCATTTAATATTCACAATGCCTTTAAGCTATAATGGGTACCTGGTGCTATTCCTAGGTTGGACGTCTCCAGTGTCCATGGAGGTCTTGGAAAAGGGGCAGAGGGACCATTTCCCTCTTGGACGTCATGATTTGAAGATTTTGAGGCTCTTCTAGTAGGTTTTTTGTTAGATACATTAAGAATATTTATATAATAATACCTATTCCTGTGTTATTTGTTGAGCTTGGTCCTTGGGTGAAAGAGATTTGCACGTTGTGATTCTTAACAAACTTTTGTGATTAGGCGAATCTGGTGCAAAACTTTCTTTTAGGTACTAATCATTTTATAGAGAGGTGTAGACTCCATTTTTGTCTAAAATGCATTAATTTTATTTGGGGGTGTCATTGACTTTTGACAAGACGTCCAACCTAGGAATTCTTGTCCTGTGGTCCACCATATAACTTGTTCTACAATCGCTAGCCTGTCTATTTTACATATTTACCAATACAACCCACGCCAGGACACTGGACACCTAAGTTACATGGGCATACCTGGGAACTCTCCGGGTTTGACCCGGAGTTTGCCGGGTGAGCGCTGCTCTTCCGGTTCTCCGGTTCAAGACGCGAATCCTCTTGTCTTGACACGCCCCGCTCCCCGCCCATTTCCTCTTTCAATGGGGCTGTTTCCCACTGCCGTCAGCGGAAACGCCTCCAGCGTCAGTAGGAATGCCCCTGACGTCAGTGAGAACGCCCACCAACATCAGCTGGACCGCCCACTGTCAGTGGGCAGTCCTGGCCACGTCCTGCAAAGGAAGGCTCTGGGTAGCCGGAGCCCAGAAGTTCCCAGGTATGTACATGGGTGGTAGGGTCATGGCCCCAAAGGGGCCCATGGATCGTGCTTACTCGCACTGTCTAACGCTGGGCTGATGGCAGCTATTATTTTTAGTTTCTACCCCTTTAACTTATTTTCTTATTTTAAAACTTTAAATTGTGCTATTATTTTACTGATGTAAAACACATTCTATCTCTGTAAATACTTGCATTCAAGTCCCAACATTAATTACACTTAAAAATTAAAATGACTCTTCAAATGCATCAGAACATATAGAGTTAAGGTAAGATCCCATCTTCACCTTTGTTTATTATATAAAGCATTTAGCGACTTGTTGCTGTTGTTTTATCACATTTGTTTTAACATTGTGCTCAGACACCCTGTTTTATATGCAGTGTTCTGCTACCTTCATTTCACAATGTAGATATTACAGAAGGGCTTTAAGGACACTTGATTATTTAAATTTGCAAAGTCAAAAAGCCTAGCAAATTAAAACAAATTAAATTCTATTACAAAGATCACGTTTCATGTATTGTGTGTGCATACACATATTTATATGCTACCATTCAAAAGTTTGGGTTCACTTCGGAATGTCCTTGTTTTTGAAAGAAAAGCTAATTCTGTCCTTTTAATATAACATGAAATGGATGGGAAATACGGCGCAGATGTTAATGTTAATATAGGAACATCTTCATAGGGCTACAGAAGCCCTTTATCACTCCCATCAATGGCATGTTGTGTTCCCTGATCCTAACTCATGGCTAATTGATTATTCAAAAACCTTTTCGCTTTTATGTTACAGCTAGAAAAGTCCTTGTTTTCTATGAAAAATAGCTAAACAACCCTAAACTTTTGAACAATAGTATAATATATATATATATATATATATATATATATATAATGTGTATGTATATATGTGTGTATGCATGAATGTTGGTATGAAAACTACAGTTCCATTAGTCAGTCTCCCCTAAGTTGTTGAGCGGCCAGAACTCCAGGATGAATGTTCTTGTGGGAATGGTGTAGACACCAAAGAAATAACTCCCTAATAATCAGACACATACATGGAATCATGGCTCTATCAGGGATGAGCATTGATCCCGTTTTTAATCCCATGATAGCTATATCAGTATAAATGGATCATGCACACCCCTGCATATGCAAGGAAACGTTTTTTCATTCAAAATACTGCAAAGGTATAGATCCTCTTATATTGATAAAAAACACTAAAAGTGATAAGAGGGGCTGCAGTCAGCTGCATACAAATTAAATAAAGTCTCACTATCACTTTATTCACTTTGACAGACAGGGACCTACCTAGAGTTTTTGACACCCGAGGCGGATCCTGTATGTATATGCAAAAAAAAATAATGTTGGCAAGAATATTTATTTCACAAATTTGTAAACTGTATGTCGACTGGAAAAAAACTAGAAATCTGAAAAAATAAAATTAACTTACATAATAAACTACATACTGTAAGTTAAAATAAATAACATTTACTGAACAGATATTGTACAGGATAACTCCCATTACTATACACTGAGCCAGACATTGACGTGGTAGGCCTCTGCCCCTAAAACAGCCTGCCTGTGACACAGCTGCCCCTAAAACAGCCTGCCTGTGACACAGTTGCCCCTTCACCAGGCTGCCTGTGCCACCTCTCCCCCTAAAGCAGCCTGTCTGTGCCAACTTTGCCCTGGAACAGCTTACCTGTGACAACTCTGCCACCTTAGCAACCTGTCTGTGCCACCTCTGCCTCCTTAGCAACCTGCCTGTGCCACCTCTGCCCCCTTAGCAACCTGCCTGTGCCACCTCTGCCCCACCTAAACAGCCTGCCTGTCCCATTTCCGCCCCTTAACACTTATTCATTCATTCCCTCACCCATTCACTCTCCCACAGCCCCCTTACCTCTCTTGCAGATTTCGCTGGTTCGGGGGCAGACTGTGCAGGGAGAGCAGGAACCAGGGCAGGAAACAAGTGTTAGGAGTCCGGTGGGCCACCGGGCACCCCCCCTGATGAGTGGCACCCTGGGGGGTCTACCCCTCTCTTTAGTCATGCTACTGTTGACAGAAGATCTCCAGTGGTTTCCTTAATAAAGAGCTTTTTTTTAAAAAATGCTACACTATATCATTCTGATACTACAGTAACATTGTAGCCTCAACTTTAACAGTTTTGGATGCTGTAAAATTATGAAATAACTAAAAATGATTTATAAGTAACAAACAATACCCTTCAGTTGCAGTGGATGAAGTATTAGCTTTCATGTTTTTATGATTAAGAACTTTGTATCCGGCGTTGTCGGTTGACGACACCCTAATGAATTAATCTGTCCATTAAAGATGAATTGGCCCCTTCGTCATCTGTAAAGCAGGGTGCTTTTATATCAAAGAATGTGTGGCTGATTCCTCCATTGGCGCTGCTATCATTCAGATTGATAAAATACATCTATATAAAAACCCTGTCACCACATACTGCGCAAAATGAGCATCCGTCCATCTCAATTTGTCAAAAAAGGCTTTTTATCATGAGTTCATCCAGCCATTGTGAATGTGATTATCTGACGAAAAGTCTGACTCCTGTGGCTTTTTCTTGCTTGAGTTGACAATTGAGCAATTTTAAATTCAAGTCATAGTTACAAGTTCATATAATTTTACATGAGAAATACACCAAAGGGACAGTCAATACTTTCCTTTGTATAAATTGCAGTCTTATTGGGTTTGCTGTACCGCACAGATCATTAATCGATAGATTGTGCGCCGTATAGGAATAATTTGACCTCCAACTAAGTATATTGCACTTATTCAAGAAAGAAAAACATATATTTATATGATTGCTGAAATTAGTTGACATGTGAAGCCATATATATGCCAATAATTAAGTATTCACTGAGGGTATAAAATGCCCTGGGTATGAAAACGTAGAATTTGATGCCAGATAAGAACCATTGGGCCCATCCAGTCAATGTGGAGTCTTAAACTTTAACAAGTCTTTGGTTTCGTCTTAGACTGAGACTATAGCCAAATGTCTGTCCAATGCATGTTTATATTTCCTCATTAACCCTTTACCAGTTCTTACAGGGATTTTGGTGTGTAAATATGAAATATGGGTAATGTATGTCATGTTAAGGCTCACTTGGCAAAGAGAAAAACGATAGGACTATGGTCATCCACCAGTATCTGGTTACCGTTAATAAATCACAAATGTTAATATATAAAAGATACATGTTTGGGAAATTCTTTATGATTTTACAGAACCACAGCCATTTTCCCTTTTATAACATAGACACAAATCCTGATAATCCTTATCATTTTGCTCATGAATGTAAGTAAAATTAGATAAATACCTAAGAGCAAATAGATTATTTTGTGACAGCTACAGGGCCTATGTAACAAGTCTCGGTTAAAAATAGGTCCATCAAAAATTCCTCCGTCATCTATGAGGTCACCGGAGAAGACTGGCTAAAAATAATCTGTCCGTGACACTCAGGCGCACATTTTGCTTTATGCCAGGTCGGCAAAGACTCTACATGCATTCCTGTCATCATTTCTTCTTTCTCTATAAATAGTTTTAGGTGCTAATAATAATCCACCAGGTACAACTATGACTCAGTGGACCTTAACTTTTATAATAAGCAATTCTTGAGGAAAATGCCTTATGGCATCTGGAACTTCTCTTTGTTTTTTATAACTTGGACACTGAAAAGATGTTTTTGGTGATCATTGTTTTCCCTAACCCTACATATAACAGTTTCAGCCATGTCTGAACTTACTGGATTTGGATGCTTTTCGTTGTGATTAGATGTGATAATTACGTGTGTTTATATTTTAAGAATTCTCTATTTCATCCCTTCTGTCTTTGTTTTAAAATGCAATATTCTGTGTGTTGAATTTGTTGCTGTTACCTAAAATACTTAAAAAAACTTAACTCTTATTCGTTCCTTGGTGTTATCTTGTATTTTACCTCTACCTGTTAAATACAAGACCATCCCTCTAAGCAAATGTATTGTCTTAACTCTTCTATATTCCAAATAGAGTTTCAGTAAGAGATGCTATTATAGAAATTATCAATAACCCCCACTATCCCAGGTGATGTCGCAGGCTAGCCAGGGTGACTAGGCCCAGGCCTAGGGCAAAATATCCAGGAAGGTGGCAGTCCGCCTGCTACAAAACCCTCTTGGGGTATCAGGCTTCCTGGTATCCTGCTGCTCAATGAGGCAGTTAGAGGGAAAATTTTTGATCTTCCCAACCGGCCCATTTATACTTTGGATGCTGTGCCAACTCAGCACATAGACCACATTAGAAGGCCATGTGCACATTTAAGACATAAAGTGCTGGGATATGATGTCATATCCATACCCGGGAAATTGCCGGGTGAGTGCCGCTCCTACGGTTCTCCGGGTCAAGACGCGAATCCTCCGGGTCGGGGGAGCGGGGTCTTGACACGCCCACTCCCCGCCTATTTTTTCCTTTAAATGGGGGCGTTTCCCACTGCCGTCAGTGTGCAGTCCTGGCCGCGTCCCGCAAGGGAAGGCTCCGGGTAGCCGGAGCCCAGAAGTTCCCAGGTATGGTCATATCCCGTGCTTCATGTCCTGAAGGCATGCCTTTTAATGCAAGATGGAGACCACAGAGGGGTGGCTGGGACAGGCAGCAGAATTAAATCTACAGAAACGCCACTACAGAAACTGCAGAGGGACAGGGTGCAGTTGAGATGTATGTAGCCTTCCCAGCAGATATTGTATAGAACTTCCAAAAGAGTGGAAAATGAAGAAGCATTTTACTTTTTCATTCATTAATTAGGCTTTAACTAGTTAGTTAAGTGCTTGACAGAAAATCCTATGTAATAAGGGGGTAACGTTAGTTTAAAAATTCCGTTCACGTAGGTTTTCAAAGTATGTCATCTCAAGAGTCAACTATAAATGAATGTTTCCCTCTCTGAATACACCAGAATGTTTTTACTTGTGCTAAGTAAAATGTGTCGCAGAGAATGAAACGGAGTGACAGTTGACTAGCTGGGCGAGAGGGCTTGCGAGAATCTTCAGCATCTTAAGTTGTGACGCTGGAACTTTGACAGAATTTTATATTCCTCTAAAAATAGAAAGTGCCACTGTGGATCAGTGTTCCTTGCGGAGACAAAAGGCACTTAGCAATGTCTTTTTTTTATGTGAAAAGTAAACATTACTTTACTTTGTTGTGAGGAAAGAAATAAGTTGCAGGGAAAGAAAAAAACAAGCATCATTCACATTGGAGAACTGTCCAGAGTATTAAACATCTCACAAGTAGGACACCCAGGGACAGCCGCTGTGATGTCAGACAACAAATCTACGGAATTACGCGTTGTGTTTCTGAGTTCTCCTCGGCAATGTCTCTTTTTAAGTAGAAAGATTTAGAAGTCACAGCACAGCAATTTAATGATTAGCTGCAAAAAAACCCCCACACTCATTTGTGCTTAATGAATTTTAAAATGGCTGAAAAGAAAGTTGAACCAGATTTTGGAAACTAGCTACACGGTGTCTGCTCACTGCTACAAAAATTTGAGTGATGCATACAAATAGGACTAATTAATTTTTCAGTAGGACGCCAACGCTCCATGCATACCGAGTCCTCCAGCACTGGCACGAAATTGGTTTCGCTATTGTTATTCTGGGAGCAAAAGGCATTGCTGATGTGAATTATAATGGAGTGGAAGGCGAATGTAAACAGAGTTTAATCTCAGTCTAAACAGCTGGAGACAGTTTTATAGAAGAAAAAAGTCTCCTAGTTTCAATTATTAAGCAAGGCCTAAAATATGAAGATTCTTTGGCTTTAATTTTTTATGGTCTTAGTTAACGTTCACAGTTTAATGATGTCTACGTGTTTGAGGGCATTTGGTAGAAATAGAGAACTTATAGAACTATGGGTTTTTTTGCCACACATTACCATGGAGCTTCTTGGTTTTTATTACGTTGTATACATGCTGTACATTAGTAAGGAAGTCTGTGGAATATGGAAACGTTCAGGCAGCGATGTATTTGCAGACAACTCGCCCACCCCGTGGCAGTCATCTTCACTGTAAAAGGCGACGTTACGACACGGAGCACTGGGATATCCCATCATTTAATGCAGCCTACAGAGGCTGTGCTGGGAGAGTTGCAAGTTGAAAACCACTGTTGACCAAAAATAAGACAAATACTTATCTCCCATTTGCCAAAAAACATTTTGATGATCTTCAAGACTTTTTGAAAAATATTCTGTGGACTGACGAGTGGAACTATTTGGAAGACATGGGTCCTTTTACATCTGTCATAAAGCTAACACATTCCACAATAAGAACGTCAAACCAACAGTCAAACATGGTGGCAGTGTGATGGTCTGGGCTGCTTTGCTGCTACAAGATCTGGGTAACTTCCCATAATTGATGGAATTATGAATTCTGCTCCAAAGCCATCAATTCATGACCCAACGCAGGACAATAATTCCACGCTCACAAATGGCTCAAAAGAAACAAAATTAAGGTTTTGGAGTGGCCTAGTCAAAGTCTTGAATCCGGTTCAGATGCTGTGGCATGACCTTAAAATAGCAGTTCATAGGGTAACATAGTAACATAGTTCATAAGGTTGAAAAAAGACCAAAGTCCATCAAGTTCAACCTATATACATATTGTGTCCCTACCGTGTTGATCCAGAGGAAGGCAAAAAACCCTTATGAAGCAGATGCCAATTGCCCCATACCAGGGGGAAAATTCCTTCCCGACTCCAAATATGGCAATCAGAATAAATCCCTGGATCAACGTTCTGTCCCTATTAATCTACTATCCATAACTTGTGATATTATTGCTTTCAAGAAACACGTCCAGGCTCCTTTTAAACTCTTTTATTGAGTTTACCATTACCACTTCCTCTGGCAGAGAGTTCCATAGTCTCACCGCTCTTACTGTAAAGAACCCCCGTCTGTGCTGGTGTAGAAACCTTCTTTCCTCCAGCCGTAGAGGATGTCCCCTTGTTATAGATACAGTCCTGGGTATAAATAGGTCCTGGGAGTGATTTCTGTACTGCCCCCTTATATATTTATACATAGTTATTAAGTCCCCCCTAAGCCGTCTTTTCTCCAAACTAAATAACCCTAATTCTGATAATCTTTCTGGGTACTGCAGTCCTTCCATTCCCCTTATTACTCTGGTTGCCCGTCTTTGAACCCTCTCCAGTTCCACTATATCTTTCTTGTACACTGGTGCCCAGTACTGTACACAGTATTCCATGTGTGGTCTGACTAGTGACTTGTACAATGGTAGAATTATTTCCTTGTCATGGGCATCCATGCCCCTTTTGATGCACCCCATGATTTTATTTGCCTTAGCAGCAGCTGCCCGACACTGGTCGCTACAGGTAAATTTACTGTTAACCAAGACTCCTAAGTCCTTTTCCATGTCAGTCGTCCCCAGTGTTTTCCCATTTAATACATATTCCCAGCCTGGATTTTTCTTCCCCATGTGCATAACCTTACATTTATCCGTGTTGAACCTCATCTGCCACATCCCAGCCCAAGCCTCCAACCTATGCAGATCCATTTGTAATCGTGCACTGTCCTCTATTGTGTTAACCACGCTACAGAGCTTAGTATCGTCTGCAAAGATTGATACTTTACTATACAATCCCTCTACAAGGTCATTAATAAATATATTAAAAAGAATAGGACCCAAAACTGACCCCTGTGGTACCCCACTAGTAACAGTCACCCACTCAGAGTATGTACCATTAATAACCACCCTCTGTTTCCTATCACTGAGCCATTTACTTACCCACATACACACATTCTCCCCCAGCCCAAGCATTCTCATTTTATGTACCAGCCTTTTATGTGGCACCGTATCAAATGCTTTGGAAAAATCAAGATATACGACATCCAGCGATTCTCCCCGATCCAGTCTTGAGCTCACTTCCTCATAAAAGCTGATCAGGTTAGTTTGACAGGACCGATCCCTTGTAAACCCATGCTGATATGGAGTCATACATTTATTTTCATTGAGATACTCCAAAATAGCATCTCTTAGGAAACCCTCAAACAGTTTACATACAACAGAAGTTAAACTAACAGGCCTATAATTCCCGGGGTCACTTTTTGTCCCCTTTTTGAATATTGGCACAACATTTGCAATGCGCCAGTCCTGGGGAACAGACCCGGTCACTATAGAGTCCTTGAATATTAGAAATAGGGGTCTGTCTATTACATTACTTAACTCCCTTAGAACGCGGGGGTGAATGCCATCTGGACCTGGTGATTTGTCTATTTTGATTTTTTTTAGGCGGCACTGCACTTCTTCCTGGGTTAGACAGGCGACATGTACTGGGGCATTTATCTCATCCTGCTGTATATTACCTGGCATTTCATTTTCCTCTGTGAATACAGCAGAGAAGAATATATTTAATAGATTCGCTTTTTCCTGATCCCCGTCTATAACGTCTCCCTCATTACTTTTTAATGCTCAAAAACCTTCTGATGTGACTGAATTAAAACAATTCTGAACAAAAAATTAGGTTTAGGTGGGCAATTACTTTTTCACATTGATGATATAGGTTTTGATGAACTTTGATGAAGCTTCAATAAATTCAACAATCATTTAAAAAGCTGCATTTTGCGTTTACTCACATCTTTGTCTTATATTAAAATTAGTTTGATCTGAAACATTTAAATAAGTAAAAATAGTAATCGGGAAGGGGCAAATACATTTTCACAGCACTGTATGGCAAACGGAATGTCTGTCCCAGTGAAACCCAATGAAGCCAAGTTGAACAACAAGCATTTTTGATTGAAGATTGTGATAGGCCTGCAAAGGACCATAGAAGGACAGATTTGGTTCTAGCTTTTTAGGAGTGAAAGTATGTAGACCTATAATAAAAATTATAAAAAAGAACACACATTATAGTGGTAGAACTTCCTGCTGATATGGATATTGTGGCTGCATTAGTCACTTTCTGGTCTCCAGTACTGTGATATTGGACAAGCAATAAAAAAAGTCAAAATTGAGCAACCATGTTTTTTTTTTTTTAGTAAACATATTAGTAAATTGAAACATAACACTGAAATAGAAGAATAACATTATTTTTTTTTATCTTTTAATGTGCTAGAACACCTGCAGCCATAGTGTAAGATTTCCATGATTGGAGGATAGTTGTATGGAATAGCAATTTCCAAACACTTATTGCTCATCATAAAAATATCTGTATTTAGTACCCTGTTATTATCTTCAAATGCACCTGCCGCTAGAAAAGATTCTAAATTATATAAAAATGACTCTGCTGATTATAAGAACGTAATTAATCTAACTGCCAGCAATCATTTGAATGTTGGAAAATATCATCACATTTTCACAGTTTCCATTAGTATCTTGTATTATTGTGTAGTTTCACTATTTGCATAGATTAAGCAAAAGGAATAAAAAATATAAATGTCTCAATTAGCATCCTTTATCATTAAAGTGGCACTGAAAATGTCTTAACCTTTAAGAAAATGCTTAAACAAACCTTATTGATATAGAAAGTAAACTTTACTTACCTACCACTGCTAACTTCCACCTGCTGATGTCTTCCTGGTCTTCTCTGGAGAAGCTGGTCCATGACCATACAGGAGTCGGCTTTGTCCAAGCCATAAAATTGGAGACCAGCTTCTGCAGAGAACACCAAGAATAAGTAAGCTGATGGAAGGAAGCATAAAAAGGTGGTGGGATCGACCCTTAAATAGAGTTGAAAGTGGTTGGGAGTGAGAAGTGAGAAGTGGTTGAGGACCCTTGGTGACATCTGGAGAGTTTCCAGGTATGAGTTCAGTGAATTTAGTAGGTACCAGAATTTCTCTTGGAAAGTATTTCAACAAATAAATTCTCAACAGCATAGTCCCACGTGAAATAGTGTTTTCCCTGAGATTTCACATCTAAAACTTTCGATCAATAACCTTAGACATAATAATTCAGCCAAGTTAGAGCCCTCTGGGAAGGAACTAAGCACAGAGGGTTAGGTTTATGTGATTAAAATATCTGAAATGAATTAGAAAAAACACACAAAATCTCTCTCTGTGTATAATGTATTTAGACAGCACTGATATGTAGCTAATCCTCTGGTTATATTTCAAAAGCAACCAACAATTCCTATGTGAAATTTCAAGCCAACTGCAATCAGGATGAATGAGTATCAATGACTGCATGAAAAGCAAATTAACACACTGGAAAGAAAAATGTATATATACCTAATCATTTATTTCATCAGCTTTTAAGATAATGCTTATTAGACTTGTGCATTCATATTTGGGCGGAGGGTGCGTTTTCGGTACCAGGATTTTGAAAGTCTGTACAAACGACTCTGTTGGTCGCCAGCAAGGGGCTTGTCTGCCATCAACCAATAGAGTCACTCCTATGGACATTTAACTCCTGATGGCGAACCTACGGATTTCCGTTCCAGTTAACTCCTGCGATGCTGCGTAGATAACGGGAGTTAAGGTCCATAAGAGCGACTCTATTGGTCTCCGACAGGGGCCTCCTCTACCATCAACCAATTGGCTGATGCCAGAGGAGGCTCCTGCCGGCGACCAATAGAGTTGCTCGCATGGACCTTTAACATCTGACGGTGGAAATTGGCGGAACTCTAGTTGCCGTTTGTATGGACCTTTAACTTCCAGCAGGGGGCTCGTCTGCCATCAACCAATGAAGTGCAGGTGCACTTCAGTGGTTGATGGCAGAGAAGGCCCCTGCCGGCGACCAATAGAGTTGCACATACAGACCTTTAAAATACTGGAGCCAAAGCTGCTGCGTAGTGCGTACCACGTTAACCCCGTATCAACCCCTTTTACAAAAAACGTCAAAAAACAAAGAAAAAAAAACGAACACGAAGGATCTACATGAATATTCGCCCGAACCGAGCACAGGATTTTGTGGAATACGAAAATGTTTTCCCAGCGAAGACGAAGAGTCTAATGCTTATGTCTATAGACAAATACAGTATATGGACAAAAGTATCGGGACACACCAACAGGGACTTTGATGACATCGCATTCTAAATACATAGGCATTAATATATAGTTGGCCCCCCTTTGCAGCTATAACAGCTTCCATTCTTCTGGGAAGGCATTCGAGAAGATTTTGTGGGAATTTTTGCCCAGTTATCCAGTGGAGCATTTGTGATGTTGGACGAGAAGGCCCGGCTCGCAATCTCCGTTCAAGTTCATACCAATGGGGTTGAGGTCAGTCAAGTTCTTCCTCACCAAACTCATACAACCATGTCTTTATGGAGCTTGCTTTGTGCGCTGGGACACAGTCGTGCTGAAATAGAAAAGGGCCTTCCTCAAACTGTTCCCACAAAGTTGGAAGCATGTCCAAAATGCCTTGGTATGTCCCCTTCATCTGTATGGATTAATTACATAACATATAGGATAAAACAAATCACATTTAAAACATATTATATGTTTAAAAGGCTGAAATAATTTTCTTCATGACACGTCAGTTTTGATGCGTTAAATAAAAGAAAGTGAAATGTTGATTCAGTTCTGTGTTATACTGATGCAGCAGGCCCATGATTAATATGGGAAAAATTCCAGTAACTGCATTTTGATGGTATCACATTCGTTGTGGGAAACTGCCATGGGAAATCTTGCACTTTAGAGAGGGAAATGTTGAACAAAATTAATGAATAAGAGTATAATGATGACAGTTGGCACACGCATAGTGGCAAACACAATGAAAGAGACAAACTGTGTTACATCGAGACAGACAGTGAGACACACAGTGTGAAAACACACAAGGGAAAGTACCACAGGCCGAGGCGGTCAATTCACTGATAGGCAGTCAGTGACCTTCTGGAAAACTAAAGCAAATAGAAGGCCAAATGGAAATACCAATGAATTTGAACCTAGGGTCCACCTACATCTAGGAAGACGTGGGGTAGACATGTACGAATACACCTTTTCAAGGTAAGGTTTTCAGCATCACTCTAGTGTTTTAACCAGCGACCCCATCTATAGCAGGCCTGAGCGGAAGCCTCTAAAAAAGTACTCAAGCCGCCTTGTGTAATATACCCTGAGTGTATATGTGATGTGAAGGTGCGGAATAACATTCCAATAAAAGTACGGGCAATAACCACTAAAAATGGACTTTAAAATTAACGGTATAAATAAAATATATCCAGATTCTCGTCTGTATCATAGTCCGTTTTTGGCATTTTAGGACCCACTAATTAAGTGGGCCATACACATCATGCATGCAAATGGACTTCAAGAAACACATAGAAGGTTTTAAAAATATATCTACTAATTCAGTTTAAAAAGTGTTTTTATGAAAATTGGATCATTCCATTGAATGTATGCTTGGGATGTTTACTTTAATTATTAGGTACGTGTATCACATTTACTGTACATATAGCCCATATTACAAACTGATTTTAACTGGATATGTTGGGTGTTATTTTTATATCTTAAGTTAATGATTGATAAATTACCTTCTGTGAAAATGTAAATATTATTCCTTTGTTCTTTTTGTCCTCATAATGTCAGTTGGGTAAATGAGATGTGATCTTTTTTCACTGAGCTGCTACCTGCCCTTTAAATTGAAAGAATCAAAAGAAATTAAAACTGCCAAGCAAGAAAGAAAGAGTCTATTTAATTGTTAGCTTCCTTATATTCAAATCATATTCTGAAATAGCGATCCAAGTGTAGGACTTCACTTTTTCCCACGAGACGCCGGAGAAGAAATAAAGGTCAGAAGCATTAATTTAAATTCACACATGCAGCAGAAAAATATGTTCCTTCAGACTTAAAGATGAGTTCAAGAGACATGATTCTTTCAGACAAGGGCCAAGGGAATCATTTCAATTGGACTTGAGTATTGATTTCCTTAAGCCTTGATTAACCACAACCAATGTACAGGAACATACAGTGTGTAATGTATATGACCTTAGAGTCCCTTTAAATAAAAAAAGAATGCAGTTCAACCCATGTAATACTAATTTACAGAACGTAATGGAAGTGCTTCCCTTACCATGATCACATGAAGCTATAACACATCACACAATAACACATGGACATTGACTAACATATTTTATGTTTGCTGCAGACGCCGTAAACATTGACTATCTGTACTTAGCCAAGAAAATCTATATAAGCTAAGAGGCTAATGGCAACATCCAGCACAACAGCTCCATTTCTCCTGGACTCCATCTAAAGATGTCCAGACCATCAAAGACTCACCTACAAATCCTTCAAACATCTTGCTTCTACTAACGCCTCTCGCTTTTCAACTCAGCACCCTGCTTGCTTTTTCTAATGCTTTATTGCATTGTCTGCTTACCTTTAAGTCTTCAGAGGTAATTAATTCTAAGTCCGTCTCTTCCGTTGTCACCGACAGAACGGAGCTCCCAATGATATATTCTGCCTTGGGATATTTAAGTCCCAAGTGCAATATTTTATATTTATCAACATTAAACTGCAGCTGCCACATTCACAGCCATTGTTCTAATTTACTTAAGTCATTTGCCACTTGTCTAGTTCCACCTGGAAGGCCTACCCTGTTGCAGGCCTTTGTATTATTTGCAGAAAGACACAGCTTACCATTAAGACCTTCCATAATACCGTTTATCTGAATATACACCATCAACTACAACCTTATGCCTCCCATCACTCAACTATTGCATTATCCATTCAACTATTTTGACATCCAAACGTAAAGATTGCAATTTATTTATAAGTTTATTAGTTTTGTATGGGGGCAGTGTGGAACACCATCAAGATAGACGATATCAAAAAATTCCTCCCTGGTCTATTTTTTTAGTTACCCAAACTAAATTTAGTTTGACAGGATGAAGTAAAGTTTATCACCTTTTTTTATTAACCTGGCAATCTTCTCCTCCCTATGTACTTTGGTGCATCAAGTTTTGCGCTTTGCCTCCCTAAGCTTAGCTTTATATTTGCTCCCACTTTCCTCATTTTGAGTCTGTTTATAATTCCTAAAAACGATTTGCCACATCTGCGGAGTACCACAGTGGTTTTCTTTTTCTTTAAGTCTTACAAACAAGTTGAATGTATACAAAAAACAAAAACTGTCTGCGCTTCTTACCCTAATAAAGTTGGCAACAAATATATAAACATAATATAAATGAGAGGTTTTAGTTATATGAATTGGCCAAAGCATAATTAAGCTCACCCGCCACGTCAAGGCACACTCTCAATAGGGTGAGAACCTACTCTCACCTCCTACATAGTGGGCACACAAAGCAGTTTACACTGCTACCAAAACCTTATTAATGTGTTGGGGGAGGTGCAATTAAACCTCCTCCCTATTAACCCCTGGACAGCAAGCTGCAACCAGACTGATGAGGAGCCAACAACCTCAAACATGTTGAATGCAACATCTATTACACAGTTCCATTTCTCCTGGACTTCATCTAAAAATGTCCAGACCATCAAAGACGAAAATCAAAAACCTTACTGTGGTGCAACGGAATCTCTGTCTATATTCTAAATCACACTCGTTGATGATAACTGGAGCCCAACCGCTCTCCTACAGTGACGTCCAAAATCAAATCTCCATTTGTAAGTACCAAATCTAGCACAACCTCTGAAGGTCTGCCCAGTTCTCTAAAAACCCAAATCCCTCCTTCCTACACCACTTTCGCTGCCATGCATTTCTCTCCCTAAATGTCCGCTGTCTCCCTGTTGTAGGGCGTGGTAAAGGTAATATTTCTGAAAATACCTAGTGCTCTGAAATAATTTTTAAGGACCCTTTACCTGCCATTGACTTTGTCATTAGTACCAATGTGGACTATGGCCGCAGGATAAAGAAAAAAAAAAAAAAAAAAAAGTCGGTGCGCTAAGCTAGTCACAGGCTCAAATAATACAAATGTATAATACGAGGCCTACCAAACAGGTGTAAGCATGCTGCAAAAAACAGTGTATTGGCTGTACAATGCTGAACACGAGCACCCGGAAGACATCAAACTGTTTTGCATTCAAGGTCTTGGCATCAGCTTATCCCATCTACTTTCCTTATAAAAGTCCCCTACCACCACAACCTGTCTAGCCTTTCTAGCCTTTTTTTCCCCATCTGTACTAGAGAGGCTACTCACCTGGCTATGTGAACTGATTTTTCCAGCATCCTCACAGAAATTAGCGTCCTCTAACCTATTACCCCATACTTCCCCTCTTGCAACTTACCCAGCTCTGTGCTCTAGATAGCTCATCTGTGCCTTCTCTATACTCACAAGAACTGACCCCGGCCAATGTCCTTCAGGTTTACCAGCTGCTCTCTTAGATTACAAGTAGGCAACTTGCTCACACTTCTCACAACAATACAGCCCCCGGGGACACTTGCTTCAGGAGTGCATTTGACGAGATGTGCACTGAATGGTGTCCCTGGTACTCCCACATGCCAACCAGGCCAAGCACAATTATTAAATTGTTAGTGTCAACTGACGTGCCTGGCACATCATGCAGTGGGATGAGCTTAGAAAGCATTCAAAGATAATTTGTACAATCCGTTAATGAAAACTGGTGAGTGAGAAAGATTTTGTGTTTCATTGAAAAGAAGCTCAGATAGACCACTGTGATGTATGTGTTTTGTTTTTAAACTTTTTGAAGATTTCACTTAGAAACTGTGAAAATGATCTTTTTCACATGTGTTATAGACAGAGATGGGCAAAAATGAAAATTTGCATGGAAATAATTAAGTGGCATCCCCTATTCGAACTCGGAGTTCGTTAATGTCATTTCACAGGTCGGCCAGTGTCAATCATGTTGTCTGCCTGTCCATATCGCAATCCACTAGTGACTTTATAACACTCTGCCGATATGAGTCAATGCACAGTGTAACGACCATGCTTGCAGAGATAAAATAGTTATTAAATCTGTATCTTGCAGAAAAGAAACATCCATAGAAAGAAATCCTGCAGAAAATTGCTTTATTCTGCTGAAGCAAGAACTAATCTGCCTCTGGTTTCTGGGGACTCCAAGGCAGTGATTATTGACGCTATCCTCTGGGAACCCTACCAAACACATAGTTTGTTACTTTCTGTATTGTTAATGTTACTCGGGTATAGTCACCACACTTTGGTAAAACAAACAAACAAAAAAAAAAGTTGAATATTAGGTTCTGTATGTTCACAATATGAAGGTATGGGTTTAATGATCACAGTATTTAGAATTAATGTTAATAGTCCAGAAAAAAAGGTTATCAAAACCAGGTATGGTTTACAGGATAAAACAATATCAATGAAGGGAGGACCGGACTGGTAAAGACAAGGTGGCCCTGGCACTTTAAGACTGGCGGCCGCCTGATGATATAAGTTCAGCCAATGGCTACATATGCGCTGGGCAGATCCAGCCGTCAGCCACATGCAACCGAGTTCATCACTGGACCGATGGGACAGCAGAACAAGTGAGTATGGGGTGCCAAAGACCAGCTGCCCACTGGGCATTAGCCAGATGGCCAGTCCAGGCTGGCTCAACGCATCTCAATGTGTGAAGGCTAGAGGACAATTAAGTGAGACTACGAAGTCTTTAAAGAAAATATATTATACAAGAATATTGTGGAGAAATGCTAAAACAATAGATCATAGTATAAAATTAGCCAGTCAGTGGCTTCAATGTAACTTCAGACATTTTCTCTCACCAACAAGGTGGAGGTTAAGTGAAATAGCCCTCTAGCGGGGCTGGAGGTTAATAGAGTGAGGTAATGGAAGGATGCACGGGATAGGAAAAAAGATAATGCCCGCAATAGCTAACACATAGAATCAAGTAAGGTTTCTATTAAAAAATGGAAAACTTAGGACAAATTACATTTATCTGCCATCAGATTCTGTATTTTTATGTGTTTCTCCTCTGCTACTTAAATACAGTCTTTGGTTGAAGTTCAATTTTGTTGTACTAAAGGCAATGATAAAGGTGACAATTCTCCTTTAAGTCTTCCGCTTTTTCAACATATCCTCATAGGTTAATCTAGAACAAGGTTAAGCTATTTTAATTTTCTTAAAAATGAATTGAATTATTTCTCTGTGCTAAAGGTAGCCATTTATGTGATGGAACAAAGCATGGTTGTCACACTACTGAAGTGTCAGATCATCTTTGGTTATACGTGGTATTGGAGGAGTTGGTAGACTCTTAATCTGTGTTTTCATCTTGTGTTGTATGGTTTACCCAGTTTGCTTAATATCTATACCAAACAAGATTCTCTTTTCATGACCGTTAATATAATGATATCATCTGCTAACACGGATTGATGTAGATTTTTGATTGATGTAGACACTTTTGGTATCTATGTATACCACCCAGCCTTTAATAACACTAGCTGTAGAAACAAATTGCATATCTTCAAAACGGGTTTATCAGACAGTGTCATCAATTAATTTTGGTTTTACATCAATATCCCTCTCAATTATTATCCCGAGGCATTAAAAAAAATAAATCAAAGGATATAGAACGGCAGAAGAAAAGCAGCCATTTGCCCTTCTGCAGACAAAGTGCATAGACACACATTTTTTAATTGGGGATTAAGCAACATTTACTTTATTGGAAGTTTGGTTTAGACAGATTACAGAAATATTAATCCTGTTTATCTGTAAGCACATCATAGAGTAATGGCGGTGTGTGCTATATTTTTTATATATATATTTTTTTTATTTGTAATAAGCTTTCAATACTTTTAGGCTTTTACGTTATTGGAATCTATTTTTTTAAAATCTTTTAGATGTTTCTTTTTTTAGAAAGACATCAATAGATTTATTAAGTGTCCCTTGTGCTGAGTTGATTAAAGTCATTCTTTAATTCTTCTTTGAAATATAGTGTATAAAAACACAAATGGGCATTTTTATTAAAGATTAAATCAGGAAAATTCAATCGAAATGTGGAAAAGTCAACTGGAACATTCCAATGGTTTCCCTGTTGATTTATCATTTAGAACACTGGCCCGGAACTGGTTTTAAACCAAATGTTACATCCAGATGTTGTTAAATGGATACTAGAAATGAGAAACAAAATTATGTTTCCCTGATCCCTGGATGAAACAGTTACACAACCACACACACATAATGTATTCATATTCTACTGTATGTGCGAGTCAATGCATATTTCTTGTCCAGCTGCACCGGTGAAATCTTTAGCCACCTTGTACTCAGTAGAGGGAACACTCTTGCCCACTATATACCTTGATCTGCTGTTGCTAAAATATGTATTTTACTGTTTTATAGCCCCTGTAGCTTCTGATCCTCTCTGATAATTTCACAGTCTTCCTTTTTGGTCCATTGGAAAAAAAAAGCTTTTGATTACTATGTTTGCTCCATAAAATGCGAAGCCTCATTTAGAGAAAATTACCGCACAGAACCTCAATCAAGCAAAATGACTGCACTGAGATACAGGCCGTCTTTGTCGGATTTTTAAACTAATGGGAAAATGGCATTTAATAAACTCATGATAAGATCATATTGCTGCGTTGATAAGTGCTTGTGACTTCTTCTAGATTATAAACATGTATTCCATGCTCAGCTTGCCTGTCCTTTAAAAGACGGTTTTAGGCTAGAGTTGACAGCGGCAAGTTACACTGCGTTGTCTCATTTGGGATTTGTCTGAAACGTCAGTGACAGCAGAAACGTACGTGAGTTAACTTCTGTACCGGATTTGTTTGAATCACAGCAAAGAGACATTTTAGAGCAATTTCGATGTTGCAGGTTCTATCATTCCATGCAGTCATTGTTGGTTATTTTTGGGATTTCTTTTTTGGATTTATGTTTGCCTGAACTAAAGCACTTTAGTTCTGTGTAAATTGTTGGCGCTGTATAAATAAAAAATAATACAAGTACCTTGTTTAACTAAGAAATGGAATTGAATCCCATTGCTGCCAAGTCTAGTTTAATTTGCTGCATGATACAGAGCAAACTCTGTAATTTCTGGGAGAAACGGCTAATATTCTGTGTTACATTATTTATTATATGGTACAACTGCCAGTACAAGTTGTTGTAGACAATACTATTTTAAATCAAATACCTTTACTGTATTGTATTTTGGTTTAAATACTTAGCAGTTTCTTACTGCTAAAAGAACATTAATGCAGTTCCTAAAATGCAACTCGATGGCCATAACCCAAAAGTTAACCCCTTGTGGACAATGGGCGGTCCCTAAACCCATTGAAAACAATGCATTTTGAGCCCGTACATGTACAGGCTTTGTCATTAAGGGGTTAAATTAGTCAGTATTTTTTTGAGTAATAAAGTCAGGGTCCCTTGGTGAATGACCCGATTCCTCACCGTGCTTGGCTCTGACCTGCAGCCATTCTTCTATGTGCAACGCACATTTACAGAAAATAAATTGTATTGAAAGCCAATGAAAAGACCACATAAACTAACCAGTCAACGCCGGATAACTCCGTATGCACCCCAGTGGATACATGTGGAATTGCAGGCAGAACACAGAAGAACCCTTATGTAGTCGCCTAAAATAATTAAATTAGAGCTGACCCCCTAGCCTGCCCTGGATTCCAGTTATTTATATTAGGATTTGTAAAAAATAATTGTCTTTAGATACTTTGCAGCAGAATGTCTCAATATAAGATGCCATTCAATAATAATTATAAATCACATCCCTCTGCCAGTCATGCAGCTAAGTCCCAGTTTCTTAATATTCATGATGGGCTCTCTGTTAGGATTGTGACCCGTCCCTGTTTGATAATCCTAATTAAAGAGGTAAATCCAGAGTCCCGGTGAGTGTTTGGTGTGTGTTAGTGTCTGGGTATGTTTGTGTGTGAGAGTATCTGTGTATTGATGTGAGTGTCACTGTCTGTGTGCATGAGTTTCTTGATGTGTGTTAGTGTGAGTGTATGTGATGGTTTTTGGGAGTGTCTGTGTGAGTTTCTCGGTATGTGTTAGTGTGAGTTGTCTCTCTTCTCTTTATTCGGTCTTTCTCACATGCATATGTAGATTGATATGTGTTGTACATCAAAACTTTTGTAGCTATAGAAATATCTGTATTTACCAAGAACTCTTAAATGTAACTGTAGGAACACAAAACCGATTTCTAAGAGTTTTTTACCCAATGACATATCTACAGTATGTTTTTATGGAACCAGACAAACGTGTAATTGGATTTTATCTTTTTTTCCAATCATACAACTTCCTTTCTTTATTTCCAAACAAGATGACCCACCAGGTCATATTCCGATTTCTCCTAGACAAATATCCTTGTGGATATGGATGTGAATGCTTTAAGACTGTACCATACTGGAAACGTGCTTGGGTTACTGAATGAAATAAAGCCATGATAAAAATATTGCTCATAGGTCAGTCTCCACATTATAGCCAAAATTACCTTGATTTATATAACCATTAGCCTTTACTGATCTTTTTTTATGGAACAATCTGTGTTTTTTTTCTATGGAATACAATAGTGCAAGTTCTGCTATTCATTTTTTTCATACACTTAAGGTACAAAAATAGTATTTTATACTTTATGCCGTATTAAAAAAATGCCAACAGAGGTATGCTAGGTTACAAAATGATATTGAGCTAAAGTCTGTGACCAGGACTTTGTCTGCGGACTAGCCGAGTCTGGGTTTGTTGTGTTGGCTGTGAGGTTGCCAGTTTTCGGTTAACTGGAAGTATATATTAGCATACGTAACGGTGATTGCCTTTTTTGCATATCTACATGTATAATTTCAATATTGCAAATGATTACGCAGAAATTAAAACATGTCAGCAACTGCGGTACCTTTTTATCATCTAGCAGCCCTTACCGATCAGGGAGAAAGACCTGCATCAGGGTAACAGGGGCCTATCATGATGTTACATTAAATATGTTGCTTTTAAGTACCAAGGAAGACGTGATATAACACAAAACACCCTGAAACCCTGTTGATGAGCCTTATCCCCATGTGCATTCTGCCCTAGATGGAGTTGGTTCCTTCTTCTCACTTTGTGTGGTTATAACATGGACTTAATAAATGCAAGGTTCCAATTTCAACCCAACAATTAGCCAGCGATCTCATAACAAACAGATTTCTCATGATTGGTAGCAAATAATTACTAAAACACCAGATGCCATTACTACTAGCCCATGTTATGGCATCAATGACAGCTCGGAGCCATAGGCAGCTGCCTATGTGGTAGGACCAGTCCTTATTACATAGGAATGTCCCTGGGTATTAGTTTACGTTTGATATCACACTGTATTTTGTATGTCCTGCCGCCATGGGGTGGGAGAGAGTAGTTAAAGTACTTTGTCGTGAAAACGATATAGATACACACAGTTTAGATAGCTCTGCGTATAGATCATTTTGAAAGATGATTCGCTTGGCATCCCTTATTAGGTGACAGAGTCTCTTAAAAATAAAATACACCTTAAAATGGAATTTTCGGGAACAAATTGTATCTGGGAATAAGAAACGGGAAAAATCGAGGCTAATGTGGGGTCTGGCTCAGCATTGGCCTTTTTGTAGTACTTTTATTCCAGCGCTTTATTTATTATTAATATTGATGGCATTGAGCAAATAAACTAAAGGAATAAAGTTAAATAATATTAAGAAAACAGAGAAGAAATGTTCCAAGCAAAAGCACTTAACAGTAATAACAACATACAAGCTGCAGGAGGCTTCTTTCTATCGATGGCTGGCAGGGTAATCGCTCTCTGTGACTGAACACTGAGCGGTTCTTGTAATATCGAAATATTTTGGTGGTTATCTATCTCAGGTAAGACACAGAGCTTTTCACATCAGTAAAAGAGATTTGCCTTGCAGAGATCCTACCTGAGCCACCAAACGGGCAAACACAAATACTCCATGATACTGTAAGGCGCTCTCAAATCAAATTGAAGGATATTTTTTTTATATAAATCACCTTAAATGTCTTATTTCTCCAGGCTGTGATTTGTTTGCATGTTATTCAGCCACTCAGAACCGTGAAATTGAAAACTGAGAAAATTCTCAACGTGTTTATGAGAACGTTGCCACGTTGGTACCTTCTCTTGACAAAGCACAACTGGGAGAAAAGTTTTTATCTCTACATATAATCTACTGTATATCTTATATAAACTATACTTCATAAAGTGCATCATATTTTACATGGACACATATCTATCTATCTATCTATCTATCTATCTATCTATCTATCTATCTATCTATCTATCTATCTATCTATCTATCAGGGTAAGGCTCGCCAACCCTTACTTGGTCAATAGTCAGAAAGAATTCCTATGCCAGGCTAGAAGGCAAAATTGCCATTTTTTCCTTACTAGCCATTTGTGAATAGACTGGTTGAGATTTCCAAACCGGTGCATTCTTGGGTTTTCAAGCTAAGTCTCAGACCTCCAAAGTATCTTATAGTCTTTGAGAGGTTGAAGTGGTGTCTAGCAATGGCCACTCTCTTACTGGTTGTGCCCAATTTCCACCATCAGTGTGCAATTTTGTGGCTAGCCATATTTACTATGGTATGTATTGTCCAAGTTCCTCTAGTCCGGCCCTGCCCCTCCTCACCTATATTGAGGAGGAGAAGGAGACCTTCAAGGTAGCTGAACCTGGGAGCTCCCAGCTATGCCTATCTTTCTTAATGTTTAGTTACAAATAGGGACATAGAGAGCACAGCAAGGACCACATGCCAACCCAGTCCATTGGAACAGAGCATGTAGCGTTACCCAGGGCCAGGGTGAGCATGACTAGGTGGGCCTGGCCGGCTAACATACATGCAGCAGCTGGCTAGATATTCGTAGCCGTGAGTTATGTTTTTATACACATGCAGCGTGCGGCCATCTGTATCCTGTATACTTCCGGTGTATTAATATAATTAAAAAAAACTTCATACTTCGTACTAATGAAAATGTAAAGTATATTTTAGACGAATAAAAATATATAGTACTATATGTAAAATGTTGTAAAATTACATTGACTAATTAGCTAATTATTAAATGTTATATTAGTTTTATGTATAGTATATGAATATATTTTTACAAAACATATAAAAGCACGTACATCTGAAACTCCACATGAAACAGCGGTCCTGATATTTTGTACTTATTCTGTGTAAGAATGAGTAAGCAGCGCTACACCGGTTAGACGAGCAGAAGATATATAATGCTATTAAAAGTGGATTAAGAAAGGCATTCATTAAAATGGCAGGCGAGGTATTAAGGCATCCACCGCTCGGAGCTGTTTCCTCATTAGCAATCGGACCAATTATATTAAATTATTATTATTTTTTGTAATTGTTTGATTTCCAAAAACCTTCACAGTGGAAATTGCTTTTACCAATCTCATATGTAAAAATCTTAAATTGGTTAAAGAAACCACTAAAAATCAAGGCCAAAGAAACCAGTCTTAACTTTATTAAAGCATTTGTGAAATGGTTTTTCTATTACTCCTATACGATGCTTAACAAATCAATCCCCTGCAAGATAGAGGTTAAGCTTTGTACGTTGGGAGTAACGCTGTTGAAAGACAATATATATATATCCTTGCCTTACAGAGAAGCTGCAGCTACACATCTGCAGCTTCCCATCTCCACTGTGTTCTGGCCTTTCATGACAGTAATTGGCTGCTTGAAGCTGCCAATCAGTGGTAGGAAAGTGCTGCCATGAAAATGAATAGGTGCACTTACCCTGCATGAGCACGGGGGTCTTGTTAGACACGCTAGCGCTGGAGCTGACGGCAGGTGAGTATATCATGTGCGTGACAAATAGCTGGGGGTTGGGGGAATGGGGCAATTCTGCAAAATTCTCCCATGCATTTGCAAGGGGGTCACTACGTTAATTTAAGAGCTCAGATATTATAGAATTGATAGAGTATCTCATTAAGTTTATGGAAACATCCTGATGCATGCGCGAAGCCAGGCAGGACTTGGGGGGCATTGAAATAAATGTCTGGGCTGCATCTGAAAGAAAAAAAAACAAATGCAATCCAAGAACTATTGGTTGCAAATTTACTATTTACTACCACCTTTAACGCACAAGACTGGTCTTGGCGCGTGAGGCACATTTGAAGAAATAAACAATGGGGAAGTATGAATTGTATGAAAAGTTAACATAATTTTATTATTTTAGATTTCAGTAGACACCCTATGTATGGATTATGAAGGTATTTGTGAGAAACACATCTGTTCGGTTACTACCAGTATAAATTGCGTAATAAAAGTAAGGTATTCCGCAACATCTATTAACAGGAGCTGTCGTGCCGTCAGGTTTCACAGCCCTTTAACATGTCTTTCGCGGAATGCACCGGCTCTCTCCCTGACACGCAGGAGATAGGGAGGCCATTAACGGCATGTCACGGCGTAACATAGTGGGGTCGCAACGTGGCCATGCGTTAGAACATACAAAGGATTCTTCTATCACGTAATTAATCACAATGGTCTCGCGAACTTAAACACAAGCCTAGGAAGGTGCTTTTGATTTCTTCCCCATTTGTGTGGCATTTTTGTATTTTTCATTGATGACATTGTAGAACACCTATTAAAGCATGCAATTCATCAAAAAATAAAAAATAAAGAATGCATGAACGGGCTGTGAATGCATGTAAGATTATATATATACCGTATTTGCTCGACCCTGATACCGTATTATAAGACGACCCCGCAAAATCTGAATATTAATTTAGGAAAAAAAGAAAAAGCCTGAATATAAGAGGACCCTAAAGGAAAAAAGTTTTACCAGTAAATGTTAATTCATGTAAACTATTTTTTTAATAAAAGCTATGATTGAGAAAAATATTTTTTTTGTTTTTATTTCCTTATTTATTTTATTCCCGTATTTTCCAACCTGTCCCCCAGTTACGCACATCTGTCCCCAGGCTTGCCACACCAATATGGCACTGTGGCCCATGATATGCCTTTTAACCCTCTATATGCCACTGTGCCCCATGGTATGCCTTTTGACCCCCTATGTGCCACTCTGCCTCCAGAAATGCCTTATACCCCTATATCCCATTCTGGCATTTAGGGGGTTAAAATGCATATTATGGGGCAGAGTGGCATATAGGGAGGTATAAGGCATTCCAGGAGGCAGAGTGGCATTAAGGGAGTTAAAAGGCATTGTATAGAGCACTCTGCCTCCAGAAATGCCTTATACCCCTATATGCCACTCTGGCATTTAGGGGGTTAAAAGGCATATTATGGGGAAAAGTGGCATATAGGGAGGTGAAATGCCTTATACCTCCCTATATGCCACTCTGCCCCATAATATGCTTTTTAACCCCCTAAGTGCCAGAGTGGCATATAGGGGTATAAGGCATTCCAGAAATGCCCTATGCCCCCATATAACACACACACACTTACCGGTGCTTCCAATTTCCTGCTGTATTGCCGGGGCAGCGATCCGCGTAGACAACGTCCGCTACAGCCGGAAGGAGGTGGAGTTGGCAGCGGGGGTTTGTCTGCGTCCGTCGCGTATACCTTCCCCGGCTGTCAGAGATCAGAGTTCCCCGCACCGGTGCTAGCCACACCTCCTTCCGGCTGCCGCGGACATTGTCTACGTGGATCGCTGCCCCGGCAATACAGCAGGAAGCACCGGTAAGTGTGTGTATGATGGGGGGGAGGGTGAGACAGGAGGATCCAGGTCCCCTGCAGCGGTGCGGGGGATCTGGATCTTAGTCTCATAATCAGACCTCTATTTGAGGTCTGATTAGAAGACGACCCCGATTAGAAGACGAGGGGTATTTTTCAGAGCATTTGCTCTGAAAAAAACCTTGTCTTATAATCGAGCAAATGCGGTATATATCCCCGCATTCTGACTCTTACGTTCCTGCACTCAGTGTCGTTCTTACATACATATCTTTTTTTTTTATTTAAATTCATATTCATTAGTAGTTTCAGCCTGGAGTCTGGAGAATTCCTCCTTTTCTCAGCTGCCTCTCTCCCATCCATATCTCACCCGCTTTTGAATGTTCATTTTCTCTTCCTACAACGTTTATTCCTCCTGAGAAGGTCAGATATCCTTCAGTGCTCTTTAATAAAATGCTGCATTGGATCTTATTAAAGCGATATCCCTTTTTAATAAATTCCATGACTGAGTGGTTGACACTGAAGACCTCATCTGAAAATCGATAAGTAAACTATACTATGAGTGAGCCACTTGGAGAGTGCTCTGCGCACGTTTAACGGCAGAAATCACTCAAAATTACTAAAAAATGAAGAGTCGAAACACCAAAGATTTCATGTCGAATTCAAATACAAATGAAAATATTATCCATAAGTGACAGCTGTATTCCACATTATAGTGCCGTGAAATGTCATCTCCCTTTAAAACTTAACTATAAATTACAGGCAAATAATGTCAAATTTCCAAGGAATTTCTTTAGATAATTAAATGCTAATAAAATAACTTTTATACTTATTTTATGTGGTTTACTCAGTTGCTGGGGGCATATGTGAATTACATGGGATAACGATTATCTTCCTGTTCTTCACTTTTTAATTATATTTTGATTTACTTTATATTCGGCAGCAATAATTCAAGTGTCATTATTGAGACGGTCTAGTAAGCGGATGTATGATAATTACAAGGAGATCTGCTGATATTGATATATTTATAAAGAACGTTTTATGAGGGATCGCTCATTTAATTATCAAGTATGTCTTGGGAAACATTTACAAAGTCTCACGACGACACTTAAACAGTAGAAAACATGCAATTACATGTGTATTGCTATACAGTGACAGGCAAGCAGAAAAACGGTGTATTTGCATGGCTGTGTGACGCTTTAAATGTTCATGTTGTCCATTTTACAAATGCATGGGGCCATTCTGGAGAATCCTGCACGGACTTCCCAATCCTGCCTCACCCCTACCCATCTCTTGCCCACCCCCCAACACAGTTGTCCCAACTTGGACACCTGGGGGTATTTATAAGTAGTGTAAATAAATGAATTTAACAATGTTAATTGTGATAAAATTAAAAAAGACAAGGTTTTTTCAGAGCAAATGTTCTGAAAAATACCGCTTATATTCAAGGTCGTTTTATAATCAGACCTCAAATAGAGGTCTGACTATAAGACAAAGATCCCCCGCAGCGCTGCAGGGGACCTGGATCCTCCCCTCTGGCAGCCGGTGGACATGTATGACAAGCGCCGGCGTGACATGACCTTCCGGTGCTCCGTCCAGAAGTGCCGGGCAGCAGCAGAGGTTGTCTACGTGCATCGCACAGATGTCCACTGAGAGTCTGGAGGGGGAAAGTCTGGGGATTCATTGGTAAGTCTGGGGGGGGGGGAGTAGAAATAGAGGGTATAAGGCATATTAGGGGGCAGAGTGGCAAGCCTGGGGCAGATGTGCATAACTGGGGGACAGGTTGGCAAATAAAAGGAAATAAAAACAAGAAATGCATTTTTCTCAATCATAGTTTACATGTTTATTAATATTTACTAATAAAACCAGGGTCATCTTATAATCGAGCAAATACATTATGTTATATAACAGGGTTGTCTTATGATCGAGCAAACACAGCTCATAGATACACAACTTAAAGCAAATGCATATTCTTTTTGTGGTTAAACATGCCATTCTCTGTTCTCAAACACAATGATTCATTCCCCCCCCCCCAAAATGTTAAACATTATGATTAACCGCAAACCATCATTCAGATACTTTACAGCGAGTCATCAAGTTTAGTTTTGTACAAAGCACACGGGTTAACAATGGGATATAATGGGAATATACATTTTTCATCCATGGAGTTCAGCGGTTTAGGAGAGGGAGTTTCTCTGAGATATTGATAGAGTGCGAGAATTAGCTGCAACTTGGTACACAATACAAGTGTAGGTTAAAAAACACTTTGTTTTGTATCTGATTGTTACACTCGCCCATTTGCCGACCTTGATCTCACCGTTTTTAAGTTATCGTGTAATATCTGGTTGCCTCACCCTGCTCCCACACATCATCCGCTTATTGCTTTAAGGCAGAGAATAGTTTGTCCTTGTTGGGTTCTTTTCTTGTAGACCTTCATGAGTCAGTTTGACATTTTGGAAGATTGCAATCCCGCCATTCTATTGTTTACTGGAAAACAGTAAGATAAGCACTTGTGAGTTTCATCTAACAGATCGAGATAAGATGAGTACGTTATACGCAAATAAATCAAGAAGACAGTAGCCAGAATGCATTTTTTTTATTTTATTTTTTTACAATTTATTTTAAAAATGGAGCGACTGTATTTTTAACTTAATAAATACGCAGTAAATACAGTAATAAAACAACTGTACAGATGAATATGACATTTTAAAAACATACATTTTTTTCAAACAGAAAAATGTGTTTGAGTAAATAATAAGTCATGTTTTTTGAACAAATAAAACGTTGAGGTTTAAATTAATCTGTGTCAATTGGGCAAAGACAAAATTGTGTTTTTTTTCGTTGCAGAACAATTACAGGAGCAGAAGGAAACACTTATTAATGTATTGGTTATGTTTTATATTTGAGCTAATGAAGGCATTTAGAGATTTTATTTATATTTATTTAACTTCTGACCCATTTGGGGTTCTTATAAAATAGTAAGGGGTAGATGTCTGTTTCATGAGACTGCTTGCCTTGTGTGCTTGCACGTACCGCATGAAACTGATGAAATGAGTGAAAACAAATACTATGATGTAGACAAAACCTCGTTAATACACATGCAGTGCTTGGGGTTTATAGATGTCTTATGGGGGGTCTTTTTTTATATAGAGAATAGATGGCTTATGGGGGAGTCTAAAATCACTAAAAACTAGTGGGTCAAAAATTGGTCAATTTAAAATTTTGGAAATAAAACATGTTATTAAATTTTACGTGCTTATCCACAATCTGGCTAACATTTTGCAAAACTATTCTAGACCCTGAATACTCGGAGGAATGGCACGGCCTGATGCTGAGGATTTCTGCCTGGCACTGCCCGAGTTAAGCAGATTTCCCCGGTTTATAGCCATGGAGCTTTTCAACAGGCCCTTATTTCTCATCACTGGCATGAATTTGTCGCTTTCCCTTAATCGGCTTCTGCCCTTCGTCACACGACCGTTAAATGCTGATTTAAAGCTAAGCTCATGTTTTTTATGGTTCCCCCATTTTATATTCCGGTTCATTTCCTGGTCACCCAGTTTATTATTTGTTTAGAACGATGTCCAGAATCCTCCCTGTCAGCAATGATACCGCTAAGCGTAGAAAATGCATATCAGCTTTCATGATTTAGTCCATAGATACAACTTGGCAACAGCTGAACATGTGTGCACGTCAGTTCCATTCTTTAGCTCCATGACGCCCATTTAGCCTCGAAAACTGATTATGACTTTTGTTAAATTTATACAGGAGCAAATGACAAAAATAATACAAGCAGAATGAAAGAAAACAGAAGTGATAAAGAACATTTTAGATACAATGAAGGTTAAACTGCAGAGGTGGCTCTTGGTTTTTATAAGCCCTAAGCACAAAGATTTAGAGGGACACCATCACAAATTGATGGGTTACTACATATAAGTCAAGAAACTCAACACCTATGATCACAATTTTAAGGAAAAAATCCTTTCTAGTAACGTAACCTTATGAGAAAAATGTCTTACCCCAAAAATTCTCAGAGGGGCCCTTAGACTATTGGGGATCATGACCAAAACTGTTTATATGGGAACCTACCATACTTGCAAACTCCCTGGGTTTGACCTGGAGTCTCCAGGAGAAGCCCTGCTTTCTCAGGTCTCTGGGTCATCCTCCTCTTCCTGCCATTATCCACCCATCCAATTCCCTTCCCACTCCCAACCCATGTAATGGCAACTCACTCAAAAGAAGGAGAGGTAAGGGTAGCCTACCCTGCGAAGCTCCCAGGTATGTACAGCCAGTTTTATATATATATATATATATATATATATATATATATATATATATATGCCCTTCCCCCAGCATTTAAAGGGTACATGGATATGGGATACCTCTTTTATAGACTGAAACAATCGGGGTAGAAAAATCCTATACTTGAATCTCCAAGATATATTATATGAGAAGAACTTTTAAAATCTATGCCTACACCCACTTTGAAAGGCCTAAGAGCATCAAGTGCAATCAGACAACCATTTTTTCTTACTTTTACAAAGAATATATTAGGTAAAAAAAATATTTATGACATTAAAATAAGTTTTAAGTGGTGATTTTATGTGTACCTTATGCCTTTCAAAAACAAAAATAGATGGTTATTACCAGTGTACTGTTCCTAAAGAGATGATCCTGCCGAGGCTTCCACCAAGATGTTTAGCTTTGGGTCATTTGTTTTTAGAAAAGGTGCCAATTTTATGTAGCTCTCACTTAAGTTATTTCTATTGCTGCTTAAATGTGCTAAAACATTCAGCATTCCACAGTGTGCACGTCCTGGCAAAATTTCTAATTTGCTCTGGACACTTATTCCATACGGCATTCGCAAATACGAGACGTTTATGTATCTGTGAAAGATACACTTTAGGAAAGAATAACATAAATTACTCTAGGGGATCTCTTAGATCTGATTTACAAACCTCTCGAGCAAAGTCAAATGCACTCCATGTTTTCTCTGTGAGATGAAGTGGAATCTATTATATTTCAGTTTAATATTTTACCTTAAAATCTTTATTCCAAAGGAATTCCGTGTCACCTGTACCAGCTTCAAAGCTTTTATACATTACGCTTGATTGTTTATATATTAGCATGATTAATTAATGTGGATGATATCATCACCTGTACTATGACATCATAACCACAAAAAAAGTGTATGATAACTAATAGTTCATAAATATCTTGACGTAACACAAAATACTTTCCTATCATTCATCTAATGCATTTTCTTTATATACTTAGCATTTTATTGTTTTTTTTTTAATGTAAGTATTAATAAAAAAAGTTCCCAGGGATAAAGGGGGAAAACAGAAATGGGAAGATTCAGGTGCCCAGTTTAAGTCAGAGCTCCAGGACAACTAAGGATGGCAGAAGTCAAGCCCAAGCCCATAAAAACAAGTTATTGTACAATGTAAGTTGAGCAGGCAGTGTCTCCATGAGGAAAATATACATCATTGTCTGTAGTACACTGTGCTTTGACTAATGACCCTGAAACCTGAAAGTCATGCCAAAAATGTTATCTTCAGGTTCCGGTGAAGCAAACCAAGCTGCTTCACTGCCCTAAGTTACATTTGAGCAGCTGTTCCCTAAGCAGACACCTTTCCAGTAGACTTAAGCACACCGACACAAAACAATTTGGCTCATTTATTTTGTTTTTGGCCCATTCATTTTTGGACAATGAATTTCGTTTCCTGCCCTTTCACTTCGGTAATGTCTCCCTACCTTCTCCGTGTTACTTCTTGTTATCCGCTTCTTCTCCTTCTTTCTGTTTCTTCATTGCTATTCCTTCTCTGGTGATCCACTTTTCTTGGTGATCAACTGCATTACTCTGGCCACCTGGAACACTTCCACATCAGAGGGAAAATGAGACAGGGGAAAGCAGCAAGACATTAGGATAGAGTGTGAGTAAGCTTGACAGAGTAAGTGTGGAAAATAAAATTCCTTTTTTTTCCTTTGTGTCGTTGGGGCCCTTCTTGTTTTCGGACATTCGTATTAACAAAATTGGAAAATGTCCTTAAGATTAAAATTCGTATGAATCCAAATGCACAAGTCTACTTTCTGACAATTAATTCTAGGGGTTCTTTGTCCAGCCTCCCAGACAGACCGGTGTCCATTCTTGGGAACTTGTGAGCTCTGGCTATGCGGAGCCTGGCCTTGCGAGACCACAGCCAAGACTGCCCACTGTGGTCGGAGGGCGGTCCCGCTGACATCAGTGGGCGTTCCCGCTGACATAGCAGGAAACACCCCGCATTTAAAGGGGAAACAGGTGGGGAGTGGGGCACGTCCAGACCCTGCTCCCACAACCCGGAGGATTTGGGCGTTGAACCGGAGAAATATCGCTTCTCCCAGCGTTCTCCGGGTCAGACCCAGAGAGTTTCCAGGTATGCTGGTGTCTGAAGTCTGTAGCCTGATATTCCTATTGATTTAAAAAAGTTAATTCCTCTGTTAATAACAGGAATGTAAAGATCACATACTAACTTAACAGGTTTTCAGCACTAGGGAGAAGTAGAAACTTTTACTTGTGTCTTTTACATATTATGTCTCCCTTAGGTGTAGTAACTTCTTTCTCCTCAAAATGTATTTATTCTAATCTGGTAAAAAAAAAACGTTATAGAGTACTCCATGTGGTGCTGTATATGTGAAACATACATTTTAATTTTAACAAAACCGCAATTAAGCAGATACAACGGAAGCTTAATGACGATTCTAATCAACGCCTTAATATAAACTGAAAATAAACGCTAGATTCTAATAAACGAAGGTACATCCCATAAACTGCGATGCTACAGAACCGTTCTTTAGTCCCGGTGGTGCCATAAAGTTAACGTGAATTAAATTAACCTTATTTTGTTAACTAGTTGAAAGAACAAATTAGATGAGCTCCACCTGTATCATATTTTCCTTTTTTTCTAAACAGAGCAGTGACTTGTTAATAATTATGAAAATGCATGAAATACTTATTTGCACGCTACATCGACAAAAGTATTGAGACACCTGACCATTACACCAACGGAGACTTTTATGTACTTTTAAATATGTAGACATTAATATGTAGTTGGTCCTTTGCTTCCACTCTACTGGGAAGTCTTTCCACAAGTTTTTTTACGTGTTTTTTTTAATTGTCCATTCATCCAGTAGAGCATTTATGAGGTCAGGCACTGATGTTTGATGAGAAGGCCTGGCTCAAAATCTCTATTACAGTTAAACCCAAAGTTGTTTGATGAGGTAGAGGTCAGGGCTCTGTGTGGCCGGTCAAGTTGTCCCACACCAGACTCATCCAACCATGTCTTTATGGAGCTTGCTTTGAGCACTGGGGAGCAGTCATGCTGGAACAGAAAGGGGTCTTCCCCAAACTCTTTCCGCAAAGATAGAAGCATAGCATTGTCCTTGATCTACTGAAGGTGCCTGACCTGACAAATGACTGGATCATTGGGCAAAATTTCCCAAACACGTCAAAATCCTGTGGAAATCCTGCTCAAGAGAGTGGAAGCTTTTATAGCTCTAAAGATTTAAAAATCTAAATAATCTAAATAAATCTAATAAAGATCTAAAAATTAATGACTATGTATTTAGAATACAATCAAAATCCCTATTGATCAGGTGTCCCAATACTTATACTATATAGTGCGTGTATGTATATTATATATATATATATATATATATATATATTTGTTATGGTAGGGACAAGAAAGTTGATGGTATTTTGACTGTGACCCATGTACTAATCAAAGTCTCAAGGATGAAACAGCTGTCCATGAGCGGTGATCTGGCTTCTACATCTCTGTCCTGGGCTTTGTTTAAAAGCTGTCTAGCACAGCAGAAATTTGCTTCAAGGGATCCATGTATAAAGTGAATTTAGGGGCAAAATAGGTGATGGTTGTAAACCTGATTTGGTAGATGTAAGTCAGTGTTTAGAGATCTCTGTTATTTATTTTATATATATATATATTATGCCCACTTCTTGACAGTTGGGATATGGAATTGAAATGCTTTGTGATCGGTACTCTGCATTTTATTCCACATGTTCTTAGATAACATTATCTTCCCCTAATCTGTGTATGTCTGGAGATCTGTTCTTGAATGAAAATCGGACTGGAGTAATATTTCCCCAAAGAGCGTTCTGCTGTAATGCATCAAGCACAATCCAGCTGTATGAAAACATCACCAAAGGGGGTTTATTAACATAAAACAAAACTAGTTTTATTTAACCTTATGGGTGCCAGTGCAGCAATCATCTGTTGCTATTCCGTGAAGGATGGCTGAAAACGTACTTTCCGTATTATGTTTTTATGCCTTTTATTTATGCCTTAGGTGGTTTTTTGAATGATATTCGCTGGGTATGCGTTGAATATTTGCTTTTTTTTATTTTTTAATAGTACTAGGAATGACGTTTCTAATATATTTAGTTCCAAAAGTCTTAAATTCAGCAGAGTAGGTGGAACAGCATCTTTAACATTTAATATATTTATTAACATGGCTGGTCTCAAAGGGGTTGCTCTTGCAGCTTGGCCCCATTGGTAGTTTTGATAATATCTGACTACATTATGATGTACTTTAGTTTTAGTTTAGCTTTTAACTGTTGTTTATTTATCTTAGTTTTATTGCAACTATAACTATTATTTTCTATTATTATTATGTTGTTGTTACCATGTTCCTTTTCACTGTAGGTTACTTGACTTCATATTATTTTTTTGATGTTTCTGCACAGATGTGTCAGCTATGATTATAGATTTTAAGGCTACATTTTCTGTTATGCAAATTTATTCCAAACGTTAGTTCAGAAATGTCGCTTTCAGGTAATAATCTGACAAATCATTTTTATTTCCACAAACTTTAACGTTAAGGCCGTATGTTCACGTATAATTACTACCCTGAGGAATGAGGCGGCGTTCCAAAATCTAACCAATTACACAAATTTAGATTCGCTGGAACTGGCCGCTCATAGTTTCTTAGTTAAAATGTAGTATATAACAAAATGTATGCAAAAACAATTGGCATGCTTGGAGGAGCATTAAAACAGGCCCCGACTGGCCATTTGGCACTCAAGACAATTGCCTGGTGGACTGCTGGCCGCAACGGTTGCCGATGTGCGCGGCCAACGGCTGAATAATGCCGGGCTGCACACTAAGTAAAGGATGTTCTCTGCTGATTCTGTGTTCAAAAGAGGGAATAGTGTTCATTTACAAAAGCAACACTCAACTGTCATATGCACTAATACTAGTACCCTAGAGAAGATAGAACCACTTAATGTCTGTTGTGCCAAAAACCATGGGATTCAAATCAACAACCCTGAGCGTGGTAGATTGTCCCCCTGGCTATGTCACCACCAGTAGGCTCTGTGGTTTCTTGGATCCCTGTCTCTCCTGTGTCCCATATAATGCTGATTTTGGGTTCCTGACACACCTGCTGCTCAGCCACTCATCAAGGTACTATTACCAGTAGACTAGTTAATCCGGCTGCAGTCTGGCCCAGGGGCCTCAGCAAGTTTGGTCCCGTAGGCTTGATAAATCCCGCAGGGCGCTGGGAGTTAAGGGATGCCTCCAAGCTAACATGGAACAAAGTAAATAAATAAATGGGAAACTCCGCACTCGCTTGTCTTGATATTTAGTGAAGTAAAGTACTGTTTAAAGGAACAAGTAGATACAGGTCGAATACAGCTTAACGCGTTTCAAGCCGGTGCTGGCGCTTACTCACACGCCGCTTTATAACCAGGGCTGCTCTCAGCTACCATTGCTGGAGCGTTCATTCCTGGTCCTGCAATGTTATGGCTCCTGCGTTTGTTGGCTCTGTATATTTCTCTGGTCCCCTGGTCTCGGACTTTATGTTTCTGTTTTGCCCTTTTGTGCCTCGTTAAATATGGCCCTGATGCATAGTTTCTACATACATTACAGCATTTTCCATACATGTACATTTGGACATGGGCACACAGAAAATATTTAATGGACTATATGGGACCAAATGTAAAATATATTGTAATTATTTACTCGGAGCCAGTTTAGATATTCAACCTTCATTTACATCTCAAATGTATTCCATGGCATAAAAATCTGCAACCCTTCTACTCCAATTTCCCTGGAGATTCTGATGTACTTAAGGCATGTTATCAAATTCCTCGTCGCTAATTCATTCTAAGCTCCTACACCAGAGAAAATCTGGTTCAAGACTCTGTTGGCTTTTTACAATCTCAGGCAAGTGACTTTATCCTGCTGTGCCTCAGGCTGCGAACTCTACAAAGAAAGGACAACCTCCAGATCCGGTTTATATTTAAGTTTTGATTTCTTTTTTTCATAGTATATATATATATATATTATTGTTTTTTACACTATAGTGCCATTAGATTCAAAAATCCTATAAGTTCTTATTTCTTTTCTATAGTTTATATATATGATGCTATAGCACCGGGGTAACTACTTTGAACTAGAGTGTGGGTGTTTTGCCTCTTTTTATGGATAATATAATATTTGATTATGCTATGCATTTGTTACACTAAAACATTGCACATAATAGTGAATGCTGACATTCTGATAAAGGGGGCTATCAGATGTAGTTGGTACCGTATTTGCTCGATTATAAGACGAGGTTTTTTCCAGAGCAAATGCTCTGAAAAATACCCCTCGTCTTATAATCGAGGTCGTCTTCTAATCAGACCTCATTCTGCTGGGGCCAGGCTGCTTACCGGGCTTTGATCGCGAGCAGCGTCTCTGCTATTAGAAGCGGGAGAACAGGAAGCTAGCACAGTCTTCACATAACTCTACCTCCCCCCTCCTTCCTCTGGGGGCGGGGCCAGAGAAGTTGCTCGCACAGCCGGGCCCCTGCAGAAGTCTGCGAGTGGGAGATCTGCAGTTCAGGTAAGGGGGTGGGGGGTTTGAGTGTGTGTGTATGTGTGATTAATGGAATGAATGGGTATTTAAATGTTTGTGAATGAGTGTGTGTGTGATAGCATGGATGTGTAAGGGGGTGGGGGTGGTAGCATGGCATAGGGAGGCTGTAATCACACTTCTATCATCTCCAGGTTCCAGCATGTACTGGCTGCCTTGGCTTGATAGGAGTGTGATTGCTGTTAGCAGTATATATATATATATATATATCTCCAGAAATGCATTTTAACCCCTTATATGCCACTCAGCCCCATGATATGCCTTTTAACCCCCTATATGTCAGAGTGGCATATAGGGGTATAAGGCATATCATGGTTAGAGGGGTATATAGGGGGTTAAAAGGCATATCATGGGGCACAGTGGCATATAGGAGGGTATAAGACATTTCTGGAGGCAGAGTGGCATATAGAGGGTTAAAAGGCACATCATGGGGCAGAGTGGCAAATAGAGGGGTATAAGGCATTTCTGGGGGCAGAGTGGCAAGCCTAGGGGCAGATGTGCATAACTGGGGGGGCAGGTTGGCAAATAAAAGGAAATAAAAAAATATATATTTTTCTCAATCATAGCTTTTATTAAATATGAAAATTAGTTTACATGAATTAATATTTACTAGTAAAACTTTTTTCCTATAGGGTAGTCTTATATTCAGGCTTTTTGTTTTTTTCCTAAATTAATATTTTGATTTTGGGGGGTCGTCTTATAATCAGGGTCGTCTTATAATCGAGCAAATACGGTATTATGCTTACGTATTTTTAAAAAACCTTTTTTTTTATTTTGAAAGTCTTTTAAATGCAAAACATTGGAGATGTGCAGCGATAGTGGTATCGAGTTGGGCTATAATTCTGCTGGTTGTCCCAGCTGATCCCCTGCTAAAAGAACACCATCGACTCTACATCATCTAGTTTTCATTTCCGCTTAGTTGCAGTTGGTACTATACCACCAATGAGTTAGTATTGGAGATGACACAGGACACTAAACTTTGAAAAAACCCTTGAATAACAATTTATATATGTGTTAAGATCTTACTTTAACCCGTGCCGTAATAATCTTCATTTGTGAAGAGCTGATTCCATGTATTATATTCCTTTTGGGAAGTTTTATACAACTGCTTTTTAGCTATTATATTATTATATATTATTGATACATATTTTTAGACTTTTTAAACATGATTCATGTCCTAGACACTCTGAAGCTTTCTTTATTTTTTCTTTCTCCTTTCTTTTTATTTAAAAAAAAAAAATCCCCTACCAGCCCATCCTGAGCATCATGTTATATTCAAGAAATATACAAATGGATTTCTAAATCTTCCAACGATTGAAGCGGAAGTGCACTGTATCATTTTACTGTTAAGAGCCAGAGCAAGTTTTAAAACTCATCTGTCCTGAAGCATGGTGGAATAGTTCCAAGAAAGAATAATAAAAACATCTGTTTGAATTATTTATTTATTGCAGTTACGAGTATCCAACATAAACATAGAAGATGTGAAAATCTCTGTGTGTGTGTGTTGGGGGGGCGTCAGGTTATTAAGAATAAAGTATGTTGTAAGAAAACTGTTATTATTATTGCTATTATTGTCATTGCTATTATTGTCATTGTTGTTATTAATAATTATATTGCAAACCTGTAGTTATTCAGGTTAAATGAATTACTTGTTAACATTGCAAAGAAGCAGAAGCAAGACAATAATAAAACAAGAGGTGCCATTTTCCACATTTAAATTTGGTAGGTGTCCTAAAAATAACAGTGAGGGATAATGAACAAAACACTTTACTCTTGATCTGATATATATATATATATATATACCCATAATATTGTAAAGTTCCAGAGCTTCTATGTAAATTAGATTTGTCTTTTCTCACATTCAGTGTCGGTAATATCTTAGGTAGTGACAGGGCTGGTTCTACCAAATGGGCCAACTGGTTTGTTGCCTTGGATGATGAGCTGGTAAGGGGTGCAACCATGGGGTTTTCCCTATAATTCCTTATATTACTCATTATATTATTTTCTACTTTTAGTAGATCTGACAATTAAAGGTCAAAAGATATGCCAGACCCTGGGCAGAGCTACAGCCACCTCCCAAGAACCTACCTTACCCCAAGAGTTCTCCTCTTCTTTACACTTAGCATCTCTTTTTTTGTGTTGGAAGATGACATCATATCCCTGTACTAAATTTCTGAATGTCGTCCAATGCAGACGATACTAACAGATACTAAGGAGGTCTTAAATTGGTGTAAATTGACCACTTACAGGTCAAATGACACATTGAGTTGTGGCCCACCAGGTAGACCTCTGATAAAGAGGCACAGGGGCTAGTGGGTCTACATACCTCAAGAACCTCCGTAAAAGCTCGCAAAGTACCACAAATTCCCCTTGCACACCAAGGGTCGAGAAGCCTTTTGTTTAATATGAAAAAAAATCTGACGAATCGGATAATAATCAACACAATGAGACTAAATGTAATTTCTTTTTTTTTTTCTCAGAGAGTATGTCCCTGCAAAACTCATCCTCACTCTAACGCATTTTTCTAAAGAATTTTGCATAATTATTTTTCTTAAGCAAGAAGCTTTATTTTCCAGAAAATATAACTTAAGACGATTTTACTAGTGATCTGTACTTACTGTGCCATGGAGGTAAAAATTGCACGTCAAAAGGTGACAGATTAGCACAAAGTCATTTTTTCTTTGTGATATTGTTCACTTTAAATTCAAGTCATGTGAACTTAATGTTTTTGTACCTTGTAGCATCAGGGCTGGATAAGAAAAAAAAACTGCATCAATAATTATATATTCCGAGCAAGTCACAGACTGCCAGCTCTGGAAATAACGCAATAGCTGCGATACTGTTTGACTGGTGAAGCACTAGAAATTACCTGAGCTGTTCGTACGACCGTTCATTTTCTGAGCTTCTGTCTTAAGATGTGAAATTAAAGAATACATATTTTTTAATATCAAATTATGTTAACAGATGCATTGAACTAAAATGAAATACAACTGAAAGGGTCAGTGTATTGTCCTTCACAGCCCTACTTAAAGAAGAGTGAATATTAAAGTACTAATGAATATGGCGGCGGGGCAAAAAAAAAAAACTAAATTTGGCGGCAGATAAGAGGCCCATCTAATCTGCCTGTTTTTCCTTATGTAAAAACTCAGACGTTGATTGGTCCTTGATCTTGTCTTAGATTTTGGATAGCTTTATGCCTATCCCATGCATGTTTAAATTCCCTGACTGTATAAGACTCTACCACTCCTGACGGGAGGCCGTTCCACTTATCTAGCAATTTCTTTTTAAAGTAAACCTTCCTTAAATTATATCTAAGCCTCTGACCCTGTAGTTTTGGATCATGGCCTCTTGTTCCAACATTTCTCCTCCTTTTAAATAAACTTCCCTCCAGTGTTTTGTTAAATTAAAATGTGTCTATCGCATCCCCTCTTCTTCGTGTTTCCTCCAGGTATCACATATTTAGCTCCCTAAGTCTTTCCTGATCATTTTTATCCTGCAAACCCTTTGCCCGTGTCACAATAGGCCTGAATCCTGCGAGAGTAATTTACCCTGACAAACTACCCTAGGGTTGAGACCTGAGATAGAAAGACCAAGGACTTTGAAGATCCCAAAGAGCATAGAAACTCAGGTAGAGGCTAATATATTAGAGACTGAGTTGTAGAGCGGCAAATCAACAGCGGGAACGCCAAATACCTGCCGATAGGAGATGTGTCTGGTAGGTACATCGAGCAGACAGTTCCAGGTTGATGGGCTTGGAACACTGGGTAGGTAGTCAGAGGAAGCCGGGTGCGGTAACCACAGCGGGTGGTCAGAAGTAGCCAAGGTCGGTACACAGGGCAGGTCAGCAGGGTACGAAAACGAGAGAACGGCAGAGAGGAGTCAAGCGGCCAGAAGTCATACACTACACAGGATCTCCAAAATCTCTAGGGTTTCATGAAACTGTTGTTCAGGGAATCTAAACTATGACACCGAGCCTGCTCTGCCACACGTCATCGACAAGGCCCTTACTAGGTGTCATAAGAGGGTTTTCTTGATCTGCTTGTGTCCTGTCCTGTTCGCACAAGAGATGACCATCGGAGCTAGGAACGGAGAGCAAGCTCCACCTAGCATAATACTGTAGGTGAGGTCTGACTACAATGTTCACGGAGCCATCTCTGGAACTAACTGGCGGTGCTTTGCAAAAGAGACTCCATGTAAATTTAAAGGGACCTCTCAATAATCGTATTCATTAAAGTGTATGTGAGGGCCGGAGTGCTCCTTCAAGTGCATGCTTTATTGTCTCAAAATCCTACTGCAGCCTGGAACAATGAGTTATGTTTAAAAAGGTTTTGTCTGGTAATGCTAATCACTTTTCTTTTTTTCCTCGACCTTGTGTGTTTCAGTCAGAAAAATAATGGAAAATTTGCTAAGAATACTAAATCATTTGATGTACAGAAAGTGACCTTATTTATTAAAGTGTGAATTGAATTTGCTTCCTCATGCCAGTGAAAGTTATAAATTGCAATTAATCAGACTCAGCTGCTTCCAAGGCACCAAGGAAATATTTCATGGCCTAGCAGGAAGAACGTAACCTTAGTAAATGAATCTGATGTACCATGTACAAGGTTTATTTAGTAAAGGATTTTTCTGAGTTAAAGTTTATGAAGTAGTAAATCATCTCATATGTGATCAATTATATACATTCAGTGAAGTTCACGTGTATTGGGAGAGATAGGATTCGCAATTTCTTACAGTTTATTATGTGTCTATTTATTATGCAGTGTTAGCATTTTCGGTGAAAAAAATGGGAATTTTGTATAAGATAATTGCCGTGGTGATACGATATAATGGAAACACATCATTCTCACTAACTTTACACAATGGGAGTCTGTACTTAGCAGACTTATTTAGTATCAATTACCCTACGTTATCCATATGGGACATTATGTCCCGGAACGCCACCGAAGGACACACAGAGTGAGGAAGAAGACCCAATGCTCCGGTTACATTCTTGGGTGGATCTTTGGGCCTGCTCTGGTTCAGGCCAAAGGCTAGAGGTAGATTAGCACTGTGGCAAAAGGGGAATTTGACCCTGAGCCCTAATTGGTTGTACTGTAATTTATGCATTTGCCTGCACTACACAGTAGGACTACAGTACTTGTTGTGCTTGGTAACTTGGGGGTCCGCTTGGTGCCTAGGGACCCTCTCCCACATCAGGGATCTTTGCAGAAATAGAGAAAGGCTGCATTGTGGTGATGGCAGAGTGAGCTTTCTACTTCATGTCATGTGACAGGCTCAGCCAATAAGAAGCTCATTTTATAGTCACACGTTGCAATCAATAGGACCAGAAGCTCCATAGCTGTTTTCTCTGAAAGAAAAGGCAAGAATCAAAGTTACTATTTCATGGTCCCCCAGACAGCAGCCACAAGAACAGAGGTGGCTGGTACCGTTCCTCTAAACAGCTGTTATTTTATTGAAACGAGCTAAGTAATGCATAAGTCTTGTTCACCCCACCGACACATGTTGTTGACAAAACATTGTAAGAAAGTTTTCCGACAGTTGAATCCAACAAGGAGAAATAAAATATGTAAGAATAAGACATCACTAAGTCTGATGATTTTAAGCGCTTTAGACAAGGCTGTATACAATTGCAAGGGGAAGATACATCATGAGCGTTGTCTGTGCACTTTTGGTAAATCGCCTACGCTGAAGTAGCTTCATTGGAAATCTCATCATCCACATAAGAGACAAGAAACATTAACCTCCTTTGCAAAGTCAGTTTTTAAAATTTCTGCTCTGATAGATCTGCCACGGTCCACTGTAAGTTCTTTCATTGTGAAGCGGAAGCTTCTTGGAATAACAGCCACGCAGTGCTAGACCATACACCCTCAGAGTGAAATGCCTGGTAAAAATCACCTATCCTCTATAGCGTCACGCACCACAGAGATTCAAACTGCATCTGGAAGCAACATCAACACAAGCACTGTGCGTCAGGAGCTTCATGAAATGGGTTTCCATGGCTGAACAGTTGCACACAGTTTCAAATGAGGGAATGCGTGTTTAATGAAAACTTGCATGTCCTCTCCTGAAACTCACAAAATAGGGACACAAATACAAAATGAAAAGAAACACCGGCCAAAAGGACTCCCTATTTTTCAAGTGTGCAATGAATGCCCTCACATTGTGTATGTTTGGGTGTAATTAAATTAAGCTGAGAAGTTAAAGTGGACTTAAGAAACGAGAGTTAATAGGATTTCCACCATAGGCTTAAATATCCAGGTATTTATTGGTGATCATAATAAGAAAAATACAGTAAATTTACATGCTTGTAATTAAGTTGTTTTATAAACCTTAATAGAAAAAAGAAAAAAGTATTGCCTTCCCATCCAACAGTATGAAATACAGAATATACAGATGGTACGTGCACACTTCAAAGAACTGCAAACCAATACAAAAGTCTGGAAATTATCCCATTTCTCATTGTATGTGGAAAATAAATGATAAGATCTATCCAACATTAGACATCAAAAATCTTGCTTATCTGCTCAAACAAAATATGCTTTCATTTGCATTCATAGAAGAATGATGTTTCCCAAATATAACTTTATCAGATATTGATGTTTAAAATATACAGTAAGCAGGAAATTAGACATCTAAGACGGATCCCAGTATAATTGTATTCACGTTGAAATACCACCTTAAAAATGTTATAATTTTTTTCTTGTTTGTTTTATACAATGTTATTATAAAAGTTTATGTGTTGGTTGTATTTTATTCTCCATATGCACATCTAATGGAAGACCTAGTTTACAATATGTTGCAAATAATTAAGAACTCATTGTTTAGCAGAGTTTTAAAAGAGTTTTATGGCGTTATCTTTTGTTTATTAAAATTATAGATTCAGATGAGAACAATTTTCATAGTTTCATACTTGTTATAAGTATGGACTTTGCATAAAGAAGATAAAAGGGGATTCCTTGGATCCTACGTACATCGGCGTCCTGGCACGTATCCAGCTTTTGGCTTGTTATTGTGCCAATTTTAATATTATCTGATCCTGATGGAGCCAGTTGATATTCATGGAATGGGGATAGCGGCGATGTAGGTGTACATAGATTATGTGCTTTTTTGAAACACTCATGGCTAATTAACTATACTTATTAGAATAACTATGATTTATTCAATGGTTATTTATATTCGTAGAGTAAAAATAAAGCCAATTTAGACGTTTTTTTTGAAGAATTGCTTTGGTGCAATATGTTTTAACACAGTCACTCACCATGCATAATTTATACATTTCATTGATCAGAAACATCTGGGTAATCCCTAAAAGGTGAAACCACTGATTTAATCTCTACTAATCAATAGTGTCCGTAGACTTTGTTTTAGTACTGCTCATTACGAAGGCTTTTCCTCACTACAGCGGCAAAAGAAGAAAGGATTTGTGTTCTGACATTTTAAAGATTGGGCGTCACAGTGGGACATGAACTTAAACTTGAATATATATATAGTTTGCAGGACTGACCACTCTACAACACCCAGGGTTAACTTGCCTAAATTGCCAGAATGTATATGTATCCATAAATGTATGTACCTGCCATGAATGTACAAGCTGAATTGGTTTATGCTTCCATCCAAAGACCAAGGACCGTTCAGAATGCAAAGTCAGCACGATTAAATGTTTTATTTAATTTCAGAACACCTATAATTAACTGATTAATGAAGAAAACCCACCTATGAACCACCTCGGTAGCTCTTGAATACAATTAATCGCCAAGATTGGCTTTTTGAAAAACCCTTAGATTTCCTTTAATGAAATACATGAAATTAGATTACTATTTGACCGTAGTCATTCTCCAAAATGTTCTTTGATTTCATTAAGTGAAACATCACAATTATTTCATATCTATTTAATTACAGTAAAAAAAAATAATACTGACATTAATTACCTAGCAATAAGCTTTAACCTTCCTTGGCATTCCTAGGTTTTTTTTCTTTGTTTTATCAAGCGAAGCTTAAATGGAGAAAAGGATTGTAAAATCCAGTGCTGAATACAGTAATGGTAATGTAGTATCTTTTTTTTTTCGAATAAACCTCCTTTTTTTTTAAAGAAATAATGTTTTTATTATAACTTCCACTAAAGAAGAACAAGAATATCCTGGTCTCTTGCTACATTATGTTTGGTTGCTTGTTAATACATGATTAACTTAATCAGAAATGAGCCCTGTATAGATCTATAGAATATGATTTTCAGGTGGAAATGTTTATATCATATTCTCTGCTTTTTTTTCCCCAGGTCGTCTGATTATGGAACTACGTACACAAAATTAAATCTACAGCCTGGTGTCACCACGGTCATAGACAACTTTTATATCTGTCCATCAAACAAAAAAAAGGTATGTCAATAAAATGTTAGTATTTCGGCTTGGAATCACTACTCTGTAATGTTTTTTACTGACTTGGGCATTTTTTTTTTTTTAACCTTGGCTGTGCATTAAGTACTCAATTTGATTCAAACACAAGGACAGGTGAATGAGCAATTTACAATGAAGCGTGTCTATAAAAGGATAAGCTCCAATCCCGGGATTACTAGTGATGTGGATGTGTGGGAAGGACACCGGAATGTCACCATGGTGCTTGTGTTACAATACGCTACCTGATCTAGTAATATTTACATTTATTGAGAGGGTAGGGAACTAAACGTCCTTAGTTTATTATTAAACTATTACTCCAGACCTCTTGCTAAATAGCAGCTTCACATTGTCCCACACTTGGACATCAGCTTACTTGGGAACTTCCAAGGGCTGGCTGTCAGGCGATCCCCTCTCCTGCTCATTATAGGGGTGTCGGAAGGGATGTGGATATAATAAGGGATGGGGCTAGCCATGAATAACCCCAATTAGACCAATTGAAAGTGGGCTGGGAGTGGGTAGAACCTGGGCAAGAGCGGGTAGAATCTGGGTGGGGAGCGAGCGTTATTTAACAGCGTTGACTCACACGCAGATTGAAGGCACTAACCTGGAGCTCCAATTAAGCAGTATTTTACGTCCAGGTGACTCCAGGTGAAACTGCGGTATATCTTTGTAACACGTGACCTTGTCCACAGTATGGAGGCAGTGTATTGATGTCACTTCATGCTCTTTTTCAAGCTGCAGCGGAGGAGTATAATAGGCAGGGGTAAATTTACTAAAACAGCCCGTACACAAGCATGTTTTTTTGGGACAATCCCAGCAAATTGTGGACAATCTGTGGTTATACAAGAAGTGGAACAGCATGGGGCTGTAGCCTATCAACAGCTGAAGAGATGCATGTTATTTACCAATGATATTGGTATTCATATATACACATGATAGTTGCTTAATTTATAAAAACAATAATGAATGTGTAATATTTTTTGGCTTTAAATGGAGATTGTTACCATCCAAGGAAACAAAAGAAGAGGAGGTTTAAGGAAGGAGAGAAAAAAGTAGACAAGGGCAAATGTTATTTCTCCAGAAAAAGCTGACAACTAAGGTGCATATAATTGAGATAAAAGACGGAGATTTGCATAGTAACCCCGAGTCATGGTTTGCCAAGAAATGACTCATTTACTGGTTTGCTTCACAAAATAAAGAACCTTTGAAATGTAAAAATATAAAAAATAGTTTTCTTATTCCTGCCAGGCTCTAGTAGCATAACCTTTTATATGTGTATGGCTTTAGTTTATGACTTGTTTAACATTGCTAAATATCATTACTTTATCAAGCTCATTGAGTGACGGCAGCTGCAGTCCAACATCCGTTCCATTGTGATGTGTGTGGTGCTCCTCCATTCCTGAAGCCACTGTTTTAGGGGGTTCTTAAAGTTTGCCAGAGATGTACATAAACATTTTCTTCTGCTGGAGTTACTACAGGGAGGAAAATACTACTTTCTTCTTTTTTTGTTGGGGTTCAAGTATATCTGTCTATAGCCAAATTCTGGAAAAATCTAAAAGGTTCTCCAAAAGGCCGACGATAAGGGGGACAGTATTATTTCTCATGTCATTTGAGTTGCCTTGGATTAGGCTGCTATTTTATGATCATTATATTCTGAATTTGGAAACTATATGAAAGTCCATATCCATAGACCAAGCTTATGTTGTAAAACGCTTACAATCATTACTGTTTTGTAGTGGCAGATTCTAGAATAATCTAATGTTCAGATTATCAAATGGTTTTATTAGGGTTATTTTTAAGGGTGCAGAAAAGGTAAATGATAGTGAAAAGATTGCTGCCTGATAATGTTGTCAGACTGGGAAGTTCAAAGATATGTCCCTGTTTTGTTTAAAGAATTCGGCGGCCCCGCATTTAAGTAAATGAATTCACCGCAATGTATTTTTACTGCTAAATTAGTACATACTAGTACATGATTTTATGGAGATCCGAAAATCAAACTTCCGTTTAATTTCTCCCCTCACTCTGCTTTTATGTACGAGTTGAAATGCCATTTAATTAGAAATTAATGGCAGGTAAACTTGCAAACTTGTAAGATGAAAGGCAGCCAGTCGCACACACTCAGCAGGTATACATGCAACGGGCTGCCACTCAACTCATGAGTATGCAAGTTGAGTGATAGCTCTACTGTGCATCTGCAGGAAGCATACTTAAGTACGTTTCCTGCTACGGTAGAAGCAAGCAGAGGTAAGAAGAAAATGAGACAGAAGTCAACTTTTCTAACTACCATACAATGTGAATACCAACGTTGAGCTCTAGAGAGTCTATTTAAGAGTAAAACTGGTCTAGTGACAGCAAACTATTTTCTAAGACTTAAAAAATATGTTTGAGAAAAAAAATATACTTTTATATATGAATATGTATATATATTGTGTGTCTAAGTCCATAAATATTTTTTATGCATTCTTAAATAAGAAACAGAAATTGCATTACAATTCAGACCTTTATATATTTTATGGATTAGTAAAACTCGCTAATATTTTAAATTCCGTATTAATGTTTACAATCATAAATATTCATGAAACTGTTATTTAATGATATTGAAGGCAATAAAATGGAAAAAAGCATCCAATTGCTCATTGATACGAATAAAAACTGCATTGTGTTGACAAGAGCATTTTCTCACTCTGCCTTTACTGTTATTTAATTCCTTTTGTTCCTGTTGTTTGATCTATACAGTGATGTGAACCATTAGTCTTTTTTTTCTCTATCTTATTTAAATTTCATTCATAATCTTCAAAACATAAGTAGTAGAGTCATTCCAATATCTTGAGACTCTGAACAATTTTTTATGTCTATTTTCAGATTAAAAAAGGTTTCAACCATAGAGTGGTATTTTCTTTCTTTCTTTCTTTCTTTCTTTCTTTCTTTCTTTCTTTCTTTCTTTCTTTCTTTCTTTCTTTCTAACAGCTCTAGTTCTCAAATAAAATAATGGTAGCTGCCTATTAGCCAATCGTCTACTAGACAAAAACCCTGACTTAACAATAGAATGTCTCAGTGTTAATCACCCAGTTGCATACTCTAAGGGATATTTTTCTTGCTCCTGGAAACTAGTATCTTGGCTATACCCTAAAATATACTCAGAGGCAATTAGTGAGCTGAACCTGATTCCCGAGAGCCCTCATCGGTCACCTCAAAAAGTGTGGAAGCTCCGTGGAGCTGCTAAACATGGAGACACTAGCTGTAAACTTGGATTTAAATTTTCTCCAAGCTGAGCATCTGACCGTCTGACCGCCTGACCATCATTGTAGTCAATGCACCCGACTCAATTTCATAACATATAAGGCGATTTAGCACCTCCTTAGGACCCTAGTTAATGTATGCGACCCATCAGATGAAAGAGACCTATACAAGCATGACACCAAGTTACTATAGTACTAAGTCTCTATAATGTGTTATAAAAATACGAACACAAAAAAAATACGTAGCGAAAACCTTGGTTTATGGATAACTACATACATGAATTGCATTATTGATGTCCACCGTATTTTATTTACAACTCTTTAACATTTTTAAAATAATTTTTATACCATTCTTAAAAATAGGAAATACAATGAAGAGAGTGACATGCAGGGTAATTTTTTGCTCGATCTCAGTGGCGTTGCTTATGTAAAGGTGAGAAGCAGAGGTCGCAGAGTCAGTGATCCTTCTAAATTATGTAATTCTTACCTGTTTACAAGATGTCGGACAAAATTCAATATGTTACAGTCTTATAAAATGCCGGTTTAGAATGAATCTAATGCGAGTCTGCATTTAAAATGTTCTTATTATTTATAGTATGCTAGTATCACTTTAACACGGAGGGTAATGTAATCATAGTTATATAGTTCAGCTGTTTCCACGTTTGGTTCCAGGGCATCGTCTCAGTTTTCTGAAACAATGCCGATGCGATAATGTAACAATCTAGCCGAGGAACAGAAAATAGAAAATGGTCTTCTTTCCAAGATCTGGAGGCAGCGCGGTGAATAATTCACATTCGTTCCTTGCTTTTTCCCCGGAATACAGCGAGATGTCTTGGCTCTGGACATTAACATGTTTCTTCCTGTAACTTGCTAGTGGCTGAGGTGCTGACAGGTTGTATTTTTCAGGAAGGCACAAAAAAGGCACATTGAAAAGCCATTATGTTACAGCTATTGCTTTGCTGTCAGTTGGAAGTAACCTCCGACGATCGCTGCGCTATACAGATAGATAAGCCTGCGATACGAAGCTGACTTTGCACCTATCTGTTAAAAATGCGGAAAAAGAAAAGCTGCCATTGCCTATAGTCAAGAGATTTCATATAAACAAAAACCGTCCGACTTACTGTAATGGAAAGGTTTGAGCCAAAATGTTTTCACTTCTTGTTTGCACATAAGGGCATAAAGGGACAATCCAGCCATCAAATCCACTTTAATGCATATGATAGCTGCATGGATCCTTTACATTTTCACCGTGTGCCCCCTGTGAATGCAGGCAGCAGGCTTCAAGCAGCCAATCAGTGGCAAGAATTGTTGGACCATGATGGATGGCAGCTGCAGAAGCAGGGCTGCTGCTTTCTAGCTCAGTTAAGTATTTTTATTTTTCATTTTCCTTTTCAAGAATACATATTAAAGTTCTTTTAGTAATTGTCAATCGTCAGTGAAAGACATTTGAGGCACAGAAGAAGATGCTTGTCTCAGTGTTTCCATTGTACGTCTTCAGCTGTTATGAATTACAAGACGAGAAGCTCCAGCCTCATCGCTTGGCGTTCAGAGGGAAACTAATTTGGTTCTCATTTGGCTTGTGTATTCATAGCATTGGTTCTGTCAACTACACAAATCACAAAGCAAAATTATAACGCAAAAAAACCCATGAATAACTAGTACAGGTGAAACTTACTAATAGAGCAATATTTTTTTTCGTGCCGCGTCGATCATACTGTGTTCCTTTCAGAAGGAACTCACAACAAACTCCGGAACAAATTGCATAATGCAAAAAGCTTTTTATGTGATGCCAAAGCAGCAAAACCCAATCTTACATGGATTAGTTTCTCTCAGCTGCAATAACAGCCAACTGTAAAGCAACATTCCAAGAACACCATCCAAAACAGCGACCGGCGACCGGCTATCGAAGGACTCTCTTAGCTGTGATTGATAGGGAAGGAAGCTATAAATAGGAGTGACAGTGTTTTTAAGTGTATATCACAATGAAAGGGATGAATTTAATATATGTGTGTAGGCAAGGCCGGATTAACCAAGGGGCACATGGAGCAATTGCTCCTGGGCCCCAGAGCGTTAGATGGCCCTAGGTCCCCATCTTGTAGTAGATTTAGTTGATGTATAGCAGCCTGAGCTGCTCCATTGTTGTCATAACCTGCGCCGCCTGGTTGCTGATTAACCGAGTGAGGATTCGGCTCCTCTCTCCCAGTGTCCATCTGCACCCAGACAGGAAGAGTGGCAGGGCTTAGGGTCACAGATTGTGCTCTGATTGGCTATTTACCCCCTTAATTAGTTTCCCTCCATGTTAGAGTTCAGAGGAGGGCTTATAATGGAGAAAGAGGCAGACTAGATGGGCCGGATGGTTCTTATGTTATGTCAGATTCTACTGTACGTTCTACATGGGTTTGTTTGTTCAGTTACAGGCTGCACAGGATCTTTTACCCTACTGGTTGGGGGATTGTTAATACAATATTAATATGAACAGGATGTGACATGATGAAAAATGTAGAGGTCATATCTGGGAACTTTCTGGCTCCAACTACCCAGAGCCTCCACTTGCATGAGGCGAGTAGGTGGTCCCACTCATGTCAGTGAGCGATCCTTCTGGCGTTGTGGGATACACGCTATTTTCCCTAAGTGACCTGGAGAAGCAACCACAGGGGTACGCAACAACATTGCTCATGGCGGACATTTACTTGGGTCTGTAATGATGTGCTGGGGACCTCACAAACCTTGCCATGGACACTGAAAGCTGCTTTAGCCCCAAGTATGGTAGAAAAATAATGTTTTATTTTATTTTGTATTAATTTTATTTGTGGAAAAATAGTTGGGTACAAGAAACGAGGGACCCAAGTTCCAACCAAATTTCAACCAAATGGCAAAACGGACTTTTGACTGGTTTTGTGCCCTTCTACCTCGATAAAATGTTACGTTTCCCACCTTATATGATAAAAAAGCACATATTCCCAATTATATAATTTACCAGGGAATCAGGCCATGGAAATACAAAGTTTAAAACCAAGGACATCAGATAACTGATGTGATAATGCATTTAACAACTGGCGGAAAATAACATCTCAATTCAAACTTATATGAGGGGGGAAAAAGCGAAACCTCTGGACAACTTCCATCCTTTCTGTAAGATGAATACGTTAAGAAAAAATAGATTTAATATTGTAAGTAAATTTGTGGAGCTAAATCATATACTCTGTGCGGTAAAATTCAACAAAGAAAATTGTAGGGTACGTATTGTGAGGCTGAAGATAAAAACCACGTAGTGGATATCGAAGTTACTGTCTGGAAAAAGAAAATTGTACAGTGAATTGGTAATACGGTAGAAATATGCTTTCCTTGCTCTTTACATACTGTCATTGTTATAATTTAAAGATGCACAGTATAAAGAATAATAGCAAGGATTCAAATGCCTGGAATTACAATAATGAGGAGTTGGCCTTAGCTTGTCTAGACAGCAAAGTATAATTCAGGATCTAGGTATCTATTCGAATCCGGTTAGGAAAATCAGTGTAGATTTTTTTGCAGCTATTATCGGAATGTTGTTTTTTTGGTTGTTCTTCTTGGGCGTGTTATAAAAATTACATTACAAATTCTTAAACTCCTTCACTGCCTGCTGAATGTGTTGTAGCCATTGTGGGGTTTAAAGGGTTAAAAGACTGACACATACACAGGTAAACCCTTTGCATTTAAATGTTATTTTTTGTTAATAATGCTTGGTATATAAAAGTGAAGAAAAGTAGGAAAATTGGCAGAACAGATGGGCCAACTGGTTTACTTTACTGAAAAGGTTGTGGGTAAGTGTAGCAGCCACCCAGACCAAGCAATAGAGCTTAATACAGAGAGAAATACACAGATGTTGTGAAGTTGTTATAACAACGCAGCAGTCACCATGGAAATGTTCTTCTCGTTATCCATATATCCCTGTGCAGGGCCAGGCCCAAGACATAATGCCACCTGGGGCGAAGTTTAAAATGTCGCCACCCTCCCTGCTGACGCCAGGGGTTATTATCTACCCTTCCTCTCCCTCCCTCCCTATTATCTACCCTACCCCCCCCCTTGTACTTACCTTTCAGCAGTCCTGCGGAGAGTCTCCCTGCTCTGCAGTGGTGCGCGCTGCTTTACTGCTGAGCGCCGGAAATTTCCGGCGCTCAGCATTACAAGCCGGCACCGAGACCGAGCTAGAGGGCTGGCAGAGGAGAGAGAGAGGCGCCGAGCGGGTGCTGAAAACTTGGTAAGCGAAAACCACTTGGCGCTCTCTCTCTCCTCCGCTTTAAAAAAAAAAAAAAAAGTGCCGCCTGGGGCAATTGCCCCACTCTGCTGCATGGTAGGACCGGCCCTGTCCCTGTGTCCGTGGCATATAAGTGCCTTGGCCGACTAGGGCCCGCTGGAAGATTAGCTTCCCAGATGGGAAGACTGATCGACTGGACCAGTTACACTATGGAGGCCCTTTCCTTGCCAGGCCAACTTCTCCAACAACATTAAGCTGCTCTTTGTGGCTTTCTGAGCTGGAGCATTGGGATATGATGTAATAAACCTCTCAGCAGGGAGGACGGAGGTCATAGAGGTATGTCCTGTGAGACTGCTAGGGGTAGCTGACCTGGGTCTCTACTCGTTGCAATTATTTTCCATTGCCTTCGTATCGCGGACAAGGGGATGTACAGCCTTCTGTATTTGGATGCTTATATTACTTAGTAAATTATGTTTTGTTGTACTCAAAAACAAAAAAAAATCACTTTTTGACTTTCAAAAAATGCCTGCTGGTTATGGCTGTACATTTTGTAATAACTATAATTTGCTGCCAAAAACTGATATTTGTCGCACCAGAACAATTACTTATTGCCAGAAAAACTATGCCTATAGGCATTAGGCATCTACGAGATATCTTTGGGAATAGAGATAATAATGCATGCAGGCTCTAGATGTATTAAATCTATTGATCTTGCTTTGGGCTGAAATCTGTTTACATAAATACAACAAAAATTACATTATTTTCCACCTAGATTCCCTTTTTGAAGATATCACCGCGTCTGCATTGGTCTTATTAGAGGAACTTTCTAAAATATGGGGAAGTGTTTGTGTCATTTCAATTTGGTGGGAAATTCCTGTTTAAAATGAGAATATTAGGAAGACAAAAGAAAGTCTGGGGTAGATACCAAAAATGTGTGAACCCAGCATATACAATGTTTAAGCCAAGTTCCCCCACGAAAAATAAATTCGCCTTTTCCAGTTTTCCATTTTGAACCAGGCTCCTTCAGCTTTGTTGACCGCAAAAGTCTACAATTTGACTGGTTTACACTTAAAGCTTTGATTTCACCAGACGGCAGGCAAGACTGTATTATGTATATTCAAACTTTCCACTGAACTAAATGGACTTTTTATTGGCTCCCACAAATAAAAGGCAGGTAGGGTGATGCCAACATAAAGCAAAAGAACAGAGGTATGGAAGCTTCACAACTGGTGTTTGAAGTGGGATTATGGAGATGCTGTAAAAATCCGGATTTCCTGTTCTCATTGTCTGTCAATTTGTGGTTAAAACAAAATCAATCAATTATACAGGGGCATCTCTCTCAATCAGTCGCTTCATCAATTTCTATTATTCGACCCTTTTTTTGGCATCACTGGAGAAAATTAGCAACATGTCTATCAGTTGCATCAGCTTGAGAGATGCTACACTAATGTTCCTAATTAATCTAAGTTCCAGAAAACAGTTCTGTTGGCTTTACCAGCTGTATAGAACATTATTGTGCTTTTCAGTATCTGCTGCAACCACCGCGGCACAGGCTGCGGAGATGACATCCGAGGCACATATGCCGTACACATCCTAAAGCATTTCCCCGGTGTTCCAAGCAGGACCAGTTCAGCAACCTTGAATGAGAGGACATAAGTCCTACATTAGGATAATTCCATTGAATTTGAGACTGTTGGGAGCTATGTGTCACGCCTTCCACATATTCCTACCATGTTTCCGCTACATTTTCACAGCCTGTCTGCTTGTTCTACTATATAGACTGTACAACCTGGTAATTCTTTTCCTTGAAATGATATGATCTTTCGGTGCCCTTCGTTTACGAAGCAGCAAACCTTCACTTCTACATATAAAAAGCTTATTACTTTTATTTATGGTTTGTTTTTACTGCAGTGCCGAAAGGTGAAGGATTAATTTTCTGTGGTATATTGGATCCACAATATTAAAATGAAGTTTGCTTTCCTCCCCTTTTAACTGTGATGATCTGAAACCTGCTTACCTATCACTCAGTTTTTATTGTTTTGATAGAATAATATAATACATAATCTAGTTTTAATACATTATTTTTGTGCATAATTTACAGCTGATAAAGATCATACTTAGAGTGCCTCAAGACTTTGATGTTTATGTATGAAGGTTTATAATGCGGAACAAACCACAATCCAAGATTCGTTGAATTAATATTTGCCGAACTATAGATTTACCCCATTTTATACTGTGTGCGACCTCCACAGCTTCTGCACCCTTCGTAATTCCTTTACTTGGGAGTGTATGAGTTATATAGGTTTATATTTGTGTTGACCAGGGGTCCATGGGGTACCGTATGGACCCGATTTCTATTAAAAAAAAACATTTCATAAATAAAATAGATCTTAAGTGCCACCTCCTGCTTGCCTAGGAATTAGAGGAGAAGACCTCCTCTGTCATAGACCTCTGTCAACAAACATCACCACCATGTTGAGCCCCACTGATGAAGCAAAGGGCAGAGACCTCATACTCCATCGTGCAAGATCAGTCAATCTGGGGAGATGCATAGACACTCAAGGTTTGTCTCCCGCACCTAGACAGTTGTCTTGGCCAACTAATCAGGCTCTCGACTGCCCAGGCATTGGTATAGCTTTCTTCCTTTAAACTCTATAATGGCGATTTATTCTTGGTCATCAGTCTGCCCCCACCCGTCATTCCAATGCCTATCCCTAGCAATCTGGTTACCGATACATACATAAGCATTTCAGTAGCCCCATGATGTATTTTGTATTAATACTGATATTCTGCAAGGGAAGGAAGATCCTCGGAACAGGTGAGAATATTATTTATGGAAAGCATCTGCCATTAGCTCAGCATTATAAAGCAAAGCTAATTGGAACCATGTAAAATGAAAATCAAAGCAAACTTTTAAAACAAAAAGCTTACTAGGATATGCAGTTTTGATGTGCTTTCGCTTTGATTCCCTTTGCGTCTGCATTCAGATACCACAAGCACTTGGCAGCAGTCGTTATAAGACCTGTCAGAATGCTTTGAAGCACCATGTCACAATGCATTCGGAATCAGCTGCTTATCGTCCACAGAGACCCGAGCTCACAACAAAACCTTTGCCCACAGTAAGGCTGAGCAAGATAGAAGTCTTTATTTATTTATTTATTGCAAAAGTTTGAATTATCTGTACATAAAAAAAATGTTAAATAACACACGCTGATGGTTTTAGGGAAAACTAATTACGTAATGTTTTTAATACATTTTATATGGGTATGAGCCTGTTGTGTCTAATAATATTGTGGGCCCCTCACTTTTAGGGGTAACATTGGAAACCATTGACTTTTGACCAGCATCAGTCTCAACTGGCCCATAATATCACTGGGTCCCCATTTCTTTACATCCGTTGAATAAGCACTGGACTCAATTTTGTTAATTTCTACAAATGTCCAGAAAAAAGGAAGGGAGGAGGTCCCAATGAAACAAACAAAAATGAAGCTGAAAGTTAGTTTTCCTCACTCTCTGTCACACTCTCTCGCCATATGTCCCTATCTTCTCCGTCTCATTTTCCACAGTTCCACTTCTTGTTCTCTGCTTCTTCTCCTTCTTCATGTTCACGGCTTTATTCTTCTTTCTTTTCCGGTGATCCGCTGTGTTACCCTGACCTCCTGAAGCACGTCCGCATCAGGGTAGAAGTTATCTCCGTGGGGCGCGCCACGGCTCCCCCCAGTAGGCCAGGGTAATGCAGCAGATCACCGGAAAAGAAAGCAGATGATGAAGTAGCGGAGAACTGGGAGCTGTGGAGAGAGAAGGGAGAGAGAGAGAGAGAGAATGACAGGGAGTGAGTGACAACAACTTTAGTTTCAAAATAAAAAAAAGGCCCTCCAATTGCATCATAACGGGGGGGAAAATATTCTGAATCCTTCTTGGTCAATACCTTTGGTTAATGCACATGGATGTGACCAGCCTGGGAATACTTAATGACGAACAAATCCAAAGCTCAAATGGACAGTATGTGCATTGCACATTTATCTGCCAGGACAGTTGGGGCATACGCATGGATGTAGGGACTTGAGTAATATATATTTCTAGAGTAATCTGAATATTTTATGTAAGAGCTGTTAAATATGTAGTGCTCTCCCTAGACATCCTAAATGCTTTTGACAAAACCGAAAGACTGACCACATTCTGAACTGGCCACTTTTGTTTTAGGGTTGTATCGCGTTTTGTGCGACAATACTTTTTAGTGACTCTTATGGATAACTATATAAAAATATAAAGCAAGAATAGTAGATTTTTATTTACATCATTTATAAACACAGTTTCTACCTTTTTATACCCATTATTGAGGTTTTAATGTTGTAGAACACTGTGGTGAACAAACACACACCCAGCATGCGTTCTGAGCTCCTAGAAAAGGCGATATCTAAATAGGAATGAGAGAGACAGAAGGACGTCGGTCCCAAAGATAGGCATTTCTTCCTAAAGGGGAACTTGGGATGTCTTTTGTTTTAAACGTGTGAGGCAGAATAAACAAATCTATATAACATTTAGAAGCCAACCAGAGGTTTTAGAAGCCAGCTTGATTTTCTGTGGGAGAGAGACGGATATGTATCAAGAATTTATGCTCCAACGTTAAGTAATATATAAGTAAATATATATTTACTGTAAAACCTCACAAATGATATGCATGCATAATGTACAGTTTGTAAACCTCCAATATATTCAAGTTGAAGACTTTGAAACATGCTTGGGAAGCCGAGATATATGGCTGGTTATTTCATTTGATAAAACACGCAGGTCCCTTGGGCGCCCCTGAGTTAGCTTTTCCTGAAAGTTAAAATTTAAATAAGGCTTAAACAAACTTCCCATGCGTGATGAATTTAAATAGATCTTGAGCAGATCTCCTCTACAGAGAACAAAATAGCGTTGATTTTTTTTTTAGCTCCGCTAAATCTTGTAAAGAAAGAACTACAGGGATACGAGGTATGTTTGTAGCCTCAGAATAGCGTTACTTCAGATGCGTAAAAAATGTAAAATCTGCTGAGCTTGTTAAACCAATTCTATCCCCTATCTCCATTTTGTTGGTACATACTTTCCCTGTACCCAATTGTAACAGCGCTACGGAATCTGCTGACGCTATATAACTGTAATGTAAAAAAAATACTTCTTCAAAATCCTTTTCTCTGTTACATACATACCTATCAATAGGTCAAAAAGTCACATCAAAATATTTTTAAGCCATAACCACATCTCTAACCACAGCCCATGAGACAATATGTCATTCTTTGGAAGTTTATTTCAGTGTTATTCACATCACAAAGGCTTATCCTGTCGTACAACGGATGACGCCCTGGCTCTGAAGGAACAAGTATTACTCTTGCAAAATATGTACTGAAGCTAAAAAAAATAGTTTGAGGTTAAAAGAAACAGCAGATGTTGCATTGAACGTAAATTCTTGCTCGCTCTGATGTCGCCTTATTTGCTTATTTTAACTGAAGCATTCTGTAATCCATTGTTGCCACAGTAGGGTCCGTCCAACACGGGTGTTGGGTACTATACAGCTCTCTATATAACGTCAGACAGGACCTTCATTCACTCTAATTTGTAACAAGTGAGCGAACAATAAAAATAGAAAACTGACTTTATCGTTTATAAAATATACAATAAATACATCTACAAATGTTTCATATAGAAAAAAGTATTAAAATCAAAGTTTCACAAAATATAAACACAAGCAAAGAAATCAAACTGGTTATAAGAAATAGCCTGCTGACAGTTTTCAGATTTATATTATCAAAACATGTTGGTTTCACGAGACATATAAGATATTAGGAAGACGCCTCAGGTTCACGAAAGAGCATATTCTTACAAATAATATATAAATGTTTCAATGCGCTGGGAAGCAGGTAGGCCGATTCCGGAGACAGACAAGTGAGTGTGAATGTATCACTGTGAGGACCTCATACTCGATTAACAATTTATTTCATTCTGCGTGAAACAAGGGTTGACTGGATCATGGGCTGTTTCGTTTCGTTTAGAAGGCTGTATATAAGAGCTTTGTTGATTTTTAATTTTCCTCTATTGATTTTCAGCATCCAGAGAGCACTTGGGTCCGCAATGGCTCCCTGTGATAGTCTTTGCTTGCAAATTGAAGTCAGCGATAAGTGGTTTCCAGAATACTATCTCCCTCTCAGGCCTTCTTCTTAGAACCTGAAGCACTTTGTCCAATAAAAGTTATCAACATCGACTAAAGATGCCAAATAACCGTGGAACAGAATATTTAAAAGAACGGGGATTTACTGGGCTAGATTCATTTACTAAGATAAAATGTAAGCCTGATTATTTTCAAAGAAAATATACTCGATAAATTTATATATTTTAAAGAAGAAAAAAATGGCGCACTGGTGTGATTTTAATAGTTGATGAAAATCTGCTGATTTATTCTACAGAATAGCTGCCAACAACATTTATTCAAACATTTTATAGACCTCGCAGCTTCAATTTCCTGACCTTCCTCGCTTTTTAAATAGTCTTGTGAAATAGTGACATTTAGCCATGAAGACATTTCCTTCCCGTTGTAACTTAGTTCACAAACTTCATAAAGGTTTAAATTGACTGTGTTTAGACTGGAAGAAAGGAGATTTAGTCTAAGGCAGAGGAAAGGGGGTTTTTACAGTAAGGACAGTAAGGATGTGGAATGAGGATGTGTACAGACGTTTAAACTGCAACTGGATGGATACTTGGAAAAACATAATATTCAGGGATATGCATGCACAATGCATTTTAACCCCCCCAACTTACCAGGGCAGACTCCCGGGTGTCTTGCAGGGCCGGCGGAAGACATCTACGCAATACGCGTATTCAACTTCCGGTGCCGGCACTTCCGCTGAGTGCCGGCACTGGGAGTTGTATACACGATGTGCATACATGTCCCCCTCCGGCCCCGTAAGACACCCGGGAGTCTGCTCTGGTAAGTCGGGGAGGGGGGGGAGGACAGAGTGGCAGCATATCTCGGGGGGGGAAAGGACAGAGTGGCAGCATATCTCGGGGGGGGACAGGGTGACAGCATATCTCGGGGGGGAGAGGACAGAGTGGCAGCATATCTCGGGGGGGGAAAGGACAGAGTGGCAGCATATCTCGGGGGGGAGAGGACAGAGTGGCAGCATATCTCGGGGGGGGAGGAAAGAGTGGCAGCATGTTTATTGGTGCTTTTTTAAAGAAAAAAATGTTTTCTTTAAAAAAGCACCAAACTTTTAGGGTGCGGCCTATATACGGGGGCGGCCTATATCCGAGCCAGTACGGTATGTCTTTTTTCAGCCTATATAACTATGTAACTATAAAGGATTTTTTTGAAGGACTCAAGGCAGGGGGAAAGCCAATCCTTTGACCTGGAATCCCTAGAGCATTACCCCGAGACTCCATGTCAAACCAGGCACGATCCCAAGAATGAATATGGTGGTAACCATGTGTGTGTATTGTGGTACGGTCTAGCTCACTGCGGCGTGCATACACACACGCTTCCAATACACACTGGCATGGAATCAAAAACAACCCACAGAACATCACATAAATGATCAGCAAAAAGATATTAACCCCTGAATGTGCATCACATCAACAGGGGTGACAGTACGTCATAGCTATCTATAGTAGGCATCTGGTACTTTCTCCATCCTCAAGCTGCTTGTATAGCTAATTATAGCATTGTATCTGTTCCGTTAAAAATAAAAACACAGACGCATGAAAAAGCGCACAACATCCTTCTGCAGCAACAAACCCTCGTTTAAAATAACTCACTAATTAAGACAAAACATAAAACGTATTTTTTTTATCCCTTTTTTATCTCAGCCTGCTGCAGTATGTTGAATTAGGACAGATCTGGTATTTGTGGAAGCATTCTAATATTATAAATTATGCTTTTTTAGCTGCTTTACAAAAAAAATGGTGTTTAAGTATGGAAACAATTGTTAGTTATGTTTTTATGTTGCAAACAATCTGTTGTGTTTTTATTTTGAGAAAGTAGTTCAGTATGGAATGGATTTCCACTTGAAAATAGGGTGCAAAATGATAAGAAAATTGTAGAACAGACCATGTTTCACACTGATATAGTATGCCAAGAACACAAATTTATAGTGCATACGCAAACATTTTCTAATTTTCAAATTAAGGCCATGTCCAATTTGATCCTTAAATAATCCTAATTTATTGGGGTTATGTATAAAATGTCATTCAGGTACAACATTGGCAAAATCGGGTCATCACAATAGACCAAATAACCAAAGGAATGGTTCAATCCGCACGGATATTATATTGCGTTTTCACATTTACCAATTCATATCTATAAAAGCGTCGGAAAGAGCAAGCAGGGTGCTGGGTTATATAGATAGAGGCATTAGTAGCCGTAGGTGGTTCCCCATCCCCGGAAAGATATTAAAATTCTAGAGAGGGTTCAGAGGAGGGGAGACTAAAATGGTGAATGGTTTGCGGCATAAAAATTATGGGGAAACACTAAGGCATCTCAATATGTATATCTAGGAAGAAAGAAGAAGGAGGGATGAGATGTAATAGAAACCATTTAATATGTAATATTATTAGGGATTTAACAAGGTACAGGAGGGAACTCTACTTCCGAGGAGTATTAATGTTAAAATACCTCCTATAGGATTATAGGTCATAATCTAAAACTAGAGGGTTAGAGGCTTAAATACAATGTAAGAAAGATTTACATTACTGAGATGGTGGAGGATAAATGGAGCAGCCTCCATGCAGAAGTGGCAAAGATTAATACATTGAGATCATTTAACCATATGGCTATCCTTAATCTAAGATAAAACCAAAGACAGATTAAGGTTTGGGTTTTTAAAGCAGGAAAAAATGGACAGACTAGATGGGCCAACTGGCTCTTACGTCCTGTCTCCGGCAATGAAACCGTCCACGTATTATTCTAGTCCGTAGAGGTTATAACTTGAAATGTGTAAAGCCCATCAGGGTTTAAAACTTCCCAGCATAGCCTAAAACATGATAAAGTTTCTCTAGCTAGCTATTCAACACTATTTAACCATCGCTGCCTCTGACAAAGCGGATGTGTAGCCTGCCGAGGTTGTTGTGAATGGCTCTGCAATGCTATTTAATCTTTCACTTCCTCAGACATCGGGTAATACATTTGTTTCCAAATAAAAGATAAGTCCTACACTTTACAATGAATACGTTTGTAAGCTCACTGTTTTGGGACGATATGTCTGTTTCACGTAGCGGTATAATAGCTCTTATTGTAAACAGCCATATTTACATAATTATACACTGCGCCCAATTAAAGAAGAGGTTTTAAAGAAAAACTCCAACAAAACGTTCTTTTGCCATGGGAACCAATTAGCATTCATGTCAGTTGAGGTTGAACAAGGCTTCCCACATCTTTGACTTCACCTCAGGAGAGAGGTCTCCAACAACCCATCCAACTTGTTTATAGATCAACATATTGGGATGAAAACCGCAAAATGGATAACTGACAGCCTGGCCAAGTGACAAATATATAAATACACAGTGCCACAATAGTAGCCATCTTGGGTCACCTTGTTTACAACAGCAGAGCATTCATGTCTTTCTCTTCTGGATTCACGGTGCCGTTTCCTACACAAGACACAGATTCTTGTGTGGCTTAAAACAGCGGGAGGGTGGCCAGCAAACAGTGAGAACGCATTCTTTATCTGTCACTGCGAGCACTGAGCAATTAGGAACTTCCGCTCATAAAGAAACAAAAGAAAAGTAGAGAAGAAAAAGTGTCTATGAGTCCTCATTGTCATGCGATTCTGATTACACAATTCTGCATAATTACATTAAAACATTCGTTGAAATGTCTGAAGAATTCTAGCGTTAATTGTTTAGGAAGAAAATAGAATAACAAACATAAGGGACAGCTGGAGAACAATTAATTGATATAGATGCCACCAATAGACGCTTACGCCTATGGAAGAAACTCGAATAGCCATGTTGTTTAAACTAGGAAATATTTCATTTAAATAATGTTTTTTATATTAAAAACTATATATTTTAAAATACTCCTTTTTTGTTGTCTCTTCTTTCTAAGGGTTTCTTGACACTCTTGTCTCCATTCACTAGTAAACCATTCTAAAGGGAATTAAGATTTACACCAGACTTGGATTTTCTTGTAACCTCCGAGTTCTAATTTTTTGGTTACTGGACTATTTCACTTTGTCTCTGAAAACTACTTTCTGAGGGTCTAAATGTATATGATGAGAACCTACGAGTAACATTCTTGAGGTCTTTGGTTTTGCCTGATCAGATTGTTAGGGTATCTGGAATAGATCTAGGATACATTTTCAGATCTCTCCTTCATTCATACAGAGACACGGATTTGACAAGATATGATATCTAATCCTGATGTGCAAAGGATCATCTAGGGTACATCTCTAGGTCAGATTTATGACGATTCTTAACGTAAGCACAACGCTGCTCCTGCTTGTGTCCCAGTGGTATTGTAGGTCGCCCTCTAAATGTACGTGTCTCTTATTAGATCACAGGTTGTTTTGTCTGGACTTTCAAATTAAATAATGTCTTAAAATATTTATTACAATGTGTCGAAGGGGGCAGTCTGAGTGCCTCTTTTTTGTCGCTGTTGGTTTCACTCTGTATGTAAATGTCCTATTTCAATGCATCCCATCACTGTAGCCATTATCTACTGAGCCTAGAAACACACATGGGTCCAAATGTATACATTTAGAGCAGAATGCAAAGGTGGAGCAGTCACTGTGGAAGCCAAAGGCCAAAGTGCTCTTTATTTTTAAGGCAAAAACAAGTATGTTGCATATTAATAACGATTGGGTTGGCAGTGACTGTGACAGAGTATCTGGTGGTATCCCTGATTTCCCAGAGTCTATCTATTTTTAAGATAATTCTATTATAAATCTTGTGGGATCTCGTAAGGAGGAGGACTGCAAACCCAAATGACTTCCCAGATTCCAGATGGTGCGGCCCTCCCAGGTCCTCAGAAATAAATGTGGGAGGCATAGGGCAACGTAAGCAATTCAATTATTCAAACACGCACCAGATGCTGTACTGATACGGCCATTAACACCAATAGCAGGAAATGTGAAATGCGGTATTCGAGCACCTGTGACCCGCAGTCGTACGTTCCAGACAGAAGAGGAAATAGCGAATGACTCAAGGAGCTATCAGGACACAATTAAATTACCCCTGAACTAACACCAAATTAAACTATAACCTTTATCCGTATGTTCTAAAGATAACGTGGCAAAACAAGAACATTCAGGTGTATGGATTTTGAAATATACTTCCCAATTACTTGTTAAGAGGGATTAAGAGGGCCTAACATTCAGAATGTGAACGCAAGAGGTGCTGCGTCATTCATTTACGAACTCCGGGGCTATAAACTTCCCTTATAGTTGTAGAGTACCGCTCCTAATATAAAACATACAAATAGGGAGCTGGAATCGATTACCCAAGGTGATATTACTATTGGATATTTACAAGTTGGAAGAATGATGTATAAAGATAGCAAAGAGATTAAATGTTACAATCTACTACTTCTTGGTAAAAATGTGCCATAAATTCCAAAATGAATTCCCCCAATTCAGTACGTTTTGTGGTCACTATGCACAAGTTAGTAAATTGGACGTGACAGAAGGACAAGGATTTCTAAATATGTATTTTCTGAAATCACAAGTAAGGAGTCCCAGACATATATTTGGAGCTAATTGGTTAAACAAAAGTATTTCCATGTAGAATGTTTGTGCAGTCTGGCTGCATCCATTCAGCAGAAGGGGCATCAAGCATCTAACGGCAGGAATCGGCAGGAGTGCAAACCAGAGCACAGTTGGCTTAAGCATCTTCTTACCTTTAGTACCCATGAACCTTCAGCCCCTAAGTAAGCCCTCCACAGGCCTGATCTCAGGAGGGGCACTCACACTTAACACACAAGGACTCACACACCAACGTACACACTAACATATACCCACCGACACGTTTGCTAAAACACCCACATTCAGAAGCTCACACTAACATACACTTACACTAAAACACCCTGACATGCACACTTACACACACACACACTCATGCTAACACACCCAAGTACATGCACTAACACATCCAGACACAAACAAACCATATAAACCCAGACACATGCAGTAACACACCCAGGCATTAACTCTAACACACACCCAGACACTCACACTAAACACAAGCACATACAGATGCTCACACAAAAATATACCTACAATAAAATACCCAGACACGTGCACTAACACACACACACACAAAGACCCATGCTACCACACGTACCCAGGTACTTACACTAACACATCCAGACACACTAACACATATACCCAGACACATGCAGTAGCACACCCAGGCATTAATGCTAACACCTCCCCCCCAGACATTCACACTAACACACACACAGACACTCACACTAACACATCCAGGGTAGGCTGTCACTAACACATATACCCAGACACATGCAGTAACACAACCCCCCTCAGACACTTACACTAAACACACATGGACAAAGACACTAACATGCAGAGACACTTACACCCACCTAGACACTCACACATCCAAACACTCACTAACATACATAACCAGACACAAGCAGTAATACACCCAGACACTCACACTAATATAACCAGACGCACACGCACACTCATGTGTGTCCTTGTGTAGTGTGTTCTGTTCCAATGCGTGGCGTGTATAACACGCTGTCTCCATCTCTTTGCAGTAATGACACGCTCATGGATTTCCCACAAACTATGGATAAATCAATCCAAAAACCCACAGGGTTCAACTGCCCTAACATTATCAAAACTCATTAGTAATATGCTTTCAGTTTTAACCTGATTTTGCATGGCCATTATAGTTGAACTGTACATGGAATCATTTTTGGTTGAGCACTTAGAGCAGGAAATTGAGAGCTCTATCCTCATAGCTATTCGAGGATTCAGTGACCTGTGAGGGAACTTTAATTGCACAGAAAGTAAATGTCTCTGGAGTGAATGTGTAATAAATCTCCTTTAGAATTCATGGTTGGACTCTTGAAATAATACGCTTTACCGCTCTTGCAGAGTGTAGCAATGAAAGGCCGGGACTGATAGATGTAGTCTCTGCTCATAATACAAATGTAGACCGTCACTAATGTTGAAAAGCACGCAGTACATGCCAAATAACGACTACTGAATATGTTACGAGTTATTTACACTTTATATATTTCTTTTATCACATACTTCTACAGCATCCATCACATATACATGCACGTGTGCTGGATTCATAAACGTATGTATATCTGATGTATGTATGTATATGTGAATATGTGTATGTTTATATGTATACTGTATGTATATATATATATATATATATATATATATATATATATATAATGTTTTTATGTGAAATTTAAAATGATTGACAGTTTTCATACTTGATTCCTAAAAAGGAGTGGGTAATATTACTTTAAATTAAGTGACAAAATGAAATATAACAATAAGTTGCTATAAGGTAACAATTGATGCTATTGTTGAAGTTCATTTAGAAAGTCATGCACTTTGAGTTGGCAAGACAACTCACATTTTATTAAAATAGATATAATTGTAATAGCACGAATAAAGGAACTCTATCATAAAATATTTTGCTATTCAGCTTCGGGCATATGCAGTACAATATTTTTCAGATCATTAATAGATGCCAAATTTCCTAATCCTGCATATTCTAGAATGCTGTTTTCAGCGTTCATACAAAGTGCCGCTGTCCAAATCTCTTTATCTCTTTTTATCAAATGGTTGTTTGGAGTTGTTTGGAGCTTGTTTGATTGTATAGCTGCGCACAATATTAAGCATAAACAGAATTAACTATATAGTGAAACTTGGTATAAACAAGTCCCATATATATATATATATATATATATATATATATATATACAAAACCAAAACAAGTTTTGCCTTTATTATTATAAATAAATCTAAATAATAAAAAAATATTATTTATAAATAAATAATTAATATTGATAAAAGCCTAGACCCAAGCCTAGATATTTGCAGGTATGATGACACTAGAACAGGTGTAGCAATTTCACCAGATAGAATGTACCGGAAGGCAGCCCAAATTATTGCTTTGGTAACATATTATTACAGAAAGAGTGGCAGACACCTCGAATCAAGCCGAGACTGAGCATTTGTGCACCGGAAATGCCTGGTGAGCAAAAAAACATAACCTACGGCCGCACATTTCCCGCTGTCAGCTGCACTTATGTCATCAGGCGGCCGCTGGCCTTAAAGTGCCGACGCCGCTGCTTGCTCACCAGTCCGGCTCTGCCTTGAATAGTCTTCCAGGTGCAGTAAAGGGATTTAAGAACGTCTGGAATACACACAAAGCCTTCCTAAAGCATTAATAAGTAAAAAAAAAATAATAAAAAAGGCCGTATTAGATGGGTCAGCTGGTTCTTCTCTGCTATTTGAAGCACAGACATTTTGTGCCAGTTCTGTTCTTTCTGTTTTTAAACCCACAGATCGAGCAAGTAATAAAAAGCCATCATATAACGGCAGAGGTAAAGTGCCTCATCTCCAGCAGATGAAGTGCTCTCTAACAGAGATGGAAATGAAATTATAAAATGCACTGTCTGGGGTTGGTGACTGCACATACAGTAGACTCCATAGAGGATTATGTATGCTTTTCCCAAATGAGGACATCATCTGAAGAGGCTGTTAACCTGATTAATCTTTGGATTTTCACCCTACTCCATTCTTTTTATAGCATTTGAGGCTGCATGATTGAAATAGCTTTAAAAACTGGATTTTTTTGCTAAAATAGTTCAATCTATTCGCCACTGTGATTTATTATGGCAAAGTACCAGAAAAAAATGCTAAAAGATGCAAAATTGCAGGTCATAAATCAAGCTTTAAAAAAAATGTAATTTTAAAGGAAACCACCAAATACTTTAAAATAACTTAACTACTAAATTATTATAGGTGAAAATAGCGAACTCACCTTTATGCACCTTTCTACAAGTTCTACAGACACGGATGACTTATTCCGCAAAAAGGTGGTGCTTCCAGAACTTGTCTAACTTGTTGTCATCAGCTCAATCATACTGTAAGACTCTTCTTTCTGCCACGAGGCTCCTCTGCTTTGCCACAGCCTAGCCAAAAACAGGACTTCCCATCTAACAAACCCCGTTTAGTCAAAGGAACCCCTTAAAATTTGCAGTCCTTTGGGGCTTGAAAAAGTTGGGATGGTTCTGACACCTGATTGCTAAGCAACAATCAAGTGTTTCACTTGGTTCGCTTGTTTTACAAGATAATAGTTATGGCTGGATTGCTGCTCAAACAATAAAAAGAAATGTGAATGCATAATTCCACAAATTTCATTAAAGTAGGAGTTTCACTAGAACCTTTTATCTATACAAAGGTGGTCATTTGGTTAATTTATTTTAGCTTCAAAGTGCTTAATTAGTGAAAATGTTCGACTGAGTGAGTTACGTTTTCTTGAGCCAGTAATTCACAGTAGGTGTGCGCTAGAAGCGAACTGAACCAGAGCATGACAGGTCTCTTCCAAGCAGGTTATAATCATATTTATTGAGTGGAATAATGAAGTGAAAAATCCAGATAATTTCTTCTAATGACCTTTCATTCTCCCTCAATAAAAAAAAAAAGATAAATACATGAAAACAGAAACTATAAATATATCCATAATAAAAAGTAATTGGCCGATTATGAAGCGATCGGGATGAACATTAACAAAGACAAAAGCTCAACGTAGGTAAAAAGAAAAACCAGAGGAGCCAATTATGATAGGTAAGCACGTGGCTTAGGGCGGCAGGAGATCTCATATGGACCTGACTGTCGTTGACTATTCACTGTGCGAAGAACTTGCCAGAAAGCTTACAATAATAACGTTCTGAAATAGACTTGGCTCATGTTTGGTTGAGTCAATACATTTATGTTGAATCACTCATCTTAAGCTATAGGGTCTTGGGCGGTTTTAAGAAGAAACATTTGAAGATGAAGAAAGCAAGTGCTCCATGTACTTCATGTTACGCGGTCATGTTCGTGAATAGATTCGTGGATGGCTACATTGTGGGGACTACCTGCGGTCTAATATTGTGACACTCTAAAGCAGGGATAAATAAGACCCAGGCGCAGGTTACACACGTGTCCAGCAAACAGATTTTCCTTAGTATGTGCTGCTGATGTTCAGCTGCACTGATTACGTGACACCAAAGTCGAGCAACAACTCCAGGTTCCTAGAATTTGTGGCTGGCTCTTGTGTGTGAAGCACTCTTGTCGATCCCTGCTCTAGGCAACATTTGTAGGTCAATCGTGGAAGGTGATTTTAATTTAGTAAAAAAGAAAACACCCCAAAAACTTTGCATTAAATATTTTGGACAAGAATAAACAATTTAAGTTTAGTACAAAAAATAAATACCGAAATAAAATGTATATGATTATTTTACAACAAAAATTTAGGCAATAAGTAAACCACCTGACAAAGTACCGATGACATGATTGTCATTGTCAGATTTCTGGTGCCCGAGCAGGTCTCTACCTGATCCAAAAACAACAAAATTAAAATAAAATGATATTGAATATGATCCAGTAGTTGGATGGAAACGTTGCCACAGTTATATCATTTTATTTTAGTAAAACCATTTCAGTGAAATCCTTAGATTTACCCAAAAGAGCCATCGCACTAGATCACGTGATGGCTACTAGAAGCCATTATCATGGACTATAAATTTGAAAGCATTAATGGATATGTCCTAAAAAATGGCTTTATGTATTTGAAATAAATCAGTAGAATGTTAAATCAAAGCATTTTTTTTTCTCTTTGTAATTATTATATAAAATATTTACACGTAATGGTAACATTAGTTGTAGTTTTATAAAAGGCTGACTGTGAAATATACTCTGAATGGTTAGATATTTATAGTTAAGGGTTATACTAAAGAAAGTGTGACGTAACTTCAAAGCCGTGAAACACATAGGGGGGGGAAAAAGTATGAAGCCCGGGGTTAATTTAAGATATGGGGTAACAATACAATATTTGTACTGTCCCTTAATAGTAACGTTTATGGCGGTAGCTGTCGCTGCCGACTTCTAGCAGATGAATTTACCTCCTAATGTACTGTGGAAGTTTGAAATGGTTTTATATTCCTGTTAAGGAAACGCCGATGAAATTTAACTTCAATCTCCTTTTTAGCTGGCCATGCATAATACTGTAATGAGTCTACCGCGTTAACCAAATTTATTGTACAATTACAGAGCAATTTGATGGTAATTTGTACTGCATAGCGACTTGGTGATTCCTGTGTGCGTTTGCTGTATTTCGCAGGCCTTTGCTTTTTCTTTTTTTTTTTTTTTTATGACATTGATGTAAAGCGTCTTCTTCGTAAGGCTACGTTTTGCATAAACACATACTAATTTACAAAAACGGGTCGCACCCTTGCTGGAAAGAAAATTTAAATACGAAGGAAATAAGCTGCTTTTAAGCGATTATCATATTTTTTAACCAGTGCTTTAAGGAACATATTAGAAAAACGCTGCTTCTAAAACATGCAGAATTAAAGTAAACATTTCCTAATTGTTTACGGTGATTTAATTATGCCAACCTTTTTTCATTCACTAGGTGCAGCGCAGGGCTGGGGAGAAAGAGGCAGCGCTGGCACTTTAAGGCCAGCAGCTGCCTGCTGATGCCAGCGCGGCCGTCGGCTAGATATGCCGGGCCACAAGTTATGTTTTTATGCTCATGCGACAGGCTTAACACTTAACACAGGGAGAAGACAAAAGCCAAGGCATTCCATGTAAATTGTCCTTTGTTTCCCCGAGAACTCTCTTCGAAGCCCAGATTGGAAGTTATTATTGACTTAAAAGAAACCACCCTTCATAGAACGCAAGGTTTGGGGTTTTTCTATAAGATTTTGCAGAGCCTGCAGCAGAACAAAACACAAATACCGTAAGAAAATAAATGTGCATCGTTTGATTTATAAGAGCAAATAAACTCAAATCTCAAATATAAAGTTTATACGCCTGCACTCTATTTACTTATTGAAACTATTTTCCAGCAATGTTTTTATCCAACAATCATTTCTTTTTTAAAGTAATAAAAAAAAAAATCACTCCTACAGTTGAAGTCTACAGAATATAAAGTGCCGCTAGTTCTCAATACCGCTGTGATATACAATTTAATTAGCCGATTACAACGTGAAATTGTACAGATAATTATTGTGACGTACAAATTATTATTGGGGATTTTTAGGTATTTTGACCAGAGTGGACTGGGTGATCGATTACTAGTTAATCTCTTAATCGCCAATCAAGTTGTGGTAATACTACAACACACACACATGTGATATAATTTGGATAAAAATCACCATGATATTTATTCATAAACGTTTCTATGAGATAGGAGAACTTATTACTATATAGAGTTATTTATATGATTGAAACGCTACTATTCACTGAGATTCTCATGAATGTTTACACTGCCTGTACCACCATACCCTCATGTTCACTATTTGGACTTCAAACAGTGCCGTAATTGGGTTTTCCTGTGGATAAAGTTCCCCGTTCTGTCACGCCACCACCCACTTATTGTGTGAACATCAGGGTCCTGGTGCGGGATATCGGAAAGTGGTAAATTGTGACCCCCACATACATAGTTTGAGTTCTGTGATACATGGATATTTTCATTCTAGAACCCCCTGGTAACTGGAAATATATCCTTATTTCATACAGTAGAAGCTACATTATACAGTGCAATGATCAGAGCGGATACGTTGGTGAATATGTAATTAACTATTTATGGGAGCTGCATTAACTTAAAAATTTTATGTATCCTATACTCATGAAATGATAATTTACATTTATTGCATTTTATTAATACATAAGAATGCACCTTTATGTACATTGTCCAAAAATAGCATATTAAAAATGTAGAGCTCTCTGACCTCAAGCTATAGATGCAATTACCGATGGTATTGGAAGTCCCCGTCGTATGTGCACGGTCCTATCTTGGCTCGCAAGAGATGTCTTTGGCTGAATGCATCTTCTGCTTGCCAATGCGCATGCACACTATACTCACTCCCAGCCAGCTCCAGGGCCAACTCATACAAGAGTTCAAAGGTGTCTAATATGACCACACATGTGCAGAAAGTGCTCCTATTGGTTTCAATGGGAGTCCTTTCCTGTTTATGATTGGCTGCTTCGAGCAGCGAAAACTGGCGCAAAATGCTGACAAATGGCGGCCATTAGCTTTAAAATACCAGCCCGCTTAGTGATCTGCCGACCAGGCCTGAACCGAGTTCACCTTACCACATGGGGCATTTCTGCTTTTTAGGATGTTCTTCTCTTTTTATTATTATTTATATAACGCCATCATAAAGGGTATGACAGAACTAGAACCGACAAACAAAGACGAACCGTTCCATTAGGTCGAAGGCCCTGCTTGCAAACTAGAAATGTGCTAAATATTATACAGCTTTTATATGTGGATATCTTAAGAAATGAAGATATAATATTGAGATTTCTCATATTTTATAGGCTAGACTGCTTATGCTTCTCATGTTTTTCCATAATAATGGGTAATGGGTAATATTAGTCGCCAGATGTTATATATATTGATATATTATTAACGTTCCGGGAGTATTGTTGTAGGCTCCTGTTTTTTAGAGGGAGATTATCTCGTTTTAGTATTTACTAATTCTTAACAACGCTGTCTCGTCCCTTGGGTATTTGTTTGAAAATTCATTTGCGATACTGTACAGATGGTACGTCCATAGAATTGTTTTGGCGAATGCTGGGAGGTACGCGCCGAGCATATCGTTTCGTATAATGACGGATCTGGCTGGGTTTGAGAAAATCCTGCTGGATGAATGTGAAGCTGGAATAAGTTGACTTTTTGCCAATATTTATGGGGGGAAAAAACAGAATAGTAAAGCAAGTGAGCAGTGAAATTAAAAATAATCAGGAGCGCAGAAATGGCACATAACTAGATATATCCGAGTTAAAACAGAAATGGTGATAATTAGTCAGGTGTAAAATATGATTTGAAATCTCACAAGCACCGTTTTATTTATTTATTTTTTACCCAAATTGTCTAGCACATATTTACTAAAAGAAAAGAAGAATACAGGGATGTTATTACTGGTGTATATAGATATAAGTGTAATAGACGTGTATTAATTAAAATATAAAGTGTATTAGGTAAAGAAAAAGTGTAATTAGGTGAAGGAAAAAGAAAGAAAGCCCCCCTATTATTTGGGGGCTTGTGAACAGAGCATCTAGTCCTTAGAAAGATGTGGAATTCCTCTGAATAATATAAAAATATATAATTTATTAAAAGAAAAAATAAACACATATTAAACAAAAAAATAAAAATAAAATAACGATGAAGATATACAATAATGATCCAAAAATATTCAAAAATATAAATATACAATTGATAATAAGTAGACAATGCAAAACGTAAACAATCAATAAAAAATGCAAAGAAATCAAATGAAACGCACTGTAGAATAAGTTATGCCCGGCGCCAAAATGCAGGACGCGTTTCGTTTAGGAATTTCTTCAGCTGCAGAAAAAGGCGCATATTCACAAAAAAAATTGAATATTTCTGCTTAAGTATAAACGTTAAATGTACAATTCCCTTTTATTTTAATAAAAGTCTGTCGACCTCTATTAAAAAAAAGCACTTTAAACGATTTCCCGCATTAAATATTCTTGTTTTATCACTTGCCCAGTCTTTTTATTGAAAGTGTCTGCTGGTGTATATGTCCATCATTATAATGATGTGCAAAAAAAAAAAAGCAGTTTCACTTTTTCCAGCAACCCTCTCCCTCACTCTATGATCTGCCCCCTCCTCCATCCTTTCTCTTCCCCTGGCCCCCTCTCCCTCCGTCTTCCCTTTCCCCGTCATACCACATGTATCGGTGAAAAGGAAACTGCGTAACTTTCTCCTTCATGGTTAATTACTCTATAATATGGACATGCCAAGGTTTCAGAAGCCTATGTGTTAACCGTGGGCTTTATTTCTTCTTAATCACATTTTTACACATAAAAGATCCCTTTTTTTTAGTTGAAACCTATTCTTTTTCGATACGGAACGGCGGTTTCAAAGTTAGCGGCCCACTTTTGTGTATTGTGAACCCATTGCGTCCATCGGCTTGTGTGTTCTATGTTACAAGCAATGGAAGCTTTAGATAACAGCCCTCGTCTGGTTAAAAAGTTGACTGATTGTCTTTTCAGTGAAGTAATTTAACAAAGTGGATGACCTAATTTTGTAATTAAGAGATTATTTTGTGCAAAGCCGTCTTGGCGGTAGAATCACTGATGCAAGAGCTATGGAGTTTTCCTTGGATAGTCACATTTCAGTGAGTAAACATGATTTTAATTACTGGTAAACAGCTGCGTGAACCACTACATGGATATTATCAGAGGACTTCTGTTAAGAAAGACATCCGAGAACCACTCAACCAAATTAATTCTTTTTCTCAGACTGTGAAATTAATGTTCCTCAGAAATACCTTATAGACAATAATTAAGTCCACCATGAATTATTAATTTCAGTTGGTCGACATTCCATCATTTAAAATGCCAATTAAAAAAAAAAACGGTTCTGAACAGTTATGTTTTAGGACAATTCCGTTTTATATGGCAGCAAGATTAGCTGGGTATGAGTGTGTCAGGAACTGCAGGATTGGAACCATCTTCTTGTCTCAGTGCTGTACCAAGGGTAATGTACCCTTGCTATCTTTTACAACTTTTAAACCTTCCTGTACACAAAATTTAAAAAAAAATGTGAGGTAAAAAAGGGGTTCCAGTTTTGATTTACTCAATCTTTAATCCTTTCTTAATTAATTTAAACTATTTCCTTAACCACGATTCTCCTTTTAATTGTTTTGTTCATCTACACAAATTGTATATTGTTTTTCCAAGGACAGCTTCAAATCTATATTCCAACATTTTAGTATGCATAATACATGAAATGAATGAAAAGGTCCCAAAACCAGTTCATTTGACCACAAAATATATTTATCCCTGCATAGTTTTCTTTAAATGTTTTTTTGCGAGTTATGGCGCACAAAATGGAACATGCTCATTAACCCCTGTGTTTCCGAGGATTGTTTGCACAGATTACATGTAACTGCCAAAAAAAATCAATCAAGATGTCATCAGCCCATTTCTAAAAAAAAGTGTATATATATATATATATATATATATATATATATATGTGTGTGTGTGTGTGTGTGTCAGGTATTTTTTAAAATTATTTTTATGATTTGTGTTTTATTTGTGATTTATTTTATTGATCTTATGTGCAGGGGGTAACTGGCTGTGCCATAATGTCTTATCCCCTGCAGATCAGCTACCAACCCATTCACACACTTTTTAACGTTTATTTTATTTTTTTATTTGCATTTTTTCTGATCAGCAGCACTCATTACACACGAATGGAGGATCGCGTTCATTGAGAACACGAGGCAGCTTTTTTTCAGAATACATCGTATGCAATTTTGTTGAAACACCATGTAGCATTTTTAGATAATATATAAAGGTTTGACTTTCAACTAACTTTGCTTAATTTTAAAATGTTATCGTAGGAAAGGTCATCTTGGCCTGTTTCCAGGGGTTTAGTCCTTCTGAAGTAATGAATATTATGACTCTAATGCTATATTTAGTTGTTAAAAGATTTTAAGCAAGTAGGTTGAACACTACTTTTCAAAGCACATGGAAAATAATAATAGAATATAAATTATAACTGAATTGGGGGGGGGACATGAGAAAAATTGGGAAATTGTTCAAGCAAAAGGGCAGCATTGATTTGATGTGTTAGTGAATAGCATAAACTGTATGTGTGTGTATATATATATATATATATATATATATATATATTTAATTAACTTTATTTTAACTGTGTCTTAGCGTAAATGGCAGGTTGAATTATAAACTATCTCCCAGATGTCTTTTTTTCTGGTAGAGTTTCCGCTTCTGTTAAGTGATTGACAGTTTAAGTCTTTACACTGATAAAGTAGAAATGACTTCAACACCCCCGTGCTTTGTGTCAACATTGTGTCATCTAAGCTTTTTTATTTTGACGTGGCTGTCAGAATGTTCGTGATCCTATCGGTAGACACAGTTAATATGAGAATTGTTGTTTCTGGGGGTAGAATGGATGTATTAAGAATAATTGGATTAAGTTCAATTATCATGTCTCTGTTGTTGAGTGAAAGGCTTTAGAAACTGACATATTATATGGGATATAATATATATCCCACTAATGCAAGCCACATTGTGAAACACTTTCTCATAACAGAGCTTTTAATCAGGTTGTGGCTAATAGGTTTATGTAGTATAATATATAATAGGTCACATATAGTATGATTTTGGTATGCAGGTCACTGTTGACCTTGTGAACCTCGCTAATACATTTTATATAGTGAATTACATATTATAACATACAATATGTACGGGGTCTTTTCCATCCATGTATTCTGGCTAAGCCAGAAGTTTCAATTTGTGTACAAATTATAAAATATTAACACATAAATGGTAACACAACAGGTAAAGCTTCATTATTTGTAAATGTAGACTTTTACATTTTTACGATCACTTTGACATAATCAAGGAACTTAATTTATTTATTGTCTTTATGTTTCTGTTACTGTTATCATTTAACTTGATCTTATTACTTAAATGCAACTACTACGTACCATAGACACAGAACACTGCTGACAGAAACCGAAATAAATAAGTATTCTACATCTGTCCATCCCCATCAAAAATGTTCAACTCCGACAGGGTGACAAAGCTGCCAGTTTTTGTATTTCTCTAACTGACCTGCAGTGCTTGCTATTATTTTGCCTTAAGTAAGCAGAGTGTAAATCGCACACATAAACAATGCAATTCTGTACTAATTTTCCCACATAGTGTATGAGTTGCCTGCTTATGGCCAGTTAGGGGAGAGAATGGTGATCTAGTCTGTACCACAGTTGTAGATCAGGAAGATATACGTCTGTAGTGAGATTATTAAGCCTTGCAAACAGGCCACAAAGAACTCTGGAGCTGTGGAATAGAAGATCTATGAGCAATGTGTCAAAACAGGAATGCAGCGTTCTAATGAGAAAAGGCTTGGGCGGAAAATCTTGCCCTGTTGAAATGTGTGTGGACAGGTGAGCAATAGCCGGTGGCTTATTGAGGGTTAATTTTCCAGACAGACTGTAAGCTGGTCACCATACCGGGGAGCTTCTCTGGGCATGGCAGCCAGAGCTCTTCCTCTTCTTAAGGAGTGACTCTGTGAGGGACACGGCCAGCCACACACTAACATGCAATATTATAGTAAACATGTAGTGCTTTGCATGGATCTTCATGACTGCTAAAAAGAAAAAAAAACTCTTAATTTTACTTATTTCATCTTCTTTTGAAATATAAAGAATTATCTCGGTGGATGAAGATGAATTTTATCTCTGGTCCCAGATATAGCTTTGCGTTCCTTATGAAGTCCTGTTGATGAAACACTCAGATAAGTAATTGTATTGACCTTTAAATGTTTACCTTTGGTCATCATATTCCCTTGAAAAGGTCTCTTCAGCATCTTTTCCTGTTTTAAGTAAAATGTGTTGCTCATCTGCATAGCACATAGTACAATATTACTTTTCTTTCACCTTTGTTGAGTAATGTCTTGCTACTGATTTCGAAATGTATAATTTATTTTTATTAATTATACTTCATTGGCTCATACATAGTTTCCTTCAATAGTCTGTCCATAATTATTCCCAAATATTTTTTTCTTTCAAAGATAGCACAGCTATAATTTGGGTATTTTACAAGATAGTTTCCATGCTGCAAATGCATAACCTTGTGTTTTCCACGTGGTATCTCATCTGCCACAGTCAACAGGTTGGTCTTACAGCATATAGTTTTAATGGTGGCCCCCTGATTTGCAGATTCAAACATTATATCATCCTCTACCCTGTGGTCTGATATTGTTGAAAGTGCCTGCCTGGCCCTAATAATCAAAATTAACAAAGTGCATTTGATGGCTAAAAAAAAAACAACAACAAAAAACTGAGATGATTGACACGTAATTACTATTTAATTATAAAGTATTGAGTTTTCTGGTTAGCCTCTAATATTACTTCTAATTTGGTGCCCTTGAGATTCCAGACAAATATTTGCTTAAGGTCTATCTGAAAGGGCAGCCTGGTCCGGTCTATTTAAGGTCAACACATTGGTAAATATCAGGCTTAATCATGTATTACACAATGACTAACATCTAGTAGTTTGGGGTCCAAGTTATGATATCTATCACTTTTTTTAACATTTTTGAACCCACCAAATTCACTGTGCATTATGAAGGCCTCTTCTGGCCCTGTATAATATAGAGTTTGATGAGGTGGCTTTATACAGGGTCATTCATGCAGTAGGAACTTCATAATGTATACTGAATTCAGAAGTTTAGTGAATGAACTCAAGTTTTTTTGTTTTATTTTTCTTTTTAATTTTTTTTTAAATATTTTATGGTTATGCTTTGCCCAGCATTATAGCTAGCTAGTTTAGGCTATGCTTGAGCTAAACATTTTATATTTTTATGTAAGAGCACAGATAAAAATCAGAGGATGTCTTCTAGAGAGTATGCATTCTTTTATACCGGCACGCATCATAGCTGGCACACGGCTTGCTGTTTTACTGCTCCTTCACACATGCTTATATTGATAAGTGGGGATTAATTAGCGGCCATGAGCAATAACACATCACAATACTGAATTACTGTGCGAGATAACGCCTTATCTTGTAGAAATTGTGCTGGTTTAATTCAGTAATTCAGTTATCTTAAAAGAAAAATAGGTGGGACAAGCAACCTATTTTAATTCCACAAAGAAAATGGAAAAATAAAAATGTTAAAAATTTCAGACAAAGTTTTGAAACTATATGTGAATACATTTTTTAATTTAAATTTTCAAATGTAGGTATTGATATATATATATATATATATATATATATATATATTTAGATAAATAGTTTCAGATCTTAGGAGGCAGACCCTTCTAGTATTCCCAGGGCACATAGCAATAGTGGCTGTTTTTGTTAATATTTGTATTTTTTTGTTTTTATTTTATAATTTTCTTTAAAGAGAGAAAAGTGTTTTAATGTGGGATCTTTTTACCAAGATAGTTACATTTATATTTAATTAATATTACTATTATTGTTACTATTATTTCTTCTGAGACTGTTAACCGTAAGGTCTTTTCTTGGCTCATCCGGTAAAATTTTTTTTATCATTTTTGAACTATAATTAGGCCTCACATTTTAGACCAGAGTAAATTTGAAAAAAAATGACATCATTAAACTGAGGGCTGTGAAATATGTATGAACCCAAATGAAGTATTACAAAATCCTCATATCTCCTGAAAACATAATATAACCCTAGTAAATACTGAAGAACTGCCAGAGGGTTTTCCCAGAGGCTGCTAAATGTTGTTCGGATTTTACATATTTAGAGATGCTGAATATGTGGCATAATAAATTAGGAAGAGTCAATATTATGAGGCAGTTAAGAAATGTAATAATCTATAACAGCGCAGCTCAATAGGACTACAGTGTTATCTGAGCCATAAAACCTGACTTATGATTGTTGCGGCTTAAATTCAGATTTATTGAACTTTTTTCCATAATCATAATTCCTCAGTTTATGTAGCATGTGAAAATCCATCCTTTGGGAAGGAACCCAAAATATTTATTCTATTTGCAACCGCTTCTTGTTTTTTTGAACCATTTTCAGGTGCTGGGAATGCATTTACTAGAAAAAAATGATCAGTTTTGAGTGAAAAAGTTGGCAATTCCCATTCTCTTGCTGAATATGAGGATTTCTACATTTAAAAACTGCTTTTAAAATAATGTCATTTTCTGTTTCAATGCAAAATACATCTCATTCTAAAGAATTCTGTGCAGCTGGTTCATAGAAGCAGAACTGGGAAACTGGGTGAAGCGCCGCTTCTCCAGGTCACTATAGGGAAACTCAGGGTAGCGTGAGCGGCATTGCGACATGCCCGACTCCCCGCCCACTTTCCCTCCAACAATAGCATAGGACCACCCACTGGCATCAGCGGGACAGCCTGCAACATCAGCAGGACCACCCACTGACATCAGTGAGACCACCTGCAACATCAGCAGGACCACCTTCCCGCATCCTACAAGGAGGGGCTTCAGGTAGCCAGAGGCTGAAACTTCCTAGGTATGCACATAAGTGATCCGTATATGATAAAGCTTTACACTTTATTTTAGACAGAACTTACAGTTATCTCGGAGACACATTAGAATTTTGAAGCCCTGCACCCCCCCCCCCCACAAGAACTTTGTCTGGATAGGCAGAATGTTGTTTTTCTTGACCTTTTTTTGATTCCTCATGTTTCCGTAACCCTATTCTTTTGAGCGACTGGCCAAATTCATCCCTAGAGCCCTGTCCTAGTTTCACAAAGACTCCTGTTGACCTGTGCGGCAGTCAGAGTACATGGCTTTCCGGTTGGATGGTCCTAAAACTTACTCCCTTATAAGAGACATATTTTTTATATATATTGTATTATTTCTATGTTATTTGAGTTAGTCTGCTTTTGGATAGAGACTTAGGTGTCCCTTTTCTGTGTTTTCTTTGTAAATCGTTGACTTCACCTTGTGACTAGGGCTGCAACTAACGATTATTTTAATAATCGATTAATCGGCCGATTATTTTTTCGATTAATCGATTAATCGGATAAAAAAAAACAATATGCAAATTTTTCGTTTATTTAAAAGAATTTAATGAACTGGATGTTAAAAAACAACTTAAAATTTACATTAACATTCTTATTTTGTTATGATGTAATAAAAAACAATATTTTCAAAGTACAAGAACCCAAACACAATATTTATGAAACAAAATAACCCCAAACATTCTGAAAAGAGGTGGACTATTACTGTTCAAGAAACTTTGCCCCAGCACTTTGCACTTTGCACCCAGCACTTTGCACCCAGCACTTTGCACCCAGCACTTTGCACCCAGCACTTTGCACCCAGCACTTTGCACCCAGCCCTGGCACTTTGCACCCAGCACTTTGCACCCAGCACTTTGCCCCAGCCCTGGCACTTTGCATCCAGCACTTTGCACCCAGCATTCAGCACTTTGCACCAGCACTTTGCACTTTGCACCCAGCCCTGGCACTTTGCACCCAGCACTTTGCACCCAGCCCTGGCACTTTGCACCCAGCACTGGCACTTTGCACCCAGCACTTTGCACTGTGCCCCTGCACCCAGTCTCTAACTCTGCCCTGCACCCAGCCCTGCCCCCACATTCTGCCCTGCCCCCACACTCACACTCTGCCCTGCACCCACTCTGCCCTGCACCCACACTCACACCCTGCCCTGCATCCCCACCCCCACTCTGCCCTGCACCCAGTCTCCCACTCTGCTCTGCACCCACACTCACACCCTGCATCCCCACCCCCACTCTGCCCTGCACCCAGTCTCCTGCCCTGCACCCCCCACCCCCACTCTGCCCTGCACCCCCCACCCCCACTCTGCCCTGCACCCCCACCCCCACTCTGCCCTGCACCCACACTCACGAACCGCTCTGTGCGAATGGAGCCACTCGCACAGAGCGAACCGCTCTGTGCGAATGGAGCCACTCGCACAGAGCGAACCGCTCTGTGCGAGTGGAGCCACTCGCACAGAGCGAACCGCTCTGTGCGAGTGGAGCCACTCGCACAGAGCGAACCGCTCTGTGCGAGTGGCTCCATTCGCACAGAGCGATTCGCTCTGTGCGAGTGGCTCTGTGCGATCCGTGCACATAGACATGAAGAATACTTACCTCCGGAACGCGTCACATCCGTCACGTAGCTAAAAGAAGGCGGAGACTGCAGAGCGTGTAGCAGAAGCGGGGAACGCTCGCGGAGGTAAGTAAAAGGAGCCGAGTGCTCCAACAACGAATTGATCACTCGATTAATCGATAACGGAAATCGTTATCGATGATTTCCGTTATCGATTATTATCGATTTTATCGATTCGTTGTTTCAGCTCTACTTGTGACCTCTCAATACATTTTTGCAGTAACTGTTTCGGGCAAAGTAGACGTCCAGGAACCTATTATTAACCCTTTAGCTACTAACTGAAGAGGAAGGTGTATATAAAAAAAAAGCAACAACGTCCAAACCCAATGATTGTCTTTCCATAAGCTCAGACATGAACAACTAAACTAAACGTACTCGGAAGTGCTGGCCATCTATTATATATGAAGCCTTTTAACCATTGCTATAACTAGTGCTTTTTTCACATCACTTTATTTGTGTGCTGTCTCTTACAGTTATTGTCGATGGTATTGGAATTTATAAACCAGCGCTGCTTTAGTATATTGCTTTACAAAAAGTATCTTAAAAATATATTCAATGGCATGAAAAGTGCTTATCCTGTAGAAACGCTAATTGACTTTACTGTATCAGCAACTCTGTTAACACACCAGCACACGCCTTTATGGGGGAGACGTATTTAAATATGAATCGCATGTTCTTGGAACACAGCCTTAAGCGTTGCTTGTGATGCTCACAATACAACTCCTTTGGGGGAGATTGGCTAAGACAAAAATAATTTTGAAGGCGCTGTGGGAGGGTTTGCCTCCTCATCATAGTTACTAAAGTAGCTAATGGAGTTTTAGTAGATAAGCCTGGGGCTAATCCGTGACTCACGTTGGAGGTGGGAGTCATTGCAGACGCTCTGTATGGAAACATGGTGGTTAATCATGAACTCCTTGTCATCGGACAAGTCCCTGTACTCGGAAGTCTCAGAGCTTCTGCGCCACTGTCATAGTAAAAAAAATAATAAATGAAAAAAAGACTTTCTTTTCTCTACTATTTTATTAAGTTATGTTTTTGGGCTAGTGGCTAGCGATCTTCAAAGACCTCAGGAACCTCAGAGATCTCACTTGCTACAGAAGGGAACCCCCTAATTATTTCATTATGACATCACAGGGATTCCTTTACGTATTTAGATATTTTACATGTAACTGTACATTATTACATTTTACATTTATTTTTATTATTATTTTAATTTTTTTCTTAGAAACCATGCTGCTATGTACCATTTTCTCCATCTTTATCTCAATCTCTCTCCTTTGTCATCAGATGCTTACCAAGTATGTGCCTGGGCATCTGTGGAAATTTTTTTGGGCCCTGCAGGAAGCATGGGTAACAGACAGAATGAAGTGAATCATGAGCTTCACTGTATCAGTGGTTGGGCAACATATTATATATATTATATTGTATATATATGTTATACATACCACAATACTTGCACTCAACCTTCAATTTTTTTGTATGCAAACATTTAGCCAGAGTGCCCCTCACGCCACAAAATGCAAATCTCCACACAACGAGGCACTCGCAGTTTACATATGCGTGACATATAAACTGACAGTAGCAGCCCATCACTTAAATTAGCACCTCTCTTGTAACAGAACAGGAGTTGGCCTTGAAATATAGTCGGTACATTCTGATCGTTCAAATGATGAGATTCAGTGTGAAATTTCATGGTAAAAACCAATCTGAGTTCTGGAGTTTTTTTTTTTAGAAAACACTTAAGAAGATGAGAAAAAGGAAGTTTTAGAATGTTCAAGGGCTGATTTAATCATTGCTCTAGAGTAACCTCTTTGTTGTAACCTTAAAGCCATAAAGCCTCCGCTATTTGTATATCGCATCTAGCTGTGTTCTAATAACCCTTAAGAACTGAGAATAAGGTAAATCATTTTTCATAGCTTTAGGTATTTCTATCGGGGGATTTCCTATACAGTGTAAAACTTAATCTACCCAAATCTTTGAAGACCTCTACATCTAAAAAGCTTTTCAACCAACAGACAGTAATGCAGATTCACCCTTAATCCATGCTAGAAAAATATCAACAAACCGCTTGTATTTCAGAATAGAAAGTCTGACAGAATATATTCTTGTTCATACATACACAAGTATACGTTGGCATACGTGAGCACCATGCTGAACCCATAGATGTTCCCAATTACTGACTGTAAAATACCTATTGAAACGGAAAAAAGTTGAGGTTAAGGTTTAATGTTATGATTCCATTAGAAACTCAATCTGAGGCCCACTATACCGAGTGAGGATGAGAATGCTGTCCCCATCGCGTCATTTGCATCTTGGTGAGGTATGATAGAATATAAATTACATTATATTCCATATACCGGTAACATATTTATATTAGATACATCAACTTATTTATTTGAGACAAAAAATCAGGAGTGTAGATGTGCTGCAACCGTAGATTTAAAATAAAAATTACTATCTTTGATTTATATAGCGCCAAGAATTTACACAGCACTTTTTACAATACATATATTCAAGGGGTATGACAAGACTAGAGCTGATAGACAAGCCGATACATTAGGTGGAGAGAGTCCTGCACGCAAGATTACAATCTTGGTGAGGACAAACATAAAGAACAGAGAAATGTGAGAGGTAGTGTGCAGTTGTATTAGTGACAGGGAATGTTAGGAGGGAGGATGAAAGCTAAAGTTTCGGTGGAAGATGGTTTCAGAGGTATGGGGCAGCACAAGTACAATCTTGTAGACGGGAGAAGGAAGAGGTGATAAGTGAGGAGGAGAGCCTTAGCCCATGGGAAGAACGTAAAGATCAGGTAGGGGAGTGTTTTTATATGAGGGCAGAAGTGTATGGAGGAGCCGTGTTATGGAGGGCCTTAAATGTCAGTGTAAGGATTTTAAATTGAATTCTAAAGGTAATAGGGAGCCAGTGGAGGAGTTTCGCAGAGGGGGGAAGCAGAAGAAGATCGGCATGCAAAGAAGATAGGCCTAGCAGCAGCATTTAGGACAGACTGCATAGGAGAGAGTCGAGACAGTGAAATGATAAGTGAATGAACCAGAGTTTTTGTGGATTCTTGGGTGGGGAATGGTGGAGAGATGTTTTTAGGTGCAAGCAGCAAGATCTGGCGAGGGACTTTAGATGAGGGATGAAGGAGAACTTTGAGAAGTTTGAGGTTCCGATAAACTTCCCCTTGCCACAACAATCGGTTTACCAGGAGGCGCAGCTGCACTTTTATATCATATAGGTAGTGTGTAGAAAACGAGACATTTTGGAAATTGAGAAACCTTTTTTGTGTCTTCAGTGATATAACCCTTCATCGCTCCAACATCCAGTAATTCAGCAATTTTATGAGCAACTTGTGTGGCTGGATCATATGGTACGTTTTCATATGTCTCATCTCATAACTATTGCAAAATCTCTTGTCTGTAATCACTATAATTTAACTCTACAATTGCCCCACATTTATCGGCTGGGCGGATCAGTATTGTGGGATCTGTGGATAGTGATTTAATATCTCGCAATTCATTTCTCCATAAATTAAACTTCCAAAAGGACTGTGCAGACAGGATTTTATTAGATTCCTCTTTGCAACATACTGTTGGTATATGAATCAAACATACTCTGTAATTATATATTAATAACTTCATTATTAAATTATACATCCTATAAATAAAACTTTAGTTTACTCTAAATGCTTAAGTTTTGTTGCAGTGTCCTGTTTTCTTAAGCAATCATACACTGCTCTCTGTTGGTGCAGGTTTGTTATGTTGAATAGTAAGAATATTGTATTATACCATCAATACAAGTTAAATGACAATATAGGTTAAAGAAGTATTTATTGAAATCCCGTAAGCGTTATCTGTATTACGTATTACGGCTTTTAATAAGTTTACTGTCCGGAGGTGCATGGCAATACGAGTCTGTAATCAGTCCCACTTCTGTCTGCATTTATTTGCTTCCCATGCTCTTTCTTGATTTCTGCAGGTCCGAGAGATATAGAACGCTGGGATATGACATCATATCTTGGTTCTTCCGCTCGGAGAGCTCGGGATAGTCCATGAGAGGACAAAAGTGCCACGGCTTGATCCTACAGGCCTTTTCTTAAGTGCCTGCCGATGCCTAAAGGTTGATTAAGCACTGGCGGTGTGAAACACATCAGGCAGTGGTTTTATGCCTTTGACGCCTCCTCTTGTATGTAGAAATACATATTTTTTGTTATACTACGCTGAAATCATTTATTTTTGTTCCCAGATCTGAAGGCAGAGTGCTGCTCCCTCCATCTGCTTACAGGTTGTTGCCTAAATGTCCAATGTCAGAGAATTTCTGAGGGGGGTGCCTATTTATATCAAGTTCCAACTTTTCTATCCTGGCATTGAAAACATGACTAAGAAAAGTTAAGAAAAAATTGGGGGCTCATAATTCTCTACTCTGACTTCCCAACAATTTATTAAAATGTCATTTAATTACGGATAAAATATATATATAGAAATATATAAAAATATGTTTGACTCCTCTTTGTTGCCATGGGCCCAGTTCCAGTAGCACTTCTAATTGGTTGATATCTGGTTGAGTCCTTGGTTTTGGTTTCTATAGTAACCACAATGTATGAACGGTAAGGTTAATTACAGGCATGACGGTAAATACATAGCAAGGAGATTCTGAGACTCAGTTATGACTAATCAAATCTAAGCGCTGGAAGCATGATTATGATTATGGTCAGTCTTCTCTCAATTTCATAAAAAGACATACTCTTTTGAATAAAGAGGACAAATCAGATAAAACACTGTAACCATGACGCTCATAAATAAATAAATAATTTCGTAGGGCTCACTTATTTTTTCTTGCCACTTGTGTGTATGTATATATATATATTTTCACCCCAGTATGCCATTTCAGTGTGGGAGAAGTAAAACAGGTCATTATTCGTAGGTAAGCAATGGTGTCTGCTGTGTTTTTTGCCTAGGGCAGAGGAAAGACCTTTTTATTCCCAAGTGTAGAATCGGTGGTGACATTTCAGAAAAAAATTCAATGTATTGCATTATCATTCCAGAGAGAGACACCTGATTGACATTTTCAAGAATCAAGAAATTCTTGTGTAATGAATTTGACAATCATAACCTTTTTCTCAATTCAACCTAAACAATAATTTCGCCCAAAATGCTGATCTTCTGTGCAGTTGTTAATAAAGATTTAAAAGTAAAATTACAAGCTAAGTACGGCTATTATATATATATATTTGTTGACTAAGTGATACACTATATGGACAAAAGTATTGGGACACCTGACCATTATTATTATAATTATTATAAATACATAGACATTAATATGAAGTTAGCCCCCCCCCTTGCAGCTATAACAGCTTCCACTCTTCTGTGAAGGCTTTCAACAAGATTTTGGAGTGTTTCTGTGGTCATTTTTGCCCATTCATTCAGTAAAGCATTTGTGAGGTCAGGTGTGATGTTGGACAAGGCTCACAATCTCCATTCCATTGTTAAAGGTGTTCAGGTGGGGCTCTGCGTGGCCATTTAAGTTGTTCTACACCAAACTCATCTAACCATGTCTTTATGGAGCTGGCTGTGCAACAGTCATGCTGGAATAGAAAAAGGTCTTCCCCAAACTTTCCCCACACATTTGGAAGTATAGCATTGCCCAAGGTGGTGTGTGTGCATAGACTCCACTCTAATGTAGAAGTGCTCCAGGAGGCCAGGGTAGCAATGTGGATCACCAGGAGAAGCAGATCACCACAGAAGAAAGAAGAAGAAATACTTGGAGAACAGGAAGAAGGAGAAGAAGCAAAGCTGTGCAAAGGAAGACAGAAAAGGTAGGGAGACACTGAGAGAGACTGTGAAAGAGTGAGAGAGGGTGACAGAGTAAGTGCCAAAAATGAAATTCAAATAAAAATTCAGAGCTTTCAGCTTTGTTTCAGTTTGTTTCATTGGGGTCCTTCCTTAATACAAGTTAATGAAAATGGCAAATTAAAATGCATACAAATCCGAACGTGCGAGTCTATCTAATTCTGTGTCTTTACATACTTGTTGGAGGTGTACGCATATCTGTTGCTATATCATTATATCAGCGTCAGAGCCTCAACTGCATCTTTCAGAACCAATCCGAAGTATCCAGCCACATTTAAATCGGGTGAAGCTCCAGGCATTCAGATTTTCAAACGTTTGGGTGCAACAAATACAATCAATGTATCTTTGAAAATGTATCATTAAAACTGTTGGTAAAGTCATACCCCATGCCATACACCTTAAAACAAAAGAACCCCCTTTAGCCGTTAAAATTATTGTTAAGTACAGTTTTTTAGGACGTATGAATAACTTTTCATTACTAGTCTCATAAATTTTATACAATTTATGTCAGTGTCTGCATTGTATCTCTAAGTATTTATACTTGATTTCCTTCAGACTTCAACTTTGCCTCACTGAAGTCATTCCAGTCCTCGACAATTTATATAAAGAAAAAAGTTTAATACATATGAAAGGATCTCAGTAATATATTCTAGAGAAAAAAAAAATGCCCTGTGGTTGTTTTGCAACTTCTGAACAAAAATTGAGCATAGCATCCATAAAATAAATGGGAATATAACGTCTGCTGAAATAAAGATGAGCAATGGAACATGTAATACACTTTCTCGGTAAATAGGTTTTGGTCCCTTGTCGTTGGGGCCACTTATCCCCATGATTTAGCTATCAATGCAATCACTAAGCGCAGCTATACAATCAGGAAATCTGGAAGAAAAGGATATTTATTTGGCTGGCTCTCTCACTTTTTTATGACATCTGCAAATGAATTATTCTCCATTGTAATAGATCATGTAAATATGTATGTGACTTGGTGATGTCACTGATGATGGAGAACCTTTTTTTTTTCTCGTAGAACAGAGAGAGCCAAAATGCTTTTATATATTCATGTTTTAAAGCAAGGATCTCCATCAGGTAGCCATCTGGTTATTACTGAATAACTAGTGCTATGTGCACCGAGGATAACTACCATTATCGACCATTTTTTCCAGGACACCAATACCTTTTACATAACGCTGACTGGGATATCTGGATATGTACAACTGAGTATTTGAGCACTTTACTTCCAGATATAAGATGGTTACAATTTTTGGGAGATGTCCCATTGAGCTGCCCCACTGTCCTGTTGTTGTGGACAGTGGGAATCATGGGCCATTTGAGAAGATCAAAGGATTTTGCAGCACCTCAACCCAAACTCCCATATGGCCTACTTGCGACACACTGAAGCTGTGCGGAATAACATGTCATATGAATCAGGAAACAGTTGGAAGGTCCAGAGACTCGAAGCTAAAGTATACCTTTTGGCACTGGCCAACAAAACACTTTGGACTTCAGCCTACAATACTCCTGGTGCGTGGTCCTGCCCTCAGCCCCACCTGTAACTGCCTCCGCCTGTCTGCAACCTTAAAGTGCCATTGTTTCAATATATTTTTGTAGTAGCTCTCACAATGTTATGTATTGAAATAATCCTTGGTAGCTCATTAAAGAAAAAGCTAGCGGCCTCTAGCCCGAAATAACTCATTTTAAAAAGAAAAATAATGAATATGGACATTTTTTATTAAATTTATGATCCAAAATAATAACAGTGGTGTAGAATCGTGCTGTTTTAGCCAGGAACATAAAATAACCTACTTTGGTAAAGTCGATGCATTTATTTGCTGATGAATTGAATTATATTGGAAGCTTTTAAGACTACCCTGCTTGCAATCTGTTGCAATTGTTAACTAAAAAAAACATCTATACCGATTTGTTCATTTTCTAAAATAATCAGGAAATGTTAATCCTGGAACTGACCGATTCATTCAGACCAAGTTGCTTGCTATAATCTCTAATATTCAAAAATATTTTAAAATTCTTTATCAAACATCTGCTCAGTTCCTCAAATAAACCATTTCAAATTATACAACTCCTCCCTTCTGTGCATAGCATTTCCTCATTAACACAGATATTTAGAAAATGAATTGGTTTCTTATTCAGCTTCTGTTGGCTAGAGACTGTGCAGAAAGTCTGCGATATTTTTGTATTTATAGATATGCATTAGATTAAATTGCTCTCATTTACATCTAAACCTCTACGGGTGAAAAGCTCTGCCAATATTTTAGTCTGATTTCCAGAGAGATCAGAATTTTTTACATGATAGCAGTGGGTAACACATATGATGAGCAGATAATTAAAGCCTTTATTCCATGCACGTATCTACAGTTTGATATAAGAGGCTGCTTCAGTTGATAAACGGTTTATTATACTCCAGCTTTCTTTTAGATGATCACCTTAATTGCGCTAATTTGTCGATACATAAACCAGAAGCGTTGTTATGGACCCTTCACCTCTTGTATTGCAAGGGTAAAAAAAAAATCATTACAGATGTTAGTAGTAGGAAATATCATTAGCCCCGGTTGCATGCTTGTGAGGCAGAGGAAGCATGGAAATCCATGCATATCTACAATAGTGTTCTAGAGCAGGTCTTCTAAACCTTCCCCTTCTTTGGCACAGAATTAAAATCCAGAGTCCACGTGGTTCTCTTTATTTTCATTTTAGTGTCACTGTACAACCTTTAGAGTTGATATATTAGAGGTACTGATACAATTCCCCTTCTACTTACATATACTTGCCCAACCCCTTCACATCTCGCTCAGATGTTCCCTCAAAACCATAAGAACGCCACCCATCACTCATCAGACTCACACAATATGCCATACAACTCCATAATTTATTATACTTTAAATTAAATTATTATACTCTATGTTGGAGAGCCCTAGTCTGGTCACCTCGGTCTAACTTTACCTCTGAAGATTAATTCGTTATACTATATGTACATTAAATTATTGTGCAGGAAGTTACTTTTGTTCCTTAAATGGAAATTAGGTATTTAGTGATAACATTTCATGACAGCTACATAACCCTTTCCTAATATGATCTGGTTCTGCTAATAACCTGCATCTCTCATGAGACACAGTGTCAGGATTCCACCCTGCTAGCCCGGATCATGTATGATTACTTTTGCCGTTATGTCCGGCTGCTACCACTAGTGGCCACCCTCTCCCTCTCTCTGCAATGCTCAGGATCAGATTACCAGGTCAGCTGGGTCTGATCACCTGAGTGAAGCCCTGTCTTTATTAACCTGCCCTGCCCTGTAGTCAGGGCCTTTGCATTGAGGTGCATGGACCGCTCTGCTTTGGCCCTGTACCGTGTGCTACCTGCCAGTGCCTGAGCTACCTGCCTGTACCTAAGCTTCCTGCCATCAGCTCACCCAGTGGGCCTCCGGACCTGTCAGCCCTCCCAGTTGGGCTTCCTGCCGTCAGCTCACCCAGTGGGCCTCCGGACCTGTCAGCCCTCCCAGTTGGGCTTCCTGCCGTCAGCTCACCCAGTGGGCCTCCGGACCTGTCAGCCCTCCCAGTTGGGCTTCCTGCCGTCAGCCCACCCAGTGGGCCTCCGTACCCGTCAGCCCACCCAGTGGGCCTCCGTACCAGTCAGCCCACCCAGTGGGCCTCCGTACCAGTCAGCCCACCCAGTGGGCCTCCGTACCAGTCAGCCCACCCAGTGGGCCTCCGTACCAGTCAGCCCACCCAGTGGGCCTCCGTACCAGTCAGCCCACCCAGTGGGCCTCCGTACCCGTCAGCCCACCCAGTGGGCCTCCGTACCAGTCAGCCCACCCAGTGGGCCTCCGTGCCAGTCAGCCCACCCAGTGGGCCTCCGTACCAGTCAGCCCACCCAGTGGGCCTGCGTACCCGTCAGCCCTGCCAGTGGGCTTCCTGCCGTCAGCCCACCCAGTGGGCCTCCGTACCAGTCAGCCCTGCCAGTGGGCATCCTGCATAGAGACTACTGCCTTTACTTGCTGGTCATATCACCTGTTACAATACAGTACCTTTCTTCGTATTCTGTTGTGCTGTGTGTTATTTCGCCTGTCCGTACCACATCACTTCCGTCATGCATCGTGGGGTGCAAACAGAACCCCTCGTATCCCCTGCTACTGGGCTCCTACCCGACCTGCTTACCAGGGTCCTGACAGAATGCAAAGGCCAATACAAGGAGTCCGCGGGGATACCTGCAGTACTGGAATTGCTGGCGGAATGTCTTCTCCAGATATGTATATCTGTACGGACTGTTTTAAAACCCGACCATGGTGATACCAAGACCAAGACAGAAACCAAAAGCAAGAAGGCTCCTAAGAAGAGCTACAAGCGTGAGCCACTTACCAAGGAGGAAAAACAGAAAAGACGAGAGGACAACCTATGCTATTATTGTGGAGAGGCTGGTCATAGGATTACGTATTGTCCGTTGAAACCAGCCAAACCATCTGCAACCCATTCACACAAACCCCGTGCCCAGGAACCTGCATGTAAAGAGAATGCAGCAAAGCTGGAGCACACCCTGTCGCTTCCCCAGAATGGCGATCCAAGGGTTAATCAATTCCCGGTACCTGAACTACCTACGTCGTCTGAAGTCATGTCAGATGACCTCCAGACCATGTCTGACGACCCTGACTGGTCTGACATGGATGATACTTCTTCTGAGGCTGCTATAGCGGACAAACCTGAGAACGAGAACACCATGGCTGTTGGTACGGTTGGGACCACCACTCCCATCACTCACAGGAGTAAGAACGGGAGACTCCAAACCGCAAGACACTCCCTTGGGGCTCCTGGTTATGTCCTAGCAACCAATGGGACAATTGTGCACAGAAAGGAGCTGAAATATTATGAGCAACATCTTCGTGATCAAACAGCTGGTAGGCGTTCCTCCATTCCTGCCTCCACGCAGTCCAGTCCCGGTATTAGTCAACAGCACTCAGAGGGATACAGTGTACAGGGGGTATTCCTATCCCCTGGCGAATGCTTGCCTGGTCCGACTTCTGTACTTACCACGACGTTCGCATCTGTGCCACCAGTGGCTAAGGTCCGGAACACCCAGGCCAGCACACCTGAGGCGCTGCCACCAGACCGTGTAGTGGCTTCCAATGGAACTGTCATACGCCGTGAAGATCAGCATGTGTTTGAGGAAGCGCTACGTGCCAGAACTAGGTTGTCCCGCCACAGACGGTGACACTACTGCCATACGCAGTCCTACGAGCACCCAGAGGTTGCTCCTTGCGGTGGGCATATGTCAGGATTCCACCCTGCTAGCCCGGATCATGTATGATTACTTTTGCCGTTATGTCCGGCTGCTACCACTAGTGGCCACCCTCTCCCTCTCTCTGCAATGCTCAGGATCAGATTACCAGGTCAGCTGGGTCTGATCACCTGAGTGAAGCCCTGTCTTTATTAACCTGCCCTGCCCTGTAGTCAGGGCCTTTGCATTGAGGTGCATGGACCGCTCTGCTTTGGCCCTGTACCGTGTGCTACCTGCCAGTGCCTGAGCTACCTGCCTGTACCTAAGCTTCCTGCCATCAGCTCACCCAGTGGGCCTCCGGACCTGTCAGCCCTCCCAGTTGGGCTTCCTGCCGTCAGCTCACCCAGTGGGCCTCCGGACCTGTCAGCCCTCCCAGTTGGGCTTCCTGCCGTCAGCTCACCCAGTGGGCCTCCGGACCTGTCAGCCCTCCCAGTTGGGCTTCCTGCCGTCAGCCCACCCAGTGGGCCTCCGTACCCGTCAGCCCACCCAGTGGGCCTCCGTACCAGTCAGCCCACCCAGTGGGCCTCCGTACCAGTCAGCCCACCCAGTGGGCCTCCGTACCAGTCAGCCCACCCAGTGGGCCTCCGTACCAGTCAGCCCACCCAGTGGGCCTCCGTACCCGTCAGCCCACCCAGTGGGCCTCCGTACCAGTCAGCCCACCCAGTGGGCCTCCGTGCCAGTCAGCCCACCCAGTGGGCCTCCGTACCAGTCAGCCCACCCAGTGGGCCTGCGTACCCGTCAGCCCTGCCAGTGGGCTTCCTGCCGTCAGCCCACCCAGTGGGCCTCCGTACCAGTCAGCCCTGCCAGTGGGCATCCTGCATAGAGACTACTGCCTTTACTTGCTGGTCATATCACCTGTTACAATACAGTACCTTTCTTCGTATTCTGTTGTGCTGTGTGTTATTTCGCCTGTCCGTACCACATCACTTCCGTCATGCATCGTGGGGTGCAAACAGAACCCCTCGTATCCCCTGCTACTGGGCTCCTACCCGACCTGCTTACCAGGGTCCTGACACACAGGGGTTAATATGTAGAAGGGTTTCATATCCTCGAATGCCCTCTTATGGTCATCAGTTCCTTTTCTCAGACCAACATACAAAGTAATATATATTTTTTTTGCTACTGTCAAGATTTGTCTTCGGAGTGTACTCTTACTAAACACCAATAAGATTAGCGAGCATAGGTCTGGATAATGACAGCTTCAAATTGAAGAATGGGATGAAGTCTGTTCTTTGCTCTTCGGTTTATAAAATCAGGGATAAGCTGATTGCTATTGATTATATGTCGTTTGACATCAGTGGCAGGCGACTCAAGGGATATATTAATTGGAATTCTTCTTTGAAGGCAAGATGAAGTGAAATTCTTTTTCCTCGAATGCCTATCAGAATTATTGACTTTCCAATGTATGTATCTCCATACTCTTCCCCAGCCAGACACAGCACAGCATGCTCAGCAGCCGTTCCTATGGCGGGATATAACTTAGCGATTACATATTGATGAAAGTACACGGCTGACACCGTATTGGAAAGAATGTTCAGAAGAAAAATGAAAAAGTGTGTAATGGGCGGGCAGCAAGAGCAAAAACGTCAATATTTACAAATGTGTAATAAAATGTCAGCACTTCGGGTTTTCTTTCACTCAATAGCTCTAGGTAAGTGATTAATAAAAAAAAAAAACATTACAAAAGATTACTTTATGGCCAAAGCGAAAGTGGACAATATTTCAGCATTATTCTAATTATCTTGATTTATAAGGCAACGTAGAATGCTTTTATATAATGAATCGTGTAATCCATCCTCTTCCAAACAGTTTTTTTTGCATTTGAAGAGGCAATGAAAAGAAATCTTGGATCTGTGCTATCAAACATACTACTTCTTCTCTTCTACCAGAAGAAGGCAAAGGCCCACGATGAAGCAATATGCCTTAGATGGGGAAGCAGTCCTTCTTGATTACTCACTGGATCAACAAGTAAATTATGTCTTTGTTACTTGGGGGGGGGCAAAAAAAAACAGCTAGCATATATTTAAATGCATCAGTTAAATTTCCTAGCCATATAGGTAGTGAATTCCACTTCTTTATTGTTCTTACTGTAAAGAACTCGTTTTCCAGCTTTAGGTGAAAACTAATTTCCTTAAGTCTCAGTGGATGACCTCTTGTCCTTAAGTCTCAGTGGATGACCTCTTGTCCTTAAGTCTCAGTGGATGACCTCTTGTCTTTAAGTCTCAGTGGATGACCTCTTGTCTTTAAGTCTCAGTGGATGACCTCTTGTCTTTAAGTCTCAGTGGATGACCTCTTGTTCTTAAGTCTCAGTGGATGACCTCTTGTCCTTAAGTCTCAGTGGATGACCTCTTGTCCTTAAGTCTCAGTGGATGACCTCTTGTCCTTAAGTCTCAGTGGATGACCTCTTGTCCTTAAGTCTTAGTGGATAACCTCTTGTTCTTGTACAACTTAGAGAAGGAGCAAAGAGCTAATATCTTGGCAAACCCGTTTATGATTTTGTCTTAGGCACTCTTTATTTTCAGTGCAAATTACTTTTCTGTGGCGACGAACATCATTGTCTCTAGGTTTTGCTGTGAAAGTAATGATCTCAGTCTTGACTTCAGTATTTTCAGCTTTGAGAAACATTGATCACAGGTACACTGGGTAGTGCTTAGAGTGTTCAAATAAATTCATAAGCTGCCGTGCATAATCTGTATTGATAGAGTGATTTGATTGCGCAAGAAGCACAGTTTATGTATGACGACTTCATTAAAGGAAAATAGAAAAAGGCTCCAGGCACTCATGGGTTCCATCAGGCAGATTTATTGGAAGAGATGAACAACAACGTTTCGACCTCACGATGAGGTCTTTATCAAGTTGGACCTCAACTTGATAAAGACCTCATCGTGAGGTCGAAACGTTGTTGTTCATCTCTTCCAATAAATCTGCCTGATGGAACCCATGAGTGCTTGGAGCCTTTTTCTATTTTGATTTACTGGGGAGCTGGCCCTTCCTGGCACAGCTGAGCACCTGAGTTCCTGTGGAAGTGTGTGCAGATTCTTGATTCTGGTGACTTCGTTAAAGGAGGCATAGAGGTGGATGGCTCAGATTCAGGGACGGCTAATTCATCTAGGTCAGACTCCTGTGCATTGCTTTCTTCTATACTTCAACCAGCAAGCCCATTCTTAAGCTTTTGTAACTTGAAGCGAAATAAATTAAGTCTTCATGTAAATGTATTGTATCCATTACAAATCAAAACATGAAATCTGCATGAATCTTGACTGTCCGGGGTCACATTATAACATGAAATTTCAAACTTTTTCTTGCTGTCAGTAGGCTCGCCACCTCTTTTTGCTCTTTGTTCTGAAAAGCATGTGTTAATGCATATGATCTCGCTGGATGTATTGTAATGTCCACATGTGTATGAACATAAAAAGCTACCAAGATTATTTCCAATTTGCAGAGATTCTCACTTTGTTTCAGTGTTTCAGGTAGAACAGAAGTTCTAAAATCAGCAGATTCACCTATTTGTTAAAGAATAATGATCAGATCTGAAAGACTTCCACGGAATGGTTTTCATAGCTTTCAAAAGAATTTGGTAGTGCTTTAGCTCTGCTTGACCATTTTTTCCAGTCTTTGATCTTTCCAAATTTTCATCCTTTTTGTAGGATTCTTAAAAAAATAAAAAAGCGGATAAGTTACTGATAAGGCAAACTAGCCTCATTGCTTGAGGACACACTACTGGCATCTGCCATAATCAATTTCTAAACATGTGCATAACATCACGTATGAAGTTGATTAGGGTGCGCTTCTTTAATTAATGCTTACAAACCTGTGTATGCACCGTTCATGTTTGCGGCTCCATCAAGCAAATCACTAATGCTGTCAGGACCCGGGCAAGCAGTTTGGGTAGGTTGGTACAGACAGGCACTCAACAACAGAAAAGCAGGACTGGAATCAAAGAATAAAGGGGAACTGTAGCAAGGGTAGGGGAAACCAGAGTGCCAGGGCACACAGCTTGGAAGCCCTCAGGTAGGGCACACAGCTTGGAAAACGGCTGGACAGCTAGGTAAATCAGGGACACTCTGGGGTCTGGTACACAAATAGAGTAAGCTCCATGATGATTCTTTTATTCATATCAGCTTTTGCTGCTTGAGTCAACGGTTAATAGATGTTATAATCATTCCTTAGCTTTATGTGCCAGAGCAACCCTCACAATAGTACACTGATCATGATCAAGTCCGATTGAACAGAAAATAATCCTGCAGTCTCAACTTCTACTACATTCTCATTTATCATTTGCCCAATAAGGCCAAATAGCTTTGTTATTGTTGACTTTATTTTCCTCTTGCTTTTTGCGATGGAACCGTAGACTTGCTTTTCCTTCAAAACTGGACCGTAGTCAGCTAGGAGCTTCACAGTTTGCAGAAAATAGCCCCTATTCCAAGATTCCCATCGTCAAATACATCAGCCAGACTCTATACGGCAATCCTCGGAAACCAACATAAAAAGCAATATCCGTAATGTGGTCTAAAACAGCATGATGCTGGAGTACGTTCCAATGTCTAAAGGACAACCGATCATAAGTGATTTTTACATCCATGACGTAAGCTTTACTTGCAAGACTGAGAATTTTCTTGTTTCATTATTCTTGCTGTTATTTGCCTCCAGCCGCTGAAACTTTGGATTAACTGAGTCTGAAGATATTTTTCTTGAGCATAAGCTAAGCAGATGGAACAATGTAGGCTGCTTTTCTCCTCATTAAAAGTAACCCATTTTCTATTAACGTCTGCTCCTTTTTCTGTAGTAAACAATGTTAGCATTAAAAGGTATATTCGGTGTAGGCCGATATATAGGAGGGAAAGAAAAAATCCCTAATCATACCAGTGAAATGAAGAGGAAAGAGCAGTTGCTACTTTTGTGTCCCTCTTGGAAAAAAGTCAATGAATGCCCAAGGACACAGCAATTGTCTGATCGGGCACAATATCAATTTAGGCCGCTCATGGTCCTCTGTCACGATCTCCACAGCAGAGCTCTGTCACGCTCTCTCCAAGTTCTCATCGTGTGAGAGCATTCTTCATTCTTCTTTCTTCAACTTCTACTTTTCAGCATTCACTTCCTAAAACACCTATATGGCGCCACACACCAAGCAGCAACCCATAAATTAGCAAGCCCCTGTTTTTACTTTAATGGATCGATGGTCTAGGGTGAAGATATTCCAAGGCGAGTGATGTCCACTAAGGGGAGTGGTGGCCATCAAGGAGTCCCTGGATTGAAAAACTGGCAACATCATAACTAATTATCTTGATGGAAAGTAAGGTTTTTCCACACTGCTGGTGCCGGCACTGCTTGTTCACTGCCTCAGCTGCAATTTTCTCAGGGTCTTCATCCAGATGAGTCTGCCTTAGCAGTGATTCACAGCGTTCTCACGATCAGAGGCAGTGGGAGAGAGCTGCCTAGTTTTGAGAAGCCCACGTGACTCCTGCCCACCTAAGCAGTGCACACTTTTCATGTTCAGTTAGTAGTATTACAGCGCTGACCGAGTGCACTTGGGCAGCCACTCCGTTTATCCTGGGCTAAGTTGCGCAACATGCACTACCTGTGCACTCTGCATAAGAGTGCGCATACATGCGCATTGGTGTTGCAGCTTCCGTAAGCACCAGAGACTCTGGGAAGCCTGTTTAATCGGCCGCGAAAGGACCATTTAATAAAAATAAGCCAAGGGAATATTAAAATAGTGTTTGGACTGCTCCTGGCCCAGGGGGATCCACATTTAAAGGGAAAAAATCAGCTCAGTTCCTGCAGGTGCAGCATTCCCTTTCAATCGTACCTTTAGCTTATAAAGGAGTGAAATTATATCTTCATTACGTAAATAAACGAAATCTTGAATATGTTACTTGGCCCGTTCGGCCGCTGATTGACATTACACGCTATTACAATAACTCTGCTGTCTACAGTTATTCCCAGATCTTTCTCTTTTAAATATTTCCCTAACATAACCCCATTTAGGATGCAAACTGCAAGTTTATTTTTCAACCATAACGTTGCATTTGTCCATATTGAATCACATCTGCCTGTTCTGCATTTGTCCAAATCCCAGGCAAAACAAGAATTCAGCGCATACCCAGCAAATACCATTAAAAAAACACCTTTCTAAGAATAAATGTGATTTTCTAGACTTGTGCAAACTGTCCAAAAATTATCGGACACAATTTTTGCTTTGTTTTGCTTTGTTTTTGGTCCTTTCGTTTTCTTAAATTTAGTTTCCTGTACTTTTAATGTCTCCCTACCTGCTTCCGTCTCCTTTTCTGCAGCTCCTTTCCTTCTTTTGCCTCTTCTTGTTCTTCTGTCTTCGTTCTCCTGTCTTCGTTCTAGGTTTTTTCCAGCCATTACATCAATGGGCACATACGGCCAATGTTTGCTGGTGGCAGTCTGATCACACCAGGGGATACTTCAAATTGTGTTTGATTTCAAAGGATAATACTATATGATATACATCATTATACATCAGTTTTTGCTAAACTAAGGTTTCATATGGGTTCATGATCGTTAAGAACAATTAACATGTTTAATCGTGTGGAAAACAATCGGGACAAACTGAAATAGGAACACAGTTACCCTCGAAGAGATCATGCATATTGCGAATATATATGGCAGGAGTGCAACGATTCATTGACTGTTAATAATTGTTGTTATACCTGTATAGGTTTTCAACCTGAACTAAATTGAGTTGGCGAAGCAAAAACTATCAGGCACGTGAAGAAGAATTCGGGTTCCATGTCCACACAGATACAGTAACAATGTGTTTTATGCTGGGACTTATGTGTAAATCCATGGAATATTTCTGCCAATTGTTTATATTTTGTATTATAAGTGGCCGAATGTAACTCTTCAAGGCCATCATGAAATGGATTGACTTCTAGTATCTATAATGACGGCATGGAAAGTGTTGGAAATAGTAGCTGTGCGCACGACTACCCAATGGACGAGAACCAAGGCTGTCCGGACCTTCCTAGGTTATATGATAATATTACGGTAATTCACTTATGAAAGAGAGGCGGTGATACTTAGTGTTCTCTCGTGTTCTAAGTGATCCATCTTTGCTACATTGTCCAAGTAAAAGTATTTTCCCTTGATTACAGCCTTTTGCGGTGAACCTCTATTTTAATTCTTTAGTGTTGGAGGTTTGGTTGTTATATATATATATATATATATATATATATATATACTGCTGTTAAGAAATGGTTCAGTTGCATACCACAGAGCTTACAACATCGAATAGTTTTTCAGTATTTTTTGCCTTTTTTCTGTTTAGAACAAACATTCATGTTTTTTGTGTTCTCTACAACACAGTTTGAATGGACAGTATGAAATAAATCTCAGAAAAAGCCAGTTGTTCACCATGCTGATATTCTCGTAATCTGTATGTTTTGTACGGTTGCGCACTCCAAGAAATGCCCAAAAGACTCTGCATTTTTCATAAAGCTTGCGAGAAGCGCCAGCATAACATGATCTACTGCGTGATGGCTGAACTTTTCTTGTGATTTAAGTCAATAGTTTTTTTCCTTTTCAACACATTCTCTGTAGGGGCACATGATCCTCGGCTAAGTACATCATCAGCATCAATTTTTAATCCTTCCCATTATACTTCATGTTACAAATCTTTATTGTGCTTAAGATTCCACTATTTGTCTGGAATTTTTGTTTGTTGTATTTTTACCTGAACCACGCACGAACTTCCAGCAAGTTGATTAATGATTCCCATGAACAAAACGTATACCTATAAATTATTATATTTAACACTTAAATCAAAGATATTTAACCTAATTATTAAACCTACCTAATACGCTATACATTTCAATGGTCTTTATTTAAAGTATTGTAATCTAGTCATTAAATATATATATACCACCAGAGAAGGACTGGGGATGAAGAGGCATCTTTAAAAACTTTATGGCCAGCGTCTACCTAATGACATAGGATATGAGCAGCCATACGTTACATTTTTTTATATTATGGCCAGGCATAACCATCAGTGGGGCGCACCCCACTGGAGCATCAGATCTGGTGAATATGGAGAGCTGTAGGCTCTCACCTGCATAATATTTGACAATTTGAAATATTGCAATTTCTTTATGTATTTTCTTTTTCAAAAACGTTTTCAGAGCTCACATTGAGCGGCAATCCGGGTTGTAGTAGGCTGCCTAAAAGTATCAAATCTTTATGTCGCCTTTGATCTATACAGTCCTACTGATTAAAAAAAAACGATTGACCTTTACAACCTGTATTGAGTAAAAGCTCAATACCACTAAAAGCGACAGCGTGGTAAGTATATAACTTGAGCTTGAAACATCAGCATCTTCAAAAGCGTCATTGAAAAATTCAAATGGGATTCAAGATTTCTTTTGAAGCTCAAAGTATCTGAAACCATTTATGCTAAAGAGTACAGATTTGCAAACACTTTAGCTTTGGAGTTTAAATGGGTATAAACGTTTTAATTAGAAGCCTGTTTTTGGTTTATTCCATGAAATAATACCTTTGTTACAACAATTACCCTAACAAAAAGGTGATTGATTATTTCAGTATCTGAATAGTAGTATGTTTAAAAAAATGAGACAGTGGGAACTAGTCAACACTAACTTAAAATGTTGAGGTTCATTATAGTATAAAAATCTATCTATAGTGTACTAGCAAGTTCCTAAACGGTTAAAAAGATTTTATATTGCATGTATATTAATATATTCAGCCTATAATACTTGTATTGTGCTTAAACAATATAACAAATATTTAATATTTTATTTTATTTAAACATAAAATGGTATTTCAAAAAAAAATTTCTTTCTGGCTAGAGCAGTTAACCAAAACAGTCACTTGTCTCTGGTGTCTTTATCAGAAGGTGATACATTTTATCCATCCATGGAATCCTTCAGAAGAAGAGGGCAATTAGGTCACAAAATCTTATGTGATGACCTAATAACTGGTATTACCTTATACGGAAGACTCTATCTGGATCAAGATGCAATCCTGTGAATAAGAATAATTTTCTAGATTACACCAATTCTGGCGATATGCTGGCCGCTTTACATTCTTTCAGTCCGTATGAGCATTTAAGCTTGTCTGTGTTGTCCTATGTTTAGGCAAGAGGTCTGATAGTATTATATGATTCATATCCTCAGTGCAGGGTGATCTAAGCATAATCAATGTTGTCAAGAACTATACATGTTAAAAAACATAGGTTGTAGTGCAGGAGTCTGTTGAATTAGTGACGTAATACAACAGAACCTAAACGTTTTCCAAGAAAGATGGGGCATTACCTAAAAATCACATATGGTCCAAAGACCTCAAGGTCACTTATAATATCTTCCATAAAGACTTTGATTTTAAGCCAAATGTTTGGTGTATGCATTCATTAATGTAAAAAAAAAAAAATTGCTGGTCCGATCTTGTGCTAATAATTGAAGTCAAAGTGAGGATTTTCTGCACATGCGCACATTGTACACTTGCCAGAGTTTAAATAAATATAGAACCCCGTTAAAATGATCTTCACCAGTGACACACAAATCTAGTCCTTGAGGGCTGGTAGAAGGCATCTGAATTAAAAATTCACTAAATTACTTGTGTTCAGAATTTGTGGCCTGACTGCAGCGCTCGAGGACTGGAGATGTGCAGCACTGTCCTACAGCTGGCGTATATGAACCTTCCCAATCAGGGCCAGCCCAAGACATAATGCCACTTGGGGCGAAGTTTAAAATGACGCCCCCCCCCCCCGCCAATGCCAGGGGTCATTATCTACCCTTCCTCTCCCTCCCTATTATCTACCCTATGCCCCCCCCCTTTGTACTTAACCTTTCAGCAGTCCTGCGGCGAGTCTCCCTGCTCTGCGCTGCTTTACTGCTGAGCGCCAGAAGTGACGTCATTTTCCGATGCTCAGCATTACAAGCCAACCCATTTCAAGTATGCACTGCCCTTTACGTCACGTTACAATGTCAAGCCTTTTATTATAAAATATCACTATATTTCTTATTCTAGTTATATACTCTGAATGTTCACATTTGGTTTGGCATATACAGCATTTCAGACTGCTTATTTTCATCATATTTTTGAAGAGCCAGTTTCGATTTAAGGGGGGGGGGAAACTTTTCAGAATGAAGAAGTACAATGTTTTTCTTTCCAACTATTGAATCACATCCAAGAATTCTATATGATGATTACCTTTCTTTTAAATGTCTGATTACAGCTTAAATGTTTCATTTTTGCCGACTTGGAAAAAGAAATTGCCGATTTCTAGAGAGGGGCAGCAAATTCACATTTCTTGAGTGAAAGGCGCAGTGACAACCAAAGTAATTCTATACTTCTATAGACAGAAAAATTATACTCTGAGTACTGGAAGCAATTAACACCGCTTGGTCCTGGAGCTTTGTCTCCGAGTCTGTTCAGAAAGGGAATGTGACACATCATTTTCACATTGTAGGGAACTAACTTACTACAATTCCAGATATATTTAGACTTTATTTCTCCATCTGCAATGAGCTACCATAAAAACAGGACATACATGTAGAAGCTGGTGTATTACAATTCAGAATATTCCATTGGTTTAGCCATGCCTCCCAACATTTACAATGGCCAAAGAGAGACACCCTTGCCCCACAGCACACATACTGGCTCTTCTGAATACTAAATTCATGTCCTTACCTCCCTCTAAGAACAACAGAAGAGAAGACGCCACACAGGTATTAAATAAATATATAGATACCAAAGTCTAGATACAATGAAATTAGGCTGTACCCATTTCGGCGTAGACATCTTTATCAGGGGTACATAAGATCTGCCTCCTCACCACTAACAATGTTCCTTCCAAGGCATGTACTTCCAAGTCCCATGAAGCGCATGATTGTTGTTCTTTATATTTCTCCACCACACTGTAAAGTTGCTGATTGCTGTTTAATAGTTGAAGCCACTTTTTAAAGACTGAAAGAGAAGGTTATCATCATCACGATAGGCCAGACTCAATTTGTGCTTTCATAAGGTTAAAGAGAAAAATCGCATTGAACAAATAAAATCCAGTATTGTATACAGTAATGTAGACTTGTGTTGACAAAAACTTATTTTTGTTCCAATACATCTTTAGCTGTAGATCTGGAGGCTGTCGTTGTTGTCAGTCATTGTGATATTTTGGGTGACTTTCTCTGCTCAAACACCACACAGCTGACTCTTTATGGCAATGCTAATGAAGTCCATTCCTCTTCAGACCAGTCAGAGTGTGTGATTGGATGGTTAAGACTGAGCCATTCTGTTTGCCAAAGGCAGTATGTTAAGGAGTCAGGGTGTTTAGAAGACTGGACTCAAATAACAGACCTAGAACCCATACAAACAGCTAATATGCAGCTGCCTGAAAACCGTCTGTTAAGCAAAAACTAGAACTGTTGCAAAATAAAATGGCATAATATTTTGAGAAGTTATTTTTAATCCAATACCAGTAATAAAAAAAATAGGTATTCCCCATAACTACTATATTAGATTTCTACGGTGACACTGACAAAACAATATTAATAATTACCCTAATATAACTAGAGTCAAACTGTATTTATTTTAAAATAGCCCAAATTTCAATATAAAAGCCTAATTGTTTTTGTCCTTTTTTCAAGTAACAGTTTACTCATTAAGGAATGGGAATTATTACAAGCCTGAGGGGGTAAAATGGATGACTCCCATGTGCCCTGGGTGCTGACAGATTGTCACAGTAACCATGGCAACTGGGATTTAATAAAATTATGGCTTTTAGCACAGGAACAGTACAGTAGATTTTGTTTTTCAACATATCGGCATCCCAGGAATTAATTTTGGTAGGTTTCATTGTGGTTTTACTCTGCGATGCTCTATCCTTCAACAAACTACGATCGTAGTCATACCTGGGAACTTCTTGGCTCCGGCGACCCGGAGCCTTCCCTTGCAGGACGCGGCCAGGACTGCACACTGACACTGGTCCCGCTGACATCAGTGGGCGGTACCACTGATGTCGGTGGGCGGTCCCGCTGACGTCCGGACAGTTCCTGCTGGCGGCAGCGGGAAACACCCCCATTTAAAGGGGAAATGGGTGGGGAGCGGCGCTCACCCGACAATCTCTGGGTGTAGTAAGCCCCTAATACATCACTTGCAAAAATATATCTTATTACTTTATATATAGTAATTGTTACTAATACCAAGCTAATTAACTCCTAGAAAGCCATGTATGGACCTTACAAATACTTGATGTTGTCCCTTTTTTAATCAGGTCTCCTGTATTGAGATATTAATTAAATATACATACTCTGTTCGTCAGTTTAATTACTTAACATCTAATACATGTAGGCTTTATTTAAAAAAAAAAGAAGAAGCACACATGAGCTTACATGGTCCAAGGCTTTACATTCACTTTAAAATGAGAACTTTAATGTGCCTGTCAAAAAATAAATAAGCTTCCCTACATCTATGGGATTTTTGCCCTTTTTATCACAATAAACATTGCTCCAGGGGAGCCTATTAGAGAATCGTTTTAGATGTCGCAGGAAACTATATCATTTTCCCCTTTCCCCCCAAAAAAGAGAAAATAATACAGTGTTTTTTTAATTTCTCTGTAGGAACAGAAGGGTTGCCTATGTGAGAATAAACTGAAATAGTATCAAACGTTTCGGATTCTAAAAATATGAGGGTGTCAGAAAGGTGGGTTATAGAATATTTTCTTAATGGTCTGCCTGAGGTTTTATCTGAAGAATCTGAAATAAGACATCTCTACCCTACAGCCTGATTCAAGCAATCACTTACAATCTAAGCCTTTCAAACAAAATGGTTAAAATTGCCATTTTTCTTTTCCAAATTCTACATGTTGTCGTTCCCTACACAAAATGAGCCTAAAAGCTATGACATTGACAGTTCCTTTTATATTCTCTTACAAAAACCCATTTTCTGCTTCAGGTGATCCATTCTCTGCTGTATTCTGGGTATTTAGGATAGCAAATCTAGGGTGACCACATCGGCCATGTTGTCCAGGACACGTATCATTTTTATATGTTGCTAACCAGCCCAGATAAAGTGCTGCCCTGCAGTATGTGGGATGTATAGCCTTATGGGAAGGAACCAATTAGTCAATCATATGCCATCCATACTGTAGGGAAGCATTTTATTTGGGCTGGTCAGCAATATGTAAAAATTAAATATAACCTGGAAAAAAAGGCTGATGTGGTCACCCTAATCACATTCTCAATATATGTGCTGGAAAGAGGTAAGAACAGACATTATCATAAAATTAACACTGGCACCCCGTCCTGTCGTATTGACACCATTCAAAGGGGGAAGACATTATCTATAGTCAGTTGCCCCAACTAGTGGTGAGTTGAGGCAAGCTGAGAAGCAGGGGAGTAACGTAGTCGGAGTGTGCCCAGCTTATTTCCCCACCTTATTCCTCGGATGTTTTAAAAGGAGGGAAAGACAGTAAATTTAATGATTTTGTGTGGTGACTGGGTCAGGAGTAACATTGGTGAGGACATTGGAACTTCCAAGACTATTGTATGCTTTCCCTGGTTATGAGATTTAGACATCCCATGGCCCATTATGGATTTTATAATCAAATCCCAGTAGGTAAACAAGAGGACCTTCAAAAGAACTGAAATCTTAGTTGAAAAAAACCCCAAGTCTTAGAGTTGGATGTATGGGGTACATGTTGGTAATTTTGGGACTTATTCCTAGTTACCCTAGAAGGTATTTATGAATGAACTTAAAAATTGTACTGGAATTGCTCATTATACATAAAACCTCATTATTTCATACCTTTTGTTTAAGCTGACCAGGCAAGAAGAAGTTTGGTGTATAAAATAACTTATTTAAAACTATATTCATCAATCAAATTCAAGTTAGAAATAAAGGTGTCAATACATCACCATCTTCTGGAAATAAGTTGTTCACATGCCAGTTTCAACTGCTACAGGCGAGTAATGATCTAGTTGTTAATTTATTACATTATTAACTTTTAACAAAGTTTTACTGAAAGAGACCTTAAAGGCTCAAAAGAGGCCGTTACTCCAAGTCAGCTTCACAAATACTTTTAATACAGTGTGTTTTAAAGTGTTTTCCTGTGTCATGGACACTTTTAAGATGCTTGAGCGAAGCCTTCGCTCTGACCACGGACAATATTAGTTTTGCCAGTTGGTTTTCTAATAAAGGAATGTTTCTTTTTGTTAGACAGTTTCAATATACCTTTATCACCACCGACTTCACTAATGGAATTCTCCGCTGTTTGCTTCAGTTCCAAAAGACACACAACAGCTCTGCAAACGTAAATCAGACGGACAGACACGGTTGGCTATTTTAATTTCAGAGGTTTCCTTTTAAATAGAGTAATCGATGGAAGAATCTTTTTAGCAATTGGCATTGGTTGTTTGTCATCATTCACAGAGTAAAATATATTATATTTATATATATATATATATATATATATATATATATATATTTGGTAAAATATACACCATGAACAATATTAATTGGCATTCTGTGCTTAAATATTACTCTTAAACCATAAATAAAGAGAAAAACAAATTATTCATAGCAATTATTTAATTGTCATGTAGAGTTGAACCATTTATTGAGTCAGCACAGAAAAAAGGCTGTAGGTTCACATAAGCTTTTAGGACTCCAGGGTTCTCTTCTTAGATGGAATATGTTTTATTTTTTCCATTTAATATGAAGTGCCAACACTGGCAGATTGTACAACGTATAGTTAATTGGGTGGATACATCTCACTGATTTAACTATACATTAAAAAGGGCCAGTCAAGCTCTGCTACACCAGAAGCTCACTGGAGTTGGATCTTCATAATGTGTAGTGAAGTCAATCCTGTCAACTCTCCCTTCACTGAATAAACCCATTTGGTGTGATAGGAGGCAACCGACAAGGGCCACTTGGATTTACCGGCCTCTTGGGCCAAAAGTTGCCAGTCCTTCCCTGCTTTTATTAGGCACTTTGCTAAGATTTCTTCTTGGAATCTTGCTAGCCAAACCCTATAGATATGGAATAGAATTATATTTTATATTGTATCATTTAGCAAATTCTTCTTTATAAAAGAGTTGGTTACATTTCAATCATTTCATCTATTTTTCCTATGGGTGATCTTTTACGTTACGGTAGATTTCTCCTGCAGGCACTGTAGACTCAATACTCTGCTCAACCATTATTCTTATTAAACCTGCCATTCTATAGTGTATATATCCATATATAATATGTTCCGTAACACTGTTACCTTGGCATCGCTGAATCATGTCCTAGGGACCTTGTTAATAGTATTTCCCTGCTGTCACGCAGAAAAATATGTTTGGCGGTGACAGAGCTAAATTAAGCCGAGCAAATGGTAATAATTCCTATTCAAGTTTAACTAGAAAGAAATCTGAAATATTTTAAAGGTCACTCGGGTGATGTAATTGTAGAGCTAGCAGAGTGTGTGGGAAAACAAGCAGGAGAAGCAAAAATAATAAGGTGGTTTTTAGACAAGTCGGACCTGTCAGTTATAACAGAAAATGACAGTTTAATAATGTTCTGTAACAACGGCTGTATTTAACCAGTTTTCCAGGAAGCATGTAAAGATGATGGATGCATTATTGTAAAACAAGATTACTAACATTCCACCTATTAGAGAGGGGGAGAGAAACCTGGTTTGGGTAATTAATTAATTAATGAATCCATGTAATCAAAATATACAATTGTGGGGTTTTGCAGATCTTATGCACTGAACTAACTAGGGGGTTTGTAGCATCAGGTCACATAACAATTTATATCAAAACATTCCATTTTGGAGAGCTGAATCGAATTGGCTTAGAGATACAGGAGAAAGATAAAGGATAGGCATTAAGCTATGATAAGACCAGCAATTAAAAGTAGAGTCCTGGCACACTAGATGGGTCTTATCTGTTGTCAAAGTCTAGGTTTCTATAATCAATGGCGGAATCTGACGCATCTGGCAGTCCATGTGTCCTGCGGGGACTTTTGCCCCTGTCTGAGGACACCCATGGGTTGAAAGGCGTTTCAAAGAGCTCAAGTGTTAAACTTGAATGAACCCAAGTGCATACTTCTGGCCACTTGCTATGAACATATCTGGGAACTTTACTAGGAAGGCTACTCAGTTCTCACCCTCTTCTGTGGCTTCATGATGGGTCAGCGCTTGCCCCAGATAGCCTTTAGTGATTGGGTAGTGGGAGGAGAATAGAAAGGAAATGGGCGTAGCTAAATGCCTTCCTTTCCAAGAGACCCATGGGAGGAAGGGCTTTCCTGGAGACTCTGGATCAAATCCAGAGAGTTCTCAGACATGGTTACGTAGCAACAACAAGGAAGATAGTCTTGGTTACTCAAAGGCCAGCTCATTGTCATGTTTATGTTCTAACTTATTGCCTTTTGGAGTCAAGAAGGAATTTTTCCCCCTTAGTAGCAAAATTTGACAAATAGCTTAATGAGTGAGGGTTTTTAGTCTTCTTTTGTATCAAAAGCAGGAAGGATATGTAGAAGGGTTGAACTTGATGGAGTTAGATCTTTTGTCAACCTAAATTACTATGTTACTATGTAATTTAAGTGTTTAGGTGTTGCCCTTTCCATGTCCTTTATGATGGTTCTACCATTGGTATGGTAACCAGATCTATAACAAGTTATCCTAATTGTCCAGATCAATGCCACATCATTATTGGGTGATTATATAAGTTATATCAATAAAACATTTGGGCATAAATATATTTTCCCAAAATATGCCAGTTCTTAGTTAAACAAAAATAATTGCTTTTTTATGAATTATCTGTAGATCAGCTGCCAGTATATAGGGACTATAATATTTTTACATGTTACCATGGTAATTGGCAGCTACACAGATCCCTGCTTACTTATTTGGGTTGTATGTTTTTTTTTCACTGTAAAGACAAACTGGTGATCAACCGCTTATCAATCATCAGCACCTCCCTTTAATCTGCCAGAGCCTTCAAGTTTAATGAGAGACATCCATGTACCTCTAAACATCCAAAACCTTGACAGGAGGTAGCAGAAATTCAAGCCACATGCAAAAGTGACAGATCTTCCTGAAGCCTCTTAAAAAAGTCTTGTCTGAACACAATGTCTCCCTTTCTTTAATGGCAGAATATCAAATTGGACCATCTAACTCAGAGGTGTCCAACCTGCGGCCCTCCAGCTGCTGGAGGACTACATCTCCCATAATGCTCTTTCAACCAAGGACCTGGCAGAGGAGTATGGTAGATGTAGTCCTGAAGCTGGAGGGCCGCAGGTTGGACACCCCTGATCTAACTGATCAGGTGCCTTCAAGATTTCTATGCTCATAAAATAGGTTTATGTCACAATAGAAACTCTTGTAGATTTTGATGTTGGATATTAAAAAGTGGTGCAGGACTCCAGTCCAAAGGCATACTTTACATGTGCTTTTCTAGTAGTTGTAACTTTAATTGTGCGGTCATGTGGATGTTCTGATCCTGCTTCTACCCAGTTAATAAATGTTTCCCTGATATCCCTGATTAAGGAAAATATTATTTAATTATACATGAATTAGTGCATCACAATAATAGCAGTTAACACACCTGGAAGCAGCAGGAGAAGACCCCATTCATGAGAACCACAAAGCCATGCAACAGTGAATTGTTTCTGATCATCAGGTTGAATCAGAATTTAAGTATTATGTAGATACATATAGAGAAATAAATAATATGCTATTAAACATGCTTATGTTTAGGCCTCTCTCTCTGCATTAATATATATCACTTCTGTTGAGAGACCCTTCCACCTACCCAATGACCTGATCCAACGGCAACATATTGTTTTGACGGAAATTTTCCACTAATGCAACAGTATAAAAGAAAAAAAAAACACTGCAGTAAAAATAATATTCAAATATGATAAGCAAAGTATCAAACGGTGAACCCTTAAAACCCTTAAAATAATTGAGGGTTAAATTAATTTCCGTTTAATTTTCTATAATTAGTCACTGCCTTAAATGAACACATCTTTCCAGTGATTTAACAAAATCAAAACAAAGAGCTCTAATTTCGGGCCCAGGGCTTCCAATTAATTCTTAATTAGGTTGAAAGGTAAACCATTGTGTCCGATTTTAAACTGATTTTCAAGAAGCCGTAGAATAAAATGGCAATTAACCCCAAGTTTGCATCTGTTCCTCCAAACCATTACTTCCAGACATTATACAAACTTTAATGCCTATGATAACTGTGTGGGCCCTTAAAATTTCCGTGATGTCCCACATATGCATTTGCCTCTTTCTCCACTCCAACTATTTTCCTTGTAGGACATGGGTTTGGCCAAACATATCTCCATGCACATGATATTCTCACCACCACTCAACTCCAGTGCTGGCTTAATGAAAGTATGGAAACACTTTTTTCGCCAATGATTGACTGCTTCAATCAGCCAATCAGTGGCAAGAAATGTGGTATTGGAGAGGAGAAGGTGGGCAACTGCAGTCCTAGGTTAGGTGCTTTCATGTTTTGTTTTTTTTCATTTTTTTATTTTGAAGAATGCATATTAAAGTATTCATAGGGTACTATGCATTCTTCTTTAATATTATTTATACTACTAATGTAGTATAACTTGGTTAATTTGTTTATAGCATTTTGCAAATATATATTTTTTAAACTTTGTATTCTGCAACTTTACTTGACCCCCACCGTTCTTCTCTCATTGTTCCTCCATGTCACGTAGCTTGTCCCTTTACTTTATGTGAAAGAGGAAATTATGCTGGACCGCATTCTCCAACTGTGACTAAAATCAGAGGTGTGCCTTCCGCAGGACCGCTACTAATAAAGCCGCAGAACTCATGTTAAGTTGCAGCACCTGTCCTGCATTCTGATGATGTGAGATAACGCTTCATAGCTTAGAAGTGGTAACAATCAATTACTAACCATTTCACAATTGTGTGTCCAGAGGCAATCATTCTTGATTTGTCAGACTGGCGATGCATTTCTGGAATCCCGATCCCAAAGAGTAGAATGGAAAGAAAGGAAATAACGTTCAAGTCGAAAATAAGGATTTTGATTTAAAGGATGTTATGTTTCTAAATACTCAAATTAGCAACATTAAAAAATGGCTAAAATAATATTTAGGTACATTGTTATTTTGGCCATTATTGGTCACCTTGCACCCAAATTGTGTATGAATTCTTGTCAATATTTTCTAGTAATTATTAACCGACAATTAAAGGTTTCTATGCTGCTAATTTGTACGTTCCATTATTTGGGGGCTTCTGTTTATTTCATGTCAGGGCAATGATGAATTTTCCTATTCAGGTTTATTTCATGTTTGTTTTTCCTTTTTTATTTGCATACTCTGTTTAAAAATCTGTAATTGCTCCGTCAATAGCACTAACATCTGGAAATGTTCCCATAATTAATCATTATAAAAGCCGCAGACTGACTGCAATTTCAGAAACATCCATTGAGCTTCCCCTGGTGTCATTGTAATCATGCAGCTTCAAGCTGAAATATGGATGACAAATAGGTTGACAAATTTAAGCATAACTCGTCAAACCGCTAATCTTTGGTCCTCCACTTTAAAAATCTCCCCTGTGGAAGGCAGATGATTAAAAAGAGAACTCTGATCACAATCATATTTGTGTTTCACAGAACTTTCAAGAGATTGTCAGGATTCTTATGAAAATAACAGACTTTTCGATATTTTCTTGAAGTGCGTGTATTAACATCAATTCTTCTTTGAAGATGATTCACATTATTTAACACATATCGGAAATTTCTGTATTTGACATAAAAAAGGTTAAATTTTGATGTGAAAGTGTTCTTTGGATCTCTTCTCCAGAAGGATATTGGCATTTTGGAGAGAGTTCAGAGGAGGGCGACTAAAATGGTTAATGGTGTACAGGATCAAAATTATCGGAAAAAAATAAAGGCCTTGGATTGTTGTCGGATCCACGGGGCGAGCTAAATCAAATACAGACTGAGGTCTAGCTACCTTAAAAAGGTTAAGATGAAATGTTTTTTCTATTGTTATTCTTTTACAAAATTAATATTTTTTACAGAATGGTCTGTGCGTAGGCGTGCGTGGCTGTTTGGCCAAAGATTTGTTGTTACGGAGGAACCGGTAGTTGCACATTTTACTATTGTTAAAGAATAATTTTACCATTCAAGGCCTTTGGTTTGAATCCCTAGTCATACATATAACGCAAATAAAAATATTGGTGGAAAAAACTGAGCGTTTTCTCTGCATTGTCACCTTGGATAGATACCACTGCAATAAACACACTTCTTTTTCTTTCTGTCTTTCATTCTTTCTATCTTTCTCTTTACGTCTTTCTTTCAGTCCTTTCCCTGTCTTTCCTTCCTCCATTGCTTCCTTGTGTTCTTTCGTTCCTTTCTTTCTCTCTCTCTCTCTCTTTCATTCACTCTTTCTTTCTTTCTTTCTTTAATTTTCCCTGTCTTTCCATCCTTCCTTCACTCCTTCCTTGTGTTCTTTATGTCTGTCTTTTTCTTTCTTCTTCTCTGCAAACACAGATAATATTTTAGTTTCTATAGGGAAGTTAATCCAGTACTTACCATGATAATACCCATGGCTCACAGATGGCATTAACAGGGCAAAAGGCCCAGATCTGTTTTTCTTCTTTTGTTTCCCTGATTTTCCTTCCTTCCTTCCTTGTGTTCTTTCTTCCACTCTTTCTTTCGCTCTTTCTTTCACTCTTTTTCTCTCTTTCTTTTATTTTCCTCCTCTTTCCATCCTTCCTTCATTCCTTCCTTGTGTTCTTTCTGTCTGTTTTTTCTTTCTTCTTCTCTGCAAACACGGATAATATTTTAGTTTCCAAGTTAATCCAGTACTTACCATGTTAATACCCATGGCTTACAGATGCCATTAACAGGGCAAAAGGCCCAGATCTGATCTTGTAGCCGCACAGAATATACTCTGATTGCATTAAATATCCATATTTCAATATTCCTGTTCAGTATTTTCGTTGGCTACACGAGGTCCTAAAATAGCCGAGATGTAATTAAGTTAGTCCTTAAATGCGTGTGTGTAGAGAGGAAATGTAATTGACCATCGTAACAAGCGCATAAAACTGTCAGCTGTAATAACCAGTGGGTAGACAGATAGACCTAGGTGGTTTGCAGAGTTTTTGGCAGTCCATTTCTAAGGTGAAGGATTTTGGAACGTGAGAAAGCTCTGAGCAATCTAACACATTAGACAAGTTATATCCAGTGACCCATTGAAGGAGATCTCGGAGTACTTTAGGATAAAACCTTCTTAAGGAAGAGCCTTAAGGGCAAATTCTCTTATTCGCTGCTCACAAGTAACTTCAACTGACTGAAAATAGCATCTCTTTTCAAATCAGAGTATTTCAATGGAAAACGCTAGTGCGCTGGGATCTTTTAAAAAATAAAATTAAAATTGAATCAGTATTAGGATCAGAGAAGGTGACAATGGAGAAAGAGATGTTGATGGGGCTGGGATGCCCTGTCAGAGTGTGACGTTCCCTCAAAAGGCCTACCATGTCACATAGAAGGTGTCATAATAAAATGAGAAATATGGGGATGGTGGCATCGAAATTGGCCCCCAAGAGCCCTTGAGCCACGTCTAAAATATGTGTGTTTTGGGGAAAAGGCATTACTAAACATTATTTTTCGTACATTTTTCATATTAGAACATTACGAGCTATTCTCCACCAACTGAAGCACAATATAATCTTAATTACAGTATTAATTTTAATTTATCCAAATCTTTATTACTGTGTTAACTTATCATTTAAATGCCATAAAGGAATGGTTTCACCACCACATAACGGATTGGATCTGTGAAGTCGAGTGGATATGTTGCAATAGAAAAAAATAGATAAAAAAATAACTTCTTCCTTCCATTGTAGTCTGTGGGAAGGTTTCTGTTGACCTGATAGATTTACTGTACATTCGCCATTCAATAAAGCTCAATGGCTTTGTATTTTTAATTAATCAAATGCATTTTTGTTGTTTTTCCACAGATAATTCTTGTCAGCTCTTCAGTCTCTGAACAATGTCTCTTCACAAGTAGCGACGAAGGGGCCACTTTTCAAAAGCACCTCATTAATTTCTCTGTGGAGACCCTTATTTTTCACCCTAAAGAAGAGGACAAGCTCCTTGCCTACTGTAAAGATACAAAGGTATTGCTTGTCGTTTTTGTTATTCGTCTTTTGTTTTGGAAGAAAGCATGCGTTTCAGGCTAGATTTTCACAGCTCTGGTAAGGCCTCCTTTTTACAAACATCGGATAAGAGTTTTACTAATAAACAGAGTTATTAAAATACCATATCAGTTTGGTTTACCTCAATGAGTAAGTTAATACTTTTTTTTTACAAGCTAGGCCACATTGTCAAGGTTTTTCATGTATATTTACCTGGTATTACGACATGTGTTTGTTAGATGCTTTTACAAATGAATTATTACAGAAATTAAATGGGGGCTTCACATATTGACTACTTGGAAGTGAAAATGACACGCTGCCCATCGCGTCTATATGACCTCAACGTAGGGCCGGTAATAGCAAAGGTGACAGCAGAATTAAAGAATTGGGATTAATTTAACCTGCCATACTCGAGGAGAGTGGCTCTAATCATCCTCAGTTGAGGAGAAGGTTGGGTCCAAGAGTCTTTTGTAGATGGTTGGGATGCGATCCAGATGTACTACAACCAGAGTTGGCAATTTTGGCAGATGCACATTTAACGAAAGGTCGGACACTAATTCTGATCATCCTGACAGCAACTAGGAAGACAGTCCTGCCCCAGTGGATACATATTACGCTTTTTTAGATCTAAATTATATCTTCAGATTGGTTGGGAAATGTATGTATATGTATAACACATAAAGTTATGAGTTTTTGAAACCCTGACGGGTAAACATTTCCACACGATCAGTGTGAAAAACACTCTGTAATCTCTGTTTGGACGGGAACGTTGCTACCATGACTTATTACAATGGCGTAATGCAATTTATGTTCTATTAATGCTAAAATAAGAAGAAACTTTAAAGAAACAAACTACATAGTGTTTTTTTTTAATAAAATCTTCTATGTACTAAAAAAGAACCCATTATTTTAGTTTTTATCTGTTTTGTATGTAAGCCCCAAGAAACCTGTAACTCACATTTTATATATACATTAAAAACTGGCCCACCTATTCTGTAATCACCTTATCTTTAACAGATGTTGTATAATATTTTTTGGCTATGTATTTGGAAAAGGTATTAGCTCGAAATGTAAAGATCTCAATGTCTAACTGTTTAACGTTATCACAGGATTTTATGAAAATTCTGTGTGGGAAGGCAACTTCTGCAACTTTTTTTAGCCAGGGATAGTTGTACGTTGCTAAATCTGTAATTACGGTATCTGTTATTGTGTCTTCATAATGTAAAATAAAGTCAGTGTTATAGAAATAAAATAATTCGAATGATATATGTGAATGTAATATAACCTTTCTTTGTGGTTAAAATTCAATTACTAAAAGCTGTACATAAAATTAAATTTAATAATCATTAGAAAATCATCTTTTTTACAATTTCAGTAATATTTTTCCCTTAGCTCTACATTTCATTAAACCTTGGGAAGACATGGGATCTCCTTCAAGAACACGTGACTAAAGATCATGTATTCTGGTAAGTTGCATATAAGGCTTAAAAGAATGTGTTTTAAATAAAATTTGAAATGATTTTGATAACAGTCAAAACCACTTGGAAATTTTTTTTTTAACATACCCTACTGGATTAAAACAAAGGGTTTAAATGAATTCAAACAGTATCTGACCCATGAGGCTAGGGTATGGGAAATGGGGATTTTTCTACTGGCTTTGATATTTTTTTTATATATATATTTATTTACTGTGTAAACAATGGCAAATAAAACAAGTTTGCGTAGCTCATGTGGAACAAGTGAAAAAAAATACTTTACATTAAAAAAAGCAATCAATGACTCTGCTCCAATAGGTGTGTTGATAATTTATTATTCCTGATTACACACCAGGAATAGCACGGATTATAAACACAGCCTTCTTCTCAAACCTGTGATTGCATTTGATATTCCTACAGATATACCGTTAACTGCTAGAGTTTTTCCCCATTTAATATGTGAAAGCCATGTTTGTACAGTAATACTGTGACAATAGAAGCCATTACGAGCGACGAAGTTGGGAATTTGATGAGAAATAATTGTGGTCACCTACACGACCTTGATATAACACTGTTTGCCTTTTACAAAAAAGGAGATTGCTTTTATAGGTATAGCTATTGTTTCCCTTCTTTACAAGTGACAAGTACATGTATAGTACATCTTACTACAAATCAAACAATGTAGTGATTGTCATGCGAGTGAATCTTCAAGGCGTTCAAAGAATGCTGCTTAAAAGACGCTAACCTGCAAGCCTGCATATGTTCTCATGAAGGCCAAAGTAAACCCCCTCTGTATAAAATGTATTTATGCGTTCTTTAGTGCTCTGTGGCATATGATACATTTCAGGCTGGGCTTTAATATCTGCACAATTCATTTAATTTACAATATCGTTAATCATGTTATAATGCCTCTTAAAAACTTCCATGATTCTACTGCATGATTGTGAGAATTAGTCTTCTCCCAATTAGTAGGTAACAGCTGGAAAAAGATGAAAAAATTCTATGCGACGCACGCTGTAATCAGTTATGGGCCTTAAGACCGAACGTTTGATTTGTTAAATTATTACCCTCATAAAAATGAACCGCTTACGTGTGTGTGTATTGTATGAATTTATGTAATTGTAGTTCATATAGAATATTAGCATAGCTACAGTATAAATACAGTTTTGACTCCATTAACTCCCAGAGGTGCCGCGATTTTATGGTGAATGGGAACATTCTTGGTGTTCTGAGTAAGCTCTTTCACCTGTTCTGTATCAGCGACTCCTTTATTATGCTTATGAGAAAACTGAAAAACTAAAGAGCACAGCGTTAAAACAATGCCTAAAATCTAACACAAGAAACTATTTCGTTAACCTTTCTTTCTGTCCTGGGCACTCCTTGTATCAAGAAACAAAAACTGTCTGCGCTTCTTACCCTAATAAAGTTGGCAACAAATATATAAACATAATATAAATGAGAGGTTTTGGTTATATGAATTGGCCAAAGCATAATTAAGCTCACCCGCCACGTCAAGGCACACTCTCAATAGGGTGAGAACCTACTCTCACCTCCTACATAGTGGGCACACAAAGCAGTTTATACGGCTACCAAAACCTTATTAATGTGTTGGGGGAGGTGCAATTAAACCTGCAACCAGACTGATGAGGAGCCAACAAACTGCCCACTATGTAGGAGGTGAGAGTCGGTTCTCACCCTATTGAGAGTGTGCCTTGACGTGGCGGGTGAGCTTAATTATGCTTTGGTCAATTTATATAACCAAAACCTCTCATTTATATTATGTTTATATATTTGTTGCCAACTTTATTAGGGTGAGAAGCGCAGACAGTTTTTGTTTTTTGTATACATTGTACAGCCAATACACTGTTTTTGCAGCATGCTTACACCTGTTTGGTAGGCCTCATATTACACATTTGTATTATTTGAGCCTGAGACTAGCTTAGCGCACCGACATTTCTTCTTTTCACTCCTTGTATCAAACTGAGGAACTCAATGAAAACTCCTGGGGACAGGTGATGATCGGGAAGTTTGGGAGATGCTTTTCTAGACCATTTAAAGTCATTCAATGGCTGTTTGAGTGTTGATGAACCGCATCCTCCAACCTATATCTAGAAGATAATTGCCAGAGTCTATAGATAGACGTGCCTTGGAAATGGGCCCCAAGTAAGGCTTTAATATAACTGCTTATTTTATGATATCTTTATTTGACCCAATGGAGGGTCATATTATACATTGGCAAATGTTCTGTTTTATTTATATCGGTCAGCTTGTAATAGTGTGCAGTAAAACTGTTTTAATCCGCTATCCTTTAACACCATGATGTAGAGGATCTATTGATCTTAACCAGAACCCAAAATGATGATGATGAGGAATGGGTAGATACAGCTCAGTGAATTTACCTTTGGTCAGAGGGCATAAATACTTTGTAAGTTAAGGGAATTGAAAGAAGACTCTGGAATTTTGAAGAACAGACTTTAACATACTTGTTGACCTAAAACTAATGATCAACAAATAACATTAATTGCCAGAGAACTAACGGATCAAAACCGAAAAATGTGTCTGAATCATTTTTGGCCCATTTTCACGTCAATAATTTTAGATGCACCTGTGGCAAAGTATGGTACTACAGAGAAAGCCCCTAAAGAAATCCTGGAAAGAGACAGATTGTATAAAGACTACTTTGTAACCCCTAGTGGCTATATGTGGTATTGCATGTTAAATATGCAAAAAAGCTTTGGTAGCGACCCCAAATTCCAAATGGGGGGATTTCCCACTGCCACACCTGGCCAGTGCTCCTCTTGTATTAATTGACAGCTCTCTCATTCTTGAACCTCCCAGCTATCCATAAAACGAGCACTGAACTTGATAGGGTCCAAGATCCAAACGATTCCACTGACCTCAACTGCTCAGTTCATGAAAGTTACAGCCAAATTATTATTATTTTTTTTAATAGAAACTAGACTCCTCGAAAGACTCTTTTCTGTTCTACACTTTTATGAGGGCACAATAAGTGTTGGATTGTTATAGGCCTCCCGCATTAATTCCATGCAATGTGTGAAGTATCTGCTGGTGATGTTTACCTTAATGCGATAAGTACCAAAAAAATGTTTAAACAATCTTTTAAACCTCCTTTTAAGTCCTTGTATAAATCCCATTGTCTAACATACCAGAAATACTTGAAAAACTGTGATTATTTCATTCCGAGCTCTCGGCCCGGTAGGAAGTAGAGCCTTTGAAAAAGATCAATTGAACAGAAGTACAGAACTGGCCGTGAAGGGAGAGCAACCACTGCTTTTGTTGACTCAAGAAAATATTTAGAGCAATTACCCTTTTCTGTTCCTGTGATCACATGTAGTACTTTTGAAATTAACTTCCTATATCGATGACTGAGGTTTTTTTTTTTTATCAACGATAACTACACTTTTCAAGTGGAAAAAAAATCTCTTGAATTACATGAAATGGCTCAAATCTACAGGCACTAAAGTGAAAAGACTTTATAGGGAACTGTTTATTTACACAATCTGTATCTGAACCGGGTGTTACTGTCGTCCTCTCTCCTGCTGATTGTTTGCAATATTGTCTGCAAGAGTCAAAAACACATTGTAGAAAAGAACCGATTCAGTGTATAGTTTTGATAGCTGGGGATGGGGATAGCTGGGGACTGGGGATGAAAATCGTCTGTGGCACTTGCGTGTAGCTACCTGCCGGATACACGTAGATATATGCCACATTGTTACACTTCTGCAGCATGGCGCTCTGCAGTAAAGCATTGGATCGATTGCATGAGCAGGGTAAAAAGTATGTTGGAGGTTCTATCCGACCATTCTTTGCCAGCTGGAATCTTGTCTTGCATAGGTTGGCATACCATGCTATGCCAGTTAGTACTTGGTACTTTGTAGCAGATCAATGATTTTGAGTCATCCCCATAGTCTGCTGCCCTTAAGCAGCCTGCCTGTGCCACCTCTGCCCCTTAAGCAGCCTGTCTGTGCCACCTCTGCCCCTTAAGCACCCTGCCTGTGTCATCCCTGCCCCTTAAGTAGTCTGATAACCACTGATAACATTCACTCACTCTTTCATTCACCCTTCCCCACCCCCTTACCACACCTGCAGATTTCACTGGCCCGGAGGCTGGCTGAGCAGCACTGAGCAGCTGTGGCCCCCCCACACTGTGTGAGGAAACATTGTTTTCCTACCCAGGGGAAGCAGGAACCTGGACGGGAAAAGAGTTTCCTCGAACAGTGTGCGACCCCGCATTAGGCGGCCATTTGGTTTCCCCGCACCTCTCTGATGAGTGGCACCCCCCTAATGAGTGGCACCCTTCCTGATGAGTGGCAACCAGGGCAAGCCACCCCCCTTAGGTATGCTACGGATTAAATGCAATTTTATTTTATTTAAAACAAAAGACCGGCAAAAACTGAGGGCTGAAGTCAGGAAATTATAATCTAAAAATGGGGACGCCTTAGTCCTCCAAATTTTTAGGTGAGAAGAAAGAATGAAAACTCTTGGCTAATTTCCCCAAGCCTAGAAAAAAGTTCCTGCCCCAGGAAGAAGTCCAATGTCAGATCTCGATAGCCAAGGGCAAAAACTGAATATCAGGTATGCAGCTCATGCGTATTACATGAAAAGATGCCATGAGACATTAGTGACAGGTCAAAGCTGGGGCTGGTTCCTTTTTATGTCTTGATATTAATACGCATATAACTCTTCTGTCTGTGGTCAGTAATAACTACAGAGAGCACCACGCAGACCCAGTCTAATGAACATACATTTTATCATTATACTTTTCTACAGTGTCATTAATCACACTTTGAAGTTATTTATACAGGTTTTTTTTTCTTTATTGAACAATATTTTGAAGCTGTTTTGCGCTGTCGGTTAATTTTAACCATAGCTCAGATGATCTAAATGCTATTTAAGTTTTTGCAATCTGCCCAATTACAGGTGACATTTTCAGACAAACTGTTTTATTGTTTGTGATTTTTTTTTTCTATTTTAAAGCGACTCATATCGCTTTACAACATTTTCCTTTAAAAAGCACAGCCAATGAATTTGTTATTTTGCTATTAGCATATGCTATGAAAAAAAACGTAACATTTTGTCCCTTTCCATACATTATATATACAGTAATTAGGAACGCCAAGGTACCAGGAAATCAAAAAAAAAAAAATCAAAAGGTAAACAAAAAACAGAAAGTATCATATATATTGTTAAAAAAAAGAACAAAAATCTAGTGGGTCTTATAGTGGTATTCAGAACCCATTGTATGCGAGGGGGAATTGCCTCTGCTGTTCCCATATTTACAAACATTTTTCCGCAATATTTGTATTTTGAGGTGAGGAGGACAAGCTTCTGAGAAGGAAATCAAGTGAAACGGCAGTCCATATCCATATTTTTTGGAAAAGGAAGCTATTTTCAGGAAACACGTTGCATGGGGGTCTATTTTCTCCAAGTTTACCTGAAATCCCCTGAACCTTCTGAGTGAAGCTCACAGATCAGGTGACTAAGTAGGCCTAAAAGCGTAACGTGTGGCCTGCCAAAGGCAGCCATCGGTCGCACTGACGGCATTAGGTGGCCTTAAAGTGTCATGGCCGCCTCGTTATGCCCGGTCCTGATGCAGCATGAGTGCTATATACCCGCTCTTTCATACTCCATTGCTCAGATATGGAATGGCCTATGTTTCAGTATCATGTCAATATCCCTCAGTGAAGTCTTGTCCGCGGGAACAGATCTCTCCCTTTCCGGATCCACTTTTCATGGCAGTGATTTGCGTTGCAGGTTTTGTCAGTGTGTTTTTATTTTTTTTACTATTTTTTTTTGCCAGGATAATTTTTTGTCTTATCCTTTACAAAACCATAATTGCAAGTTTCTGGCAGTGAGCTAATTAAGAATATAACACTTTGAGCATCTTTGTGAATGACCTGTAAGTACTTTACTCTAAGGATTTGTGCGGCATGAACAATAGCTGACGGGAGACTTTAATTAACCCTGCGACAGCAATCATACTATTGAAAGGCCTATATTTTAGCAGTAATAATGTGAAACAGTAGACCAATGGACACTTTTCTTTTGTTCGGAAGGTTAGTTTAGTTCTAACCAAGAAATATTAATAACATTGAAAATATTCTGAATACTGAATGGCAATGCTGTCATGTAATTTCTTGAGTTGCATTTGGTATGATTATTGTATGTTTGGATCCGCGGATTCTGACGTAAACGCCACCACTAGGGTATATTCAGCATGTAGAAATGGAATATGTAGAATTTAAGGGGCAGCTCCTTTATAAAGACTGGTATTACCGGTAATCCAAATACTTTATTTTAAATCAATGTATTATTTTAAATAACTTGATTTAAAATAAAGTATTTGCACACATGCCAGATTTTACAGTTTATGAATGAAAATAAATCATAAAAGTAAATAATAATGATTTGTATTTATGTCAGTTCTCACAGCCAAAAAACTTCTTAAATCTTAACTTGATCCTTGGCATCTGGGGATGATTAATTCATCCGGAGAACGATGTATACATACAAACATGTAGCTGCAACCTAGGCTAGACTAGATATTATGTTACCCATTTACATCAACACTGCCATGGGCTATGGCTAACCTCTCGTAGGTAGCGCATTCTAGTATGGTTTCCCTTGCAAGGATCCTTATTGCATATGCTGCTAATGAACCATAATCTCCCTTTTTTTTACTTATACAATTTAATGTGGTGTAAAAGTGATCCCAAACACAATACATTAGTATTCAGTGTATTTCTTTGACTAGATCTTGTCTAACACATTCTTCATTCTTCTTTGCTACTTTTAAGATCTAGGAACTAAGACAGAGGTCGTGCTGAACGTTAATTAATTTCTGGGGATATCCGAGCACAAAAAGTGGTCCAATCCATTATAAAATTCAGCAAAAGTGCTGGCAATTTTTCAAAAAAAATTTCCAGTTTGGCTTGTTCACGCTATTGGCGTTTTTATCCCATAAGAAAAAAAGAAAAAGAAAACCCTGCCTGTTTTAAAGTAAGGATTGCAAAATTGTTATTGAAAAAGTTTATGTTCCTCCTACATGTCGTCTCTCTGCTATGGTTGGCAGAGTTGGTCGTTGACAGTACAGGGGTTGGCAGCGACAATATACGCTGTCACATCCTCCCTTCTAACATTGGGGATCCAAAAGTGCTTTATAGAGAATGCCATGGTCGACGACCACCTCTGTTAACAGTGAGGATCCAGTGGTGCATTATGGACACTGACGCAACCTGTTCTCTCGACGACCGGCTTTTCCGACCAGGGCAGAAATAAAACCTCGGTCCGCAAGTAATGCTGGCTTTTCTCTTACAAAATCCCTTAAGATAACAATCACGCAAACCATACTTTTTGTAAGGATTTCCTAAAGGATACAAATCACTTTACTGGTAATCTAACAACCTTTCATTCTAAATACATAGAACTGCTTATCTTTTGGAGTTCCGACAATGGGTTTTGATTGTGAAGTCACTTAAAAGTCTTGGATAACTCTGCCTAAGCATCCACACACTGTCTCACACATTTAAATGTGACCTTCAATCCTCTTCCTTACTGGAGGACATACCACTATAATGCCTTTAAGCACACAATGTACTCGTTAAGGATGGTAGAATCACAGATTCATTTCCAATCAACAAATTATACCTTTACTCACTACCTACCGGTATAAGTTAATGAGCTAATTAATTCTTGTCAGGTTGGTATAGAAGAAACAAACCTTGCTGTTTGGAATTAATAGAACTCGGTACAGCATTAAGATAAATACCTGTTCCAGCTTAAAGACTTTGCTTTCAGAATTGACTTTTTAAATAAATGAAGTGTTTCCATTTTCTGACGGAGAATCGATGACTTATTGCAGAACCAAATACACACCGGTGTAAGAGCTAAAAGTTTGGCGATCAGCCTCTCACTTTATAACCTTCTACACTTCCACCTGTGAACATTAAAGTAAGTATATTCATATTCTGAGTGTTCATTCCGCATATGTCACGATGAATCATTTAGAGGGACCACAACTTACTGTCAGCTGCCTAGTGGAATTCATTAGCCCTTTCATCAGAGACATATGCACCCAGGCTTTAGTAAGGTGCAGAATATTTGACAATCTTTAAACATCAGATACCATTAAAGTGAATTGAATCAAATATTTAGCATTGCAGGCTTTGGTAAGTCCCTTGAAGTGCGCGGCTCATTTTAATTCCCTGCTGTCACCTATCCTAGATTAAAAAAAACCACTCGCGAAACCCACCTGTTCAGAGAACTGCTCATTTTCACATTTATTACATGGGGGTAGACACTATTTCTCTATGCAAATAAAAATAGGCATGCAGACAGTGTCTACCCTAAGGGTACGTATCATACCGAGTCTGTTGAACTAAAATGATTATTAACTAGCAGCAGGTCACCCGATCCCAGTGCATGCAGACATCAGTGCATTATGATATCGCTGCATTAATATGCGTGTTTGGAACCGGACCTGTAAGTTATTATTGTGCTTTAAATTTTCAAATGAAGAATATCGCAAATGAACATGTATCCCGGATGCCGCTTGCCACAAACGCTGTTGCTAGTGCTTGGTTTGCCTCATAGAAGATCTGGTGCTAGGAATTCTTCAAACCCGTACGACCCAAACACTTTATGGAGGGCTTTTGACGCTTGGTAAAAAACAGGCTTTATTCTGCAAACACAGACCATCAAGCCGTCCAACGTTCAGCTTATTACCAAATAGAATTCTAAGGACCTTCAGCCTGTGTTTATGAGTTTGTGGGGAGGAATCTGAGAAGGGTAGCTAGCCACTGGCCAGGGTAATAGGGTGCGGCCAAAGGAACGTCACACCACTCTATACACATGGAAATCAAGTACTGGGAATCGGCAGATTCCAAGGTATGGATATAATTACTACCATGGAAACTTATAGAGTTATTATTAGAATGTATAGAACTCAACCTAAGATAATCTAGCCCTGAAGTATGAATTTCAAGTACGGAGAAATGCTACATTCTGTAGCTATGGATAATATGTTATATTGTAATGTGTGTTCTTGCAATTCCTCTAGGAATCTTCCATCCGTTTCTTGATACAGGAACAGCACACCTGGCATTGCCATATAGCCTAAATAGGGGGCTGAGCCGGTAGGGGGCACCACCATGATGTTATTTCCAATGTTAGCAAGCAAGTGCAGGCAAGAGAGGGCACCAGACACACAGTTCACCATCGGCACTAGAAGACCTGATAGACATGACATCACGTATCTACGTCACTTTTATACATCAGACAGTGAGAAAGCAAAACAATCAGGAAAAGGAGATGCCCAAATAACACTGGTTTAAAAAAAGAAATCCATGTATTTTCATAATGAATTGTGTTTTACACAATGTACTCACTCCAAGGTTTCACAGGCTAAACAATTGCAAAATATTTATTGCCGATTTCATAAGATGACTGGCAGGGACTTCCCAGAAGAGTGGCAACTCTACAGAAACGGTGGCCAAGAATGTCATTATTATATTAAAGCCGAACGGACAGACAATGACTGGTAGCACGGGGTAAAAATACCGGGGCAATAATTAAATGTTAAGTATTCTGAGCCCAAGTACCGTTTGATCTCTCTGCCCTCATCTGCTGGACTCTCCCACGTGTCTGTGAATTTTTAAAATATAATATATTCACATACGGATGTTTATTCTTAATATTACAGACATGGTTATTAAAACAGCATTAAGGCTGAATCATAATATATTGTTCCTGTAACGTAATATTGCTTTTTTGTGTGCATCTAATGGTTGCTTTTGGGCAGGAGATAAATAAGTATTTTAATTTTTTTTTTACCTTTTTTTATTTTCTTGAATTTTATGACTGAAAGAATGGCTTATTACGCTGGCAATCTAATGTTTTATTCATTATGCAGCATTAATTACACACATTACTTTGCGTTATACTAAGCCCAGTACGTCTTTCTTTTTATTCCTGACTTGATAAATTGGCTTAACATACAGGAAACTGAAGATCGCGGAATACATTTCACTAGGCCGGGTATTAACGTAATTACTTTCTGCTGGGCCCTATTATTGTGGCGAACGACGATCTTTGACTAGAAAAAGGGAGAGTGCTGAGAATTTTCAGGTTTTAAAAATTAAAGAAAGGGATTTTGGAAAACATTCACTTTTATTGTAAGAACAAATTAAAAAAATCTTTTAACCACTAAGTGAACAACAATCCTTCAATAACGGGGAAAAAACGCTATTAAATAGAGACGAGATAATAATACTTTTTTATTTTTATTGAACACACACACATTTAATAAATGTACTCTACCATTTTCTGTTGCTACTGTAATAGAATTAATTAGTAACACCGGACATGCTTCAAGGAATAAAGTGTTTGCTGATAGACCTCTCATGATGAACTAACTTGGGTCTCGTGTCACTGTAATACACGTGATGGAGTGGGAACCCTCTAGTGTATTTTATCACTAAGGGACAATAATACGTAGTCCTTCACCTACCTCAAGTATACTTTCCTAGTTTTTAGGTTTTTATAAACCATATATTCTATTTACAGTTCTATGCACCAAATAAAATAATATAATATTGGTCAAAATAAGTAATACATTACAATCTCATGTATTAAAATCCCATTTCTATAACAGTGGAACATCTTTAGGTTATGTTCTTGGAATCTCGTATTATCTCCATTATGTTATCTCTCCCCTATTGTTAACTTCCTTATTGTTGTCGATCGGTTTAGGTTCTTTTTTAATTCTTTTTTAAGGGTTGGTGTCAAGATGTCACCTCCTGCTTCAGATGCTCTAAAGGGGTTTATTTTGCCTTCATGCTGAAAGCTTTGACAGTGATAGTCATTGAATTAATGTTACTTACTTTTAAGCGAAAGAGTCTTTGAAGTTGTAAGTTTAAGTCCCTTTACATATTTTTTATGTTGGTCCAATAAAAAGGTACCAACATAAAAAATATGTAAAGGGACTTAAACTTACAGGACCTCTGAGGCTTCTTCTTCAGATAGAATTTTGAGGGGATACAGTAGGCATCTTTTGTCACAGTGAGACATATATACATACTAATGTATAGCTCACTGCTTTAACAACAGGTTTTTTATCTTATTTCTTTATTATTAACTTAGCTAAGTATGGTGCCTAGTTGATTACTATAGGTAGCAGACTGTGTATAATGACGCATTGCTTAGTTACTGTTACTTTAAATCACATAATCAGGGTATAAAGTCCAACCATAAGAAGTCTCTTGACTGAATGAAGAATGAATGAAGAATGAGGTCGAAGAGGTCAGGCTTAATACTCATTATGCTGAATATTGATACCCATGTGGAAGTGTCACGTCAACGGATCTAAAGCTGATGATTCAGTAGAGTGTGTCTGTCACCTAAGTTTGGGGCAGTTGGGACTCCAAGAGAGTATTGATGGACCCTGGAAAACGAATCTAATCTCTCACCGGATTCTGAGTGTGGTCTTAGCACAGTTCATGCACTCACTAGGAGTATGCGTTTTCATCGAAGCCCCTCGAGAGGTTTTAAGGAGTATGTCTGATGTCTTCAGTGCACTCGCATCAAAACTCAACTGTGCTTGCAAAGTCTCCAAAACTGCCATATGCCAGAGAAAGCAGATGTGTTTGTAAGAACTCTGATCGTATCTCTCCTTATGCTCTTACATAGATCAATTTTTAATTTAATCCGAGAGCAGCTAAGGTCACTGGACTGTTTTCAGATTAATCTATTAATAATGAACTAAATGTTGAAAGTCAGCGGATATCCATCTAGAAGAGAGGGACACAGATTATTGTTGATATTTTAAGTTGATATTTTAAGAATAAAATGGATAAATGTGAATTTTCAAGGAAAAGGTTGGTTGTTGCAGGTAAGATGCAGTCGATGGAGGATAATAATGACCAAAGGAAAACAGATGTGATATTATACATTTATTATGATTCTTGCCCTAAAAAGTGTTACACAGAAAACCCTGGCTGCTTTGTTTTTGTGCGTTCTAAGACTCCACACATTATTTTGTTTGTCAGTATTTGCTCAAGAAAAATTCATTTTGACAACCTTTACAATTAATTTTAATCAGTGCGCACCAGCATTCATTTGGAGCTATCAGTGCAAACATCTTGATTTAACCCCTTAAATAATGCATTTTGAGCCTGTACATGTACGGGCTTTGTCATTAAGGGGTTAAGAGTTTTAGACTATTTTCTTGTGGTTCCGTGGTTTCAGTTTGAGATAGTTGGGGAAAAAAGTACTAATTTTTGATTGACATTAATGAAAACATTAAACCATATTCACTAATTATAATGGTGACTTATTGTATGCTTATACTATAGGTCTGTTGCTGGAGTTGACACAGATCCTGACCTGGTTCACATGGAGGTTCAAGATCCTGATGGAGGTAAAATGTGACACGGTTCTCCTTATTATGCTGTTCTAAAAGTCTACATGAGATAAAATCATACAAACATAGAATTTGATGGCAGATAAAAACAATTTGGCCGATCTAGTCTGCACATTGTTCCTGATGAACAGCTCAGACCTTCATCAGTCCTGTCTTAGATTCAGGGTGTCTTCATGCCTATTCCATGCATGTTTAAATGTCTTCACTGTATTAGCCTCTACCACTTCTGATGGGAGTCTATTTCATTTATCTACCACCCTCTCAGTAAAGCAAAACATCCTTACATTACATCTAAACACCTGACCCTGTATTGTGATTATTACCTCTTGTTCTAACATTCTTCCTCCTGTATTTGTAAACCCTTTATGCATTTAAATGTTTCAATCACATCTCCTCTTCTTTCCCCCAAGCTATAAATGAAATCCATTACATCACATCCATTACATCACCTCCAAACATTCTAAGAAAAAAAAATAATCAAACTTTCAAATTACATTTCTGCCAATATTTTGGTTGCATTTGAAAATGCCAAATATATTCCTGATAAAAAAAAAAAAAAGGTAAATTGACTCATAGATGAGCTCTGGGTTCTATCGATTTTATAGGATTTTGTGTAACTTTGACACCGCTTGTTTACTTTTTTTACTCTCTTATAACCTGTTATTTTCATCCATGATATTTCTTCTCAATATTTTGATGGCAACGACACAGAAAACATGTATTTGTTTTATATCTCTATGATCGGACGTGGTGGAGGGAGAATGTTCTTGTTTCTTCTGTCTATTTTTTTCTTCTCTTCCAAAAAATTGAATATTGAAAAAAAATGTCTCCGTTCAATATACCTGTGATGTTTTTATATTAATAAACCATTCATTCATTTGTTTAGTGAAAGATATTCAATAACGCAGTATTTACTGACTTACGTATGGGTCTGAAGGTTTACGACGATAAAATAACAATAGAGAACTCAAAAACCTTAAAAACTCAGAGCTTTGCATGTATTTATTTTAATTTGCTAATGTATAGGGACAGGTACCCAAACAAAATGTTTGTGTGTCTGTGTTTGTCGCTTTTTTTTTAAGAAGGATATACTGTGCTACATATAACGCGTAAAAGGCAATATTGTTAAATTACCTAATGCGTGGCATATATACCTATAATTGCATTTAATATTCTGTTTCGGGAAAAAAAAAACTTGAGAAAAGAAACAATCATATGCAGAGCTTTAAGAACTTGAATGTTATTCTGAGCAGCGCTTTTGGTCTTGCTAGATTTAATTAATTTTGGCTCTTGGAGTTCTGAAAGAAAAAACGACATCCCCAGCATATAGAACACGTTGTGCGTCAGTAGATACATAGAAGTTACTTACTCTACAACTCTCAGTGAACAAGCAGCTGAAACAAGCACAGTTTAGAATCTGTTTCCGTCTCTAAACCAAAAAAAAAAAAAAATAAAACCAGAAAAAATGGGGAACTGGTGTTATTTCTTAAGAAAAAATGGTGAATTCCATTTTTGTAAATGTGACTACACCTAGCAGGTGTCTAAATGGTATGGTCCACCTACCCTTGAATTGAGTCTGATAGTAAAGCCTTTGATGGTGACCCTTGGTTAGGTACCCATACTGTCTGATGGGCTAAGCAACACTAAAAACTGGTGCCTGAAAAGCTTCCCTCTGGGCACCTTGTGTTTCGGGGCAAGTCATCCACTTTTTTGGTGCCTCAAACACAAAATAAGATGGAAAACCCAAGCTATTGCCTAGAAATTCAAAACACGCACACAAATGAAAACACATTGCTGGATAAATTATATGACTGCTATCTTCTTTACTTATGATGTCACCATCTAGGCTACAGTAACATATGTAAGTGATGGAGCTTGAAGAATTTGTTACAGTGAATCAGTTTATTCAGAACTGTTGCTAGGAAAGGATCTAATATACAGTCGTAAAATATTCTTTTCATATAGTGCATTTTATTACTCTTGACATACTCTAATTGACCTGTTCGAAACGCCTGTTTGGATGATCTATATTTTAGAGTTGCTTTCAATGCAGTTATTCACTGAAGCAATGCAGTCACATTTCACTGAGTAAAACAGCTAACAGACAGTGTAATGTAACTTCAGTACTAAATCCTCTTAGTCTACAAATACCGCTGCTATTTCAGCCTTGCCCTCAGTGAGTGGGTCTAAGAGTAAATTTATACATATGTCCTATTAAACAATTGTTTGCTGAAGTTCTTGCGGGTAAAACTGGATTAATGTATGCGATTCATCAAAAGCTAATACTTGGCATTTTATGAATGGTCCCCCCCAGCGCTAAATGATTCAGTGCGTTCTCGAGCCCTGTGTCATGGCTGTAAAGGTCATTCTACTTTGTCAACTATGTATCCAAATGTTAATACATGTGCAACATAAAAGTTACAATCAGAAATGCGTAAAAGTGCCCCCTGCAGGTATAGACATCTGTAGGGGTGTAATATAAGGAGACAGACCCCTTCTGACTGTCATTAAACGGTCAAGCCACTCAAGCTGTTTATCATGCTATACCCATATTATTTATCTAGGCAATGGCGATTGACAAGATCATACCAATATGTCAGGGAGAGAGCCATGAGCCAGGTAAAATTCATCCTTATGTTCAGTCTTTAGAAGTTAGCATCCGGACATGTATGACTTGTGCACAGGTCAATCGGTCAGTTTTGGGGACCCCAGGTTGAGCTTGTGGTGTGCTATGGCCAGTTTGCCCCACTCCGTTGATCACAGGGCTACTGCCCAAATATTCCATTTTGGGTAGCCAAGGGATACACTCGCTTATGAAAATGTAAACAACCAAAAAAATTCTATGTTTTGGAACTACAGACCACTGACAGAAGATTTAACAGGTTTCGTGATCCCTAAAATGTATATACAGCTTTGTTTGTGGAGAATTGGTGAAATTAGTTATTCAGAGAAATACTGAAATAATGGAATAAGATGCAACAATTCTTTGCTCAACTTGACAAAAAATGACTGTAGCCACTAAAGCAATTAATTGGAACGCACCGCAACGAGTTTATACTAAGAGAAAAAATATTGGGGGCTGGGAATCAACACACATTAGAGATTGAATCTGTTAGCATGGGAGATGGTTTTGGCCAGAGGTGGCATTTAAAGTCTTACCTTCTTTTTAGTAACCACCAGAAATCAGGTAGAGATAGACTTCACATTCATGTCCTAATGTGGTCTGGTTACGCAGTGAATGTATGTTCTTCAGCTTCCTACAGTTCTTTGTCTTTATATACATACATACATACTGTACATAAAGTGTGGGAACTGCATTCATCATCTTGGGATTTTCTTCCAGATAGTTAATGTTTTCATGATTGATTTTGTTTCTCCGCAGGTTATCGATACGTGACATGCCACATTCGGAACTGCTCTGACAAAACACCAACATCGCAGTTCACTGGGAACATTGATCGAAATTCTCTGACCGTACAGGACGATTACATCTTCCTTAAGGTAAATCGGCGCAAGTAAAATAAAGCTGTATGGTGGTCATAATAATAAAAGATTGTTTCTAGAGGCTATTCACAAATCTTAATCTTGTTCTGTTCTTCTGTCACACCACTTCCCTTGATTCAAATGTATAATTTTGGTAGGATTTACTTACTTTTTTGCTTTACACTCATCTAAAATGTTCCTAAGACATCAACAACATGTTTCTATATTTTGCAAAGTTAACTTAAGCTGAGGTAACCATGACCTCACAAAAGTGAGACTGTACGCACATTTTTGTAGAACATCCGATGTAATTGTAAAGGAAGAGCATATTTTCTTCTGTCAGCTCAAGGAAAATGTTTAAATCCTTTCAAAACTGTTTTCTCCATAAATATCTTTAATGTAATCAAGTATATATCAGGTGTCAGTTCCCCGTACTGCTACCTCTACAATTTCTTCCCTCTGTCAACATAAAAAATAGAAATCATATCTGTTACCAGCGGATCAGAGTGATTAATTGAGCTTGATGGCTGTCCTGTAGAGATGGGGTTGGACAGTGATTGATGCTTTGAATGGCTCGACAAGTGCGCGTTTTCGAGATACGATGCCAGGCCGTGTGATTTATGGAACAGTGAACACAGGTTCAGTTCCAGAATATGTACTTTCAACCCAAGGTAGAACATTGCAGATTGAGACTTTTCATTGTGGAATGTCGAATATTAAGGTTTTATTTAAATTCATTTTAACCCTACATTCTACTGGAGATGGGATGAGGGAAGAAGAGGCATGGAATGAGGTTCACGTCTTCAATTAACTATTTTTTATTTGATTTGTCCTGGGGGATGGGGACTCTTGCATTTTTGAACTTGCACCACCTCAGTTTTTCAAGTGCAAATCCAAGTTGGCTTTAGTGAATTTGCGAGTTGATTTTTTGTTCAACATGCCGGGCCAGACCGGTGATGACAGATGGGTCCTGGGACTTTAAGGCCAGTGGCTGCTTGATGTCATAAGTATGGCTGATGGCTGGATACGAATGGCTACACGTTATGTTTTTCATTTTCAATGCACATATCTGTAAAGTGAAAGCCATAAATCTATGTAGGTTTCAGAATGATTGCAAACATTTAGTTTTGAGTGAATGTTGCTGCCTGTATTCTTGTAACAATGCTAAAATGTTCTTGGTGCATTTGCAGACAACCTCAGGAAACCAGAGTAAATACTACGTATCATACCGACGAAATGACTTTGTGCCAATGAAGCTCCCAAAATATGCCTTGCCGAAGGTATGTAAAGACATTTACCACAGACATAGACTAAAGAGAATGTGAGCATCTCGTCTGAACCTGTACCCTGTACCCTGTACTCTCCACACTTGTTTTCCATCGGACTCCCTCCGATATGCTTCATCACGTCCATTTTTCTTTTTCTCCTATATGCACCAGGGGCTAATAAACATTCATTTGGCAACTTTGCAGTTGGAGCTAATAAACTGTGGTCTGACAAGCAGCTGTAGTAAAATACGCAGATATTGTCCACCAAGGTCCATATTGGACATTGTCTTATGCTTTAAACCCAGAGATCTGAGATTGTAAAAGTATTTAGCGGAAAGTGTTGAAAGATCTTGAAGAGGATAATAGTTGATTTCCTCAATTCCACTAGAAATGTACAAATCTATATGTCATGGCTGTAACAATTTAGAATGATGAAGAGTCAAATCACATCATTGTACCCACTGTTTTAAAAATATTATGTGCTCTGACCTTCTTTCAACCTTATTTATAACAATGCTGATTCATGCCTCTGTTAACCAGGTTTCTCTAGTGATTCGGGGAAAGTGTACGATTAATTTAGAGCACGTTACTGTAAATGTAATTATCTCTGAGCATCCACAGGACCTTTACCGATGAAGTGCTGTGTGTTTACACAGTGGAAATACTGAAAGCGCTTCGGCAAGGCATTCATTACCCGGAAACTGCTTTTATTCAACACCTCTTACTCTATTTAGCAACTTTCCTTTTCTAACATTACAAATAGAGGTAGCATTAACAGTTGAAAGGAATACCCTTAAACATAAGTAGGTATTATATGACTATGAGACATTCATTTTAAAAAGGTTGTTATGATTGGCATCAGCCGCGCGTCTCATCTGCTGAGATGGGCCTCAGTTTGTATGATGTAGGATTGATGTTACACAGACACCACTTCATTCTTGCGCTAGCAACAGAATGCAGTCACATCAATCCTACAACATAGAAGATGAGGTCCACCTTAGCACATAAGGGAAGAAGCTGGAGAATTTTTAAATGTTTGAAAGAAGCTCTTTGGGCAGTGTTGGCGCTAGACTGTGGGTAAAATCAATGTTGTGGTTACCTCTCCTTTCATGTTAATATCTGAGCCTCTTCCTGGGGGCGCCATTCTTTTCTTGCCACCAAAATGTGAATGAATAGTACTTCTAAAAAGTGCGCAATTATAGACTCTTGCTAATTCCCAAATTATGTAAGATAATCATTATTTAATTATTGTCATTTTCTACCATATGTTACTAGTGAGCGCCATCCCATTTCATAATCTGCCCATTTGATTTAATTTATCTTTTTTTCCCCTTTCCTTCAGTAGTGACCTTGGTTTTTATAATCTTTTGCCCTTTCAATGATTTTTGTAGTCTTAGGTGGTTTTGAACATGAAGTCAGTGTTATACAGCCATTATCTGTCGAACTTTGAAAAATAGTTTTTTAACAAAAAAAAAATAGGCCGATGCAGAGATGGAGCTATCCATTATACTGTATATTGCATTAATTACATTAAACTAAAGCGAGTTCACTGCAAAACCTTCACATTTCAGCAACATTGATAACCCATTATGTTGGGTTTGTCGAGCTTTCCCCTAGTCACAAACACAGTCTCCATTGAAGCCACAAGGGACACAAGTCACACAAGTCTAGCAAATATGAATTCACCAACAACTTTGACTTAGCGCTAGTGGTCAGTGAGCTGGCCTGCGCAAAATGTCTGCCCATTGTAAATAACTACCCCAAACGTTATTTGGCACTCAATTCCTAATCCCTGAGAGTAATGTTTACAAAACGTTATTCAAAAGCAAAAGAGGACGAGGAAAATGTATTCTTCATAATAATAAAAATGAAGAGAATTCTGCCTGATATTTATAATAACCTATCTTAGATGAGGTGAACTAAATGTTCTGACAAGTTGGAATGTTATTTCCAGATATTAAGCCCCAGACCCCAATTAGAGTTGCATCTCTTAATATATTTAAACCATAGTGAAGTTAATTGTTCAGAACGTTTGCTAAATCTAGTCGATATCAGAGTATCCTCAGAAAATGGTGTTAAAACAGATAATCAGACAAACTGCTATATGAATGCTGGGTATGTACTGTGGAAACCATATCACTTCATGATAGCTCTTACAATGAAGCAGCAATCAATGTGTTAACCCCCTGTGTCACACATGGGCCAGATTCCTAGATCAGGCAGTGCTGGTGGGCTGGGTTGGACGTGAAAGGGTTAAACTGGTCGCTATCCCCTCAGGACACAGAGCAACAACACCTTAAACCCCCTACCTCAGTACCCCCCTGCACAAATCACAATGTTATATTACAACATTCCAAGTAAACAATAAGAAAATGGCGACGTGATGTCTCCAAAGCTATGAAATCAATTTGTCCAGGTCTGATTACAGGGCCGGCTTTAGGTGTTCAGGCGCCCTGTGTGGACCCTGAAACTCTTAAACCGTCAACTCTTTAATGGCCCATCATGAAGATACTATGTAGCGACTTGCCAAAGGATTTAACCAGATGGCTCTAATACCAGCCTACACTTACCCTTATTAAGATACTCTTTATTGAGTCATCAACCATGACAGCGGTGGCAAAGGAACCAGTGAGAAGCCTTAGATATGATCACAGCAGTGTATAATAGAACAGAGTCCTTAGAATCTGCCCCTTCACTCTGAGATTGGGGCAAAAACCCAGAATCTCAGGGTCAAACTCTGAGAGCATGTTTATAACTGATAGAGGGGCAGATTGCGGAAGGCTTGCACAACGTGGCCAAAACCTAACCACAGAAATATGTGGCATATTAATAAAATGCAAAATGTAGATACAAGTAATTTTGATACAATATAATCGCAAGAAAACTTACATGCATATATTTTTTCCTAAATAAAAAAAAGTTCTTTCCTTCATTTTGACTTTGTGACTTGATTGTAATAAGACAAGCTAGTTAGCATTCAGGATGCTACCTAAATTAAGTACTTTACTAAATTGACATTGCGAACAAAGTATATTTGACGACTAAACAAAGTGAATTAGATTTCATTATGAAAAAACACATTCTTTAAAAAAAAAAAAAAAATTATATTTACTGAGTTCTTGCCAAACGCATAATGCCCATTTTTTTTCATTTGTTTGAATTTTGATTAAGCAAACACAACAAACGAGGAAATGTCTTCCACCGATAATATATCATTTACAGCATTAAGTAATGCTTTTGTCGGCTTTCGCATCACAATTTTATTACAAGGCATTAATCACACCTACCAAATATGCTGTCAGCTTTTTATGCGAATCAATAAACCCAGCCAACAAAAATGTGCGTTTCCTAATTAATAATGGATAATTACAGAAGAGAGATTTTTTTCGAGATTCATTAAGCAACTAATGCAATGTTTTATTGGCAGTGGATCTATTGTAGGAATATCCGCACTAAAGAGAGTAACAAGCCTAGATGGAGCAAAACATTTTGTGGCCCCTGCTGGATGCCCCAAACTTCAGAACATTTTCTTCGGGAACCCTTACAAGGATGTCTTCTATTTTCCTATTTTTGTCCTGACACTTGGGTAGCGATCCACCAAATTAAATTACATTTTCTTTATAGAGTATCAGCAGATTATTTAGTCCTATTAAAATAAAGAGAAAATGAATAACTTTAAAATTGATAATATGCAGAATTATTATTGGGAGGATATGTTGTAGGATCTGGCGAACACTTACATTTTGAATACGTAGAAGAGAATCTGACAGAACAGGGTAGGGGATATGAACACCCGGTTATGCGAGATAATGTTTTATCTTGTTTTTAGTGAATATTTATTTCATTAGAATAAATATAGTTTTGATGAGGTCAGAATAATGCCTCTTATAGCAGCAAAAATGAGTATGCATAAGAATAGAAAATAAAACAAAGAATATAATTAAAATACGGTAATTGAATACTTATATTTTTATGACAAATTAAAAAAAAAACACTACTTTTGTTTATCCCCATTGTCTCAATTCTTAGACGATACCTACATTCTTATTCTTGGTGTGACAACGCTGATAAAACTTTTGGGAATCACAAAAACATAATTCACTTTACAGAAGCAATAGGATGGTATTTTTATTTCATTTCAGCAACTTTAAAATGACATTGCCGTAGAAGAAAAACATTTAGAGCCGTCAAAAGCAGGGATCACAAGAGTTCATCCATAAGACATCCTTAAAATTGAAAATCTGCTTAGTCGGTGTGTTGTTCCATTAGCAGAACATTAGCAAATGCACAATTTTTTGATGAGTCTAGAATCACAGAACTTGTGAGGAAACAAACATTCGCTTTTTTTGAGGACTGTTGTAGACATCATTGACACGGCCATGTTGCTTATGTCCAAGTCTAGGCAGCATACCTTGGAGCTCTCCAAGTTTGACCTAGGGTCTCTGGGTGAAGCCCCTGCGGGTATGGTAGGAAGAAACAAGATACTTCACTTTTTACAATGTCCTTTAGCATACACTTCTCCTAACAATCATTTTACGTCATGAATGTAAAACATGGCCCATAGAGCAGTCTGTTTTATTTGCAGGATAGGAAAAATTGATATAGCTGGTATCACATCGTAACTGAATCTGAGTTATTCACGTGAAAGACATTACCAATTTATAACACTCAGAAGATCTAGATTCCAATTAGTTATTGGCCTTTCTAATAATGCTTTAGGGGAATTTTATTAGTTAATAATAGGTAAAAGTGGCTGATTAAGTATTCATATTTCATGAAAATTGCTCTGCAAGCGGACCTAATTGCTTCCTAGAGAATAGTGAGTTAAGGAACCTTCCATCCACACAGGCCATGAACTTTAGATTTGAATACTACTTCGAGCAATTGAATGTGTCTAATTAATCAAGTGCATTTTAGAAAAGATAGTACATGTATTTTAAATGTATATCTCATTACAATATATATTTAATTAGTCAATAAAGTCACTGTCTCGGTTTTTTATTTATATTTAATCACCTTTTTTATATATATATATATACTTTTAAGGGTTCCATGTATAAAGTGGATATAGAGGCAAAAGGTGATAATTGTTGACCTTATTTGCATGCGTCTACCCAGAATCCCTTGTGGTTGTGGCAGCAACATGAGATTTCTGAGAGAAAAACAAGCCTTCTGTGGTGTGTCTGGTGTCTGTAGATGAGTGTTTAATAATGCTTTTACTACTATATATATATATATATATATATATATATATATATATATATATATATATATGGAAATGTAGTGTTGCTAGTCTTTTGTGTACTTTTTACAAAGCTTGCTATTTGATAAATCAAAAAGCTGTATCCTAGGAAAGGTAACTATGGACTATGAATGAGTCAAAGAGGTTGGCTTAATGGGAAATGTAGTTCATACTAGACCACAGACTGTTATGCGTCTCTGGATTTTTACCCCATATTCTGAGTTTTCTGGCTCCAAAGGCAAACTATGTGTCCAGCAACCGCTTCCTAAATGCACTTGCTTGCTACCCCAAGAGAAGGCAAGTGGTTGCACCAATTCACAAGCCCATTATCCAAGGCAGCCGCATAGGTTGCCCAAATGGATGAATGGGCAAAGATTCCCACAGAAACCCTCCAAAATCCTGTGGAAAGCCTTCCCAGAAGAGTGGAAGCCGTTATAGCTGCAAAGTCCCTGTTGGTGTAACGGTCAGGTTTCCCAATAGTTTAGGCCATATAGTGTATGTATATAAAACCAACTACTACTAGGGTTTAAAGTCTTAATTAGTAAAATGTTCACAAGCCACAGTTCACCATCCATCATCTTGCGCCTCCATGATGTAGCTGTAATGTCTTTTCCAAACTAAGTACAGTTATCCTAGGTAAAGGGAATTTCAAACAATTATAAACCTCCCTTGAAAGGATTGTTTATCGGTTCTCCATAGTTCTTTTAAGTTGTGACTGTAAATTTAATTAACTTGATGATCTAACACATAATGCATTAGAGGAATCAAGTTCTTAAAGCAGATGTGAAAACTCAAAATTCCAGCGATCAGTTCAATAAATAAACGAATGTAATGGTTTATAAAAAAGTCCGTAAATGTTAACGTGAACATCTCCAAGATAATCACACTGATTGCCGATAAAAGGCATTAAAACGATCTTAAAATCTGTGGCAGTCTCCTTTGAACTATCTGGCGTTTCATTGCATCTCATTTTTTTTCTCTCCAGGATTTACAAATAATCAGCACAGATGAAAACCAGGTTTTTATCGCCGTCCAAGAATGGTATCAGACTGACACGTACAATTTATATCAGTCCGACCCACAAGGTGTCTATTACTCCATAGTTCTGGAGAACGTAAGAAGCACAAAGCAACCGGAAGAAAACGTCATCATAGATATTCTAGAGGTATGGTCAGGTTCTATGACTTAAATAGAATAATGTATTTTTTTTATTGCTTTATTCAATATTTATTTACATCAAATAATAGCTTTATGGAAATAACAATGATGGTATCTTTTTCTATAAACGTTATAATATGTTTGGAACCTTTTTGTCTGTATTTAGGAATAAAGTAAAGTATTGCTGGTAGTTTTAAAAGAACAAGGCAGCTGTTTGGTCATTTTTAAAAACTCATTCGGCATGGATTAGTACTTTTCCAAACCACCATATAAAATAACTTTGCAATGCAAAAGATAATAACGTGCATCTGTGCATGAAGAGACTCGTAGGATTAAAGCGCTTATCGATCTTACGACATGTGATCCCAGTTATGGAAATGCAATTGTAGTAAAATTAATGGTCCCGGAAAATAACAAAATAACCAAATGCGGTGAATTTCCACAGAGCCCAGCAGATCAGGCCGCAGTGATGATCTAGAAAAACGTTTCTATAGTCATCTTTTCTAGGTCATTATGGAGGCAGATGTATAAACGGTATTTAAGTATCTCGGAAATGTATGAAAAAATCAGTGCAGTCTCCACAACATATGAGGATGATTGAAAGGAATGGCTTTGTGTGATTTTATATTCATTTATTGTTTCTTAAAGGCTCAGTGATGAAATAATTCTTAAATTGTGGGGTGTTGAGATGCAAGGGTTGGCTTTTGAAGGCCCTAAACCGGTTGCATGGACTACAGAGGATTGCCCTTAGTGATAAAAAAAAAAAGGCTCTTTTCAAATTTTAGTGGTGTTCATTTGAAAGAGGGGTGCATTGGTAATAGTCCAATATTTGTGATTATGAATAAATATTTTTGTTTATTGATCGGCAACAAAAGACAGCATAAAAGTTACAGTTTGTTGAAAATATTTTTTGCATATTTTATCTGCCTTGTATCGGTCATGTGTCTCAAGAAGCCTCTGATTTTAAAGTTACAGTAAAAACCCATGCCTACAATTAAACCTTATTGTCCAGGAAAGAAAAGATTTGTTTTGGGGACCCTGAGACGATTTTAGCCAATATTTTCTGATTTCAAGCGTGTTCAATTTGGGCTGACAAATGGACTTTCCATGGTGATTTTAAGTGTTTTACTTTGACACGATGATACAATTAGTCTTCATTCCATCAGTGTCTACCATCTGCCTAAATAATATCTTAGATATAAATTGTAATGGACGCAGTTTGAATGCTTTTGATGCACAGATGTTTAGGAAAGGTTTCCAGCCTAATTACAATATCTGTTCCAAAACCAGTTCTGGAAACTGCACCGGGACTCTCTGCCAATTCCAACTTGTCATTGGAATGAAATAATCTGAAGGAACGGTATGATATGTACAAATAAAAAGCTCACAGGGTCTGTATATATGGGAATTTCATTTTAAAGATTTATCGATGGTTTTATATTTGTGAAATACTCAATATTTCATAAAATGACAAAGGCGGAAGAACGATATATATGGGACTCATGCTGCCAATAAAGTTATAAAATATTAACATAAGTTAATAAGTGCTTCTAAATTTCAGAGATCGTAGTCGCCATACCTGGGAACTTTCTAGATAAGCTGACCCAGAGACTCTTGAAATGTTTAACCCTTGAAATATTTAAACCTATTAAGCCTTTACTAGCCCATCTAGAAGATTGTTTGTAGTGACTCATCAAACGTGTTATCCAAATGGCTCTAAGGAAACCTTTACGTGACATTATTTAAAGATACGCTTAATCGAGCCTTAAGTGCGAATCTGCCCCTCCATGCTGAAATTGACACAAAAACCCTGAGACTTCGGGTCAAACTGAGGGATGTTCCCAGGTGTAGTCGCCCTAGTGGGGATACCTCTGAATTAATAATGCGGAAGATAGTATCTTTAGTAGGAAGTGATACCTTTTATTAAGCCAACACCGTAGACGATCAAGAGTGACAAAAATTTTTAGGACCTCAGAGATCTCTTCCTCAGTTCTTCTCTTGAATACATGGCTTTATCTATTTTCCTGATCGTGATATTAAAGCTGTATACAAAAGTCCACATTTTTCTTATTGTGTATCACTCAATGTGTATGTTTGAGGAAAACATATCAAGGGAAGACACTGGATGGGGAAATGGACCTTCTGTAAATCAACAGGGTGAAAAAATAGCGTGATCTTGATTGACACTTTTCTGGAATCTGAAACTGAAATTAGCTTCAGCCCGCCTTTAGTTGGCAGTGGAGATTTTAGGATATTTTGGCAAGACCAGTCCTATGGTTTTTACTAGCAGAGAATTGTAGTGTGTTGAGGAGATGAGTTCTTACAGACATTAACAAAATAACCTACAGATCACCTACCAAATACCATTTTATTTAGCTTAGAAGTCATCTAAAAATATGTGAAATATTTGAAATGTGGTTGTTTCTGCCAAAACTAGGACTTCCTCCACAACCACTGAACTCATCAGCTAGAACCGGGATTAGTGGACAAAGCCCACTTTCTTTCTAAAACTACATTTGCACAATCATAATCCTAATATCATGTTTGGCTATTCCAACAATGCTCTCAGTAGGAAAATGTTGTCTAAATACATTAACCCTCCAACCATGTAAATTCCTTCAGGATCTGTACAAGCTTGTTGATGATCCTTCACAGTTTTGGAGTTCATTAAATAAACTTCTCTTTGCTTTTCATTCGCTCGATAAACTTTGTATCCCCAATAAAAATAATTTCTTCCTTATCAAACTTGACTCAGAGCATGCAAACAAACATTATACCTCACAGGGCTTAACATTTGGCCAAGATCTTTATCTAAAGAACATCAGGAATGTAAATCCAATTTAACTGTGATTCCAACAAATATTTACGGATGTTGAAAGCAAGTCAGGGTCAAACATGAATGATCACACGTCTGTTTCTTTGTTAGCCCAGATAGGTAATTGAATAAGCAGAATTAACAGTAAGAAGACCACACTGGAGTATGAAACATATTTCAACTTGTGCCCAAACCTCTATGTATTGTATCGAGCCATTCTGGAGGAACATCTTGTTATCCGAGAGTCATTTTCGTTATGCAACGGGGTGAATCTGAGGATTGTTGGCAACGCAGAAGATTACAAAATAATACATGTATAATAGCTTAAAGTGTAAAAGACATTTAATCTTTATCCAATAACTTTATCCAATACCCAATTGCATGGATAAATGAGATGCACCCGAAGAACGTATTGGTGGATATTTACTATTTAGTTCTCATGCTCTCCCGTTGGTAGTCAGACGTTTCATTGTATAGAACACAGTTTTTTTATCGTGGCTAGCAAGAATATTGGGCTTATGCCCGCTAGGACCTACCTCTCTGCTCTGTTTAAATCCTTAGACACTTCCTCAAGAAACCACCATAAATTGTTGGGTATAATATGCACCCAGGTCGTTTGAATGCTTAGTATAGAACTAAAATTTCCGGAAAAAACTTAAATATGTTATACTTTTGCATAATACAAACTTTCTTAAGAAAAACAAAAATAGGAACGCGTGGGATTGTACAGAAAAAAAAGTGAAAGAAAATAAAAATTGTGAGCTACACAGATACCAGCTACAGCAACATATAAGAAAATGTTTGAAAAAAAGTTGAATTTACTAGCAAAATAATAGAAACTAGGTGAAAGTTTCATGGTGTTTTGCTTGTTTTGTTACTCACTGTAAAGTCAACTTTTTCAGGTCGGGTCTCGTTTCCGTACAGATAATTGACTCTAGGCTACATCTGAATTCTGTTTTAAACCTAAACCTTTATGTCCATTTCCTTTACACATTCTTTTAAAAAGTGTTCCATAGTCATTATTGAGAATTCTTAAAAAGAAGAAAAGACAAAACATACATTTCCAGCGGTTACACTGAAAAAAAAATGTCAAGGAGGCCAGCAAAGGCATGCCAACCCGCGGCTCTCGGCTTAAGTGGAAATCACATTCAATCTTCGAATAAAAGGGACATGCTGCTCTATATAATTATACCTGGAACTTCTATAAACTTCCAGCTGCCCAAAGCTTGTCCCGCAAACCATAAATATAATTTAAATCCACACGCAAAATAAAACCAGCTATGATATGTTGGTTTTATGTGTCGTCTGCCACTGGCCGTTTTCACTGGCAATAATAACCAGTTTCTGGTTATTTACACAAGGTGATGGAAAAGGTTTTTTTTTTTTCCAGACATTAAATGCAGTGTCTTTATCAAACCGTTGCTTTTTAAGGCTTTTTTGAAGAAATTATAATATAAATTCACATTTTTATTATCAAAATAAATCACAAGTCATCAGTAATGAAAACAACTTTACATATTAAACCACAGTATAATGAAAAAAAAGACAATTTTGATTAATTGTCATAGACTAGAGCTTGCCTCTGCATAGTTTGGGGGCTAAAGTCACAGTTTCTTGACTACTGAATGCTTTACATGAGAAACGTAGGCTTTCATTCATTTTTCAATTTGGCTCTCAAAACATTTTACATTTAAATCTCACTTGATTATTTTTCATCTGGATAAAAGAGATTGCGTTTTAGACTCCTATGCAAAATAATCATCCATTTTCAGATTTAAAGTCCTTGTTTATGCTACCTTTTTTTTTTTGAAAGCCACAAGCAGCTATGGAAAATGAACTTCACGTCATGGATCCGTGCCAGGTTCCGTCACTTAATGATAGCGCACATCGCACACAGATAACACAGTACAATGGGCTTTAGCAGCTGACTGAGCTCAACAAGGAATCCTGGCTTCAACCCGCTACTTGAAAAAAAAAAAAAAAGACTCTTTACCGAAGGAAATAACTAAGTCTGTCTATTCATAATTACTTTCATTGCCAAATGGATGAGATACAACATATTCTGTTCCCACAGAGTTCTGGGAAACACACTTTTTTGTAATATACTAAAACAGCAATCACTCTAAATAGATCATTTCAGAGGTTTTACCTGAAGCCAGTTCCGAAGACTTGACCGAAATCCATAATTTACCAATAAAAAAGCAACAAGGCCGAGGCTAAATTCTTTAACAAATGTGAGTGGAGCTTGAATTCCTTGAACATCTCTTGGGATGTAAGGAAATGTGTGCCCATATTTATTTCTTTAGATTCATTTTTCATTTAAAGTTAGGACATTTTTAAAGTTTGGGGTAGCCGTATTAGTCCAGTGTATACGAATGCAAAAAACAGCATGTACGGACATTTTTAAACAAATCGTAGAAGTGTTTTCATGGGCATCTGCAGGACTTTTTCCAGGGTGGGCAAAATATACCTCCCTACCCTTCCCATCTCCCACCCCAATACCTCCTTACCGTCTCTCCATCTCCTACATTGATGACTCAGGAGAGGGGTTTCCTGGTGAGAGGCAAATGTTAATTACCCATTAGTAGGAAAAATTATATGACCATGGTAGTAGCTACAGACCATCAGGAACCGGCACAACATGAGAACGTTAGTTTACAGTACCTGGGAACTGGGATGGGAAAGATTAGCCACAACTATCCCAGTCTATAATATGGTTGGCTGAATGTTATTGTAGATGCAGTCAGCAAAAGTTAATATTTGTACTATAGACTTAGTGTACCCTCCAAATAGCTTCTTGTTATTATCTCATAATAATCAACTACTAATGTTGCTGCTCAACATCATGGGTGTTCCTGTCAAAAAAAGTTCATGTTGTGTACGGTAGTGTAGCTCTCTGATGCCCGCTCTGATGTATTACAATAAAGAGAGTAGTTAGAGGGTAGTAAAAAGGGACGTAAAGGCTTGGAACCAAAATAGGACGCTTGGTACTTTTGCAGCAATTGTGATGTTCTGCAATCTGGCACGTTCTCATAATTTTCAGCCAAACAGATGAGTGGATGAGAATCATGAGATATGTATTCCACAGCAGCTGCAGTGCCAATCCATAATTATATAAAAGCTAACCTTTGGCACTCCAGTTGCTGAGTACTCATTTTCCCATGATGCTTAACATACCATTTTCTATGAGAATCATAGAAATGTAGTTTTTAACAGCTGAGGTACTAACTAACCCTAGCTGCAGTACATGTTTCAAACAAACTATCTTGTGTCTGCTGCTTGCAAACTGTGACTCCGTGTCTGTGAAGGAGCAGCTATCAAACTGAAGGGAGGAGGAGACCAATTAGGGGGAGAGGAAAAGAGCAGACCAAACCACTCTAACAGCTGGGGGTTGTCCACAAGTAAATAAAAGCTTTTTGCTTCAGGTGTTTTCTCTCTCTCTATGACTAGTTAACCTACTCTAAACAACCTACTGTTTCTCCCTTCACTGCTGCTGCTTTAAGATACGCTTTCACATAATACAGCTAGAACAATGCCGACCATCTAATCTGAACAATTTATCTTTGGGAAAACCTCAAGCCTTATATGATCCTTGGTCTTGTGTTTAGCATGTATATGTTAGGTGTATTCCTATCCATTTTGTTTGGAATGCAGCGCATCAACACTAAACATGGAGCCTCTGATCACACACAAGGTTAAGTGCCATAAATGTAACTAAATACATATGATCCAAAAGGGATATGGAGTTATTTTTATTATTTCGTTTGGCATAGATGGGAACATAATTAGAACATTTATACTGTTAAACACGTTGTTTTACTAGACATATAAAAGGTAGATCCAGGTGTACTTGAACTACAAATATTGTGATCTTCGGCCACCTGTGACAGAGGATCATGGGAATTATAGTTCAGGAACATATGGAGTGTCACTGTTTGCCAATGCATGGATTTGACCATAATAGCAACAGACAATAAACACTGCAAATTTAGCAAAAGGAAGAAGCACTGCTGGGTTAGTCTTGTCTGTCACTCCCTGGGAGGTCTGCATATTTGTGGATGACATCACAATCATCGTAATTAACTTTCCCAGCTGGATGTAGCTGCAGGTTGGAAACATTAATGCCAAATCTATGATTCATAATACCACTGAGATTGTGAGAAACACTGGCTGTACTCTTTCAATATTCCAAATGTTAGTGTTATTATTTAACCATCACACGGCGAAATAGACAGGAAAATGTCTACCATTGACATATAACCGATTTTGTTAAAAATGCTTTATTCTATTCTATCTTGTTTTTATACGCAAACTGCAAATTAATGTTTACCCCAAGTGTGTAACTTTACACTTATGACCAACAATTACAATATGAATACCTGGGGCACATTTTAAATGAGACGAGCCTAGGACTCTTCAAGCATTAACCCTTTAATAGACCATCACAATCATTCTATTGTAATGGCAACCTAATGTCGGCTTCCAAATCATTCTAATAACAGCCGCTTTAAAAACCCATTACTTTCAGGAGATCGACCTGCTGTGAATTATTTCATTGCTATTCACTGTCTGTGATGTTCTGATAGCATTAAATCAGATTATGAAGTAGTCAGTTCTAGGATGCATGACCCTTAAGACTCTTCCCATTCACCGTTAGACTGCTGTAAGAACCCTAAGACGTAGGGTCAAGCCCTTAGAGTTCCAAGCTATGGAAATGCTTTATGCTATTAACACCACCTTATCTCTCAAACTGTTATTTCTTCCATTTCTAGAAAACGGAATAATTTGAACTTGCTCCATTGGGAACAGCATCCCTCCCCGCCTTGTCAACCTATGCTCACTGTTCCCACCAGTTATAACTAGGGCTCGTGGTTGCTCTTTGAGACCAGCTCTGAAGACACCGTCATAAATAATGCAGATTAATACCCTAGACAGAGATCCGAGCAGTTGAGCCGGCCCTGTCTATCACATAAAGGCAGAAACTTAATTGTTAGCTCAAGAAGGCAAACACTTTTTATTTTTTTGCTTTTGTAAATATTTCCTATTGTATATTAAAATATTTACTAGTATTGAGTACGAACAGCTCATATAAGGCCAATGAAAAGACTGCCTGGCAATCAATGTGAGAATTACATCGTTTAGAGCAGATTTATACCGACGTGTCCACTGTTTGCTGTAATAAATCACCCTGTTGTTTTGTTCATTGACTCAGAAAGTGATTCTGTGCAGGACAGAGAAGATTCTCATTGAAGGTTTCAATTGTTTGCTTGAGCTGGCGAGACTCATTAAGCAGAAGCTCTATAAACCCATAGTACAAGGCTAATTGCAGGTTGCCTTTTAAAGCTCTCCGCCTGTGATAAACTGACAGAGATGAACAAAGAGCATGAGAGGCCAGTATCGTAGAAGATAACTATTCTGCAGGCCACCCTTGCTTTGGATATCGGTCAGTAAACAATCTCTGGCCGGCTGGCCTCTCATTCTCAATACTCTGCTGGGGAAAGACAATGGAGAACATGAGGTCTCCTAAGGAATCGTTATCTTCTAGAATGTAAGCTCGCCAGCATGACCCTATTTACCTAATGTAGCGGTTTGTCTCAGTCTTTCAATTCTAGTTTTGTCATACCCTTTGAATGTATGCACCGTGAGAAGTGTTGGGTAAATTGTTGGAGCTATATAAAGAAAAGAGAAAAATACTAATTGTCGAGTGTGTTTACAAACAGATTTAATGATCAAATGCAAGATCCGAAACTTCCATAGTGTTTGTTCCAATGAAAACTATAGGTTTCTTGTAAGTATTCCATGGAAAATCGTTCACGTGGGATGATCTTCTACAACTTCAAAACTACTATCAATTGCATTAAAGGTCTATATGTATAATGGAAGTAATGATGTTGGCTAAGAATATACTCTGAAATAACACTGTTGTGTTGTGTTTTGTAGGTTAGAGGTGTGAAGGGTGTGTTTCTGGCCAATCAGAAGATTGATGGAAAAGTAACAACGCTCATCACATACAACAAAGGGCGAGACTGGGACTACCTAACTCCACCGAACGTTGACATGATCGGCAAGCCAACCAACTGCAAACATGTGTGTTTCCATTATAATTTGTTACTTGTGTATCATGTTTAATTGAATATGTGTGTAAGGACTACAGTATCGATGCTTTATCTGGAGAAATAATTGTTCTGTTACTGAATCATAGTAGGGGTAGGATTTCCAGGATTCTGCTAAGCAATCTATCCTAATTTTAAGAGGTGCCAGAGAAGTGCTAGCAACTAACCCCCTTAGAAATTCTTGTATATGACACTTTTAATCATACACCTGTCACACTGTCTCCTGGAAAATTGATCTTTCTCCGTATCTCTTGTTAGGAGTCAATATACAAATTATAATTAACATTAATGAGCTTTTCTGTGACACTTTTCCAAGTTAACACTCCATTTTACGTTTTAATTGTCTAAGCAATTGTTCATGCCACTGCCTGTAGAGATTAAGATGAAATATGTTTTACTTTTACACTTTGAATCATGTAATATTTAAAATTTGATAGTTCCGCCTCGGAGGACAAATAATAATTGGCCCAGTAACATGGATAGCAGAGGATGGCACCTAACTGACAAGAGGGGGGTTTTAAAATTCTCAGTGAATGGCTTAGCTACTGTACAGCATTAAACATACACAGCTTATCGCAGGTTCACGGGGCTAACAGCAGAATTCTGGATTTTGTTTTTAAACCCAGGAGGTCATCTTTGGTGACTCCAGGCGGTTCTCAATGTTCCCAAGTCCATGGCTTAAAGGAAAGACTTATTAATAAATTAAACAGTATTCGGCCCATCTAGACTGACAGTTTTTTTCTGATTTAAAGACCCAAACCTTAATCAGTCCTTGGTCTTGTCTTTGATTTCGGGTGCCCTTTACCTGTCCTTGAACAGTTGTTTGGTGCATATCTGGAAATTGTTGTGTTATGGTAACGCCTACATGTAATGTAACTTTCATTTTTCTCTTTTCTTCATTTTCTGATAGCCTGATTGTCACCTTCACCTGCACCTCAAATGGGCCGACAATCCATATGTATCAGGGACCGTCCACACCAAGGACACGGCACCAGGTCTTATTATGGGGGCAGGTATGCATTTTGTCAACATGCCTGAGATCTACCAAAAAAAATGGATATATAGGAGAAATGAGATCAACAAAGAAAAATATTTAAAGTAACATAAGCTCTCGGTCTCTTCTTCCGAAGAAAAGTCTTCTAAAGACCCAAAAGCTTATGTGACTTTGCATTGTGTGAAAATAAGTAATGCTTGCCACACATTAACAGGCTAATTCTTTTTTTCCAGCACTGCGGTGACTGGATGTAACAGCTGGTACCTTGTGGGATTCTAGCTGCAGATACTTTTAGAGTTTCTGCCTACAAACTTGTTGGGCTCTCCATTTTCAGTACCAGTGGATAGAGCTCTGCTCTAATGGAGCTTTGCATTATTTATAAAGCCATTAAACCTTAAAAACACCTTCAGCTACATATATTTTCATTTGGTGCGGGTATGTTGTGACCAACAATCAGCTGAGACTGGATGCTGACTGTGTGATCTTCTCTCATGCTCTGCTCAAATTTAAAAATAATTTTTCTGAAAAAGACAGTTGCATATCCAATAAATAAGGTCTGTTATAGCCGATTGCCTTGTTAAATGTTGGTTAATTAATCGCCCCTCCTGTTCCATTATTACCCAACCTATCCTTTCATATTCCATCATCTTTTCACTTGTCCCGCACCTTAGAGATATGGAGAGAGGAGCATTCTAGAACAAACCTTGTGAGGCATTACAATGTCATGATGGCAAAGATTACAAGTCCCCCCCTTGTGCCTTTTTGTGCCTTTGGTATCAAAAGCTGCTAAATTACCAACTTTTCCATGTCTTGAGTGTTCTAGAGAACTCATCCACGTGCTGAAGATATCACCCTATGTCACAACTCCTTCCGACCTGAGTTGTCACCATCAATTTTCAGTTTCCTTTTTGAATATTATGTCATTTACTTACAGAACAAATTGGGTTAACGTGAATTACCAACAAATAATAATATCCACCTCGCTTCTAGTGATATCTGAACTGAATGGATGCTGCAGTATAAAAAAAATATTGATTTCATTTTTTTTTATCCGCTGTTTATTTTTGATTCAGGCAACTTGGGATTGCAGTTAGTAGAATATAAAGAAGAAATGTACATCACGTCAGACTGCGGAAAAACATGGAGACAAGTAAGAGAGAATTCCGTGGCAAACCATCATTTTTAACTATGTAAAATCTGGTGTGTAAGCATATGCAGTGTGGGCTATTGGTATGTATGCTGGGGGGGGGGTTACTTTTACAACCAATAGTTACAAAAGTACACATTGATTTCCAAGAGGTTAAAAACTTTAAGGAATTGGTTATTTTAATATAGTATAATATACTATATATGTTTCATAATCACTCAAGCAGCAGCTAATGTGGAGAAGGCGATTAACGTAGGTTATGGGTTAGAAAACGTGTGTTCTAGTTGGAGAAAACTCCTTATAGGGAGCCTATTCACTATAGCTGGAATGGATAATACGCAAGACATCTATGGGATCTTTGGGATCTTACCAGAAGCTAGAGAACCGAAGAGTATTATACTCTTACTATTGTACTAGAAGGAGGCAAGTCTATCAAAATGGCCAACTGAACTTTGCCCCCAAAATACATTAACTCTAATCTAACCAGTCATGGCCAAAACTTCCAACTACATATTAAAATGGACTGCATGTGTAGCCCATAGTTGGTACGTAGAACCCAACAGTGAATATGGACAAAAACTGTCAATGGGTACTTTTTTATTTATTTGTGGTGAGGCTCTATGGTCCATACTCTCACTCCTATTTACCGTAGTAAATCATTATATATATTTATATTACACCTAATATAAATAAATATAAATTATATAAATATAAAATGTAACTTTCGATATGCTCAATTATGAGTACATCGGTGTGCTCTTTCTTTTTGAGCCTTTTTTGTTGGATCTTTTTGGGGAATCGATCTTAATTCATCGTAATGAAAGTTAAGTTTATATTTATGTATAAAACAAATGTTTTATACATAACCTTCTATAGCCATATGTAGAATTATCTGATGATAAAAAAGATAGAAGCCTACATTATTATGACTAGTTGGCCCATGACAACAAAGTGATCTTATGGGGCTCAGTGCCCTAAAAATTGGGTCCCCTGCGACTTTCGTATTTATAGATTTGTGGGAGGGATATAATGTCCTGGTGGTCTGGTCGTCAGTAGCAACAACTGTGAGATAAGTAGAAGACACATGTTTCTACTTTTGCCGGTAGGTCCATATGTTAGGAGACACATTTATTCCATTGATCTAAGAGCCCAGCAGCAACTGTACCCTCCACAACTCTAGTAACTGCACTCAAATGCCATTTACCCCTATTCTCAACCTAACCAAAACCAGTACATGTCCCCTGTCTTAATTGTGTACAATAACATAAGAAAATATTCTCCAAGCCGAGTCAAATATCGAACTTTAGTGCATCATTCTAATGTTGGGAAATGTATTCATAACCCATGGTCTCTTTTCTGGTGCATGTGTTAAAAACCCTTTTTTTTAATACAGTATAATAAACAAAAATTGTCGACGTGTTGTCTGGTGTTTAACACATGGAAGTACTAGTTCTTAGTTCTATAATAGCTAATCAATGATTTTTACCGTGAGTCCTGCTGTTGTGTGAAATTAAGTTTTCAGGGCAAGAATAGACAAACCCTGTGAAGCATACAAAATATTTGTGTATGTTACTTTATTTCCAGCTGTTAATATTAATCTATACCCCAGTGTTTGTTTGGCTTCAACACGGCGTATCATTTATTCGCAGAAGAAAAAATAATTTTATGTGGAAGATTAAAAAAAAAATAACAAAGAAAGGAACTCCGTGGTTAAGATATCGCTGTTATTATATTTTCGCTCTAAACTGACTTTGGTAAAACATATTATTTCTTACATTTCAGAAAGAGCTCTTGCAGGCTGTCATATTCAAGTACCAATCTCTCTATAAATAATAGTCTTAACCAGACAAATTAAATGAAAGTACTCGCACTTCAGACTGAGGGCGCCTTCCCTATCGTTTTAAAGTTACAGCAAAGATACCTTTAACCCTTCTAACGGGTTTCTTATTCACTCTGGCAAAAGGAGTTTTTAAAGGTATGGATACATTTATAGAATTAGCAGCATGTAGGGTTATAGCAAAGAAAGCAAAAACATTATAGAACACCCAAGCTCCAAGAAAATGCAAATCTGAATATTTACAGATGGTGCTTTGTATTCATGGAGTTTGTCATTAACTTAAGCAGAAACAGCTGTGTAGGGGGAATAAAACTTGGTGAGGAACAGACAAACTCACTAATAAGGTGAGGTTTCTGTAATGTCAAGTCAAAGAACATGACAACAACAAGACACAAGGTAATTATATTGCACCATCAAGGTCTCTCTCAGACAGAAATTTCAAGGCAGACAGGGGTTTCCAGATGTTCTGTCCAAGTTTTTTGAAGAAGCACAAAGAAACAGGCAATGTTGAGGACTGTAGACGCAGGGGTCTGCCATGTAAACTTAGTGCAGCAGATGAAAAACACATCATGCTCACTTCCCTCGACAGTCTGAAGATGTCCAGCAATGCCATCAGCTCAGCATTGACAAAAACAAACAGCGTTACCCTGGTAAACTCATCTACTGTCTGGTCAGAAGTGGTCTTCATGAAAGACTTGGGCCAAAAAGCCATACCACCGAAGCAGAAACAATGCCTATCTTCTCAACTATTCATGAAAACACAGAAACAGGGGTGATGAGTCAAAGTTTGAAATGTTTGACTGTAGCAGAAGTCGATTTGGTCATTGAAGGGCTGGAGAGCGATACAAGAAGTGTTTGCAAGAAAACATAAAGCATGGTGGAGGTTCTGTGGAAGTTTGCGGCTGCATTCCTGCAAATAGAGTTGGGAATTTGGTCAGAGTTATTGGTCTCCTCAATGCTGAGAAGTACAGGCAGATACTTATCCCTCATGCTATACCATCAGGGAGGCATCTGATGAGCCCCAAATGTATTCTACAGCATGACATTGACCCCAAACATACAGGCACAGTCATTAAGAACTATCTTCAGCACAGTAAAACAAGGAGTGCTGGAAGTACAGAATCTTAATCTCAACATCATGGAGTCATCATGAAAGAAGCAGACCGTCATTGCAGTCCGCCAGCACCACACACTCACCTAATCTGCAGTCAGCGGCTGGGTATTCCTGGCCATACATTACATGAGCATACAAAATGTAGCACGTGGCTGCGCATATCCAGCTGTTGGTCCTGCTTATGTCATCAGGCAGCTGCTCTAAGTTCCAGGGCCTCCTTGTGTTCGCAAGTCTGGCCCTGATGCCAGATCTATTTACTCTTGAATGCTGTACAAATTGTTGTCACATTATGATATTAATAACAGATACTCTTGAAGTAAAACATCATGATGGTTAAAGCAGTTACTAACGAAACAAAGTAAGAAACATTTGGAGCGACAGACATTTCCTTTTAGTTTGATTCTTAAAGATGTCAACTTCTGAAAACCCAACTTTCTCCCCAAGAGAAAAGAAACAAACTTTTCGTTCTAAAACTACATCCAATTTGCTTTACTGTGCACAAAAAAAGCAGGCCAGCAGTAGTTCCATGAAGCAAAAATTACTGACAGATGTTGCAAAAAGCAAAAACAAGCATATTTAGTGTCTCAGGTGCCAAAAGCGTAGAAATTGAAAATGCACTTTAACTGTAAAGTAAAAAAATAAATCCAAGAATATATAATATGCAGAATATGTTTTATTTTTTAAAAAAATACAGCCTACAGCTACCAGTAATGCAGTGCTCCAAATAAATGTACTTACCTAATGCCGGCGGTGGGGCTAACCTATAGGAAGGACAAGCAACATCATATTATATAGTCATGTTATAATGACCGTGATCATAATATATGGTTGTGATTATTTTTATCATTATTATTATTAGTTTGCATAAAATTAAGTCCATATTATGTTAGAGATGGGCTTTTTTACTTAGAGACCCTTAAATGGATGGCTTCTGCTTCTTCATCATTTTGTTTTACCACACAGGTTAATGAATTGTTCAAAATATTAATTTTATTCTATACTATACTAATACTATATTATTATATTTATACTAAATTAATACTACCGTATTTGCATGAATATAAGACAAGGTTTTTTTCTATGATTGAGAAAAGCCAACTGGCCTCCAGTTGTGGGGGCAGCCGGTGGACGTCTGTACGATGCTTGTAGACAACCTCAGCTGCTACCCGGCACTTCCGCCGGGGCTTTTCTGATGGAGCGTCAGCGTGACATGACCTTCCGGTGCTCAGTCATAGAAGCCCATGGGGAAGTGGCGGGCAGCAGCAGAGGTTATCTACATGCATCGCACAGATGTCCACCGGCTGCCCCCACTAGACACCAGGGAGTCTGGAGCACGGGGGGCAAGTCTGGGGATGCATTGGTTAGTCTGGGGAGTGGCATATAAGGGGATATAAGTCATATCTGGGGGGCAGGTGGGCAGTTGGCTTTTCTCAATCATAGTTTTTGTTAAAAATGAAAACATATTTTACATGTAAAGTAATATTCACTAGTAAAACTTTTTTCCTATAGGGTAGTCTTATAATCAGGGTCATCTTATAATCGCGCAAATCCAGGGTTTGATCAGTTCTGATTTCTCATAAAAAGATAATGAGTTTTTTCCCAACTTTTCTGAATACCTGAATTATGCACTGCTATGGTATGCATGTTAAATAAACACATTCTTATTTTAACACAATATACCATTTTCTGTAGTTTCTTATTGAAAACCTTTCAAGAGGGAAAATTTGTTCCCTCTGCACTGCTCAGCACAAGCTGCCTGCTAATTTCTGACATCAAGCGGGGGATATTAGTTTAGAGGAGACTGTGAGGGATTGTATGAGGTCAGACTGCTGTGATGCAATACATAGAGAAGGTGTTCGGAAGAATGACAAGACTCAACTCTAGCTTTTAATGCGGTTTGGAAGAGACAGAGAACATTGAGAAGAAAAATAAATGACAGGTTTTCTGTCCTTTGCTTGAAGCAGCTCTTAGCTGGAGAGATTTTTATGAGGAACCCTAGGTGGAACAGCACCATCAAGAGCAGATATTCTGGAGTAATAGTTGAAGGACATCTCTACCTTTCCTTGGCCAAACTAAACACGGATGGGACCTCAGTGACCTAACACTGTAAACTGGGAGTAGACGGCACCACCGCTGAATCACAGTCCATATTTTACAACGTTTGATAAACTTTTTAAGATCCCCAGGAAAATAATATTTTTTCCCCAATAGCTACATCATTTTTCCCATGCCTTTGTTTTGATGATTTGCCATGTGTATAATACCTCATTTGAATGGACTACACCAAAACTGTTCAGAGTATTTATTTATTTTTCAGTTATTATAAACATGGCAGGCATCAAATGGACTGAAATCCAGTAGAACATTTCTAGAAGTTTCTGAACTGTGAGTTAAATTCTTCATTTTCACCACTGCAAAAAGTTGACAGATGATTTCAAGCGGATGATATACAGGCAGGAACGCTGGCAGCTTGCTATAAGGAACTTTCCTTCCCAGCGCGCTATTAGAATGCTTTCTTTCCGTAAGACTTTTTCTCTGTCTTGGCAGTCAGTTGATGGAGTAGAGGAGAAAAAAAAAAGATTTAGGAATAGGGGAGAAAAAAAAAGATTTAGGAACTGGTAAAATGACTTGGTAAAGATTAAGTTGATTGTCATCACCTTTCAAGGTATTAATCTGTCATTCTAGAATTTTCAGATAGTGGAAGCTGTTTGAATCTCGGTTTTAATAATGCCAAGCAAAGTATCAATCCAACTCAGATAGGAAAAACAGAATGCCAAATTTTAATACAACTATGAGCCACACTTATCATCTATTCACGGAGGATCCAATTCATGTTTTTTTAATCATGCAGTTGACAGAAAGCAATTCTGAACATATGATAAGGAAAGGTAGAAGCCCTAGCAGAGTAGATGGGATTTGCCTGCCATCATATTCTATGCTTGTGTTTTTAGTTTCATTGTGTCATGTTGGTGACCTCATTTTGGTGGACTTTGCTGTTCCATTTTGCCCAATACTTTGAACTTACCTCCAAGCCAGGTCTTGACTCAGGGTCCCTTTATAGAGACATTGGATTACTGAGCATGCGCACCCAAGCATTAACACACACTGGCAGGCAGGGACAGGTACAACTACAACTGGGAGTTCCTGAGAAACATTTCCAAAGAAGCCCCTTTACCTTCTTCCTCCATCATCGTCAACCTTCTAATAGATGTTCTAAACTCAGTCGGTACCCTTAGGTCTTATGTTTATTAACTTGGTTAATTGTGAAAATCAATGTATTGAAGCTCTGTAAATAAAATATAATCAAATAATCATAATAAAAGTGATAATGTTAATAGTTTCTGCTAGATTCTGGGTTAAAGCTATAAGGAACTTTAAGAATATAGTCAAGTATGAATGACTGCACTTTTAGTTAAAACTGACCTCGTTGTATGTTTCATACAGGTCTTTGAAGAAGAACATCACATATTGTACTTGGATCATGGTGGCGTCATTGTGGCAATCAAGGATACGTCAATCCCTCTAAAAATACTCAAGTAATGCGAACTTTTAATAAACTACTGTAACCATGTTATTGGTTTAATGTGTTATGGTATAATGATTAGAAACATGCATGTTTTTATTTGATTACATGTTTCTAATTAATCGTTATGACACCTCAGCAGTTACCCAGTTGTATGTGTATTATATATATATACATATCTATATATATATAATTATATTTATATATATATATATATATTACTTCTGTCTGTAGTTAAATCATTTAAATGACACATTTACCCAAATGCAAGAAGATTTTTTCTGATATTGGGCACTTTTTATTCACTAATGTTGATATGAAAAATGACTGCTTTTTATATGTTATGTACTCCCTCTCTTGTATCTTCTGAAGTGGTTTCCAAAACTGTACGTTTCTGAAGGTCTAGATAACCAAGCTTGATAAATATTAATAGAGTTTTTGTGTTGGAATGAGATTTGTACATTTAGGAATGCAAGCAGTGTTTTAGGAAGAGGGTTTATCTTTGTGTGTGTGATTATTTAACCCCTGACATGATTTCATTTTTGGTTTTAGGACCCCACAAATATGGGTTATGCAATAATGAAATTATACCGTTTGGGACTTTTTTTCCCCCCAGGGCTGGTTCTTATTCCCAGTCTGGTCCCAAAAAACAAAAAGCACACATGGGTTTATACATTAAACTGTCAATTGTTATTGAGCTTCTGCTGTAGAATTCTATTAACTATGCACACATGTAACTTATTGGAAGGGAAGATCACGAGGCTGAGGTTTCTGAAAGCTGTTGTTAGGGGATTGCACACATATCGGTGTCTAAAATAATGTAACAGTATAGTATGGAACCATTCACTTAGCAAAGACATAATAAAAGATCCAATTAAGTAAATAATATGTAAAATGTAAATAACATTTTTAAAATGCTTTATAAAAATTAATTACACATTTTCCCCATAGCTTTTCACAACAAAATCCAATCTACTCTACAACCTATAACCCTACAAAGAAATCCTTTGAATTTCTGAAAGGGGTCTGGCTGGAGCAGAACAGTGACAAGCTGTTTTTAAAACATTATTTTTATTATTTTCTTTGGATATACAGCCCATATCTAATCTGACGAAGATTGATCTTTGTTGCCTTCATAGTTTGCCTAGAAAGATCTCAGGAAGTCTCCAGTGGCTGGAATCGCACTTACCATTCTGATTTATGGAATTGGGTTTGGTGGAAATAGCAGGGGAGAAACTAGAAGCAAAAATATAAATGACATCAATCAGGACACACTCATTTATTTTTCAAAACATTTTGTTATAAAAAAAATGTAATACCATTGGATTGTCAGAGCACTTCATGTGCATTTATTTGTTTATGGCTTGTAAAGTCCATTTAAAGAGACATTCAGTATGAGTGCTTGCCGAGGTGGCTTTACGGAGTCTAAATAGCCATTTTTAAATAATAATTTCTATAAGAGATGAAGGAGTTAAATCTTGTCTATGAAAGATCAGACATAGTGATGGATCAAGGTATACGTGAACACTATAAGGCTTGCTTTCATATTTATTACCCATGTTTTAGCAAATAGGGGGTTGTCATTAATTTCTAATATAACACATATACACCGAGGCTCTCTGGGATAGCCATTTCGCTTATCTTTTCCACTCTAAAGGGTGTTTCTTTTCCATACAAGGTTCAGCATGGATGAAGGTCAGACTTGGAGTATACACAACTTTACCAGCACTTCTGTATTCGTGGACGGACTCCTCAGTGAGCCAGGAGATGAGACCTTGGTCATGACGTACGTTTCTACTTTTCCTTAAAAATCTAAAGTGTCATTTATCCTGTACTGTCAAGCAACAAGGACATAATACAATGTAACACAATAACCTTTAACAATCAGCAGATGATCATGTACCCATTGAATATACACCGTATGCATGAAAGCCTTGAAAAGAATGCAAATGCTTGAACGCATCCCTGAGGCATAGAAGTTCTATGAACTCTTCCATTGGCTTGTAACCCTTGTAAATTCCCACACATGCCTGGAAACTTAGTGGATTCTTCTGTGTGCTTGAAACCCACGGTAATATGATGGCGCTATATAAATCAATCTATAATAATAGTAGGCACTAAACCTTGGTGGTCGCCCATAGGTATATTTTTCTTGATGGACACCCAAGTAAGCATTAAACGATGCTTGTTGGAGCCACAAAATGAGCATAACTCCAGAATATTGCATACAACTACAACATGAATTCCTCAGTTGCCTGGCTGTATTAACAATTACTTTTTTCTAATTTTCTTTAGAAATGTTAGTGTAACCACAGATAGATAAGCACTGATTGTTACTACCACTGGCTGCACACTGTCGTACCTAGTCTAACAGATAAATACATGGATCCATTCCCAGAAAAATGTATTGTATTTCATATGAAGACTATATGTTGTATGCATATTTCTTTCTATCAGCCTTAACACAAAGTGAAATCATGTTTCTTGTGGCTTCGAAATTTTATTAGACAAAGCATATTAAAAACAAAATATTTGGCATTAGAAAGAACATGTAAATTGAACATGGAACTTGTCCATTTGTGACTACGATTATTACCTGAGCCAGCCATTGTGAAGGATCTGAGCGACTTTGACAAGGGCCTAACTGTGGTGGCTAGACGACTGCAGCTCTTGTGGAAAATCGGTGAACCGGTGATAAGGTAATGGGCAGCCGAGGCTCATTGATGCACGTGGGGGCTGAAGGCTGGCCCGTGTGGTTAAATCCAACAGACGAGCGACTGTAGCTCAAATTGCTGAAAAAGTTAACGCTGGTTCTGATAGAAAGGTGTCAGAACACACAGTGTATCGCAGTTTGTTGTGTATGGAGGCGCGTTGTCGCAGACCAGTCAGGATGCCCATGCTGACCCCTGTCCACTGCCGGACTGGACCACGGAGTAATGGAAGAAGATGGCCTGGTCACATGAATCACGTTTTCAGGTGGATGGCCTGGTGTGTCGCTTACCTGGAGAACACTTGGCACAGGATCTGTTGCTAACGTCTTGGTGCAGATACCACAGCACACCTTCAGAGGTCTAGTGGAGTCCATGCCTCGATGGGTCAGGGCTGTTTTGGCGGAAAAAGTGGACCTACACAAGATTAGACAGGTGGTCATAATGTTATGGCTGATCAGCATATCTGGGAACTTCTCGGCTCCGGCTACCAGGAGCCTTCCCTTGCGGGACGCGGCCAGGACTGCCCACTGACATCAGCGGGCGGTCCCACTGACGTCGGGGGCGTTCCCGCTGACATCAGAGGGAAACACCCCCATTTAAAAGAAAAATGGGTGGGGAGCGGGGCGTGTCAAGAACCGGAGGAGCAGCGCTCACCCGGCAATCTCCGGCTCAAACACGGAGAGTTCCGAGGTATGCTGAGCAGTGTATATGAATAAGGCACCGTTTTACAAAATTAAAGAATTCTTTGTGAGTTTGGGCATTCAACAGCACTAAGAATGGTTTCTATTGCTACATTTCGTTATAAAAGGGTTGCATGGAGTGGATGTAACAGCACCTTCAATCAATTTCACTTACATCAATACAGTGATCAAGCATTGCAGAATGTAAAATATACAGTGAGAATTCTCCTATCAAACCAGAAGTGCCTTTTGAAGATAAATAACATGCAGCTTAAAAAATAGGATATTCCCAGAGCTTAAAACGTTATCTGAAGTACTCTGAAAAGTAACAACTTTTCAAATATTCTTCAAAGCAGATCTTACAGGACAGCACCACATAGTGGCAACAAGAGGAACTGCAGCCATTAACAGGAAAAGAGGCATTTTAAGGGATAATTACCACTAATAATTACATAATAAGTAAAATTACATTGAAAACACAGTGTAAAGGCTTCATTTTAAAAGTTTATTTTTATGGGAATCTTTCCCTGGCTTCTTTTCTATCGTTGCAACATTTTTATCTTAAATTATGCTTTTTTGGTAGTACAGGACAAATCTCAGGATCCAAATACAGTCATTGCTCCATAGATCGGGTTGCTAGCAACTAATTTTTTCTTCACATTTTATATTTATTTTGATGGATAAATCTGTTTGTGGCTCCGACATGCACATTAGATAAATTAGGGGTCGGTTTATTGAAATAATCATCCATATTTAAAATAATGTCATTTTATTAAAAAAAAAAAAAAAAATAAAGGTTTTAATGCAGTATTTTTCTGTACAGAGTGTTTGGACACATAAGTTACCGATCAGACTGGGAACTGGTGAAGGTGGATTTTAGGCCAACTTTCTCCAAAGAGTGTACCGAAGAGGATTATGATTCATGGGACCTTTCTAATATACAGGTAACGGAAAGTCCACTGTAATATTGAGTCTTTTTGAACCTATATGTGCTCGATACACATTGAAGTGCAGGAATTGGAATAAGATACGTTGCCTTCATCTTTATTATAGAGAAACTGTTAAATATTTGTATTTATGTATTTCCTTTTTTTGTAAGAGATATTGAGATTTAACCCCATTCCCAATATACACGATTAAGGATTAAATATCTTCTTTTTTTATTGAAAAGTCATATTAGTTAACGTGTTCCTCACTGATAGATATCTACATTGGGTCATAAGGAACTTGCTGAGTTGCTATGTTACATATTGCTTGCTCTCTGTGACGTTAACATTAAATTATTCGGTTCGAGCCTCTAATACAGACGTTTTCTAAAAATACTATATATATAATGATAGACATTCTAAGAGATAAATCTTCTGCTTGGACACCAGAATGACGATATGTCCGTTCTGCAGAACATGTGATGTCACCTATCATAATTCATTTCATGTGTTTGGATTTTTAGGGGGACCAGTGCATTATGGGTCAACAGCGAAGCTTTAGAAAGAGAAAACTGACCTCTTGGTGCATTAAAGGCAGGAGTTTCACATCAGCTCTGACATCTAAAATATGCCAGTGTGAGAGTTCAGATTTTGTATGGTAAGCAAAGAGCTTCATCGTAACGAAACACGCATCGGCCGGGATTCACTTGGTTTTAGTGAGATCCCCTTCCTGGTGAATCCCCTTTTTATGATGGGACCTCGGGAGGAGACATATTTAAGGAGGTGACAGTGTCCTTCAAGAGATACATATTAGATTTTGTATCTAGATTATTTATTTCATCTGCTATCACAGGTTTTCTTTGTCATTTATTTTCCTAATTATAATTCTTTATTAATAAAAGCTGAGATATACTGTATTGGCTCGGATATAGGCCGCCCCCGTATATAGGCCGCACCCTAAAAGTTTGGTACTTTTTTAAAGAAAAAGTTTTTTTCTTTAAAAAAGCACCAAAGAAAACATGCTGCCACTCTGCCCCCCCCCCCGAGATATGCTGCCACTGTCCTCCCTCCCCGAGATATGCTGCCACTGTCCTCCTCCTCCCCCCCGATATGCTACCACTGTCCTCCCCCCCCCACCCCCGAGATATGCTGCCACTGTCCTCCTCTGCCCCCCCCTCCTCGACTTACCGGAGCAGACTCCCGGGTGTCTTGCGGGGCCGGCGGGGGACATCTACGCAATACGCGTATGCAACTTCCGGTACCGGAAGTTGCATACGCGTATTGCGTAGATGTCTCCCGTCGGCCCCGCAAGACACCCGGGAGTCTGCTCCGGTAAGTCGGGGGTGGGCAGAGGTAAAACGCATCGTGCGGACGGTCCGCCCGAATATAGGCCGCACCCCCACTTTAAAGACTTAAAGTGGGGGAAAAAAGTGCGGCCTATATTCGAGCTAATACGGTATATATATATATATATATATATATAAATATATATATATATATATATATATATATACACAAATTTAAGGATACACCACATTGTCCACTATTTGTCCACTGGTGTCTCCAGTTTTGATAGAGATATCATGGTTACTCATGGCTTCATTTTGTGGTTTTTTTCCCATTTATTTTAACTTCTGCGTGACGATCAGTCACAGGCTTGTGAGTTACACAGATCTCATTGTATGACATGACCTTTAGATGGTATACTATGTTTCTGGAATGGAGTATGAGTCTGAATTGTATTTTAATAAGGAATGTGGATACAGCCGTATTGGTCTAAGAGAATATGGTGTCTTTAGTTGAAGGTCACACTTGTTATTGGGCCAACACATAAAGAAGATATCAATCCACATACACTTCCAGGTCCTTACTGGACATGGGTTATATGGAGGGGAATGTTGTCTCTTTGTTGTTGCCCCCATCACTACTATGGGGTCAGAAAAGGACACGTCGCACGATGATTTCATTAGTATTCTCACAATGTGCAAGGGTCTTGTGGTTGTGTAGTAAGCAATTAGACCAGGAACATGTATATTTTGTAACAGGTCTACGGTTCTATTTTTATGGCTATTATGTCCTGTGTCTTGTTTGTCTCTTTTTGAAATGTATTTTTCTTTTAGTGATTATGGATTTGAACAAGAGAGAAATCCGAAAGAGTCAAATAAATGTTATCCTGATTTTTGGTTTAACCCTGAATCGCCTCCGGATGATTGCACGTTGGGACAGACATACACAAGCACAACAGGGTAAGTGGTAAAAAGGCCACAACGGATCTTCAGAATAGAAAAGCTAAGCTTTATTCCCCCCCCCCCAAGTATGAAACAGTAAGGAGTAATACTCACAAGCGCGTGAGTTATGGTGGCTGAGAAATACCAATTGGGTCGGACATTACCAGGCAGTATACTCTGAACAAGGGCTTTTGTTCCATTTTTGGCATATTAGTGTAATTTGTTCAAATTGGCTCAGATTGGCCCTTTGTCAACAATTCTGGACTGGCCCAGTGAGACAGGAAGGGTCATGTAACGTAAGGTTACGCGACCCCGCGGTAAAATCGAGTGGGGGCGCCAGAATGAATACTGCGAGTGAGGTAAAGGAATGAACTGATAGATACTGAGTGGTTACTCCGTACCTGTCTGAATATACGTGTCTGACCTTGACCTAAGAAATAATCCCCTGCGATGTTACGTATGACTATTAACCATTTCTGTGCCGGGAATCAACATTTTTATTGCTGGAGGGACGGAAAACTCTTCCATCACGGTTGATGGTGTCTCGCCGTTGCTGTTCTGTGATTATTATGTAGGAACTGTACGGTTTCTCGGGCATTTTGATAAATAGGCCCAGAGGATACGAAGAAAGATTATCTTTTATTTATTTTCGACTTTCTCGCCAGTTTGCTTGATCTAAGCAAAGTTTTTTTAAGATACAGGGCGTTTAGTCACTTTCCTATTCAAAAACGACTGGGGAAAAAAAAATGTGCCATATAATCACAATTTCCAAATTTAAATTCATCCCAACGTGAACCGGAATATTAATTAAATTCATTGTTAGTGATTCCCAACCAAGTAGAAATTCGTGACTTTCCTAGAGCGTTTGAATCAATGAAGGGTAACGAGCGGCTTCTATTAGAATAACAGCGCGGCTCGGCGGAATACAATTGACTGCTTTAAATTTTAGCCCATCTCGTTTAAAAAAAGGATTTAGCATTTCTGTGAATACAAGACCATTCAGCGGAGCAAACCAGACATATAACAAATGCAGATGCTGTCAGTTCCCATTGTTTCTTTTAGCTATAAATGGCAGTATTCAAATATTCCGTAAACTCGATTACTCCATAAATATATATGGATATTCCCAAACGGTTATCTGGCAGGACTTGTAGATAAACTGATTTCTGGCTGCTACGTCTGATTAGAACAGGGCTGCAATGAAACAGAAAATACCTATAAATGTTCCAGAGCTGCTTAATTTATTAAGGGTCGCAAACAGAGCATCATTTTTGGATATCCCAAGGAAACACAGAAATCTCTATTCAAAATGAATACAAGTAATTCTTCTCAGACCCTACACAGTCCACGAGCACAGGATTAGTGCACCCATGGATTATAATATAAATACTATATATATAAATACTATATATATATATTTTTTAATTATTATTTTATTTTATTATTTTTTTTTTTACCTTTTCACTTGTTTTGTGTTTCAATTAACATTTTATTTCAGCAAATACTAAATACTAAAGGTCAAAGAATGTTGGCTACCAAATTAAATGTTTGACTTGATGATGGCATCCAATTGGTTCTAAACAGTCCGTGACCACAAATTGACAAGCAGTAGAGATATATTATAGGCCGTCCCCTGTATTCAAGCAGGGATTCCAGTTGTAACACACCTCTAGCGTCAGGCAGCAGAACTCCATCCATCCAGCCGGTTATGTCACTTGAGACTTTTGTGACACCTTTTAGTGGGTCAGCTGTAAAATGTACCGTCATATAAAGCTTTCAAGTCCTCAAATTATATGAGAAGAAGACACCTGGACAGCTTGAGTGGCCATTGGTCACAAACGTCTTGATTATTTAAAGAGACCCAAGGACCATAAAGAGTGTCACATACATGTACATTCTGTGTCATGTCATGTAATGTCTGTTAGGCAGTACGTTCTTAGAGAGGTTCAGGCATGCACCTTGCTCAGTTTACAAGCTTGGAACCCATAAGATGTAAGGTTAATATTCTATGGATAACACTCAACAGCAGCTTGATGAGTATTTGGTATAAGAAATGTGCAACTACGTTTAAACTATTATTTCGATTTTTTAAATCATATATATATGCAAAACTTGTATAAAAGTTTGGTACAAAGTTTGAAATGTTGACTTGGTTCCTCCTGATTAGTGGGGCTCACTAAACACATGCCTTTAATTTTATATATATATATAAGTATGTTATTTACACGGCATCTTCCTGTGCATTGTATTTACAGTTACAGGAAAGTTGTATCCAATGTGTGCGAAGGTGGCATTGACCTTCAAGAGAACCTAGTTCAGTATCCGTGCCCTTTGATTGCACCAAAAGGTCTACGAATCACAGTTAAAGGAGACTCAATGACTGTAAAACCCGGAGAAGATATCACATTCATTGTACAGCAGGACCAGGTATCCAAAATTCTTTATTTCCAAAACAGAATGTGAAAATACAAGTTATTAACCAAGGATGCTTATGGAAAATATATACTGTAGGACTGCCTTAAAAACCATATAACATGTATGTTGATCCTGTAATGGGTGCTGTAATCCTTTATTATATATTGCAGTACTATGCATATTTACGGTATATATTCCATAGCATTGGTTATAGGTTATACAGAGTTCGGCAAATTAAAACTAACAGAATTAAAACTGGCGTTATAAAAAATAAATGTAATGTAAAGAAATAAATGTTAGATAAAGGCATTAGTAAATATATTAAAAATATATTAAAATAGAAAGATATTGAAATGTGTGCTTGCAGTTTAAGAAAACGTAGCTTTCTTATTTGTTTATTGTAATGATATTTTACAGGGAGATGTTTTAAATACCAAATATCAAGTGGATCTAGGAAACGGGGCAAAAATGATATATGTGAACCTAACACAGATTGCGAAACCGATTAAGACGCGTTACGAGACTCCAGGGATCTACCGCGTCTCAGCCAAGGCAGAAAACGCGGCCGGCTTCGACGAGGCTTTAGTCTACGTGCAGGTCATCTGTGAGTTCATCAACTTCATTTCTTATCGTTCTGCATTATTGACTGTTTAGCCAACATGAATGTTTTTGTGCATGATAATTAAAATGTACTTTATGATATAATGCCTGTTATAATATAAAAAAAAGATAACGCCGCTTTAAATGTTTGAGAGAGACAGCAGAGGACCTGACAAAGCTTTCCTTTTCTGGTGAACATATTCACATCTGTGATTCCTTTTATATTTTCCGTAGACATACAGATATTTAAACACAAATCACAGATGTATTTCATTTCTTCATTGCCTGTGTCGGTTCAGTAGGGAATCCCAGGACATTGGCATCTGCTTACCTTTTACTGTAATGGCTTCATTGAGACTTTTCGGAAACATTGGTCTTGGTTCTAACCTGAGTTATTTTAATACTTACAATGGAATTGATACTCTGTTTTAGTACACCTGGACAGTGTTTGCCTTATGTACACTTTTCTAAATGTATGGTATGCTTTGGAGTATATTTTCCAGAGATTTCTCTAGATGCTGTGCAGAATTAAAGAAGCGGTATAAGTGGCGTAATAACTAGTACAAGTACAGCTTCAATGGGTCTCGAGTTCCAGGGTTCAGACCTGGATATAGGGTAGGATGCAATCTCAGTGCAAGTCCTCGCTCAATAGGTCCTCTGCTGTCCATGTAAAGCCCTACGTAGTATGATGTTCATTCTAGTGTGAGAAATCTTGTTTTAATAGGGACTTTGCACTTTTCAGTGAATTTTTAAATAACCCAAGAGCTGGAGAACAGAATTCGTACAACTTACCAAGAATATAGTTAAACCAAACACCAAGTCGCTGTCTCTTTATATAGTAAGATGTAAACTCCGAATATGTTTTATTATACGTGATACTTTAAAAGCGTCCATATTTCGGCAATCCCCCTGAGGATATATCCAATTTATAGCTAGAGCCAATTACTTTACCTATTTGCATTAATATTACCCAGGAGACTGATTTTCTAATCTTTCTTATACCGGTATGTCCAATTCTGGCGAGACTGAACTATTCCACTAATTCTATATTGATATTAATGCTGGTAGCCAATACCTAATGACAAAAACACATTTATGAAAAGGCCTGTTGTCCATTTACTGCCCCTTAATCTCAAACAAATTAGCAAACACCTTTCTGGCAGTAACACATTTAATTAGATAATTTTTAATATTCAGATACAACAAAATGCAATCATGCAGTTAATATGTAACGGTATGAATATATTCTGTAAACAGCCAAACAGTAATTGGAAGTTAGCCTTTTCTGTTGGCTGTGCCATCCCAGAGTCCTGCCAGAAAGTGACATCTTTGTTAAGTATTCCAAGACTAAGCACATAAGGACATTAAATTAAAGCATATGGTGAAACAATGAAGGTTCTCCATAAACGTAGCAAGTTGTAAACATATTTAAATAGCCTTTGTTCCTCAGTTCGTACAGAGACATTACCGAACAGGTGTTTACATATTTTTATATTTATATAAGAAACCCATGTTTTTTTAGTGATTAGTGAAGCAAGTTACTTTGAATGAGCCTCACTAGTCAACTAAAGGATGCATTAAAGTGTTTAATTTTCGTTTGACACCCAAAACCTTCTTGTCTAGCAGCCCAGGTTCAGGATTAAGCCTAGCTATAAAACATGTGCAGCACTGCATACCTTCAAAGTGTCCCGTTTTTGCCCTATATTCCTCATTCCTCCTCTCATGTGCAAACAGAGGAAATGATGTGTGTGTGAATGGAACCATGTGAATGAAGAAACCTCATTCTTCTTCTAAAAGAATTTGAATAAGAACCAATCGACCATCTAGTCTGCTCATCCTTCATGATGAAGACTTTGGTCTTATATTCAGCTTTATGCCTTTCCCATGCATGCTTCCTCACTGACTTAGCATCTACCACTGTTGGGAGGCTGTTCCACTTACCTACCAAAATCTCAGTAAAGATAGGTGTCGTAATTACATACATAGAGATCAGAAGGTCAGAGAGCCACAGAAAAAGTCTCAATAAGGGACTGTCCATAGCCACTATCACATCGCTTGAAATGAATTCATCTATTGAATTGCCTGTATTTGAGCATTCACTGCTCATGGAAGATCATGGAAAAGAGGATTTGAAACAAATGACATGACTATCCCTTTAATTGAAGCAGAAACTTATTACATTTATGCCCAAAAGGTCAACAGCAGTAACTGGAGCACAAGTTAGATGTGAATCAATTGTACAGATCCACCTTTGTTCCTTAAATCTATGGTTTGAGATAAAAATACAGAGTGGTAAAAGTGTGTAAGTCAAGAAAAGCATTTCTGAATAATTTTTTGTAGGAAGACCTCAAGGTACCTTTTAAACTGCACGTAATGCCAGTATGATTAGGCGGTGACTTTCAGAGGTAATTGACAATTTGGATTCTTTTCCCAGCTCCTCTGCAGGCTCTGCATCTAGAAGTCGTGCCAGTTGTCGGCAAAAACAGAGAAGTGAATCTGACAGCTGTTATACAGCCAAACAACGTAAACTTGTCAGTGTTTTATTGGTGGATTGGAAACAACTTGCAGGTAATGTTCTGTATTTTTGCAGTCAACCGTTTTAACGAAAATTGCTCCTGGAGGTCATTACTGCAACTGGTTTATAAATCAGCTGCAAAATGTTGGCTAACGTCTATATAGTCATTATGCTTAAGAGAGTGAATTCATTTTTTATTAAATACAAAGTAAATTTTGTACTAATACTGAAATACAACTTTTCTATAATGTATTTCTAAATATTCTCTCTTTGGGAGGTAAATTAAAGTATTAGAGGACTATTTCCAACCATTAGCTTCAAAATAAATTTTTAGTGAGTCATAATTTCTTTTGTTTTAGCCAATTCTTACTTTGGAAAGTTACCTGGTGACAAGGTTTTCAGAAGCTGGAGAGTTCCGGGTCACGGTCCAAGTGTCTTATTGGAACTCAATGTTGCAAGATTCCAAAACAATCAGAGTGTTTGGTGAGATATATGTTCTTTTCAAGCATTATTCATAATTAAATATGAAAACAAGTATTTTAGAGTATTTATTTTAGGAATGTCACAAAAAGAACACTTACCTAGCGAAGTGACCATCCAAATAAAAAAGATGGTCTGTGTTAAAGGAAAATAAAGGTAATCATTTCCCCGCAATAACAGCACATCAAAAACCTATTGTTTGTTGCATGGGGAAGTGTATATATGCTTCCATGCACCAGCAGCTCTTAGTGTTCGGAAGATGCATTGCATTCTCCTTTGACTTTTTAACACTTCTCACACCACCAGTGTGTGTGTCTGGGTGTCGGTATGGCAGAGCCTGTCCTGGGGTGTGTTTGGATGTCGGTGTGGCAGAGTCTGTCCTGGTGTGTGTGCTTGGGTGTTGGTGTGACAGAGCCTGTCCTGGTGTGTGTTTGGATGTCGGTGTGGCAGAGTCTGTCCTGGTGTGTGTGTTTGGGTGTCGGTGTGGCAGAGCCTGTGCTGGTGTGTTTGGGTGTCGGTGTGGCAGAGCCTGTCCTGGTGTGTGTTTGGGTGTCGGTGTGGCAGAGTCTGTCCTGGTGTGTGTGTGTGTCTGGGTGTTTGTGTGGCACAGCCTGTCCTGGTGTGTGTCTGGGTGTCAGTGTGACAGAGCCTGTCCTGGTTTGAACTATTTAATTTTTACTTATCCAGAGATAAAACACCCTCCTGAATTTGTAGTCAATTCAGAGGACAAAACTTTCTAGGCCTAGAAATCAGTGAGAAGAAAAGTAAAGGTTTTGTGTTATTTACTCTATTTTAATCTGCATATTTTATTAAAAAGGATTAGTGGCATTAAATTGTGACTTCAGGCATCCCGTGTATGATGACTGTTTTTTAGTGTACTGATGTACTCCCAATCCCATCACGTTATATCAATATGCGAAAATCAGGAAACGACGGGCATGGATGGTGGGCTGATTAGGTGGCCCATTCGACCACCTGACTCGACTTGCCCCCCAGGCCTTAGGCTGCCATTCCTACCAGTGCCATCATCTTCAGACTCTGAGAGCCCTCACATATAGTGCTCAATATTACCTAATGATTCAGTTTAAAATGTATTTTTTTATAATTACATTTCATATTTTTGCAGATGAATTCCAAGTTCTTCCCCTCATGTTCAGCAAGCATCTGGACACGTATAATCCAAATATTCCAGAGTGGAGGGAAGACATTGGTCAGGTTGTGACCAGATTACTTGCAAAGGTATGATTATATGAGGTATCTTATTTTCTACAGCTATTACAAACACATGATCACTACAGTGAAAGAAGATAAAAGTTACATTTATGGCGTAGAAAGGATTTTAGGACATTGTAAATAAGGATCATGTGAAAATGACGGTGAACAAAACATACAATGTGAACCGAGTCATCCCTCAGTGTTCTCCTAAATTGTGTTCATACTCAGCATAACATGATGCAAGCGATTTGTTCATGCGGGTTTCTACTGAGGAGGAAGTTTGAGTTTTCAACTCACCAACTTCACCATCCATCATGAAAGTGTAGCCCCAATAAGCATCTCCTGCAAAGACAAACATCGTTGGTCCTGTATGGCATATGGGTAACCAGTGAGATTTCCTGATGGTCATTTCTGCCATTGAACTATAATAACACATTCAGGTCCAGGTCAACCCTTGCCACTTACCAGGGTTGGCCCTTCATAATGTACAATGAAGTCAAACGCCAAGATCCCAACTCTTTTTGGAAAGTCATCTACAAAATTATATTTTAATGGATAAACCCTACAACTATAAGGTCACTCTCCAAGATTGGGGGGCAGTTTGGGTAAATAGTATACTAAAGTAAATTCCTAGATTTTATATTCTGTGTTCCTCAAGGTGGGTCATTTGGTCCATAGTGCATTGAGCATATGAAGCAAGGGGAGAGAACGCAGCACTCTGTGAAGTGAGTTGGGATCTGTGAGGCTTAATGAAAACTATTTCACACAAATGACCACTACCAATAAATATGTATATATATATATATATATATATATATATATATATATATAGCACATTCATCAGTGTTTAATATAATTAATAAATGATCATTAACATGCTTCGGGATCACTATATTTCTTAGTTTATATAGTCATCATATTCTAAGGTGCTGTACTATGGGTAAACATCACATAACAAGTAGTGCATGACATAACTATAAAGCACTGGTCCAATGAACTTACACTCTACTGTAGTAAGTCGCATGCATGTCTCCAGCAGTGGCCACACCACAACTCTGAGGAGATGTAATTTCATTTCTTTCTAGAGTCGGTATGAAATCTAGCAAACGTTAACATGTAATCAGTATCACAGAGAGTATACCGTACATTTCATGCGATGTTGAGGATGATTAAGGTTATAATTGAATACAAATGTCTCTGTTAGTAGTTTTTCTATGACTGAATGGAGATCAAGAAGTTCTGCTATAGAATTTTATTGAACATCAATCATTTTCCTTAGTGCACCCTGTCTCCTTGAGGTTTTACTATTTGGTTGCAACCCCCCAAATCACAATTTGATTTATATTCTCACTTCTTGCCTTGGCAGAAGTATGTATTAAACTGGCTGGAACAATGTTTATTTAGGAATTCGATTTTTTAAGGAAATTTAACCTCCAACAGAATGTCAGCTGCACGTCTTTTATGTTATTGTCAATAATAATGTAGTAGTGCGTCCAAAGCAAAGATTTCAGGGCTGCTCTGTTTGCTTCTAAGTGGAAATCTTATATTTTTGTGGTGACCGCTTCGCTTAAAATGAACTTGTGGCTCTCTTTTGATTCACTGGACAAGCTCTCATATTTGTTTAAAAATCAATTCTTAGTAATTTGTTCTTGGCAACCTATTAGTGTGTCTACTCTATGGTTATCATATGCCATGCATTTTAAACTATAAATATTAATAATCCAGTAATAATCATATATTTAGAAGAATGCATTCTGCTTAAAGATTATGAAACAGACCTACTTTGTCTTATATTCTATTGTATATGGTGTATACAAGATATAGTTAACTATTACTGACCCTTGTTTTCATTTTGCATGTATGACAATAATTATAGTTATAAGCTGAAATGCCCAATATTCTGGGTTATATTGCACTTAGAAACTGCAACTGTATCTCCTGCTTCACACTACAAATGTAAAAATGATAAAATATAAGTAAACATAAAAGATCAATTTTGTCATAATACAGCAATATATGTATAATAATAATAATAATAATATAATATACAAAAAATAATTTATTTATCTTGGAAACATGAAACAAAAAAATACTCTGTTACATTTTTACAGGAAACAAATATTCCAGAGCAAACTCTGGTGGCTGTTGTTAAACCAGGACTCCCAACTACTGCTGATCTGTACCTTCTCCCAGAAAAACATCAACCAAAGAGGAGGAGAAGTGTGCCAAATGAGAAGGTACGCTCTTTGCGCTACATTCTGGTTATAAGTCTAATGGATATAGCTGTAGTGGTTCATAAAAAGAGTGTGTATTCAGTTTAAGATGACACCCTTTCTGGGCCAACATAGAATAATATAAGTCACTACAGGTTACATCAGGTTATTATTAAAAATAATATTTAGGTTAATGATATACTGCCTCTGGTGGTAAGTTGGTGTAAGTGCAAGTTCTGCATAATAGGATGCAGATTGTATTCTATAAAATGTTAACTTAACTTGTGAACATAAAAGGGCTAGAACAAGAACATAAAAGAACAAAAACAAGCTCCCTATAAAATATGGTATATTAATATGAAGCGATAAACTGATTTTTCTGTTTGTGGCGTGCACGTCTATATTAATGGGATGGACATTACTGTCAGTCATCCACAGGTATCAGATGTTATTCCGTAGCTTTCTTATCTGTCATATTTCCTAAATATTACATTTTACAGCTCAGTAGTCAATAGAAAACCACTTTATGAGCACCTATCTTTACTTTGGATGATTATTCTCCCCATTGAGTTAAATCCCCCCCCCCCTTGTTTTAAGCTGGAAAACCCTTTGGGTCATTAGAGGGAGCGAAAAGACATCACGATAGGAAAATCACTTTCATTAAAGTAACAAAAAAGGCTTGTTACTTGTAAATACCCCCCAAAATACAGGTATTTTTAATATATTATTTTAGTGAAGTTAACGACGGCAGCAGTGTCACTTAACCAGTTGAGTGCCAGAAGTGTGCCTCGTTACTATACCTGCACTGCAATAATATTTATGCAGAACATCGTTTCATTTTTGTAACCTATAGGACCACCTGAGTCGGGTGACACATATCGAGACCTATTTTTTCACCTGGGGAAAAAATTATTGAATGATATAATATCTTCCATGTCTATCAATATTCCATTTAATATAAGAGCCGTTATTCTGCACGCAATGTCTGACTATCTCTATGCAAAGCGCCTCTTCTAATTTTCTATAATATCCTTGTTTAAATCTTTTGTTAGTGAAGATTAATTACATTTTATTTGTTGGTGTTGTATCTGAAGCTTTATTTTCCCGAATTGCATCATAATTATATTTTGATTAAATAGTTATGGTTTTGTTGTTCCAACACATTAATAAGGCTGTCACGGCTTTATGTTGTTTTATGTTATCATGCTCGAAAGATAAATGGTTATTAATGGCTGTTGTATGAATCTCATTATAAACCTCTATTGATACATTTAATTAATAAAAAGAGAATGAATATATTTAAATGAGTATGACATTTTTGGGTGTGTTTTTGTGATTTTGTTGTTGTTCTGTGGCACTAATAATTACAAAAGAATGGACAATGACCATCGGATCTCTTATTGTAGCAAATAGTGGGAAAACAAGTGGAACAATTAGGCCAAAATAATTGCCTGCTCCTAGGGGCAAAGCATTTAACCCCAAAAAAGAGAACGCGTGCCAAAATCATGAAACTTTATTAATATTATTCAGTAACTTTATAGCAGCTGATGTATTATAACATTTATAGCACTACAGTAGTTTCCAGTCTTTTGTCACTGTCATTTCTACTAGATAAAAAGGCATAATGGAACATTCTTTTTCTGTCAAAACACCATGAAAAGATAGGCCTCTTACATCTTAATCAAGATATATATACTGCAAAGTAACGATTTTTTTAGTAGGTAACGTGAATGTGAATAATGCTGGTATTGACATGTGTGTGTGTGAGTGTGTGTGTGTGTGTGTGTGTGTGTGTGTGAAAACCTGTACCTGTATTTTTCAGGAAATGCATTTGTGTGTAGGCAACGCCACAACTGCAGAAAACTCACATGCTGGACGCATACATACCCCCAGTGTCCCTCGTTAGCAGGGTCAATGCCTCTTTGAGACCGAAACCCCCCCTGACGTCCCTCTTTTTTTAGGAGCTGAGTGTACGGCAGTGTTCTACAGCCCTAAAAGCTGCAGTATTGGGCATGGAAATATCTGAAAATGTGTTTTGTATGAAATTATAACATCGCTTGAATATTATTTTCAAGGCCTTCTGCCCAGGTCACACCCCAAACATAAAAGGTGTAACGATTTGACCATTACAAAAACTTTGACCTAAAAAAATGCGGATTGTCCTAACTTTTGATCATGCGCTGGTTAGAAGAGCAGTCCCCTCTGTGCCGTTAATAGTATGTAAATGTCTTGTTTGCGATATTATATTACTGATAGATGTCCCCTGTCTGTTTCAGAGAATAGCTGTCATAAAACAGGCTCTGAACGCTCACAACATCAGTTTTTTCCTGAGAGGTGGATCGTGGGTCTTAGTAACGCTGCGTGATTCCAGCTCAGGTAATTTACTGCCGTTCTCTGTGACTTCAGAAACAGACCTAAAAAAACTCGGCCCTTTCCAGTACTTACCAACCTGTCCTATCTCCTGCATGGTTACGCGCGGATGAGTCCGTTAACATTCAGATGAAAAAAATCACATTCATTGAGTTTCCATAAATGTTAGAAATCAGCTGAAATGATCTCTATTTGGATAAAAAAAAACCTTATTAAAAAGTTCATTTTCATGCATAAATAATGATTATAATAATGCAGTTGTTTTAGATTTTGCATACATGATCAGTACAACATGAGACATTGTAGCTATATGACATCTTTACATGAGTTGACCGTGTCAATCGTACCAATATGATATCAGACATTAATTAATATAAAGCTATGATGTCATAAGACTAGGCTGTCCCTTTACAATTGTTTCATAGTTTGGATAATGGGTGATAGCCAATTAAAATCACTTTTCATAGACATTGTACTTAAACACCCTTATTTAACCTGTAATAAAAACATTATACCGTTTTGTACATTCAGTATTACTGATGGGATCTGACGTTTGAGTACGAGGAGTGATACCGTAGATGCCTCTCTTTATGAAGAGCTCTCAGGCTAATTCATTTCTAATTACAATTACCTGTTATTGTAGCAAATGGAGACTCGTTACACGTGGAACAATTATGAACAAATAATTGTTAGCTCTAAGGCGCCAATTATGTGACCACTGCAAACAAAACCCGTGCCAAAATCATAAAAAAAATATTATTTAAGAACTTTACAGTAGCTGATGTAGAAATCAAATTACTAAAAATATGGAATTTTTTTTTTGTTTTTTGTACATTTTTGTTTTATTTGTGCTGTATAAAAAGTCACAATCACACCTTTATTTGTTTACTCAGACCCTGGCAGGATCAGCGGAGCAGGAGGCTACTGGGCAATTGTCTGTGTCTTTGCCATATGCCTGGTGGCGGTTGGAGCTTTTATCCTATATAAATTCAAAAGGCAAGTGAAGTTCATGTGTGTAATAAAGATTAATACGAGACGATGACTGATTTCGCCTTCATACTAAGAACACAGATGCTGGCCTATTCCGGTATATCTATGATAAAGGAGAGATTGCTATAGAAAACATTATTTTCCGTTTCTCACTGGATATTATTGTTGTAAATTCATTATCCTTTGGACCTCTTAATATTTGCCTAGAGACCAGTTGGGGAGACCACCCTAACCTTAGTTGGACTAGGACAGAATACGTCGCTGCCGGTATCTCATGAAATGTCCTTGTTTTTCGAGTCCATTTAATGTCCTCGTTTCGAGTCCATTGAGTGGACTCCTTTCTATACCACCTAAAACCATCTCTCTAAATTATACTTCAAAACAACTCTATTTCCAGTGCTTTAAGTGCTTTTAAAACTATTACAGTAGTAATAAAAAGAAAATATAAAATCCCACTAGGAATTTTATTTTATTGAATACTACCCTTCCAAGAAAAGCACTGATACTAATTGTGCTAAATATCATGTAAGTTGTGTTCATATAGAAGAATGAAATCATGTTCTGATCACACTTTTTATTGTTCTTTTTTAGTCCCCCAAATACTTGTTGTTGGAATAAATAAATAAATAAATAAATAATTAAAGAGCTTCAAGTCCCAAGAGCTTCATGCAAGCTTTGGCTGGTCTTGGGAGCCATCACCAACATCTCGTCACAGTGCTTTCCTCGTATGACGTAACACTGTTTATTCTTCCAACGTAGGAAAATGCCAGGACGGAATGTATACGCCCAAATGCACAATGAGAAGGAGCAGGAGATGACCAGTCCAGTAAATCACAGCGAGGACACCCAAAATATAATCCAGGGAGAGGAGTTCATTGATGACGACATGGACACGCAAACTCTAGGACATGCAAGAGGTACGTTTGGCCGCCACCTGCTTCCTAGTTTATGTTCTCACGTGCCGTATAATCAGAATATCATCAAGTTTCTCTTTACATTACCAACGGAAAGAGAACATCGCATCTGGAAACAAGTATTTTTCCCCTTGTTGTTGGCTTGATTTATGAATTGAATGCTCAGATGTTTTAAATGGTGCGTTGAAAACACACTCACAACACTGTTTTCATTTGTCGAGATGAAATATATTCTACATCTATATTCTAGATCAATCAGCATGCTGATGATTTGCGCCGCATTCTTTTATTTAGAAAAGGAATTTTTACATGGACTTTGTTCATGTTACACGATATAAATGTCACATGATACTTACAGTTAACAAAAAAAAAATGAAATTGGTTAATTCCCTCTTTACGATCTTATACTTAGGTTTTGTTCTTGCAAGACTTTTTTTTTTTTTTTGCTTGCCTTCTGCGAATCCTGCGGGAGGAATGATAAATACGAAAGCAAACGGAAACTGACAGTTTGAACCTTATGATGTCAAACCGAGCGTAATTTCCTGAAATGTTGCATGTATTATGACATCATAAATACACATAATGAAAACAACTGTGGAAACTCTCCTGCAGAAACATGACTGTTTCTGCTGGAGCTCCCATGGGGTAGAAAGTTCTATTTTATCTCAAATTATGAAGGTGGTAAAAAGCATTATTTTTTTTTCACAATGATAATAGATGACATAGTTACACAGGGGTATATCCAAATTTAACTTTAAATTATTTATATATCCAAATTTAATGTTAAATTATTTGATAAGTTAAATTTCATAAAAAGCTTTTTTTATATTTTTGACTATATAGCAAAAAAAAAATTAAATAACAAAATCACAAACATTTACTAATTATCTAGATAACTCCTTATAAATCACAGAAAAAAAGGCTTTTATCTCTTAAATTTGTCTGAAATCCCAGGTCCTAGAATGATACCCGACGGCCAAGGCTCTGCTTCTATTAATCTAGTAATAAAACTCTAGTGAAAAAGTATTGTTTTATGACACTATTCCCAAATCCACCTTTCCATTAGAAATTTGGAACCTACACGTGGAAGAGGAATCTTTATTACACAAGTGAATTATAGCGTTAGTTCGGTAACACAAAAATGGTGGATTTTTGGTGAAGCTTTAATGTGCAGTTCTGAACAAACTCATTTGTTGGCCTAATAAAACGTATCAGCTTCAACAATATACATTTTTCCTATTGTTCAGAACAGAAATATACTCCAAAAACACCTGTGGAGTGAATCCTTTTTCCCCCGATAAACCATTAATGTGAATACCTGAGCCAGAATATATTTTATGGGACACTTGAGTAAGTTAAGTGAGTTCTAGAGCAATCTCTGTCTATTCTGGAGGTTTGGGTGATAAGTGCTCAGGCAGATCCTTCCACAGCAAATCTGTAGCCCTCTTGGAACCAAAATCATTTTATTCTCTCCAGCTGTGACGCTAAATCACACTGTTAATGACCGGTGACGTTTTTCACATTGTGCAAAGTAAGAAACTAAAACTGTTTTACCTGAGCAGAATGATTAGAGGGACCAATGATCTCATTCTTTTAACGAAATGCTGCTTCTTCATATCGTGCTTCATTTCAGTCTGTTTTCCATCACGCTCAATCCATAGGTTGTCATCCATTGCTGTTTTTTTCCTTAAAATATCATAGAGAACAAACAAGTGCAGCAAACCACGAATTCATGTCAACGTCTTTCTAGCCACCTAAAAGATGCGGTGGTTTACAGTGTTTCATGAAGTTATATTATAACCCATTTAGAGCCCTTAAACCTACAATTTCCGATAACAAACTCGGTGGCTTGCTGGGTGTCAGTCTTGCCGGTTCCTTATTATATTATGCAGTGTTAAAAGGAGGTTTTTTTATACAGCTTGTCTGATTTACAAGGATGTAGGGATCAGAGTACCTTTCAGAAAGCAAAGTACTTGATCCATAACATTGCAGTCTAATTAAAGATGATATGAGTTATTTAATCACTTATGAACCAATGTTATGAGCCAATGACAGGACGGACACTAATTAATACCTTCTATAACCATAGAACATTCTACTTCCTATAGGCACCTGCTCAATAATTAGGACTTTCAGTGCTGATCTTCAGTAGGATGTTTAGAGTAGTATTAGTAACCAAGTTCCAATGTTCTGGAAGTGTCCGGAATAACAGGCGAAAGTTCATCAGTATCTCTCCATGAGCGGACGAATCTTTCATTTTGGGCTTTATTCACTTACTAGAGAGGAAGATAAAAACGTTAAAGTGATATTAAGTATAATGTCTCAAATATGATCAAACAGCAATGATGAATATTCAGGAGACGGGTAGGAAAGAAGGGGTCTAAGATCCTAATCTGAGTTGACTTATACGTCCATACATTAAACATCCACATCAAGGTGCTTCCAGTGTCACTCATCCTCTATTTTGTTTTCCCATATACTTTATTTTGCTTGCTTTTGTTTACGGCTAAAACCTTGGGATTCCTCCACAACATTGCCTTGCAGTGGCTCTCTCTGGGAGAGGTGGATACACAAGCAGCTACAAAGTTCCCTTGTTATCGATGCCTGCCAGTGTCCATTCGCAGGTCAGTGGCATGCTGGGTAGATGTGGACTCCCGTACCTGTATCCCGTACCAATATCTGCACTGTACTTGCACAAAAGACAATTCCGATGCACCTTGCCACTGTTCTATTACCCTTGCGATGTCACCAAACCATCCATGCCTAGACGTGGATCAACATAGAAAATTATTTTGTTAAATCACCTTTATTTTTCAAGACTGTGTTAACCCAAACGAGCGTGCTAATTTTCTATATTTTTCCTTTTATCGGTAGGTAATCACTCAGGCGTGGTTTTGAGCATTAATTCCAGAGAGATGCACAATTACCTGGTTAGCTGATATTTACCGTTTCTGGAAAATATTAGAGACTTGCTGTTCTTCTCTGTTGTAACATTTCTCCCCGGGAAGCCACAGGATGGACTGTAAGAGGAAGCGGAGAAGTTTTTTTCTAACCGTTATGAAGATACCGATGTCTGTTACGACGGAAGACCAATCAAACCCCTTCACATATAAAAGACTTCTTTTCAAAAGACGGTTCTTAGAATTCATAATCAAATGGTAGCGAACCTTGTAACCAGGACGCATTTTCTGTGATCTGTTTATATTCCGTGTATACCTTATCACTTGTATGTTTTCTTTATTTGGAAAGATAAACCTCTGTTTTTTTTTCAATGTCCACTTTTTCTTTACAATAATGAAATAATGAGATTTGAGGCTTCTAAATGTTGTCGCAATTTGGCTTTGCTCCGGGGAAAAAAACTGGCCAACTGGACCATGAATAGTACAGATTATTGGTTATACCAATCCTGAATCTGAAATGAATTTATTAATCGAATTTAAAGTGCATCTGTAATGAATATTGTCTGTTCATCAGGTACTTCATGTATCCCCTGGGGCATAAAAGAAGGTGTCTTAGTTAATGGAAATTAGGAGGACCTGATCTACATGCGCGACGTTCCGGGTTTGGCCTGGAATTTCCAGGTGAAGCACTGCTTCCCTGGGTCTTCAGGCCAGTTTGTTCTTTCGGTGGGCAGGCCACACCCATTTCTCACCTATATTCTGCCTATTCCCGTCCCTGAACCCTGCCCTATTCCCTCCCACTAAATGCCTTCTGATCTTCACAAAGCCACTGCTCTAAAGAAGGGAAGTTCCCAGGTATGCTGATCCACAAAACCAATTTAATGTAAGTGTTTTATTGGCTTGAAGCTGGACCTGTTCTCTCTATGGTCTGCTCAATTCTTCCCATGGCTTACCTAAGCACCTTAAATATAGGTTAATAGGGCCAAGGGGCAAACTTCCCCTAGAGCCCTGCTCAGTGTCCCTCCAGCCCAGTTGTACCTGCTACCAGCAGCCTGTGATGTCCCAACTCATGGTGATCCTTGCCCCTAAGGTAACCAAGGCCTGGGGAAAGTACCACCTTTGCCTCATGTCAAAAACAGCCCTATATCTATACTACTCTTTCAAGATTTAAGGTAACAGTACAGGTTTGGAAGTACACACTAGGCCTGGAGGATTTTGATCAACAGTAAGATATTAAGGTCCAGACTGGCCATCTGGCACAACGGGTGGTCCAACAGTGGTCCATGCTCATCTGCTGCTTCAGAAGGATATCAGGTGCGGCAGCGTGTAGCCGCCAGCTGGATAATATACATGGCCGCGCGTTACACGGGTATAAAAATGAAACATGCAGCCGCACTTACATCATTTAGCAGCAGTCGGCCTTAAAGTACCACAGCCGCTAAGTCATGATCAGTCTGGCTCTAAGACCATTGAAGGAATGGGTTTTATTTCTATATAGCAGAGTCACTAAAATGCTTCAGCAGAGTATTACACTATAGTAATGTTTACACAGTAAAGCAATTCAAGAAAATACACACCTTGTCTCAAAAAAACATCAACAGGACCCCATTTCCAGTGCCTTTTAGTAACAGAAATATTAAGCATCCATACTTGTCTTCCTTCTTCATATGGATCTGATCTTTTTCCAGTGGTGTATTTTGGCTAGGAACGGCCCCAGCCACGTGTGCATAGAAAGCACAGAAAATACATTGTATAGAAAGTAAATGTATAAAACACAAACAAGACTATACATTTGCTGCGTGTGCTCCAAATTTGTAATATCACCTTGCAGCCACATATGCAAAATAGGTAAATATTCTCAAGTACAGTAGTTCATTTGCATATGGGGTGCCGTTGTGATGCCAGAGCAAGCAAATATCTTCTTGATCTGTACCTTTGCATACATAAATCGATTTTAATGCCCTACAGTCACCGGAAGTAATTGTTTTGTGATAGGAGTCCCTTTTATTAGAAATTAATAATTAGAAATATTTGGTTTGCTTTAAATTGAATTGCAAAAAACTGCAACTCAATAGAAAATGACCCCAAAAATCAATATATGTTTAATTTGTCAAAACACAGCTTTTTTATGTATTTTGTAACATTTTGTTTCTAAAGGTGCAAGTTTGCATACATTTCTTTATTTACCCTTGAAATAAAGCTTTCAGTGTTTTTAGAGACTTAGTAAATCGGCATGCGTTTGGCCAAGGGACAGTTGCTTAAATTTGCACAAATGCATTATTTGCAGATAAGGTTCTTGTAGTTTCCCAAACCAAGTACTATTCCAGTGTAAGAAGAGGTGGGGTACTTGGCCTATGACTCTAGTATGCCGTATCACCATACCTGGGAACTTTATAAACGAGCGGACACAGAGGCTCATGAAATATTAACCCTTCAATAACCCATCACGAAGATACTATGTAGTGACTCACAAATTGTGTTAAGTCAAGGTTTCCATGAGGACAGCCGGCATTTCCATCATAACATACTGGTAGCAAGAGTACCAACTAAGAGTATTAAATAAGACCCTGAGAATCTGCCCCTTCACCCCGAGACCCTGAACATGGAGCAAAAACTCTGAGACTCAGGGGCAAACCCTGACACGTCCCAGGTATGGTTATCGGAAAAGCAGCTGAAGACGTCATTAGGAGAGGAGTGACTGCAAATATGCATTTGCTGCGTGTGAGCAACGTTCCCTTAGAAATTTGCGACTGACTAATATATTTTGGCCTAATTTACATTTTGCACAGTTTTATCCTGGAAACTGAACGTCCTACTATCCCAAGAAAAACAATAAAAACAATTTGTATATACAGCATCCCAACAGTGTTTAGCGCCTTATGTTACTCCGTAAATAGTGTGAGAACAAATTGATATATAGAACGGATTATTATGTTTTACCTTCAATTTGTATTTTTTCACCAGTCTTTTCACACCCCTGTGTAACACGCTGCCTCAAAAAACACCCCCTTTAACCCTAACGAGTGCCAGAGGGGCATGAATTGTAGGATACGTGGCATCCCAGTCCGTCCTCTCCCTGGCTTTCAATATATTACATTCATATTTTCAAATGTTTTATAGCACAGTTTTTAAAAACAAAAATGGCAAATGTACGTTCGGTTTACTTGCAAGTGTTTCTATGTATGGAAAGTTAATAACGTTTCTCTAAATTATTCTGAAATAAAAGGAGGAAATAAGGAATTGTATCATTATGTTTGTGTGTTTTTATTTATTTTTTTTCCAGACAATTATTTGCATTAAGTTCTTGTAAATCATCAGCATTGAGCCAGACATTTAAGGTCAAATTTGCAACACAACCGTATTTGTATTATCTCCAAAACACTTGGCGGAAATATCCAACCACAAACTAAAGTGCGTTTCTTTCTGTGTAAGGGATGGTTTTCAACAGGGTCATGCTCAGAGAACATTCAGGGAATGGCTGCCCTGGTAGCAATCGAAGGTCCACACTGTTGTCTTCTACGTGCTAAGTAAGGGTCCAATGATTGGCCTGACCAGGTTAAAGAGTCACTGTGACCAATCAGAATCCGGTATACCACTGGTGTCACTCACCTCATGGCAGACCATTTGCAGATTCTTGTAGACTATTGACTATGGTCAAGTCTAACTTTTTCCAAAGCTTTACATCCCTACGACTCCTTTTCCACATAATCCATAATATTCACATAATCCCATGCCATTCTTTTTACCAGAAATCATCCTGCCCAACGTTCCAGCGGGTGGCATGGCCAAGGGCTTTACCAAGCCTTTTTTATCCATCTTGGTGACTTAGATTTGCGTAACTAGGGATTAATAATGTATTTTATTTACATTTCCCGCTGATTGGATGCACATTGCCGCAGCTTCTACAGCTGGAAAACACTGTGGCACACCATTTGTGGATGGTAAATACGTCAAGAAAAGAGGAAATGTGCTGGAACGCTTCAGGAATATTAAGGAATTTAGTGGCATTTTTGGGCACTAGAAGCGTTCATGATGTGATGTGCGGTGCTACGTTATGTAACACTTTTTAAATTTTTATAACAAAAGCAAAAAAGGAAGAATAGTGGAAAGCTCTGTTTAAAATCATGCCAATATTGCTTTGACGAATTGGCCACTCTGGACAGGGACTCTAAAGGGACAGAGGAGGCACCGCAGCGTACTGAGACATCATGAAGTGCGTCTCCTTTGTATCAGGATCACGAATAATTCACAAATGTGACAATTCCTGTTAAACATCATGCTGATTATGGTATAACCCCAAAAATTGCAGTCCGCGTGGTGTATTCCAGTAAACGCAGGAGATTTCTCTAAATTATGTTTTGTTAATACACGTTTCTGCGGTGTAAGCCAATTACATTTTTCAAAGCTCATTAAAACCTTACTAAAGTCTATCATTTTTCAATCTCAGAATACTATTAGGGAAAAAACCCTAATTTTAATTACCTTGGACCGGATATCTTTAATTCATTGACAATTCATTATTTACACAGCCATTTTGATGATGCTGATTAACACAGGAACCAGAATTCCATTAAATAAACACTTCAATTAGGTTGTTGTGGAATCTCTTGCCGCTATATAAATAAAACATAACAATTATAGTATGTTTAATACACGTTGAGGAGGCTCACACTTCTTCTCTCCTAGCAAGCTGGGCCAAGCCACGCATTGCTATAGCCATTGACAGCCATTAACTACTTTTGTCCTACTGTTCCTGTAGGATTGGGACCAGTCCGATTTGACCTTGACAGTCCTTGAATAAAGAAGTGAGTCCCAGGATTAACCTCTTTATGTCTTGGCAAATTATTTCCTATCTCTCTCCTTTTGCTCTTTTCTCCTACTTTTTCTTTCCTCTCCTTTCTCCTCCTCTTTCGCTCACACTTCCCTTGCCTCCCATTTTCCTATTGCCCTCTCTTCCTTTCACTCATCTGTCCTCCTCCTTTCTTTCCTCTGCTCTCTCTCTTTACTTGAATGTATTCTCACTCATCTTCTCTTTCCTTTTCTATCCGGTCTTGCCATGTCCCGGTCTCTTGCCTCTCCTTTCTCATCTCCTTTATCTAATTGTGTTTCTTATTTTTGCTCTCTCTTTATTCTCTTTGCTCTCAACTCTCATTTTGTCCATGCCTCTCTTCATTAAACTAAACAGTCACTGATATTACTACGTTCAGGATACCACACAATGTCTTAAGGGTGTCTAGGAAATGGCAAAATGTGGCAACCCTAAGTTCCAGATATTAATGTGAATGTAGCCTTTTCTATTGTTACTGCATTGGTGATGCATCAATAACGAGTAAAGCAAGCTGTATTAACAAAAACAGGAGTTTGCAGAAGAGTTCATTATTTTACCATCCACCAAGCATTTTACCATCCACTAGGAAGAGCCAATAAAGGTGAACCTCTCTTAAAATGCCTCATTTAGAACCAGGAATTAGAATAAAAGTTATTGTAGAATAAATATTAACAATGCATTTGTTACAATAGGATTCAACGAAACACATATTGTTTGGTATATTGACTTTATTAAAAGTGCACATAACCATGAAACGCCCAAAAGAGGCGTAAGTCCATATCAGCACAGTGTACAGAAAGAGTAAGCTGAAAATGCAACAAAACATAATAAAATTGGATCTACTTTAATAAAAAGTAGATAAGTCATTTTTATTTTTAAATAAAATATGTCTGTACTTTAAAAATTAAATATGTTATAAAATAAAATGGATTTATGTACAGTCTTTACTTGTCCCTTTAAACGCCAGAGCAATGCATTGCATTAAAACGTGTGGCCCACTCTGCGGAACTTAAAGGGTAAAATGGTATCCGGCATACTCAGCACCACTCTATTATTGCAAGGGTTTTTTTTTTTTCACAGAGTTTATTACATTCATAATGGAAACTATACCATACAACGTATAACCACTATATATTACAAACATGTTTCGCCAATTAACACTGACATATGATATAAATGCCCCACAGAAGGGCACCTAAGGACAGAGTATGGAACAAAAAAGGACAATCAAATCGATTGGGAACCATTTGAGATTCTCCCGCAGAGCATGCCCTTGAGCCTTGTTGGGTGAAGCTACAAGCACCTACCATGTTTCCTCACAGGAGTGGAATAAATAAAAGGGCGGAACTAAACCAGGCCAAGATGGCTGCCCCCAGCTATGCCACCATTTGGGCAGATGACAGCTTTAATTTATGATACCGTTACAGAACTTTCCAGGCCACTATTGGACTCTAATTTCCAAGAGCATCATGGGAATGGCAGTTAGATAATGGGCCAACAATCCTACATGTTTATAGATATTTTTTTCTAGTGCCTCCGTTTAGAAGATTAGAATAGGAACGTAAGTATCTGACACAATATGTACACGTTCATAAAACTGGTCATTCTTTTCATAGATCAACGTAATATAAACAACAACAAAAAAGCCGCGTATGGGATACAATATTTCAACGGTACTTTACGGAGTTTGTTAATTGTACGTCCAATATAAATGTTTACTCTATAACTTTAAAACTGATGACATTTCATTCACAATATTTCCGTTCATAAACACGATCACAAATGTAATTCTATTTCTCAAAGGCTTTGCTTCCTAGAACCATTTATTCCTCGATGTTCAAGAAAGGTCAGCTTGCAATTCCGAGAAAAACGGACAAAGTTTGAACAAGTTAATGGCTGCCTTCCGATTTCTATACGGAAAATTGTGCTTTGATTAAAAAAAACCCCGAAACATATGTTTGTTCCAAGTCTGTGCATTGACTGTGCCAACGCAATGAGTAAAATGGAGGGTTTTCCTTAAAGAGTGTTGTGTGGTAAACTAAAAGTGCTCAAATAATGAACTTAAATATACGTGGATTCATGTTTGCTGAATTAACCCTTTGCAACTTGGCCTAAAACAACCAAACAGCAAAACAGAATGTCCCATGCCAGGTCTCTGTTCTGGAATGTATCAAATTAACCATCGCAATGCTTTCTAATGAGTGCACCATAAATCTGTCACTCGTGGGTTAAAATCCACCAGCCTCTTTAACTAAGGCAAAGTTAAGAAAAAAATCCAATATAGGAAATGTGTATTTTAAAAAAAAATCCTGATTTAAGTGTCCGTTTTAACCCTTTCCCAAACGATTTAAACTCTCCTGTTACAATCCAAAGCATCGTGGTTGGTACATAAAGGTGATTTAGCACATTTTTGGTTACATGCATTTTGTGTTAAATTTGCAAATATGAAATTGACATTACTTATTTAAAAAAAAATATGTTAGTCAAACTGCTTTGAGTATAACTGTTTATGTTAAGCAAACAAGCAAAAGTAATATAAAAAATCCTGTGTTTTTCTATTAACCCATTATGTAAAAGGAATTGATTTATGCCGATTTCAGGTTACTATTGTACGGTGTTAGCGTGTCATACATCAAGTGTTCTTCCTTTTCTCCAGGCCCCTATCTTTAGCACCTCATCAGTAAGTACCATGTAGTATACGAGGCTTCATTCACCTGGACCGTTTTTATCAGCAGCAGTAAAGCATCCCGGTGGATTTATTTAATCTGATTTATGGAAAAACATACTGACAACCTGATCAGTTCTGGATTTTTTTCTTTCCTTTCTTGAGTCTTAGAAGCCCCAATTTGTATCCCAACCCCTAAAGTATTTACACATAAATTAAAGCATTAACAATATGACTTGAAATGTACAAATAAATAATTTAATTTGAAATAACAAAATGCGTTTTTTTGTATAATGGAACTTTTTCATTTGTCAATATATTGTGGCTTAATCAACGAAGAAACACCCTGGAATTATATATTTCTCAGCATTGGCATGACCCTAGATTATATATTAATGTGAACAAAAGAAATGTATGCTACATATAGCAAAATAAGACAATTACGAGTTTTACATTTTTTTTAAAATGTTTCTGAAATAATGTTTTCCTATTTTTCCTATTTAATGGGGGATTTGCAAACATTGTTAAATAGTCTGTGCTGTTCTTGGAAGCTTCATTCTACTAATTCAAAATAATTATTTAGTAACATTAGATTCATAATGGGGTAGCACCATCCCAAACATAAAGACATGGATTTCGGGTTTAGATTGGCAGTGCTACGTATCTTATATTTTATAAAATGAGGTTGGTTTGTTTAATTGAAAAGTGTTAAATGCTAATATTTTATTTAAATGTTGTGGAATTTACATTTTTGCTCTGTTAGTTGGATCACTTGGGGGTCTTGTGTCTCATATTAAAGCACAAGAGGTTACAATTTTAATAGGCTACATGTTTTAAAATGATGACAAATGACAACTACGCACCACTGCACAATTTACATTATGAAAAGTATGCAATTTAAATTATAAGAAGAAAATTCCATTGGTTGTTATGGTGATGAGGTCACTTTTTAAACTTTGCACCAGAACCGTTTTTCATACATGACCCCTATTACATTATTTTATAATGTAAAGTGAATTGGCATATTACAAACATTTGTTGTATTTTTCTTAAATATAGTATTTTTGTTGGCTCCTCAGCTGATAGCAGTGGAAAGTCGCATGAAGGGTGGGTGAGCAACCTCCAGAACAGGTATGTCTTGGCCAAGGATAGAATAAAATGGGTTTTAATGGGACAGGTGAGTCAAATCGTGACTTTATGAGATGTTGATAGCAAGATAGATTCTTCTGATTATCAAAGTATATTTTTTATAAATCTGATCCATTTAAGATGCGACTAAAACCAGCTTAAAAGCGGTCCTTCTTGTTCTCAGTGAGAAAATAATGTATCACATTATAAAACCCTTATATAAACCCCATAAAAATATTAGTACATATTACTGGAATTATGAAATAAAACCAAAGTCTTCATGCCCTCTCCACACAAACATAATTTTAACAGCGTGACCTATTCTTCGTAGGTTAGTGGTTCCAAGATGGCTGCTCTACAAACATTTGGACACTTTTTGTTGTTGTGCCTACTGGTAACTAGAGGTTACAATACAGGAACTTCCACCGATCAGAGTATTTCATTGAGGTAACAGCTGGCTTGCCTTTTAATATTCCTCGTGAGGGCCCCAAAAGAGAAATTTTAAGTAAAAACCACCGACTAAAACATAAGACCTTTCAGAGCTGGTATCTCATTAACGCTAAAGAATGCTCTGCCATCTGTGCTATGAAAATGTCATGTAAGACTAGATGAAGGCTCCGGTTTAAGGTCAAATGGTAATTAAATCTGGCATTTACAAATCACATTTGCAGAAACTGAGCTTGATTGTAAATGACTTATCTGTTCAATTAATTATTTTGTGGAACTTATCCCAAAAATAACATTACACTTGTGATGTGGAGATGACAAAGCAATCCACCACTTATTATAATAAATAATAATATATACTTCAAGGGAATGCTGCGATTTATGATCCCCGCACGCGCGCACACACACACTCGTACTGTAATAAAAGAGTATTTTGTGCTGCCGGTAGGGAAGCTGATCCAAGACCCATCTTTTCTTTCTTGCAATAAGAAAATTAAAATGCTGAACTAGGAATGGTCGGATTATCATGTGCATCTTCTAATTATTCCGCCAGAAAGTAGTCAACACCCCACAGCTGGGACCTGTCTGAAATAAAGAATCCGAGGTCATTGTTCCAAATGTTCTAAGGTTGGTTGCATGGTCCTCTTGCCACGAAATGGTTCCTTTCTTTTGGTCAGGAATGTATAGAGAAAATAATGGGTATGTCCACAACTAGTTAACCACTTTAGCTCTGGAGAGGTCTGGAACACCATTACGCGAGTATTAAAGAGACATTTAGAGTACTTTAGCTCTGCAGGTGGTTCTGTGATTGGTCCTTTGGGTAAACCATTCACAGCTGCTTGGTAGCAAGAAACAGGTAAACGTATAAATAGTCTTCCTTCTACCCCCTTGGTCCAAGTCCTTTAAGGCTGTGAGTTGAAGATACAAGTAATTGCTTGTACTGGGATTATGTGCCATTTTTAAGCTCCCATTCCTGAAAAACAAAAACAAGCTAGAGTTACACATAACTGCTAACATTACAGCAGCCATACCATTAGGTTTTGTTTAAGCTGTTTAATTAAAACGTCAACCCATACACTTCTCCTAAAGTGCCCTTCTGCAGCCTGTAAACGGGTATGAATAGCTTCTAAACGTCTATGGTAATGGTTTGAGAAAAATATTGTTGTACCCTTAATGGCCACCAGGGTAGAGTGTCACAATTATCTCTTCCTAAGCAACCCGCCACCATGTATATTATTAATTTACCTTTTTTTTTGTTTAAAATATATAAAGCAGAATATTTATACATTTCTAGAGATAACACGGTAAAATTGTTAACCTCTAATGCCAAATTTTAGGTCCTACTGACGCTAATATATATAATGCAAGGACAAAACTGGATGGGCCATTGTATTTTTGCCCAATGTCGAAGGTTAAATTCTTATGACAGTAAGAGTCGAGTCGATGCCTTTATTGGCTAAGTAGATTTAGAATGCCTCAGGACTGTTACTCATCTCACCTTGGCCTTCCTTAGCACATGACCTCGTACTGGGGAGTTTTTCGCCGTGGTCTGTTTCTTTAAAGCTGCGGCACTGTTCACTGGCAGCGAACATTCAGTGTCACTCGTGTCACAACTAGAGATCGGAGAGTTCTCGACGGTGCGTTGTCGGAGAACAGGGGACTGGCGAGGAAAAAAAAATAATTGATCATTTGAGCTTTTTTGGAAAATATGGAAACATTTTTTTCTTGTAAAACATTAAACATCTTGCAAAAATAACTAGCAACAAATAGACGTTTGGCCATCGAAAGAAAGAATTTAGTTAATAATTAAAAATTTTAATGTGTGCCCTACAAAAATCTGTGTTATTTTAAAAGAGGCGGTCAGGCATAAATATAGTCGAATAATTGATGTGGAATTTGATAGGAAAGAGAGAGACGTTTCCGCACAAGAAGTTCAAACATTGAAGCGGTAGTTACCTGCGGCCTCGACGTTCCTGTTTTGGGCTCGATAGTGAGGCCCAGGGTGATTCCTCCGGCCATGGCTTTTTTCAGGCTCTCCTTTACCTCTGTCAGTTCTAACTCGAGGCTGACGCGCTCCCCCTCTTTCAGTTTACATTCCTCCTCTAGCTTTTTCAGCTTGTCTTCCAGGAGAATTTGGGATTTTCTACCTGTAAATGGAGTCAGAAGATTATCAAAAGTCAAAGATTATCAAAAAAAAAAAGTCAAAAGACAAAAAAACATTCAAGATATCTGAAAAGTACAGCCCTGGTTTCCACATTGTGTTAATAGAATAGAGAAGGCGCTACACAGTCTCCATAGGCTTGGCTTTCACATTTAGGGTAGACTTCAATTTTATAAGGAGGACAGTCTACAGAGCGCTCCAGAAAGAGTCTGTAGAACATACAAGTTACTAAAAAAAGTAACTTGTATGGTTGATGGGGTCTTTAGGGTTAATTTACGGGCAGTTAATGGATTTGAGTGATGAGGATGATGAGTATGAATTTTATGATAATACATGTTTTTTTCAAATTTTGGGCCCCAAAATTAAGGTGGGTCTTATACATGGGAGCGTCTTATACATGGGGAAATGCGGTAATTCTATTAGGTGGTGGGCTTAAGCGAAGGGCAGTTAACGGGCATAAAAAAGTACCCTTGCCACCAATAATAGATGAGCATTATGGGCATTGCAGTCTTCTGATATGAATGTAGCCAGCTAGATATTGATTCTCAGCCATGGTATTCTTACGAAGAAGCTCCATTACCGCTGACATTACGGCTCTCCGGGAGTTTATAGCTCCCAACGTGCTGTATAGCTGTATGCATTGATTATATGACACATTTTCGGCAGAGATAATCCAGCATGTACAAAATGGTCTCAATTTTAACGCTTATATTGACAAACACTTGATCCATGCAGAAATCTACAAGATGCTCTGCCCTAAGTATTAAGGAATCGTCAGCTGGATTAGATGGTATTAGATAAGGCTAAAAAGATATTGACGACGTATTTTTGTAGTGAATGAGTGGTGAGTGAATGAGACAACTTAATATATAGTATATATATATATATTATCCTAGAAACCAGGAAGGAAAATTGGTGAAGAGAATATGCTTTACATGTGTTCACGTTACATTAAAAGCTTTGCTATGTTACAGGTACTTATGTGTTTTGACTATTACTGTTTGAAGTCCCATAATGTTGCATTTAAAGGTGCTGTTCCACCTACTCTGCAGAATTCAATTTCTAAATTCTAGGTACTAGAAATGAAATTAGCAGCAGCACAGCGGAATGGCAGATCCTCCAAGAGAGCGATCTTTCTACCGGTTTTGGCAGCTCCCTGGATCTCTCAGTCTGTTGGGCCCGTTATCCTCCCTAATCCTTTGTCCTGAAGAATACGTTGGCATTTTACAAATACAAGAGCACACCCCATGCAAGAAAAAATACAAACCCGTTACAATAAGCAGTTTATAAACAATGATACTAACATGTATTGGGCATTATCCCATACATGTCAATCTGTACACTGCCACAAGGTGTCAGTATTGAGACTTTACAGATTGGGTGCACAGAGACCCACGTACTGCAAACAGAGACAGCAGAAGCGTAAGAGTTAATGTTGTACTTTGTCAGTACATAAATGCACATCCCTGATCATTTTCATTATTTACTATGACAGAGAAAGCTGCCTCTGAGGTAAGGAGGTCTGAGAAGCAGGGAAGAAGTGAGTGACCAAGTGAGTGAGAGGGTAAGGGACTGAATATGCATGTATGTACGCACATTAGACTGAGAATGTATATGTATGTGAGTGTTAAGATGAATATGTATGTTTAGGCATTTGTGTGTATGAGCATGAACGTGTAAGCTACCGAGCTATTCTGTGTCAGGTACCTGCATTGGCTTCGATAGCGGCCCGAATGTCTTTCTTCTCCTTCCGGAGCTGGGCTAGTCTATTTCGAAGAGCTTCCTTCTTCTTCAGTAGATCTTCTTCCTTCATCTGAAGCTTCTTTGCGTCGGCCTCCACTCTGTTCTTTCCGTATTTATACTGCTCGGCATCTAGAAGCACAGGGAGAAAACACGCGGTGGTGTTACACGAGCACATAGATCTTAGGGCTGCTGTCCATATACACATAATTACCTTAGAAACCAAACGGACTCAACTACAGACTTAAAAACATTATAACCATTTTTTATTTTTGATTATTACATGAAAATTCTAAACCGGCCGGATACTAATATAGGGTTGGTTTAGGTATAACCCACCCCAGAAAATACCAGCAGTATCAAAAGTACTCCCATTTTTTAAATAGAAAGATTGCATAAACCTACACCAGGAGATATGAGTATTTATTCTAACATTTTGTACGTCAGTAACCTGGAATTATATGCCGTACACCACAGCCGTTCACATTATCCATCAGGTTTAAGTCACGAAGCGGCGTCATGTCTATTTCTAGAATGCAGGGAATTTTGGATCAATGTGCATTTTGAGTTGCGGGAAAAAATTACATTTACAAATGTGGAGTTTATATGATATATTCGATTCTTAGATTACTCAAGAGAGCTTTAAAGATCACAACCGGCTATAATATAATTTAAAGGCATCAATAATAATAAGAAGCAGCAGCAGCGGCAGAAGTGTGTGCGAAGCGAGTTGTTCCAAATCATAAAGGTTCACCGGGTACAAATTACCCGAACCAAGCATGGTCTCTTGCAGATTTAAACAGTAGAAATAATTACAAGAAATGGCAAGAAACGTACCATCAACTCCCTAGCCAGGAGTTCAGTCTACATTTAATATGACTTCAAATCTGTGCTAAACCCTCATTTTGTACCAAAAAGGCTTACATTTTAGTGACTTGACTTCCTGGATAAAATTTGGGGATTACGCAATCCAATTATTCATTATGTTCTGAGGATAAGCATGCGTGAGTTGGCAGCGGATAAGCAGATAAACTGTAATTCATTCATTCTAGCTGTGAAAGTGGAAGACATGCTTACTTGAGGCCACGCGTTTCACTCCGACCGTCGCGTTGGGTTTCTTCTGCTGGCTGCTGGCCGCTCTGGCTTTCGATGCATTCCCGTTAGCGGTTACAGGCGGCTTTTTGCTCTTCAGCTGTTGCAAGAAACATCGTGGATTAGTAAAGTTAGTTGTGGAACAGTATTAACCCTTTTATCGTGGACCTGCATGTTAGTAGGGGGTGTACATTCTAATTTATTTAATAAAAAATCCAACAATATTTCTTTTTGGGTTAGGATTAATTCGACAGTGGAAGGTTGGAGATGTACTCAATGAGATGGAGAACATTCACTCCTCTAAAGAATATTTAATACAATCTTTAGCGCATTGTGATACCTTTTATTGGACCGACAAAAAGATGTAAAGTAACACAAGCTTTCAGAACCTCAGAGGTCTCTTCTTCAGATGTAAAAAAGCTTAGGCTCCCTAGAATGGTATAATTTACAACAGAGATCTTTCAACTGCAGGCAGGGGTTCATGGGAGATTACAGAGAGTTGGCCATTACAGATGCCTCTTGGCCACCATCAATCAGTTTATAAGAACATATTAAGAAAAAGAAAAATAGATCAGCCAAACCCATGTTTTTTCTGACAAGTAAACAACTAAGTGGGAAGAACATCATCTATTTCCGATACTAAATGGTCAAGCCCCGGGTCCAAAGCAAATCCAGGACTCCAGTGTATTAACCAACTGGTGGAACACGCATCACGCGGCACGACATGCTTTAATAATACAATGGAACATTCCATGTACTCGGAGATTAGAAGAAGAACGCGGCGGTCTGGGCAGATCACACTATGGGTCTCGCGGTCCAGCAGCAGCAGGAGGGAGAAGACTGGCGTGTAAGCAGCCGGATCCGTGAACGTTTCCATACCTCTCCTCTCTAACGATTCCTCAGAAATACACAAATTAAAGCCTTTGGACCATTTACACATTTAGCGTCTTTTCTCTGGATCTTATTCTGCAGACATGGACCTCGTATTCTATCACGCCGCCGACAGCCCGCGTATTCTGCGTTGGGTGCCAGCGCATGCAATTACGTGGGGCTATTTCTACAGTGGGATCTATGGCTTAACCCCTGGAAGCCTCTGTTTGTGGGACCTATGGGAACCGTGTATGTGCAAACGTCACTGTCAGGGCTATGAAGTCATCATCATCAACATTACATCATATGATCTCACATCATAGGTATCCACAGTTTCTATAAAAAAGGCAGCTTTGAAACACTTCAATGTTACTCCTGCAACATAGAACCAGGTCCTCAGCCTGGTCTGATCTTTACTGTCTGGTGATTTGGAAATATATTTTTTTAATGAATAAAAAATGAATCCTTTATGAGTGGGGGAAAGAGGGAAGGATACTAAAGCCAAGACAAAACCTTGCTAAATATCTTCATCTTTATAATTAACCCTCACCGGCACTAAATTGAGTAATAATAGCAGTTTTGGAAATTCTGCTTGTGAGCTCACAATCTGAAGAAAACGTTTGATGGCAAAGCCGACTGTGTTAATGAGCAGAACGAGCAGCATGCGACGATAAAATATAAATAATAACGGATTACGGGGTAGATTTACACGGCAAGAATCACCGCTAAGGAATGTTAATCCTGTCTGTGCAAGTCGCAAAGCGAGGGCAAATCAAATTACCCAGAAGAAAAAAACATCAACAGGGATTAAATGAATGGTTCAAAACTGGGCCAAATCTGGCACCCCTAGTGCTGCGGGCTACTACTCTCATCACGCTTATCCAATCCCACGTACTAATGCTGGCTGAGCTTAGAGGGAGCTGAAGTCTGTAGTGTGAAACAGACTATCTCATCCCTGCAGAATCATTGATCGTTTCCTTGCTTTAAAACCTTACCAGACGTTTCCTCGCCTGTCAAACGTTATTTTTTGCTAATTCTTTCGACTCCCTGCATTTATGTTTCTCTTCTCGGCAATCAAGACCAGGAATGAATAAATAAAGATCATTACCAGTTCTTTCGATAAACAGGTGACTGTTCGCTAGATCAGAGGAGACAAATAGAAAGATCAAAACCTTGCAGCGCTCCCCAATGTGTAACGTTACTCTCCTCTATTACATAGGGGCCGACCGGTCGGAGCTCAGGGGCATGAATGAGAGCCCGACGGGATTATGTGTCTGCTGCGTGACGTTCTATACATTAGCATGCTCTTGAAGGAGAGGTCTGGCAACCAAGATAAAGGTGCAAGCAATCCTGAAATATCGATTGGTTCCATTATAACCGATTACGGCTGCCGAGTGTCTCCTCATCGAGGCAGGGATAGTCAAAGTGTCCGTACCAAGACCACCAGGTCACGACATGGATTGAGGAGGTCATTTACTGAAATGTCTGCCACAAAGGCCGTGGCTGCCAACTCAGCCCTGCAATATTATACTAATTCTCCCGGGGCATGTGTGATAAAGTGATGTCCTGAGTTAAAACCACACTTCCAGAGGAAGAACTTTAAGAGATATAAAACAAGTAAAGGGCTTAAAATCAGAGTGGGATAAAAAAAAAAGTCATCTGAGAATAAAAGCAAAAGATAAAGAGGTTAAGAGAGGGGAAAAAGTTTCTTAGCCCAGACGAAAAGAGACCCTTCTAAGTTCTTACATAGAAACAGAATCCAGAACTGCCCTAGTCTTAGATCCATGCGCCGTATGCCTATGTTTAAACGCCCTGCCCATGACTTTGCGTAACCTACAGGTCTTTCAAACATGAGAAATCAGCAGCGCTACAAAAATGTAAAACGCTGTGCGAAAAAACCAGCGGATGATTAATGTCCGCTGCCATGGAACAGTCAGCTTGGAAATGAATAATAAACTACGGATGCTCGAAATGCAGTCCTGAGCAGGTCCAAATAAACTAATCACACGGCGGGATTGATACAACTCCTAACACATTTCTAAAACTGATGAATGGGCGAACTTTCAGCGCAGGGGGTTATCGGAAAACATGTTGCATGTGGTGCCACCTGCAGGCCGAATACGGTAACTGCATTTAACATTGATGTACGTAATCCTTTTTCTTCATTTAACGACAAAAAAATGATATAGTTGTAATAGCCCTCGGATGTAAAATTTTGACAGCACATAAAAACCATCTGCTTATTCTACTGACAGCGTGTCGACTCTTTTACCTAAGTTTTTTGTATAGTTTCCTGCATTTTAAAGGTTATTTTAGGTTAGGATCAAATAAGGTTTGTGAGTTATGCAAAAAAAAAGGAAAAATGAACCTACAGTATCTCTTTCAACTGCCGTGACCCGGAATATACATTGATCAACGGTACTTATTGCTCTGTACAGGCTGTTAAACTACAATGCCCATGATCCGGGATCAGGGAGTGGCAAATGGGCTCAGACCTTGGCTGCTCCCGGTTAAAGCTCCTGGGCCACCTTCATAAGTCTTTTTAATTTTTTACTTGCAGTTGCATTTATAACCGCCACATTGTCTAATGTAACAAGGGCTTTAGGGAGCATTTACACCTTGATGAGATCCTTTTTGTGCTTCTTTCTCAGTGTTACTTTTGTCACATATGTACTAGGCAGGTCATCAGACTGCCATTGGAGAGCAAGCACCTGTGCAGCAAAACTGATTGGCCGAGAGCGACAGAATTTCATCCAAATAATTGAGGAAGTGAATGAAAAATTGTAATAAGAAATACAAGAAAAAAAAAAAAAGCCGATAACTAAAATTATAAACACAATAGTATTTCTGAAATGAACCGGAAGAGAATATGTTACCTAATACTACGGCAATGAAAAACGACATCATAATTATGCCGGACGATCTGCTCATGCACACACATAAGATGCAGCAGGCGGATGAAGTCATTAGGTTTCTTAGAAGGGTCTCGTACCTGAGACGGAGAACCGAGTGATCCCCTCCCCACCGCAGAGGTATTAGTGACAGACTGAGAAGACAGACTGGACGAGACAGGAGTTTTGTAGTGGGAAGAAGAAGATTTGTCAGTAGAAAATCTATTGGCTTTTTTGTCAGCGGGCGCGTAGCGAGCAAAGATTTTCGGAGACGGTAAGTTATCGTACAGGCCTGAGTCATCATAAAGCCCCTCTTCGCCTTTCTGTTGGTTATGAGATGTATCCTCATCGGGCACCCACTGCAATACACATATATCTTATTTATTAGCAGAGCCAGCATGCGCAGAGAAGAGCAGAATAACAGCGACAAAGCGAAAGGTTTCATGCAAAAATGGTTAGAGATAGACATTAAAGGCACAGTCCCACCATCATTTATTTTCTTATACTTCACAGAATAAGCTTAAACAATTTACTGATGTATCTCTTTTTTTGCCAAATATACATAAGAAAGGGCTCGACAAATCCCAGGCGCCAGCTCCTGGCGCCTAGGTGTTTGTCAGCCTGTGATCGCGGGGGCGTTGCTGCTGCTGTCTGCCCAGCCACTCAGAGCCCGCCCCCGAGCCTGAGATCACTCCCACGGAGTGATTCTGTCGGCTGAAACCACAGGCCACAGGCAGCTTCAGGATAGGGGGTTGAGTGTTGATTGGGTCCCCACACAAGTGTGGGGACCTGACACAACACCCCCCTGCTGCCTGATCGTTCCATGAGAGCGAAAGTGCAGCGTTAACCCCTTCAATGCCGTGGCATTTTAGGGGTTAATTTCCCTTTTGTAAGGGGCTCTGCTGCTGGTGCTCTGTCTGAAAGCCCAGGCAGATCAGCAACAGCAAAAACGAGCCCCCACAAGCCCTTTGATGATTCCTGTAGTCATCAGAGACTCCCCCTGCAATGGTTGGTCTATAGACCAGCAATTGCGTCCCAGCTGCCAGAGGCATCTTCAGGGACAGGGGGAGAGGGTTCTTCGGTCTCCACATAAGGGTGGAGACCAGCCGCAACACCCCCCTGCTGCCTGATCGCTCCATGAGAGCGACAGTGCAGCGTTAACCCCTTCAATGCCACAATTGTGTATGACACATTCGTGGCATTGCAGAGGTTAACATTTGTCCCCACAAGCTTGTGGGGACTATCAGTCAATGCTGTGCTCCAATGGAACATCAGCATTGAAAGCATAAAAAAAAAAATATCAAAAAAAATAATAAAAAAAACAACAACAAAAACCAGCACTGACCTGAAAGTCCAGGGTGCTTCCAGGTCAAACGCTGTGAGTTTAGTAAGTGGGCTGATGATGATCAGATCACTCCTGACCAACTGTTAGTTTAAAAAGAAATCCTGGCTCCTAACTTTTTTAGCTGGCGCCTAGATTCACAACAAATTTGTCAAGCCCTGACATAAGAAATACATCTTGTAGCAGATATTCTGATCAGCATGTTAACTCCATCCTATCAATAGCTACAAAAAAGATTCTATCAAAGCTAGCGCTGCCAGATTAGAGGTTGCGTGCGTTCCAGACGAGGGCTTTACTCCTCCCTCCTGACCTTGGGCACAGGAACGCACTGAAATTAATTGCACTTCAGTCCCGTGCCAATATCTTTTTGTGCTTTCTTAGGTATTTACCGCACCATAATAATGACCTATGCAGTCATTTGTGGTCATAAAAAGAGACACAGCCTAACTGATGAGATGCAGACAAGAACATTTGGATTCGCTGTGGTTTATTGATTACAGATGTGCTTTCTGCTTTGCACGCGTAAACAATTTTCACTCTTACCAATCCATTAATGCACGGGACGTCATCGTAATGAAGGGCCATCCCGCTGGGACAGGAATAGCCGTTTGTGGGGGCTTCTCGGTACGGATTTGTTGATATCACTCTTCTGTTCATAAAACTGAAAGAACAATAAAAAAATTTTTCCAAGAAATAGTATTTTTTTTTATCTTGTCAAACAATAAAAAAATTTCACATTTCTTAATTCCCGGCAGCCTCCAAGCATTGCTTAATGGCGCTATATAAGTGAATATTAATATTTACCTATAGAATGAAAAATATGCTGGTATTGTAGTCAATGGCCAACCCCTGTTGTGATCACAGTGCTACCTTCTACTTGGCAGAGGACCGGCCAATAAGGGGGGCGTCCAACCTGCGGCCCTCCAGCTGCAGCAGGACTACATCTCGCATAATGCTCTTTCAGCTAAGGGGCTGGCTGAGGAGGATGGGAGATGTAGTCCTGCAGCAGCTGGAGGGCCGCAGGGCTATAAGTTGGGGATAGGGGTAAGAAGGGCTTTTAATGAGAACTACATTTTTTGCAGGCATTATGATGGGGTAAGCAGGAGTCACGTGGTTCCGGTTCATACACTAAAACCATGTATGATGCAATTGGAGTTAAATGAGATTTTCCCGGATTGATTACCATCAAAAATATATTGGCTTATTCCAGATAATCAAGAACGTTTACATGAGCATTTTTATATGAAACGTAACTGAAATGGGAACGCTCACGTTAATTTTGAGAACCACCCATGGTCGTTTTTTTGCTTGTTGATCGGTGAAAATGTTTTTGGGGATAGTTTTGTTACGTGGCAGATTTCAACACAATTTATTTCTTGCTCTAAAGTTTCCTCCCTTCTCCTCACCCTGGTGGTACCAGTCAACAACAATCAGGAACTTAACAATAGGTGAGAGCGGACATAGCGGGAGAAGCAATCCGGCGAGAACGGGAAGTTAAGATGGCTGCTTCCATAGTATACAAATACTGTTTTTTTTATACATTTATTGTTTATCGTTACACGAGGTTTATTGTAGAAAAACAAAGAAATTAAGGCTTCCGCTTTAAGCACAAAATGAGCAGAACTTGAATTACTGGGAGATTTAAAAATTTAAAGATTATTAAGACTAAATTGGCATATTTCTTAATTATTTACAGTTAGTCAACTACATCAAGACAGGTAGCGGCCTCCATGCAACTTAGCAAAAATGAAGCATGGCTGGTCTAACAGGATCCCGGGGGGATTGAGGATTTCAGTGGATCCCACCTCGGGGAGATCCTAGAAGATTCGGCCCACCCAGGGCTTCTGCTTGGGTGAGGAGGAAGGGGCTGCATGTCCCTTCGGGGAGTGCAGCCCCAGAAGACGAAGATTGGGGACTCGGCTCCACTGTGGCTCCCACAGTTTTGGATCACCGATCACCTTCTTCGCTTGTTTATTGCACCCTCTTCCCTCTCCTACAGCTATGGAAATCCACCTCGCTGGTTTCACCCATTACAAAGCATCACCAGAGTGTCCAAAAATTCTGTGGCCATGCAGAGGACAGCGCGAAGGTTAACTAGCACCGGACTAGAACATCACAGAGACATTAACCTCCATGGTTTATTAATTTGCTTTATTTATACCCTTTGTAACTCAATCTACATCGAAGAAATTGGCCGCTTGCCTGTTCCTCTCACAATAACAGACGCCCTCGATGACTTATTCAAGTAAATACGACTTAATTAAATGGAACAGAAAATGTTAACATGCATCAACTGACATAACATTAATTCCAGCCAAGCTATGGCGTTGGTAAGCATGGATTCCTCCGTTTAGAAAGAGCGCTGTAATAAATTTGTAACACTAAGAGAGTTTTATTTTGTACTAAGCCACCACAGCAGAAAAAAATCTCATGGTTTGAAGACCTTCGATTTTTTTAAACATTTTCACTCTGTTTTCTACATGAAGAATATTTGCTTGCAATTGTTGGCCCATTTTGTCCATATCTACTAAACGACTGTTCATTTATATTTCGTAAAACCTGCAAAGGGTAAAATACGATCAGATCCCCCCAACCCTGATACCGCCGTTCATTCCTTTATATGAACGGAAGAACTAGCCTTTCTTATACCCTGCGATAAAGAATAGTAGACTCTCATGTTTAGCAACAACTTAGGTCAGCAAATACCCAAGTCTTTTTAACGTCTGTAAACTCATTTTGACATTTTTATGAGTCAGGGGGGCTGGATTTAATCCTGGATTCAAACTTTTCAGTAACTGGATAGCAATCCTCCCATGGACTGCAACGGAACAAAAATTAGTTAGAAACGGGGATACGCCGGCCAATATATCTCAATTTTCTCCAGCAACGAATCTAGCCCAAGAATAAAGCAGCATGCTGCTTTTCACGATCGTGGATTGCTGAAGTTATATAGTTCCAAAAAACGATCCTAATGACTTATTGTTTGTGGAACTTGCAAACATAACGGTTTTAAAATATGATGCACAATTATAGGGGAATTAAGCCATGTGCTAGCTGTTATATCATTTACAGATGTGTATGTAAAAAAAGCATCCACAGCAAAATAGAAATACTGTTTTCAGCAGATGGGGGAAGCAATTTCAGGGAGCACCCATCCCATTTCCTGGGGTGTCTAGAAGGGCTTCCCTTCAAACATACAGCAGGAACATTTCTCCTATACGTAAGGTGTTATGTTTCAACAGTATATGTCATAAAGAGATTTCAACTTTTTAGAAACTGTGTGATGCCTCCTTTGTAATACAATTACTTACGATATAATAAGGACTCTTCCTCTTCAGTAGACCACATTTACTACAAGTACTGCGGTCAAGAGGTGGTCAAGTGACCCATGCATGCTAATGAGTTGACCTGAGTCCTTGTACAAGACAATGGAGGAAGCCTTTGAGGTTAATTGCCAAATACCATAGAAACCATATAAAAAGCCCTATTATTAAGGTTCTGAGCATTAAGCACTGCCCACAGTAACTACATTATAGCTGGTTAAAAAATAACTTCCATCCAGTTATAACCCTACAGAACAGATTACATGGCTGCCATTTCCCCCCAGAATACACTACTCATAGCTTTGGTACCCAAAAGCCAATAGGTCAATATATCGGAACAAACCACTTTTATTAGATAATGAAAATGGTACGCCTTTAAAAAATATGTCTGCTGATTACCATGTTCTTGACTTCTTACCAGAAAGACTGTTTTGCCGTTTGTATCACGTTCGCTGTTGTGTCCACATCGATGTAGTCATAGTGCAGAGCTCCAGGGTCTGTAGAGGAGCCCGTCTCAGAGAGTAATATTCCAATCCATCTGCCCATGTTTTCTGATGATGAAGCCTAAAAAAAAGCCATCATGAAGTACATGAGAAGATAATATTTTCAAATATAAAACCAAAGTGTTCTGCATTTTAAAATCTTTAGGGTTACTAAAATAATATTGTGAAAGGCATAACTCGCTCAGCAGAGAAAACTGCAAGCCAATATGCGTGAAACATAGCTGAGTAAGGCATTTGGAAGAATAATGTCAATTTATTGGCATAAACACATTTTCTGCTGTCTATCCAAACATTTTTGTGATTTTTAGGGCTGTAGAACACTGTGATACCCCCCATAACAAGCAAACAAATCCTGAGCTTGTAGAACAGAGGGATATCAGGAGAGGAACGAGGGACAGAGGGATTGGGGCCAAGAGATGGACTATCTTGGGAGGTATGTATTAAGTTGTTAATGACATTATAAATTGAATGCACATATGGAACCACCTGGGGTGCCTAAATGCTATGAGCCCCCAAGAAATGGGTAAGACTCAAAATGAGAGACTAAAGCAGGCATTTAATTCTCCAGCACAACATGCATGCCTACAGTGACCATTGCTACATGAAAGAGCATTACCTCCAGCACGGCGACCTCTTGACCGTTGCGGAGTAGTCGGAACGTTAAGGGATGTTTAGAGTCTAAGCCAGGAATAACTTCACACCCTCTGAGAGGGATAGAAACAATGTGTGTCTTCAGATCTGTCCGGTCTTTGTGGAAGATGAGTTTATTGTCTTTGACTCGACACCAGCGTTCTCTCCATCGGTTGTTGGAAAGCACGTTCAGATACCCTGAGATAAAACATTGTAGATGGTGAGGTGCTGAACCCGGCAAGGGCCTGAGACATCGTAGGGAAAGATGATACCAGTGTTTACCTAGCAGCTATCTTAAAAGAGAATCCCAGAGAGAGAAACAAAAAATATTACCACTGTTTACCTAAATATTAAGCATTTGTATAACTTTTGTTAGGTTTATTTTTTAATTCTCGGATCAGTGAAGTAAACTTTATTTATTGCCCTGATCCCTATTTTCCTCCAATCCAAACACCTTTGCGCTCAGAAACTTTCACACTAACGCTAGACAGCCACATTGGGCAAATCTATACAACTAATATTCAGTTTTAAAAATAATTGCAATTTATAAAAAAAATTACATTATTTTATATTAAAACAAAAAAGGAATCAAGTTTATGGTGTCATAGCATTGGTGTCCTGGTGGGATGCTCTCTTGCAGAAGAAAAACAAATTAATGGTTTCTTTGGATGTCTGAACACATTACACTTATGCTGGTACTTTATATTTTTCTTCAAGTAGCAATCATCTGAATGTGGCTACACGTTGAAGGGCGAGCCTAGAGAAACCTGAAACCTTTACTCAATAAAAGCCACAACTTACTAAAACCCCTTCCTTGAGAGAAGCTGGAAGACTGCACACTATTATATATTAACGGACTATTATTATCCATTGATTTTAATAGCTCTATCAGATTCCACAACGCTGTACAATGGGTAGAGGTTCATCACTCCAAGTTCTGAGGAACACGACTCAACAGGGATTCCAAGGAGGTCCATAGATCATCTCAAATACCATTTATCAAAGGATCAACCCTCAAATTATCTGTTTAACACAGAGCCGACGTCCTCAGACGTACTCTGATTTCACTACAGACTCTCTAAAGAATACAATCTTTGTGATGATGATCACAGATTTAATATTTGGAGAGTCTGTGGGCCAGTCTGTTAACAAAGTTCCCATATATGAACATGCTTGGGTCTAGAACAGACTAGAACAGCCATGTGCAATAATGAAATCTTTTCTTCAGGTGAAAGCTGGCAGAACCACATCTCCCATTATCCTTAACCAGTGGACAGTAGCTTGTCGGGATCACCATGACCCATTTAAGCAATTGTCGGGGATCCGCCATTTGTTCAGTCTTGCACTTGTCACTCACCGCATGTTGGAATGTCTTCTTCAGCTGAAGAAGTCTGCTCGTCCGTGCTTGGCTTTTTCTTCCCGAGGCCAATTATTTTTGTTATTTTCTTTCCTGTAACTTTGGTCACTGTGCCCTTTGGTTCCGTCTTGTTCATTTTCTTTCTTTTCGCTGATGGGATATAATAAAAATATTTTGTAAAAATAATTGACAGTGAAGGAAGAACACATCAAAGACTGCATGTTACTTCGTAAATACTCTTATATGTATTCTTCAACCACTGGTTGAAGCAGCCAATGGATGGCAGGAAAGTGCTCCCTTTTGTAATTAATGGGAGCGATCTCTGCACATGCACACCGGGGGTCTTCTTAGACCTCACTCAGCACTCTTGCTGAGTCAAGGCTGGAGTAGAGTAGAGTAGAGATGAGTATTGCATGTCAGTGTAGGCCGCAGGGGGGGGGGGGTCATTGTCCAAAGATATCTCCTGCAAGCCTAGAAGCTCATGGCTGAGGGAAAAAAAGATAATCCCATTTGGGAAATTCTGCAGAATCCCTCCAATGCATGCATGAACTTTATATAATGGCTGGAGTGTACCTTTAACCAGAACCAGCAAGATAACAATCAAAGTATCAAAGAGCCATACATAATACACGATAATACATAAAAATGTTCTTATGTTCTTTCTGCAGTGAAAGCACACTAAAATGGAAAAAAAGCAATTTATGTATTCTTCCCCCAGCTCAAACACTTTCTTTTATTGTGGTTAGCAGTGACGCAAATACCGTAAATTTAAGCCTAATTGGACAGTGTTTATTTTTTTATACAAAAATAAATAAAAGAAACGGTGAATGTTTTCCATTAAACAATTCCTATTCTTCAAGTGCAAATTATGTCAGTTTACAGTAAAACTGCAGAGTAAGAGCCCTTAGATTGTCTGACAACTTGAGAGCTCTTCACGTTCTTCCTGAGAACGGCGTATATAACAGCTGAAGAACCTGTTGGCTCTCTATAAATATAAGCTAATAATCATTATATCCATGCGCCTACTCTAATTTGTGTTCTTTTGTGTGTTTTATTAACTGATCATTGGATGAATAATACAAAGTTTTAAGTTTTAAAGTAAGGTAAGCAGCCACTAACTCTGCTTTTATAACCACAGGGCGCCATTTTGTGCGATTAGGCCCCTTGGTATCCTGATGCTCAATGGGCCAGTTACATCTATGATGTTGCCCCAAAGGTACTTGGGCATAAAGCCACATATTCTAACTCCTGGTATCTGTCATTATCACTAACAATCAGTTATTAACACACGTGATCAGCTTTATAAACCACTTTCATGACATAGATCTTGACATCCCAACATGTTCTGTTGCACAATTTCCCTGAGCAATGTCTCCATGGTCTTGTGTTCTGAATACAGTCTCGATTTTCCCTAAAAAATTGGTTATATACATAGACACAAAGGATGCAACAAGGTAATTGCATTAGCAAAGTGAGGAATAATGCTATTGCCACATGATGTGAGTGAAGGATGACATCACCACTCAACTCACAGATAGCATGACTGCTCCATTCTCCAATAAAGTAGAACAGAATATTAGTAAGTATGCCTCTATAACAAGAAACGGTCGATTAATTTTAGGTTATGCCTCATTTAAGGAAACTAATTATTAACAAACATGTCCATGTCCTTAACACCCAGAACAAATCTCTTCCAAACCTTTCTTAACTTCCACCATTTTTATTACTAATTAAAGTATTTTGCTGTTTCCGTTGGTTAAACGGTTCAAGTTTTTGCATAATACAGTGTTTTCTGACAGCAGCATGTTAGCCATTTGTATTTATCCTTACTCTGTTATCTTAGCCCAATCTACCAGGTGCATGCCGTGACTCCTTATCATACTGCCTGCGGTAAACAATGAATGGCTCGGTTTTAATCGCACAGCCTGACACTCTAATGAAAGTCTATGGAGGAACAGACTTCTTTAGCATTGCTATATAAAAAAAAATCAGCTCAGTGTGGTGACTGAGCATAGAAAGTCACCCAAAATATCACATGACTGACAGCAATGGCCGCCTCCAGGTCTGCAGATAAAGGAAGATTTTTGGAATTAAAAATGCCAGGTTTTTGGTCAACGTCGACCTACATTACTGTATACAGCACTGGGGTGTGTGCTCAAAGAGAAAAATATTCTTCCAATGTAATGCAAATCCTTATAAACTATAATCATCAGTCCTTACGGAAAGCTTTATCGCCAACACCAGTATGCTTTTCAAGTAGATGATTTATTCAGAGAGCTGGGATCAGGTTATAGAGAGCTATGAAAACATTCAACTTTTACCAAAGAAGGCTCGTGAAGCATTTGAATTCCGGAATTCTTATCTCCAACAATGGGACATAGTGAGAGTCCCACCATGCCGGCCAGACAAGCAGGAACCGCAGGGGTACACAGAGGTTAAACTAAGGAAGCATTAACTCTATAAAAAGGAAAACGCTACATAATTATTGCTGTAAGACAGCCGGGTGGTCTACCCAGAGCGGAAATGGAAGGAAGTCATTCCCTCTGAAAAACAAGAGGATAAACTCATTTATGTCCTTCAACGGTGACTAAAAAAACATACATTGACTGAAATATGAGCTATAACGGACGTCTCAATAAGGAGTGTGTTCCTTTAAGTGATTTTTTAAAAGATAATTTGTTTTAAAAAGAAAGAAAAAAGGAGAAACGGGAAAATATGGAGACATGGCTGCTAGAAATACAGGTAGGAGATACCTGAAAAAAGTGGTCAACAGAAAGACTTCTCCAAAGCAAACCAGAATTTTCATAAATAATAGCTTAATGGAGTTCATACGCTGCAGTGTTCTTCAGCAAAAAGAAAGCCTCAGCAGTAACAAATCCAACACTTTTGGAAAGTAAAGCCAGCAAAACTATAGTTACCTCCAAAAAAGACAATAACCCCAGGCATCAAAACACAGGGGCGTATTTACTAGGTAAGAAGGCACAATGGATAGTCAACAGAGACTTTTTGAAAGCCATATCACAAAATGGTAGTCTAAGGACCCATCGACAAAAATCCATATTAAAGTACTTCGTAAAACACCTTAAATGACGTGAAAAGAGTAGGAAAAAAAATTGTTATTCTTTTGTCCCACCTTGGGGCCAATAACTGGCAGGAAAACACTACTATTTACATCAATGGGAGCACAAGGGTCTCATTGGCCTAGGGGTCTCATCTTGCAATGCAAATAGCTAGTGGCAGGGAATGAGATTCTGAAGGCTCTCTCTAGCCACTTGCACACACAAAAAAGTTAAACACTCTTGTATCATTTGCGTTAGAGTGCATATGACGGCTAGCGTGTCAAGTAGGCAATGAGTGGCGAGTATTTTTGAACCGCAGAGGAGGAAGGGAGCTGTAGCGGTTTGAATCTTAAAAAAAATGTATATTAAAGTACTCAATTGCTTCAATACAAATTTTTTTTTGGTGAGGCCATCAGAGACATAACACTGTATCTGCACAAAGACAGCTCTGCCCTTCTTCCAGAAGAAGCTCATTAGGGTTGGAGCATCATCTGCACACCTCGCTATAAATCAACACATATCCTACCGCAGGCTTCCCATGGTTTTACATCACGCCAGCATCTAGAAATGGTCATTTCTTTTCTGTTTATGTTGATCTTTCACAAAACTAAGTACCCAGACAGAGCCTAATCTCTGCGTCTGACCAGCGGGCTGCCAGCTGGACAACAAGTGTTCTAGATAAAGCTGTGTTCAGCTTAATGAATTATACCTTTCAAAAAAGAGAATTAATGGATGCAGGCTGGGAAACCTGTTATTATTATTAAAGGATAAGAAATCCATAACTGCTGGATGAAACTAGACGTCTTGGTTTTAGTCTGACGGGCAGGTTAAATATCAGCTAGACACTGCCAATGGGTAGCAGCCATTCGCACAGATCCAACGCGTGACCTCACGTCTGATGTCCTTTCAGCCTTAGGCTCCGCATTGTACATTGTAACGAGAGATGCCTCATCGGCTGTCCGTATGTCCCCCATGTAACATGTTTATCACGCATTCATATGTTGCCATTTGCCATACATACCCTCCTCCTTGCCGTTAGGAATTGCCGTGCCGTTCTCTTGATTCCCTTCCCCGTCAGAGCTGGGCCTTTCCAACGATAATTTCTGTTTGAAGAAAATATGCATTAGCTTACTAACTAACTAATTGTCTTGTTAATTGTTTTTCATGATTTCATAAAAGCCTTTTATGTATCAAAATTTACACAGGAGGGCAGGAGCGTATCCAGGTTTAGGCTGACTGTTTCTATGGCTAGGGTGGCAAAGGCAGATGGGGTAGCAGATGTGCCACCTGCCTGTCATCTTTCTTGACGAGGGAGTAGAGGTCCGTGCCCTCTCTAGTGCTGGTCTCACAAGCAGTCCTTCCGTGGGTTTAAAGCATGAAGAACTAAGGTATGACATCATACCTTGACACTCTGCTTTGTATAAGCAGTGGATATGAGAGAATGATCTGTGTAAGACGAGGCAGCGGGGAGGCTACTGATAATTGAAGCCCGATTCTATAATACACGTCTGTCGAATGGGTGCCACTTTATCACTTGTGGGGCTATTAATAAGCAAGTGTAGCCTAACAGCACCATCTGCCTACTTTAATTTCTACCACCTCGTTTCCTATCTTCCCTAATGACGGTATTCTTTGTTCCTGGTTGTACCAGGGATTTATAGCTGTCCCTGTATATTGCCCCTGGGCCGATAAAAATGGACCCCAATGAACTCTAGGAGATTATCCATGTTATCCTTAAAGCAATTCAGAACTTTATGTTTGACTGGATTTATTTTAATGATGGTAGAAACCTACCTTCTCCAGTTCCGACTTTGGTACGGGAGAGCTTGACGAAGGTCCCTCGGACTCCACTGTCCCACCGCAGCTGCTGCACACATCTTTAATCACCTGGAAGACCAACACAACCAAAGAATGTGTATACAGAACAAGAAGCACCGCTCAGCTCAACTTACTTTTTCTAGCTTAATACATTTTTTACGTCCCAAATATTCCCTTTCAACTCCTTTCCGTGAAACTCAAAGAAAGACAGCCGTTTCATGCAATGATGCAATTAAACCTCACGCTGACCTAGTGTTGAAATAATTTGAAGGGTCAAGTTTGTACATAAAAGTTGCATAACGATTGTACAAGAGATTAATGTGGGTCAGGAATATAATAAGAGCGCAGACCGGCCTGGGATATATCACATCGCGGCGTTGCAGCCTCACTGGCTGCTTCCAACATTGGTTGGAACTTCTAATAAATTTGGGTCAATCCCAGCTGTCACGTAAAGTATCTTTTTGCAGAATTCCTGCTAATAACACGATGCGGTTTCCGTGCTGAGTAATGGTATATTTCTATTATCTGGATGAAGCTAGCATTAGTCATTCCACGCAGACTTTTCATGATGATGGTGGGGGAGTCTATTTCTTTACCATGTCAACCGAAAAAATCTGATAAACACAATGGAGGGGAGCGTAACAGGAACGAAAAAGAAAGCATGCAAAAAGCCCATAACATGCATATTAAATGAGGGAGGCCATCTTGAATCAAAAGAACCGCAATCCTGGGGCAAACTGAAAATGGACCAATCAGCAGGGAGCATGAATCACTAGTTGCCACAGCAACTGAACCTCAACATCAAGCTTTGTCAAGAGGCACGAGGGTCTTTATCGCGGTTAATAAAGACCCTTGTGGTTAGAGACTTTGTCGTGAGATGTTGTGGTGTTCAGTTCTATAAGTGGCTACATTATTTTCATGTTTTACATACTACGGCTGTGTAACAAACAAAGAAATCCGTGTACTCGGTATCCTGAACGGCGATAGTCGTCTTATCCGTGACCGCTGAATGTTTAAACATGTTCGGCTTTTGTTGGCTCGCACCCCCTTAAGTTATTTTGGCAGCAGCATGTTGTAACCGAAAACTGGGCCAAAACACTAGGCATGTAAGAAGTCATGCAGGCAGTCAGCTATTCTTGTCACTCGTCCCGAACACATACAGGGCTGTCATACCGGGTCAAAACGGAGCGCCCCTGCCATATTAACAGCGAGAAGAATAAGCAAAGCAAGCAGAAAAAAAACAACGTGAGACAAGCGAATGTGAAAAATGGACGCCATTTTGTTGACTGTGCTTTATGGCGGGAACCTCACAAGTTAGGCTACCCAGAGCTCTCCCTTCTAATGGAGCCGCTTATCGTACGAGTGGGGCCAGTTGTGTATAGGGCAGGGCTGGCCCCGGAGTGTCTTATTGAGAGGGAACTGAGTAAAAGATGGGTGAGGAGTGAATGTGGCCACAAACCGCTGGGATAATTAAAAATACTCACCCAGAGACTCCGGGTCAAACCCACAGAACTCCCATGTATTCATGGAACCCACAGAAACCATATAATTAAGAACTACCATGCCCATCTAGTCCTTATCCGATCGTTGGCCTTGTCTTATATATTCAGGATAGCCATATGCCTATTTCACCTCGCTGTGTTAACCCCTACCATTTCTGCTAGAAGGCTGTTCCACTTATCTACAACTCGGCACAGTCACAAAGTACTAGTCAAATATTTGCTAATGTTTTCATGAAAACCAGCAAACATATAAAACGACCATCCAGCCTTGAAGAGCAGGTTGTGTTCCAAGTATACACTCTCAATACTGGAGTGTTATTGGGTTACTCTAGGTTTCGTAGCCTGCTTAGGATACGCTGTTTAGATTGTTTTGTACATACAAGGAGGATCAACGGCAAAAAGGAACGCAATTGTAAAAGCCTCCCTGTAAGCCGGCTGAGAAATAGGAGGCAGCATTTTGTTACAAATGATTACTCTGTAGACTGTCTGCGAACAGACTGGGTCACGACCCTGTATTTGGTCAGAAATGCAGCTTTTGGTGTTTATGTATATAAGTATTTAGTTTAGATGACAGTGATTTTACCAGAACATTTCTTTACAAGTAACCCCTTAGGCCATTAATGTGGTTTGCCGTCTAGACTTGAGTTCACCTTAGATGTTTCATTAGCTTTGTTTCTGATGGATTAAGGCTACACGTTAACCCTCTGTTGTGTTTGTATCATTCACAGTCTGTGTTGGATCCGTACAATCCTTTTATTAATTAAGAGCGGAGAAGCCGGACTGCGACTCCATGGAATGACTGCTGTGAAACCTGCCACGGAAACTGTGCACCCCATACCATACCCAAATTATTTAAATGTGCTTTCCTACTGCTCTCTTCCGGACATACACACAGAGAGTGTGTTTTAGATTTAGGATAGCCATGTGACTACCCCATGTATGTTTAAATTCCCATTTTGCATTCACCTCGACCACTTCTGCTGGGAGGCTGCTCCATTTATCTACCACCCTCTCAGTAAAAGGCCCCATAGAGGGACATATGAGACGTATGAGTCCATGATTCATATTTCATGGTGTATTTCAGATTTGTTATACATATTTCTGACGATAGAATGGGGTGGTTTTAAAACGTACGTACGGCGGGGTAACATACTTTCTGAACCCTGATGTAGATCCACATTTCGGTTAGAAACACACACAGTCTACACCCAACGAATGAATTTCTACTTTGTCCAAAGAATTCCCTTTTCAGTCACCTCCCTTCCTGCTTTTTTTCATTTTCTTAAGAAAGGTAGCATTAGACAAAATATTCCCAAGAAGAAACAGATATTGTGATGTCTGCACACCGTTCCCTGATCTCAGCACAGTCTGCAGGCCACGACAAGACGGTTTTATAAGCATGAATGTATCTACTAACACGTTCAGAATATATCGGAATGGAAGGGGCTGCAAAGATTATTCACCATCATTCGAGTGACTGGTAGCAGTTTAGTATATGGGATATTCAGCATTTCCTTCTTAATAATTCTTCAGTATACAGATATTGTTGAAATAACTCAGCAATAGTAATTGCCGAGAAAAAGAAGAAGAATCGGAATTCTGGGATTATGATATTGTCACCGATGTATTCTGGACATCAGGATTTCTGGTATGCCTCTGATCAATGAGCCGTTCACGATGGAGAACTCTGACCTCCCCAACTGGCCCGGTTACAACATGGAGGGCCGCCGGAGTTGGCACAGCCTCCGTAATATACGGCAAAAGGAGCAGCACGCCTTCTGGGATATGATGTCATATGTCAGCACTCCATAAAGATGGCGGCTGCGGAGGGCCGATACCAAATGTAAGCAAATGTTGCAATATAAATCTGGTGCTTTGCCTTTCCAGTTGCTACTCCTCCATCTGAAATGTGCTCTGGTGCGTAGCGCATTACATTTCCAGTTGGCGATTCCCTTTTGCCAATTCCTTGTGCCAGCGAGAGTTTCTTTGTTATGAAAGAGGGTGTCGGCGTTCCTTCTTGTTCTGTAGCTTGTTTCCGTTTCATGAAGTAATACACTTTATTAAAAATTGAACGTTTCTTCCAAATGGGGCTCAGATGGAGATTTCGCGCATTAATGTGTTATAGTTGGAACATTTACTTGAAAGTATTACAAAAAAGAAATGTTCTGCATTCCAAAAAAACCAAAAACATCCCTCTCTCCGAGCCGTTCTAAAGGTTTAGTGATAGAGCAGCGCAGACGCACCTTATCCTATTCGCATACTTACCTCCACGGGGAAGAATAAAACGACAGATCTGTTAGTTCAGTTGTGTAACTAGAGATTACAATAAAAGTTGTGGCTAAAAGGAACAGCAGCGCTTATTAACATTGCAGAGGCCCTCTCAGCACCCAAATCTTATTTTGGATCTGAATAGCGTTCACCCAAGACATGTCACTGCACACGTATGAAATCTGTACACGCTTATGTACTTCTCAGGCTGGGGTCCAAGGAGTGCTCCCTCTTCTGGGGAGTGGATTCCTGTGGGGGTGGGGCTAGAATCTTTAGTGGGGGGTGCAAGGAAACGTGGGCAGGGAGTGGGCAGGTTGTGGGTGTAGCCACATGCCACTCCCCTGTTCACAAAAAAAAAATTGACCCAGAGTCCTGGGGAAACAGAGCTTGACTCGGAGACTCCAGGTCAAACCTGGAGAGTTCCCAGGTATGCTTCTGTAATATGGAGCAAATAAAGGCAAGATGGAAGTTTTCCACTGAAAATAGTGCATGATATGATTGAAAAAGGGACGCTAATAAATCATTACAAAGGTTATTAGTAGCTGATATCATTAGCATCATGAGGCCTCCCCTCTACAAATGTCAGGATTCCACCCAGCCTGCCTGGACTACGTAATATCGATACCTACTCCCATACCTATCTGCAGCCACCCTTTCCTCTCCGGAGCACCCACTACTAATTTGTATCAGCTAAGCCACGTTACCTGGGTGTAGCCCTGCCCTTATATACCTGCTCTGCCCTTCAGTCTGGACCTTTACAATGTAGTGTATTCAGCATTGCTGTTCCCAGTTGAATTCTACCCGTTTTAAACCGGCTTGTCCTGACCTTGCTCTTGGCTCCTAATCGTGATCTCCTGGTATTGACCCGGGTTGTTCTGACTCTGCTCCTGAATCCGACATTGATTCGTCTTTTTGGTTATGACCCGGCTTGCCTGACTACATGTGCCTTGCCTGAGGGCTCCCTGCCGTGTGTATGGGGTCCTGTCCGAGGGGCTCTCCGGCCGCGTGCCCTTACTGAGGGCATTCCAGTCGTATTGTCAGTGAAGACCAGTCCTGTGTTCCACTTACCTGTCATGTCAAAGGGGCTGAGCAGGCTTATAATACGCCTGCTATGCTAAGTTATTACAACAGAGCACTCCAATCAGATCATCTTGTGAAAGGTTTCAACAGTTAAAGGTCGTTAACATCAATAATACTACCGTAAAAAAAAAAGTACGAGTGTGTAATGCAGAGCTGCCCCTAGTTCATGAAATCATTCCATTTTAACGTACAAAGTATAAAACGTCATAGGTGTGGTCATCAACTACAGCCAGCAATTAAAGCACAGAACCGTTTATCAAAGTCAGGCTACGGTCTGGCTTACCTTCAGCCACTGCTCTGCCTGTTCCTCGCTCTGGACAGCAAGAACCAAAGCATCTGTTCCCTGGTGAGTAATCTTCAGCTCGTGTTTCTTCTTTTTGCTATCTTTTGGAACATAAGACACAGAACAGCCGTTCAGCGCCAGCTCCATCTGAGGTTGCTGGTCCTTGGAGCTTTTGTAGCACTAATAGAAAAATGAAAAAAAAATGATGAACACTTAATATTAAAAACACTAAAGCAAAGGAGATCTAGAACTACGGGGAACACTGGGAGAAACCCTTAAATTGTAGTCAACGGTTTTCACTGAAGAACTCTAAGACTAGTTACCAATAACTTGTTTTCTTTAATGACACACAGCAGTTTGGTCCACTGGCCAAATCTTTTCTTCCGTAAAAGAAAGGCACAAATTTTAGCATCCTTCACAAGATCCATGGAGGCTTCTTCTGATGGCCACTGAAGTCTCTTCTTCTGACCTTTGCCATCTTCTTCCTCCTCATCATAGGATTCATAAGAACTGCTCATAGCATCAGAGTCGTAGTCTAAAGAATTGTATAAAACAATTGTACATAAATTGAACAATTATATGTTACTTGACAGAACATCATAGACTAATATATATCATACTAATACTATCATTATTCCATGCAATAAGAAGTATAAAAAGGCATAAAAAACAGCCAAACATTTATTCGATATTTTTTTATCTACCGGTATATCACTGGCATTAATACGAATTCTTATCACATGGATCTAAGAAGCTTAACTCAGAAGAGTCCCATCATGTGATAACTATTACAATCTCAACAGCAAGACAGATGGAACACTGGTACCAAATCGTGAATAATGCCCTTTGAGACAGCGTAGGGCAATATATCATGTACGGCTTTATAGAACTGATCTTTTCCCTTGATAGAATCCTCAAACCACAGACTCTGATTACACCAGGGTTCTTCTTTCGAAAGATGTTTCTTTGTTTCCCTGAACAAGATTTGTTTGCCACCGCCCCGCCACCCCCCACATACTCTGCTTTGTAACTGCTGTGTCAACAATAAAAAATGGAAGGAGGGGGATACATTAGTATCTAAGCATTGATTTGGCAGACAAAGTGACAGTCCTTAGTTTGGCCTAAGCAAACTGCGCGCTTTCGCTCCAGGCCTGGAGAGTGTTGGACGGAGAACTGCCAAGAGGGGGAAAAAAAATCACTATAAAGTGAAATAGCTTCTCCAAAATCTGGAATGGATTACCGCTGTCATGGACTGAGGTCAAAAGGTGGTTTCTCGCAGCCAGAGCTAACCTTCTTTCACTTTTTCAGTAGGAAACTAAAAATTATTTTTTTTAAAAGAAGAGTTCCTTCAGCGATGGGCCAGAACACTGGCTTCCATGTCGTCATACGGTTAAGTATGCTTTTCTTCAGAGAGCTACTTACTGGATGTTATGTATTCTGGGGCTTTACCGGGGCTTAGCGGCACAGCTTCTTCATAATAGCCCTCTGGAAGGGAAGATGTTGGCAGAGGGGGCGGCCCATTATCTGGCGGCTGACAGAAAAAACAAAATTCTTAAGTAAGCCATGCTTAATCCTAAAAGAAATACGTTAGAACTGCAACTAGAGACCTGCTATATATTCATATGTTATATGGGGTTTGAGAGAATACCAACTTCAACAGAACGTTGTTAACTCTTAACCACAATCACTTACCCTATAAGCCCCTCACACAGTAAATATTCCACCCACACAACCCTTTAAACAAGTTAAACATACTATAAACATCTCATGATGTATATTTTATGACTGTCACGCTGAAATGTAAAAAACAAAATCCCCAAACACTCATTTTTCCCCAAATAAACATCGGACTTCTGTCACCTTAGATCCTCCTAACATTCCTCTTGGTACAAATAAAGAGGCCTTGGCCGAGGGAGGAACACCATCTGCTGTTCGCAACGGCATGAGACATTCATGGAAATGAGAACGTTATTGATTAAGAGGGGTTTATTCACTAAGCCTTGAAGCTGCAAGGAATTGTCATTTCAGCTCAACAACTTCACTATGCAATTTGCATGACCCATATAGAGACTTGGCTAGAATTGACGAACTGACTCTACAGAATGCATTGTTAAATCAGGTAATGACCAGACAATGGGTTCTCAGGTATGCCGGTCCAGGTCTACCCATCCTGCAAAATAAGTTCACCGGATCGGTCCTTCAACAAACATGTTCAAGAATCAAGTCAGCTGAAATCTCAGGTCTACCAGGAAGCCTCCTGGTTTAGTGGTTTTGAAGGTACCACTCTTATATGCTGATGTTCAACATGTTAATAAAAATAACCGGAAGATCTACTATGGATTTACACCAAGCAAGAATAACCCGAGAAAACTGCCTTCAGATGTTTTCCGCAATATCACTACATACCAGAAATTGACTATGGTACAAAAACTCAACTACAAAAATGCCATACAATGCACCTTTTGGAACCTTTGCCAGTACCTTGTGCTCTCACTGAATACATGGAAGGGCTTTGTTAACATTATGTAGACAGAAAAAGAAAAGAGGAAATGAAACACAAATGGTGTTCATGTCTGAAACAGATACCTATACACCGCTAGTTACTAAAGGGTTGGGCCGGGCTGCGACGTTAAGCCAACGTCAACACAGATGGAATCAATTTGTGATTGTACTGGCCGTTCTTTCAAGCTGCCGTAAATGTTACATTGCATATAGACCTGTCATGGAACGGTCCTTGTTAAACAAGGCTGTATTATTGTTCAAATAAAAAAAGGCAACTTAGGCCCTGAGTCCGGTTGAAAGGCACCTTACACCAGCATTCCTTCTTAATATAAATGTCATGTGTCAAATGTCAAAAGACTTTGTTTGTATAGGAGATTTGCTTTTTTTTTTTGAGGATCATGAAAAGGGATTTAAATAGCATAAAATTCAATATTTTACAAATATTTGCAATAGTTTTCAGAATTCCCTTTTTTAAAAAGTCTGGCATCAATGTAAATATATAAAGGTTTTATTTAATAGACGTCTGTCTTGTTTCCACCTTCTGTATAAGTGCCATTAGGTGGAAAAGCCTGTTCTATGATGTTACTTAGCATCAATGATTTCTCCCAGGCATTGCCAGCCAAACGTGCACCTTGAACATGAGAGCTATATTCCCCTCCCAGGCTCGCCAATGTATACAAGGGAAACTAAAGCGTTCCATTTTAGAATTTTCACAGCTGTTCCAAACATGAAGCGCCATGGGCTGTTCCAGGGTATATACTGTATACTCTCCGAGTCAGGAGTACATGGGGGGCGCGAGGTCTGCCGATCTGCAAATGCCAAGAATACCACTGGAAGAATAAAATTGCTGTTACTCAACACATCTGCATTTTACCACTGCTATTCTTAAAGGCAAAATGAAACCAAAACGAGAGAGCTTCCTCCCCATTAAATGGGCCATTGTTGTTTGATTTTTGCAATATTCACATATACATTTTTTATTTTTTTTTGCAAACTGACAATATCGCTGAACAGCTTTCTATTGCCTTATCAGTGCCTCCTTTTGTGTCACATGACAATTAAGTGTTCCCGGCAAACTTTATATATATGGGACAAAATCTTACATGATTAAGGAATTATTTCTGGAAAGAGCATGGGCATTCGACAGTACCAGGAACAACTTATCTAATGGTGCATTTAGTTATAAAAGTGTTAGATTCAGCATTATATTATATTAGGTGGAACAGCACCTTTTAGAGGATAATTTTTATTGTTGCGTATTCACAAATGCTCATCTATAAGGCTTTTTGTTGCAGTCCTAATTAGAAGATGTCACATAAGGAGCAAATGTTCTTGTGAAGCTGTGAAGAATTAGGCTTTAATAACTAATTCTCCTGTGCTCCTGCCATTTCTGGCATAAGGTTTCATTTACACCCAGCCCTCTGAGATGTTCTGCAGATTACTCAATTGCCTTTGTGGCAATTTTTAGTAAAACTTTTTCTCCTATAGGGTAGTCTTATATTTCGGCTTTTTCTTTTTTCTCCTAAATATAATATCCAAATTTCGGGGGGTAGTCTTATAATCGAGCAAATACGACTAAGTGCTGACTACTCTGAAACTCTGTAAGCAACTTCCTAGGGACCGAACGTTTATCTTAAGATGTAAAGCTGAGGCTGCTTTTGGCTTAAGATGTAAAGCACTTTTTTCCCCTGTAGTTCCACATACAACCACAGGTGGCGCTCATACACAGACCCACAATGGCCAGGCTTTTCAATGTTCCCTCTATAGAGTTTGAACGCTGTTGTTCAATTGAGCTCCCTAGCATCTTAAACAAATTAAAAAAAACACTCTTTGGCATTTTATTTGATTGCATAAAGGCAGAGAAACTTTTAAGAAGGTTAACAATGATTATCCATGACAAAATGTCACATGATTAAAGAAGATTAAAGAAGGGTTTGAACACTGAACAGTACGAAGAATGAGGTTTTCTAAGCCTCAGTTATAAAAGGGTTACATTTGGCCGAGTAGGTCAGCTAGAACCTTTGCTAAAACAGAAAAAGATAGAATCTGTGTTAACTGGCATTAAACTGCCCACGCCATTCCAAAAACACATTTTCTTCTAAATTCAATAAATATGTAAGAGAAACGGGCCCATCTGTGCACACCTCGCACATTGTGCGTGTATCCCATGTGAATAAGCTGTAAAAACACTGCGCTCTAACATTTTGGGAGCTCACACCCCTTAGTGAATTCCAGGCTCATCCCTGAATGGCTCTGTGTTCAGCGGACACTGGAACAATTTATCATTGCGTTCGCTTTCCAAGAATAATGAGCCGGACAGAGATATAAACTGAGATAGTGATGACATGATCGTGCTTGACATATTAATGTCTCCACCCAATACCCCAAGTGTATTTCATTTACTGTGGTTCTGTGCCAGAACAAAATGATTATTTTATAAACCGTTTGTGAGCGAGGGGTATCTTACCCAGAACACAAACATCAAAAGCAAAGAAAAGTCTACATTCAGCCAGCTGAGACCTTCCCACCTTTACGCCATATGCCCTCAATCAGTCACCAACTCCAAAAATGGTCCTCTCTCCAGCCTCTTCCTTTAAAGGACTACTCCTTGTACTTTAACGTATAGTGTCCCACTTGCAAATGGAGAATCCTCCCATATACATTTGTCCCTTTCCACACCCCCCAGCTATTTTCTAAGCAGGAGACCTCCGGCGCGTGAAATGCTCACCCATAGTCAGCTCCAGTGCTGGCTCAACAAATGTTGCGGGCAGTGGGGTCGGTTCACACCCCAACGCGCATGTACACAAAGCATTAAGCAGCCAGTGGCAATAATCCTTAGGCCAAGGGACAGGAAGGCGGCTGCAGATTCTCCTAGGGTAAAAACCTTTATTTTTCCTGCTTGAACAAAGCACTTGGAAGTACTTACATATGCATCGTTTTTAGGGGCAGAGTCAGAGTATTTTCCTCTAAGGCTACCAAGAAACTCATTTTGACTTTTGAAAGGTTAAGGTGGTTGCCAGTTGGAAACCTGAACCAGTTCTATAGAGGGAGAAGGCTGTGCTCTAATAGCCTGGTCTCCCCTCTGTCAGGAGTAGCTGGCATAGCTGGCTCCTGACTTACTTAATGATTGTAACAGATCGCTGTTTATTACATTGTAGCATAATGCAGCCTCCCCTCCATCCTCACAATGGATACAACATAAACTACCTTTTCAGTCTGTGCGCATGCATATATTTTTCTAGTTAATCTCTTTGCGTGTAACTTTCACATTTGTGTAATTAATCTTTTCAGTGCTGGAATGGAAAACTTCTGTGCCTGAAGTTAACTTTATCAATGCTGGAACGCAAACCTTTGTGATTGCGATGGCATAACGTAAACGATGTGCCGAATCGATGGTTGGGTGCCGCAATGGCTGTGATGCGGGGCACTGTCGATAATATGCAATGTTGAGGTTAGGGTTTTTCATTTTTTAAATGAAAACAATATTTTCCCATCAGCGCATTTACACCCTATGGGTTGTTGGCACTCTAGCCTACCAAACATTATGCAGAGTACAGGAAAGGCAGGAGATTACAACAAAGGAAGGCATGTCAGGTCTCGCCCAACCCGAATTTTTTATCCGCAGGCCACATATCTTAGCCATGACCACATCTTTTAGTCAACAAGGGAAGGGCTACAGCTTACGGATACTCCATGTCTTCTCTACACAGCGTTATTGCTCTGGGGACCACCTATATTACCCAGCTACCACCCCTGTCCGCTTCACATTAGCAAAACAGCTCTTACCAGCCATTGTTGGGGGATCTCTGGCAACGGCATCTGAGGGGGTGCAGGCACGCTCTCTGTTTTGTGAATATGGTTTTTTACCTCGCATTCTGTGGAACAAATTGATTTAAGGAATAAAAAAACCCCATCAAATTAATATCAAAATGTTTCCATACTTTACAATAATAAAATAGAAAATGAGTTTAAAGAAAATTAAATATACTTTAAAATATGAAGAAAATGCATTACTATTTTATTAAATAAATGTTTCATGATTCATGATGATTCATGATTTTCTAAAGCAAAAGTAAATTCTCTTTTATATTAGGAAACATAAAAAGAGAGTGTGATGTCACAAATTACAACTTTATCTATGCCATTAGCAGCCAATTTATTTGCGTAGAGCGGGTTGATTGGCTAATCAAGCTCAAATAAAGCGGCCCTCGGTGTACTGACCTTTGGATGACGGTAACCTGTGAAGAATGTTGCTTATAACGGTCTTCTTCTCTCTAACGGCTGTTGTAAGATACTCGTGGTCCAGTAGTTCAAGAAACAAGCGAAGTTCAGCTATCAGTTCCTCCATTTCTAACCAAAAAAGAAAAAAAAAACATATTTTATAAAATAATGTATAAAATGACATTAAATCAGCCTGCATATATGGAAACAATAGGAGTTTTACCGGCAGCTACAGACGACTTAAATAACCTAGAGGAATTCGCCTACATTGTTCCTCATTTTACCCCTAATCAGAAAAAAACAGAATAGGAAATGTAGAATTCCAAACAAATCTGTATTTTTATAAGACGCAGACGTAACATGAAAGGTCTGATGGCAGGGGCAGACTGGGCCAGGGGGCAGGGGGGCAATTGCCCCCCAGGCCGGCCGAAATCTAATCTAAACGGCCGCTGGGTGCTGATGCCGCCGGCTGGCGCTACTTTAATACTTTTTAAAAAAAATTTAATATGGCAAGCCGGATCGGCTATTAAATGAAAAAAAAAATAGTATTAATGCAGCGCCGGCCGGCGGCATCAGCACCCAGCGGCCGTATGCGATGGCCGCCAAGTGATGGGTGCAGTGTGAGGGGTGAAAGCTCCGCCCCCTCGCACTCACCTTTCACCTCTCACGCTGCTCCCATCACTATGCGGCCATCAGATCGAATCTAAATCGCTGGGTGCTGATGCTGCCGGCCGGCGCTACTTTAATACTTTATTTATTTTTAATATGGCAAGCCGATCCGGCATATTAAATAAATAAAAAAAAAGGATTAAAGTAGCTCCGGCCGTTTAGATAAGTTTTCCAGCAGTCTGACGGCCGCATAGTGATGGGAGCAGCGTGAGGGGTGAAAGGTGAGTGCGAGGGGGCGGAGCCACTTCACTTGACTTGCCCCCCAGGCCTTAGGCTGCCAGCCCTCCCCTGTCTGATGGCATCATGCGAAAGCTTCAATGTATGGGAGGAATGAGGAGTGTATGCTGGCAGCCATCTGCACTTTCAAAGTCGTGCTAAAGGGGCTCGTTGGGCTACAGCAATGACGTTAAAACCACAGTAGACAGAAGAGTAAGAAGTTTTATGGGATAGAAACTCAGGTGGAGAGTGATAATGCTAAATCCCACACTTGCCACCACTTGGAGGTTAAAAACCTACCCCTGTCATGAGCTACCATTGCTGTAGCTTCTTGGACATGTCTTTCTATTAATCTCCAGATATGACACGGCACAGTGTGGTGATGAAAGTGCCCTTCATTACACCATCGTGAAAGATCTCTTGGCCAATACTGCCGAGACATTCTCAGTGAATATGGCTTTGTCAGAATCCAACTAGTTACTCTATATAAATATTCAATATGGTAAGTAGGCAGACTCCTAGTAACTGGAGCATCAAACTCAGACACGTTACATATTCCCCTGAATCCTACCTATTCCATGAAACGCATATCACATATTCAGTCAATGAACACAAATAATTCCCCATTAATTGGCTTTTTTATTGACAAAAAGCCCCAAAGGTTGAACCTCTGAAACACTCAATATCTGAAAAGGACCCAGATATGAAGTACTACGGCCTACAGCATCGGTTCTTTCACTCCGTGCAAACAAAGCATGAACAGATGGAAAACTAAGATAAATTCTGCCTCAGATATTGAGAAACCAAAGATATTTTTTTTATTTATTTCTCCTGCCGCTCGCAAATTCATTTTAATCAAGATATGAATATGTAGCCAGTCAACATTTTCTTTTTTGTGGAGAGAATGATTAAGTGATTATGTGGTATGGATGTGTTTGTTTTTATTCTTCCAAGCCAAGTTTCTTTACTGTACAAAAAACACTTCATTAGTAGTGACCTGCTCACCCCGAGCGGCAGCTCGTCAGCTCTGACAAAACCCAATCAGGCTTGTGATTTACAAATGTATCGTTCCACTGGTGTTGTCTCCACTCATGAGGGAAACGGACGGATTAAGAAAAACCACAGAAACAGAGACTCTGATTGCAGACAAAAACAATTTGGCCCACTGTTATCCTCAAACTTTATTTCGTTCTTGGTCTGTCTTACGTTCCGAGGAGCCTTATGCCTATCCCGTGTATGATTAAATACCCTCACTTCATTAGCCTCTTCCTCTTCTGCTGGAAGGCTGTTCTTTTTATCTGCCCCCTCTTGTGCATTACATCTAAGCCACGGACCCTGTAGTTTTAGACTATGGCTTCTTGTCTTAACATATCTCCTCCATTAAAATATCCTTGATGTCTTTAAACATTTCATGATAATTATATCCTGAAACCCATTCACCAATTTGGTAAACCTCCTATGGACGTTCTGCAGAATCTCCTCCTGGAGATGAAGCCTCCAGTGGACCTGATCATGGACTTGGGGGAGGGGCAGATGTATATATACACACACACACACATATATATACACACATATATACACACACATAATGGTTAATTAGGAGTCTGTCGCTGAAACACTTTAGCAGGTTAGTGACCAGCCTTAGGTGACAGTCGCTGTAAAGCAATTGGGAGGAGGCCCTAACTTGTCACATTGCCTAGGGCCACTTGGAGTGTTAATCTGGTTATGGTCTTTTGTACTGTATATTATACTCTAAGTGGGGTATGGCCAGAGAACTGCCCAGACAATTTACTAATGACTCAACAAAACAACCCAGCTTGCTTGCTTGTGTACTACAAACGAGACGGAGAGCGCATGGAACGCAAGTACTTGTAAGGTTTTAGTGTTTCTGTTAATGAACAGACCATGACACTTCTTAATAAACACAGTAGTTTCCAATAAAAATCAATTAAAAACATCTAAAGTCAAGTTATAGATATGGAGTTATGACGTGCATTTAGAAGCAACACATCATGAACGTTCTAATAGTATAAATAATGAATCTTTAAGAATGCCATTTTAACAATAAATTGCTGTATTAAAAATATGTTGGTGTGATTTATTCAGCTTAGTTACAGATCCAGAGGTTTTTTCTTTTTTTTTTTATTCATTTTAATATTCATTACTATTCTTCATTTTCATATCAATCAGACCAAATCTTGAAATATTCTAAACCAGAAGAAACACAAAATTGCTCATTTGTACACCATTGCATATGATACTTGGGTGAGATGCAGTTTTCATTTTCATAGTGCGCATTCTATGACACCCCAGCAATTTGTTTGTTCTAATCACAAGTTTAAGGGGCGTTCGCATAGAAACATTTTAGGACAGAGAACATCATGTATTAGACAGGTCATCCCAGTGACATATGAGCTTCAGGCACCAGTGATTGCATGATACAAGGTCACACAACAGCCAACCATGGCAGGAACAATAAGACTCTGTCAGAAGCCAACATCAGCTACAATTTGCCATTTAACCATTTCAGTGATTCCGGCATGTGACATATCCCTAAGCACAAAAAAAAAATTCAAAGCCCCCGTGGTCATACTTAAATACTTTCTAGATTTCCATGAGGTTATATAACAGCTACAACATAATACTATTATTATGGGGTTTTTTTAAGCGCCATCATATTCTGCAGAGATGTCCAATGAATAATGAACATTTAAATATTTTTATCTTGCCCTTTTAACAGATAGCTAGCTTTCTTTTAAAGCAACATTTCCTTGGCCGACAAACTACTCATTCGGTAAGTTCTTTCGTATCAGTGTTAAAGGACATCGGCATGAAAGCACAGACAAAAAGAACATAACAAATAACTTTCAGATAATACGTAATTTATATTACCGCTTCACCTTCTGTGTAGCGTACTGAAGGTTTCGTCACAGAATGAGGGACATAAGACCAGTGTTTCGTTCATAGATTGGTATCCTCATCAAACTGGTCGGAATGGATTGACTTGCGCCATCTTGTAGCAGAACCTGGTCTAGCTAAACTTTTCCATGGTCTGTGATGATTTGATTTAAAATTCTGCTTCTGTCTTTAGCTCTTAGAACCAGCCACTTCATATCATGGTTTATCTACTAATATTCCCTACGACGCGTCTCGCTTTCACAATCAAACAGAGCTCCTGGAACAAGTCCCACATGGCAGACAGGACCACGCATGTGATGAAGGCAAATGTCTGCCCCAGGCTACAGCTCTCAGGAGCAGATGGCAGTCAGATACAGGAGATGACCCAAGGGACCTGGGGCCAATGCTAATTACAGCCAATTAAGGCATATATTTAGCACTATGACCGAGCAAAGAGGCCTTCAAAATGACTCTTTTTATTGTCTATTGCCTTATCACCTAGTCACACAGTCTCCATCTTTAGGTAAAAATTACATAGAAAAGAAAGGACTAAGTGCTGCTTTTTAGACAATTAGGTATCGGTAAAATGCATAATTTAAAAATGCATGCATACCTGAACATCATGAATGTGCAAATATTATATTATATACCTGGCAGTGTCATCTATAACCCCTGAGCCTTGTTTGGAGAAAATGAACCCAAATGAAATATAAAATTTAAGGCTTGATTCAATATGTCGGGGGGGGGGCAGGGGTTTTGCCAAGAGGGTAAAATGGAAAGGCTCACGTAAATATTGAGTTAGTGTCAGAGCCAATCAGTCTAAGACAATCATTCACTTACGCCCCAAGGGTATGCACACACACCTTTACAACAACTAATTGACTAATGCCCAAGGATTCGTGCGCACACTCCTACCATTCCCATAAATGATGGAGTTTGTGGTTTTAAGGATCACAGCAAATGTGGTTCAATTCATGAGAAGACAACGTAAACCAGATGTGACAAAAGTAAATATTTTTCTAAATCAATAAGGAATTCTTTTTTTGTCAATGATACATATGAGGAATAGACTCTTGGTGAAAATGGAGTCATATAAAAGCATAATGATCTTGCTTTTTAAAACCTGTGATCTGAGCCACCACCCAACATAAAGGTCTCTTTACAGACCCAAACAGTAAAGGGAGGTTAGCTTCAAGTCATGCAATCTAGAACCCACGGGACACTTTGTAAACATAATCTTGAAGGAGTTGTTGCATAGTATAAATCATAGCAGGTTGATTAGTAGAACCAGGTCCAGAAATTGGACTTTATCACCAGAGCCACCAAAAGAGCAGTCAAATCATCAGGTTCCCCAATGTCTTAATGGGTTACATCTCTGTGATGGTCGGTGTGGTTCTCAGCTAGCAAGCCGGTTCATTATATCTAGAACTGCATTTCTTTTATTTCACTTCTCTGTACTTTTCCCCGACAGACCACTTCCTGTGTTAAGAGAGACCTTAGTGTGTTTCTAGTGATGTCATAAAAAATACAGTTGCAAGAATCTATTCCTTTAAGACAAAAAAGGGCAATAAAAATGTAATTAGTTAATTATCCCTTCTGACAAGCTATTTAGCATATGGAATGTCTTCTACCCCAATGATATTACTGTTCACCAAATAGCAAATCCTCTAGACTGATGAAATTACTGCATGACCTGCAAACTTCAGCAAACCCTTATGATGTCATCCAAAAAAAATAAGCATTACCAGAAAACAGAATGTCACCCTGGAGGAATGATACATTCGACTTATGTTATTCTTTTCATTTTTCTGGACCATCCCAAATCATCATCATCATCGGAGAGGTGATTATTCAGAGCAGTATACAGCAAAAACACTAATCGGCGATATAACCAGGGTCAGGGGTTTGCACGTATGCCAAATATTTGTCATAACATCTGCTTTCTTAATCGTAATTAATACTCTAATGGCAAGAGGAGCGAGCAGCGAGCAATCTATGCAACGCACATTCTTTAACGCATGATGAGCTGTTACAATGCAAGTACAAAAAGGCTCACGTCTCACAATATTTCTCTTCTGATCAGAAGGCATTAACCTTTGTTGCTCAACAACAGCTGTAAGTTTCTGGGAGCCAGATTTTAAGGACTAACCCACACTTTACATCATATATATAATGCCTATGCATTCATTAAGGTATGCAATATTTATGATCACTAATTACTTTTTTTGAACAAAAAGTACACAAACCTCCCAAGTGTGTCTGTTTGGACCCAGATCCCACTGCCCCTCTCTTTTCTAGGAGCTTAGAATGTTTCCTGGAGTTCTGAACATTTTCTCATGGGACCAATACAAATAGTTACAGGTATAAGGAAATTCGGAAATGTTATAATAAATCAATAATTAAAAGAACGAAGCTATGAGAGCTTCCCAATCACAGCACAGAGGACATGGAAACCTAACGATGTATTAAATATGTATATGTGTTCATTTCATAATTGCTATATTTAGCGTATGAATCCACATTTTGCATTTGTTAGTTTATGAATAATTAAATGAATATGTTGTGCTAGGAATGGATCACCACAATGTTTTTCATTTACGTCTCCCAAGGAATTAAGACATATATCAACAAGTTAACGTATTTGTTTAAATTTGGAATATAAAAAACACATATGGGTTCCAAGGAACGTGCAAAAATATACAACAGCGTCTTCCTTATATTTCCAAGACATAAGTCAAATCTATGCACCTTGCGTTAAGTATGGTTAACCCTTAAAAAATGCTTCTAAGAAAATTAAAATGGGTGGTACTGCACTAAAGAAAAAATATCAAATATTATTGTATGTTCATAAATGCGTATAGACAACCATCACAAAGCAAACATTCTCTTATATTCACGCATATTCAAGGTAAGGTTACACAGAGGAAAGTAGTGAGGGATTGATGCCTTGTTAGAAGGCCAGTCAGTCAATTAAAGTCACTTAAGAAAGGAAGATATTTGATTTCCATCTTGAATCACATTTCCATTTCTCCATTCACTTCCCCCTCCCCACCCTTACACCAGTTCCCTTCTTCTGGCGGGGATTGATTGAGTTAATCAAAATAAACAGCCTTCTTCCTATGTCCCACTAACCTGTCTGCGTCTGCTGTTCTTCCAGTAATACGCAGGTTTAAAATGCAATCTTAAAATGCACATGTTCAATATTCTACGAGGCTTACTAGTAAAGGGGACATCTAGGAAAGTCTTCGGTTGGCACCCTGTGGGGCACTTCGTAGCTCATTTTATTAAGGAGGTTGGTCAGATCAAAGTCTGCATTGGGTTTAGAAAAAAAATTTAGAAAAAAAGTGCTGTATGTGCTAAAACTGTAACAATTAAAAAAATGAATATGCCATAACTTTAAAACGCTGGTTCTACCAAAGTAATCATTGTGTCCTCTAAATAAGTTGTCGGTGGGCACTTATAGGACTACCTCTAAAAATTGCTCTGTGCACCAGCATAGATATTTGGAAGCAACATCAGCCCAAGCACTGTGTGTCGGGAGCTTCATGAAATGGTCTTCCATGGTTGGGCAGCTGCACACAGGATGAAGATCACTATGCGTAACAGTTGTCTGTAGTGGTGTAAAACACACCGCCACTGGACTCTGCAGCAGTGCAAACGTGTTCTTTGGAGTGACAAATCAAGTTTCACATCTGGAAGACTGATTGATGAATCTGGCTTTGGCAGAGTAAGTTATGCTTCTAGGGATGTTTTTCAGGTTTGGGCTGCTTACGTCCAGTGAAGGGTAATGTTAATGCTACAGCATACAAAGGCAATGTTTGACAACTGTATGCTTCCACCTTCGTGGGAACAGTTTGGGGAAGGCCCTTCTAGGATGACTGTGCCCCAGCACACAAAGCAAGCTCCATGATTTGACAAGTTAGGGGTGAAGGATCTCGTGTAACCTGCACCTCAACCCAATAGAACATCTCTGGGATGAATTGGAATGGTGATGATGAGCCAGGTTTTCTCATCCAACATCATTTCTGTATACACAGAATCACCACTGTGTTAGTTTCATATTACTTTCCTTCTTATGTGGATGTGCTCTTCTTTTTGGTTCAAGACACAAAAGTTAAGGCATTTTAAACGGCTAAGAGGCATTTGTTGTTTTAGGGGGGTGTTGCTGGGCAGGAGAGTTGTGGTTTTAACCCTCTCATTTCACAATGCATTATGTGTGAGTAGACGATGCAGAAAACTCATTGATTTAACTATAAATTATACAGAGGCACACTGGGGTTGGACTTTCATATCATATAGTAAAGTCAAGGAGCTGAAAGACAACCCCATTGTGATCTACCGATAGCCATGTAACACAATTTCACCCACCAACGCATTTGGTCTACCATCTGCTGTTTATATACACTTTATTGTGTCTTTTAGGGCTGTAGAACACTATGATACCCCCACACTCACCAAACATTCGTTCTTAGAAAAGAAGAACATTTGCCTTTTATCAGCAGCTGCCAAAATCTGATGATCAAGGCTCTCAACATATCATCAAAAATGCCCAGATTTTTAATAATCACTCTCTATCTTTCTGATACAGCCAACTATAATAACTATGAAGGAGCATTCATGTCATCTTTTATCCTGCGTGACTACACTTAACTCTTGATCTTTATAGATTTACCATCTCTCCTTCATGAATGTTAAATATGTTTGTTTAATTGATGCTCTTAATTAATAGCTGACAGATGGTTCAACAGTTTGTAAACTAAAGATTCAATAAAGATAAATAGGTCATGAAAATGACATAAGTCATGTGTTTCCATGTCGTTTTTGCCCCAAAAAAACCAAACTCTCACCACTATCCTATTATTTTAAACTGTTCCAAAAAAACAAAATAAGTTCACACAATAATAAATACCTCTGGCTGCTCACATGTAGTGCAAATATTTACCGAGTGGCTTAAAGTAAATCAAAAAACGTTAGGAGGATGCTTAATGTTATTATAGAAACACTTCTAGCTGAACAGTTCTAGTTTTAAACGTACAATTACAAGACAAAAAATTACAAAACATAATTCTATGAAAATAATCACTTTGAGCGTCTTCATTCCTATTAAAGAAAGTAAATGTCTTCACACAAAGTTAACCTAAGGTTTTTATACAAAATATTACATGATGCAGAATAACGCATATGAGCAGACATCATCAGAATGGCCAACATCAAGTCAAGTGGTTACTTTGGGCCAAACATGGATGTCAACTTTCCCCTTGTCACTTTTGGCCACATCAACAAAGCTCCTGCTTAGTCAGCTGAGTAAACACAAAGAAGAGAGAATGTTAAAAAACACAGGGTTGATGATTTGGGTAAAGTAAAAGAAGGGTAAAAAGAGGTAAAAAATATATATATATATATATATATATATTCGCACTGATTTAGGCTTCATCACTCTCACACGCGTGTTGTAAAGCATGGCCCTCTTAGTCGCACCTTACAATCCCGTGTAAGATGCTTTGCGAGTCAATGTGGTCAGCAGTTCTGGGAAGCGTTGACAGGTTTCTTTCTTCAGACGTTTTACAGTGGTCGTGTACAACATCACCAGCCATGGACAAAGAGGATTTTTTTCCAAACCAGATACATTCACAGCAATAACACAAATCTGTAGTGGTTTGTGAAATTTGAATAAAGCCAGACTACACTGACATAATGGGATCAGGGCACAATAATTCAGTTTCACCGAAGAAAGATCATATAACATGTGGGAATGTTTTAAAGAACTCCAGAGGTTCCAGGAATAATGTAAATGTAGGCCTCAGACATCAAATATATCCTGCCATGCTCAACACCTCCAAATTTTACCACAGAGGGGTCTATTCACTGAAGTGAGAGCCGGCTGGAGACTTGTGGTTTCAACTCATTGACTTGACTATACATTATGAAGGCCCAACCCTAAGGAGCTTCTGCTGCATGGAGAGCTTGTCTGGCCCTGTATAATGTATATCTAAATCGATGAGATATGTTCAGTCTCGTCAGCCGCTTAATTATGCATTATGCCGGCCAGCTCAGAACTTATTGTTGGAGAAACCTGCCTGTGTTGGTCCTTCCTAATGAATAAAGAAAGAGCTGAAAACGCTCCAGTAAATCTAATTCCAACTTTCCCTACCGAAGGAACCCCAGAGACAACATTTCCTTTCTACCTTGTTGTATGTGGTAAAGTTAATATTTAAATCAAAACTACAAATAAAATTGTTACAAATTATTAGTGGAGAAAGAAATATAGAAATCCTACTAGAATGCAAAATTCACTATAGCATATCCAATCCAATAACTTTTATCCAAGGAATATCCCAGGACCGCATGCCAGGAAGCAACATCATATCCAGGGACTCAGGAGAGTGCATCCCTGTGATGGGCATACTGGGTTTTTGACCCCAACTTTTAATAGCCCTGGTCTATAAAGAGTTGGACTTTTGAGTCCTTTTAGCTAGTGCACTGTAAATCTGAAATAAATCTCTTGCTTGACCTTAGGTGATCCAAAAAGTCCTTAAATCACAAACAGATCAAATCTTCCCAAGCCCAGTGCAGAAAGCCAATTTAGGGACACCATGTTGACATAAGTGAACATGGCAACTACAGCTATATTTCCTGTATCCTAGACTCAGCCAAGAACATCTCCCTAAGAACACATTTTAGTTATTGTTTTCATCATTAAGATTGTAAGAACTCACAAAGTTGAGTTGCCAAGGTATGGTGCATCTCATCAATTCACCAAGGTCAACTGAACTGGCGACTTGTAACAGCTTGGTTCATAGACGGACCTAACGCAGAATGCAAGAGATGAAGTCAAGGAGCGAGTGGGTAAGTGGAAACATTGCTCATGGTGGACATTTACTGGGGTCTTTGGGGACAATTTAATGACGTTCTATGTCCCTTACAAGCCTTGCCAAGGACACCAGAGTGAAATGCCTTACAGCAAAAGTGGTAAAGCATGACACAGTTTGGGACTGTAAGCTTGCACGACACAGGCATAAATCCATCCGGAATAAAATACAAAGGAATAAGTAACATTTTAGGTTTTACAGCAATTTGGGCTGGCCAGATGGGACAAATTCTGTTTTCACTTTTAGGTTATCCTTGTATCACATCTCTCAACACTTCTCAGTCTGGTAAACCTTGTAATTATCTGCCGTTTAATGAAAACAGATGCAATATGAGCTCCTGTTTCCAAAAGACACCCCCTATGTATTCTCAACGCCCCAGCAGATGGCGAGGATGGGGGTGAGGGCCTTGCATTTTAAGTTGATCCCTTAATATCTGTAACCGTATTGTAATAAATCAGAAAGAGAATGGAAGTCAGCATGAGGCAGATTTCAGGGACCAGCTGGGCATTAGGATGACTCCTCACACAAGAAACTAATTTGTTTTTCCTCTACTGTACAGCAACCATAGTTTGATGGGATTTAACCCTTAATATTATCCTTTTATTAAAAATACAAAAGAACAAAGCAATGTGTGAAGGACAATAATATAGCTTAAAAACTACATCGCCCTAAGTAAAGAAATACAAAAATACCTAATGTATCGCTTTGTCTTAGTCCGTCAGTTCTATTTTTGACAGACCCCTTATGTGAATTGTTGGCGTTATATGACTAAAAGGCAATAATAATAAAAATAATAACAACAATATGTTCTCTGCTCACCAGAACGCATTCCTCTGTTCGGCCCAGAGTAATTGACATTTTCCACCATATTGTCGTGTTTATTACATGATGTCTATACATACACACAACTAAAAAAAAAAAACAACTCAAACATATATTACAAAAGCATTTACTACTACGTCATACTGAAATGTGGTAGATCTAGATGTTAGAAAATTCTCAAAACAGGGCAGAGCGACACAAAATGCTATCGTAAGAAAGGAATGGCACCAAGCACGTCAACGGATAGATGTACGGAAGAGGAATTTCCTTTCCATTCGTTTCAAAGGGAAAACATCCAAAAACAAAATCTAAAAAAAATAACTTACTTGAAAACTAAAAGGCTTGTAAACTTGTTCAGTGCTATCTCAAATTCAGACCAGGACATAAATCACTGATTGCCCAATAACGCTGCCATAGGGGTTTTCATCCATCTAATAAAAAAAGTGCTGAGGTTCTGGTCCTTACCAAGACCTACTTTCCTTGGTAATTTCACAAATAAAAATTCACAAAAATTGCACCAAATCTCATAGCTCCAGCAAATCGTTTATGGGGTGGGGTGGTTGAACTTACACTAACAATGCAGAGCAACGATGAAGCCTTCCTGCCTACTAAAAGAACATATTGATTGATGAGAATCTGCTGCCATTAAGCAAAGCGGTATAATAAGCGGCCTTTGAATATTGATGAAGAAACGGCACCTTCGTTAATGATGAGAACTGAAGAAGGATTTGACAAAGCGGGCGTAAAGCATTCTGTATCGATGCCATGGTACTCAATATAGAGTCAAAGGGGTTTATTCAATAAAGGGACAGTTGTGGGTCTGACCCCAGTCAGCTTTATCGGCAAAAAGAGCTTGGTTGGCCCTCACCCTTTGAATTATTACACAATTACACAATTATGCATTACACAGGTCCAGCTCAGCCCTCCTTGCTGGAGAAACGCGTTTGTGTTTGCCCTTCATGATGTATAGTGAAGTGAGGGAGTTGAAAACAGAATTCTGCAAACTCTCCTGGCAACTCTCCTTTTAGTGAATAAACCCATAATGGGTTTAGTACAACTTGAGGTTTCAGAGGTAAATGGCCATGCACTTGGGTGCCCCTGTTCGGTCTGGTATCTTCTATTCTCATACATAGACATGGAAACCTAGAGAACATTCTTCTTTAGAACACTGACAAACTGATTCGCATTGACCCTTCCCACGAATATAATAGAAACGTGAACCAGACGCAGCCTTAAAACAAAATGTCCCATCTCTTTTCCTGTACGACGTCCTTGGTATGAAAAACGTCTGCCAGCCACCAGATGTCCCAATGTAGGCTAAAATCCACCGCTAAAATTTAACCGATAGAGTATGTTCAGGTAATCTGGCGACTACCAAAAACATGCAAATTACATAGCAGCCAACAAGCCCAACTTCCACTATAATGAGTGGGACCGAGGATCAGTAAAGAAAAAAAGAACATGGGTGAGTTTGTGTACGCATACACCTGGCCTGCCTGGGCTACAAGCGATAAGGAAGAACACAAGCTGGAGCGAAGCCAGAAACGTGCGCAGACCTGTGTCTTCATCAGGAGTCAGCGCTCGGCTCTGCTAATGGCAGACTACAGTGATGAGTATCTGTCCATGTGGGCTTTGCGGATCGTGGAACGCACGGGCCTTTCACATTCCCAAGGCATTCGTTAATAGGGGTCTGGGGTCAGCAATGTGGAGGGGATATGGTGGAGCGGAAACGTTATGCACAATTATATTTAAATACAAACACATACTGAGCTCGTACAAAACTCGCTTAAAGGGAGAAAAGATGGCAAAAAGTTTTAAAAGAAAAGCAGAGGAATTGCCAACTTTTTGGCAGCACTTTATGGATCTTTAAAAAAATAGATAAAAATCTATAGAATACATACATACACACAAACATATATATATATAGCGGGGTGAAAAAGCATTTGACCCTTCCTGATTACAGATTATCCAACTCGTTTTAATAAGACGAAGACAGCATGAGTAAACACAAAAATCAGCTTTTTAAATAATCATTTAATTTATTGAAGGTTAAGAGTTCATCAAAACCTATTTCACCCATGTGAAAAAAGAATTACTCCCTAAATCCAATAAGCGGTTGGGCCACCCTTGACAGCGACAGCTGAAATCTGACGTTTGCAATAACTGGCAATCAGCCTTTTACATCGCTGTGGAGGAATTTTGGCCATTCTTCTTGGCACAATTGTTTTCATTTAGACACATTAAGCGGTTATTAAGCAAGAACTATCTGTGTAAGGTCATGCCACAGCATCTGAATCAAATTCAAGTCATGACTTTGTCTCGGTCTCCAAAACCTTCATTTTGTTTGATTTGAGCCATTTAGTGGTAGAATTGCTTGTGAGCGTCATAACACAACTGTGCTTGAGCGCTGGGTCACGAAGTGATGGCCGGACCTTATCATTTCAGGATTTTCTGGCAGTGAGCAGAATTAATGGTTATAACAATTATGAGAAGCCTGAAAAGGCAAAGCAGCGCCAGACCATCACACGACCAGCCCCGCGTCTAACCGTTGGTATGATGTTCTTACTGTAGATTGCAGTTTTAGCTTCACGCCAGATGTGACGGGACCATGTCCTCCAAATAGTTCCACTTTTGACTCATATGTTCATATAATATTATCCCTAAAGTCTCGGGGGTCATCAAGATGTTTTTTTGGCAAATGTGAGAAGAGCCTTTGTGTTCTTTTTGGTCAACAGTGCTTTTTGCTTTGTAACCAATGGATGCAGGGCCGGCCGAAGACTTAACGCCGCCTGGGGCGAAGTTTAAAACGCCGCCCCCCGCCGACGCCGGGGGGGGCGAAGTTTAAAACACCGCCCCCCCCGCCGACGCCGGGGGGGGGGCATTTTAAACTTTGCCGACGCCATACGATCCCCCCCCCCGGTACTTACCTTTAAACAGTCTCCCTGCTCTGCCACGGTGCCGGCTTGTAATGCTGAGCGCCGGAAATTGACGTCACTTCCGGCGCTCTGCATTACAAGCCGGCACCGGGACCGAACAGGGAGACTCGCCGCAGAGGAGAGAGAGAGGGGCGCCGAGCGGGTAAGCGAAAACCACTCGGTGCCCCTCTCTCTCTCCTCCGCTTCAAAAAAAAAAAGTGCTTGGGGCGGCAAAGTGCCGCCCCTTCTAAAGTGCCGCCTGGGGCAATTGCCCCAGTCTGCCCCATTATAGGGCCGGCCCTGAATGGATGCCATTTTTGCACAGTAACCCTGTCTGGGTGTGTCTAGCGAAACTAAACCCATTTATATATTAAATTTGGTTAATTGGTTGATTGACTAACATAGGGGGCGATTACTTTTCTACATAGGGCCATGTAGGGTTGGATAACTTTTTTCCTTCTTTACATGAAATCGTCATTTTAAAATAGCTTTGTGTCTTTACGCGGGTTATCTATGTATTGTAATAAAATTAGTTGGTGATGACAAAACATTTAAGTGTAACAAATATGCAAAAATAGACGAAATTGGAAAGGGGCAAATACCTTTTTTACAGCACTGTATATATATATTTATCATCATTATTATTATTATTATTTTTTTTTTTGCAGTGCAGCACCATTCCATTACTTCTTAAGACGGGAATGTACCACATCCCGGTGATGTCATGCTCATCAGGTCTTGCTTACTGCAAGGGTTACCACTGACTACACGTGAGGGGATTTTGGATTTCTGTTCATTATAGCAGCATAATGTATGTCAAGCGGTGAAGTCATTGTTTCCCCAGCAGCTGACCTTCTCCCAACGCAGCCATCGGCATCTGGCAGGGAGAATTAACACTATGCAGTTCTATACACAGTATTCTACAGTCCTCTAGGCAGAGACATAGTATCACTTTCATCACCATCATCAATCCCCTTCCAGCCCGGTACCCTCTTAGCAAATGCCTCTTTGGGAATCAATACAGCTGCTCAGGTGAGGGACATGTGTATCCATCTATTAAAATGCAATTTAATAACAAATATCTATTCCTTTAGACCAAATTGTATAGAAAAATGTAAAGGGATACTTAAAAATCCCCCCTTATGAATTTGCCCCTTTTCCCTAGATTTACTGGCACATGATATAGTTAACGATTGCCAGCGGTGACCAGTCAACTGGTTTGGCAAACACTCCAGATGGGGGTCTTAGGAGACCCATGTGCACATGAACGGAATTCTAGGTTTCCTGCCACTTGTATGTATGTATGATTAAAAGGGTCCTAAATGGACATGCAGTGCCAGTTCATCTGTTATTAGGTTTTAATTTCAAAATCTTCCCAAGAGATGATTACCAAAAAACGCAATTTCTAAAGCCAAGGTTTATTATACAGAGAAGAGTCTGTCGGTAACACATGCCGCTTCAAATGATGTACAAGGAGAATTTACGTTAGTGCCAAGTATTTCTGTTCTAACTTTTAATGTCATTCAATTTGGCGTACTCCTCTTGGTTCTTTTTATAAGAGATGAAAAGCAGAGTTTTTGGCCTAAATCATAATCATGTAGCATGTTGATGGCAAGAATGCAACGGAACAGTTCCTAAGTTAAGGTTTCCCACAGATCTATTCCTAGAATCTCAGTTCTTCTTATCAGTAGAAATTGAAGCCAGTGCATGGAATTTTAGTTTCAATTTATTTATATTGAAGTATAATATTCTATTTTATATATATATATATATATATATATATATATATATATATATTTAAAATGTAAATGAACAGAAGAATAATCTAAATAAATTCAATTGGGGTTGCTGTCATGCTGCAGAATAAATTTGGGGCCAATGAGATGCCTCCCTGCATGATGGATAAGTATTTGCCTGTACTTCTCAGCATTGGGGAGACCATTCATTTTGACCAAATGCCCAACTCTGTTTGCAGAAATGCAGCCGCAAACTTGCAAGGAACCCCCATCATCATTCACTGTGCCTGCAAACAATCATTCTTGTGCCTTCTACTACAGCCAATTATTTAAAATTTTCACTCGTCAGCCCAGAGCACCTGCTGCATTGTTGAGTTGCTTAGACTGGTTTCCACTGGTGTATATTATTTTGTCCGCAAGTCTTCAATGATGACCACTTCTGACCGGTAGATAGGTGTACCAGGGTCCCACTGTTTTCTGCCAATGCCAAGCTGATGGCACTGCTGAACATCTTCCATTTGGGAAGGAATTAACACAATTAAGTCAGCATGATGTGTCTTCCATCTGCTGCACTGTTTCCTTGGCCAATCTTTGCGTCTACAGTCCTCAACATTGCCCATTTCTTGTGTCTTGTATCACTTCTGAAATTAAAGTTGTCTATTGAGCTTGGCTGTTCCTTACCCAGTTTTGTACCTCCTATACAGCTGTCTCTGTTTGAGTTAATGATTATTGAATTGATGATGATATCGCCTATAAAGTATAACTGTTTGATCATCATACACCTAACTATACGCCTACAAAATCTATGACTTTGTGCAAGTGCACCTAGAAGAATTGATACCGATTTGATTAAGATTTTTCTTCTGCTCATTAACATGTCAGTAAAAAAAAAATCACTCTGTACCAGAATGATGGATGTAACAAGAGGAATTCTTATGTAAGGGTGAGAAGCCCTGCTTTTCACATGTTTCTTTCACTCTTTTAAAATGCACATTGTAGTGTTTTTTTAAATTAATTTTTATTTATTACAGGATAAGCTAAAATATAGAAACATGGAATTTGATGACCATTCGGTCCATCTACTCTGCCCATATCCCCAAATGTCTTATCTCACATTCAGGACAGCTTTATGCCTATCCCGTCATCTACCATGCCAACTTTTCTCCAGTGTTATGAGTGGCCAGGGTTGGCACTAATCAATAAGCATTTTAAAAAAGAAGTCCTATGGAAAAAATATTTTCTCCTAGAGCAGAAAACAGAAGTCTGTATACAGTAATGTAAGTTATTATTCACAAAAACCTGGTTTCATCTGATTTTAAAGCAATCAATACGTACCACATCAATCTATAGGTTGAGTCTAATTGGGACCAGCGTGTACCCTATATGTGGATAACCCAGCCACTCGATCTTGACCACAATCCCAGGAGATGGGGAGGTCTGGGAAGCCAAACATCGGATGTTCCCATGTTTACTTATATTTCATAGAGCATGGTGTGCGAAGTATGGATGTGTGCTGTGCTTGATATATATTTTATGTATATGAATATCTGTCAAAAACATACATATACACGATATTCATGTTTTCTTTTTATATATTCCAAACTGCCCATCAAGAGATAATCTCAGTTTTGTTTAAATTTATGAAAACTATTTGAAAACCGCAGTATTCCGCAAACATTCCTGTCTGGGTAACATTGTGTGGAAAGACATGCCAGCCAGTCCTGAATACTTCAGGGTGTCTGATTTCGGGAAATGTATACTTTTATCAAGATCCTGTGCCAGATCCGGTTTATTTTCATGACTGTCTCAGAGACTTTTTACACAGTAAGTAGATTAATAAAGATAAATGAAGTGGAGAAAATGTACATCTATTGTTTTCATACAGAACTTGGATGTCAACGCAGCGCAATGAATAGCTAATCTCCCCGGTGTTCATAGGGTTAAGCTTCCCTTTGTACAACGAAATGGTATATGCTGGGACACAAAAATATATATATATATTTGAACAGACTGAGCCTCTAGCGCTAGAGGTTGTTTACATTCAGATAAATATATTTATTAACATAAACATCTCAGGTGTGATGCACCAGCACAACACAACATATATACGTAATAAGATAAATATTATATACACCATGCCAGGTCTCCTGGGACATAGCAGGGGCAGTGTTAAGTAGGCGGGGTAATGTGGCGCTGCAGGACTCCACCTACTTTAGGCTCCACCTCATTCTGTTCCGAGGTGTGTGGAGTTAATTTACCGGCGTTTAGGCTGTGTGTCCCTCAGACTCAGGCGCAATGCTCCCCGTGCACCCTGTGATGCATCGCGCATAGGGATTGATGCCAGGACAAGACTCAAAAAAAGACTCTCCTGGCAAATTTGGGACGGTTGGCAGGTATGTATATACATCTATTGCCAAGAATCGGGACTGGGGGTAATCTGGAGTATACCTCTCCCCTATCTTTAAAGATTAAAGATAAGTCATTTTATTTCTGTAAATATACAGGAAGGCGAGTATCCTGCACGGCATATTTTACATTGCATATACTATAAGGCGTATCTTACAGTGCCTTTCCTACATGGCGTATCCTACACGGTGTATCTTACAGTGCGTATCCTATGCAGCGTATTGTACAGTGCGTATCATACACAGCGTATCCTACAAGGCGTATCCTACAAGGCGTATCAAACAGTGCGTATCCTACACGGCGTATCGGACACGACGTATCGTACAGGGCGTATCGTACAGGGCCTATCCTACATGGCGTATCCGACACGACGCATTGTACAGGGCGTATCCTACACGGCGTATCGTACAGGGCGTATCGTACAGGGCGTATCCGACACGACGTATCGTACAGTGTTCTTTTGTGTTTAAAGAACATTTTCAGCTTTACAGCAAATAGAACAAGACACTCGTACGCTGAATAAGTAGACTGATGCCTCGGCAGATGTTACTCTATGAGGTGGTCTGGAAAGGAATGCGTGATGGTTACTTAAAATGTGTGGCTGTAATGGAAATATTGAAAGACAAACACTATCGTGTTTCTCTAAAGATATCTACCTGTCACTGAAGGATCACTTGTTTCCCTCACATCTTTATTTATGAGTACTGGAAGCCGGTGAGGCATTTACAAGAATTATTATATTTTTTTTTTATCCTCTAATCCTAACGTAGTCTGAATCCTGAAAAAACTGAGGTCATAGAAATAACTATTTCATCAAACACAATTTTGTCCCATTCTTCATCAAGTGGCACAAAAGTAGTCACCGACAGGCTGTTGCCATAGGTACTGAAAAGGCTTCTTACAAGTTTTGTGTTGTTTTAATGTGATTAAACCTTCAAATAAATTGACAGATCTGTAAAGGATTATTTGTTTAACACACTAGAGTTCAATTAGTACCCAAGTGGCTTGGCGTCTTTAAACAAAAGTTTGTATTTGAGCATTCTTTAATATGTTCTATTGTTGGAATGGCAGTCTGAAGAAGTGTTTGCTTATGATAACATAATCTTCATAACTTTAGTATGAGATCACTTGGCCACGGCAAAATCTCAGGGCTGTCATACAGCAGCATCACAGAGCAAGCGCTGACATTCCTCAGAAATAAATCATACCAAACTCCTTCCTCGCCATTTTCTTTCATCTCCTGACTCCAATCCAAAAACACTGCCCGGGGCAGCTGTTTTCTTATCGTGTTAATATCGCCCCAGCAGTGTAATTACTACGGTCACAAAGATTCAATGTGGAGTTATAAAGAAAAAAAAAAATCACATGTAGTATATGAGCGCGCACGTGATTTACAAAAATAAACTACATGGCTTTTTCTCGTCTCTACAAGCCCTTGAATTAAAGATAATGCCCCTAAGGTTAGTAGATCCATACATAGAAACAGAATTTGACGGCAGATAAGGACCACTCAGCCCATCTAGTCAACCCGTTTTTCCTGAGACTCAGTCCTTGGTCTTGTCTTAGATACAGTAAAGCTTAATGCCTATTCAATGCTGCCATGTATTTACCCCAGCCGCCCCTCTCAGTCCATTGAACGGTGCAGCCCATTGTGTAGTGGGACACCTAGGGGCTTGACCACCCTAGAATGTTTTGTGATTGCCAGTGCCACCCCTAGGACCTACCACCCTAGACCAGGAAACATGACTGATCCCATGTTAGAAAGGCTGCCGTCCAAAAGGCACCAAGTGGTGGTGCTGCCCTGGCCCCTTGAACTTTGACCCATGGACCTTCATGCTTTTAAAATCTTTGTCAACACCCAACAAACAAGAGAATGATATCTTCTCTGATGTCAGCCTAGCAGCTATCTGGGCATTAGATGAGAACCAGCTCCAGAGGGATCCTCCTTCACTGCTGAAAGTTTAACAAAGAATTATGGATAATAGGAATACAGACAAACCGAGGGCCTTTGTGCACCAACATTTTACGTCTTGTTTCAAGTTAAGGTGCTATGGATTTCTAACTCCAAACGTCATGCTAAGTCTTATTTTTTTTTTTTTTATTGTAAACAATGACAATACCATAAAAAAAAATACAAAATAAAAATGACAGTATCTACACTATATTAAAATTGTCTGGGGTCCATATGCTTCAGATGACGGCAGTTCTCAATCGACCGGTAGCCCGGAAGCTCTGCGGACACAGCCCATGCTATGATTTACGTCTTAATTCCTGTCTGTCACTTATAAAGAAAGAAACCGCTGTTTTTTCCCCCCGATTTTCTTACGCCTCTCATGCTGAAATCTGTCCATACCTGTCCAAAACTGATCCACTGTTTGTCTATAGGTTTCAGTTAAGTCTGTGACCCACCACATGGGCGAGTTTTACAAGCCTTTTCTCTCGAGAAAACAATCCCAGCAGTTTTAAACACGTTACAGATGTTGCATTGTAAACTATAGGTTTGTTTTAGTCCTGACCTGTGAATAATTTATCTTTATCATTTGGTATGGGCTGCACACAGATTGCCTCATTCTCAATGGAGATTTTATTTCTAAGTATCGGTTTTGTTTATTTTCCCAATACTTTTTTTTTTTATCCTCGTAGGATTTTCAAGATAGCTGGTGAAATAATCCTCGACCATGAATGGAAAATATTATGTGTGGCACTCCATCTGCGGTGGACTACAACTCCCATGAGTCTTTGCAAGATTTTTACAGGAATAAAGCCCATTGCAGATGAAGGCCATAGCTTTAGCATGCTGGAAGGATACCTTGGCTTGGACATCCTCGCAGTGAATGCGTGCTGGTGGTTCACATACTATTAATATATACTGGTTTATATACATGCCTGGGAACTCTTTGAGGTTCACCCGGAGTCTCTGGGTGATGCGGGGCTCATCCGGGTCTACGAGTCACTGCACAAAATCTCAGGGTCGCGGGAGCAGCGTTTAGCCACACCCCTTTCACCACCCATTTTCCCTCCTACCCCGTACAAACTTAATGCCTTTGGAGCTAGACCCACCTGCAACATAATCTGCCCCGCCCATTGTCACTAGACACGCCCATTGCCACCAGCAGACCCGCCTACTTACATCCCGAAGGGAGAGGGCTTTGGGTAGCAGGATGTTCCCAGGTAAGTTTATATAGCGCCATCATATTCCGCAGCCCTGTACATACAGGAAATTAAATCATGGTTTAGCAGCTCTTCTCCGTATGGAATTTTGAGTTCTACTCTTAATTTATCACCTATTGTTAAGTTGCTGATTGCTGCTGATTGGTTCAAACAGCCTTTGTAAGGGTTGGGAAATTTAGGGCAGGAGAATGATTATATTATGCTCATTCTGGTGTAGATCTCAGCTTCAATGACATAAATTAGCCCCCTAATCAAGCATCACCAAAGTGACCGGTCCTCGATAGGAAACTCTAAGCTTCCTGAAAGGAATTGTCAAGGAGCGAAATGAGGCGCATTTGGCTTTTTTTAGCACATTTCAAAGATTATGCGTAAATTATAGGAAAAAGTTAGTGTCATCCGCCTGTTACACCATCAAAGAAAAAATACAATTTGAAGTGTGTGTATTATTTAAAGAGGAATGGGAAAACACTTTTTTTGTCAGGCAGTGCCACGTTTATGCTCTTCCCAGGAATTCTTCCCTAGTAGCGGTGTTCATTAATGAAGGATGCCGTGGCCTTTCCATTCCATTTGCATGCTAGCCAACAGAAACAGACGGTCGCTAGGGGGGTTTAAACTGAGACATTCTATCCCTCACCACAAGCAAGGTGACCCTGTGTCGCAGATCAAGTCAATTTAGCATAGCATATCCCCTAACATTTCAGGTGTCCAAAATGGGTCACTTGCGTTGGGAGATGTTGCAAGTGGTGGGGCTGTCATGATTTGTGGGCAAGATTGTCCTGGGAAGCGGCCAGTGCTTGAGACCTGGGAAGCGGCCACCTATCCATCTTACCCCAACAGCCATGGCCTGGTGCTCGACTGCCGAGCATCACAAGGTGGCCACATGAGAGCAACAACACAGACCTCCACCGATTTCACAGCTCCTTGGGCCAGTCTGGGGAGGTCAGGAGATCTTTCTAACCTATTCCATGATCCTCCTAAAAAAGTTGGGACAGCGGGGCATGTGCCCTGAACAGTGGACGAAACCCTGGTGCTTTTGGGAGATATGACATAGACGTCCTTGTATGTTATATATGCCAACTTGGCATTTTTTCATAAAGAATGGTTGAATGCTTAAAAAAATGTTGCATATTGTGTAGAAACGGTAAGACATCTACTAAGTGTCTCACACTCTATTACTGCCACCCGTTCGCTTTAACACATTTTCCAACGTGTCATCACATGTTCTTCTGCACATACGCAGCCATACGCCTCGAAGCATCTGGATGGTTTGCATTGTTTAAAGAGCTTCTGCGTAACACTTGCTGGAGCTACCCGATATATTTTGATTATACAAAAAGGTTTGATTAAAAGCGTTAACGGCAATTACGGTGAACAAACGCAACTACAGAAAAAAAAGGCAGGACAATAGCTGCTCCACAATTTTAGATCTATTATTTTATCTTATCTTTTAATGCTATATGTTTAAATTATGCACTGTGTATCCTTCAATAGAAGGATTTACACTAAGGAATGGGGGACAAGATTAACAGGGATAGTCTAGAACGTGATATATTTAAAGAGGATCTACGAGGTGTATATACATGTATATAGGGGGCATTCTACTACCTGTGCACAAAATGCCTTTGGTAGGAGGTGAACGTTACAGATTTCAGCTATTTTTGGAAATGGGATCCACCTTTTCCTAAAACAGACTCGCAGCTGATGCAATATCCTCCAGCCTAAAGAATGATTTTTCTTGTGACTGGATGAATCAACATATTATACAAATGGGCTGAGATCGTGAGTTTTTAGGCACAATACTAACTAGTTTTAAAAGAGCAGTCATGTTTTTGTTGAGTGAATAAAATTTAATTTGCTTTAGTGATCATGTTCAAAAACAGGAGTCACGTTTTAGGAGAAAGAGACCATCTTTCTGACCCAAATCCTCCTTTGATGTCTTTTTTTTTCTAAAAGCTCCGACGGTTTACTGGATATGAGTCAATCACAGTGTTCTACAGCCGTAAAACTCATAATAATATGTGCAGAAACAGAATATATATAAATATTTAAAATTGTTATTCTTTGAAAACTCTAATAGTCATGAAAGGTCCTACCCCATAGGCATGGCTCTAACCAGCACCCCCCCAAAATAAAATGAAAATCACATTGATAATCATTAGTAGCTGTTTGGTATAATTGTAAAATTATAAATCTAACCATATGCCTATAAAATCCCTGAATTTGGGCAAGGGTACCTAGAAGAACGGATGCTGTTTTGAAGGCAAAGGGCGGTCATATATATATGTATTTCGGTTTATTTTTAATGTGAAAGGCTGGGTCAACATTGAAATATTCCCAGGGAAGGACTTCCCGCTGTGTGTGTGAGAGACCCCCACACAGAGGATATAAAAAAACAAACAGACATGTAAAAATTAAGGGGCATATAGGCAAAGTTTTTGGACCGCTGGATTAAGAACATTTATTCTTACCTAGTTTTACCCAGAGTTCAGCCCATTAAATATATTTAGTTTTAATGGCTGAAAGACCTGAGGACTTGGGTTGTTGGAGCCTATAGATGTCTGTGATGTTCTCTGAGATAGGAGATGAGTGATGGAGCAGATTCCTTTGCTTTGAATAATAAAGTAATGCTGACCAAGCACCAAGTCAGTATATAGACAGCAACCGTACAAAACATAAATCAAACTGTCCTCAGCCACAGCTTTGCAGAAGAGGTCCTCCTCTCATCTCCAGCATCCTCGGGGGGGCATTTAATATGACCTTGTAAGTGACTTATAGCAGTGCGAAAACTGACGACGTGAATTAAATGCTAGCTTGCCCTATGGTATCGAAATGACCCCTTTAAGCACTTGAGTGGTAAGTAAAGTATTGCTTTGGCATCGATCATCCAGGAAACATGCAGGGTTAAGGATCTATCATACAACTACAGTCACTTAACCTTCTGAGTGCCGAAGTTGTAATATATGTTTCCCTCTGGGCTGCTTTCTAGTTGACAACATTCCCCTGTATATGCCAAATGAATACAAGCAATGGAAACCCAGCACCCTTCTAAGTAATTATAATTGATATATACGTTATACATGTAAGTTGGTTACTTAAAGGTGCATTAACTAAACTGAACACTGAACATTTAATCTCACTGGCACGTCAATAAATCACGAAGGGCCAAGTGATCTTCTCCTGCAAATGGACTGAGATGGCCATGAATAATGTATAGTTAAATTGGTCACTTTTAGAAAATCTCCCAATACTAGCTGGATTTCTTCAGTCACCTCACCCAACGAAGTTTCCATTACACAAGGCCAGCTCGGCCCTTTTTGCTGAACAAAAACTGCCAATGTTGGCCCTTTGATAACAAAACGTGAAGTGAGGGAGTTGAAGCCACAATTCTCCCATCAACTCTCCCTTTAGTGAATAAACATAAACACTGGTGTTTAGATCTTCATTGTATTCATTTTTTTTGTTAAGCAGTACGATCTAGAGTATTAACAATAAAAATGACAACCAATTTTAAAAACAATTACTATTCCAGGCTAATTGACGTTTTTGACCAAAACACTGGGCAAGAATAATAACTTTTCAACAAAGAATTGGAGTCACAAGAATCAGCGTATCAGGATCACCTGGTATAGTCAGGCTCCCAACATTTAATCGCCATCCGCTTATTACTAGAAGGATCAAAATGAGCTATTTTTAACCTTGTGTTTCTTACGCTGCAATGTTCTTCTACACAGCAAAAAGACAGACTAATGACTATCTGTAGTTGGTTTTAATACACCATCAATTATCAAGGTCAACGTCGTAAATCGTAGCATTATGAAACCATATCTAAAGGGGAACACACAGACGAGAAGCTTACGAGCACAAATCTCTTGGATGTCTTACTTTTATGTGGAAAGGTAATGCTTTAAAAAGAAAGTGTGTGTGAAAAAAGAATTGGGCATCAAGACACCCAAAGGAAGTGAAAACGGACAGTGTGGTAAACCATATTGAGCCTCTGGTTAACAAAGCTACGCCTAATGGAAGCATTGGAAATGCAGACTCAAGAAGTTCTTTTTTTAGATGAGCCGATGGCGTGGTACGAGAGCGTCTACCAGCCTGGGGAACGCCGGCTCTGCATCGTCTCAGAAAGTCTATGACAACGAGAAGTATACAGGACAGAGCACTAAGAGTCGTTGGGTGGTCCACCTTAGGGAGCCTGAACATAATCCTGTTTATTTTTTTTAAACTCAAGCTTAATGATTGTAATGTTCTGGATTATGTAGGTGTCAATTATCTTATAATTGCATGTTCTTGACCATATTGTATTTTTGGAATCATACAATGTGCGTCGTTGTTTTGCAATTCCCGTCACTGCTCAAGGAAGTGGAACCTTTGCTTGGGGCTAACCCTTGCTTGGCATAATGGTTGGTTGATAGCTACACAAATTCTAGAGTTTTACCTAAACTCGGCTGATCACAGCTCTCCAATGTTTGATTGAGGACTCCTCTAAAGCATTAAGCTGAGTTGGTGGCTAGCTACTCCTAACAAGAGGAAGAGATCACAATAGGCATTCCATGAGGCATGGCATCTGGAGAATGGGTCGAGTAGACTATACAGAATTTCACAAGCCTGGGTTTGTTAATTAACAATTAACACGTCTCGAGTTGACTAGAATCATGTAAACATTGAACAAATAAATCCTTAAAACCCGAGAATGGCTTTGTGTCAGAAATCAGCCCACAAACCAAACTGAACAGCTGCAGACAGACCTTATACTGATAAAACTTCATAAATAAATGACTTCACTATATATCGAAAGGTACAAAACATGACATCATAGGTGCCTACAGAGGAATGTTAGAGCCCGGCAGATAATCTTCCGCTCATTCTGTACAGATGTGGACACCAGATCCTGTGCATACTCCAGGTGGAGGAGCCCGGCCAGAAAATGAAACAATGAGGTGCAGGAAAACAAATGGGTCCTATGTGCTGATTTCTAAGAGGTTTATTCACTAAAACAAGGTTGTTTGGCCACCTGTCGGCTCAACTCCATGACTTTAATATGCGTTATGAGAACGGCCAACCCCACTGTGCTCTTCTTCCATGAAGCTTGGGTTTCCTTGTATAATGCAGATAATTCAGTGACATGCCTTGAAAGCGTGCTTGCTGACTGATCTATGCATTTTACAGGGCCAGATCAGAACTTCGTGGAGCAAACATTTCTGAGCACTGGTCATTCAAAATGTATAACAAAGTTGATGAGTTGAAACTTCAACTTTGTTGCAAACTCACCTGCATCAAGAGTAAATCCCAATGTGATTCTATGTAGCTTCTACGTGAAATACAGAACTAACAAACCTAGAAAAGTGTATAGATGTAAAACGTAGCTATAACAACATGTATCCACACAGAATCATTCCGCTTTTTCACCACTAGTGACTTATACTATTCAAACTGAAGTATAAAAACACAATGTGTCTATTCTCCAAATATTATCAATACCCCAGATTTTATGATGTTTCCTACATAGGTTGTAATGAAATTGTTGCAATGACAGGGAAAATTGTTCAGATCCCCGGCGTCGAACAATACCCAAACTACAAAGCTGACCTCTGTTTAACATTCTTGAGCAAGTTCAGCTGTGCCAGACAGTTACTGGGCTATACTGGTATGATGTGGCCTGTACAAAACAGACCCCTAAAATTATAAACGCTACCCATATGATTCCCCACCTCCACCTCCTTAGAGGTTACGGGGGCCATGAGTTCCACAAAATACGCAGCAGGTACCAGTCACTGGCATTGAATGCATTCACCGGCCCACCGATCAGCTTCACTTATTTTAACTTATTTTAAAAAGGGTCCTGCTATAACAGACTCAACTTCTTTGTCTCAAAGCTAATGAAAGTAGGTCATGGCTCGTTAATCTGTCTACCTATGTGATATATATACACACCGTACACTTTTCTAAATCTGTCCATTCCTATCACCCAGTTTATTAAGCCCTGTTCATTCATGACGTACCGATTAGAAACCTTTGACTTTTCAAATCCCCGTGTCACCCTGTCGGGGGGGGGGGGGTCCTAAAACACTGCCCTGTTGGGAATAGCTGTGGACAAACTATCGAGTGATATGCATTGGAGGGCACCAGTGAAATAATATATATATATATATATATATATATATATTTGTTACTCAACACTGGTCCATATAAATCATATGTGGGTTTTGTTTTTAACCTTTTTTATATTTCATTAGAACTATATACATAAAGCCCTAGAGTTCAAGGACTTTGTGGACATTAGCGTTCCAAACCTACCCGTATATAACTACCAGAGCTTCAATTAGTCTCTTGTTTATGTTGAGGCTAATGCATACTTTGTTGGACAAAGTTAAGTGGCTATAAAAAGCACTCTACAAATAAAATTGTTCACTAGCAGAAAACCAAAGCTTGCCGTTTTCCACTGTTTCGGTCACTAGAAACCCGCCTTATAAACGCAGCATTGTAAAAACTTGCTATGAATAATTATGGGGGGGGGGGAGAGGATTTAAAAAAAACACAAGAGTCTCCATTCAGTGACCCCTGTAAGACTTAATTGGTGTTAAGGGTGGCTGAAAATGCATGGTGTGTAGTTCAACTTCCTGACTAATCCCCACATGGAGATTGTTGATGCTAAACGGCATCCCTTTAAAAGAAAGCCTTATTGAACTCGATAGAAAAAAACAAAAAACATTTCTGCTTATGCGACCCAGTGGGGTGATCAGAGTATTATGTGACATAAAGTGATACATTTTTACATGTAAACTCCGCACCATAAAAAAAAACTCAATTTGAAACCACAAGAAACATGTAAAAAAATGTAAATTGAAAAGTGGCAATAAAACACTTTCAATGACATCACAAGGATTGTATCTTAAAAAAAGAAGCCATAAGGCTACTCCTACACGTAATGATATGCCACTGAAATGGGAGTTACGTAAACGTTTATTACCAGGCCGCAAATTAACAGCCACTTCCATAGGGAGGGCTTCTCTTCCAAACATAGATAAATTTCACTTAAAAATAGAACATATAACAACACAGAGAATGTCACTTAATTCACTTAATTATTAGCAGTTGATTAAAAATAAGTTCTAGTTTTTGCATAATATAATGTTTTCTGGCAGCTGCATATAGCCATTTGTATGCGTTCTAATCTTCTAGACACTGATTCCTGACTCCCCAACATACTGTTTGTGGTAAACAATGGAATGATTCAAAAGGCCCGGCACTCTAATTAAAGTCTATGAAGCAGAGGACTTCATTAGCATTGCCATAAAGCATCAATTCAGTGTGGTGATTAAGCACGGAAAGTCACCCCAAATATCACATGACCGACAACAATGGCGGCCTCCAGGTCTGCAGATAAAGGAAGTTTACTGGAACAAAATGGGAAATGGACACAGAGGGTATTAACCTATTCTTCATAAGAAACTTAACAGCAGTTTTCTGAGCAGAGGGTCCCATCCCCATTGACCCTGCGTTCAGCTGTGAAGACACGTTCTCCAATATGCTTTTGTACATATTTCTGAATGTGTAACCACCCTGTCATTTTATCATTGTTATTACGGCACATGCTACACTGCCAATGTGACTTGTCTACACGTGGTTGGGAGAGGGCCACATAATAATAGGGATAATGCTCGATATGCCTTCACCGTCAATGCAGAAGATACATGCGCATGTTGAAGAGGTTAGAGACAGGAGGACCGAAGCATCAGTAAATACAATCCGGCATGAATAGAGCCTCCAGGTCCTCACGTGTCTTGGACCCACTGTGTGTCAAAACAGAGAGCGGTGTCATCACATGCGTGTCAGGCTGAGTGACAGGATAAAAGAAAATGTAGTCCATTGACATGGAAATTTACAAAGGAACGTATCTCCCATTCCTTTATGTGGCTTCGTAAAGGCAAGACTATTGACCTTCCTTTCAGAATGTTACAACACTGTGCCTATTGTCCCTTCAGGGACTTTATGGGGTCAGGGCCTGCTTCCAGACGCGTGCAGCGTGAAAGGACAGGCTTCGGACAGAGAAGGTTCAATTAGCTTATTTGTAACCCCCCACTGCTTCAACCACTACCAGCACATATATCAAAATCTTAAAAAAAAAAAAAAAGCATGCTGTGTATTGTATGTGAAACACAACGCCGTCCATTCACCGAGGAGCTAGCGGACTACTGCCTGATCAGTTCTGGCCAAAAGATTATTACATGAATAGGAAAAATGTTATAGCCACTTTATACTGGAGGAATTGTGTTCCCTTACCCCCAGCAAAACCCTGTAAAGACATAATATTACGGGAACACTAATTTAAAATAATCGAAAAAAAAATTTGGCTGCTACGTTCTTTCTGGGTTATCAGGTAGCTTTTTATTTTATCAACAAGTCGCAAATAATTTGATAAAAAATAGAGATTACAAAATTGTCCGAGGCTGTTATTGTGTAATATGTAATTTATTCACTGGAGGATTGCGGGTGACTTTATGAAGGGATGACGGCTGTGAGCATCAGCAAGAAAGTCCAAGCTGGTCCTCTGTAACGCATAAAAACCTTAGTCGCCCACCACGGAAAAGCTCAAGCTGGCTTTCCTGGCTCCTATGAGGTCGAACAATTTATGCACAACAAGATGTGGCAGTAAGCATCACTAACATTCTGCTTTCCGCCCGGATAAAGACAACCCCATAGCATGGTCCTCTCTTTCTTGATGGCTCCATCATTACTCCAAAGGAGAAGCATAAGGATATCGATGCTCTCGCTCACTATAGACACCAGTTGCAAGGTCAGTATCTACACCCAGGTCTCGGCGCATGCCAATAACCAAGAACCTATTTTGCCTATTTTTTGGAGTTCTTACATGGATCTACTCCCTCCTGTCTCGTACACTATTTTCTACGTAGACTTTCCCACCGCTGCTCCCGGTACTTGACGTGTTCACAGAGACGGGTGGACGCAAATTCACTTCCATCGGCCGTCAACAGCAATTATCGGTTTACAATCACCGGAGACGACTCCTAAACTTCAAAGCAGAGCAAACAATCCTTAGCGTAAGAGCCGACCTTGAGCCATCACTGGGTTTATTCACTGTGCACACATTAAAGGCGTGCGTTTTGTATGTTCACATTATATTTTGCTGTGATGAGCTTGACATTTTTGATACAGAAAGAAGAGCTGGAGAACCAGCAACATCATCACAACATATATGCATATAGCCCTAAAGTATTAAAGGAGCTACATAATTAACATATTTTCTGGTCTCAATTGGACTTTCCCAATTTCACTCAAACCTTGAAATAAAAATAAAACTTCTATAAATAATAATAATAATAAATAAAAGAACTAAATAAATAATAAATAGAAAGATAAGTAGAAAAAAAATATTATAGCCCTTCTGCGTACAGACGCACTACTCAGGATAACCATTTGGGGTACTTGGATCAGACATCAATATCCAACTAATGCTCCAATCCACCCATTGGATCAGACATTGAAGGCCAGGTCCATAGTGTATAAAGTTTATAGGTTGGTTTGCGAGTGGAAAAACGAGTTTCATTGTCCATGGATAAATACGTCCTGCATCCCTGGGCCGTATCATATTTAAGTATTAAGAGAAAAATATACAATTTCAGGGTTAACAGGAGCTTCTGGCTTTAATGGGAACTCTACCGCAGATGGGTGGGAAGCATACTTAAGTACACTTCCTGCAACAGTCCAAAGAAGCCGAGCATGTGCAAGCTGGTAAAACGCATTGGGGTCCATGCAGAACAGACTTTAATATGCGTTACTTAACGGGGAGACCCCCTTTAATGATAGATATTGAACCTAAGAGCTTCCTTTACCCCAGAACCTCAGGGGCATCAGACGTCTCAGACGTTTCCATAAAAAAAATGTTTTACAAGAAATTCTTTGTAACGCCAAAGAGCGGCCTTTCTTCGGGTGGAAGGGTTTATCGCATTTTGCAGACAGCTTTAATAACGCACTCTTTTGTTCTGGGCTTTCTAGCAGGTGACTCGGGTTGAAGGTTAAATCCCTAGTAGGCTGTGCTCGGGAATCAGCGAGATATCATCAGATTACAGAAACCAGATCCTCCGCGGAGGTTAAAGATTCAGGAAAGGGACTCTTGTGCAGGATGGATTCACACGCTTACAGCGTAGTAGTAGTTTTAACACGCTCTGCACCCAAACTATGCCGAGTCCAGATGCCTGTCTCTGGCATTCAGAGGATTAAACCGAAATATTCTCGACATCTGCCTACAGCCGGGGTTAAAAGACCACATTACTGCATGATTGCATGTTACATGTGCGATACGCCCTGCATATATAATCCCCCCCCCCGGGGTACATAAAAAGGTATAAATGATGGTAAAATAAAAAAGGTAAAACTATACTTTATCTGTAAACCGGTAGGCATACGTGCCAAGTGTCCCTATTTAGGAGGGACAGTCCCTCTTTGGGGGAACTATAAAGCCATTAACAGGTAACAGCAGCACCTGGAACGTCTTGATAAACCCCTGCCCCCTATCCATGCCTCTAACAGCCCCCCTTAAAGAAAAGCATCCTTTTTATTGGGAGGCACATAGGTGGGTGATACATAAAGGGCAATTCTGCTGCTAAAGCGGGGGTCACCAGAGCAACCAGGGAGATCTTCAGGATGACAGTTCTACTTTTAGCACTTTATGCCAAAAATGTTTGTTTATTATTATAAAACCCCACTATGATCACGGAAAAGTGATCTAATTTCCATAGCAACCAACAAAATCTCGCTTCTGATTGGCTCATCCCATTGCGCGCCACAGGGATAAGCCCACCGTATGACTTACATCCTATACATGGACCTTCAACATCTTACACCGCAGCGCCCAGTGATATTTTTTGTTTATATATCGGTAGATATGGCGCCATCATATACCGCAGACCAGTACAATGGGCATAAAAACCAGAAAAGTAAAAAATCCATGTACATAAAAAAAAACAAAGCTAGATTGTGCAAACTCAGTATATCTCGACATCGATTCCCATCAGGCAGATCGTGAGGAACATTCCCAGGGAGCTCATCCTGAATGGAGCTGGACTTTATTGTCTCATAAATATAATCGGAGCCCCTCGGAGCCCCCCGGGGACGACATATGCTGGCTAAAAAAAAAGACGAATGGGCAGACTAATGCACCTTCTGGTGCGTATAATGAATGAACAATCCTGCTTAAACATAACAATATCGTAACAATAATAATAATAAATAATAACAACAACATGGGCTTCTTGTTAAAAGTCAAAAGGAACGTTATCTGTATTTTTTCCAGCAAATATTCTTTGTAACGGTTATTTTGCCACTAATTTTGGAGTAATAGGCTGCAGTACAGATAAAGTAACTGAGCTTATATGACATCACAGAACCAGGAAAAGCCATAGCTGCTATTATCATCAGTCTATCAAAGCGCCAACATATGGCGGAGTGTTGTACATACAAAAAAAAAGTGAAAACATACATTTTAGACACATGGGTGCCGTCCAAAAGGGGAATTTAACCGACATTCACCGACAGCCAATAAACATAGTGACTTTTGTATTGCATAGAGTGTCATGTATGAAATGGGACATAAGGACAGACGCACAGCCAGTGCCGAGTACATTTACAGCAAATGAGAGCGTGAAGCCTGGTGACAGCATGAAAGCCGGGACAGAAACACACATACATACATATATACATACATACAGTATATGTGTGTGTGCATGTGCGTGTGTGTATGTGTAGGATCTGCACTATCCCCAGGAGGTCACTGACCGATCAGAACATCTTGTGACATCCAGCTGGCCGGCAGGAGATCTGCATTACAAGAGGCTCTGCGGCAGCTCAGGCCTTCCTGTCACACAAGCTGTTATGTCTGTACCAGCAACAACTACTCCTACACTAGTGAGTGCCACTAAATCCACTCCCAGGCAGCAGACACTCCGGAAAGCATTGTTTGACAAGGAGGGTCCATGACACTCTCTCCTGGCCCGAGTGACAGCCTGTAATCTCTAGATGAGGGGTTAATTACATCCCGCATTTGGTTACAGGGGTATGTGGCAGCCTCCGGCGCCTGCTGGACTGCAAATCCCATCACTGGCAGCTGCTGGACTGCAAATCCCATCACTGGCTGCTGCTGGACTGCAAATCCCATCACTGGCAGCTGCTGGACTGCAAATCCCATCACTGGCTGCTGCTGGACTGCAAATCCCATCACTGGCAGCTGCTGGTGATGATGTTGAGCTGCAGGAAGCCAATCGTGATGTAAAGGAAAATCATTGCCTATCTGATTCACAGCTGTTGGGTGCTGGCTGCGTGTGATGGGAGTTGTAAACCACCAACAATAACCATCGCCGCTTAGCCCACCTGAACCGATGAATCGGAGCTGTACGGACACTCCGTACCCCGCATGCCTCTCTCCGTGGCTCATGCCCCCGCCTGTGTGGCTGCTCTGTCCCCCCCAGCACAGGGCTGCAGGCCAGCACTAGCCCCCGGCTCGCTTACCTTTGCAGTATTTCTGCATGGCGGCTCCCGGGGATCCAGGATCCCCCCCCAAAAAACGGATGAAGACCGGAGGAAAAAGTCCCAGAGAGGCAACAATGGAGGAGCGGCGAAGGAGACGAGAACAGCAGGCAGCAGCTGCAAGACCCCCGGCCCAAGCACGCCCCCTCACTGCTGTGACTGACAGGGGCCCCGGCAAATTGGAGAAGGGGGCTGGCACAGGGGGCGGGACCAAAGGAACAAAGGAGTGAGAGTGACAGTGAATGGGAGTCGGAGCTGATCATACACAACAAAGGCACTCCGGGCACTCGGGGGGCGCTCACTGCTCCCCCCCCCATAACGCGGTGTATTAGCATAATCCAGTTAAACAGCGAATTGTGTCATTTGGCTATCACAGGCCACCGATGAGGTCACGCTTTGCAATATCTGGTCTAGATCTAAGAGCCCCTGGAGACCGCCGTCTGAAATGATTGATTGCCCCTCCGCTATTGGAAGGCAACGACCCTCAAAACTAACAAGAGGACATTCTGTGACCCCCGGGGCACGATCTCACTGACACTGTGTGCCAGACCTGCTTGTTCCGTGCATGATGGGAGTTGCAGTGCACAATGGCTGATTGCTGAAGATGTGGGGGGGAAAACTCAGCCCGGTAAAAAAAAATACTAAAAAGCACGTGTTTAGAGTAACACATAAATAATAATGTAAAAATATGTGAATCATGCATTCCTCTGATTTTATGCACTTCCATAGTGAATGAGGAAGCCCACTGAATCATTCTGACGTCATTGATGACTACAGCCTGGTCACCAACATTCTTCAATGAGATGATAGAGTAATGGCAACCTTACTGCCCACCATAAGCCTACAGGAGGATCTGTAACTTTACCAAGATCCATAAAATATAAGCTGTCTTTTACATATTAACCCCTTAAGGACAATGGGCGGTCCCAAAATCCATTGAAAACAATGCATTTTGAGCCCGTACATGTACGGGCTTTGTCATTAAGGGGTTAAAAAAATATATACCTACCGGTATTAAAGTCTCATCTAATAATACTCCATGAAAACTGCAATCCAGACATCACAGGATTTATTTGGTTATTCCTCCCCATTAAGTTATCTCTCCTATTTTTAAGTTGCTGGTTGCTGTTCATTGGTTCATGCTTTTGTAAGAGTGAGTTGGGAGAAGGGAAAAAAGTCAGGGCAGGACATGGATTAAATAATATTAGTTATGACATATTGGCAGACCCAGGCTGCATCACTGGCATAGGACAACATCTTTGAAGACAAGAGACATGACAATGGGGGCCCTAAGAGATTAACTGACCTGAACTCCAGTCAAAGAAAGGGTTATGCAACATCAACCAAGATAATTCTAGAATGAGAAGACTCTATGACGTCAAATGACAGAGGTTCAATATTCAACACACCTACTGTTACTAGCAGTACGTCTGTCTACCATTGAATAACCCCAGAGCCCAGGGGATGTCCATCAATGGAAGTCATGTGCAGAGGTAAAGGCTTGGGTAAAAGGGGTATACCTTGTTCTATAACCCAGCACCCTGGAATCAATGAAGGCAGTAGTATACACCTTCAACGCCTTCTACTGGAGGCTTAGAGCTATTACCAAGCTAGATTTAGCAGGAGAGGACAAGACTAGACTTATTAGTGTTTAATAATGTTAGGTGGAAGGGTTTTCCATCACTTTTACCCCACCATAACTTTTGTGATTCGTCCTTCTCATGTTAACACTCTAGAAATATTGTGTCTAATCTGATACCCAAAGTAGTAAAGGCCTCCAAGTTCTCAGGGAAGTCAGTGCATCCTCAATGAGATCACCGAGCTTCCTACGGAAGGCCCCTTTATTGGTCTCTTATTTACAGTTTTATGTGTAATGGTTTGTGGCTACAGCCCAGGTCATGATGGACCAAGGATCCAGCTGAGCCGTCTAAAACAACTCACTGCAGAGCGCTTGCATGGCTCGGCCTGTCGTGCACTGTGTAGAGTGGGTGCCGGTTCACTCCGTAGAGAGGAGAACGGTGCGGATGTGAGTAAGCACGTAACAAAAGTGAGGGGCCCACAAACTTTCATCAAGGCTGGATGATATGAGGTAAACATTTAACACAGAATTCCAGGAGCTGAGTATTTTCTGTTGACTAAAGAGTAGTCGTTTTGAACAGTGGTAAAAAAAACCAGTTTCCACGTTTTATACAGATCATTATGATATGAAAGTGATACATTTTGCAATTAGATGCAACAAATGAGCATTTGTATATGGAGGAGCCCGTTGTGTATGTGAACTAAACGACAAAGAACACATTTTATAATTCACATCTTTGAGCGGGACAGGTTCCTGTTTGTCTTGTAACCATTTCGCCCACCCACGTTCAGGACAGCTGACTGAAATTAAGAGACACTACACTTACCTGACAGATCACATGAATTATTTCTTAAAATTCCACAGAACCACCCGTTTCTGCTTCCAATATATCAGTATATATATCAGTGCAAGTCTGCAATCCAACATCCAATCTCGTTTCCATCAGGAGGAATGTTTTACTTGCAAATAAATGATTTTTCTGTCCTAACCTTTTTACATCCTTTCCCCTTAAATGCATCTTGGAAGGGGATGATGAGATCATCTGCCCTAAAGTCTCCTTTTTTCTTTCCCTTATTACTCATTAAGCTTAATGCCAAAAAACTAGCTTTTAGAAAAAAATGTTTTATCCAATGAATTAGAAATCAAATAAATTATATACACACAAAGTGCAATTTTCTTTTGTTTTCATTTGAAGTTGTTCTTTAACATGACTCTTGTAAATAATAATAATGATAATTGTCCACATGTACCACATGACCAGTTGGCCACTAGCTGCAACGCCCCATAACTGGGAACTCCGAATCCTCTGGGTTGGGGGAGCAGGGTCCTGACATGCTCCACTCCCTGTCCATTTACCCATTAAATGTGGTGTTCTTCATCACGTCAGTGGAATGCCCACTGAGGTTAGCAGGAAATCCTGCAACATCAGTGGGAATGCCCGGGCCACGTCCAGCACGGGTATACTGCGGGAAGCTGGAGCCCACAAGTTCCCAGGTATGCCTATACCTACCTCACCAATGGATTGAACCAAGGAGAAGTTGGGAAAGCTAAACTCTTGTCCCAGTTATGAGTAGTTAGGACAGGGAAACAGACTCAAAGGCTGGCGTTATCAATGCCATAGTTTTTGGCAGTAGAAGTATTATTACACACTCCACAGACACCAGACACGCCAGAAGGCTTGTTTTTCACTCAGAAATCTCATGGTGCTGCCACAACCACAAGGGATTCTGGGTAGGCGCATGCAAATAAGGTCAACAATGATCACCTTTTACCTCTATATCCACTTTATACACGGATCCCTTGAGAGTAATTGCCCAATGGTTTTTGTAGGTACATAAATCTAGAGGTTACTTGGTTGTTGGTCGATTTTGTTGTTGTTCTGGAGCTTTTCAGTATATTTAATCTGAAGCTTTATAAAATAGTTAAATAAATATTATCAACACCCAGAATGTAAAAATGTGAATACGTGAGAACCTACTAACACATTTACAGTCTATACATTTACAAACCTCTATCTGACGGGCTCTCGGCTGTAGGTAGGAATTCATGATTACGCCCTCACACATTTTCCAATAAAAGTTTAGATTCAAACCAACTAATTCCCTTGACTAAAAAAGCTGTAAATACTTAGGGTTCAGTCCCCTTTTGTTTTATTTGAATGTTAGTTTCCTGGCTGCGTGGGGAATAATCAGTAAACCCACAGGACAGGGGGAAAAGGCAGATGTTTGCAGATGTGTTTTGTGGTCAAATCACTGAAATTAGATGATAAATTCGATTTTCTTCACATATTCTCTGTACACTTCTCACAACTGTCTTGAATATGTGAAGATATATGATTAGACTGCAAACCATTGTAACCTCGGGGTATATCTTTTTACTATTACTTTATTGTGTAAAAATCATATAAAAATCACACAGATCTTGAGTTTTCAGGACATATTCGGAAACATCTAGATATATGCAATACATAAATTACCGGTATATTGCTGTCTTCTGTTGTCTTATACTTGTTTACTCGCTTCTTTCTCGCTCTCTTTGGGGTTTATTTATTAAACTCTTATAATAAAAGCTGTGCCAGGTGTGGGACAGATTTGCATGTCTGTGGGACTGCCTATGTGCCGGTGATAATCAATCTCCCCCGTGAGCAAGGCTGAGTAGACCCTTAAGATTGAAGTGAGAGATTATTCTCAAGTCAATTTGGCCCCTTAGTAAATAGTTACCTACATGGTGGCCCAGGCTAGGACACAGGGTAGGCCTGGACTGGCCATAGGCCACATAGGACTAATGCAATATAGTCCACTAGGCATGACCCTTTTTTCAGTTGCAGACAGCATTTAATTACTTAACCCGGGGACTGGTGTGCTTTAATTATTTTGGTCCTGGCCGCCTAGTCTGGCTTTAGATGTGATCCCAAAAAAGTTTACATGTATATTTTATCAAATATGTGCTCTTAACCACAAGACGACGGGTCAGACAAGGTCCACTAATGCCACTTACGAGTGGGTATGTCAAGTTCTTTTTGGGGATAATGCTGTACTGGCAAGCTAGGAGCTTGGGGCACTGAGGTGGTAGTAGCGGGCGCCATCATAGGGTTTTGGTTAGGGAGCAAATGGATACAGGAGGAGGGCATCAGAAACTGAGAAAGCTAGAGAAGTAGAGAAAGCTAGAAATCATAAGGTTTGCCCTGTTTATAGGTTGTATAGTCCTATATTAAAACATTTTAGTTAGAATACATAAAATTTGCTCTTAATTACACTGTTTTAATAAGCGAGGTGGTGAATCTTACACCCCCTAATGTTTTCACTAAAATTTGAATACAGATATATATATATATATATATATATATATATATATATATATATATATAGTTTTAGCTATAGAAATGGATAATATGTGTTGTATCTAGTGCTGCCATCTTGGTAGATCATGTGGTTCCATCGTTCACTTTTTATGAAAATAGTGTTATAGGTGGACTTTGCAGTTTTCTAAAACATTGCAGGTTCACACCTACCACAAGCTCGTCCACCCCACGGAACACTTTCTCATTCTGTGTCTTTTTCACATTGATAGTGCCCAAATTAGACATTGCACATACAGAGCTGGTAGCAATCCAAATAAGCAGGACACCCGCTGGCAGAGCCGGACTGGCGGTGACAAGGTGGCCCTGGGACTTTAAGGCTGGCATTACGTTTTTATGCTCACATTGGACGGGCATGTCCAGCTGTACTCCGCTGCTCCCGATGCTGGCGTATGGGGCACTGTCAGCCGATTGCCCACCAGGCATTTGACCAGTGCGCCGGATGACCAGTCCAGGCCACTTGTCAGCAAGAACATAAACCTAAATGTCTGGAGTGCCCTGGAAAAATGGAAGATTGTTGTCAGCTGGGTAGATTGAGTCATAGATGTAGGTTATGTCTTCCAACTATCGTTAAAAGAAAGATTCCAATGCAATCTTCACAGAGAGATCATGGGAAGTAACAAAATATTTGCATGAAGTGTCCTGACTGTGCCTCGGGTTCTTAAGTGGTGTCAGATGTAATGTCAGAGATGGGTTATATAAACCAGAACAACTGAAGAAACAGAACATTAAATCAAAATGATAATGATTAGAAGATTTACTCGCTGCATTCAATTAGACTTCATCTTAGACATGACTCTCCTTGTAGAATAACACCTCTCTAGTAACCATTGATTCCTTACGTATTTTCTTTATCTGGTACTGCCAAAAAGAAAAAAAAAATATTATTGTCACTATTTTCATTATGATATTCTTTTATTTTTACTTCAATTATTTTAACAGGAAATAATTAAAACAAATACAGTTATTTTTTTTTTCTTTATTAAAAGTAAATTAAAATACATTTTGTTTAAATAATTATATAGTGTTGCTGTTCATGGCTGGATATATTTTTGTTTAAAACAAACTTTTAGTCTTCTTTCCTTCCAAGATTACAAGTAGCATGAAATGTAGAGGAATAAGTGAGCACCCCCGCAGCCCTTACAGGTTCCAAAGACAGGACCCTCCAGAGCAGCACCAAAACACCATACCTTCTCAGAAACCAGTCCCTACATTGTATGTGGAGAGCAGGAACACCCAAGTCAACTGATTGTTCCATGATGGAATGCTCATTTGCACAGGTGGCTGCTCCTGATTCCGGTTGCTCAAAATCCTGTATGGGCTCCAGTGTCTGGAGTCTGCATCTGGTAGAACGGATTGCAGTAGCCGTTTAACCCTTTACTCCCAGAACAATGAGTCACTCTTCTATCCTGGGACTGAAAATGGTAAGAGTATGCTCAGCTTGGTTCTTGACCACCTGCCGTCAGGATCGAGGTACAGATTGGAAGACATGATGACAGCACACGAGCCTGGCAGCAGGAAATTGGAGTGTTTTGGGGCAATAAGAAACAGCTTAGCTTTTGCTTACTTACAGCACTATTTAGCCATATACTAATAAAAATTACATTTTACCACAAATGCACACAATTTATGAACCCCTGTGAGATGTGCTACCAATGACACCACAACTTGAGAGAGAGAGAAAGGGGTGAAACCTTGTTTTGCGACCCCTGTTTTTTTTTAGCTTGTTTGTTTAGACCACTGGTTCTAAACTCAAGGCAAACCAACAGTCTAGGTTAGCGTGACTGGGTTAGGAAGCACTGGTTCAGACTGTTTCCAGATTTCACTGAATCAGAAAGTAAACTAATACAGAAGATAGTTCTGGTCACACACATCTATTGCATAGGCATGCCTAGAACCAAGTAGTCTCAATGTAGAAACTCATTGCATGGATCCATGAGCCTCCTTCATCGTTCTTTGGCATTTGGACCCAATGGATTTCCGACTTCAAACATGATTTTTTTAACCATTCCAGAAGCACGTCTGGCCTACTGGTGTGAAGCAGGTATATTATATCCGGGAACGACCCAAGTCCAGAGCGTCCTCTGTGTCCGTGACTCGAACTTTACATGGATCTGCGATATAGAGACTACGTTGCTTTCTCTGTATTTTTGATTTAGGTCTGGATGCTTCCAGGCCCCCTCATGTAGTCTTTATTTCTTTACCGTGCGCATCACGGATCCTCTTCTTTCACTTCTACTCCTAGATTTTATTATACATTTTTTATCATTCATTTTTTCTTTTTTCTTTTACAAATATATTAGTAAAAGGAAGTAAAAAAAATATTTCCATAAACAGGAGACCTGCAAGGTTTTTTTTTTATATTCTTCCACAGAAAATGAAAAACACACTTAAAATAATAAACATTGGATACGGCTGTACAGCAATGCCGAGACCTTCTGCACTGTAAACTGTTGAAACATCAAGTTTGGATGGTATTATATATTAATACCCCAGTCACAATGTTTCTGTTCTCACAGCTAGAGTCAACATTTTAGTATGTTAAATATAAAAAATATATAAATATATATTTTTTTATCTCCAATAACAGATGTCACCCTTCCTCCAATCATAAGGGCATAGCAATGGGATTTGAGACTTGTGTTTCATCCTCCATCATGGTTTCTGCAACACATATACATAATAGTTACCCAAGAGAAAAAAGTAAGTCAATGGAAAGGGAGTGAAAAAAGAAATGTTGGATGGGTTGGTGAGTGATACGGATAGATGATAGACCTTGGATAGATGAGACTACGGGTTGAAGGATGAGGCTATTTCATTGTTCTCAAAGGAATAAAGAAGGTTAGGAATTCCGAAATAATTTCAAGCAGGTTTTCTAAATGAAACCTCTTTGTTTCCAGGGATGTCTGCTTTACCCCTGACCATCTGGTTGCGGATGTCTATAATATAAGTTAAGTCTCTGATGCTGACTCCATGTCATATGGTTATTGTTGAGCAGTTCATCCTTGGTGATAGTTTTTTTAATCAGATTTAATCTATACTGCAATTGTGATGCTAGCATGGACCGTGTTATTTTATCCTCTGCTTTGTTAAGTAAAATAAATTAATCTGTTTGCTTCCCTTATTTTAGACAGACCCAAAATGAGGAAAAAGAATCAAAATAAAGCAACATATATTAAAAGTAGGCCATGCAAACTATAGTCTAAGGTTTGGGTAAGATATTTCTGTACAGGGAGTTCTATAACAAAGTGTCAATAGTTGGGAGCTCCCCAGGGTAAATGGCCAAGCACAGCTCCGGTGCCCAGAGAAAGAAGAAACTTATCCAAAGACCCAGGAAAGCCGGACTTCACCCTGAGACTTTGGGCCAAAACTGGAGAATTTCTTTATATATCAAGGACAATAGGTCAAGTATTTATGGGGTCTGTCTTCTGTCCAAATAAGACCAAGCCTAACCTCCCAGTTAAGAGTAAGAAGATATAACTTGTAAAATATATCCTTAATCTATGATTAAGCTATTTAGCAGCTCAAAATGTGTTTTTGTATCTTTCTGCCTCTGTCATGTTTATGGATTAAATAACATTTTCTGTGGTCTGCACTTCATATGAGGATTGCTTCAGGTTGCCATATAGGGGGTTAAAAGGAATATCAGGGAGGTAGAGTGGCATATAGGGGGTTAAAAGGAATATCAGGGAGGCATAGTGGCATATAGGGGCGTATAAGGCATATCTGGGGGGCAGAGTGGCATATGGGGGGTATAAGGCATATCTGATGGCAGAGTGGCATATCAGGGAGGCAGAGTGGCATATAGGAGATATAAGGCATTTCTGGCCGGCAGAGTGGCATATAAGGGGGTATAAGGCATATGTGGGGGCAGATGTGCATAACTGGGGCAGGTTGGCAAATAAAAGGAAATAAAAACAAAAAATGCATTTTTCTCAATCATAGTTTTTATTAAATATGAAAAAATAATTTAAATGTAAATATTTACTAGTAAAACCTTTTTTCTTATAGGGTAGTCTTATATTCAGGCTTTTTCTTTTTTTCCCTAAATTACGGTAATATTCAAATTTTAGGGGGCATTTATTGAACTATAAAGCAGCATCATGTAGTTTTATAAAGTGCTGGGACCCTTTTTGAAAACATTCTGGCTAAATAAATGAACACAAAAGACTACGTGTGAGGTTTCCAGAAAGTACCAGATAATGCCAATATTATTATTTACAGAAAGAACTGTGAAGTTCTAGAATCCACTGGCTGAATAGCTCTGATTAGCAATTTTTTTTTAACACGTCATAGAAGGTCTGGATGGTACAAAGCATGATTCATGTAGATATGTTGATTAAACGTTTGAAGAATTTTCATCCAAATTAAAATTCTTTATGCAAATGTAGTCCTACTTGTGCTGCTATAATCTTTTTTTTCGATTTCAATACATTCAGAAAAGTGGAAAAGGGTAGAATGCATTTAGATCTGTGTATACATGATAGTATATGCCGTTTTCCTAACATGATATATATCAAGAAGCCCATTGTGTCTTGAAAGGTCTGGAATACCTTCTTTGTTGAGTCTGACATTCTGGCTGGTTGCATGGTGCCAGCTCTTTGGTACGGTACGAGTCTGCACACTATACTATATTACTAACAAACCAGGATCTCTCCGAAACTCTTGTATAATCACTCCAGTGGCCTCCAGACTATGCTTTTTTTGACACTTAAGTTATTCACATAAACATCATGAAAATCATTTACGCACAAATGTGGGTGTTATAGCCTAAGGGAAAAAAAACCTAATATAATAATCCAACGCAAATACATTTTTGAGCTTTCCCAAACATTGGTCTCCTTACCTGTATAACACAAGTGCCAACTGCTATATTTTAACAGGAATTTATACTTTCTGTCAAATAAGCTGGATTGGTTTTATTTGTTTGAGATTGCTGAGACAGCACTTTCGCATTAAAGAGGAGTCTTCATCCACAGAAAAGTTGATTACAGTGAAAGAACAAGAAATATGAATCCCATATGTTGCTTTTTCCATTTTATGATAGATACTATTAGTTTTAGATGCTTCATCAATTAAGAAAAAACCTCACTTACTACGATGACATTTTTATAATCATGCTCATATTGATACACAATGAATTTTTCTTATTAATGAATGAAATGAAAACATTGTAACAGGACTACTGGGATGTAGGGCCATGGGCATGGTTTACTAGTAACAGAGAAAATGTTTGGTCCAGGAGAGTATAGAGCAGACCTGGGCAAAGCACGGCCCGCGGGCCACATCCGGCCCGCTGAATAGCTCGGACCGGCCCGCAAAGAGTGTCCTGGTGACTCACCAATGAGTCCGGTGTCCCCCCCCGCCCCGGTCACTTACCTTAAACTCCTGTGTTGGAAGCGTTTGTCTCGGGTGCCGGCGCTTCACTGCTGATCGCCGGCGTCTGACGTCATATGCCGGCGCCCAGCGTAAAGCGCCGGCATATGACGTCAGACGCCGGCGATCAGCAGTGAAGCGCCGACACCCGAGACAAACGCCTCACGCTTCCAACACAGGAGTTTAAGGTAAGTGACCGGGGCGGGGGGGGAGATCCTGAGAAGGGGGGGTTAGGGAGTTAGAGGGGAGATACTGAGAAGGGGGGGTTAGGGAGTTAGAGGGGAGATACTGAGAAGGGGGGTTAGGGAGGGAGGTCTTACTGTGTGTGTGTGTCTTACTGTGTTTGTGTGTGTGTGTCTTACTGTGTGTGTGTGTATCTTACTGTGTCTGTGTGTGTCTCACTGTGTCTGTGTGTGTCTTACTGTGTCTGTGTGTGTCTCACTGTGTCTGTGTGTGTCTTACTGTGTCTGTGTGTGTCTTACTGTGTCTGTGTGTGTCTCACTGTGTCTGTGTGTATCTTACTGTGTCTGTGTGTGTCTCACTGTGTCTGTGTGTGTCTTACTGTGTCTGTGTGTGTCTTACTGTGTCTGTGTGTGTCTCACTGTGTCTGTGTGTGTCTTACTGTGTCTGTGTGTGTCTTACTGTGTCTGTGTGTGTCTTACTGCGTGTCTTACTGTGTTCATAGCTTATTCAGTTATTGTAATAAATATTTTAGCCCATTTTTTAGCTCAAAATATTTTTTCCTTTTTTTTCTCCTCTAAAATCTAGGTGCGTCTTATCAGCAGGTGCGTCTTATAGAGCGAAAAATACGGTATGCACTCCGAAGCCTTGTTCATTTTGTTCACTTCTGTGCTGTGCTAATAGTTATTCAGGCCTTACTTATTCAAGCACCTCTACCAATGACGTAGGCTTGAATAACTTTATTAAACAGCACATAAGTTAACAAAATGGACAAGGCTTCGGAGTTTGTAGTTTGTAGAGGTCTGGCCCTCTAAAACCATTCCAATTTCTCATGTGGCCCCATGGGAAAATTAATTGCCCACCCCTGGTATAGAGAAAAGGGAAAGAAAAGACAAGAAAGAAAGGAAAAGGTAATGACATTAAGAGGAAATAGAAAGGAGAAAAAGAGTGAGAGAGATAAAGAAGAGAACAGGATACATGAGAAAGAAAGGTAAGGAGAGGACAGGAATGGAGAAAAGCGAAAGAGAAAATGTATAGGAGAGAAAGGAGAAAGGGAAAAGAAAATAAGGATAGAGAGAAGCGAGAAAGGAGAGAAGGTGGCAACAAGATAAGCACAAAATGAGTGAAGGGGAAGAAGGGAACCCCCTTTTTACTGGGGTGATGACATTTAGTTCCATCAGCAGCTTAGTAAAATAGAAAAAATACATATTACAAAGAAGCAACGCCTGCTTACAGTCTTAATGTGCTAGAGAGTGTCAGTCACCGTCTACTTGCTGCAGAATATACACTGACAGAGACGTGGGTCATCTCCAAAGTCTACAAACCTTCAGCACTTTAATAATGTAACTCAGCATTGTCCCGCACAGTGCATGCGCATTTCAGGGCCCTGTCGAGTGCTACAAACAGCTAAACATTGCCCTGCCCTCACCCTGCAGAACACAGATTACATGGGCACTCGCCCAGCACAAAGAGGTAAATCCTGGACCTAGGACTTGGTTCTGGTACTTTTTAGGGCTTGCACCAGAATCACCTTAAATACATAACATTTTAAGCTTTCCTCTCCGGTCTTTTGGCAGTGTGCAGGTTAGAATAATAACTGCATTATATATAAATAAATCAATAACTGCTGTAATTATATATATATATATATATATATATATATATATACACACACACACACACATATACATGCATATATAGACTGTCATATTTTGCACAATAACAATAGACGCTGGTGAGTGAAATATATTTTATTTCAGCACATTGTCACTATCTCCATTGCAACAAAATGAGAAATCACAAAACAATCAATGAAGGGCTTTTTATCCCCCCATTTATTTTCTGTACAGCTGTAGTTAACTAAGCAGGTTATACTGAAGCAGGTGCAGACCGAAGACATATCGTGGGATTATATACCTTAGGTTGTAAAGCGGTACCTGTGCATTGTGTGTGATTGGAAACAATATCTCAAAGAAGAACACAACTGACACTTTTTTATTACAGAGCTCATGTTTCGGACACAGTGTTATGAAACTGTATACATTCAACTTATTCATTAAAAATAACATACAGTACCCCATTGAAGGGGTCATTTCATTTAATAGTCAAACATGTGACTTTTTCTTTAAAGCGCTAGAAAAAGGATACAAACAATATTTCATTTTATCTTACACTAAGACAAGTCTCTACATTCTATAGGGAAAGTGACTCTGTCCATACCTTCAAGAGACATGGGTCATGTTAGACATGATAGGTTGACTAATGACGATGGTCTGAGTAGAGAAATACATTAATATCCAGTTGTGTGTTGGGCACTTTTCCCTTTTTTTTAAATGTTTATCATGCTTTCACTTCTTGTTTAGCTTTCCAGATTATTATTATTATATTTTACCATATTATTTATGCAGCCTGAAGGACTGAGCAGGCCTTGTTTAATGTGCAAGGAAGAAATCTCACTGACTTAATCTATACATTATATAGGTCCAGCCAAGCTCTTCATACAGCAGAAGCTCACTGGGGTTGGTATATCAAAAAGGTATTGTGAAGTCATGCTAAAACCCAACTGTGCTGCAAGCTCTCCCCTTAGTAGATAGACCTCAGAGTCTCACGCATTTCCAGACCCAGGTCAGTCATCAAAGGAGAGCCCTCACAAACTGCTCAACACAACAGAACATCACAAAGCCCTTCAAAGGCTGCATGCTGGGATTTACAGAATAGAGGTTTCAGTATTATATATTTTTTATTCTTATAGTTTTATATAAATAAATATATTTTAGGTTCTTATGAAATAAAATATTTTTCGGTATAACGCATCAGCATAAAGTTGTACCGTATTTTGGTAAAACCGGTTGTCTCCATTAATACTTCCCCTACCAAGGACTGATTAAGGTGTGAGTGTTCACATAAAGAAAAAAAGAAGCAAACTAGATCAGCCGATCTAGGACACAAGTTTCTCAACTTGGTGAACAGACATCGTTGTGTCCCCGAAAGTTAACAAAGAGGTGAAAAGCATGGCGCACCACCTACAGAGTTGTGAAAAACTTTAGCTTTTTAGTAATACAATGCCTAGGATCCATGATCCAGCCTTTATAATGATTAACAAATAACATTAACTTATCATAGATATTACAGTGGCAAGAAAAAAGTAAGTGAACCCATTGGAATTACCATGATTTATGTATAAATTTATTAAACTGTGATATGACCTTCATCTAAGTTACAATAATGAACAACAAATCTGTTTAAGTGATAACACAAATTATTGTATTGTTTTTGTCCATATTGAATACATCATTCAAACATTCACAGTGTAGGTTGGAATACGTATTCAAACCCTTAGGCTAATCACTTCAACAAAAGCTAATTGGAGTCAAGAGTTAGCAAACCTGCAGTGCAATCAAGGAAACGGGATTGGATGTTAGTTTTACAGCTATTTTGACATAAAAAAAACACTAATATTTTGAGTTTTCTATTATCAAGAGGCATCTGCTGATGTGAACCATGCCTCACAAGAAAATTAATCTCGGAAGACCTACGATCAAGAATTGCTGATTTGCATAAAGCTGGAAAGGGTTGCAAAGTCATCTCAAAGAATTTACATATACACCAGTCCACAGTTAGACAAATTGTTGATAAATGGAGACAATTTAGTATTGCGGCTACTGTCCCCAGAAGTGAGAGCCCAGCCAAGATTACGCCAAGGGCACAACGCAGAATGCTTTGTAAAAAAAGAACCCCCAGGTAACAACTAAAGGCTTGAAGGAATCATAGGAACTGGTCATCAGTGCTGTTCATGAGACTACCATACTCAAAACATTGAACAGGCATGGAGTCCATGGCAGGACACCACGGAGGAAGGTGCTGCTCTCCAAAAAAAATATTGCTTCGCTCCTGAAGTTTGCCAAAGAACACCTTGACATGCCACAACATTTCTGGGAAGATGTTTTGTGGACGGGGGAAACTAAGGTTGAATTGTTTGGTAAGAAAATGCAGCGCTATGTATGGTGTAAAAAAGGAACAAGCATACCAAAAAAATTTAAAACATCATCCCAACGCTGAAGTACGGCATAGGGAGCATCGTCATTTGTGGCTGCTTTGCTTTGTTGGGGCCTGGACAGCTTCCCACCATCGAGGGGGCAATGAATTCTCAAGTTTATTAAGGTATCATACAGGGTAATGTCATAGTGGCTGTCTGCCAGCTGAAGCTCAGTATAAATTGGGTGATGCAGCATGATGATCATTCCTTGTCTCTTATTAGCTTAAGCACGTTGTGTTTTTCTTGCCACAGTATATCCCAAAAAATAAATATTATGTCATTCTGAGGCTATATATCAATAGAAGTGTCTAATATACAATATTAACTCAGATTACAGTCCTTAATGTAGTATTCTATCAATGGCAAGAATATATTTCAAACAATTCAAATTAGTGTATATATTAGTGTATATATTAATATATATTAATATATATATATATATATATATATATATATATATATATATTATTTTGTATGTGCAACACATTCTATATGATTGCATTGACTTGTTTCTACAGGTGTCATAATTTAAATCATAAAATAATAATGAAGGCGAATTCTAGGGGATGATGCTTGTTTTGTGAATTCCAATAACATTATGCATCGGCGTGAATTAACGCATTGCATAATTATTGCACAAGCATAGTATAAAAAAGCAGGTATGGATCTCAATGCATCTTTAACATAGGGTTTTTTTTTCCTATAGATTAAGAAAATGTATGTCGGAAAAAAATTAAATAAAACAGCACAGATTAACCACTTTAGGGGAGACAATATTTATAGGACATAAAAAGGAAAATAACAAAAAAGGACAGTTACATCAGAATGAAACAGAAAACCGTCTGTGATGATTTCGATACAGTCTCATTGCTCTGTTTTAGATGCAAGGTTTGGGATATATGTGCTATAATTTTTTTTAAAAAAATCTAAATGCTTTTATAGAATCAAAAACCACAAAGAATCTGTACTTTCTAGTGAAAAGGCTTCGCTTGAGACTATGGGTTCAAATTAAGATATATTGCGGGTAGTGACCGTACATCGAAAGCTATTTTGTTAACCACAAGCTGCATAATTTAGTCTGAGGGGGTAAAGGCGACCTCTAGAACTATGTTTTTCCTGCTCAAGTTCTTAACTTATCGTCTATAAGAAATGGCAGACAATATGTTCCATGCGTTTAGTCAGTAATATTATTGTAAATATAAAAAAAGGTTTAACATGAAATGGTGAGAAATGGGAGTTCTTTTTCCCCCAGAACTCTGATGCCAACTGGAGAAGACGTTCTCGCCCTTCTCTTTAAGTTGTGAAAATGGATATCGTACGCTCCCCTATTTAGGTCTATCAAAGAAAATGGCCAGGGTGTTAACACCCCATACAATGAATTGGTCATTATACCCTTAAGCTACACGTTTGATCACGCATGTCCTCTACAAAGTTCCTACACTACCAGATAAGGATAGAGGACAAGAAAGGGCATCAAAGCAGCAAGACTCGAAGAATCAGCGATAGGTCTTCAAGCTGAGAATATCTTCATTTAACGGGTATACTTTAAATCATTCCAACATGATAAACTGATAAAAACAACTATTTCCATTTACAAAAAGGCCATCAAACGGAGCATCCACACAATACAACCGATGAGGGCAAACAATATTACCAAACCAGCGAGAACTATGCAGAGGAAAGGGGCCAAAAAACGTAAAAACATGTTTACACGAATATCAGTCTTTTAGAATTACATTCGAATAAAAAGGCACCAACTGCTGATTCAGTTTATTTCACTTAACCAAATAAACTAAAACTGTTTTACAATCCTAATCTCCCCGCGCTCAGGACAGGCCTGCTGTCAGTTTAATTGTCTGTTCTTTTTTTTCACTTTTTCTAGTGTTTGTTTTGTTTGGCCTTTGAACGTAGAATAGTTTACACAGTTAACAAGGGGGGACATTAATGAAGCCGCACAATTACCGCAAAGTCTAATTATACAAATAAATGTATTATTGTAATTGTGTTTATTTGTGTATACCCGTCCTATCATTGTCTATACCCTTCACTAACATGCTTTGGCATTCCATGAGCAAACATTCTTAGTCAACAGATTAATCAAATCCAGATGAGAATCATCTCGTCCAACTTCATCTTTCCCTCTGGTTATCTCACTAATAACCCTGGAGTATTTTGCCAAAAGTATCATCTAACTTCTACGCCTTCTAAGGATACGCTATTCACTGGATGCAGCTGACATACAAAAAAAAGCCCAAAAAACATTATACAGCCATACTATCGCCATATCTTTGTTTTTTTAAATCTGAAAAAATATGTCTAAATATATAGGTAAACATGTTCTCATTTATAATGGACATTGATAGATATTACCTCTATCTAGCGGCAGGAACCTCTTATCCATACAACAAAAGTACATGCTTGCCATATGCAAATAAGTTAACATCAGGGAATGAGACAATAACATTAATGTAAAGTAACAACTGTATAGATTGGCCCAAATGCCAACCGGCAGCCCCTGAAAAGGATTTTCCCCAATCGGAGAGCGAACCCTGGTGTGCATTCACGTACGCGGTAACCTGGTTGGTATCCTGGACACTAATATGTGGTTGGCACTGAAAGGGTTAAATGATACAGCTTGTAAAATGGTCTTAATGATTGCATTGAGCTAATACAATAACATGCATGTCTGAAGTAACTGATGAATACAGTATATGTAGAGCTCGCACGGACTCCGAGTAGTGATATGCAACTTAACACCCATAGGCCTTCATCCGTTTTCCCTAATCCCCTTGATACCCGAGATTCTGGTTAAGCTGCTGTCAAAGTTCCCGATATTTTTCCTGTTACACCGAATAACAAGAAGTATTACAGTTCCAGAACGCTGCGAAGGCACCCAATAACTAGAATTCTAACGAGGCTTAAAAAAACCCCACATTTTGAAGATGATGGATTTTAACTTAATTGTTTCCCTTTACACACACAGCATCTCTACCAACAGAAAGCTGAAGGAAATGAAGCATTCCTCCATTAACCCTTTCTCAGTTTAATAAAAGTTTAATCAAAAATACTTTTTTCCCCTGAAAAATGAACTCATTCTCCAGTTTTACTCGAGTGTGTTATTTTACCAGGTAATACATTTTTCTAATTAAAAAAAACTATATAGTGGCTGATTTGAATGATGTCAACTATATGTAGCGGTATTTAAATTGTATTGTTTAATCTAGTAAATGGCACAGAAATATTATTTTTCTTTTTACTAATGTATGATAGGCTAATATCGACCTGATAAATGTCAGAGACGCCAGTGAATGGGAGCTTCTTGTAATGTGTTATTATTAGTCTGTATTCCATTTCTAAAATAATACTCCCGAAAATGGTCTTACAACTGAATTACACACTATTCTTTGGTCTTTTTTTTCCCATAAATCACTCAAATTATTGAATGTACTCCCCTAAGAGAATTTATCAGCAATAAATAACTGAATTATGCATACTGATGCTTTCTCGCGGGACAGATTTGCCATTGATTATAGTATTTTATATGTATTCATATATGTATTTCAGGATTGGTTAAATGCAGGACGTACAGTTAATAAAGAATGATAGACATTGGCTTAGACGCAGCTGACAATGCGATGACGTCATAGTCACACTGGAAATGTCTTCTCCCCACTAGGCCGGGGAAGCATGGTGTAGGCCTGAGTCAAATGCCTAAAGATTGAGCAAGAGCCAGAGCCAAGCTGAAGATGGAACTGGCAGCCAAGCACGTTCCCCTCTACGGCAGATGGCCAACGCAGCGTATATTTCCACCGGCAAACAGAGGCTCCTCTCTTGGTTGAGGCGCCAGCTTCTGCAGCCAGGCTCTGGCTCGTTCCTGACCTTTTCTGGCTTACACGCAGTTTTCGTCACTTATTTTTCAAAAATTAATTTTCAAAAATAGTAAGAGCGATAACGAGCAATGGTGTTTATTCCTGTCAGTCCCAACAAGGATAAACACTGGCGCGGGCAATCTCTGCACCCTCTCTTCAGCTGTACAACTCCTAGCAGTAGGATGTTGTAGTCCCAGCAGACAGAGGTCCCCCTATCGAGTGTCTTAGACGATGCTAAAAAAGCAAGGCTTTCTTCTTCATGTCATTACGCTTCCACAGCGCCAGGCGATCAAACTCTTCAATGGTCATCCCAAAGACATTCTGAAACTCCTCCACTGACAGGTGTCTCTTCAATGCCAACAGAAGCAACCGAAAATAGAAGAAATATCATTGTAAGAGGTTTATAAATGACTATTTTAATTGACACGCAAACACAGAATGTGACAGCAGATAAGAAACATTTGGCTTCTCTTGTTCCCACCTCCTGCACCACCTGAAGGTCTTCCATTGGAATTTTCTTAATAAAACAAATGGAAATAAATAAAATAAACATTCTCCCTAATTATACAATTTTTATAGTCTACATAATGAGTACTTAGACATGCCTATAATGAAACATATTAGGGCTACCCTATCCGTAATCGATGATATTAATATATACCAATATATACCCCATCCAACCCTGTAGCTTGTCAGCTTGCGAGCATCGACCTCTATAACCCAATGTATCTGTTTGTCTTAGTCTGTCTGTTCTAGTTTTGCCAGACCCCTTGAATATATGTATTGTAAGAAACGCTGCCAAAATTGTTGGTGCTATATAAATAAAAGATAATAATAATAATTAAAAAAAATAATAAAAATAACAATAATAAAAATAATAATAATCATCATTTCTCCATCCCAAGCTGAATGCCAGTGGACGTACAGTTATATACAGATCTGACAAGCCAGATGAATCTCCATAGTCATGAAAACTCAGTTCTTTTGCAAAACCATCACAGCAAATAAAAACGCATACAATCTTTTGTTCGGAGTTGGAAATATTTGATCAGACAGACGCAGCGAATGGTTTTGCACCTGTGGGCCGTTAAAGCTTCCAAAAACTCAGTACAGCCCTTCCGTCTTTTCCAGGCAAATTAAAGAGCAGGCATGACCACGGCGGTGGGGTTATCTGAACACATGTATGTTAAAAGAATGCCATGGAAAAAATTAAAGAGTTACGTTTGAGACTTCAATATAGTGCTGTATACGGGAATACGGGAGAGGACGTAATCTAAAGCTAGAGACTGAGATGCTTTGATGTAATGTAAGGACGCTTTAATTTACTGAAAAGATTGTAGATAAATGGAACAGCCTCTCAGCAGAAGTGGTAGAGGTTATAACAACTAGGGGAGATAAGACAGAACCCCCCCCTCCCAACCCATTTTAAATTAAGATTTCTGGTACCGGAATTGAAAATAAAACTTTTATAAGAAACAAATCTTAACAAATCTATTGTTTGTAAACCGGCATCAAACCAAAAAATGAACACTTTACTATTTCATGTGAAATTAAGTTCTACAGTGCCCCCTAGTGTTCAATCCAGGATGTGCTTGGTCTGTTTTAGTTATCCTCACAGTATCCAAGTGGCCTGCTTCTTCTATACATTAAATTATCTTTTATTTATGCAGCGCTTCTTACAATACATATATTCAAGGGGTCGGACAAGACTAGAACGGACAGACCAAGACAAGAAGACCAATATATGAATTAAAGAGGACCCTGCTTGGAAGCTTACAATTTATCATAAATAAATATGATAAAACTAGAATTTGTAACACTTAAAAGTAGGGGCGTAACTAGAAACCTCAGGGTCCCGGTGCGAGAATCTGTTAAGGGCCCCCCTAACCCCCCCAAACCATCTATCCCTTTCTCACGATCTACCCTCTCCCTCCCTACCCCACCTTCTCACGATCTACCCACTCCCTCCCTACCCCCCTTCTCACGATCTACCCACTCCCTCCCTACCCCCCTTCTCACGATCTACCCACTCCCTCCCTACCCCCCTTCTCACGATCTACCCACTCCCTCCCTACCCCCCTTCTCACGATCTACCCACTCCCTCCCTACCCCCCCTTCTCACGATCTAGCCACTCCCTCCCTACCCCACCTTCTCACGATCTACCCACTCCCTCCCTACCCCCCCCCCCCTTTGTAGGTCACTTACCGTCAACTCCTGTGTTGGGAGCGTGAGGCGTTTGTCTCGGGTGCCGGCGCTCAGCGTGAAGCGCCGGCACCCGAGACAAACGCCTCACGCTCCCAACACTGCACTCCGGGCAGCGCTGAGGCAGGCGGTGGCGGCTGCGCGACGGCGGCGGCTGCGCGACGGCGGTGGGGAGCGGAGGCATCCTAGATTTCTGTCAGTCAGGGGGGCCCAAGAGTTGCCGAGCGGTCGTTTTCAGCAACCGCTCAGCACCCCTTGGGCCCCCCTGACCGGCAGAACTCCAGGGCCCGGTCGCAGTCGCGACCCCTGCGACCCCGGTACTTCCGCCACCTTTTTTTTACATTTACAACACTTAAAGCAAAACCACAAGCAACAGGTCTACTTTGAGTAAAAGTAATTAAATTGATCAACATGATATTCTTATCTATAGATGAAATATTATGTTTTGGTTAATAGGTGCTTTAAGGTTCATCTGTTTATTTTTGAATATATATATATATATATATATATATATAGCAGCATTTTTATATCTTAGAAATATTATATTAAATATATTTAATAAATTGTTCTTCTCTGTTAATGTTCATGATATTCTAAAATAGGGATATTTACGTTCTTTTCCCACGTTTTCTTTGCCTTCTGTGCATTTTAGCAACTTATCCACTAAAGCCCACGTGAAATCACTCCTTCCCGGGCAATCATACAGAACACGTTGAAAGCTTTAGGAAGAATTACTATTTGGAATAAACAGCGTTCCTGTGCGAGTTCTCCACAGTTCTTAGTAAATGTTTGGCACGCTGAGAAATAGCATAGTTATACTCAATTCCACTGTTCTGGATATGAAAACAGTCACCCCCCCCCCCTCCGATGCGTCAGAACAAAAGTGTTCTTATCACGTTACTTTTAATGAACATTAAATGTCAAAAATGAATTTATTATAATATATACAATATATTTTGTGTTTTGTACACACTTCTGTAGTGTAAATAGGGCAGTTACAGGGGCCAAATGGGGCAATCTACCCCTTGTAATTTGGCACAGGGGCCAGGATACGCTGGTGGACACGACTAGTCGATTGATATTAAAACGTTATAAGCAGTTAGAAAGCTGCCCAAGACTCCGTACAAGACGGTGTAATGTGGGCCCTTGAAGCCAAATATATTTACAGAAAACGAAACATTTAATTTTCAAAAAGTACTGAACTTTTGCTTGTTTTTGGCTGAGTTTGTTCGGTTTCTGCAATGGGGAAGCATTTATTCTCACTAGATTTGCACGGATTTCATATTAGTTTTCTGGATATGTAAAGTTTAGATGCCACCAGGATTAAATTTGATAATACAGAAAAGAAAGACTGAATCCCAAGAAGCAAACCTTGTTAAAGGCAAACTCTTCATATGCAGAAGAACATTGCAAGGTCAAAGTTAAGTGTGATCTGATTGCCTTCCGTCTTTATAGATTTTCTCTTGAAATTCGATTGAACGTCTACTGCCCAGAGAAGGATTAAGACTTGGAATGATAAGAAATCACGCACAATCTTCAGAGGAAGAATACCAGAGAGTAAAAAAAATACAAACAACATAGTATACAGGGACTAAAGACAGAGTAACCAAAAAGCTAAAGAAAGCAAAGATGAAACTCTTGTCTAGCTAACACATGATAAAACACCTGGTATGTGAGTATGCAACATACCTGAGAACTCTCCAGGTTTGACCCGGAGATTGCCGGGTGAGTGCTGCTCCTCCGGTTCTCCAGGTCAAGACCCCGAATCCTCCGGGTCCCGGAAGCGGGGTCTTGACACGCCCGCTCGCCGCCCATTTTTCCTTTAAACGGGGGTGTTTCCTGCTGCCGTCAGTGGGAACGCCGCCAACGTCAGCAGGATCTCCCATTAACGTCAGCTGGACCCCCCCGCTGACGTCAGTGTGCAGTTCTGGCTGCGTCCCGCAAGGGAAGGCTCCGGGTAGCCGGAGCACAGAAGTTCCCAGGTATAGTATGTAATAACAAGGTGGTCTTGCGGGACCAGTGAAGTACTGCAGTGCTGATCATAAATAGGATAGCGAGAGAGGGTCTTGGAGAAGCGAGAAAGCAGGACGGTCCAAATGATTGTTACCTGCTGTCATGTTCTACATTTTAATGTAAATTTTGGTTTACCTCCAGTCTGGTTCTGTCCACATCCTTTGGCAGCTTCACTCGCACTTGGTTGGTCACAATCAATGTTTCATACGGATAAATCTGTTTCCAAAGAATACAAAGCAGTTCTCAGTAATGTGACTGGCTCTTGTTAAAATTATTACCAAGTTGGTTAAACCGTACATACCATTTTGGCGCATATAAATTAGAACATTGTGTGATCAATACAAGGAAAGAGACAGATTTAACCTTGTAACAGAGAGAAAAATGGGGGATTCTTTTTGTGATTGACTCCAACTTCTTACCTTGTAATCTGTAAGAAAAAGTATAATCTTTATGAAAGTCACATAATCAGTCTATCCACAACAGCAGTCTATTTGAATTTAAGAAGATATCATTATATCTAATCTACAAATCTCGTCAGACTAATAGAAAACGTAATCTTAAGGATGTCTCAGCCAATTATGTCCCTGAGACATCTGAACTCAAGTATGCTTCATGTTGCTATTTCCCCAGCATTCTGATTCATCCGAAATTCATGGGTCCACATTCACTCTCACACACTCATTCTCGTTCACTCTCTCATGCTCTCTAAATGTTTCCCTGCCTTCTCTGCTGACCACTTCGGCATCTTCATTCACTTTCTTTTACCTTCTCCCTTCTATCTTGAATCTGGTATCTTTGTCTGCATCTCCGTACACATAACCCGTTGGCAAATTCCGCCAAGATCTCCTCCATTCAGGGGAGAGATTGTCACCTAAAGTGCTTTCGGTGACATCCTCTCCCCCAATTGGAGGATCGGTGAGGGGACGTCCCTGCAAACGTTACCATTTTGGTGGAAATTCCCACTGGGTTATGTCTGGGAGATGCGGATGAAGGCAGAAGATAGCAGATTGAAGAGGAGAGAGAGAAGAGAAGGGAGAAGATGAAAGATAGAAGATCAATAAGAAGATGCATAAGTGGTCGGCAGAGAAGGTAGACAAACATTTAGAGAGTGAGTGAGAGTGAATGCGGGCAAATTTTGTTCCCCAATTAAAAACGACCCCAAATAGGCAGAAGGACGAAATTTGTTGCTTGAAAACAAATTGGCCGAGAAATTAATTGAAACATTTGTCAGAATAGTTTTTGGCCCGTTTGCACATGTCTACTACTTAAGGGTTAGCTAGTTTTATGACAAATAATAACAATGGGTGATTATTCTACTACATGTGTGAATCTACTCTGGCAATACACACAATGCTAACATACACTACTGTTCATAAGTTTGGGGTCACATAAATGGTTTTGAAAGAAACATACATTTTGTCATTAAAATAACGTGAAATGGATCAGAAATACAGCGCAGACAAGGTTAATGTTGTAAATGACTATTGTAGCTGGAAACAGCTGATTTTAATGGAATATCTTCATAGGCTTACAGAGGCCCTTTATCACTCCCATCACTCCTGTGTTCTAATGTCCCACTGTGTTCAATAAATACGTTTCAAGGCTAATTGGTCATTAGGAAACCCGTCGACAGGCATGTTACAACTAGAAATGTCATTGTTTTCCATGATAACTGCTAAGTGACCCCAAACTTTTGAATTGTAGTGTAGTTTTGATAAAAAAACGGTAAAATGACCAGGTACGAAGTTAAAATAAGAAGGTTGATAATGATTTGTGCATTTGCGATTATGCTGTACCTCTCATTCCCCAGCTTGAATCGTCATCCAAAGTGAATTGACCAAAGTTGGCAGCCTAGAAAAACAAAAAAATAGTATTATTATATATACAAACATAGATGAATAAAATAAAACCAAATAGTGTGAAGCACGGAATAATAATAATCAAAAATAATGATATCAGTGCTACCTTCTATTTGCAGTTGGATAAAATAGTTCTTCAGAAGAATTCCTCCTGCGAGGGACTGACTCACTAAACTGCTGAACGAGCAGCGGTGACATTGCATCTCACCACATTAACTGAATTAAGATCCGCAACTTGCTACAAGTGACCCAAAATGTACTAATATTGGAGAATCTATTCATGGGGATTACAGTTTTGACACCACTGACATTCTACTGCAATCTGTTTTATATGATTTCTGTAAAATAGCATTTTTTGAAATTACACTGCGCCGAGAAGTTAATATAGCTTTGAATTCTATTTTTGGACTCACGTTTGTAACCAATATGAATGAAAAATAATGTTTCCACTTATTTTAGATTCAGCATTGAAGGAGCTTTATTTAATAAAGCTAATATTTCTTAATTTTAACCAGTGCCGTCTGCACGCTTTTTGGACACAGCCAGCTCCTGTACTGCCGGAGACCGGCTTGTGCGGTGAATGTAAGGGGCAAGACACCAGGCGGACGTCAGCGCCGTCAGGTACGTTAAAGGCTTTTTTTCTACCCAACCCTTAGATGGAAAATGTAAGATTTTCTTTGAGCACTAAATACAGCGCAGTATACAGCCCATTAATTCAGACCAGCATTGCAGAAAACCCGGTTTCATTTCTTTTTGCACCCATAAACTCCCGTTATCTCCAGTTCTGGAGGCCACCGTTGTCAGTCATGTGATATTTTGGGTGACTTTTTCTGCCCAAACACCACGCTGAGCTCTTTATGGCAATGCAAATGAAGTCCGTTCCTCCATAGACTTTCACTAGTCAGAGTGTCCAGCTGGGTGAATAAGTCATTCTATTATTTACCTCATGGCAGTAGTCATGCCTGGGGTGTCAACTGGTCTTTGACTGTCCTTGAGTCTGCATTATACACGCCCAACCCCAGCAACTTTCTCCTTGGCTTTATGTGGGTTTTTTTTTTCCCCAAAATGTTCCCTGATCTACAGAGTTTGAGATCTTGCTAGAAAATGTAATAAAACAACGTCTCTTTCAGCCCATTTAGTGGAATATACCAAACAAAATGACAACGAACAGATGGCCCAAACTCTCGCTTTTAGTATTTTAATATACCCAGGAGGGAGCGCAGCAGATTGTAGTAAAACAGAGATATGCGAATAATCACCATATGTTGAATTATTTATTCTAAATTCATGAAAAAGAAAGTAAAATTGCTTGCTATACAAACGTTACCGCGGTTCTACGGCCTGTTTCGTTCGGCTACGGAAGATTTAGGAACGCAGAATTCCACCATGGAACAGCAGCTAGACCCGCTGCGAGCGCGGGCACGGCCCATGACAATGTACATGATTTTCCAAACCCTTCTTACTTGCGGAAAGTAACATACTCACTCTATTCAGACCGTTTTTACCATAGCCAGGCAGGGACGCAGATTTGGAGTACAGCAACCCTGTAACATGGAAACATAGAATCTGACAGCAGAAGACAACCACTCAGCACATCTAGTCTGCCCGTCTTTGCCGATGTAAAGACCCAGTCCTTAATCAGTCATCGTCTTAGGTTCAGGAAATCTTTATGCTTATCCCATGCATGTTTAAAGTCCCTCACAGCTTCTACCACGTCTAATGGGAGGCTGTACCACTTATCTACCACCCTCCCAGTATTGTAAAGATGTAAAATAGTATTAGACATATGATATATTATAATAATATAATAATAAGACCTTTTCAACTAGCAACCATTTGAACATTACTCACTGGAGTACGTTCCGTCCCCCGGAGTGTCCTTTAACCCGTCTCTATAGGTGCCGGAGCTGTGTGTCAATGATCGTGTATCTAGGTCGGAGTTACTCTGAGCATCCATCTCTCCTTTGAGTATGACCCAACTTGTCTTCACCTGAACAGGAAAATATTAAAATAAACTTACTGAACTTACAGCAATTCACACTCACACCGTTCCTTCATTTTAGATTCAGATTATAATGCCTTCGCGCTACTACTATGATTTTTGACCACAAAAGTAAATTTTTTTTATTTTTTAAAATTAAATAAAAAGGGTAAACTATACTGTTTTGGATGTATCCTGAAGAAAAACATTTTTTTTTTACCTTTTAATAAAGTGCAATAATATATGAAAAATCAATAATTATCCAGATAATCTCGAATATGGATTGTTGACGTCTAAAATGAATAATTATAATTAATAAATCTGGCATTGAATAGATACAGTAAACACATTTAATACATCTTTCATTCTTGAAATCTTTAATAAATGCGTTTGTGTACAAATAATGAGACATAAAAATTAAAATGTAATTATCTACACGTAGATGTGGCCACAGTTGTACTTTACCTTCCTACTATCTGGATCTATATTAATATCATCTCCTTCAGATCTTCTTGATGCTGAAATTAAAATATAAAGAAGTAAAATAAAATAAATTAAAAAAAAAAATTCTGTACAGGGAGAAGATGAGTTGTTTTGCATTTGTATTTTTTTGCCCCACTGTCAGTAAAGAAATAATATTTGGTTAACATTTGGTGAATTAAAAAGCATAAAAAATCCAGTTCCATATAAGAGACCTTAACTTAAGCTGTTAATTCTATACTAAATGGTTAATAAAAAAATATGGCATTAATCATGTGGTTTGCTGGCTATGAAAATATGTTTTTTGCACTGTGTTGCATAAACACTGCAGGGTATATTCACGAAATCATGAGTTTGCTAATATAGACAGGGATAATGGTAATTCTGGCGGGAAAACTTGCATTCACCAAAAATACTCAGCTCAGGCTTTCTTAAGTACAGAATACTGAAGGTTCCCAACGATCCAGGAACTGGAATATGGGGTATATTCACTAAAGGAATAGATGGCAGTAGAGTCCGCAGGAGAGTTATGGTTTGAACTCCTCAGCTTCACTATGAAGGGTCAACACTGGCAAGGTTCTTAAGCAAAACGAGCTGAGCTGGCCCTGCATAATGCATAATTCAATGGGCGATGAGACTTTGGAGAATATTGATTTAACAAAACTAGGGCCAGCCAAGCTCTTCCTCCAGGAGAAGCTCACAAGGGTTGGACCTTCATGATGTATAGTGAAACCAAGGAGATAAAACACAAACTCTCTCTTTAGTAAAAAAAAGCCCAACACAAAATGGGCAATCAGCTCAATTCCGGCTGAGTTCCTGAGCCTAGTTTCCTTTGAAGGCATGCCTAAAGAGAAGAGAGAATTGAAAGTGAAAGTTGGGTAGTAAATTGTTTATTCCTTAAGTTACTTTTGTATAATTTATCTCTACGTGGGTAGGAATCAATGTTGGAGATAAATCTATCACATGTCATTGAATATCTTTGCGCACATTGTAAGGGAAAAAAATAAGACTAGAAATCACAAAAATGGGGTTCAGTTACTGGTTATAGATTACTCTTGGTTATAGAATCCAGCCCCATGTGTTTTAGAACCCTAAGTGAATAAAACCCTGTTCTGTAGCAGATTACTCATCTGTAAAGCTCGCGTGGTGACATGCATAACACAATGAGAAGTACCGTCACATGAAATAACACACACGTTCATGCAGATGGACCAGAAAATAAAGAATAAGATTTACTAGTGGTGGATGTGTCTTAATTTTGGTTAGAAAAAAAAATAAAAAATATCATAATACACAAAATAAGAAAAATAAATAATAGAGTTTTGTCAATTAACCCATTAATTGTCTTAAAACGGAGCACTGAAACAATAACATCTTATAAAATTCCGTCAGCCACTATGACCTTTAATGAACATTTCAGAGTCTGCCCGCTAATTCGCGTTGGGAGTTTCTTCGCGTTTTGGAATCTTCTACGTGACTTGGCTTCAACTCTTGTAGACTTGGACCCCATAATAGGTTGAAGAATATGTCTGGCCGCTGCAGAGTTCTTATTGATTAAACCTGACTTTGGTTTGTTGAAACTCTAGGAAGTCCTTTTACAAATCAAGCAAATAAAATATTCTCCAAGGTGGTTTAGAAGTGGAGGGGGTGGCTCCAGCAACACCAGGACCACACGGGAATATAGCGTGGAGTTTATGTCCCTTGGACATCAAGGTACCGGCTATCTACTGATCTGCCATTCTACGTCATTTGTCAGTAAATTAATGAATATATTTGACTTTTACAGGTCTCACTACTGGCCTTTTTATGTATTGCCACCACGAAACACCACTTTGCCTCCAAAGATAACAGGATTCACATGTAACTTTCAAGAAAAAGATACATTTTCATGTGCAAACTATCATTGGAAAAGTAACAGATGCCACAGAAAACATAAGTGTTATTGTTTGTTTTTTTAACAAAGTATTACAGAAGGCGGTATAAATAAAGTATTGTAACATATGCACAAAATAGTCATTTTCTTGTCATCTTTGAAAAAGAGAAATGCCATTCAACATGATAACATAAGAGAACCGTCAATCCTTTTTAACCCCTTAATGACAAAGCCCGTACATGTACGGGCTCAAAATGCATTGTTTTCAATGGGTTTAGGGACCGCCCATTGTCATTAAGGGGTTAAAGAAAATTTAAGAAATGAATTAGTCATTTTTATTCAGGGTCATATGGCGACATGCGCAGCATCATATGTATCGCATCAGTCAGCGGTTCTTTAATAGAGAGGCTGATGATTCATACATGTAATAGAGAAAAAATGAAGAATAACTAGAAGCAAGTTCTACCGGCAAGCTTCAGATTGCTGAATCTGCTCCCTATTTTCAGACATTTGTTTGGAAAGTCAGAACGTTTCCACTATGTGTTTTTTTTTATCCATGTCTATCCATGGCAGATGACCCACAGTAATCGTTTTCTGCCGTGTTTGTCGAACTGAAATTGTTGTATGTACTTTGTCAGAAAATTGATACTTTTATTCTAAAACCTCAAGGATTAGGTTAAAAAAAAAATATTCCCTCCCCAAAAAAGGTTGAATTTTTTCGGACTAATCATGTAAATGCTTTGTACTTGTATTCACAGACATTTTCAAAATCTTAGCCTAATATTTTTTTATCACATCAGTCTGGATCATGGAAGGGATCAATACAAATATAAGAAAAATGAAACGCCATTTATATGCATCAAAATTGATTGTAAGCTCACGAGCGGGGTCCTCAAAAGCCCACCATTCCTGCCAGAAACTTCGTATAAAAGCACCATAAGCTCACAGACAGGGTTCTCATGTCCTTTTATGTCTGTATGTATTAATGTATGAATTAATGTATTTGTTATGTGTTAACATCCCTATTTAAATTGTACACCACCCCATAATTTGCTGATGGTTAATATATAAAAATATATTTATATTATTATTATTAATAATAATATAAAAATGCAATGGGCAATTTCCTAGTTCTGGGTGTTTAAATTGTATAGTAGTATATTTTCCACCACTAGGCGGCGCTAATACTTTTTGGTCATCAGAATCTTAGCCAACAAACAGATTTTAGTACAGAACTATTACATGATCTCAGGTGTTCCTTCATTAGCACAGGTGATTCCTTCATAAGCACAGGTGGCCAAAAAGACTAAATTAAGCATTGATCCTCTATCCCCCTATTCACATGTAAAGATACACATTATTCACCAGAATAACTATGAGATTGAACTTTTAACAAGATAAACTCAAAAGCTATTTTGCACGGTATTATAAGACAATTTCTTAACCCCAACCTGAAAATTACAAAATTATAGAAACAAATAGCCCTGACACCTGGGTTTAAAATTATAAACATTCAGAGAATTAATGCTAAGATAAATTCATAGGGTAGTGTCACAATAGTTGGTATATATTTCTATACATATATACCGTATTTGCCCGATTATAAGATGAGATTTTTTCAGAGCAAATGCTCCCAAAAATACCCCTCGTCTTATAATCGGGGTCATCTTATAATCAGACCTCAAATAGAGGTCTATGAGACTAAGATCCAGATCCCCCGTAGCGCTGCAGGGGACCTGGATCCTCCTGTCTTATCCCCCCATTTAACCCCCTCACACACACATTTACACTTACCGGTGCTTCTGACTCCCTGCTGTGTAGCCGAGGCAGCGTGTAGAATTCCCCGCACCAGAACTCTGCTCTCTGAGAGTCGGGGAAGGTCTGCGCGATGGACGCAGACAACCCCCGCTGCTAACCGCACCTCCTTCCGGCTGCAGCGGAAGTTGCCTACGCGAATCGCGTAGACGTCTACACGCTGCCACGGCTACACAGCAGGGAGTCGGAAGCACTGGTGTGTGTGTGTGTGTGTTAAATGAGGGGCATGAGGCATTTCTGTAGGCTGAGTGCTCTATGAAATGCTTTTTTTTTTTTTTATTTGTAAATTCTCCGTTTATTGTAATAGAAGCAACAGAAGACATCACAGCACAATACTGCGAAATAGGATGTTATACAACCGTATATAATATATAATATATATATATATAATATGATGCTTTTTAACCCCCTTAATGCCGCTCTGCCTCCAGAAATGCCTATCATAAAGGCATATCATGGGGCGCAGTGGCATATAGAGGGTTACAAGGCATATCATGGGGCACAGTGGCATATAGAGGGTTAAAAGGCATATCATGGGGCACAGTGGCATATAGAGGGTTAAAAGGCATATCATGGGGCACAGTGGCATTTAGAGGGTTAAAGGGAATATCATGGGGCACAGTGGCATATAGGGGGTATAAGGCATTTCTGGGGCAGAGTGGCAAGCCTGGGGGCAGATGTGCATAACTGGGAGGGGCAGGTTAGGAAATAAAAACAAAAAAAATATTTTTCTCAATCATAGCTTTTATGAAAAAAATAGTTTACATGAATTAACGTTTACTGGTAAAACTTTCCTATAGGGTCGTCTTACATGCAGGCTTTTTCTTTTTTTCCTAAATTAATATTCAGATTTTGGGGGGTCATCTTATAATCGAGCAAATATGGTATAAGGGCCCAGGATGAGACTTAGAAGAAAGACATTGAGAAGATAGTTTAATCGGTTTAATCTCTCGCTACAATGCATTTGCAGCTGGTCATTGCTTGGGCATTATGAAGCAGAGGACCACGCTGACTTAACTTGCCTGAAGAAGCGACCTAAGTAGTCTCAAAAGCTTGCAATCTAATGCAATTCAGCAAGCCAATAAAAGCATCATCTTTACAAAATTAACATAAACTTCCCAACCTATCACCAAACACGGCCGAGCTTCCAGATTATGATGGATTCCCAGTCATACTACAGTGCTTACAGAGCCATCTCACATCCGTGTATAGGATGTTTTATACACGGCCCTCAGCTAGCCACTTGCTTGGCACAAGCTGGGAGAAGATTATTTTACATGTAGTTCTAGAGCCGCTTCTTAGTCTGAAGCATGATACCTGCACACGGCATTAAACTAGGAAGCAGCTGCCAAACAATTAGCTTTGGCATTTAACACCATCGGCGTAATAGCGATCTAGCCGTTAGATCACTGCACCAATCACTCTCTCCCTGCCTCTTGTTAGCTCTTCTTCATGAGATTCCATAGAGAACCGATGGGCCATATTTACATACCTTGCTGTTTAATTAAATATTTATTCCTTTTCCAGATTTAAAAATGGACTTGGCTTTTTAACATAAAACATGTTTTTTCAGATTCCATGAATTCTCGAGGACCAGTGGAGACAGTGTCTGGCTGGTCCCTAAAGGGACACTTCAGCCATCACATGCACTTTAATGCATATGATAGCTAAGCGGCCTCCGAGCTGCAGCTTCTACTTAAGGTAAGTAGTTGTAAGGTTGAAGAACACATATTCATATATGTACAAAGTACTTTATTGTGCATTATTGTCCCTGTATGGGACAAGACCCTTTAACTGCCAACAGCAATCTGGCACTTAATGGGTTAATTTAAATATACCCATATATTCCATTTATACGTGATTTAAAAAAATATATTACAAAAAAAAAACTTTCAAATGTTCCCTTGGTTTGTTAATATTTTGTGAATAATGAATTAACACATGAGAATGAATTAACGCATGAGAATGAATTAACGCATGAGAATGAAACAGGGTTTATCTGTTAACAGGCATGCAAGAGATTATTAGCAGCAAGCAGAAAGCAGACTGTACCATGCTGTCTGAAGATAGGGGGTTTCCTATAGATGTTATCTTTAAGTCCAGTGTCTAAGAAAGAAAGAAAAATAGGAAAGAACAAAAGAATGAGAAAATATAGGGCGCAGCTAATTATATTTTTCAATCGGAGCAAAAGCAAATGCTCGTGAGATATCACATACATAATGTGATATTAATGGCCTACATCCAAAAGGTTAGTTAGCATGGAAAAAGCAGCAAAAAAAATAAACAACAATAAATTAAATGCCACAAATTATATGATTATTATACTCCCTTTATTGCTCTCAAGAGCAAAACAAATATTTTATATATTTAGGTTAAAGGAAATATTTTTTCAAAATGTGCACTGAATTTTAGGCATTTTCTGTATTGAGAAAATCTGTCATTTCTAAACATAGACACATGCGACATTAATTAAATACGAGTTGACGGCATCAGAAAAGATCTGAGGTTTAAAATGTATGAGATCCAGCACTCCGGCGGTGGACTGACAAGCTGTTGGAGATTCCAGCCTACCTGGGACGTGGAAATGTCTGGGCGCTTGCTGATAAGCAGAAGATGACGATTTGCTGTCTGAGCACATGGATAAACTTGGGGTGCTGCGCCCACTTTCACTGCCTCCAGAGGGAAAAGCAAAGATAGCACATAAAATCAAAGACAGAGAGAAGAGTAAAGCACTTCGTCCTCTTCAGCACTAGAAGGACCTCCTGAGACCCATCAGGATCTCATGAGACCTCACTAGCTGTGAAGGAGTGAAAACCATTGAACCCAATGAATAAGAGGGCATTATTCAGCCATTGTTGGTTTGGATGAAAGCAGAATTCCCACATTAGAACTATTCAGCAGAAACGTACACATCCCATGGACCGCAACATACATGAAATTCTGTTGTGGAATCTAGCATTAGGATGACTACACAACGGAACTTCAGAAAATGTAGACGTTCACCGATGCATGCTTTGGATGGGATGTGGCCCAACTAGACAAACGGAGTCTATTTTTTATATAACATTTTCATTCCATCCAGGGTTTCCTGGCTTTATTTATAAGATATTTTTCCGCGGCATATTGTGGTAAACGGAAATGTGAATATATATAATGATACCTAAAATTATTTTAAAAGTATTGGAATTATAGGATGAACAATGTGTACAAAAATCCCAGTTTAATTACTACTATTTGTGGAGAAACGATGATGATCAAATCCAAACATTATTTTACTAGATATAAGCTACAAAGTCTTTCCAAATGTTGGTCAACTTTGCCATAGCTGGATCCCAAAGCATGTTTTTGTATAAGTAGCTCACGAAAACATATTGCCCTAGACTCAACGAGCTCTGGCACCCCTGCCCCTATCCATCGGTGGCAAATGACTATGGCATGAAAAGAATAAATTATATAATGGGTTTAGCTTATGTGAGAGTGAATTGTGTGTGGATGTGGCTGCCATAAAGCCCCTTCCTTTTATTTCCTACCCAATCTGCCATATCTATCTGATTTTTCAGCATCTGTTATACCACTAAACCAAACATAATGACGTTTGCTGGAAAGAAACATAACATTTTAAGCTCCATCTCCCCCATTCCTTCCTATTCTCTCTTCCCACATCTCTTGGAAATCATGTTGATAAAAGTTATGAGATGAGCCAGATGCTATCCGAGATTGTCATGCAGATTCCACTCATGCATTAATCAGGGAAGAGTAGATAAGATTTATTGCACCGTACAAATATCTCTAACAATAAGAAGGCTTGTCCTTACTGTCAGACTTGAGGAAACTGCCAAGAAGTTTTATGATACTTCTAGGCAGCTCCCAACAAAACACGTAAAGGATTTCATTATTTAAACGATTAGTGGGTGCCAGTAACTGGACAGATAGATATAATGGTCTTAGCATGGCTGTCTTCATTATAATATTAACCAAGATGACTGATGTTTCATAGCGAATGTGCCCTAGGACTAATTTATGGCAGCACCCACCAGCCCCAAATTTTTTGGCCACCAAACTCCACTGTATCTCTGGCATTTTCCTAGCAGAAAAAGGCTTCTCCGTGGTAGACTAGTGGTATGGGGTGGAGATGCATAGATATTATTACTAGTACCTCCTAGCTCCCTTATTCTGCTATATGCTGGGGATCTGCTCCAACTACCATCATGAGCAAAAACCCTTAATTTTGTACCAAAAGCATCACTCACTCACGGTTGGTCAAGTTTGTGCCTAATTGAAAGCTCTTGAGCTCACTTTTAGATCTTCTGGGCTTCAAGACGAACTGTAGTATACTTTTAGTTGCATTTTAACTAAAGACATTCTAAAGCTCTGGCAGGGTAGTAGGTCTTGAAGGCTAAAGGTGAATTTTCAAGCTGATGGTTGGATTAGATTTTTTAGGGACACTCATTTAAGTGGTCATTTGGTGGACATTTTACCATATGACCCGTATGCCATTTGCCTCACCCTACTCTCAATAAACGTATCAAAAAGCAAAATCTTGATAATCACCCTTTTTAGGGTTTATCTTAACAATTGTATGTTATACTATATGAGTATAATCACACAGCTGCCCCACAAATACAGTTACAAAGAGGAATGGAAAACAGATAAGACTTATTTAGATTAGAATAATTTAACAATACAAACTGCTATTTACATGTCCAGATCAATAATAAAGCACATTTGCAAAGGTTATAAGAAATGGTGAATGCTTTGGTTAGGCTACACAGTTATTGAGGTAGTTGACATTAAACGGTAAGGGTAATTATCTGACAGATTTCAGCAAGCACAATTAAAGCAGCATTTCATGACCAGTAACAAAAAAAAAAATCTACACTACACTGTCTGCAGTGACGACTTCCAAGGTCCTGGGAGAGCCGGGTAACCAACTGCTAAAATTCCAGGAATAACAGATATATTGTTCCTTTATATAGCAAGTGAGGAGGAAAAAGGCACAGGCAACTCACCTAAGGACAACTGGAATAAAAAGAACTCATGGAGGTATGACATCAGAATCGTTCTTCATAATGTCACAACAGATGTGTTTCTCTAACTCTAGTGTAGACACCGTAGGCATCATTGTTTCCGTCTTGTAAAGGGATGCCCCACGTTGGTCAAAGACATCCAAAAAGACGAGAAGACACCTCCACAAACTAATATCTTCCCAGTTTTTGTGGATGCAGCGAATCTTTATGTAATAATGAAACTAATAACCAACTGGAAATCTAAAGTTATTTTATCATACTTATGGTGAGAGGCACTCTGAAAGAGAGATCTGCTGTCCTCATAAAGCTAAAATATCTGTTGTTCATCTTAAGAACATTTTAGGAAAACAGAGGCTTTTTATTTTCAATAATACTTGTAATTATTGTTATTATTATTGTTGTTTTTATTTCTGTTGTAGAGAGTGCAGTGACTACAATCTTATTTTTGATACAGAAAATATAGAATGGGAAAGAACAAAGTGACCCAAAAGCCTGTGTCCAGAGAAACTAGGAGTCAATATGGCTCAACATGCTTACTAAGAGCATTGCTATTATTCCATTGATATGAAATGTTGCTTTAAGGATAACGTGACACATGGGTGGACAAAAACTACATATGTTAGCACAAAGAGTAGCCAATCCTTGATTTAACTTGTGTTTTAAGTATAGCTTCCAACAATAGCATTGGACATGCATCCCAATAAGCCATTTGGAGTCCTAGGTTGGCTACCCCCAAGCTAAACAAAAGTACTTCATAAAGCAACCAAGCTTACAAACACAAAGACAAAAAAATATATAATTTAATAAAAATAACAAAAAATGACAGGTCGACTACAGGAATCACATGACACATGACATTCCTGTCCTTACCTTTGAAGAACGGGATGTAATGATGCCTGAATGTAGATGTAGGACTTGTGTGTTGGGATAGAAAGAAGCAGCTACTGGTACCAAAAGGCTCAGTACCAGCTGATAAGCCAATAAAAAGTAAACGAAAACAAATGTTTAGGGCCTTTTCTTTTTATCAAACCCCATGCGCCATTACCAGCAGCCGTCATATACAAAGCATTGTAAACAATATGATGTGCATATGTTTGCAGCTTTCCAAAAATCATAGACATTCATGCATAATTTGCCAAAGTTGGAAAAAACGATGACCTTTTTTTTCTAAAAGGAAAGATGGAAAAGCAAAAAAACAAAACGAAATAAAAAAGCTGAAAACAAGCCAAAAAGTTAGAAAAGATATTAAAATTCCGCTATCACTTATCCCAATGGGTTTACAGGATTTTAAGAAATATTGGGCTTGCGATTAAACAGAAAAGCTAAAGTGTGGCTATCTTTCAAGTAATGACTGTAAGGAAGGAAGTCATATGAAGACATGTCCAACCGAGCCAGTGTGAGCTTGAGCCCGGCTTGTGAAGAGTGGAGAAGTAAGAGCTGGAACTAAGTTTGCTTAAACTTGTCCTCTCACTTAGTTTGGTCCTTCGATCTGGGCTTCCACTTGGCTTGTGCTGTCCCACCAACTAGCTTGCCTGCCTCTAGCCACATACATAATACAAAGATCCATGGGAATATGAGCTATTTACATAGAAACAAAGAATTTTATGGATCTAGCCTGCCCAGTTTCACCAAAGAAGGGCTCAGACCATAATCAATCCATTTGTGTTGTTGAGACCATCAAACCAGGAGGCCGCAATAAAATAACGCAGATGATCAATTGACGTAGAAAAAATAATATCAGATAAGACTTTTGGTGGCGGTGTTTTCTCATGCCGGAAGGAGCATTTTCAAAATATTAACTCTACTTAACAAAAGATCATCCAATTTACAGGGGTGATTTCTGTGCTCTAATGCCTAAAAATACCAAAACACAACAATGAACCTGAACCTGCAACAAAACAGTTTCATTCAGATGTTTCAGATGATTCAATCTTTTTAAAAGTCTGCATTCTCATTACTACACACTAAATTTATGCTACTGATATTTTTATTATTATTTGAGAATAACTGAAAAACACATAATAAACTTTTTTTTAATTACATTAAAAAAGTACCATGTGTGATATATTAGTCCAGACTTTCACATCCTACTGCACTATTATATTTGGTGCATGATAGATCTTCTGCCGAGAAACTTACAACTAATACATACCTTCGGTGTGGATATTTTAATTGAACAGAGATTCTTTTTGGCATAAAGCTCAGAAATGTATCAAAACTGTTAATAGTTAACCTACAAGTACGCCAAGGACCACAGAAAAATATAGTCTGTTATAGCCTAAAAGAGCCCCTGAAAGCCGGTTGTTAATTTCTGTAATTGACCCAATATAAATGAAATTGTTGACCAAACACATATTTTTTAACGTCTGTGATGACCTAAGTTAGCAAGAATACATGGATAATTCCCTTTACCTGGTCTGCTGTAGTGCTGAGGAGAGTGGGAAGTCGGGGTGCAACGTCCATAGCCTAATGACCCAGTTGAGCTTGGGCTGGAAGCCCGGTACTGCTTAACCGACCGGTCATCTTGGTCTCCCTAAAAAAAAAAAATTGGGTTGACGTCTGAGGTTAGTGTAAGTAAAGAAAAGGCAAACAGAAGAGCTGTAAATTATCCTAAACTCCAAAACGTGAGCTCGGTGGTTTATAAAACCCGACCTAGCAAACACTATCGTATTGCTTAAAAAGGTAGATGAATGAGCCGAGCAGCTTTCAGCTTCTATTAAACACACCTACAGTTCTAGCTTTAAATATAAAAGTTTAAATATAAAAATATAGTAATTGCTGGATGCAGGGTTCTGCAATAACCAAACACTATTCTTGACTACATCCTCAGCCTCCAGATATCTTTGTTGGCGCACGGTTCAATGCCCACTCAAGATACTTCTTGTTGGAGTTCCTTCCTGGGGTGGGAGAACCGCGCTCAGCTCATTCACTCAACCTGATGTATGCCATTAGATGTAAATGAGGTGGTGAAACATAGTAAATATTATTTATTTCTAAATAATATCGCTGAACTCCCTGCGGTGGGTAATTAAGCGTGAAGGATTAAAAAAAAAATGTAAAAAAATCAGTGTCGTTCAATGTATGGCTTGTGATGAATAAATCGGATATGGCCATTACCTCGGTAGGTGTTGGAGAAAACAGCAGAGGTGACTGCAAACAGCAACACAAAATAGGAAAATTAGTGATTAGAACCCATGCATGATCCTAGCAGCACGATTTATAATAACTCATTAACCAAAAGCATCTACGCAGCTGAGATCCGTGTCTAAGAGTGGCACAGGCAGCCTTATCTGTCCAAATGATTTCCCTTCTTAACATCCCTTACAAAGGCTGCCTGAACCAATCGACAACAATCAGCAACTTAACAACGGGACAGAGATAATCTAACAGGGAGAATAATCATGCTGCTCATTACATAGGTTTATTAGGCTATAGAACTGTAATGTGGTATTTAGGATAAATCTTCTCTAATATTAGTATTTAACTACTACCTTTTTTTCCTCTTACTCAATGCTGTATGGATTTCACTGTAAGGTATTTTTATTTTAATATTTGCTGAATTTTTTTATAAGGGATGGCTCTTTTAATCAACCAATGTCCCCTTGGTGGTATGACTGCTTCGTGATGGATTAAGCTCATGCCAGGCTTTAGCGATGTTATGGCAGCAGTACATCGGTATACAACAAACTGATTAATTGGTATGGTCCACTGGAGAACAAATCTCGCCAATGCTCGTTGCGGAGAGAAGTTACACTTGCTAAACCTCCAGGTATGTTTGAGCGGTAAGTACTTCTCTCCCAACGTTGGGGGTTGATTCGCTTATTGAGTAAGTAGCGTGTAATTTTTCTTTTGGTGGCAGCATGTAGACTGTAGTTGGATGGAATGCATTTCTAATCGTAAAACATATATATATATCATTTATATATATATTTGTATTTATATAGTGTATAGCGTTTGCCCAGCGTGCCAGATGACCGGTCCGGGCCGGGCCTGACTATAAGGCAAACTATACTCTTGCACAGGGAAAGAGATAGTAAAGTTAGAAAAACTCCAAGTGGTTCTTCTAGTCTGCCCTTTTGCTTAAAAAGTCGTCGGTATTGCTGTAAGAACGTTTAAGAATTTCGCTCAGGTGAATATACCCAGGTAATATATAAAGTATACATCATCCAAATGGCAAATTGAACTTTGCAAGAAAATCAAAATTCTGTCTTCAGTACCTCCCCATAACTATGCCTGTCATCTGCAGTATAACAGATATATGGAGAGTAGGAGATCATATCAGGACGGTCAATATTATAGATGGCTTTGTTTTTAGGGAGAGCCGCCAGATCCTTGTAGTCAAGAATTTCATCCCCAAGCTTTGCCTAAGGAAGAGAGGAAATAGAAGGATTGAAAGACAGGCGGCAGAAAAGCAAAGCACAGATCTCAGAAAGTACAAGAAATTTCAAAAAGCCTCATACTGAATAGAAAACTCATGGACAGTGGTCATTATTTTACTGTGTCCTGACATGATGCTCACGCTGCTATTTGCTAAGGTATTTCAAGGGCCCATCCGCTGTAGAGAGAAATCACAGTCAATCAGCGCCTCATCATAATTCAGAGCTGAGTTTTCTCGAGTTGTCTAACTTGATGGAAATGGACCCAGGAACAAAAAGTTTTTCACAAGCTGGACTCCTGAGTTGATTCCCCATCAATATTAATGGTGACACAAACACAACCCTGGACATCTTCAGGAAGCCAGGAGATGCTCTGCAAATTAGATATTTGAGAGATACTCCTACTCGTCACACTTTGGAGTAGCGTATGAGTTTACAGTTCATGAGATACAGTGCTGTCCATAGTTGTTTTGATGAAGAAATTTAATTAAACAACTAATTTGGTCTCTTTGTTGAAGTGACTGAGAGTATGTCAACTGATAATAGGATGCCATGTATTCCCAATTTAGATAATTAAATCACCCACTTCAGTCTGTACTTCAATTTCCTGTTTGCCATCAGACAATGTCTGCTTTAGACCGGCATACCACTGAATTTACCACATTTACACATTAAAATGTTAACGCAAGTGCACTGGCTCCCATTTATTATGCCCTATGACTTTGGAGTAAGTTATCCGCATAGTCAGTACAGTTCCGGTACTTATATAATATTAATTTAATTACACTGTATCCAAAAAAACATAACCATCCAATTCAATTGTCTCATCATACCATTCCCCAGCTTTTTATTCTCTAATCAACATCCAGTTGAACCGTTTCATTGATTTTTTTTGGAACAAAATGATTCTGATTTTTCTCTATTTCCTCTAATCTCTATTTCCTCTAATCAAAAAAAATATTTTGTATTTACCAAGACAACCATATTTTTTCCCCCCTGGAACAATAATACCTTTACTAAATTTAGCTGTTACGGTTTCCCATACGTTTAGTTAATTCTGAACCACTGCCAGGTCTATACCATCGCCAGGATGAGCCGTTACTAAGGATTTGTTAGAAGGTTAATCATGTATAACGCCCTTTTATTAACAACCTTTTCCAAAATAGTACATAATTACGTTTTATTTTTACTTTGTACTAATATGATTTTCTCAGCCATAACAATGCACAGTAATATGACTGATATTACAGGCCGTGTATAAGTGTTTGCGGTAAATATTTACTACAGTCAAAGAAAATCAGTCCACTCGTAAAATCCAAACCTGTTTTTCATTATCAGCAAATAAACTTTTAACAAACGAAAAACCCACTGTACTTTTAAATATAAAAAAATGTTTTTTTTTTGTTAAACTTGATCTCAAAAGTAGTATTTAATGAAAGTATATGCCGCTGATGCAACAGCGCTAGTTTTGGCTTTGCCCTAAGTGTGACCCAGGCCAACGCACCTCTCCTCACAGGTGCCTCCATGTTTTACTTGCCCTGGAGGAGACTGAAAAAGGTGATCTATAAGTTCATCATAGCCAAGGCTAGAATGGAGCAGATGCCAGGGCTTCCCAATGCCATAGCAGAGACGGTTTGGGCTAATGTGGCATCAAGCAGGCTGACCAATAGACTTAACGACATGGCATGGATGGCAATTAAGGGAAGCCTTCCCCTAAGGACATTTAAGCATGCAAGGCCTGTGTGCGAATATATAACCCACAGTGCATCGTATCGGAGGAGACTTCTGTCACATATAGGAGACTTGCGGTAGCCAAGCTAAAGCTAGCCGGAGCGTGGTCTCGTTCAGAAGGCGCTTACTCGACAGCTGCCTTCTGTGCAGTCACAGCTTTGTTGAGATCCCTGGAAACCCAGAGGATCGGAAGTTCCTCTCCTACCATTTTGTTTTGTATGGACTCTTTCCAGGAACTCACATGGAGGGTGCCATAGAAGAAGCTTGGCACTTAATGTGTTAAGGTTTGTGGTTTGCCAGGAGCCACCTCAGACTGTCGTAGGCTAATTCTCTTGCTAAGAGACTATTCCATCATTGACAGTCTTAAGAAGGTGAAGGTAACTTCTGTCATGACCCCTTCCCCTTATGACCCCTTCCCCCCATCTTTAGGTGTTGTTCATGCGGCAACGTCACTATTTCTGGAACTGTTAAATGTTGTTGACCTATGATGTGATTACTGTTGCTGTATTTTGTCTTGCCTGTATGTAATATTTGCTCAGTTCTTGAATAAACTCAATCAGGCCCTCGTCACTGTGGAACACCAGGATATGACATTCTATAAAAAATAATAATTCTTCAAGCCAAGGGCAACTGACAACTGCTGTTCTGTAAAGACATCAGCATGATGTGTGCTTCTAGTTACTACTTCATAATATATTACTGAGCCTGTTGTAAAGACTTAACCCTTAATCTAGCACTTCTGCCACCCTCTCAGTTAAATACAACATAGAGTTACCAAAAGAGGGGTGCATAGAACCAGGGACTGCAATAGAAGCACACTAGAAGCACAGAAAGGATCTAGACATGGTGATACTGCATTAATCTAGACACTCATGTGCTGAACTATAAGCAAATAATGCTGCCCAGGAAGCAAAAGCCCCCTGTCTAAATTCCAAGAACATTCTGTACATCTGTAGTGTATCAGTCTCATACTTCAACACATTATCTTTTAGGGTTATCTTTTTAAGGAATAGAACTCTATACTAAGTACTCCAAAGTCTCGATTGCTCAGGTAAGGATCTTTATATTCAATTAAAAGGACAAAAGTACATCAATAAGTGCTCTCTGTACTGAGATATACTTTCATTCAATTTGTGTGCACTGCTTCAACCCGTGGTCAATTTTTTCAATTTGCAGTATATTAACCTCTATAAGTAGTTTTATATATCCCTTCAATGTAAAACTACAAAGGACAGCATTTAGGACCTGACTGATGTAATAGTATACAGTGACGTTTTTTCTCATTCTTGCAGTTAACTTCCATGATCATGAATGAAACGCACTCGGTTCATTCAGATGCCATCCCATTACTAAAGTTGCCTGATAGAAAGTAAGGGCTAGAGCAATACAGGTTTTAAGTTCGCTAAGCGTTATGTCTTAAGTTATGCAGAAAAAAGGTATTTTTAATAGGAATCGGGAACTAATTTTAAGTATTATTTCTGAGAGTTTAAACTTACATAAATAACGCGGCTTGGGGATCCAGACGTACTTGATGCAGGAACCGAAATTATACTTTCTGAAGATGTCCTTGTTTCCTGTAGGGAAATTCAGTAAAACAAGGAGGTAAAATGGACAAGACTTCTTAATAGCTCTGCAGAGCTGTCAAGTAAGGTAATAAGTTCGATGAACTATAACCGACACAACAAGTAAAGACGTTTTCTGTTCACAAGACAGAAAATACGTGAGCGTGTTACATACAAACTGCCATGAATCCCATCATCAATTAAGGTCCACAGCATCTCTCATAGAATAAAATGTAATAAATTGTGCAATAAAGCATTCACCGGTTGCTCAGCCAGGACACTTATTATATGCGGGGCTGATTCATAGCCATGTACAGAGTATCATATGTTTTGTAGACTCTGTTTTATGTGTGGGTTAGTTTTTACTGTCTGTAATTTGGGTTTATTTATTGTTGGAGAGTATTATTGGACGATGAGAAGAGGTCATCGTTTTAAAGTTTTGGACGTTCAAACAAAGTGGAGGATCGTATTTCTTTACTCTGTCAGTGCTGGGCCGGTAGACAATTCTTCTTAATGACTCACCTAACACTCGATGGGATAATATTGGATGATTGGACCTTGGACCTAAGGACAGGAGGGAGGACACTGCCTATTTTTTTTTTAGGTGGGTTGGGGTGTGCTTGGACCAGGGCAGTGGCCCTTTAACTTTCAGACATGAAGCACCCAATAAAATATATACTACTTGGGTTCCCTTAATCCCACAGGCAAGGAGATGGGAAGAATTGGAAGCAAGCAGTGGGCATAACCCACATCCAATTCACCAACAGCTAATACCATAGCATGCTTTAGGTGGGGCAATACCAGAGTAGACAAAGGGTTATTTGTTTACTGTTCTGTAGCCACGTTCCCCCTAAATATCAGTCCCCACATTTTTCTAAAATGCATGGAAATCCGTTTATTAGCTGGTGATGATAATATATTCTGAGTAGAAATGTCCAGAAGCTCTATTAGATAGATGAAGGTACATACCTTATTCCTTTCTTCTGTCTTGGCGGCTTGTCTACATATAGGATGCCATATTGAATTACCTGCAGCAAGCACAGCATTCTTAGGCCAGTGTCATTTAGTATTTTCACTGAACAGAACTGAATACATGCGCTGACACGGCAAGTACATCACATGTTGTGGATTATTTACCCTGTGATTATTTAATCACGTGAAATGAATTCACTAACCAGTAACTCCCATAATAAAATCACAGTTAAGAGAACACGCAATGGCGTTACCAATTATTCGTCCAAGGTGATTTAAAGCAACGTGTGTTTTTATAATGTGCCTAAAGCCTATATACAAGTAATTCCCCATTCCTATTCCATACCACTGATTAAAATGCATTATGTTATGATTATTAACAATGTATTACTCCAAATAGCTGAACCTCCCATACCGTATATAAAATAGTGCCAAAGTGCACTATTCTATAGATGTAAAATGGAAATCGAGAGCCATTAGCACCACCCAGATTGTTATCATTAATTGTACCATTAATTGTCCTTTGTATTTACGCCTATGAGCTAATAGTATGAAGACCTAGACCTACAGGGAGTTTGTTCTATAAGTACATCATTTATATTAATGTATGGCATTTTCTCACTTAAACAAAAAATTGGATGCTTGTTTACCTTGAAGATACATCTCCTCGCCTTCTGCAAACATCTGATTGCATCGGACACACCGCGCACAAGTTGGGTGATAATGTTTCTCTCCAGCCTACAAGAAGAACAGGATTTGGCATTAGAATTTATCAGAAAAGCAAACATCACTGGGTTCTTTTAAATGTGGCCAGTACGGCAAAAAGGTTTAAAATGAAGTCAAAGGTACGTGTTTTGACTCCTGGGATGGAGTCCCCACTAGATGCCTTTGTTCATAATAAAATTACCTGGACCAGCGCTGGACAATGGTGGAAGAGCAACCTCAGCTAAGATGCTTGTTGACAGCATCAGCTTGAGGCTCCAGCCTCATCATCTGTCATCTAGACAGCTGCGTAAAAGAAGCTGTACCTCGTTTTTAAAAAATACCAGCTGCAAATGAAAAATATTAGAACCCAAAATGATTGTTGCGGTGGTTCTTTACAATGGGGTTAATTTGGCTAAATAGAGCAGAATTGTCCTCCCATGTCCTTCAACAAAGATCTACAATGCACAGGGAGGGTGACGCAGAAAATGACCACAAACATTTTGGACCGTGTCCAAACGTGAAGAACAGAAAACATCCAGCACTACTGAAAAATACAAACATTTTCTTAATAGTTGTAGCTGTGCACACTAAAGAAGTATTTTGACGAAACTTTACTAGTATGCACAGTAAACCCAATAAAAGCACATATTTTATTGAAATAATTGTAGTTAAAGGGTAACTCCTATGAAAAAAATACTTTTCTCCTTGAGGGTAAAACCCAGTGCTGTATACAGTAACTTACAGCATAAATACTTGGGATTCTGTTACACTAAACGGCCATATATTGCTTAATCCCCCACCACGTCAAAGTACCCCAAGTTTGGTGAGTCGTATCTTTTTTCATGGGTATATTGCTCGCCAAGGAGCTGAATCAATGGGACTGCTCTGTATTTTACCCCACCGAGACTCGAGCAATTTAAAGCCCTCTCTGGAGGCCATTAATGATGGGCCTATGTGGCAGGAGGGGTTTGGTCAGAACTTGTGGTGCGTACAACTTAAAAAGCATAAAAGGCATAACAGTCAGATTCCCGCATTGCTACTAATAGAATAATGACCAATAAGTACAGTTCCTTGGTAAGCAATATAGAAATGTAAACTTAGGACTCTTCGAAATAGTGGTACTTTAACGTAGCGGCGGGCTGAGCAATATATGGCCATGTAGGGCGACGGAATCCCCAATATTTATGCCTTACATAGGTTTTGGTGACAGTAGTTCGGGTGTTCGTATAGTAGATTGGGTTTAGATAACAGAGCTAGAACACAAACTATAGGCTACTATGTAGCTATCTGATATCATCATATTATGCGAAAAACTAGAAGTGTTTTAAAAAAGAAAACTCCAAAATATAATGAAAAGGTATAATTCTATTAATGAAAAAAATGGTGAGGTATGATAGTCCGGAAAGCTATGGTTTCATATTGTTGTAGTTTAAGCGAGCTTTTCATTATTCCATTTACCACTCTAACCATACTGTATACGACCGCGGTAATAAGATAATGACACCATTAGTAAAACATTTATAATTCATACCGTGCTGCTTCATAAAGGCCACGTGCTAGAGAGCTCATTGTCAATACATCATGCATAGCAAATCATAATCTTTTTTCTGATAAATTGCTTAAAAGCAGTTACTATGAAGGGCAGTAAATTCTAATGTATTTTTCTCCATCGTTACATCATTTTGAAACACCGAAAATCATACATAAACAAATGTTTTCACTCCGCAGTAGGATGGGGGGAGAATTGCTTGTGCAAGCACTTACTGAAAAGAAAATTAGATTTTCTAGGTCTGGATATTTTTTTTTTTTTCTTAGAAAAAGCAGAATATACTGAGCAATAAAATATAGAATAAACATTAATATTTCAGAGCTTCTAGATCCAAGTAGAAATCCGATTGCCTTTTGAAGTCTAGAAGGATGTTTTCCCTTAAGCGGCAAACTCTGACAAAAAATAGCTGAATTTGATTTTTTTCCCTTCTTTTGGATCAAAAGCAGGAAGGATAGGTAGAAGGGTTGAACTTGATGGACATTTTTACTAATTACTATGTTGCTATATGACTATGTTATTGTTGAAAGCAAGCATACAACACAAAATTTTACCCTAAATAAATGAAACAAAGCACCCAAGGTATTAAAATGTATCAAAATATCGGGGGTTAATTCAAAATAGTGTATGAAATGTTAAAACATACCTCCCAAGTGCCGCCTTTTTAGGCACACAAGACCCTGCTTTGAGCCTATGTTAATCTGTTGATGCCCCTCTTGTCTATGAGCTCAGAATGTTCATAGTGGTCTACAGGCCAGACGTGGGCAGAAATGGGACCCTGGCACTTTAAGGCAAGTGGCCAATAAACGAGTACAAGGGCTCTTACACTCACACAGCATGCGGTCACACGTATCCAGCCCGTGGCCATACATTAGCGCATCAGATCCTTTGAGCAAATGGCAACAGTAAGAAATGACCTGTGCCATCTGGCACGACCCACCAGATATTTGCCCCGTTGGCCTGTCCCTGACTATCTTCTTTAACTATAAATTTCCATTCTCTGTAACCTGCTTAAACAAGATTGTGATTGGTGCTTAAAGCTGATCACATCAATTACTGGATTAAGCAACTTTCTGCTGGACACTAGCGAGCCAACCAACGTCTCAGATCATGGCAGGCACTTTATTTTGGGAAAAGCAGAACAAAATTGTTTTTTTCCCCAAATTACAGTCACACCCAGACCCTTGAGATGTGAAGTCTGTATCTACTTCCTAATGCTTAACATTTGGGTGTGGAACATTACTGCGGTTGCCTTAGACCAGCCAGGATGTCCCGGTATCTCGATTAGTAATTTTATATTTTAACTCATTTTATGTTTTTTTTTCATCATTGTCAAACTAACAACAATCTTTATACTGAAGATACAGATAAATGTTCTTTCCAAACATCATAGAAAGAAGGAAAGGGTGAATCATCAGTGTTCCGAGCTTATTGTTATTTAACTATATCTGCCCAAGAATAACTAAAGCTATAACAATGAATAAGAGAGAGAGAGGTAAGTGCTTCCAAAACTAAATGCAGAGCAACATACTAGGGGGAAAAAAGCAAAAAGACACACGCAATCTTAGATGAGTTATTTATTTTTTTTTACTCCAAGCCCCCTTTGGCCGTTATCTCAGGATAAAAGTCCTATCGGTTATCAAATGTGGACATATATTTCATGATATGAATCGGTGGGTTCCTTTTGCCGACCGGAAGTTTGTGAACATTATATGAATCCTTGGGGGGGGGGGAATGGTGATTGTGATCACTCCAGACGCTACGAACGTTCTCACCCTCCAGCTGCTCTACTCTACCTTGTCCATCAGTATCATGGAACTTGTCTGTCCATGATCCTGTTTCCAGACATTCCGTTTATACCATAGCCAGTCATATTTTCTGAGATCTGAGGACTGTTCCCAGGCAACACCAGATGCACATATATATATATATATTTTTTTTTAGCCCTCCGTCTTGTAGAGTAATCTAAATAAATAATATTTCTATTCCACCGACCATCCACCACCATTTCATCCCGCTAGCTGTTTGCTGCACCGCACTCCCCTGCCGCTTTCTGTATATAAAATAATCGGTGGTCAGGCACTTATTGAACGAGGCTAAGGCGCTGATCCCCCTACATTGGGGCAAAGCTTCCCTGCCTTCTTTTCGGGAATGGATTATGAGAGTGGAGAACATAAAAGTCCTTGAAGATCTGGTCGCCAGATCAGACGTCCTTAATGAAAAACACAGACAAACATGGTTTTATTGGTCCCAATTCATAGCCGAGCCCTCGACACAAGCCTTACTCACAGTCTCACCTTACTCCCCTCCCCCCTTCCTCTCCCGGCATCTTATCCTCCTGCCCTTTCTCCCCTCCCCTCCCCGTTTACCCTTTCTTCTGTACCTATAATTGTATTTTTCTTTTGCTGAAAAGAATACAATTTGATTCACAAAACTTCCATACTATAAAATACATTAATTTATTAACGCGGCAGACAGATTGATTTGCTCTTGTCTAACGTCTACATAGAAAGGTCTCTGAAGTTCCTTTAGTGTCTGAGATCCCAGGGCCTTTTGGACCCCCTAGGATCACCTAGCGATGATGGGACAAAGTTCCTATGACCTCTATAAATATTGTCATCATAGTATTTATTGTTTGATATAGTGCCGTCATATTCCATAGCGCTGTACATCATTTTCCGCATCAGGCAAAAGGAGATCATTGTTGACCTTCTTTGATTGCGCCTACCAAGAATCCCTTATGGTTGTGGCAGGGAAAAAACAAGCCTTCTGGCTTGCCTGGTGTCTGTAGATTAGCGTTTAATGCTTCTACTTTATACTTTTATTTATTAACCCTTTTATTCTTTCTCTAAAATCCTTGTTGAGGGTCCATTCGGATTTGCCCCCAAAACCCTTTTACTGAACGAAAGTGCTTACCTCCAACACTCTGCCCGTGATGAACTTCTCACAATGATCACACTTGATGCCGTACTTGGCGTGGTAATCCGTCTCACAATACGGAATCCCATCTCTGCAAAAAAACATTGCAGACAGGCTATACAAATGATATAATCCAGATCCTATCATTTATTGATTGACATAGCGCCATCATAGTCCGCAGCGCAGTACGCATAGATCAGTGCTTTGTGTGTTTGTTCTCCATGTTATGGTTATTACAAATGATTGTTCATCTGATATGGATTCACTTACTTGCTGATATACTCTGCCTTTAAAAGCGTGCCACACGTTTTGCATTTGAAGCAGCCCAAATGCCAGTGTTTATCCAGCGCTACCAGCGACTGTCCATTTTTTATTTCTAATCCGCAGCCCCCGCAGTCTGAAATAAATATAGTAATAAAAATCTATTTAATTTATGAGTCATTATAAAAAAAATATGCAGCTTTAATTATGTATCCAACCAGGGCCGGCCCTACAATGGAGCCGACTGGGGCAATTGCCCCAGGCGGCACTTTAGAAGGGGCGGCACTTTGCCGTCCCAAGCGCTTTTTTTTGTTTTTTAAGCGGAGGAGAGAGAGAGGGGGTCACCGAGTGGTTTTCGCTTACCCGCTCGGCGCCCCTCTCTCTCTCTCTCCTCTGCGGCGAGTCTCCCTGTTCGGTCTCGGTGCCGGCTTGTAATGCAGAGCGCCGGAAGTGACGTCAATTTCCGGCGCTCAGCATTACAAGCCGGCACCGTGGCAGAGCAGGGAGACTCGTCGCAGGACTGTTTAAAGGTAAGTACCGGGAGGGGGGATTTAGATTATGGCGTCGGCGAAGTTTAAAATGCCGCCGCCAAACGACCGCCCCCCCCCCCCCCGCGTAGGGGGGGGGGCGTCATTTTAAACTTCGCCCCAGGCGGCGTTAAGTCTTCGGCCGGCCCTGTATCCAACAAACATGAAGAATGCCTTCCAGCACGGGTCTCCTCGCCATTATTACGGTCCATTATATTATATATTATATATTATACTATTACATCCAAGATGCTCTATTTAGCTAAATGGCTTGTAACTGTTGAAATGTTGTCTCCTGACATTTTATCTTCGTAATAATCATATCATTGGGAATAGTTATTTTTTTTTATGTTACCATAGAATTCCCATGACAGACTACGTCGAATTTTGGTTTAACAGAAGAAAAACAACTGAAAATGTTTTTTTTTTCTTCTCTACATCCCATTTTCCAATGATAGGCATTTATTGAACGGATGAGATAATTACAAACATTACAGCACATTTAGCTTGGTTTACCCCAAATTGATACATTTTGGGGTAACCTTGATGGCCCCCCAGGTCATAAGGTTCCAGTCCTCCTCTGAATACACAGCGAAATAATGTAAAGTCTCAAATCATTATTATTTATTGTTTTCTATAGCGGAGGAGGGTCCTGCTCAAACCAGCTTACAAATCTAGAGGGATAAATGCTCATGTGATTCTATCTGATTTCCAATTAAATGTATTAACCGTTTCCATCATCTCTTGGACCAATATGGAAATATTTATTTTCCATAGAAAAAGGTACCACAGTGGCATAATAGGCACGATAATAATGATATCCCAAAACAGAATTACCAGCCTTTGAGGTGGGATCAATTTTGCGCTAAAACCTAAAACATCTGTTTTTATCTTTTTATATCTATATATATATCTATATCTATATATATATATATATATATATATATATATATATATATATATATATATATATATATATATATATATATATATATATATATATATATATATATATATATATGCACACATATATAGATGTATAGATATACACATTGGACATACTATTTTTATGATGATCTTTCATTTAGAGAATTTCAGATATTTTAGGTGTGCGTAGAAAGGGATAGCGGCTGGTGTCTCTCTATGAAAAGCCTACCCTGTAAAGACTGTTTTCAGTATCCTACTTGCTAATATCCACCGTATCTGTAATTTTGTTTTAGATCCTCAATAGCTTCCCAGCATTTAAAAGGTCGTACTATAACAGCGTAGCAGGAAGAAATCATCTTACTTCTCAGAGACTGGATACTGAAGTTGGTGTTGCCAACTGTCGGACACAGCGAACATTTTTGGCATATGCACTCCTTGCCATTGAACGTCACTCGGTCACCAGGTGGAAACGGGTTTCTGGAAGAGATGAAATGCATGCGTAAATAAATAAATACGCTAATATTTCAAAAACGGTATCAAAAACTAAAGGAAAATAAACTTATGTTCCCAAAATTAAAAATATTTATTGCACAATTCCTTAGATTTTTTTGAAATTATATTCTTGTGCATCTGGTTTACTTTGGATGCTATTAGAGCAATACCAGATTTTATAAGATTAACAGTGCTTTCATTTCAAGAAACATTCTATAACCTATCAACAAAAACACCACCGTTCCCCAAGTCGCTTCCTAAAGACACCATAGGAACGAAGACATCACCCAACTTTAGTTACCCCTAGACACAGCACCCAAAAAACACAACGGGCACGCAAGGAAACTTACCTACAAACAGCACACACAAAACATTTTGGGTGATAGGTTTTTCCCAGAGCAGAAACGACTTCTCCCTCTATGAATTCATCGCAGCTAAAGCATCTGGTGCCGTACAGCCTTTGATAGTCTACAGTACAAATGTAATCTCCTTGTCTTACAAAAAATCCTCCCTGGGCAAGGTCGCAGCCGCATACTAGAAGGAAGAGAGAAAATAATACATCAAAAATCAATAGAAAGCTAGAACAAATTGTTTGTAGTCAAGGCGCTGCTGAAGAAGATGTTCTGATTTATATATAGGCAGTCTCACTGGTGGTTATCAGTAACTTAGTCTTTGGAACCTGAACATTTTGTAGCTATCGGCCATGTCAGGGGAACCCTTTCTGATGGATTGCAGAAGTGTTTAATGGCCCTGTGTATGGTAGATAGTATGGATTCCAGTTCAACAATAAATTCCTAATTGCATCGATCCCAAAACCAAACACTACTCTTACATCCACGTCAATTGGGCATGAGTGGGAGAAATTTCTTTATGAAATACAGAATAGAATGCTACCCAGATCAACCCCTATTTACATCAACATGTGCACCAAATGAATACTCTGTCATGAAAAATGAACCCAGGTAATGCCTTAAAGACTCCATGGTACCGGCAGTCTCCGCTCTCCACCTCCATAGTTACTATACGGCTTTACAGCCCTTGCTTTGGCCAGTGCCTTCTGTCTCACTTGGTACCGGGTGGCATTTTATAAGACATGAGCCCAGAAAAGTGAAATGCACATGTTCTGAAAAACATGCCATATGCTTGCATGTGGATATTGCTATACTGTACTGTGTGTTTTTTTTTTCTTAGTTTTTCCAATTTTCTTCATATTAAATAATGGTATATGTAAATATATATATATATATATATATATATATATATATATACACACATACACACATATTAAGCAAAAATACACAGAAAAGCTCCTCTGGTACGCAATATAGCCATGAAAAATTAGATAGGATTTGCCAAAATTAGGGTTCTTTGACTAGGTGAAAGGTTAAACAATACATGGCCATATAGTGTGACCGAATCCCCTATATATGCCTCAGATGGGTTTTTAATTGAATAGTATTACCTGGGTGTGTGCTAAATTATTGTTATGTTATATATATTAGGTATAATAAATAACGTCCTGAAAAAACAATAAACTAAATGAGCGGCCTGCCCCTCTAAGTACAAACTGTTTCTCATACATTGCTTTTTACTGATCTATTACAAAATGGGGATGACATTTGAACTCCTAGGTAACCAAAAATGTCTTTAATGGTTTATGTTTTGAACAGTTTCTTCTAGCAATTTTCAGTAAGCAATGCTGGGGCAGCCTTTGTTACTCCTTTTTTATGGTCTCTTTTGTCTGGACTTAATAAGCTATTTGTAATATTACGAAGAGCCTTTACTGCAAACATAAAATTAAGAATAGCTGCTGGTATAAGATTTGTTTCCTGAGGCCTTTGTGGATCTGGTTTCCAGGAAACCGATCCGGGATATGTCATAAATACTATATTTAAGGTGGATTGTCTTAAGTATTGAGTTATTTTTGATAAAATGCCCTGTAAATAGCTCAGTCATTAAAAAGAGATCAGCATCTGTTATAGTATATAACTGAAGGCTAAAAATAAGAAAGGGATTGTCAGATCGCAGTACACAGCGACGGCCAAATAACTCCAGAACGGTGTATTGCGGCCCAGGAAAATGTTCTCCTAACAATACTTAATGAGTATATATATATATATATATATATATATATATATATAAGGATCATTAGATCCAGATCCCTCTCATAGCATGTCCAGCTCATCACGTATTAAGAATGGGGTGTTGGATTTTGGGGCATCCACAGCAAGGATATCACTTACAAATATTTTACTAGAACAGCTATAAAAAACGGACTTGGAGACATTGCTAAGAAGAGCCGTGAGAAAAGGAAGTAGTTCTTCTTTTTGACGGAATTGGGCTTTTGACATCACCGATGAGTGTCATAATGTCATGTCAAGTTACACCCATGCACTAGTCACTTCCCGCGTATACACTGCGAACCCATTAACCTACAAGTTATATGTGAGTTATATCTACTTTTGGGTTATTTGTTTTTAGAAGATATTTTGCAAGTTGTTGGAATGACAAGAAAGTCATTATGCAAACCAACTAAGAAAGTGTTATCAGGTAAGGGTATGTGTCCCTGTCGGCAGCGCACCCACTGCTTGAAGGTCCTTCCATCCATGATGGTCTGCTGGAGACGAGACGTGCGCAAGCAGACACTCTTAAAGGGCTCCTTAATTTAAACGTGACCTGGGATCAGGGCCGGCCGAAGACTTAACGCCGCCTGGGGTGAAGTTTAAAACGCGGCCCCCCCCCGCCGACGTCGGGGGGGGCATTTTAAACTTCGCCGACGCCATAATCTACGATCCCCCCCCGGTACTTACTTTTAAACAGTCCTGCGGCGAGTCTCCCTGCTCTGCCACGGTGCCGGCTTGTAATGCTGAGCGCCGGAAATTGACGTCACTTCCGGCGCTCTGCATTACAAGCCGACACCGGGACCGAACAGGGAGACTCGCCGCAGAGGAGAGAGAGAGAGGGGCGCCGAGCGGGTAAGCGAAAACCACTCGGTGCCCCTCTCTCTCTCTCCTCCGCTTCAAAAAAAAAACAAAAAAAAACGCTTGGGGCGGCAAAGTGCCGCCCCTTCTAAAGTGCCGCCTGGCGCAATTGCCCCAGTCTGCCCCATTATAGGGCCGGCCCTGCCTGGGATGCTGGGCTTGTGCTATTAAAACAACCAACCCAATCTGGCGTTTGTTTTCTCCTACCCCAGTCCTCTACCCGTTCCTGCGCCCAGCCTCCTAGCCAGCATAACCCTTGTATCATGTTCCTGTGACCTCTAGCTTGACCCTTCAGCATTGACCACTGACTTGTTCTTGACTACTTGTTTTGCCTAGCCCTTTGGTCTGATAATATCTCCTAGCTTGACCTTGGCTTTTCTCTTGACCTCATTTACTATTTGGCATCCTGTACCCTTCCGGTTTCATGTCATCTGCCATCACATTGCTGTATACCTGCTCATCCGGCAGTCTGCCAGCATCCAGCCATCTGCTAGCTTACAGCACCCTGCTGACTACCTATTCACCCTGCCGCCAGCCAGCATCCAGCCGTCTGCATGGATTCCTAATTTCTCCAACGCCGGGACCTAGTAGGTCCTAATGGTATGAGACAGAAGTTGAGGTTGGTCAGTTGAGTTAACCCTTAACTTTACTGAGCAATCACCTTCTCAGTGAATAGGCACACATGTAAGTGTGGACAGACTGACGATTGCCCCAAGAAAATCCCAGATCATCCCCATGCCACTGAACATATGTATGTGTTCACATAGTTTTACAAGGAGACTGAATGTTTTTTTTTTTATTTTTGTGTATGGAGGATGTTCAAACCAACCCTAGCAAACTATTGTGCCGATCCTAATCTGTACCTTCAGGTGCACGTCACACTCCCCTGTGCATGATTTTTCCATTCGGATAAAAATATGAGAGACCAAAGCAGACGTCAGAGATAAACTTAGGACGGCCATAAAATGTGTCGCATTCAGCGGGAAGAAACAGTTAGGTCATTTAGGTCAAGTATAATTTGCGGTTTCTGATTCGACAGTTTTTACTTTCTAAAGCATGGCTCGCTCCATGGTGCTAAAAGGATGTTAGATGATGAAGCGCTAATAAAATTAGTCTTTAATCTTATATCTGTATATATCAGTTTTTATATATACTGTTTATTTTGACAAAATCCCTTAGTGAAGTCACTTTTCCTGGGTCTGAAAGCATGGTCATCTAAGGCAATATGGCTCAGAACGCCCTCTCCGCTCAAGAGTCTCTCTACTTCTGTGGTTGGCTATCCATGTCCTGCATATGTTACAAAACAGTGATATATATGCATTTATTTATATATATATTTTACTTTGCAGTTGCGTGTTTTATGTAAAACGTGAACATACCACTTCGTGACTAGAGAGAGCACGCTTCACTATGCATGTACATATTATATACGTGTGTGTATCTATACATGATGTATGGAAGTAGGTAAATGCATCACGTCTTTTGACAGGGCAGCTAATGACTAAGAACTGCGTTAATAGAAACACTACCAATTTCAATAATAACCCCTGCGTCAGAAGGGAAAAATATGAAAAAAAACACGTTTTCTTGGTGATTCATCGGTGATGTGGTTTTCATGCACAAACAATATGTATTATTGCTCATGAAAACAGTAAGAAAATAATGGCATTTATCACAGTTCTTACAGAGCTTTATTGTTGGCGTAGAGGTGAGGAAGCCCCATACTGCCAAACAGCAGCAGAGAAAGGTCACAATCTTCCCAGATGGATCCTGTTTTGGAGCGTTTCAGTAATTCGTACAGTTGGTTTGGGAACATTTAGATGTTACCCTGGGTTGCTGGGCGATCGCTGCCAATTACCTCCAAATCTATCATTCAGCCTCATTAACAAAGAAAGCATACTAAAGTTATGTGTAAGTATGTTTGAAGAGACCAGTCCGGGACAGAAAATAATACTTCGAACAAGGGGTCTAGTTAGACCCCCAGGAACTCTTACAGTGGGAGCCAGCGTTAGAGCTCACGGCTACGGCTAAACTGAGCAGATGGCCAAATGACTTCTTCTATCTGTACTTAAGGTGTATGTTTCTATAATGAAAACACCGCCTGTCCGGCAAACATAGAGCATCAGAGTCAATAACTGTTCCAATTACCGTTTCTTGTTTGTGAACGCCAGATTATAAAAGTAGTAACATCTAAGGCTTCTGAGTAGATTCATTAATCAGATGCATTATTAAAGTCCTGCATTAACGTGACTAAAGTGTTGGAAGGGGGTGCTGCTTATTATTGAGATGCGAGGTGCTGTGTATAAGCCATTATTCTAATTCACAATGCAGAATGTGTCAGAAATTCTTAAGAGGCATCTACCTCTAAGACAGCTGTGCAGCATCCCCCATCTTGCCTTAATGGTGACACAGTCTTTTGCTAGAACACCTCGTTTAGAAGCTACATCTGTATCTGCTGGGTTTTCTTAAGCCGTGGGTTAGTAAGAGCGGGTTGAGTTACCTTCTCATGCTCAGCTGTCATTGAGATGTTTAAACTAAATCAAGGATCTGTCACCACCTTGAGAGTAGGGTCTTCTTTATCATATGTATTGATTTGTATCTGTTTGGGGGAGTGCATCGCTATGTACGAAACACGTCAGGTGTCGTGTCTCATATGGAGCGCTTTGATGACCCACATGATACTGATGTGAACTTTTATGCTTGATCTTGCTTTGACTTTGTTCTTTATGCATACAGAGAAAAAAAAAAGTGTGAGGACTTTATATTTTTCTACACTTACATGAACTTGCAATAAATGATGTTATTTTTTTCTATAAATTACGGTTTCTGATTTAATACTCTTTTTGGTGTATCTTACATAATATAATGAATGTTGGACATAGTATTTCATAGTCTCTCTGTTTTCTCTATCAGATCCTGATACGTGGAACAGTAATTCCAGTTACTGGTGTGGCCAGCATCTTGCGTACATATATATAGCGGTCTCAAAAAGGAATACTGCAACCCGACTGCATCCAAAAAGGGTCCGGGACCCTCTGATAACCTGACGTCACTGTTTCTGCAGAGAATGCAGAGTAGAACGGTGATGACATGCAATCAGTTTAGGTGACACTTAACAGATAACAGAGTAACATGGGTTCCACAGCCAGGGCCGGATTAACGGCAGAGCACATGGAGAAATTGCTCCAGGGCCTCCAGCGTTCTGAGGAAACCTGCACCAATTTACTGCATACGTACATATATACAGTTGTGTCAAAAAGAAAGTAAAGCTTATTTGAATTATATGGTTTTATATATCAGGACATTATAACAATCATCTGTTACTTAGCAGGTCTAAAACAACAACACATGATACATTACATGATTCAATCAACAAAAATAAAGCCAAAATGTAGAAGCCATGTGTGAAAAACTAAGTACACAGAATTGCAATCATTTTGGTTTTAGTTTTGTTGAATAAAATATGACACGGGGTAACATTTCATGTGTTGTTGCTCATCTGTAGTTGTATTTACCTAATTTTTAGACCTGCTAAGGAACAGATGATTGTTATTATATCCTTATATGTAAAACCATAGAATTCAAAAGGTAGTGTACTTTCTTTTTTGGCAGAATAGAAGTTAGAAAGAGTATGAAACATGTAAAAGGCAGATAAGCGAGATAAAATAAAAAAGGTAGAAAAAAAGTGAGGTGCAACAGATAGAGACAGAAAGCAAAGAAAAAAAGATGTTGCGAAAAGGCAGGAAATCCAGAAAAGGGGCCCTTCCTGTGTAATTGCTCCAGGGCCCAAAGCTCCTTAATCGAGCCTTGTCCACAGCCCACAGCAACTAAAGTGTCACGATGGCCCCAAGTTCTAATGGGCATCACCCAGCCTTTATAATAAGAGCAATGTGAGGAAGATGACGAAGCAGGGTCTGCTTGGTTTCAGATCCTCAATCTCACTGCTCCTTTCTTTCTGGAGGACCTGGGTTTGCATTACTGGAACATCTTTCAGGGGTAAGAGACAGAGAAACAAGTGACCTGGGTCTCTTAAAAGCTTTGGGCATAGAGACCCTCCTCTCCACAATCCATTGTATGGTGATGTTAGTGAGAGAAACAAAATATTGAACACAACCTAAAGGGTTATAGATATTAATCTTGTCCACATGGACAATAATAGTTTTTGAACTTATTACGCAATATGTTTATTAGATGTGCCTACCTTTGCATGTGAAACATTTGATATGGAAGTATTTATTCTGCACTCTCAATACCTCCCCTTTACAGGGGCTTCCGCAGTTGGTGCAAAGGATCGCATTCCCGGGTGGCTTGTCGAGCTGGCTTTGCACAGCCTGGTGCTGGGACACTGTTGAAAGAAGAAAGAAGTTTGTTAGCAAGGTGATCATTCAACATAACATAAACGTTACCTAAATGTTGTCTTAATAGACATAATAGATCATATGAGATATGAGAAATAGTTACTTTTAATGGATTTTACAAGTTATTCAATCTAACCTTAAGGACAATGTGTGCTAGAAAGTGAATTTTGGGTAACAAAGCGAGATCAACAGGGTAGGCATGGCAAGAGGCAACTACACCCTGGGTAGCTCAGATTTTGGGTGACTACTTGACAATTCCAGCATTTACTGGAAAAAAAACCAGTAAACGACTCAATAGAATATAACTGCAACAGAGATATCATGGGCAATTTGGGCACTCACCAACTTATTCATAGACAAAAGGTTATACTTGTTCACCTGTGAAAGGATCAATCCCATGCAGCCTGAGCAAATATAAAGGCATCTCAAAGTACTTTAATATGCATTCGTGAACTGCAGCGGAAAGCTCTTTTCTCTGCCCCATGCATGACTAGCCATACCCCTCCTGAAGCCATTCACCCAGAAGAAGTCTACCCTGGGAATGATCATCTGTCACACATCTCTACCTTGACCACCCTTCTGCCCCCCACAGAATGGAGAACGGGCAACGGTAAGGAGAGGAGCGGTGTTTCATTCTATGTAATCTGACCACATTTACCTAAAAGGACATTAAAAATATTATTCAACATTAAAAAACATTTCACGTCATGGTATCCTTGAATTCTTATTTGACCTTGAGGAAAGGACAGCGTATCAACAAATCTAGGAGAACGGAAGTAGTAAGTCAGCAATAAAATGAAACACAAATGTCGGGGAGCCTGAACCAAATTATTCATGATAGTTATATTGAAATTCATCAGAGAAGATTCCAAGAATCCAAAATAGAAACATTTCATTAATTCCTACAGGAAAGGGACAGCGATTTTCTACAAGCCACTCAGAATAATGAAGGTGAGTAATTCAGAAACGAGTGTCGACAATATGGAGTGGATTAAATTTGATATTTAAATAATAGATGTTCATTTTGAGCGTTGCTATTTAAACTGTATATTTGAAATTGTAACATATTTTATTAAAATGTAAAATTACATTTTAGTCGGCCACCCATTTTCTGTAACTCCCTGCGCTAACATGAACATGACTGCTTGATCGTTATCATAGGTCATCGAATGTCTTTAAGATATTTGTCATGTGATGGAAAAAAATAATAAAAAAAAAAAGTCGCACAATTTCTTTTGGAGACAGCTTATTAAAAAACTAGAAAAATATTGTTTTTAACATATCTGGAGAACAGATCTTTGAGGTCCTGAAAGCTTCTGTGATTTTACATCTTCTAGGTTGGTCCAATAAAGGTCAACTTTGACTACAGATCCCATCTAGAGGAAAATAGGAAAATAACTAAATCCTTTTCTTATTAAGATGAACTCGTTCCATAAAGAAGTTTCTTCCCGTAGTTCTCAGTCTCTTGAGCAGAGGAAGAGATGAAGGCAGGCATCACACCCAAGCACGTACTCTACCACTCTCCAATGACATATGGTGGCCCATGTCTTTATAAATAGAGAACATCTGCGCATTGTTACAAACTAATATCTATACCTTCTCTTACTTCACCATACCATTACATCAGCTTGTAACAATGGTAAAATTACCGATTATTGCCGTAAGCATTGCACAGGTGTGTCGTGACAAATTATACCCTGCCTCCCATTGTGACTCGCACATCGTGAGCTATTCTGGAGATTGCTGGTTAAGTGATGTTCATTTGCTCGCCCACGCATGTTTTGTATCACCGATGTTCTCATTCTTCAAAGAGCTAAACTAATTTTGTGAAGAACCTTAAAAAAGGCATTCCAGCCATTACATGAACTTTAATGCATAGGATAGCCGCGGGACCCCTTTACATTTTTATGTTGCAGAATCCCCCCATACGCATTTTCCCGGCTATCTCAGATAGTTGACGTGCAGGGGATGCTTTCGGCTGAACACATATCTCTGTATAGGATATACTTATATACTTACCTTCGGTCAGCTGCAGCACTGGCTCAGAGAACACTGCCGCCAGGGTTCAGACCCCTGTGCGCATGTGCAGAAAGCAATCCCATTGAGATCAAGCAGCCAATCAGTGCCAAGAATTGTCCACCCAGAGAGGAGGGCTGTAAATTCTACATCCGTTAAGAACGTTCATTTTCTTGGAAGAATTCAGTACTTTAATATGCATTATTCTTTAGATTCGGTGTCAGGGACAGTAACCTGTCCCTTTATTCTGCTTCACTGATATGGTGATGGGCAAAATCTTCATTTGTAAGGCTTTTGGCAAATAAAAATTGCAAGTTTGCATTATTACTTAAGAATCCTTACCAGCTAGGTAAGGTAAGCAGGTATTCCTGCTGTGCGTATGAGAAAATATTTGCTTGCTTGTGCACTGGCAACTAAGTATTTTTGAGCAAATACATTATGCAGTGGAAAGGAAAAAAATTTAATTTTTTGCTAGAATCTCTATAATAAGCCAGACTTGGGTAACAAAGTAACACCAGACGGAGCCAAGGAAGAGGCGGGGCTAACATGAGGCAGAGCCAAGGAAGCAGCGAGAACTCCACCATCACTGCCGGTGTCCGGGAGAGAGGATTCACAGTGAAAGCAGCTTTCCTCCCCATCTATTGAGACCAGACTTGCAGTGAGCATGGCCTGGGGACAGGCTGGCACACAAAATGGAGTGCTGGGGGTCACGACAAGTAAGAAGCGGCCTTAGCCGAGCCATTGTGTGGGGGCATTGTACGGATAGCATTATAGAGAGACAGCAAGCTGCCCTATACCTCAGCCCACAGAATAAACACGCTGCCCCATACCAGACTACTCGTTCCCTGTACTGGAGCCTAACCATTCCCTGCTCCGTATCGGTGCTTTACTACACCCTCTTCTGCCCTTTACCTCTTTCTTCAACTTTATACGAGTTCTCTCTCTCTGTCTACTCTTTAAATTGAGAAACTGCTACAAGCAACCATTTAAATGAGGAATTCTAGTTATACTTTTCACATCATTTTTACAGCTATACATTAAAGGACTATTTATGGTCTTGGATATTCTTATTACTAATGTATAACATCATTGAACAAATAATTAATTTGGACATCATTTTTCTTGTTGTTTGACGTCTATCAGCTGATTAACTCCTTTCCTCCTGCCTACCTCTAGCTCACCTTTCCCAATCGATGTCCTGCAATAGGACTGTACTTATGTCCATCAATTTTATTATTTATACATTATAATTATTATTAATCTAGCGTTTACGTTGTCGTAACAAATGGCACATTTACCTCCTGTGTAATATTCTCTCTATTTGATAAGAGGTTAGCCCCTTCTTGGAGCAGGGCCCTACTTACCGTTTGTTTTTGTAAGTGAAAACTTATGTTATGTACTATTTGTTATGTCCTGTTATACGGCGCTGCAGGACACGATGGTGCTTTTATAAATCAATAATTAATAACTACTTCATAACTTATTTGACTTATTTATGATTATTTTCAATTTTCCTCTCAAACCTGTCTAATTTTCATACTGGCAACTTGGATTCATGTAGAATGACTCAGAGGTTGGTATTTTAATTGTTTGTCAGATCTGGAGCCAAACAAAATATCCCATTGTCATGGATACCAGTAGTATCTGGTGTGTTATATATACTGATTTTGCTTCCTACAACATTTACTCTCACAGGGTTAGTCACTGCCTTCCGTCCGTTACTACAAATGGTTAAAGAGGGACAATTCTTTTTAAGGGGAGTGGCATGGCCAGCGGGTGGGGCTTAACTAAGACCTTTTATGTGACTTATTGGTAGCTGGATTTTAAAGCAGGCTCGGACTGGACATCTAGCACATCGGGGAAATGCCCAGTGGGCCACTGCCTGACAACAGCACATTTCCCGCAGTGTGCGGCCAGCGGCCGGATACTTCTGGCCACACAATACACGAGAATAATAACGGAGGATGCGGTCGTGCATTTCCCGCTGCCGGCAGCAGTTATGTCATCAGGCGGTCGTTGCCCATAAAGGCCAGGGTTACCTCATTCCCGCTCTGGGACAATTTGACTTTTACACAATTTGACTTAGATGGATAAGACCATCTAATGCAATCTGCCCAGCATTTGGATCAGAGCTTTTGAAAACTCTAGAAAAGAAGCCAAAGCTTTGATATGCAACTTACCAGAAAATGATATGACAGCAAGAAGGTTGGGTAAATTCCATTGTCTCATGGGTTATTTCTAAAATGGTACACCCCAAAGTGACACTTATAATACTCAAAGTCTGGGCTCCTTTTTTCTCAATTTCCCAACTAAGTTTCTTGAATCCAACACTTTACTTCACCCTCTTCAATTTGGATTCTGCCATAAACATTCTACTGCATTTGACACTGTGGACCACCCTCTTCTCCTTGAAACGCTTCACACAACACACACACAAAATACAAAAGTATAGCTCCATCTAGCCCAAAGGCTGACTTCAAAAGTCTCAATGAACCACTAAGCATGGCCCGCAAATCTGTAAAATCTGGAGCTTTTAGATTCTTTCTAAGATTTATATGTAGACCTAAATGGACATATCTCGCCCAGGGCTCCTAAGAACATCTTAGCTTCTAAAGAAGACTACATAGTTTCCAAAATGCGACATAATGTTCATGTATCTAAAGCTTCAAGGTACACTCCAGCTATTATATGAACTCTATAGTAGGGTTTTCTTGCAAATTCATGGATCCTACCCTATGCATTCACCTCTTTCCCTGCTCTCAGGCTACCGGGAGAGGTGTGCAGCCAAATCACACAAGTGGTACACTCACCACCAGCCAGCTCCAGTAATGGCTCATGTGAGCCCCTGTGTGCACTAAAGAGTGCATATTAATGTACTTTAAGTACTTTACAATGCATTCTTCATTGGTAGGGCTTTATGGGACACTAGACTCTCCCTTTAATAAGTAATAGAGAGAGGAACATCCCTTGTGCTAGCAAAACCTGAGAAACCGCGGATGGGCAGTGAAATGAATAATTCACAATCATCCTTTGCTGTAGTAACTCGCATCGTGATTACTTCCTGATATCTGAGCACAGAATGCAATCAGAAAGCAGCCAGAGAAAATATCTGAATGTACAAAACCGCTGGACCCTTCAAATCAATAGCAGGAGAATATTCACTGAAGGAATGGGAATGTATTCGTGTTTCTGAATGAGAAGGTAACCACAAGTAACAGGGCAACACGAGCAAGGAGTCATGCAGGCTCCAGAAGAAATAGCTGTCATCTGAACTGGCCAGATACTCGACACGCTGAGATCTGGCACTGCTATAATGCGACTGGGAAAGGCCACATAAATATATGCTAATAACACGGACTGGTAACTACTGTTGCTTAAACTAATCCTATCACGCTTAGCCAGACAGACATTTCTTTGTTGAAGCCCATCGTTCCTTGTACTTCATATTATCAATGAAAGTAAACCACTTCTCCAAGTGATAAGGCCACATAGGAAACCAGGTCCCAATGTTCTTCTTCTGGGGCTACACTACCTACAGGGGAATATGCAGCTCCTACCTAACTGCCCTGGTAGAAACTAAGGACTGGATCTTCTAGGGCCCCTACTAAAGAGGGCCCCTACCAAAGAGACCCCCAAACTGGGGGGGGGAGTCCAAAAATGCACCATTGGCTTCAACTTAAGGTAAAAAAAAAAAACTTGCTTTTCCTCTCTCACAGGAACTAATTTGATCTTAGCCAAAAGGCCAAGAGGCAAAGGCTAAGATATGCTGGGCATGATGGGAACAGTAGTCCATAACAGATATTTTTCTCTAAAACTATGTTAACCTATTAGTATCACATGAGATATTGTTGGGCCACAGAACAAAACTGATCTTGTGCTGGTAGAACAATTGTGTATGTAGGAAAAACTATCATGCATTAAAGAGAATGTTTTATATTTTTCAGGAACGGACAAAGGCTAAGTGAGCATGATGGGAGTTGTAAGCAGCTGCACTGAGATACTTTAGCTTGGTACCACAGCTGAACATTATGGTTTAATCTGACTTGCAACTGGGGTGCAAACTACTTAATTAAGGGGGTCTAACAAGATCCCCCAGCCTGGGAACACTACCCAGAGTCTTCGGGTGAAACCCTTCTTCCCGATGGCCCCTTTAATAGATAATAATCAGGGAAATGGACACAGCCCAAAAGAATATGGAGTCTTTAGTCAAAGTTTATTGGACCAACATAGAAAAAGATGTAAAGTTACAGAAGCTTTTGTGACCTCAGAGGTCTCTTCTTCCGATGGAAACATCTGAGGTCCCAAAAGTCTGTATGTATTTAACTTTACATATGTTTTATGTTTGTCTAATAAAAGGCATCAACTTTGACCAAAAGACAAATAATACATAATACAATTATGGTTAATTTTTGATGCAGGAAAGCACTGATTCAGCAATAACCACTTTCTGAATGTGTCCTAGGAATGGTAACATCACATACCCCTGATGTCTCTGATTCACAGGACTTTACAAAAAGCAGGGAATGTTGGGTTCTACTATCTCCTGGATTGTTAACGAGACGCCCAGGACTGTAACAACTGCACCTACACATCGGGGTTGTAGAAAAGTTATTTCGGTTCACAGTTTGAAAGCTGGTCTTATAAGCATAGCAAGCTGTCTTCTCCTACTAAATATTCAGGGGGATCCATGGATCTCAGCGCTGGATCGCCATATAAATTGGGGCACACCAAGACCATGGCTGCCACAGCTGCCATGGGCCCTGGAACCCAGAAGCTCCCTTGTCACCTACTGTATCCAGATCTTCCCATGCTGACACTATTTTGGTAGAGATTTCTTTGATAAGAATGCGTTCTGTATAATTCCATCACCTTCCTCAGTTTCCTCTAGTAGTTCTTTTCCTGATTTGTATGCGGTGACAGAGCTTTCATTACTTCTGACTCACTTCTCATTTCTTCTTCTCTATTTCTATTTAACCTCTGTGTCTACAGAAATTTCGTGCCACTTGCACGTAAACAAGTTGTTTGTCACTGCATAAATCAGATGACATTTCTTAACGCGCCATTCCAACGGTAAACAGATTATCCCCAAATAACAGCTACGTTTCCTTTAACAGCGCATGTCCTCTAAATAGATAGATTTAAGCTTAATATGGGAGAACAACACTGTTTCTCCAATTGTCATAAGCATTTCTCAGGGATTATTTAGCGTTGCTTCCGACTGTATTTTTAGCTCGTGTTTAGCACTTTACTTCAGTAATAAGTGCTATATTTAACTCAGATCTTATAGAACATTGGGTGAAATACATTATTCTTCATGCAGGTTCTTCCTACAAATGATTAGTAAAATCAGGATAATGTTTCGTTACATTCAGGATTTATTTCAATTTAATCTGTGAAATCAATGAAAAAACAGGACTGATACCAGCCAAATCAACATACATGTTCTTACATGTTTTATAGAATACATTTAATAATGGTCATATACTATAGACTGATACCTAATGTATTAATAGCTAATGAGACTCTGTAAGGAAATATATCATAGAGAGATACGTCATAACTCAAGTCAAAGGACTGCAATGAGGTGACCTTTGAGTCCCAAAGAGCCCTGGAGGTCTAGCCATGGAGCAGGGGCATCTGTGCCTTTGGAGGCAATGAGCTCTATTTACTAACACCCTTGCCTGTCCACAATGGTGAAGGTGGAGGACACACGTTGACAAAGAATAGAGCTTTACTGTGTTAGCCGTTGAAACAGAAATAGTAAATTTGGTAAAGATGATACTTTTATTGGCTAACTGAAGTATCATAGGATGCCAGCTTCTGAATCTATCTAGGTGTCTTCTTCATGATGAATGGAGAAAATACCTAGGTAGTCTCAAAAGCTTGCAATCTATTATACTTTACTTACCATTAAAAGTATCATCTTTACCAACATGTGATGCCATCGCACCCTTTGCTCCTTTCACAATAAATCACCGGATATTGTGCTCTTAGCATGGTCTGACTATTTTCTCAGTTCTCCATGTAGTTATTCATTTAATATATTTCTCCTTTTTTATGAACAAAATTGGTGAATTCATAGACTTGGGGTAAATAGCCCTACATTCATTTCCATTAACACAGTCACAGATAATTCTGATTGATTCATCTTACTAATCCTCTCATCTTCTGGTTGCCATGTGCTGACAGATGACCCGAGAGTACGCGATCTATATAATATAAATCAATGACATATATGATTTACTGTTCTACCTATTGCTAACCATTAACCAAGATTCTATTAAATGAAAGTAAATTACTGGTTTCCAGACACAAAACATTTGAGAAAAGAAATACCCTTCGCAGAGTACCTGTATCTTCTTCCGGCATCCAGACACACCTTGGCAGTCGTTATCACGGAAAGCGCTGGCAAGGGGCAAGAAACCTCAGCAGCCTGCGTTCGAAGTTGAGCGAATGCCACGGCGTATGGAGGCAGCCCGTTGGAAGGTCACTCGCAGCAGACTAACGGAGTGACAGCAACCCTGCTTGTGGTCCTCTCCTCGCTGCAGACGGTTATTTGACTCCTACGTTTCCCACACACGAGAAGAGGCTCGGCCAACTTTCTAATATTAGAGTCCACAGTTTTTAAAATATGTTTAGCCTCCCACTAGGGATATGCAATCTCTGGCACCGCAGCTGAACTTTAAATCCCAGCAATCTCAGCCAGTTTGCCTGAGTATTATCAGAGTCTGCAGCTGCTTCAGCGTACATCCAGCTTTTGCCTTCATTTGGAATTTAAATAATATTTTTTTTAAATTGCCTAAAGTTTGATTGAGATTGCAAAAAAAAAATAAAATAAATAAAATTATAATATATTATAAATATTTATGGGAAAAATATGTTTTAGGTCATTTCTACTTTATGCCAAATGTAATGATGAATGCTGGGGAATCATGATACTTCTTAGAGCTGAGAGGAACCTCGATGAAGACCGCTGACCCACAAGGGATTTAGAAAACCTCGGAGCGCCTCGCTGATGACATGATTACCGGTATAGCTGGTAGGTTACCGTACTCCGTTAACAAGGTTAGGAATGTTCCTCCCACCTTTTACATGCCATGGTGGACATGCTGGCAGGGTCTTATTAATAGCCACTTTGGCACTGCCCATGTTTGACTAAACTCAACCTATACTCAAAGTTTACAATTTTTATAATGTGTTTTAAAAAATGTGGGGGGTTCAGTATGACATTTGTAGCCATTTGATGTAAATCTGACCAGTAGATGCTGGTCTCACAAGAAATTCTTCTGGTATTTCGCATCAGATTTTGGTAAGGAGCTTAGGAAAGTAAAAACTTCCTTACATTATGTCTAAGCAGGTGGTAGATAAGTAGAACAGCCTCCCAGGAGACGTGGTATTGGCTAACACAGTAAGAGAATTTAAACATGCATGGAATAGGCATAAAGCTATCCTGTTTGATATGTTTAGAACTGGGTACTCCTGCTTTTCCCGTGATTCAAGGGCTAAATGCTGAAAAAAAGAAATACTTGCAAAATATTTGCTTTTTATTTAGTTCTTAGCTACTTTGTATACATGATTAAACACTGTGTTATTCTGCATGGCCACCACACACATCAGCTAACAGCAAGAGCTCTTTTATTCACAGTTTGTATCAATTTAATAAGAATTATGGTTCACATAAGTGGTTGGCCAAAGTCCTTAGTGTGCATATAAACAGAAAAAATGCATTCTTACACAAACACAAAACCAGGAAAAAACATAAATAATTTTAAAAAACATATTAATACTGCACTGGTAGTTGCATATTAACAAGCATTTGTTTGTTCTGTGTAGTAAATACATTATAAATATAATCAATCACGCTCCTTTCTAAATAATTCAGAATACATTATCCTGGACAGCGTTTTAACCCTGCCAGTGAGATTAGCGAAATGGGGTATTTTGATCCTATATTTGGCCATTATTTTAATTTCCCGGCCTTTTTTCTGATTATACCGCACAGGTGCGCATGCTTTCACCTTAAAACAGGCAATGATTATACCATAATAGAAATGCGAAATGCAATGGTAACGATATGCCGTATCAGATTATAACCATAATAGCAAAAACCCAGGAGAAATCTTGGCATGATCACCCGCAGCTTTATAAATTATTTTACAATTAATAATGAATGGAGTTTCTCAGAAACGTGCTAAGTTTCTAACAGTGAAAGGAAATTGAAATTCAGACGGAATCTTTGTAACGCTAATGGGGCTTAATTCCAGCAATCAGGCTGTTCAATTTTATAGATAAACCTTATCAAACGTTTGCTGTGAACCACTAGAACGCACAAACTAGGGCGCCACGGGCTATAAGATTAAGGGTGCTAATACAATATGATATATGGGATCTTTAGTGGAAAACGGAGCAGCATAAACAATGACCAAGGTATCTTCCAGTATAATATATAAAATATTATATGGGCGCTGGTGGAAAGCTCGTGTTCGTGGAAAAAAAAATTCATGGTCTCCGTCTTCTGTTCGAACAAAATTTTTGTTTTCAGAAACCCCATTTGTCCATCTGGGTTGCCATGGAAACAAGAAATAAACACACAATAAATCATGCATTTCTTGTTCCGGGGCTGGTACTCCTCTCTACTTGGAAAGATAATTCTTGCTTTTGGGTTTCAGTACATCTATGGTGATGATAAAACCCTTCCTCTACCTTTCCTCTTCTGACCTCTCACACCATCTTTCAACTAATCTCACAAACTATCTCTCTATAATTACATTCTGGATGGCATCCTAATAGTTGAAGATCAAATACTGCGCTGCTGATCATCATCCTCTTCTCTATCCCCAACTCCCGGTATCTCCGTAATGGATGATAATTCAACAATCTACCAAACAACCCAAGTTTGCTGCCTTGGTGTTACATTCCCAATCTCTTTTACCCCCTTACATTCGGTCATTCACCAAATCCTGCTGCCAAATCAGGACACAGAGGGCCTTGACCGAGAGTAGGGAGTGCTGGGAGATCAGAGGATCTGGATTATTGCAACTTTCTAGTACTTGGCGTCCCCCTCTCCCGACATTCTGAACACCGCTACCAGAGTAATCACTCTTCACCTGCTGCTCCACTGTGCATATCCCCCCCATGCTTTCTTCAGATTTTTTTCTCATTTTCTCTGACTTTCGAATTCAAAGTGTTTCTCTCAGATTCCCATTCTTATATGAATCTTCTTCCTTTGTCTCTGGAAGACGGCCATTCACTGTCACGTGGGGAGCGCGTAGCCCAGGCACTTCCTAATGAACTAGGCCTTAAACTCTGCCAGCAAACTGATATTTTAATATGTCATATTGTGTTTTTATGGTACCTTGTATGTTAATAACTCTGGGGTGATCTCAGTATCCATGTCATTGCGAGCATACAGGTACCAAACACCCCCTTATTAACCTGATAGCTAGGTGACCTATTCTTACTTCTCAGACCCTCTCCTGCCATGTTTATATCCTTCTGGAGGTCACATTGTCCGCACACAGAACATCTTCACCTTATATTCTATTATGGAAACTTCACCATATTTCTCAAATCATAACTCAGAAGATGGTCGCCCCCTGTGTGACCCCAGCGCCTGGTCCCTGTAGGATTTTATGGCACCCAAGACAGGACATCTGGCACCCTTTGAAGATGCCCTGCTTGGATGCTCTTCATGTTTCACTAACTTTATGGGGGTTCTGGCCAGGATTCCAAGTAAAAACTATGGCAGGATGTGGCCTGAGAAAAAAAACTACCATTTTCTCCTTTTCATGAAAGATGTCTTGTTAACCCTTAAACATCTGCAATTCTGGTCCAACACCGAGAGCGTCTGCCCTCAGAGTCATATAAAATTGCATTACTTGAGTTTTTTCTCTCTTAAATTTGCATTTATTGGGCCGACTTGTTCATATGTTTTAAATAAATTTCTAAACATCATACCGTCTATATGTTTTTGAACACCTTTTCATGTCACAACATTAACATAGTATATTAATTGGAAATATGTGGAGACACAATATACAGCAGAATACCTTCTTTTCTTGCAATTATATAATTACTGTAGATTTATTGCATGGAATACAGAGATGGTAAACTTAATACCAAAGTGCTCATATGGCTCAAACATGTCATAGATCAAAGAAGTTTTTTTAACAGTGCATTTTTAGACATTCATTAGGAGGTTCAAAGCGCAGGCCTGGAGGGCCTTTGACAGACCATTTCTGTAATTAATAACAATGACTGAATGAAAAAAATACGATTCGAATCCCATGTTAGCTCCATGTCTACTTCAGCTAATATGCAATAATGAAAGAGCTTCATATAGAACCAAAGTTATTCTTCATCTCGCGTTGGAATTTTCAGAGAACAATGTACCGTATTTGCTCGATTATAAGACGACCCTCCAAAATCTAAATATTAATTTAGGAAAAAAACAAAAACCCTGAATATAAGACTACCCTATAGAAAAAAAAGTTTTACTAGTAAATATTAATGCATGTAAACAATTTTTTTCATATCTAATAAAAGCTATGATTGAGAAAAAAATATATATTTTTTGTATTTCCTTTTATTTGCCAACCTGCCCCCCCAGTTATGCACATCTGCCCCCAGGGTTGCCACTCTGCCCCCAGAAATGCCTTATACCCCCTATTTGCCACTCTGCCCCATGATGTGCCTTTTAACCCTCTATATGCCAGAGTGGCATATAGGGGGTTAAAAGGCATATTATGGGGAAGAGTGGCATATAGGGGGTTAAAAGGCATTTCTGGAGATATATATATAAACTGCTAACAGCAATCACACTCCTATCAAGCCAAGGCAGCCAGTACATGCTGGAACCTGGGGATAATATGAGTGTGAGTACAGCCTCCCTATGCCATGCTACCACCACCACCCACCTTACACATTCATGCTATCATATACACACTCATTCACAAACATTTAAATACTCATTCATTCCATTAATCACACATACTTGCTCAAAAACCCTCCCCCACCCCCCTACCTGAACTGCAGATCTCTCACTCGCAGACTTCTGCAGGAGCCTGGCTGTGCGAGCAACTTCTCTGGCCCCACCCCCAGAGGAAGGAGGGGGGAGGCAGAGTTATGTGACACTCTACTAGCTTCCTGTTCTCCTGCTGCTAGAAGAAGAGACGCTGCTCGCGACCAAAGCACCGGTAAGCAGCCTGGCAACCTAATCGAGGTCTGATTAGAAGACGACCCCGATTATAAGACGAGGGGCATTTTTCAGAGCATTTGCTCTGAAAAAAACCTCGTCTTATAATCGAGCAAATACGGTATATCTACGGAGAAACACCTCATTTTCTGTAGCTGTCCAGCTGATAGTTCTTGGGCTGTAGATGATGTCAGTGAGCATCTCAGCCAATCAGCTACGACCGAGTGCTGACGGAACAACCTTTTCTCATGGCTTCTGCAGTGAGGATCACTTCTTGTGGCTCACAAATGGTAGAGGGCATCTAGGTAAGATCCTCTCTACCAGTCTGGGTAGAAATCTTGGCTGTCAGCAAGTAAGCAATGCCAGTTGCCCTCATAGAAAAACGTGTAACTTCTGAAGTACAAACTGCCATCTCAAATATTTAAGAAGCCAAAGTTATTCTTCAAGTTTATTGGCACTTAAAAAGGCATCTCAACAATTTAACTCCACAAAATACAGGGTCATCTCCACCCTTCCCGCAGCAGAAGCTCACTAGGGTTGGTCCATCTTAATGGATAATGAAGTAGGGAGCTGGTGAATATACCCAATAATAATATTTAAGTTTCTAAATATCTTCTTTTTCTCCCTTATTCCATTTTTTTATACTACCTAAAACAACTAAAAAGAATCACCGAAACTTTTAAACCAACGTCAACACATTTTAAAATATCGTTTTTATGCTATATGATATTATTTTTGATGGGTCAATGCTAAAATTTGTTTAGAAACATACATTATCGAAACCTGCATTCGTTAAAATAGCCCCAACCATGCCTCTTCTTTACAAGCATCCTTTGTTAAAGTAGAGTTATGACAAGTCGTTTCTTAACAGCTTTTCTTTCTGTTATTGTGCCAGGATATTGCCATGTCCAGAACTGAAAAGTTTCTTTGTTTTCCTTTTAAGCTTGGACACAGATAATATAATGACTCAGACAAACACATTGTCTGTTCCCAAAACGCTAGTCTGTGAAAGGTATGGATTCCTCTCCGTGGGGTCGTACTGAATTTCCCCCTCTGAATTACACGATCTCACTTCAAAAGATAATTTCAATATGGGACGAAAGAGGACACTGGGTCTGACAAGCACCGAACCCCGGGGATGAATAGAATACTTGATCAGCCGGAAACAAAGTGCGAGCTTTGTATTATCTCATCATCCACAACAGGTAAGTATATCAATGAATGGCCATGCTTTTTAACATATCTATTTTACCGAATGGAGACGTTTTGGATTTAAAATATAGTTTTATATTTTACATTTTACAGCCTGTCGGTCACGGAGCCCATATATTCTTCGGGGTATCTAGGGCACACACCAAGTTTACCGTCTCCTCTATCAAAAGGACCCAAAATGAGAAAACAAGTACACAATTAAATCTAGGAGAAGACGCCACATGGATGCTGAAAGAAATATATAAAAATTACTGATGGATACAAGGAATTTCCCAAACGAAGCATAGACTATAGCCCCTTAATGACAAAGCCCATACATGTATGGGCTCAAAATGCATTGTTTTCAATGGGTTTAGGGACCGCCCATTGTCCTTAAGGGGATAGGATTTAAATACAACTTATACAACTTATACAATTACGAAAATGGCAGCTTTAGTTAAGCTTTTGGCTTCGAACTAATAAAAGTGAATAACTGTAATAAATTATCTTTAATTTCCATTTTGTTACCATACTTTATCCATATTGTATAACAATGTAGATATCATTGCATTATTAATATTTACACCGGATCTTCTGCTTACATCCGTTACCGATATACCTTCCTATTACAGATCGGGTCTTCCACGCCAGTAAAAGTTCTAGCGAATCGACATGCCGTGCATGGTGTCATAGCATAAAAATGATTGGATTTACCGGTAATAGCAATATTACACACAGATATATTTTTGTTTATTGGATGTCCTGCTTGTTTGAAAACAGTAGGCATCTCCTTCTTGATAATGACTCTATAGAATATACTGTTCTTGGTCCTAAAGGAGTTAATTAGGCTGTTTTAGTGACCCTATAGTTTTATATTATGACCTCTCGTTCTAACATCTCTGCTTCTTTGAAATAAACTTCCCTCCTGTACTTTGTTAAATCCACGATTCCCTTCTCTCATATATCGAGATCCTTTAACTTGTACACCGCACAGATCTGAAACAACTAGTCCACACGCTGAATTTCAATAAAATGAGTCACGCGTAAACTTATTTTTAAATCATAATTTTCCTTTAGGTTTTCAAGGACTAATGGACATTTTTAAATTTTATTCCTATTCTGTCTCAAACAAAAACAAAGGAGTTTGATCCTTATAAGTGCAGATGTTTCCTGCATGTTCAGCCAGTGAACGAAAAAAATCCTACGCAAAGTTATGCACTTATTTTATCAGGAACAATGGAAAAAACTAATATAATGTAAGCCAATATTTCTGTTTTGGACAAGAAAATATTGGAATATTTTCAATTCTAAAACAACCGTAGAGAAATAACCATGCTATTAAATAATTTATTAAGCAGGATAATTAATTCAACTAACAGAGATAAAAAATAAAATTATAACATTTTCATATAAATTTTACCACCATAATATATACACTACCATTGAGTCCTTACGCTGCTTTCATGGAAACATTAGCCTTTTAAACTTAAACTTGGATTAGGGAACACAACGTGCCATTGGAACACAGGAGTGATGGGAGTGATAAAGGGCCATTGGAACACAGGAGTGATAGGAGTGATAAAGGGCCTCAGTACGCCTATGAAGAGATTCCATTAAAAATCAGCTATTTCCAGCTACAAAAGTCATTTATAACATTAACCCCGTCTGCACTGGATTTCTCATCCATTTCATGTTATTTGAGCGGACAAAACTTTTGAACGGTCGTGTTAATCTTCCTGGCTTTAGACCGTGATATGGTCTATGCTGCTGCAGGGGTTTGCATCCAGTTATCTGTGCTCTTTTGCTTTGTTCTTGGTCTGATTTTCTGTGTTCTGCTGTTGTGCCTGATATACAGGTATTTAATGCACTTTTGCGCAGGTGATCTGTTTGTCCAGTCCCCCACCCCTCCTTTATCTGCTACAGCTAGTACTCTTATTGGTGTTCTGATGTATGTTATGTTATGTTATGTTATGTTATGTTGAGTTGACCTGAGCAGGACTTGTCTATATAAAAGGTATATTGACGAGGCGGCAGCCTAAGATCTCATGGCCATCAGATGTGACTAGGCTCATTAGTCCTGTGTGCGTCTCTTAATGTTCTGTTGTGTTCTTGCTTATGCCCATTCATGCTGCGGTGAGTCCCTGTCTTGCCTGCTTCACCATCTGCATCTGACTATAGCACCGTCTGCTCCTACCCTTGGACCATTCAGTTATGGTTTCCATCCTGTGCCCTCCCTAATCTTACTGGTGTCTGGAATTAGACCACTGGTGCCTGGGGATTTATTCTCCAGGGGCGATATCGTTGCCCTGAGCCAGGCCCTGTGAACTCTTTTCTACCAGTGGACTTCCATCCCTAAAGGTGCAACCTAATGGCCAAGAAGGTAACAACAAACATAACTACAGGCCATAATATTTGGGGACACTAAACCTTACTGTTTAAGTGGTCTATGTACATGAAGCAATTAAAATACCACCTTCAACTTTTACAATGGAGATAGATTATTGCTTAAACGTGGCATAATTGCCATTTTATTTAGAGTAGCTCAGACCTTGCTTAGAATTTTGGTCCTCACGAGAGTTCATATGGCTCTCTTGTCTCCCCTACATAGGTATTTCCGTTTACTTGCACTTTTCTGATAGATGTCCTGTGACATAAGACGAAGCTACCCCATGAATCTTACAGAGCTGGAACTACTTCTGTGCCTGGTGGCCCTAAGCAAGTTTAGAAAAAAACATACAATCCATCTCAAGTACAAGTAGATACTTTGAAAATGTTTGTAATTTTATGTGACTGCTCATTTAAAAATGAAGGTCAAATATGGAAAGGGGTTCATTTTGTAGAACAGCTGTAGTGGCCTCAAATGAACCCTAAGCTTCCTAATCAAGTGCATGTAGGTCACTGAAATGCAAAGTTAATTGAAAGCTCTGATATTATTCTACGCAATTGCATTATGGTTTCATTAAATGGTAAGGATGCAGAATTTTTCTTTTTCATGCCCAGCTGAGTAACCCTTTTTTAAAACATTAACATGAACAAGTCTTGCATTCACATCCCACAGCTGATGTTAAGTTACATGCTGTGGGTTGCTGTGATCAGTTTCCCTGTTCATAAGGCTATAATTATCTGCATTAGCATACACAATCTTTTAACCCCTTTCTGGTCTAGGAAAACCTGGAACACAAAACAAACAAAAATTAATGAAACACAACTCTAATAGGATGAGTCTATGGAAAATGACAATTATTTATTGTAAAGGGGGAAACTCATGTCAAAGTTTTTTGGATTGAGTGAATTTATAGGGTGGTGTCTTAGCCGTTGCAAGAAGAAAAAAAATCTACGAGATACACACTACATCCTACTTGGTAACTTCCTAGCGTAGGCTACCTGAAGTTCTCGCTCCTCTGGGGAGTGGCTGTGCACGAGGATGGGGCTAGCATCAGTGAGCCTTTTGTGGGTGGGGAGCAAAGTGAATGTACAATTTTGAAAACTAAAATATGTTAATGGTTCCATGCCATTAAAAAAAGAGCAAACTCAATATTTTGTATGCATGATGAATATTTTCGCTAATTCTTTTCTTATTCCAACTTATCACAGACACCGTCACCGAGTGCATCCCACACATCACCTTCTACCTTCCTCCTCCGCATGTCTTGCTCAGTATTAATGTGACTTTGAGATGACAGGGTGCTGGTCATTAGCGAGATTGTGTCTAAGGAGACGCACGCTTCCATGTATGACGGACAGGAAACCATATGCGGTTGACCGCTCCATCATGCCACACTTGGATAAGGCTCTTGGGAACATGGATACAGTGTTGAATAGGTAATTTGTGAGGACTAAGCAATATATGGCCATAATAATGATTCCCAAAATTTATGCTTTTGATAGCTGTTCTTAAATAGTATTTGCTGTATGTATTTAATAGATGTGTAGGAAAATGGGAAGACTTAAATGGGCTTGCTGCCAAGTTCTATGTTTCTATAAAAATTAATTTCACTTGAAGTTGTATAACTATGATGGGGAAATGTGTCACATTGGATTATATATATCCGGCTGCTTCTACCTTGTATGAAAGCCGTTTTTAAATAATAATTTGGATGGGTATCAGCCTATCCTGTCTGTGGGTATAGTTTTGGAGCCAGTGCCCTTAGTTCCTATGTTGTAGGAAAAATATATATTTTTTCTTTTAAATAAAAAATTCACCTTTTCACTCTGTGTACCTATTCACACTCCTTTTAATCAAACTTTTCCCAAGAACAATTAGTCTTTGAAAAACACAATGATTGGAAAAATAGATACAGAAAATACCAATAAAAGTATATTTTGGATGTATGTTTGGCATATAGGGGGTTAAAAGGCATTTCTGGAGGCAGAGTGGCATAAAGGGGGTTAAAAGACATATCATGGGGCAGAAAAGCCTTACCCCCCCCCCTACTTACCAGTGCTTCTGACTCCCTGGTGTCTGGTGGAGGCCGGCGTTAGTTCCGTCTGGGCTTTTATGACTAAGCACTGGAAGGTCATGTGACGCCGGTGCTCCCTCACAGAAGCCCGAGAGAGAGAATTCCCTGCAGCGCATGTAGACAACCTTCACTGCTGCCCACGCTTTCGCCGGCACTTGGTGATAGAAGCCCCAGCAGCAGCTGAGGAGCCAGGTCCCCTGCAGTGCTGCGGGGATCTGGATCTTAGTCTCATAGTCAGACCTCTATTTGAGATCTGATTAGAAGGCGACCTTGATTTTAAGACGAGGGGTATACGGTATACACATGATTCTATAAACCACATTGAGTGATTTGCAGAAGGTGCCATTGATTCATGATGGAGATAAGGTAGTGGTTCTCCGTCAATGAATGTGTGCACAGGTTTCACACCTCTTTCAAATACATGGTGAAGTACCATCTGTTCATATAATTTTGTTTTGAAAGTCAAGTTGTGGGTTACAGATAAGCCAAACCTGGTGATTCCTTTGTGGTCCTTGTTTTGGTGCATCTGTGAATATTGTATCTCCTTGTCCACTTGAGTATCAGAACAAATGCAAAACTATTCTATGGCTTGGCTCCAGATGATAGATTTTTTGGGTGGTAGCTATTGCGTAACTTGGTCTTTGCATTGGTTTGCAAGTAATGTGTTATTTTTGTGTCCAGAAAGCTGATGTGGGCGCAAGGATAATTGAGTTGTAGTTTAATTGTTAAAGGTGTTGCAATTTTCAGTTCCTGTCCAGACAATTAGAATTATGTCTAACCTACAAAGGCAGATATTAGGGGTTTGGGATTACCCATACTTAGGAGGTAGGACTTCTTATCTTTGAATCCCCCCAATCACTTTTATGAAGTTATTTCTCTATAGAGTCCTGATTTTATCCGAATGCATTTTACAGAACAGATGTTCAGTCATTTTACAAAAATAAAATGCATTTTTATTATCTCTATGTGCACTGTTTTTAATTTGTTAGGAATTCTACTTTTTTTTACCTCTGGGAAAGACCTGTTTTTGATGTCTGTTTCTTCAACAGCCGTTGGGAAGGGGGCCAAAAAGGTGTGGAGGGGACAGGAATGTTCTGCGAGGCCTCCGTGCATCTACAACATGTTCACATGCGAAAAGATGAAAGGTTTGGCCAAAAAAATATCTGCTGAACTGTAGGGTGCCCACCATGCTGTATTTATTTTATACTCTACATCTTAGTTATTCAACATTGTTACCATTCATGTTGGGTAAATATACGCAAACGCATGCTTTAGCAATTTCATATTTCCGTAGAGTGGGAAAAAAGTGGTCTGAGCCAAGCACTTCTTCAATAATGAAGAAGCACAAAAATATTCTTTAATTACAGCGCTTCGGAATATGATGGTGATATATAAAAGATAATTACCAGTGAAGCTAATATCAGTGTTTAACAAATGTATCTAACACTATGACTTGTTTTATTAATTGTTTTTCATTGAGTAATTGGAGAACTCGGAAGCGGAGAACTGTGGCATTTGTTGGCACAACTAGTTCTTCCAAATAATTTCCTTTCCTGAACGTCTCTCCTTTCTCCTCATCCAATCATTAATAACAATCAGCAACTTATCAATGGGGAAAAGGTAATATACGGGGAGGGACATTAATGCAGGTCCTGAGAACACAATGTTACAAATGCTATTCTGACAAGGTGGGTTGTAACCCATAAATTGCTTATGTTAATTATGTATGTTTAATTGTACCAAGTGATTTGGGAAAAGTAACAAATCTGTTTGTATCATGGTGGAATGAGTAGCTTCAGGGGTAGCCCGTGATTTCCAGATTAAGGGGAGTAGTGTTTATGGACTCCCCATTCCTGTGCATACGGGTATCTTGGATGTTCCCAAGTATGTTTATGTGTACAACAGCGAGCTTACCCTCCAAATCCATGATTTATATTCCTTCACTTATGGTGGAAGTTGTATATTCTGGCAGATTTGAGGAAGGAAGAACCTTTCTGTTAGGAATAAACAATTTTTTTTATCTGCCACAGAACTGATCTTCACTAAGGTAAAATGATTTCTTTATTTTAAAGCAAACATGTGCATTTCATATTTTGAAATCTATGCAGGCATTCTCACTTTTTAGCGGGATCAGAAGCAATAAGTATTCTTGAGTACGCTCCATGGACAAGAAGTACTGCTCCTGGGGAAATATGGCTGGAGCGTGCCTTTAACAAATAAATGCAACGATGCTAGAAGCTGTGTAGGTGACATTTCCACTTAAAAATTATACAAAAACGCTCTGAGCATCAGAAAAAATTGAAAGATGAAATAATAAAATTGTAACATATCTAGATTCCAGTTTCTTTTTCACCGTCAAATTCGTAAGCGTAATGAGGGTTTCGTTTACAACCAGGCTCGGACTGGCCATCTGATACACCGGACAAATGCCTGGTGGGCCACTGGACGACAGCACCACATACTCATCTAATTTGCCGCTGTAGATCGGGTGCTGCAGCGGTGGCACACTATGATCATAAAAAGGTAGCACTGGAGCCATCGGCCACACTTACGTTATCAGATGGCTGCAGGTCTTAAACATGGCCACCTCGTCATGGCCGGTCTAACCCTGTTTACAAAATAATATTTGCTACTTAAATTAACCCCTTAAGGACAATGGGCGGTCCCTAAACCCATTGAAAACAATGCATTTTGAGCCCATACATGTACGGGCTTTGTCATTAAGGGGTTAAACTTTTCATTCACGAGGCTCTCATTTTCCAGTCTTCCATAAACACACAACTGCAATCTTTAAGCACCCACCCTGACAATAGTGAGAAATTCGAATGATAGATAAGCTGTAGGCGAGGATCCTTTGGTTTATTACATTAACTCTATGAAATAGCATTTGAGATCTCGCCTGCCGGTGGGAATTCATACATCTTGTGCCACCGTCGTGTATACCCTGTAAAACCTCTCGTATAACAAGCAAAAGACGCTAGACGGGCGGTCTCCGGAATCTATTTTAGTATACCCGCAGCCCTGTGGCATATCACTAGCTGCATCCAATTAAGCAGAAGTAATTACGTTTTTTTTTAATTCAGTTTACAAATGTCACTGGCTTACTTATGTTATTTTATTTTGGACATCTTGTTCAGACAGAACTTAGACAAGTGTGACTTACGAATAAATCGTTACAGATTGTCCCGAAATGTTACATCTTAATCTTTTAAATGTGTTACTCACCAACCTACACACAAAGTGTTATGATCAAAAGTTCCCCTCTTTAAAGGGGCTGCCAAACGATACGCACACATTGAACGGTCTCTAACAGTTATTTTGTTAATGCCATAGCTCTGGATTAGTTCTAAATAAGAAATTGTGATACATAGTCCTTTTATAACTCACTTTGTAAATTAAATGGGACAAAGAATGCATAAGTACCGTATTTGCTCGATTATAAGACGAGGTTTTTTCCAGAGCAAATGCTCTGAAAAATACCCCTCGTCTTATAATCGGGGTCGTCTTATAATCAGACCCCAAAAAAATGGCTGGGGCCATGCTGCTTACCGGTCGCGAGCAGCGTCTCTTCCGTTAGAAGCAGGAGGACAGGAAGCTTGTAGCTTCCTCACAGAACTCTATCTCCCCCTCCCTCCTCTGGGGGCGGGGCCAGAGAAGTTGCTGGTACAGCCGGTCCCCTGCAGAAGTCTTCGAGTGAGAGATCTGCAGTTCAGGTAAGGGGGTGGGGGAGGGTTTTTGGGTAAGTATGTGTGATTAATGTGTGAAGTATGTGTGATTAATGGAATGAATGAGTATTTAAATGTTTGTGAATGTGTGTTTGTGTGTGATAGCATGGATGTGTAACGGGGGTGGGGGTTGTAGCATGGCATAGGGAGGCTGTAATCCCACTACTATCATCCCCAGGTTCCAGCATGTACTGGCTGCCTTGGCTTGATAGGAGTGTGATTGCTGTTAGGAAATGCATTTTAACCCCCTATATGCCACTCAGCCCCATGGTATGCATATATACCTCCAGAAATGCATTTTAACCCCCTATATGCCACTCAGCCCCATGATATGCCTTTTAACCCCCTATATGCCAGAGTGGCATATAGGGGTATAAGGCATATCATGGGGCAGAGTGGCAAATAGGGGGGGTATAAAGCATTTCTGGGGGCAGAGTGGCATAACTGGGGGGGGCAGGTTGGCAAATAAAAGGAAATTTAAAAAATATATTTACATGATGTGACAGTGTGAACCCCAGGGAGATGATTAGCATGGCATCTGGGTACAGCTGCTATGCAGAGTATACATATGGGTCCCTGGGGTGGAGCAATTGGAGAGCAGGGTGGGCCAATGCTCCATTTCCCCATTTTGTGGAAACTCCATGCCGGGTTTTCCATGAGGCAAGAAGTCCACAGGATCCAGGCCAGGAGTTTAAGCTGACTCCAATGCACTGGTCAGCTGCAGGTAATTAGCTGCACTGGCTGCAATATAACCTGACCTGTTGGACAGAAGAGAGAGAGTTGGTTTGGAAGCAGCAGGGCTTGCTTTGCACAAGAGAGACCATCAAAAAGGTTGGTGGGATTACGTTTTGTTTAGTTTTAGACCCTGTGTAGTGAGGGGAGTTATATGTTAGTAAGCGCTCAGACGAGCTAGGCTTTTGTTTGTAGAGAATTTATGTTCTATGTAATCCTGTAAATATCTTCGTACGTGGACTACAAATAAATTGTGGGTGATTACCTAATTGAGCTGTGGCGTTAATACCCTAGAGGACCGTGCTGTTTGGTACCCTGTGTGGGTGCAGGATCACAATATGGTGGGGAATGCGGGCAAAGCACTGCTATGGTCTGTGGGCAGAAAGCAGGAACCAAGTGAACAACTGAGTGGATGCTGGTGACGAGTGCTACACTGGATCCAGGAACCCCAAGTGTTGTGCAGCCTGAAGCTACCAAGCTGCAGTGGATGTGCCAGAAGAGATTACAGCTTAACCCGGAGGATTGAGTGAAAACACTTCAAAGACTGTTGCATGGTATGTGCCCTTGTGTATTGCTCGCTGAAATACATATGCTTATGGAGGATGGCCTTGATGTGTTTGACGACTTATTGATGATCCGGACGTGAGGTTTCTATTTGCTGGGTAAAAGTATTGCATAGCTGTGAAACCTGCTAAAGAAAAGCATTTTGTCGCTATGACCTGCTGGTAATTACTTGATTACATACTGCAGAGGGAGCGATTAAAGACTCTGGGATTTGTGTATTGCACTGACTGTTGGTCTAATGCAAGATGGGAAAAGGACAGCAAAGCAGAAATAAAATGTCCTTTCCATGTTTCACTCGCCAGCCAACCTGCAGTGGATGTGTGGAACCACTGAAACTGGCACAAAAGGCATATATAAACTGTGCAGGGTCCTGTGTTGAGGCTCAAGAGTTAAAGGAGGAAATTGAATCCTTAAAGTGGCTGCACCAGGGTGAAGTCTCTGATTTGAACTTGCAGCTGAAAGAAGTAACAGATCGACTAAATGCTGCAGGAAATAAAGTGGGAATGCTACCTATGTCTTGCAAATGTGCACATGGGGACAAAAGAGGCTGCACAGTAGCTAGAGAAGTTCTTCAACTTCAGGAGGAGAAACACAAATTACAGAAAGAGCTTGTCTTCAACAAACAAAAGTATGATGATGCTATCAAACAGAGAGACTGTGAAATTAAGAGACTGACAGAGTTAAATGTTTGCTATGACAAACTGAGTCGTGGTGAATGTAACAATGTGGCATGGACTACCAAGCTCAGGAAAGTGGAAGCTATGTCCAGAGATGAGCTGAATCAGTATGTGATTGAGCAGTCAGAGTATGTTGGGAAACAGATCTGCAAGAACAAAAAGCTGACTGATGAGTGTATGCTAAAAGAACATGAGTTAAAAGAGGTTAAAAAACAAGCAGCACACTTACAGGAGGAATTGCACCGAACTATTGGCCAGCTTGAGGGAGAAAACCTCACTTTGCAAAATGAAGTGGCTGCTTCTAGAGAAAAGCATTGTGTTGACCTGTCAACAAAACTGCAAGAGATGCAACAGTTGCAGGAACAAAAGCTGGTGGTTGAAAAACGTCTCGCGGAGGTGTCCCAGAAAGGTAAAGAGGATGCAGAGCGTGTATTCGAGCTCCTGTCTCAGAATAGCAGTGTGAATTTAACACTTGCAGTTGAGCGTCTAGAAAAAGTAAATCTGCAGGAGACCGTAAAAACACTACAAGATGAAATCCAGGTCTTATCTAAAGCCAGTAAAGAGAACACTGAACTTCATAAGGCCAACGTAGCACTAAAAGACAAGTATTCCCAAGAAAAGGCGGAACTGGAATCTTGCAAGGAACAGCTACAAGCCACAGAAGCCCAGCTAAAGCAAATGGAGGCAGTTATGCTTCTAAAAGAGGAGGAGTTAGCATCGGCTATCAGCTCCAGAGATCAAGCTTTAAGGGAAAGCGAGATGGTCCAATGTAAGCTGGAAGCAATACTGACTAATACAGAGCGGGACAGGCAAACATTATTGAGGCAGGTTGCTGATATCCAGGCTGAGAGAGACAAAATGGCAGAGAGTCTGGAGAATGCCAAGACTTTGAGTGTAAAGCTTCAACAAGTTGGGCTTGAACTGGAGAAAGACAATAAATCCCTCAGACATCAACTGGAAATATCAACCTTAGAGCTGAGAGAGGTGAAAGCAACCCTTGAGGAACAAAGGGTTACTGCAGTAGAAAAACATGTACTACTACAACTCCAGTTAGATGAACTGGGTATACAGCTAGCTGAAGAAAGGGAGGCCAAGCTAGCTCTGCAGCAACAGATTAAGGTCCAGGAGGAAGAGGACACTGTATCTGAAACGTTCAATATTGTACAAGCAGCAGGTGAGCAGCCACAGTACAATACAAGATGTCTGGAGAAAAAGACTGTGATTAAGAATGCCATTAAATGTAAGCTTTCTGGGTTAAGTGAAGGAGGGTCCATGCATGGTGCTAGGAGTACTTACCAACTAGTAGAGCAACATGGCAGTAAGCTGCTCCAGGGAGCAGGTGGTCCCAGGTCCAGCAGTAGCCATACTTCAAAGGAGGAACCTTCTACAGGTGACAGCAATGGCGAAAGAGCGACGGGGAAACTGCTTGAAGATGGTGTGCGTTTGGCTGTATCGTGTAGACCACACAGGGTAGACCTTCTGAATGGGCAAGCTACGATGGTGTTCATTTGTACAGAGAAGAGACGTGGCTGTGCAGAGTGTTACCCATTCACTGATGGTTGCAGAAACCCAGAAGGGCAGATGGATACAAGGAGAAAGTATCCACTACCGGGCCACATTTATGGTGTGTGGAAAGGAAAGCCCCCTGATGCCAACCTAAGAGGGACGTCATCAGCAGAGCTGCTTAGTCCCATGGTCGCTCAGCCCCATGGTTCTGAGCTGGTGGGGAGGATATGTGACAGTGTGAACCCCAGGGAGATGATTAGCATGGCATCTGGGTACAGCTGCTATGCAGAGTATACATATGGGTCCCTGGGGTGGAGCAATTGGAGAGCAGGGTGGGCCAATGCTCCATTTCCCCATTTTGTGGAAACTCCATGCCGGGTTTTCCATGAGGCAAGAAGTCCACAGGATCCAGGCCAGGAGTTTAAGCTGACTCCAATGCACTGGTCAGCTGCAGGTAATTAGCTGCACTGGCTGCAATATAACCTGACCTGTTGGACAGAAGAGAGAGAGTTGGTTTGGAAGCAGCAGGGCTTGCTTTGCACAAGAGAGACCATCAAAAAGGTTGGTGGGATTACGTTTTGTTTAGTTTTAGACCCTGTGTAGTGAGGGGAGTTATATGTTAGTAAGCGCTCAGACGAGCTAGGCTTTTGTTTGTAGAGAATTTATGTTCTATGTAATCCTGTAAATATCTTCGTACGTGGACTACAAATAAATTGTGGGTGATTACCTAATTGAGCTGTGGCGTTAATACCCTAGAGGACCGTGCTGTTTGGTACCCTGTGTGGGTGCAGGATCACAATGAATTAATATTTACTGGTAAAACTTTTTTTCCTATAGGGTCGTCTTATATTCAGGCTTTTTGTTTTTTTCCTAAATTAATATTTTGATTTTGGGGGGTCGTCTTATAATCGGGGTCGTCTTATAATCGAGGAAATACGGTACTTTAGTACGCATTCTGCACCCTGCATGAAAAAAAATCCTTTAGGAGAAGCTGCAGAGCTTACAGTGCCATGCCCCCCCCCCCGTGATCCCATTTTCTCATTACTGATTGGCTGCTTATGTAGCTAATAAGTGACAGGAAATCAGAGACAGAGAGTTTCTCCCGAATGCTCACCAAACCATTGCTGGAGCTGACAGGAGGTGAGTATGCCGCGTGGGTGAAGGCTGCAGGAGATGCGTTCAGCTGAACATACAGTATCTCCTGCAAGCCTAGGCGCTGGAGAAAGACATGTGAACATTTAAAGGGACCACTCCGCTACCATATCAGAGGTACCCAAGATGTAGCTTCCCAGCTCCAAAGGTCCCAAGCAAACACTTGGCTGAGTGTGAAGCTTGTAGCTTAATCATCTTGGCTATGTCTGTAAGATTAAAAGGCCTGTAGTGTGCAAATCATTTTTCCTCTGAGATTTATATTGCTTAGTCCCTGTCTCGCTCGCAGGTTTCCCAGCAGTTTGATTACATCTTCTAAGATAAGATGATAGCACTATATAAATCAATAAATAACAATAATAGCTGAAAGGGGGAAAGTTGAAAAGCAGTATCTGCATGAGGTGCAGTGAGGTATGAAAGGAATCCTCTATTAAACCAGATGGAACGTGAGAACTAACCTCTGGAGATCCCCAACAATCTCAATGAAACACAACGCCACATTACCAATCACTCTTTTCATACCTCCCAAATGTCCTCCTTCTAGGAGCTCAGAATGTTTGGAGGCCATGAGTGTATGAGTGTATGGGTGTGTGTACCATGGTCTTCCACATGGTCTTCTGCTCAATAGAATTGAGCAAGTCGAACATATTGTCCTTCTGTATGCTTTACTCGGTTACATACCCAAGCAAGACCTCCAGCCTCACCCCAAAACCAAACGGGGTCCTATTTGGCCATTTATTCCGTTCCTTTGTACACAGATTACATCAGTTTTGTAAAACAGGTTATCACAAGCATCAGGCTGGCTACGGATCTCCGTGAATATGCAGTTTTCATTGCACATAATCAGGGCTCCTGCATAGTCACGGCAAGTAGTTCCCTAATAACAAAACCTTATTGAGCCCCTTTATAAATGGTTCAATAGAATAGAAGACCAAAATGTTTCCTATTTGTACTGTTCAACCAGAAATGGTACATTGCAAATAGGATACAACCCCGTACATGGGACCGATCATAGTCTTTTTTTTAATACAACACAGGCCAATTATACAGTAATTACAGTAAAGTTCTATTAAAACAGTCCATGTCTTTCTCAATTCTGATGCTCTTCTGTAAAAGACACATCGCACGACCCCCCCCCCCCCCGCCCGCTGTCACTTACTAATCTAGATTCCCCACAAGCATCACCACCTTCGTGGCTGGCAAATGTTTGACACTTGCACGGTTACATTGTATACAAGCTTTTCAAAAAGTTCAAAAGAAAACCAAATACTAATTTGGGTCAGCTTGGAATACTGCAATTCTGCCAGTGGGGGGCAGTGTCATGATCTCCTCCACTCTAATTTGAGTGCTTTTGTTAAGGAGACAGTCACTCATTCTCACTCTTAAAGAGCATCAGAACATGATCCGACCGCTGGCCGGAGCTGAGTGATCAGTCGATCTTTCTGCTACTCCTACAGAGTTCTTTACAGGTTGTTTTTTGATGTCATATTTTATTTCTGGCAAATCAGTCAGCAGCGGCCAAAGCACTACCGGTGCCTTCTCCTGTCTTAGACGGAATGTACCGTGTCATTAAACTTTGGAATCTCAGCAAATATTTTTTAATTTAATTCCACATTTACCAGACACGTAGATTAAAATGCAAATTTAACACAAAGTGCGTCTATTAAACTGAAAACGGCAAGAAAATGTCACGGTTATTAGGATTTGCATAGTTACACGTGCCAGCAGCTAAGCCAGGCAGACTTTCATTGTTGTACTTAATCAACAGAGATCCTTTTTTTGGGCCACTGCTAAAGCCGTCCAAGTTCTTTACTTAGAAACTGTAAACATCAAAGTCCTTATAAAATAAGCAAAGCATACTTATGGACACTGCCAGCACCTGTACTGTCAGTGACCAACCCTCCCCACCATGACAGACAGAAGGTATGCTGCAGAAAGTGAGAATCAAAAGGGAAGTAGCTTTGCTTTTTAACAGATTAATATTGTTATATTGTGAATTTGTTATAAGATATGTACACTCCCCGCACATTTACATGAGTGTGGGAGCTTTATTTTTAATATAAAGAACTTTGGCTTGATGTTGAAATGTAGAATTGCATCGCTTTAAAGCACTAGTGTACCTAGAGTTTTTGGTACCCTGGATGGATCCTATTTTTGGCACCACCCTCCCTCCCCATTTCAAAATGTAAAAACACCAACACTTTCACCAACTCAAGCTTACTCACACTCTCCATGTCTCCCTACCTCTCTGCCAACCACTTCTTCTCTTGCCTCTCCTTACTTCTAGTTCTCCCTGGTATCAGCTCTGCTGACCAGGCCTCACGGAGCTACTCAAAAGGGAGGAGCCTCTGCACACATCCTTTCCCCTGATTGGAGGAAGAGTGTGTCCAGGTGGTGCATGCTGTGGCTCCGCCCTTTTGCGGAAGTACTGCGGGAGGCCTGGTACACACAGCCGATACTAGGGAAGAATTGGACGAAGAAAGAGGGAGAGTTGACAGCAACTTCAGCTCCTTGACTTCACCATACATTATAAAGAGCCAACTAAAATGAGCTTCTGCTGTATAAAGTGCTTGGCTGGCCCTGTATAATGTATAGTTAAATCAGTGAGATTTCTTTAGTTTCCTTATGCATTGAATTACATAATAATAGACGTCCAGCTCTCTACTTCATCCTGGAGAAACCAGTGTTGACTCCTAATAATGAATAGGTAAATGAGGGAGTTGAATCTCCTGCTCTCCTGTGAACGCTCCCTTTAGTGAAGTAATGCCCCCGTCATACATCGGGGAGGCGCGTTGCTCTATTCTTATCCTGGATTTAAAAATATTTATACCTGGCAAGTCAAAGAATAAAAATGCATCAGCTGTCAAAGTGCAGCCTGCTAGAGAAATGTGACACGCTGAAGAAACATTTCACATTATCCCCCAGAAGTAGCAGCTCGGTGTTAATGTACGCACCCTCGCATTACATGCAGCCGCTCGCGTGGTATGTAAGAGATAAGCAAAATGCAACGTCTGTGATTCACAGGCTGGAATATTCTGTGAAATGACACGTTTAGTGTGAAATACAACATTACATCACGTTAAGGCGAAAAAAAGCAGGTTGTGTACTGTATATCTGGGACATACATGAAAATGCAAGAAGTCATGTCCTCTGGTGGCCCAGGGGCCTGTAGACTCAATGCTTCCCGTATACGCGCCCGGAATCTATCGCCATGGAAATGCGCTGTGATGTCACCAGCACATACATGCCTTAAAAGCTTGTAACTCACCAGTTGTACCAACTGATATTAGTGGAACTGGTTTTATGCCAAAATGAGAACAAAAATAGGATTAAATTACAAAAAATGCTAATAAAGACACCCATTAGTGCGGTGCTTGGTATAAATGGGAACTTCATATCATTCAGTATATTTAACTGGAAGATATATACTATATGATATTAAGTGGAAGATATATACTATATGATATTATGTATGGGTTAATGTATAGTAACATATTGGATACAGTAACCTGTTATATGGGATGATATATATATTATAGTGAAAAGCATTATCCATGGGAAAACACTTTTTGTACCTATGGAATATTTACATCTGCAGGATGATATATTTCAGCATGAAATGTTCCTGGTGGAACAAGTGAAATGGCAAGTGATTTAATCAAATTAGAAGAATGGTTGAGAGGGTGGCTGCTGCAGTTCAATGTTGATAAATGTAACAAAATGCACTTGGGATGTAAAAATCCTTAAATAGAATACAAAATTGGGGACACAGTTCTGTCAGGACTTGGGAGTAATAATTTCTGATGACAAAGATAAGCAGACAAAGGATGCAATACAGCAAGAAGCAAGCAGGGTGTTGGTGGATATAGCGAGAGGCATCAGGAGCAGGACAGGGAGGTGGTTCTGCCTCTTTACAGATCTCTGGTCAGACCTCACCTAGAGACCCCATCTCCAGAAGGATATTGACACATTGGAGAGAGAAGAGGGTGAATGGTTTGCAGGATAAAAATGATCGGTCAAGACTAAGGAATCTCAATTTGTAGAATGCAACATACCAGCAAATTCGGAAGCCCCTGCTGAACCAAAATTCCCATGACCGCTAAAAAGTAGCGAAGTCCTACCTACTAGAACCTGGCCAGACCCTGAACCTGTAGAGTAATTTTATAGAGCCCATTTACTTCTGAAAAGTCATCCCCGATGCTGCCAAACAAATTGACAAGTACAGATAGCGGTACGTCATTCAATAAGCTAAATCACATCCGTGTGAGCGCTAAGACTGACCTTTAGAATATAAAAAGACCCGAATCCATCATTCTGCTATAGTCCAGACATTCAACAGCCGTGGTCCTTCTGGAGAGAATTACATAAAACGTTTGGCCAAAAGGTTCCTCCGGTATAATATAAAAATTCCAAAGGGAACGCATCTAAATCCAATCAAAACTGGTTTGTAAATTACACTTGTAAACTAAATACTGGAACACGTCGACCATTAAGAAATCTGTCTGACAATAAACTGCGTTTTCCCAGCGCCCCCAGTAAATGAATAGAGAACCCATTTAATTATGAAGGTAATGTCTCTGTCATGCTGTGTCTGCGTTAAAGGAATGCCCAGATGAGAGAATGGAGATTATTATGTGGCTTTAGTAGCCTAAACCGATCACTCTCTGAATCCAGCTGCCTATCATCCTCAGCCAAACCCAAAATCATGTGAAATATTCCCCATCCCCGATCTAATTGGCAGATGATCAAGGACGGAGGATCTTTGGGTCTGTCAAATGCTTTATTTGGGCCACAAGTCTCATCATCCTTATGATACGTCCAGTAATGGATGGGGTGTAAGTAACAAACTGCAATTAACCCTTACTGTGATAGGCATATGCATACTGTCAGAGGAATATGAGACTAATGAAGCGTTCTGTGCATGGAAGGCAACCATCACTAATAAGTGCGACAAATATCACATACATTATACATTTTTCAGAAATTGGCAGTTAAGAGGTTAATTGGGTAGATGGCAAAACCTAGAAGTCATGATGAGAAGTGATCACGTGATTCTTCAATGACAGCAGCATGTATATACCCACAAGATGAGGGCAAAAAGCCAAGGGAAATCTCAACTGGATTTCCCCCTGATCTGCAAATGGGTGGTGCTGGTTAAACTGGGACAGCTTTTCCCATCAATAAGAAGTGAAGAAGCCTCATGCTTTGACCTGTCACTGAGTTCGCACTTTTAGGTCCCAATACGTTTGATGCACACCGAGGGGCCCATCTGCCCGGCACTAGGGCCCCGTCCCCGGCATCCTTCATACATAAGCATCTGTGTCTCGGTGATGATGAGCTATGAGACTCCCAATGCGATCTATAAGGAACCTCCGCATACACAACGAAAAGAAGACGCAGCACCCAAACGGGCTGATCCCGCTCGCCAGGGGCAGATCCACCCTGACACCGGCATGGTGGGGCTTTTAAATCTAACGTAGGGCACGATGATGATGATGATTAACCTCTTCAGAGCTGCGCAAAACGCAAATGAGCAGCCGTCAAATGCGCTGCAATCAGATGTGTGAAGGGTGCTGTATACGCGGCACGTACGGCCAGCCGAGCACCTGTGCCGTGCCTGTTGATTTAAATGGACTGGGTACTCACCCGCACTCATGCCGGATCCGCTAGCCCCTGGCACTCATCCAGCTGCAGCAGGTAATCCGGAGCCCAGGGCAGATCCCGGCTCATCAGACCAGCAGTCGCCCTCCTATTACATCCAAGCTGCCTCAAGAGCTCTGCCCTAACTGAGACGGGAGGCAGATGAGCCCCGTCCTGATCCCCTCTCCTCCCGATCCCCTCCTCTTTAGCTTCAGCACCGAGCTGATAAATGACTGTGGGACAGCTATAGCGCAGGGAGAGGGAGGCAGGCGGTATCATGGGGATTGTAGTTTTATCACGTGACACCTGCGGGTATTTTGAACGAGAAGATTGACGCATTGGAAACTACATTACCCATAATGCACCGGTGAACACACTGCTTGCCCGAAAGCTGCTAGAGGGAGCTCTTCCACCTTTATGGCTTTACCTCTGACTTCTCTTAATGCCATCGCAGTAACCGGTTATAAGACAGGTTACCCGGGGCTGAATACTGGGGGGGGGGATGAGTTAATAATTCAAATAAAGATAAAACTGCAACATTTTATTCTTACATTGCAGTGTATAATTATATTATATATGTGACACAGACCAAAACTTCCAACAGTCTTAATTTTGCTGGGACAGTCCCGACATCCAGGCTCATTCAAAAACCTGCTGCGCAGAGACTAATTCCTGCGCAGTTGAGAATTGGGGTGTGATTTGGGTGTTTTAATGCACATAATACCCAATGGTATATTTATTGCCACCTGCCACGTTTTCTGGGGCGGACGTCACATCACACATGCTCCAAAATGCATGTGAAGGCAGGCGTTTGGTGTAACACAGAGATATCTGTAGGGAGAATCTTGTACCATAAAGCAGATTAGATGCCTATGGTTAAAATATGCTTCTTGGTTGGTTTGTTTGTATTATAGTCTTCTCAGTGGCTTCTAATTAATCAGTGACCCCCCGGTCAGCTTCCCCTGCGTTATTATTGCAATTCAGGTCTCCGTTAATGACTTTGTCTCTAAAAAACCTGAATGAAATGTGTAAAAGTGATTCTGGTGCAAAGTGTGATGAGAGGTCTTATCGCCATAACAACCAAGGGGATGTTCCAGTCAGCATGAACATTGAATTAGTTGCTATGGTGACAGGACCACTTTTGAAAAATGTCAGAATGACTTTTTATACATAATCCCCAATGTATCTTCAGAGATATTTCTATTGGGACCTATGTTTGTATTGTACTAATGGTGGACGGACACGCCAACTGCTTAGTCCCACAAGAATTCAATGATCTACAACCAGAGTCATAGAGAATCATTAAAGGAGCTTCTAGCTACTGGTCCTCCCATTCAGGTAGGCGCTTGGTCCAGCTCCAACCTACCCAGTAATCATTTTAGATAAATATTTTCTGATTAACTTTTTAAATATTTCACCAGGTGCTTTTCTTGGGCTGTCTTGTGGTTCTTGGGGCATTGGCAGTCATTAAAGGTATATCAATCTCTATATATCTATTTTTTTTTGCCTATTTTTTACATCTAATTTCTGAAAAAAGGTCCAATGGTCCCTCAGTCTCCTTGTGACCTGAGATTGTTTGCATTCATTGGCTTGCCGGTGGCACAACATGGCACCACTGGGTTTTTTGGTGAACACAGTTGCTAGTGGAGAACCCTTGAGATTCTCTTGATCAAATCATCAAGTCTAGCTGTTTATCACAGAGGATGAAAAGTTAAACAGCAAACATGAGAAGGCCCAAGCTGAGCGTCTTTACAATATATATTTAGCAACATATAAGTCGAGTAGGGATATCCTTAGTAGCTTTAGAAGAAGCCCAAGTGTCTAAGAGCAGCAGATGAGATCTCCATGGTGTCCGGTTACTCCGCATACCATCATTACTCGCAGTAAAGTTGTCGTCACATGCCAAGTATTTGAGACGGCAGAGTGTTAGATGCCACAGCAGGGATGGGTGCGTACACAATGTCACAAGATAGAGCGCCGCAGCGAAAATAGATTTCGGGCAGCGATAATACGAGATAACACTGTAATGATGAAAGGGTACAGTATGTATTCGCACAGTGAGAAGTATGCAAAAATATTATCATATAATAGTTAGATATCTACTTATTTACAGTTGTTAAAACTACTCTCCAGAGAGACTGCATTACTTGCGTGTGACGGGATTAGACTGTCTGCTCCGGGATTGTATGTAGAAATAGGGGATAATGTAAAGCAATTCTGGTGCAAGAAGGTAGATTTTTTCTTATGTCAGTCGTTATGGTGACTGCCCCATTTTTCTCGCATGGTAACTGCTCTTTGTGGAGTATATAACCACTAATTGCAAACTATTTTTAAAAGGAAATTCTATTACTGCATCCGAAGCAATGAGATTGATGAGGCCATTATGGAAGTCGGCAGAATCATCACGAAGGCACAGCAGCCAATGTTAGGGGTGCTGGGAGGATTACATACGCATGACCTATGGGTAATTACTCTGGCGCCTGAACAGTTAAGGAGGGGTTTCGAGACAGTAAGGGCTTTAGGAAATTGGTTAGGTATCTTAGAATCGGGGGGGGGGCAAATTATAGGGTTAGTGTTAGTGTAAGGGCCAGATTAAGGGTCAGGGGACACTGAATGGGTTAATTTGGTAAAATGAGATAAGATTCTTGAATCTGAGTTTTTTGGTTAGTTGTGGAGGAGATTGTGTTCATCCAGCCACATGCGTTCACACTGGTTACGTAGCCAGATGTGGAGCTAAGTCTTCCAGAATTTTGATGGGCATTCAGTTGTTATGGAATAAAGGAGAAGCAGGGCTTGAAGGGAGACAGGTGGAGCGCACATGTGCACCGTTTACACACAGAAGACAATGCTGAGCACAGATGTTTTTTGATGGGTTCCAGGCACGCCGGGACCGGCCATCTGGCACACTGGGCAGCATTTGGCCAGATATCCTCAGCTTCACGATATGTGAGCATAAAAACTTATCAAACATAGAGATCAGCCGTCTGCCACACTTACCTCATCAGACGGCCACTGGCCATAAAGTGCCAGGGCCATCTCATCCCTAGTCCAGGACTGGTTCCAGGTATAAATACCGGTAGGTGGAAGTCAATTGGACATCTCTCTCTACCAAATGTAGATAAGTCTTGTCACCATGAGAATTGCTGGTCACCCTTGGCGATGATTAAAGTCCAATAAGAGTGCACATTCTGAGAAGGAGATGTGATAGGAAGAAGAAAAAGGGGGTGAGAGAGAAGGAGGAGGTAGATAGACAAGGAGAGAAGAGAGTGGGGGGGGTCAAAAAGAGAGGATGTGAGATGGTGAGAGAAAAGGGAGGTAGAAAAAAGGGGTAGAAGAGAGATGGAAAGAGAAAAGAGGAAACAAGAGAAGCAAGATAGAGGAGGAGAGAAAATAAAAGAAAACTGTAAAGGAGATGGAAGAAACAAAGAGGGAGTTGGTTCGCGAGATAGAATAGAAATAAAAAATTGCACTAATTGCACTAATGTTATGATGGGCATATATATTAGTAATAGAGTAATAGAGCAAATGTGCGTTGAATTAACCATGTCAGTGCAAGAGCAAAAAATCCACACACCCCCTTCTAGAATCTGTCAGATTACTATTCTTTTCATTGGGTAGTTTTTTGTTTATATACATTTTTTTAGTTTTAATTTTGAACCCATGGGCCAAAGATGAGTGCTCAAGGGCATCATTTGACAATGCTACATGGCCTGTATGGCCCTACTTTTTTTCACGCCATTTGGGTGATATTTCTGGATGGAGCTAATTTCCTTTTTTCATTATTTATTATTATTATTTTCCTGACCCCCTGCATCTGGCCATTGTGAACTCTATATGCACTTCTGCTCACTATAGTAAAGCCATGCTGCCCAGGTACAGGCTGGGTCAGGGGTAGGTAGTTATGTTTTAATTTTTGGTTTTGGGCATAATTAAAAAGGGTAAATATTTTGAGTGTTTCTGCACCCGGGGGTGGGGTGGGGGCGGGGTGATCTCAATCTATGATCTCACAGGGTAGATGAAGCAAAATTATAAAAGTTTGAAACAATCTGGTGTTTTCACAAACTTACTTCCAACATACTGTATGAATGGCTTAAAAAAAACTGCATGACTAACAACTTTTAAGCAATTATATTTATGTTGAGTTGAAAACATTAAAGGGAAAACATAACAGTTTTTATAACACTTTATTCTACACTTTTATTGTCTATATGTTGGCCGGGGGGGATTGCAAAGCTAGAATGAAAAAAAAGAATTAGTTGTGAATGAATTATACATATAAGTCATAGTGCCTTTATTTATGCAACTTCTCCTAAGCTGTGTCTTATATTGAACACTAGAGGGTGCAAGAGAGTTAGAAATCTGTACCATTACACAGTTTATTCAACCTCACAATCATAACATAAAAAGTGGTTAATAAATATATTTAGGCTTAGGGCAGCAGGTCCAGGGGGACGGCAGCCTCTCTGCCGCATGACAGGGACCCCGATCACCCCATTGAGCTGATAAAAGAAAAAAAAAAAGATCACTCATCTCTCCAACCAGCCCATTAATACCATGGAGGGGCAGCACAGTCCTGTATAGTTTCCTTCAGCGACGTGGTTCTTTTTGCAATGGAGTATTGTACACGTTTAGAATACCCCATATTATAGTTAGACCAGCGCATCGATATCTATTTTCCTGACAAGGTAATTATCTTGACAAAGGGTCACGACGTGCTCCGAAACATTGATATGATTGCCGATCAGTGAATTAAAGAATTTATGGTTAACCTAATGATACCAGACTCGTGAGTGCACTCATTTTGTGGACTGATTATTTTATTTAAATATATATCGAAAATGTCCCATATATATAATATATTAAATGTATACTGCTTATATGAATTTTTGGTTCACATATATGACTATCGTCAGGATTTTGTTCCAGACTGCAGGGCAACAGCATTTCCTCATAGTATTCACACTATAGATTTCCTTTCTTACGTTCCACTTCCACAGTGACCCAGATAATGGAGCGAATTCCTTTCCTGTAAAGATAGAAAAGCAGAGAATGGGTTTGTTCCCACAAATTATATTTTCTTTTTCGGAATATTTTCCATAAGTAAAATTATGTTAGTGCCCTCTATAATAATACTTGTACTGTTTGTTCCATTACAATACTTGTCTCATACTGTGATCACCCTAAAGTACTAAGCTGGACCAATTAGCACCCCAGGCAATATATATATATATATATATATATATATATACATACATACATTTAGAATGTCAAATAAGACATAGATCACTTGTGCATGTCCCCAACACTTAGTGGAGGCTTCTGCTGCACCCCTGACAAGTACCGACTAACTTCTACACACTGAGGGCATTTTCTGGGGTGACAGACAGAGGTGCCCTGACTCAGGCACCCCAGGCAACTGGATCCAAATTTCTCTATTTACATGCAAATGAAGGAGCCCATGTAACTATGGGTAAGGATTCAAAACCAGACATGCCTTGTGTGTCTATCTGCTGAGTGCTCTCGAAACTCAACTTTTGTGAATTAAAAGCAGGTTTGTTTTTAGACATTCACATACTGGTATAATTTTATTTTGGTTACTAAAGCAATAGACTGTTGTAACTTTGTAGTTTACCGTAAGCAATCGGTGGCTACTCACACAGAAACTTCCAAGTAAAAGGCTGCCATCTAGTGGAAGTAGAGAAAAGTGTAAAATATACACCATCTTCATTCATAGACATAATAATAATAATAATAATAATAATAATAATAATAATAATAATAAGTTGTATTTATAAAGAGCCAACAATTTACACATGGAAATCATTTTTTTCAGATTAAAGCACAAATCTACACTGACTGTAGTATGTTTTTTTCTATAATACAAAAGGAACAGTAGTAATTAGCAATTCATGCAAAACAATTTAAAAATGATTTCATAGGAAAATCTTATGTTTTATCTTTCCTATTTGATTGTGCCACTAATTGCCATGCTTTGTTTCTAACCGGATGTCTGCACGATGCCTAAAACTCTTGTCAACACTGAACTTCTTACCTTTTCTCCCTCCAATGCCTTCAACCATCTCTGTAATGTCAATGGTGCTTGTTATTACTGGCTTTGACCTCTCATTAACCCCTCACATTATCTGTTTCCAACAACTGCCCTACATTTTAAAAAACATTGTTTGTCTTCACACCTAACACACGATGCAAGCTTTTTTCATGCGTTATTGCCCATCATGACTACTGTAACTTAACTGGTCTCCTTCATACCCATCTTGCTCCTTGACAATCCATCACACATGCTGCTTCCAGATTTATCTCCTTTATCACTCTACTAACACCCCTGTCCTCTTATTATTTTTCATCTGCACCCTTCAGGTGTTCTACAAGTCCAAATTGGTCTGTGATGCAGAACTCCTTACAGTTGCATAAAAAGTGAACCCTTTGGTTCTATGGATTTAGAGAGGCCCATTCGCGGTGGAGGGAATGAGGTCATATAATGCGAGAGTATCTAGAAAATATCTGCAGTAAATGTAAGGGTGATGGTTTGAATGGTGTGATAGAGTAAGTGTTAGCATGAGTATGTGTAGGTTTGTGCCAGTGTGGATGTTGAGTATGCGCTAGCAAGGGGGTTCAAGGGGACCAGTCAGCTTTCCTGCACCATACTTTCTGGCGTTCTAAGATTAATCAATGGGGGTGACAATAAGTTAAAGGAACTTTGTTGCTTTGTTTCACCAGTTTGCATAACTTTAGTTTCTGCGATGGGCATTCACCATATTCAAATGAGTAATGCTTGGAAACTTAATCTGGCTGAGCTGCCTGGATTGCATATTGTGGAACAGCGTGTCACACATAGGATGTAGCTCTGATGATCTGCCTTCCTGTTTATTTAACTTCGAAGATATTTCCAGTCCTAAGCTGCAAATTCTGGCTTATTTGCTGACTTCAGGGCTTTGAGAACAATGTATGGATATTCAGCATAATGATGACTGATAAAAGCTTTGTATTTGCACTTTTATATTAACAATCATCTCTTTTACTAACTGATATTAGACAGTGTTGCCAAACATTTAGATTTACTTAAATATGTCACATTTCTACAAAACTTCAAAATAAGCCAAAAATGGGTAGAATTTGAGCATTAAAATAACAAAATGTATTGCTATGAGTATGGTGTCCCTGATTATAATTTAATAATTAATATTACATAAACTTTCAAAGACTTAAATGAATATCACTTTTTAATATATCAGTAAAACGGAATTTGAGAAAAATTATTCTGATTGGATTAAGTAACGTGTATAGAGACAGGAAAAATAGAACTGCCACAAGTTTAGTTGGCAACGACTGAAAGCCTGATTAATTATCTTGCAAAAAAAATAACCAAAATATTATTAAATATAGCTAAATAAACTTAATAAACCTACTTTGTTTTGTTCAATATTAACAGCTCCCCTAAATCAAGAACTAAAATAAAGATCACATTTAATAATTTGCATGAACACTCACCAGGGGGGTGATTTATAAGAGCATGATATGTGCAATGCCTGATATCTTGCTAGCAGCGTTATAAGTAAGTTAAATCGTGGTCGTTACACGTACATCTGCATTTGTTGTTAATGGAGTAATAACCCAGCAAATATTTATGCCTGAAATGAGTCCCTTAGTGTTATGGAACATTCAGTAGGATCATTTCATTGACTACCACTGTCAGGGCCGGCCCGACAATGGAGCCAAGTGGGGCAACCGCTCCAGGCGGCACTTTTGAAGGGGCGGCACTTCGCCGCCCCAAGCCCTTTTTTTTTTTTTTTTTTTAAAGCGGAAGAGAGGGGCGCCGAGTGGTTTTCGCTTACCAAGCTGTCAGTACCCGCTCGGCGCCCCTCTCTCTCTCTCCTCTGCGGCGAGTCTCCCTGTTCGTTTCCGGCGCTCAGCATTACAAGCCGGCACCGAGACCGAACAGGGAGACTCGCCGCAGGACTGCTGAAAGGTAAGTACAAGGGGGCGGGGGGGTGGCAGGGACGGAGGGAGAGGAAGGGTAGATAAGGGAAGTGGGGGGGGCGGCATTTTAAAATTCGCCCCAGGCGGCATTTTGCCTTGGGCCGGCCCTGACCACTGTAATTGCTCCACATTTGGCGTTTTACCTTGATAAATATGATGAGTAGTAGTCCATGACACATCTCCATGCCCAAGGGACTCCACCATACTTTGACGATAGATATAATATATTATAAGAGGAAGAAGCATTCATTAGGGGCAAGAAAACTCAACCTAGAGTCATCCCAGAATCATGTTATACTCATCGACTATTTTTCTCAGGACACCTATACATTTCACGTGCTGTCCTGATGTATGTGTAATGTATAACTAACAAATTTCTCTTGTGTAAGTTCATACGAACTGCGTAATATACTCGGCAGCACTTTACATACGCTGATCAGGAACACGTCAAAATGATATGCTTCCTAAATAATTGGTTGATGTGGTCACTAATGTTCCATCTAATTTTTCTTAGTTGGTGTGCGCAGAAAATTTCTCTTGTGCAGAAAGTTTCACAGAGCAAAAATTTTGTGGACATGTGCGCTCTCTAAAAAAGCTATGTGCGCGCGCACAAGCGCACAGCTTAGAGGGAACACTGGTGGTCACTCACCCCAGACCCACTGACTCGGGTACATTGGGACTCAAATGCCATGAGACGTGTAAATCAGATTCCTAACAAACCTATAAACTCTATTCATATTAAGAACCCGATAAAAGGATTCACTGCCATTGCATTAACCTTAAAGCATTTTAATAGAACAATAATTGTGTTATAAAGCATGTCTGCTGTAGCTGTAAGCATAGGTTTCTGTTAAAGAAACTGTTAATGGTCAACTCTTTGTTGGTTTAGAGAGTCCAGAGCTGGGCTCTGGGTTGTTCAGTCAACAGGAAAGGTAAAGAGGTCAGAGAGGAAAAGATGTATCACAGGGCAGTTCCGCACCCAACAAAGAACAGAGTCTGACCGACGTTACGGTGTTAGAAGGAGTAAGCGTGCTGCACGGAGGTAAGCGCTGGAACCATTTCTCATTGCTTTTTATTTCGCTATAGTATAAACAGCTATAATCGCCTTTCAGAACCACATACTATATGTTACGGGCTATTCATTCAAATGGCTATTTTAGAAAAAAAAAAATATAATAAAAACTGATGGGAAAATGTAACAAGTGATAGGGAAACACGATGCTTTCATATCATTAATAATTCTCTATATGATAAACCCTTTCACAAAATAAAGCGTTACCAACTGGGTTTGTCTACACAAGGATCAAAATTGAAAAAATAAAATAAATTGGTAAATAAAATGTAACTTTTACTAAATAGCTACTAAAATGGTTAGATGACATTATGCACCATCCCCCAAAAATAGGGGAACGAAGTGAATAAAATCATAGTATACCCCAAATTATTAACCCATTTTGCACTATATTGTCTCTTAATTCCAAAAAGTTCTAGATTGTAAGCTCTCTTCTCCTTTTGTACTAGTTTGTTATTGTGTGCGATTTTAAATTTTGCAGCGCTACGGAATCTGCTGGCGCTATATAAATGTAACGTAATTCCTGGGTATTATTGCACGCCTACAAATGCCCACCACATATCTTGTCTCCTATTTTTGGTGGCACGTGTGACACATGACAACTCCCATAACCCTCGTAAGTAAAGTTGGGAAACTGTAGCTTAAGAACTCCATATATTGTCGGCATAAAGGTACGTTGGCAGATATATATGTTCTGCTGTTGTACCGGCTGGGTAAAGCCACTGCAAAATAGTTAAAATGTAACTAGACGCAGAAAATATTAGCAGGCGCCTGGTGTGAAAGATTAATTTCAGTAAACGATCTACTGCTTGTATTTGCTTGCGTTGGGTGGAGGAATTCACACCAGGAAGTGAAAACAATTCAGGTTAGATCATTACTATTATTATTATTTATTGTTTTATATAGTGCCATCATATTCTGTAGCGCTGTACAATGGGTGTACAGGACATAAGTAGTAAATAACACAACAATTTGACTTAGAGAAACAGGTGAGGAGTGCTCCGCTCCAGCGACTGATGTCAGTTTAACCCATTAAGTGTTCCGTTCCAGTCGGTTAAAAGACGTGTTTTGGATGAACTGTGTTTTCAGAATATCAGTTTGGATAATAATCCTTGTAAAGGAAAGATATGAACGTAACGACATATAAAGTTCACACTATTTGGGCAAGGAAAGGGTTAACGGTGCTGTTGTAGCAGTTCTGCGGTATTTAACAGAAATAACTATTTAACCCCTTCTTTACTAAGGCATTTGGAGCGTTTTTCCCATATAATTATTCTCTTTTTTCATTTTTTAGTTTTAGAAACACATAGGGCTTCTTTCTCTTGATTTCACTTCTAGCTGTATAGTGAAACATTTAGCATGAATAATACATTTAAAAATGATTTTACTATGATAATTGTAACTAAACTAGTTGTGTTCACCATATATATATATATATATATATATATGTGTGTGTTTGTGTGTGTCTTTATATTTACAATTGTCATCTCTTTCTGGAAATTAGTATGTTGGTAGTTAGTATGTTGGTTTGGAATCGTAATAGCAAAAAAAAAAAAAGAAAATATATTTCTCTATATATTATTGGAAAGCAGACAACCCAGCGTATTTTACTAGGGGTATTTTGGGCACTTGACATGCAGCGATTTGGCCACCAATCTCTGCCAAAGTTCACTTTATTATTAAGTTTCTCTGCTTTTTTCAGCATGTGCGGTGTTCTTGTTTGTTTGTTGCAACTGCAGAGAAGTCCATCAAAATTTACAGAAATAATGCATAGTTTTTTCTCATGTTCCAGCAGTTACAGGGCAGATAAGGAAACATGCGCATACATTTTTACCCAATTAATTTTCCATCGCTACGTCTCATTTGAGACTGTTTATATGCCTACTGCCTCAAGAGATATACATGTTACTGGAAAGCAGACACCCTGGGGTATTTTACTGGGAGCATTTGGACCCTTGGTAATGCTCCTAGTTATTGGCCACCAATCTCTGCCAAAATTAGGCAAAATAATTTAAGCTGTTTCCACATTGTTTAGGATTTTTTTTCCACAGACTTCAGGCAACTGCTGATAAATCATCTCAAACCTATTCAGATGCATCTCTAGTTTAAGATAATAACCCACTTGTTTAGCTTTGACAGTTTATTTCTGGTAAGCAGACCCCCCCCCCGGGGTATTTCATTAGAAGCTCCTGTCATACAGCCCTTTGGCCACCAAACCTTACCAATGTCAGCTGTATTAATATTTCTCTGAGATTGTTTTCACCAAAACTTGATTTCTTGTATATAACATACAACTGGAGAGGAATCCACCCCGACCTATATAGCTGCATCTCCAGATTACAGAAATACCCCACGCGAAGTTCCGGGGCAGAAACCCAAACATGGTGCATTTTGAAAGTATATATTTTGATGCAAAGCAGATTTACCATGCAGCCTTTTATCCACCAGTCTCTGCCAAAATTAGGCAGATTTTTTCTTTTTTTGTGCCTTTTCAAACCAAAATGTCCAATCCCCTGCATGACAGCAGGGATCAGACAACGTTTACTGCATTCCAGTTGACTGATCCAAGGGCAGATGAGCCGGTAACACGCAGAGACAGTGTTTCTTTTGCAACATTGATGGCACGGTAGAAAGCGCGCTCCGTGCACTGATCACTGCCTTAATGTTAATATATAGCTATGTATTGATCCAGTATTATTTCTTGGTGATTCGTTTAACACGTCTTGTTAAAGTGTAGACCGATGTGTTAACTATGGATTGCTGTTCCAATTAGCTTGAGCCAGAAACCCAATTAAAATATTAAACTTCATACTATGCTGTAAGTGCATAACCCATAACAAAGAAAACCTATCGCTTGAAAAAGAAACGTTCTATCTACGTTATATCTACGTTCTGCTTTTGTTTTGAAGGTAAATCTAACCTATTGAAGGGTTACAATGCAAGCGTACTAATATAAGAGATCCTATAAAACATGGAAAAGATGGCCGCCGACCCTCGTGCTGCGCTTCGCACCCTGCATCGTATCGAGGAAGATGAATCGGAGGAGAGAGAGCACCAAGAACTGCAAGAACTTGGCTCAACGTATTGGGCTGAATTGAAACAAGTGGAACAAGAGTACAGTCCACGTGAAAAACCTACAGACGGACAGGCTACATCTGCCAAAAACTCAAACTCCTTGGTTGCATCGGTGAAGAAGGCCATTTCTTCTCTAGGCTCTAATGGTATGCCACACCACATACGTGTCACACGCGGGGACTCTGGGTATATTCAATAAATCTTGGGTTTGCAAATGAGTTGAAATGAAAGTTTTCACCTCCCTGACAAGAGAGGCTGAGTTGCATCATGAGCAACTTAATAATGGAGAATAACCGATTTACATATAGCGTCACATGGATACGTCAGACATAAGGAACACCACAATTTTCTCGTGATCTATGTATTTTCTTGTAAGTCTGTTTTCACAATGTATTTCTTCCACACAAGATCCCTTTCCAAATCAGCAATCATTGGGTAATACCTACCAAAATTTGAAATGACCCAAGGCAGCGCTCTCTTGTCTTAGGGGGCTGGGGTGCTTTCATTTAAACCGGTTTTTAGTTAGTTCTTTATATGAGGAATTAAGAATAAAGTAATTTATAGGGAACACTGTCATATAGTCATACCCAGCCAACATTCAGTGGCTTATTCTGGCATGGGGTGGCTGGTCCCGTTGTTGCTCCTCAATGGGCCAGTTACAAAGGAGATGTTCGATCTCCCCATCTGGCCTATTTACGGTATGGAGCACAGCCTCCATACTATGCAGTAAAGCATGTGTGTCTAAAACACTGAGCACTGGGATATGACATCATGTACTGGCACTTAGTGAGGATGCCAGTTACGGAGGTGGGCAGCTGGTCAGGCCTAGGGTGGTACCCAAGGTAAAAATACAACTGCCTAGAAAGAAACAGCAAAAACGGGGGGGGGGGGGGTTAAGGAGAGAAGGACTTGGGTCCTACATAGGGACACTTGGGAAGTATGCTTGTTATCAGACACAGCTTGTATAATATTAGCTTTTTCCCAGAGGCTGCTTGTTTTCAAAGCCGACATAGGTCTGCAGAATGTTTTTGGAAAGAAGTTTTTGGCAAACGCGTTAAATGAACAATAGAACAAAAAGGTTAGCGAGTAGGTGGGGTGAAAACAGATAAGAGCACGCACCCGTTTCTAACATGCACACAAAATACAGATAGATTATATTGGCTTCGGTCCTGCGTCCTGCGTCTACGCCAGATAGAAATATCTGCTTACAGTTGATTTTACTATTGTATTCTTTAGAGATATCAAAAGGTTAACTGTGGGATTTAAAAAAAACGCCCAGTCTAAACATTTTCGGTTTTGTATATGGTATGTTAGTACCAGAAAAGCTTAAACATAAACTCAGTTTCTGGATAGTAATAGTAATACACAGAGATTAAACTCAAAATGAGGTATGAAATACCGGAAGAAATGCTTAATGCATTTGATGTTAGATCAGTAATATTTGAAAATGATTAAAAGTAAAAATGATAGACGTTCAATCATCACCGGGGTCGTGAGAACTAAATGGGCAGACTAAATGGGCCGATGGGTGAACATAAGGATGCAGTCTTGTCTTCAAAGTTGCGATGGTGTGTTAATTATTCTTTTTACTGTTTTTGTGTTTTATATTATAAAACAAAGCATTTTTTTCTTTTGCAGCCTCCTCCTCCATTGAGAACTTTGTTCAGATCACAGACTGTTTAAAGGACAGTTCAGAAACTTGCTCTGACCAGACAGATACAATTATACCAGGTAAGTTGTTTTTTGTTACTCCGTGATGACAATATGAAACTGTCCACAAAATCTGTCCACAAAATCTGAGTGCCGCCTGCCCTTTATAAATTGTTACTGTTGTCAATACTGAAATTTATTGAGACAAAATATTCACTTTTCTTTGCATATATATATTTGAACATCCTATAACTTAAACATTGATTTACCAGGTTATGTACGTAGAACTACAGGGAATTCTGTAAATCATGTATGTTAACATGATTAAGGGGATTGATTAGTGAATCATACAGGTATCCCTTAGCAATGGTTATCGTTTTGGTCCATGCTGAAATCACCTTGATATAGTCAAATCTCATAATTGCGAATACCATAAGGGTTAAACCTTAAAACTAGGAATAATTCAAACGTATTGGAATTCAAAGTACAATAATTCAAAGTATTGAGCGTTATTGTACAAAGAACAATGTTGATCCAATTGGGAACATTTCATTAGTCAATGGGGATGATATCACTATGCGTCTATTCCTACAGACGTCTCTCCATTTGCCTTGATGCATTATAGTCCAGTCTATATGCGACTTCTGTGAATATTTGTATTATTCCAGTTTTGGTGTCAGGTGACTGAATTTATTCCTCTGTTAGACCTGCTGACTGTGAAAAGCCTTGTCATTCCAGGACATGCCAAAAAAGCCAATATCCTAGCAGATTTCCTGCCCTAAAGCAAGTAAAGCAAACAAAAACATTAACTTTCCTGAGTCCTGTTTCCCTAATCTCACAGGTCTGTGTCGTGCAGAAACTGCCTGATCAAATAGGAAAAAGTCCCTCAATCCAAACACTTGTGGAGAACGTTTCCCAGTTAAAGCCATGGGTTTTCGTTTTAGATAATCTGTGATTTTGTTCCAGGCTACATTTTGAGCGATCACCATAGAAACCAGTGATTGTTTTGAATGTAGGAATTTGTATTTGATTGTTCCTGTTTGCCTTTAGAAACTTTGGCCAAAAGCAAGCATTGAAAATGCTAAATATGAACAAGTAACATGCAGGCAGGAATTCAATGTTAAAGAGCTTGGCAAAGAGTTTTCTAGACAGTGGAAGTTCACACTTTTGTGCATTCAGAGGCATGTAAAGATCGAACACGAACGTGAAAGAGTTTTACATGGCTTTGATACCGCTTGAATTACTCCTGTCTACCACTGTGAACGTGACGTGACCTCGCTGCGTTCCTGCCTCCTCGTGCCCTTCCAAGATTTTGTGAATCATTTTTGACTGCCGCCAAGGAAGCAGGAACGCAGAAGAGTTACATTACATGACCCTGGGGTAAAAGCGAGACAAGCTGCGGGTCCTTGGCATGCTCGGAGAGGGCAGACAAGTGGTCGCAGGGGTCACCCGGACCCCCTAGAGAGATGAACCCCATTGCAGTTGCCATCCCTATGACCCCCGGTAGTTAAGCCACTACAATCTAGGCAGCTTTCTGAACGCGAAGCTGTTTTTATTCAGTAATTGCATGCATGGGAAGGGCACCATACACCATTTGCCTAGGGTGCGAGAAACCCAAAGGCTATTTCTGTTAAGGGGTGGCTACTTATCCAACAACAGTTTTGACATACCAAATAAATTTCATTAAAATGCCATACTGAAATCATTGTTTACACCGGTGAAAAGCTATTTGTGGACAGCTGAATGATATTCATTGACTTGTTTTTCAGATCTTTGCATCCACCTTGTGATGGTCAGGAATGGACTTCCTGACCCAGAGCTCCAAGGAGAACTGAGGAACAGACTTCGGCTGCTAGAGAATGACAATAAGGAAGTCACAACTGTATTTAATGTAAGTCGACTTACCTAACAAATACAATGATTGATAAATATACACCCATGATTGTATGTAATCAATAGAAATATACTTAAAGGGTGATAAGTGATTCTGAGGAATAAGAATTCTCCACACTGCAGTTGACTTGTATGTTTTTGTTGTTGTTTTTTTTAACATTACCTTTTTAAAATAAAACGAAGTAAGAAATTGGGGGCAAATCCAAATATTGTTATTTTAAGAGGGTCATTGTATTTTTTCTGTGATTTCTTATTTAATTGTGAACTTATGGATAATTAACTAATAATGCAGTAGAAAGCTGCAGCGATAACGCTTATACATTTAGTATTTTGTTGGCTTACAGTATATCGCATCATTGTATTCTGCAGTGCCGTAGAATAGGTAAAAAGGGCTTAACTCGTAGAGCATCATACAAACGTTTGGACTTGCAGAAACAAAAGGTTGAGAGGACCTGCTCAAACAAGCTCACGACCTTATTCTAGACCGGGGGTCTCCAGCCGGTGGCTCATGGTCACCGGTAATTCTCTGGCTACTGCTGAGTAGCTCTGGAGAAACCGGCATAAGTAACGTCTGGAGAAGGTGGATGGTGTGTAGTCTGTATGCTGTAAAGGTATTCTAGAAGAACGAGTGAGCAGGAAAGAAATATCAGAATATATACTCCCAAAATCATTAATTATCATCAGTATCGCTCATTAAAGGTTGGAGACCTGTGCCTTATATGAATTAAGAATTGTAGGTACACTCCAGAACCTACACTATCACATTGAGATAAGGATTACCATCCTGTTAAAATGCACGTCATAGCATAGGCAAAAAAATCTCCAATAATTAAAGTAATGACACACATTTGTGAATATTTATTAATGTCTAGGATAGAAGGCACATTGCTGTTTTTAGCAGCATTTAGTAATTTTTTGTATATCATACAGGAATTGTCTGCACGGCTGCTGTCTATTCAGAGTGATAAGGATTTGATAACCGTGACCTTCAAAACGTTTGAAGAAATATGGAAATTCTCCACCTACTATTCTCTTGGTAACAGTAACTATACTTGCCTCTGCATATTAAAGTTGGCTATAAAAAGGATAGGACCAAGTGACCGCTGAATGTTTCACACAAAAACATTTTCAGAGCATGTGGAGGCTGGTAGGACTTTAATTTTCACAATAATTGAAGGGTCATCCACAAAATAGTTTTATGAATTACAAATAAATACTTATTTCTGTATGTCTACGCACACAGCTGCATTAACACTTAAGAAGCTAGCATAGTTGGCACATTCAGCACTTTTTTCAGTGCTATTGCAATAGGATACAATGTAAAGTTAATAATAAAATTGAAACTGAAAACGGCTGGAGTGGTGACAGCCAGATGCCTGTATGTTATATGAACACTTTGTGCTTTTAGTACAGGCAGGGAGAGGAGGAAAATGGGAGCAAAAGAATGACTTCGAAAAAGGTGGACTATTAAACTGGCAGTAGAGTTGAGTCCCTTTGGGTACCAAGCAACTTCCAATTTCATCACTTAATCTAAGACTTTTTTCTTCTTACACCTTTTTAATGCAGGGTTCCTAAATCACTGTATGGAAAATATTTTTCAAGACCAGTTATTCTGGCTATCTTCACCGGAGGAAGGTGATGCTGAAATCAAAGTCTCTGTTAACGAGGAAACATTAAATCTTATTTATAAAAGTCTTCTAATGGAGGAAGGTAGGCGTCTTTCTTATACATTTTTGCATATTTAAACTGGGTACATTGTTTCACAATAGTAATACTTATTTTCAGTAGTGAATTTGAAGGATTTGAATGTCTCTCACATTTCTCTTAGTTGATATGTTTAAAGCAACTGGGTCATGTTAATGAAAAGACAACATTATATTTTATATATATAGTGCCAGCAAGTGCTGTTTCAAAAGTAAAAGAGAACTGAAACTATACAAAAAGAGCAGTAAGATTAACACACATCAAGACATGCTTAATGTGGATGTACCGGTGGTACAGATGATGTAGAGGGCTCTGCCTCTCCAAGCCTACATTCTATTGATTATTAATTTAAAAATCACAGAAAGACGTGGAGTGTAAACATTTTGGCGTAATGTTTTCTTTTTCTTCTTGTACTTAAGGAATGTTCTTTGTCCTCTGTGCTGACAATCACGTAAGGCAGGCTGGTGTGGTAGACGGTGCGCTGCAGGTTTTCCAACCAAACAGTTCCCCTGAAGGACTAAATGTTGAATGGACACAGGACGGACACGCTGTACCGGCTGACCCCTTACTTGGCTGTAAAGCGGAACCTTTATGTCCTTTCCATGAGTAGGTAGCTGCCTTCCAGTGTTTTCGATATCTCCATTCTTTCTTAAAGACCTCCTCTTGCTCTTGTACCCTCAAAAGGGGCAGAAATACTAGTAGGGGGCTGGGTCAGCAACAGCTGAGTGGGATCTTTATTTGAATGAAGTGTGAAAGGGGTGGGGAGCTGGTGGAGTTAAATGTCCTGAGAACTACTAACTGGCTCACCAGAAAACCATCTTCTGTCCTCAGTGCCTCTCATTTATTGGCAGTACTCAGTAGCGTACCTAGCAGGGGAAGTTTAAAAAAAATCCAACAAATTAGTACTGCCAGGTTCTAGCATGTACTGGCTGCCTGGGCATGATAGGAGTGTTATTGCTGTTAACAATTATATATATATATATATATATATTATTGCTGTTGATTTTTTCTTGTCCAATTTTGGTGTGTTACTTTCTTTTAATAAAAGTGTGGTTAACACACCAAAATTGGAGAGAAAAATTAAACAATAATAGTAATTATATATATATATATATATATATATATATATATATATATATAAAATTGCTAACAGCAATCACACTCCTATCATGCCCAGGCAACCAGTACATGCTAGAACCTGGCAGTACTAATTTGTTGGATTTATTTTAATGTTGTATACTTGCTTTAAACTGGTTACCGGCCCAAGATATAACACACAAGTAAATAGCAAAAATACCGAATGGAACAAAGCCAGATAGGTCTGTAAGACATCAACTCAAATGAGGGGGAGGGGGGAAGCTTTTTCAAAATTAAAATAAAATGTAAGTTAAACACTTAAATTAAAAAGGTAAACGTCATAGGTCCATCAAAAAATTGTAATTTAGCCCCAATGACTAGTGCGGTTTGGTTGAAACCTACAAAAGTGCCAGCCAGTGCTTCAGCTAGACAGATGATAGTAAGATGACTCCTATTCACGCTAACACTGTGAAGATTTTAATTCTTCTATTCATGTCCACTTCATCCATTCTTACAATTAATTTCTGTAACAAAATATTTGAGTGCAAATCAGTTATATGATAAATATGTGGATGCAAAATAGACAGTTTAAGTTATCAATGAAGTCTAGTTCATGTTTGGTAATATAAAATAATAAAACAAATCTAACCATATTATATGCATTTCATATCTAAGGAAAATGTTCTTTTCACATCCAAGAAATTTCTTGGTGAAAAGTGCTTATGCATTTACTTTTTTCTTATTAGGTGGTTTCTTAAGACAAATGCAGCTTCTGACTTAGGTGATTTTGCTGAATCAAAGTTGAGAAATAAAATTGGTAAGAACCTTTATGGTGATTTGGTAGTTACAGCCTTATCTATCCCCTTAATAATAATAAATATCTTCACATGCCTTTGTACCATCAAGGAATTTCTAGCACCCTAAATGTATAATATATATATCTTAAAAACTCATTGCAAGCCAACGGACCACACATGTACATTTCAATGGTCCAAAACAAATCTTAGTCTCATACTTTATTCGCAAGATACATCATAAATTTGGGAAATATTCTAAAATAAAAACTCATCCTCATATTATATATAGTGCTAGACCTAATCTAACATTTGCAATATCTGCATGGCAGCTGTAGGCCGGTGTGAAGCAATGGTTGATTATCAAAGTGAAGTTGCTGATGAGATGACCTACAAAAGTGGAGATATCATTGAAACACACGGTACTTTTTTTGAATGCATGGAGTGGTTTCTCGGAAGAAATAAGACAAGTGGACAAATTGCTTTTGTGAAGACCAGCAATGTGAGCCTTTCCTTATCAGATTCAGGGTGAGGCATTTATATTCTGAACGCCATTAAAGGATATTTTTTTTCAACCCCCCCCCATACCAAATCTGCCGTTTTACTTATAAAATATTTATTTCATCCTGTATCATGCTAATCAAATAAACCTCAGCAGATCATTTTATTGTTATGATTGGTGATATTAATGTAATGAAGGCCCATGTCTTTCCTTTTACTGTCTTTGGCTTAAGTTGATACTTTCTATTGGGTCATCATAGAAAAACATGTAACGTTACACAGGCTTTTGGGACTTCAGATGTCTTCTCCTTTAGCTGGACCTGCCTGCGTGTATGGGACATTAGTTATGTCCAATGCATGCCAATGTTGCTAATAATGCCCATGGAAACAGTGATGTCCTTCATTGTAACGCCTGCCAAGTCATCCTTAAACGAAGCTTGGTTATCAACTGTACGGGGTTTACTGTTCCATAATTAGACACACAAGTGGAGTTTCATTACATGTAATTCTTTGATGGGTGTTAGTCACATATTATATGTAATTCTTGTTTGTAGCTAGACTTTTCCCCCAATATATCTAAATTTATTAACAGAGAAACTGACGGACACATATTCACATCATAGGAGACTTTTCCAAGGTTTGTAGAACTGTTTTTTTTTCTTTTACTGTAGACCAGAAACCTTGGCATTTTTAACAAGTGAAGAAAACATGCTCTACAGAAGCAAAGAAGAATTTGATTTGAATGATGCAAAGGAATTGCTACATACAATATCCTATTCAGACGTTTGTAATGTATACAGAGTGGGTAAGAAATAGAGATTGGATGTACGATTTAGATTTTTAATAGCAGTAACACAATGGAATATACAGGAATAATAATACTGCCTGTAGGAATGCATTTGGATAGATACTGTCTTAGTATTGTTAACCAGTAACACCTTTTTATCAACATTTCAATTTATACAAGAAACAAAAACTGTCTGCGCTTCTTACCCTAATAAAGTTGGCAACAAATATATAAACATAATATAAATGAGAGGTTTTGGTTATATGAATTGGCCAAAGCATAATTAAGCTCAATACATTTGTATTATTTGAGCCTGAGACTAGCTTAGCGCACCGACACTTTTTCTCTTCTCAACATTTCAATTAAAGACTCTGCAAATATTAAAAATTAGTTCATCTTGTAATATGATTTCACATTTCATTAGTTGTTTAGTATATTTAAAAATATAAAATATTTAGTAATTAACCAAGTAAATTGTGATCCTCATTAAGATATTTTTACATTCAGTTTGGTAGCTCGGAATGGTTTGTTCCTTTCAAACTTTTCCTTCTCCTGGTGGATTTTTATGGTTTTTGTTCATTGTAATTTTTTTTATTTTTATTTTCAGATGAACTTCAGGAGATAAGAGATCCCAAGCATAGCGGTAAGATAGAAATTGCAAATAACTTTACAAATGTATCTAGCACCACCACAAGCCTGCCATAGGCAATGAAAATACGGTATTACATTGATTTATTTTTCTAATGCCAATATTGTGCTTCGCTTCTAAACTAAACCTTTTTATTTTTCAGAACTAAGGCCACCAACTAGTATCGATTCAAATGACTTGAAAGAAAAAATAGAAAAATTCTTAGCTGAAACCGAGGAAAACCAAGTGGCGGATATCAGGGACAACCTGCAAACTCACACACTCTCAACATCCAAAGAAGCTAAGGTCACCCATGAAGAACACAAGGCCCAATGTTTCTGTATCCGGGAGGAAGAGGATAGACAAGAGGCGCTGGACTCGCTGCTTTTATTCTTAAACAATGAAAAATATCTGCCGAGTTTCAAAAACCTTTATGATACCTCCTGTGATTTTTTACATACCTTGTTTAGTGGATATCGTGAAGAGGGAGAATTGGTTAGATATCTCAGTATGGCTCGCGAGGCAGCAAAGAAAGCCAACATGATCTGGGCATTGACGAGGATTTGTTTCCTCCTGGGAAGGCTCTCTGTCAAGAGACACAAGTTTTCCCAAGCTAGGGTCTACTTTGAAGAAGCAATGGGGGTTATTGATGGTGCTTTTGATGACCTTTTCCTCATCAGTGCTGTATATGCAAACTTGACTGCAGTATATCTGAAACAAAAGCACAAAGAAAAATGCGTTCACATGATTGATAAAGCCGCTTCACTCATCATCGGACTTGAAAGTTATATCAGTAGCTCAGACATGGAACCAGCGATCCTGAAATATGCCTTGAAAAAAGCGATACTGAGTCAGGACACGCGCTGTGAAATCCGAGTATGTTCCCTTCTGGCCAAAATTTACACTGACTTAAGACAACATGATGAGGCCTTACCGTTTGTAGAACGCCTACAGTTTCTAAGTAACACGGTGGGATCCCAGCAGAGCTCCGCACCAGAATACTACTTTCAGCTGGCGGATATGTATAGTAACAAGTGCTTGCCCCACATGGCATTGAGCTGTGTTAAAGTGGCATCCCAAGGACCGCGTAGTTTCACAGACTCGTTGAAGGGAGCAAAATTTGTCATCGAAAATGCGAACAAGGTTTGTGAGATAAAGAGAGGGAAACAAACGTTTCCAACACAGATCGCTCACTACCTCAGGAATGCATTGGTGTCAGCAGCCACGCAACAGGAGCAAACACTCTCCACTTCGATATACTTGGGTTTATCCCAATTATGCACTGGCCATAAACAGTATAAAAAGGCTCACTTATATATTCTGAAAGCCATTGAGGAGAGTGTTTCAACGACGCCAAAATCAAGGGTGGATATTTGTGTTTCACTAGCTTGGTTGTGTATGCTGGATTCAGCGAACTCTTTGGCTCTGGATATCTTGAATGGTGTGGAATCAGTATGTATCTGTACACCGCATCAGCTGGGGATCGTGTATAACCTAAAGGGCATTGCCTTGAGACGAACGTGTGCCGTAAAAGAGGCGGCAGAGCATTATGCCAAAGCTCTGCAAATTTCAAGGGACACAGGCGCTCAACACAACACAGCTGCTGCTTTAGCCAACTTCGGTATATTATGCCTGCACTTAAATGCCCATATGCTGTCAGAGCATTTCTTAGTCAAATCAGTAAGTGTTTATTCCACAGTTCCAAAGGCCGACGGCGGTGTGGACTTCATTCATGTGCTGCTTATTCTTGGACACTTTTACGTGAGCAGGATACATAAGGAAACTGGAAGGTTATATTACGAGTGGGCATTACTTGTGGCAATGGAAATAAGTCATTTAGAAAGTATGTATCTTTTTTTCACTACAAATATTATCAATATTTTTTTTTCCGTCCGTTTATATAAGTTTATATAAGTCTTAACACTGTGCATTGACTTTCATTGTACCAGAAAGATGTTATTAATTTTCATAGCCTTATAAGCATACCTGGGAACCCCAAGTCACTCTCTCAACAAGAAGGAGAGCGCCAAGTAGCCTGTCCTACAGTGGCGACTCTAGAAACAATATATAGGGGGGGCACACAAGATACCACAGTCAAACTGAGGGGGCATTAATAATTTCCACCATCAAATCATACCACTGAAAAAACACACACACACATATATATATATATATATATATATATATATATATATTGCCAAAAGTAATGTGCTATGGAATGATACTTTTGTTATTGGACAATACAATACTTGATCATTCAACATGGGAAGCCTGAAGCCACAATTTAGTACGACTAATCCTTGAAATCCTTTAAACAACACAATACCTTAACTTTTGCACTAAATGATTTAAGGGCCTAATATTAGCCCCTGCTGCTGACATATATATATATATATTAGCCCCTGCTGCCCAAATATATTAATATTAGCCCCAGTTGCCGATATATATATTAATATTAGTCCCTGCTGCCGATATATATATAAATATTAGACCCTGCTGCCGATAGCAGGTATAGATCAACACATTAACACACAAACCCAGCTTTGCATGTATAGATCAATTGAAATTCACTTGGTATCTCAGCACTGAAGGTATATATCAAATAAACAGAATCAGACATACAAATCCTGTATTTGCAGGTATACAATAATGATATATGAAACGTAGCATCGCATGTACAGATCAAATAAATACATGGAAACAGCATTGCAGGTATTAATCAACTGAACAAGACATACAAACCCTGTATTTGCAGGTATACATAAATAATGTATGGAAACATAGCATAGCAGATATGAATCTACAGAAGAACACACAAACCCAGCTTTGCAGGTATAGATCAATTGGAATTCACATAAAAACACGGCATTAATGGTATATTTAAAACCCCCTAAATTACAGGGATAGATCACAGGTTGCACACCCAGATAACACACATACGATTTGCCATCTTTGTCCCATATCTACCCTGCCTGTGCCATCTTGGTCCCCAAGGCTCAAACATCCTGCTAGTGCCATCTTTGCCCTTCCACAATTATACATCTATGATACGCACAATCACATTAACTCATGCTCTCCCTCATTCAGACAATTCATCCACATATTAACTCATGCTCTCCCTCATTCAGACAATTCATCCATTTTAAGAAACTACACCCCTTGGAGCTTCAAATGAGGGGCTACATGTATTTCTAGGACAAAAGTTGAGTGCACAAATAATGATGGAATATGTCGCTTTGGCTAGAAAATATGTTTTTTCTATCCATATCGACATGTTCATTTGTGTCTTGCGCACTCCAGGTTTGTACTAGAAACACATGCAGCCCCTCATTTGATGCGCCAAGGGATGTCGTTTTTGCAAATGTGTACTGTTTGTGCCATAATTTAACTTCCTACGTGAGCAGTAATGCCACGTCAAGGCTTCAACCCTAATTACTGACCATTCACACGCCTTTCATATCTCCATTCACTCGCAGAAGCACACACACCATACTTTAAATACATTCACTCACAGAAGCACACACCATTCTTTCCCCTTACAATCCCAAAGAAATGATGGTAAAGGGAGAAAACAAAATCACTTTTACAGCAAAAATAAGTTTTGCAGTAAAAATGCAAGGCTCTCCAGCGATGAGATGGTTACTCACGTACCACACAGGCTAAATGGCTGATTTTAATAATATTTGCAGTTCATCAGGATTTCAAAAATTGCCTCCCTCTACCGTTGGCTAAATTTAACCCCATGATCAAAGGGATCATAGGATTAAAAATTAGTATCGGCCATTTTTAAAAAGGGAATGTGACTTTTTATAGCTATATGATCGCTGTGGTAACATTGGCTACCACAGTGATCATTTAGCTAGAATACTTAAACTTTTTTTTTTTTTTAAAGTTAAACTACTTTGTTTAAATAATTTAATTTGGGGGTCTCTAGGCAATTTTGATCTTTTTTATCTGCCTTTAGAGACCCCCAAATCATTTTTTTTACATTTTTATTTTTTTAACTTAATATTTTTTATTATTTTTTTACAAGCTATATACCGTTGGAAAGGCGAGGTGATTACCTTTCCAATGGTATATGTTGAGATACAGGCATCTAAGCAGCATGCCCCCATACCTCTTTAACTGACAATTGTCAGTTGTTAATAAAGTTGCGCGGTGACGTCATCGCGTCATTGCGCGAGACGTCACCGGGCAGATCGGGTGGCTCCGGTGATGCCCTTCAGTTTGAGGGGCAGATCGCCGGGGTAGGTGGTAATGGAGGTCCACAGACCTCCATCAAGGTGAGGTAGTGCTAGTGACGGCATGGTGCCGTCGTTAGCACCTGACTGGGACTGCTAGCGACGGCACCATGCCGTCGTTAGCAGTCAAGGGGTTACAAATTCGGCGGGGGGGCAACAGGGGGGGCAAGGAATAACCTAGGGGGGGCAATTGCCCCCCTTGCCCCCCTGTAGCGACGCCACTGCTGTCCTAGGAATAGGATAAGTATAGTAATAGGATGAGCTGAAACTTATTCATGAGGACAATATAGGCTGTGAAAAGATCACAGGGCCTTACAGGCAGCATCCATGATATGTACATGAAAGAATGCCTCTGTAATGCATAACTATATCAAAGTAAAGCAATAGGCAAATAGGGCGTTTTTTTTTGCCAACGTTCGGGCGTTAAAAGGTCTTCATCAGTGTTGACAAAAATCAGGCCTCGTAAGGCAAGTCAGTTTTGTGACAAGAACCTATGTGAACGCCATCCCACAGAACACGCTACTTGCTGCTCTTCAATAAGCATGTTCATTGTAAACTCAAATGCCAAGATAAGAGCATTTGTGCAAATAAATCGGCTATCGGGCGGCTTCAGTTATGTTTTTCTGCATTTCAACAGGTCAGCTTCTAGCCACCCAGATACTCTGCCATTTCTACAATACCATTGTAATTAATGAAGCACAATGTATTATCTACAACGAATACCAGCTTTCGTTGGCCAGGAAGATGTCAGATAAAGTATTAGAAGGTCAAGTCCTTGAAACAATAAGTCAACTGTATTTATCCTTAGGCACAGAAAGGTAAGTTATATGTGCATATAAAAAGCAATGTATAGATAACCACTATTTATAAAATCCAATAAATTGTACAGATCCCTTCTGTCACAAAGAACGCATAGTTTATTTTTATTAAAAAGCGTGCATCTCATTGCGCATTACATCTCATAGACCTTAATTTGCAGCTCTACCTTTAATATAGAAATGTCATGGTCTACAATTCACACATTCTGTGTACGTACGGTATAGACACTGTTTAAATAGAAGACACTGCAACTGACATTAAATCTAATTTCTAACACACAAATATCAAGTTATTAATAGAATTTGTAACATGCAGGGCCTGCAAATCTGCTCTGGAATACACAAAGAGAAGTCTAGGGATTTTTATAGATCTTCAGAAAAAGGAAAAGGAGGCGTTTGCCTGGCTCTGTGCTGGAAAGATTTATTATATCCTTGGTCAGAATGAACTTGTGGACCTTTACGTTCAGGTAAGTAAATGTAGAAGTGTAGTAATGTAAATTACTTATAAAATGACGACTAGAGCCAAGCTTACCCTAGCAGGTATGAAATGTTTTGAGATTATAGACCACCATTGAAATCCATATTCCTTTGCATTCTAAAACTTATTGCCATTTTCTTTTCAAGACTTGTCCCCATCTCCCCCTTCCTTCTTAATATCCACACTCCTTTGATTTTCTTTCCCAGGTTGCTCAAAATGTAGCTCTTTCTACCGGGGACCCACATTTAGGAATGCAATTATTTGAGGCTGCTGGAGACATATTCTTCAATGGTATCACAGACAGAGATAAGGCAGTGTCATTCTACAGGGTAACGTATGACTATTGGGACCTGAACTGCCATGGATGTGAAGGGCTTATATGAGGCCGAAATATTGTAGTGTGTAGACCCTATTCAATATCCAGAAGTCTAGCAATCTATATTAAAAAATAAATTTGTGCTCAGTCTTTCTGTAGGTACAGTATGTGTTTCTCTAGTGCGAAAAGATGTCTGCACAACACAAACATTACAAACATTCTCACAAAGCTAGATGGGAAAACCATTTATATAGAGTGATGTCACAGGAAACAGACAAGCATAGGAAAAAAAATGAGTGACCTCAACATTAAGTTATTTTTTTTCTCGAACATTTAAGGACCATGCCCTTCCACTAGCTGAGAAGATGGGAAACATGAAGACAGAGCTCAGGCTGTGCAATAAACTTGCAGAGTTATTGACGAGCATGAAAAATTATGAAGAGTGTCTGGAACATGCAAAAAAATCTCTGGCAATCAGTGTGAGTTTAGGTAAGACTAATACCTTTATATTTTATTCTTCTTTGGGCAGCAATATAAAAAAATTATGCGTTAGAGTGGCATACCCCTAACATTTCAGGTGTCCACACCGGTGCTGTGGGTGCCACCATATACATAGGCTATCCTAAATCTAAGACAAAACCAAGGAATAAGTGCCGAGTCTTTACACCATCAAAAATCTGCCATAAGATTCTGTTTCTATGTAAGGGAAGATCAGAAGAACTCTACACCCAGCCCATTATCCCCATGGGACAGTGGGTCAGGTATGGGGGGTGTCAGCGGCCAAAAATTGGGACTACCCAATTATATATATATATCCAGCTGTCCAGGAAACACTTCACATATCCAAATGTAAGAATTCTGAAGGCTTCCCTCTGAAATATTTTCTTCTTCTATAATATAACACACCCCATAACATTTCGGGTGTCCAAACCGGGACATCTGTTGGGTGGTGTTGCAGGGAGGAATGGGGTAGAGCCCTGCGCGGGACTGTTTTTTAATCCCCCTCCCGCTGATTTTGTGACCGCCCACTCCTGCAATGTGTATGTATGTATATGTGTTTGTATGTCAGTATGTATGTGTGTATGTGTGTATGTGCGAGGAGGGGGGACAAAGAAGACACAGACAAGTTGTTTGGGAACAATGATGGCACAGACCAGTTGTTGAAGTTGGGGGGCCCCTGACCAATGTTCCCTCTAATTTTTCTTAGGTGGTGTGCGCAGAAAATTTCTCTTGTGCAAAAATTTTCCCAGAGCCAAAATTTTGTGCTCACAATATGCTTCTGCAAATGTTAAATTTAAATAGTTATTCTATATTTTTGGTACAGCTCGCTCATGGTTAATAACACTAGATTATAGTGTGATAATGTAGTATTAGTTACACAACAGTATTACTTACTGTAATGTTTTTTTAAAGGTGAAATTCTCACTGCATAAGTAAATTATGAGTGAATCACGAGCGGAGGCTCCAGGCCGCATAAAGGATAAAAAAAAAAATTGGGAAAAACTGTATATATATGTATATATATATATATATATATATATATATGATAAACAGCAATCACAGCCCTATCATGTCCAGGTTCTAGCATGTACTGGTTGCTTGGGCATGATAGGAGTGGGATTGCTCCTATCATGGAATATATTAATATTTTTCTGTCCAATTTTGGTGTGTTACTTTTAATAAAGGTGTGGTTAACACACCAAAATTTAACAAAAACATATAATTGCTAACAGCAATCTCACGCCTATCATGCTCAAGCAGCCAGTACATGCTGGAACCTGAGCATGATAGGAATAGGATTACAGCCTCTCTATGCCATGCTATCCCCCCCACACACTTACACATCCATGCTATCACACACACTCATTCACAAACATTCAGTTTAAATTACAGCATAACACCCATCACTCTCACACACTTACTAATTCACTCTCACAGAATGTTTTCCTACCTGTCACTTTTCCTCCTCTTCGTTCTTCCTCTTCTGTGTCCTCTCCTTCCAGTGCAGTGGAGGTGGTGGGCGTGGCTTCAGTGCTGTGCGCCGGGATATGACATCAAATCCCGACGCACAGCATCAGTTGCCGCGCGCATCGCAAGGGAGTGGTTTTTTTAAACCGACCCTGCACCTTTAGCGGCGGACATTACTGTCAGTCTCTGAAGGGGTGCCGTGTACACAACCAGTAGCGGACCGCCCCCCCCGTTCGGTACGCTACTGGTTGTGCGCACAATTTTTGTTCGTGTGCGCTCCCTCTTAAAGCTATGTGCGCGCGCACAAGCGCACAGCTTAGAGGGAACACTGCCCCTGACAATTTTTGCACCAGGGCCCTGTGGTTTCTAGTTTTGCCCCTGATCCATGATCTTCATGCAGGTCCATAGATTTAGGATGCCATAAAATGTGGATGTACATTATCCAATTTTAACACTGCCACGTCCAAAAACATGACATCCCATAAGAGAGATTATGCCTGAAAACAAGGAAGTACTAAAAAAAAAACCTTTAGTCCTTCAGTGTAAAAACAAAAAAAACAAACACCCCAGTACTTTAGGGTTTAAAAACAGAAATTTTAATTAATTCATTCATTCCCTTTATTTTTTTTCTTCAGAAAATAGGTTGAATGAAAGAGTTGCCTATCACAGACTAGCTGGAGTATACAGACATCTGGGTCAGTGTGAACTAGCAGAACATTTTTACCTGAAAGCTCTCTCCCTTTGTCCGTCTCCTTTGGAACTTGAAGAGGAAGCAGTATACTACATGAAAGTGTATTTAATTCTAGGAGATATTATTTTCTATCATCTTAAGGTAAACAGGACATATACTAAGACTAACAGGTTTTACACATATCCTTGTTTCATGTAAAAATAGCTTAAGCATCGAACGCCTTTAGAACGAATTCATTCGCCTAAACCCCAGCCTAGAAACCCAGTATTAATATTGTTGGTATGTTCTAGGGTACAAGTACACCAAATCAGTTTGGGCATTTTGTTTGTCAGTGTCATTATTTTGGAGATATTTAGTTTACCTTGTGAAAGTTCTCTCCTTTCAACAGTTTTCTAGGGAAAAAATAATTGATCGCAGGGACCGACTGGGAATAATTAGTTCTGGCACTTTAAGGCCAGCGTCTAATAAATTACATATGTGCTGCTACACACCACTCATGTATATTCTTACCACTAAGGGACTGGTTTGCCAGATGGCCAGTCCGAGCTGACGTATTGGGTTGGAATAATGTAGATTCCAAGAACAGGGAGTTAAGATGACTTTACAAGGAACACTTTGGCAAATTTATAACCATCGGTGCTGGTGCAGAGTGGTTGCTCCACATTCAGGGAATTTTCCCCATACTTTGCGAGTATTTCTAATGAGAAAGCGTAGGAAGGCATATAGGTATTTTTATGTAGCTAGCCTACCTTTATTATTCCAAACTATGGTGTTTAAATATTAAACAAAAAACTTGCAAAGAGATTTATATTAATTACCAAAATATAAAATAAATTATGCATTGAAGATTTGCACTTTAGTTTACAGGCTTTGTATATAATGTCAGCATTTCTAGAAACCGGTAAAAAATACTTTGGTTTATTTAATAACTGCAAAAAAGAGATTATAATTAATGAGTTACAAAAAATGAATTTCCTTTTGACATCGCACCATAAGAGCGGGTTGTGTCTTTCTTGCTGTTCTAATAAAAATATCTATTACAGGATCCCTTTGATGCGTCCGGGTACTACCATTTGGCACTTGCAGCAGCCATGGATTTGGGAAACAAAAAGACTCAGCTGAAGATTTACACTAGGCTTGCCGTTATCTACCATAATTTCCTCATTGATCGAGAAAAATCTCTTTATTTTTACCAGAAAGCCAGAACTTTTGCATCCGAGCTTAACGTTCGAAGAATAAACCTGTCACCAAACCAAGGTCACCCGAGCACAATGTGGACGTGTGTTTAAAGATCTCAGTAAAAATGATCATAGGTGACTAAGAACTACATACACGGCTTATTAGGGAAACACAAATTTCAGGTGTGACAATTCCAAGTGTGTATCTTTATAGGGAGCTACACATTTAAAGATACACAACTGCACTTACCCGGCTTTTCTGGGACAGGAACCCTTATGGATGTAGCACACAAGACAAAAAACTGGGTGCAGACATGTCAAACAATATGAAACCGCACCAGGTAGTCCCTCATCACACCCATACCTACAAATAATACTCATGCTAGGCTATTTGTAGTGTCTACATGAGGGGGCAGGGATAGCCATGTGATGGGGTAGCTAGCCCAAGGTAGCCTAAAATGTGTCGAGAGTGGAGGGAAAAATAAGACAGTCGGAATTGATGATAAATGATGGTCCACTGCCCAAAGAACAGAGTGGCCAAGAGACCCAGAGAAGCATCCTTCCAGGTTAAACCTAGGAGAGTTCTCAGATATACTCATTCCTGGGCTGGAGGAGTGTTTTCTGGCTCTAAAACACGTGGTTATGTATGTTTTTAAAAAATAAAAAAATGGCTCACAAGTTACATGGTTGCAACTGTAAGTAACATGTAAAAGTGGCGTGTTTAAGATCATGGGCTTTAGGAGCATCTGGTTCTCGTCACCAACCAGCTTAATAAATATGTGCCATGCTTTCCAAGTACACAGTTGCTGCACTTTATGAATTTATACATTGTATTGTTTACAGTTCTAAGTGGGATCAGAGTAACACATTTTTGCTAATCATTTGAAATGTACTGTGAATAAAATAAATGAGAAGTGATTTTACAAGAATTTTTTTTTTTTATCTGTTGACTTGTTAACTTAATTTTTTTTTAGTTTTAACATTTTCAGATAAGTAAAACAAATCATGTAGAATAGGATTCTAATATATTACTGTTACTAATATTTTAGAAAATGCCATCATTGTCCTTAGCACTATAGATCAGGATAGGGTACAGTTGGCACTCCAGACTAAACCTCCATCATGTAAAGACGTACAGTTTGTGACCTTACAGCATACTGTAGGTTACAGCAATGTCATGCCAGGAACATTTGAGTAAAATAAAAAAAGGTATGAGGGTCCTACCATAAGTATTGCTGAATTACAAAAGTATGCTACATGACGAAGTATGTGGATACCCCTCCCAATCACTAAGTTTAGGTGTTTTGGCCGCACCAATCGCTAACAGGTGTATAAAATGAAGCACATAGGCAACCATCTCCATAGACAAACCTCAGCAGAAGAACAGGTCGTACTGAAGAGCTCCATTAATTTAATAGTGGCACTGTCACATAATGCCACCTTTGCCACAAGTAAGATGTCTGCTAGATCGGCTCCAGTCCACTTTAAGTGCGATTGTTGTCAGGTGGAAGTGTCTAGGAGTAACAGCTCAGCCACCAAGCAGTAGATCACGCACACTAACAGGACTAGCTCCCCCACCAAGGCAAGACTCCAGTCATATACCTTTTATATGTAATAAAGGAATCACTATACATTTAGATCCACAATGTTTATCCCTGGTAGGGTAGTATGCAGATTTGAGGCATGGGGCACTGGCAAAATATTTAAAGCATTTAGGTCCTTTGTTGGATGAGTGAAATGATATAAAGCCTCAAAAAAGTGAAATCTATAGAATTAAGGGGCAGGGCAGATGTCAGATTTAAAAAAAAATTAAAATGTGTGATAAAATTCACATATAACTCAGTAAACACTAATTTTAGGAAAATCTGTTTCCTGGCGTGCAAAAGGACATGGCAAATTAATAGATGTACAAACTACAATATTACTATTACAAAGAGACCAAAAAGAAAATACAGAAAGTTTTCCTTAAAGCGGATGTCACTGGCACAATGAATTAAAAAAAATACTAATACTAGTACAAAAAGCACACAGTGAGAAATAACTAAACTTTATATCCACGCAATCATGTGTTCATTCAGTACCTGGGGTTGGTGCCATTTGTAGTATAGATGTATACAGACACTCAAGCTACATATATTATTATAAGGCAGCCCCGGAGACGTATAGGCAGAAGGGTAGCATGACAAGGCTAGATAGCTCTGCAACGAAGGGTCACCACGTCCTGGTGGTTGGGACAGAGAAAGCTAGCCTAGTCATCTAAAAAGGTCACCAGATCTATGGCGGGGTATAACTGCCCTCCAGGGGACTCGTGATTCAGTTACTCTGCTCAGACAACACAGAACACTCTTTCCAGCCGCTATAATCGGCATGTGGTCATCACAGCAGTTGGGAGATCTGGCCTGATTTTAAGACTTGGTGTTGAGTTTTGGTTGATGTCACTATAAAAGCTAGGCAATAATCAGTAGATCTGGTAACATTGGGCCATCTGAGCTGGTGAACGGCGGCTAGGGGGTTAAGAGATGGAGTGGCTGGTTTAGCCCGGTCCTTTCTCATGTTTTGTAACCTAATTTTGGTGGCTCAAATAAAAAAGTATATTATATATAGATATGTATAAGATGATATATCAATAGTAAGGTCAAACCAGCTGAAAACTGCAGTGAGGATGAACCTAAAATGTTCCAGTGCAGAGAAAAGTGTCAGTCTAATCAAATGTTTGTGGATTGAAATAAATCATTACACAGTGTAACAAGTGAGTCTCTTTATTACCACCAGGTCAGTTGAAGTATCCAAAGACATCTGCAGAATAAATAAAAATAAAAAATAAAACTATATAGTGTCGACTGTAGTAAATATTTCAGTGCCCTCATTTAATTGCTACACTTACAAACTGTTTTTTGCTCAAAGACGCATCAGGTGTTACACGAGGGTTAGCCCATACTTTGTGCTCAGCACTCCCGTTCTCCCAAAGTCTGTTGAATGGGACAATACCTATTGCAGAAATTTGCATTTGGAGGCTGTGTGGAGCTTGCAATCCCACCCTTTGCGCTTCGTAGACACTATTTCGTAGGGGGCATATTCGATGATTGCAACAAGACTATTGTTGACACTAATTTTACAGCAAGACAGGAGGCTTCGTATTATGCATAACTTTCTTTACTGAATAACCTCCAGCAGTAAAGCAGTTAATAAAAATGAACAATAACCAATAAGAATAGAGCCCAAGACCCTATATATGATTAAGAGTCCGGCCACCACTACTTTTTCTTTGCTGCTTAGCCTCCAGGTGAGACCCTTCCAACTACTTTGCCTTTGGCTTGTTTATTCAGATGGTTTAACTTATTATTATTATTCTATTGATTATTACTCTTGATTATTATTATTACTGTTTATTTTTATCGTTTATTATTCCATTTACTTGCTATTATCACATATTTGAGTTTTTTTCTTTTTTGTTTCTGGTTTTATTTTACATTTGTTCATTGTCTTTTACCATCATACCATGGTACTGCTATTATTTCCCCTTTGATTTACTGTCCCTCTTACCTCTACCCGATTGGTCGGCGCTGTCATTATCCGGTCCACCACGTGGGTGAGTTTTTTCCTGTCGCGCCATGGTTCTTCTGTGACCGCGAGACGCTACTTTGTCCACGCGTTTTCTGCCCCTTCGCCTGTTGGGCTCTTCTGCTGTGCGGTTTGTCCTTTGTTAAACCGCACAGCGGGATCACTCGCCCGTCGGTTTCTTTACCTTCGGCCGTGGAGATGTCTCGGGCGGCGCGCCCAGTTTTGTTCCGTGTAGGAAGCAAAGGGTTTTTGTCAACTGGTAATATATAACCAGTAGACTTGTGCATTCGTCTTCGGGCGAACATGAAAACGAACACGAAGAGTGCGTTTTCGTGTTCGTTCTGAAGACATGAAGAAGAGAAGACAGTGCCGGGAAACCGTAGGCGAAGACGAAGACTCACACACGAAGAATCTTCGCCTTCGTCTACTATTCTCCCCGGTCCCTTCCCCATCTAACTTACCTTATCTTCACAGCATCGCGGGAGTTGACTGAAGTGGAAATCCGCAGGTTCGTCGTCAGGGGTTACAGGGCAGTGTGAGTGAGCCTATTGGTCACCTGCAGGGTCTTCCCTGCAGGTGACCAATAGAGCTCACTCGCACAGCCTTTTTAACTCCTGATTTCCGCTCCCGTTAACCCCTTTTTGTATTTAAGTTTATTATACAAAACTGCTTATGGTAAAACAGACATCAATCTGTTTTAGCAGGAATACATAGGACAGTAATATTAGCACAGATAGACGATAAGCAGTACTGCGACGCAGCGCAGGGCAATACACGTTACAGTACGACTTCAGTTTACGGAAAGCTCAGTAGAAGCAGTGTACAATTACATTCCCAGACGTGGCGCATATGGTTAGCATTTAGTGGAACATAACCTGGGGAAATGGGGGGGGAAAGGGGGCCGAGGAGAACGGGGCTAGTCTTCAGCCTCTAGACTGTCCTTGAGAGAGTAGTCTCTCAGCAGGCTGTGGATAAGCCTGCGGCAGTCACGGACTGTGACCTGCTCCCTCCTCAGCACCAGGCGGTTCCTGGCAAACCATAAAGCGTCCTTTACGCAGCACATGAGGCGCCAAGCATCCTCAATGGCGCTCTCCGTGTGTGTCCCTGGGAAAAGTCCGTAAAGTACCGAATGGTAGGACAGGTATTTTCTCTCGATAGAGTCCTTGAGATCCAGCTCCAGGGCTCTGAACAAGGCCTGTGCAAACGGGCACTGCCAGAACAAGTGGAGGGAAGTCTCCTCCTCCACAATGCACTGTGGGCAGTGTCTATATCTGCACAGCCCCCTGGCATGCATAAATGTCCTTAGGGGGAGGCCTCCCTGAATGGCCATCCATGCCATGTCTTTATGTCTGTTGGTTAGCCTGCTCGACGACACGTTAGCCCAGACAGTCTTGGCTGTGGCGTCGGGGAGCCCTGGGATGTTCTCGATAGTGTCCTTGGCTCTGATGAACTTGTGGATCACACGGGGTAACCACAAGTCTGGTTTAACTCCCTCCAGTTGGTGCTCCCTTACAAATTTGCCCACGTCCGAGTAGAACCAGGGCATGGTCCAATTGTAAGGGACGGAGCTGTCCCACTTTTCCCACTTGAGCTGCCTCCACAGGGGCAGCAGGAAGAAGCGAGACATGGAGTTTCCAGCAGAGCCTTTCACTACGTCTCTGAGAGTCCTGCGCACGCAGTTGCACACAAAGAAGGTCCTCAGCATGGTAGGGATGTCAGGCACTCCTTTGCCTCCCTTGCCGGGTTCCTTGTACATCACTGCGCGCTTTACTCTGTCCATTTTGGAGCCCCAGATGAAGTGGAAAACTGCTCGGTTGATGGCTCGGTGAATGGTGACCAGCAAGGGCCACGCCTGAGCCACGTACTGCAGCACGGGAAGAATCTCGTTGCGCAGCACCAGCACTTTCCCTTCGATGGTAAGGTCTCTGAGGCTCCACAGCCCAAATTTCTGCTTTACCTTGTTGAGTCTCTCCTCCCAGCTTTTCAGGGCCGCGCCGTCTCTGCCGAACCAGACTCCCAGGATCTTTAGGAAGTCGGTTTTGACGGGAAACGGGATCGGCTCAGAAGTCAGGTCCCACTGCCCGAACAGCATGGTCTCCGACTTCCCGCAGTTGACCTTTGCGCCTGAAGCCCGGCTGAAGTCCTCGCACGTCTGGACGAGCGCTCTCACCGACCGGCGATCTGCGCAGAAGATGGTCACGTCGTCCATGTAGAGCGAGCACTTTATCTCTTTCTTGTCTCTGCCCGGCGCGGTGATCCCTCTGATCTCTGGATTTCGTCTGATGCACTCGGCGAAGAGCTCTATACAACAGACAAAAAGAAGAGGTGAAAGAGGGCAGCCTTGTCTGACCCCAGAGAGGACCTGGAAGGGGTCAGTCTTCCAGCCGTTCACCAGCACCGAGCTGCGGATATCAAGGTACATCAGGTTAGCATAAGAACAGAACATCTCCCCCAGCCCAAACCTCCGCAGTACCTGACCCATAAAACCATGAGACAGCCGATCAAATGCCTTCTCTTGGTCTAGGGTGACCAGAGCGGCACGGACGTTGCGGTCCTTGATGTAGTAGATGTAGTAGATCGTGTCCCTGATGAGGGCCAGGCTGTCCGCGATCCGGCGCCCTGCTGCGCGATGCTGCGTTGGATAACGGGAGCAGAAATCCGTAGGGTAAAGGGCTGTGCAAGCGACCAATAGGCTCACTCGCACGGCCCCTTACCACTAGTTGCTAGGCAGAAAAAAAAAATAAAGCAACCTGGTACTCTGCTGCAACAGTTAAAAGTCTGTGCCAGCGACCAACAAAGTCGCTGGTACGGACATTTAACTGACCCAGCAGGGACACCAGTGGTCTCCCCGCTGTGTCAGTTAAATGTCTGTGCCAGCGACCAACAAAGTCGCCGGTACGAACATTTAACTTAGCATAAATAACTTACTATAACTTCGGAAACAAAGCTGCCCTCTGTTGGTTTTACATTAAGTAGCATATGCTTGAAATCCAAAGTTATTATGCTACTCAGTGTAAAACCAACAGAGGGCAGCATTCTGTCCGAAGATATATTAGCCATATGTGGCAGTGTTTTCATTTTCATCTATTAATTATTTAAATAAAATATATCCCCATGATCCGCTGGTCTCCCCGCTGCAACAGTAAAATGTCCGCACTCGCAGACATTAATTCTGTCGAACTTGCAGAAGGCTCTGACACTGGAGCCTCCATTTCTTCTACTGACTAGGATCACTCCCGTAAAAGGGTCTGGGCAGAGGCTCCCTCAGTTTCCGACAAATGCAAGGCTCAGTAGAAACGGTCCAGGAATACTTCTCTTCCCGCAATTGCAGAATCTGCCACATCACCGGCCTCCGACCTGGCCTCGGAATATGACGTTCTGGATAAATACCAGACTGGCTCTTCTAGACACGGCTCCCCTCTGCGCACAGCGTACAGGCCTGATTTAGTGTTTGGTGACCCTAAACTCTGCTCTAAGCAGGATCAGCCTTTTGAAGTGAGGGACGAGATGGGAGTACCCCTCTTCGATCCCCGGTCGCTACGCCACCCACATTCTGGTGAATGGACTCCCTCCAATCACATTGCAGAATTCTTGAAATTCTGGATCCGCCACTCCCTGGACAAGGAGGTCCGGCAGCAGCTCCGCGCCGAGTGCCCTCGTCCCACTATTCCAGCTAAAGATTTTCAAGGGCCAGCAAGAGCTCACCGGACACCGCCGGAACCGCAAGACACTTTCCAAGGCTCGGGCCCCTCTCTTGGGGCGAACCCATTCCAGGGCGCCCTGCCCTTCACAAAGAAAATAACTCTCCCCGGGGCTCCTGCCGGCTTCTCCGGGATCGTTTGCGTTACCGCACTGGACGCCAGCGAAGGCGCCCGTCTTCGCTGCTCTGGGTTCGGGGATCTGAACCCGACTCCCTTCTGATCGGCCGAGGGCCACGGAGGCCATCGCCCGTCCCTTCCAAACGGCGCTCTTAGGACCAATTGACCCATGTTCAGCTGCTGTTCACATGGAACCCTTCTCCACTTCAGCCTTCAAAGTTCTCGTTTGAATATTTGCTACTACCACCAAGATCTGCACCTGTGGTGGCTCCAAGGTTTTGAAGGTTTGGAAGCCCCTCACCGCCGAGTGGGGATGAACGAGATTCCCACGGGCCCTACCTACTATCTAGTGAAACCATAGCCAAGGAAACGGGCTTGGCGGAATCAGAGGGGAAAGAAGACCCTGTTGAGCTTGACTCTAGTCTGCAACTGTGAACAACATGAGAGGTGTAGGATAAGTGGGGTGCCGCCGGTGAAATACCACTACTCTTATCGGTTTTTCACTTACCCGGTGAAGCGAGCCCTGAGGGGCTCTTGCTTCTGGCTCCAAGCGCCCAGCGCATGCTGCTCCGAGGACAGTGGCAGGTGGGGAGTTTGACTGAGGCGGTACACCTGTCAAACCGTAACACAGGTGAGCTCACGGAGGACAGAAACTTCCCGTGGAGCAGAAGGGCAAAAGCTCGCTTGATCTTGATTTTCAGTATGAATACAGACTGAAAGCAGGGCCTCACAATCTTTCTGACTTTTTGGGTTTTAAGCAGGAGGTGTCAGAAAAGTTCACCCACTAATAGGGAACGTGAGCTGGGTTTAGACCGTCGTGCGACAGGTCAGTTTTACCCTACTGATGAGGTGTTGTCGCAATAGTAATCCTGCTCAGTACGAGAGGAACCACAGGTTCAGACATTTGGTGTATGTGCTTGGCTGAGGAGCCAATGGGACAAAGCTACCATCTGTGGGATTATGACTGAACGCCTCTAAATCAGAATCCCCCTAAACGTGACGATACCGCAGCGCCACGGAGCCTCTGTTGGCCCTGGATAGCCAGCCGCAAGGCCGGTGGGCAGAGCCGCTTGCCTCTGGACAGAATGGGCCCACCTCTCTCCCATAGCGCACCGGACGTTCGTGGGGAACCTGGTGCTAAATCATTCGTAGACGACCTGATTCTGGGTCAGGGTTTCGTGCAGAGCAGCTACCTCGCTGCGATCTATCGAAAGTCATCCTTTGAGCCAAGCTTTTGTCTGGGAAACGCGGGGGGCCTCCCAGGCCTGCCCGGGGGGGGGTCACAACTTGGCCTGGGGGGGGACGCAACTTGGCCCGGCACAGCAGTGGGGGTCGAGGGCTTAAGGCCGTCAGGCGGGGGTCGGGGCTTAAGGCCGGCATGTGTCTGGTGGTGGTGGTGGTGGTGGTGCGTGTACGGCCAAGAGCTAGTGAAGGGGGCGTCGGAGCAACTCTGCCAGCGAGGCACATCGACTCGGGCCTGGATTTCCTTTATTCATTTGCTCGCCGTCTCGCTTACTTACTTGCCTGTCTTCTTATTTCTTTTTAATTGTTTTGTTGCAGGCCCACTCTGGCTGTTCACGCCGCCAGCAGCGGGAGAGAGAGACAGCACTGGAGCGAGCACCGGCAAGACCTCACCTGGATCTTCCCCGCACGCAGTAAGCGGAGCCGACATCTCCAGCAGCAGCAGGATATGGATACGCCGGCGGAACCCCCTCCTCTGCACTTCTCACGGAGTGGCCAGCAGATGGCAAACTAGAAAGCACATGGCATAAGGTGAAAAAAATGGCCGTTGAGAGTTCTGGGGAGAGGAGTTAGGGGTTGGATGCCAGAGGAAAAGGACGCCAGCTGGGATGAGAGTGAGAGGCCTAGGAACAGAGGCCTGCTTGAAACCCATGCTCACGGGAGTATCCTTGCAGAATCTTCCGTCAGTCAGTCAGTCCGCCCCTCCAAGATACAGAGCTGTTTGCAATCAGGGCAGTCCAGCTTTTAACCTCTTCACTGCTCACTCTGCTGCAGACTGTGGAGCTAAGGTAAGCCTAAAACCTCTTCCCCTGTCCACACCACAACAGGGCACCCTGAACTTAGCCACACACATACACAAAAAAAACAAACAACTTTGATCTCCAGTTCCACTGACATACTTAAACTCCAGCCGTACCACGGAGTAAGATCCCAAACGGGCTCTAACCGCGTTAGACGGCCGCCAATAGAAGGCAGCCTGCGGTTGCCACATTCTGAACCTCGTACCGTGTGCTGTGCGTTGGGAATATTTTGCGCGACCGTATCACGTGTTTTCCGTTGCATATGCGTGGTGTTTTTGCTGCGCGATACAGGGTTCATTCTCAGCGTGGAGAACAGCGTTCTGTCATTATGAATATAGGGTGATGCCCTTTGGCCTCTGCGACGCGCCTGCTGTTTACCAAGCCTCCGTCAACGATGTCTTTTGGGACATGCTACTCTCCCACGTCATCGTTTATCTGGACGACATCCTTGTGTTTTCACCAGACCTCGAGACCCATCGCGAACATCTCTGTTCTGTCTTGCAAAGACTTTGTGAAAACGTCCTGTTTACTAAAGCCGAAAAGTGTGAGTTCGACAAAACCTGCTGTTTCTCGGGTATGTCATATCCGCTGACGGCCTTGCGATGGATCCCAACAAGTTAAAAAGTGATCACCGACTGGCCTATACCAGTGCAAAGATTTCTGGGGTTTTCAAACTATTACTGGCGCTTTATCCGTGATTACGCCTCCATTGCAGCTCCCATCATAGCCTTCACGAAAAAGGGGGCTAATCCTCAGATCTGGTCAGCGGAAGCTATCAAAGCGTTTGAGAGGCTAAAACGAGCCTTTGTTTTGGCACCTATCCTACAGCAACAAGACCCTGCGTTGCAGTACATGTTTGAGGTGGATGCGTCGGAGAACGGAGCAGGCGCAGTTCTGTCACAACGCAATCCGACAACATCCAAGAGTCTCCCCTGTGCTTTCTTCTCTAAGGGTTTCTCGCCGGCGGAGCGCAACTATGACGTCGGCAACAGGGAATTACTGGCTATCAAAAACTCTCCTTCAAGGAATGGCACCATCTCCTCGAGAGAACCAAACTGCCCGTCCTGGTCATGACCGACCACAAAAACCTGCAATACATTGAGGCGGCACGACGTCTAAACCCTCGACAAGCCAGATGGGCATTGTTCTTCACCCGCTTCAACTATCTCATTACCTATCAACACTGTTCGAAAAACATCAAAGCAGATGCCCTCTCTCGTCAATTTGACAGTCAGCGAGATGTGAACCAAGAGGAGCCCATCATCCCACAAACACACGTCGTTTCTACATTATCATTCACCCTGATGTGCAAAATCCTCATGCAGCAAGCACACATCACTGCCTCCCAACGTCCACCTCCCGGACGCCTATATTGCCACGACGTTTCCGTTCCGCTGTTCTCCACTGGGGTCACAATACTCCACTGGCAGGTCACCCCGGTTCTCGCATAACTGAGGGCAGCCTATAGGGCCGATTCAATGTCCAGGCCATTTCGCGCCAGGAAGTCCGTAAAGTGAACTTCATGGTATGGAATGAGTTCATACCCGTCGCGGACATTTTGGTGTGGGCCCGCAGATACGGGGAGATCTTGACCACCCCGTGGTCAAGACTCTCTGTGAGGACGGGATCTGGAACGGTGGCTGGACGGTTAACATCCGTTTGAAGGAGGTACGGGGTCTCCTACAGCACACGCCCAATTCGTTTTTCATCGGGACTGACCGGGTGTCATGTTTTTATCCCGGTCAGCCCCGGGTGTGCCACAAATGTGGCTCACCCCGGCGTTATAGCATTGGGTGCGATGTCATCAAGTGCACCCTATGCGGTGTTGTAGGACACTCCAAGGAGTGCACTACCATCCGCTGCAACCTGTGTGGTGTGTTGGGACATTCCTATAGAGCGTGTCCCGAAGCCCAGCACAACTTGGAAAGCATCTGGGAAGGGCAAGGAGACCTTACAGAGGAAGAACGGCCAGTTGTGCAAGGCGCTCAGGACAAGGCTCTGCCAGACGCCCCAGGTACCTCCTCCAGCACCGACCCCGTAAGTAACATAATTACCCCGTTGCCTGTCCGTCTCAAGAAAATATCTAACCCTGTCTGTACTCCTTCCCCAGGCACTGTCACCACAAGATCGTCAGCTGGACCCCGAGCTGCAACCACGTGGGATGAGTTGGGATGGACTACCGTCAGTCCGAGGAAGGAGACCTAGACTCAGGAGGCAACTTGGAGAGGTCCGGTAAGATCCTCTGCTAAGTCCCCTTCCCGGAGGGATCCACCCTCTACATTAGAGGGGGAGAAAGTCCCTTCGGGACAGGGGAGCTCTGGGGCCATTAAACCCGACACTGTCGTCGCAGCAGCGGCCAAAACCGCCATCAGCCAGAAGTGCGGGGGCATACCGGTCCAAAACAGGTATGCAGCCCTCATGGAGTGGGAGACCCACATGGAGGTCAAGGAGGCGGCGGCGGGGGAAGGTGAGAGGGCCACAGCAGGTCACGGACAACTAGCAGAGGTGGAGGACAGCGAGTTGGTAGAGGTGCCGATTCCGGAGGAAGACGCCTTGCCCACGGGGCTCTCCGTGAAAAGGTACCCCTCGGACGGCGAGAACGCAAGAAAGAAAGGAAAACCTCATTAGATGTGTACCTTGCCTTGTCGCTGTCTTATTGTATGCATACCTCTTTTCTTATATACCATGTCCGATCCTCTATTTGTTTCAATCATAGTTCCGTGGAACAAGTAGTGGATTCCACTAGGATCACCGTCCAGACTCATACGGATGGGGACGGGTGGGTTTATGTTGTGGGTGGGGGGGTTATCATTGTATTCCTGTCATTTCGGGTGGGTTTGTGTTGCGGGTGGGGGTAGGCTGGATTTGTTTATACCTTATGCGGGGTCTCTGTACAGGGTGGGTTTCCGCTGTGGGCAGGAGTGGGTGTACCTATGACCGGGTACGAGATGGACAGTGGAACGTATATTACATTGGGAGCCAAGGACGGGCATGTCGAAGACGGGACAAGTCCGGGTGGAGACGGGTCACGGGGTAGGCGTTTTCTGTTAGCTGTGCAGCTTGTCTGTTTTGTTTTGCTTCTTGTTTGACATTTGCTGTTTCCTTTACAATAAAATAACTCCAGCTCCAATTAGGGCTGGGTGTGGCTGCCTTTCGTGCACACTGAATTGAGAGTTTGCAGTGTGAGGGTGTGCGTTTTCTGAGCTCTCTACAAGCATGCATTGTGTGTCCCACGCCTGGGAAGGTGCTTGTAACCTTCCTGGGGGATCGCTATGGCCTCCACTTTTATTGAAGAGCGTAGGTCCTGTTTAAATACCATTACCGACAAGCTGCAGTTCCACGAAGATGGATCGCAACAACAACAACAATATACAGACAAGGCAAGTGTGTGCATAGTTGTACGTCGTAACATCGCTGCATTAGAGGCGTTTTCATCTGCTTTGCAAGCCAAGTTGAGTATGTTTAAAAAGGGAGTTGGTGTGCCCCACAACCTGAGGGCTGACCCTACTACCCTCCTGTTGCTAGGGGCCCTACACCAGCATGCCCTCTCCCTCAGGGATGCTGGATCCAGGGCCTTGGAGATCGCCGAGGATACACCTATGCACACCGAGGATCGCCGAGGACACCTACGCACAAGAAGCTAAGGTGGGACTCCCCAAGTCTGCACAACCCCAGGATGCGGCCCGGGACCCCCTCCAGCAGGCCCTGGAGAAGAATACACAAGAACTACAGACCCTGGGGGAGTTGAATCCTTTTCCAGCCAGTTGAAGGAACTCAGATACCAAAGTAACAGGTTGGGAAGAACAGAAGGGCCCCATCAGGGAGCAGATCAGCTCCCTTAAAGAAAAAGAGTCTGAGATCATACGTCTTATTGCACACACTACCGAGAGGTTACAATACATCACCAAGTTACAGGAGCAGGAGGCACAAGACATGGTGTTCCCTCCAACACCCGAGGACCCTGACCCATCACCACAAGACAGCAGGGCCCAGGAGCGGTTGTACGTAATACGCCAGAAACTAATCTTCTCCATGGACGAGCTGGATGAAGAGAAGCATATGTCGATCCGCCCGACACCCAGGAGACCCATGGAGCCCACTCCAATGGTGGCCCCAGTTATGCCCACCGGTAATGCTTGGGCAGCGGATCCCCCCAGAGTGCAAACATCAATGCACGGCGAGCGGGCTACGGCACTCCCAGCGGGGCAACCCATGAGATGGAACGTTGTCCGCTTGCTTCATATGGGGGAAGGGACCGTGGTAGGGGCCCTTAAGGACCTGGGCTTTGTAGCCTCTGACTTTTTCGCCATCATACAAGTTAGCGGCACCCCTGAATTAGATGTTAGTTTCTTTACCCCGAGGGGTCTGGAGAAATTCTGGACCCTTTGGGAGGGGGTGCCAAAGCCCGAGGGCAGCCTACGGGCCCAATTCAATGTCCAGGCCATTTCGCGCCAGGAAGTCTGTAAAGTGAACTTCATAGTGCGGAATGAGTCGATACCTGTCGCGGACATTTTGATGTGGGCCCCCAGATACGGGGAGATCTTGACCACACCGGTCAAGACTCTGTGAGGACGGGATCTGGAACGGTGGCTGGACGGTTAACATCCTTTTGATGCTCTCTTACAACACATGCCAAATTCCTTTTTTAATCGGGTCTGACCGTGTTTCATGTTTCTATCCCAGTCAGCCCAGGGTGTACCACAAATGTGGCTCACCCCGGGATCATAGCATAGGGTGCGACGTCATCAAGTGCACCCTATGTGATGTTGTAGGACACTCCAAGAGGAGTGCACTACCATCCGCTGCAACCTGAAGCAGGGAGGGTCGGAGGCAGGACAGGGGAGGGATGGCACTGCCTCTGGGGGGGAGGGGGAGCCTTGACAGCGGGCAGGGCCACGACAGTCTTGGCAGGGAGGGGAGCTGCTTTCTTACCTTTCCTGGGTGCCGCTTTCGGGGTTGCCGGAGAGGGTGTCTGCGGTGCCGGCGCCTTGGCTGGAGCCTTGGTCGGGGCCGATGAGGGGACCTTGGCCGGGGCCTTGGCTGCTGCTACCGGTGCGTATGACCTTGATCTTTTGGGACAATCCTTGTAGATGTGGTCAGGATCGCCGCACAGGTTACAGGTCTTCTTTCGTGGACAGTCTTTGGTCTCGTGCCCCACCACCCTGCAGTGCCTGCAGGATTTCTGTTGGCATTCCTCCGCCTTGTGACCCAGTTGGCTACATCGTCTGCAGGTTGTGGGCTGACCAGGGTAGAAAAGCATGTCTGTAGAATTTCCCAGGGCAAAGCTCTGCGGGAGGTGTTGGAGCCCGTCCGGCGAGGTGGAGTCTGCCTTCAGACGGATCACGAGGTACCATCTTCCTGTCCAGAAGCCGTACTGGTTGAGGATCTTGGTCGGTTCTTTTACCATGTGGCAGTATCTTCCCAGAAAAGTTGCCACGTCTTTTCCTGGGGTGTGGGGGTTCCGCATCGAGACCGTCACGGGTCTCTCCTCCCTGTGGATGGGGCTGTTTCCGTAGAAACGGGAGAGGACCTGATCCGGTTTCGCCGACCTGAAGGCTTCCCAGAACCTTTTGCAGACCGCCGCTGAAATGAACGTTACGTAGAACATTCCCTTCAAAAACGACTGGACGCTCAGGGTCTCTGCTGGGCTGAAGCCTGCTCCCTCGTGCACTACCTTCTTGCTGAAGGTGTCCACATCCATGTCAGGGGTGCGGCCCTCCACTTCCTTTAACTTTAGGACCACCGTCTGCCTCATCCAGGTCTCCAGGGGAGGTGGGCTCCCTGGGGTCTCAGCAGGCTGGACTCGGCTTCCGGTGGCCTGGCTGGGTCGTTGGGCTTCAGGAGGTCTGGGTTGCCATGTTCACTCCTCGTCGGGTCTGGCTGGGAAAGCGTGGAGAGCTGAAAAAAAGAAGAGGGAGAGATTAAAAGCACAGGGGGGAAAAGGCATGGGAAGGCACTAAAAAAAGGCCAAAAAGAGGGGCAGGGGAGGCACTAAAAAAGGCCAAAAAGAGGGGCAGGGGAAGGCACTAAAAAAGGCCAAAAAGAGGAGCAGGGGAAGGCACTAAAAAAGGCCAAAAAGAGGGGCAGGGGAAGGCACTAAAAAAGGCCAAAAAGAGGGGCAGGGGAAGGCACTAAAAAAGGCCAAAAAGAGGGGCAGGGGAAGGCACTAAAAAAGGCCAAAAGTAGGAGAGAAGGCCGTCTCAAGAAGAGGGGGAGTCTTTCCCAGCACCCAAAGGTAGACCGTGCGCTCAAGTCTCACGAGTGTTAGGATTTCTCCAGCATGCATCCACTCGGTGTTGGGGAGTCCACAACGGGTTTCCTAGGGTCTGCAGGCCCGGAGGCTGAGGATCGAACGCAACCGTGACCGAATCTCGTTTCATTCAGAAAGGCATCAGTTAGAACCCCAATAGCAGCATGTCTACATAAGTAGAAAGGCCGAGGTCCAACAACAACCAATCGTCACGAACCTCAGGCAAGACACTTGATCTTAGCCAAAAGGCCGAGAAGCGATATGCCGGCCCTCAATAGAATAGATAGGCAGGCAGGTCTGGTAGATATGCATATTCGGCACAACCCGGACCTCACGGGGTACACGTAGGATAGACAGCATTTATGTTAAGGAGTCTCTCCCGGTGACGGCACTCATGCTGAAACCGGTCGAGTTCTCCGATCACCTTATTCTTACCTGTTTGTTAAATGTCTTACAGGTTCCGCTAAGAGGGAAATGGATTTGGCGACTCAATTCAGACATCCTAACAGAAGGCTGGGTTCAGCAGGCTTTCGAGAACTTCTTCCACGACCAGGTTACGGTTGCAGAGTTCCGCACGATGAAGTCCGAGTCGTGTGCCTCCTTGCTCAAGGAAAGGGATCATGGGGCTTACCACTCACCTGATCCCTTTCTTAGTTGCAAAAAGGATGGAGTCTACTAAGATCATTGCCTGTCTGCGGAACACCCTCTGTGTCCTAGAGGAAACTCCGCAAGGGATACAGAAGGTCGTACGCGAGTACTATCTGGAACGCCTCGGACAGAGGAGACCCTGCCGGCATCAGGCGGAAGACTTCCTGCAAGGTCTCTCCCTTCCTGAGATTGATCACAGAAAGCTGGATGAGTTGGTCAGCCCGATCACCGTAGAGGTGGTCACGGAGACAATTCTAGCGCAGACCAAACATAAATCACCAGGCCCCGACGGTCTTGCGGCGGAATTCTGGCCTTCTGCAGTCTCCTGGTCTCACCGAAGTGTTTAACGAAAGCCTGGAGAAGGGAATACTCCCTCCTTCGATGAGAACCTCGGTGGTGATTATGTTGACCAAGCCCCGAGTCGTCGACACGGCCGATATGGGGAACTGGCGACCAATATCGCTCCTTAATGTCGACAGGAAGGTGTTGGCGAAGATTCTTTTCAAACGATTGCAGGGGATTGCTAGTGAGATCTTGTCCACTTCTCAATACCGTACCATGAAGGGCAGAACTGTCTTCGACGCCGTCAGCGAGGTCAGGGAAGCTATCGAGCGGTGCAGGGTAGAAGATGGGGACAAGTACATCCTAGCACTTGATCAGTCGAGTGGCCCGTGACCAAATTAAGATCTTGGGGATCAAATTCGGACCAGGAGACCACTCTGTCAACTGGACCGAACGGCTAGCCATGGCCTGCAGCAAGGTAGACGAGTGTTGCCGGTGGAAACTGATCTACAGAGCCTGATTAAAACCTACGTGCTGCCCCTGTTTAACCACGTCAGTAACATCTGTCTTCAGCCATGTAGCCTTCACTCGTGGGTGTTCTGTCCTTTCTCATGTTGTGGGGGAACAGGCTCAACCTCATCAAGCGGGAAGTGACGTACCTAGCCTGGCGACACCTGGTCGTTGTCCTGACAAACAGCTTTCTGAAAAGGAATTTCGGGCCTCTCGGAAGAGATGACCCCCAGACGCTAGGGAAATGGGGTGATCCCTTTTTACAGGACTGGTTACTGGGAGGAAGACAAAACTAGTGTAAACAAAAAAAGAACCAATATTCCACGTGTAATAAAATAAAATATAAATACTTCCCCACACTAAAAGCTGCTTCCAAAAGCACTCTTCCTCAAAGTGTAAACGAAATCCAACATCAAACAATGGAGCGCATATACATGGGGGAACAAAAAGGACGGTTTTATTCGTTTTTATTTGATTTTATTATTTGTTTTAATTGTCTCCTGAAGAAGCCGACGTGCTATCGGCGAAACGAGTCGAGACACATGAGATTAATAAATTGAAGAATTTTTGGCTGTTTACCGGATGACCTGTTTAATTTAGCGTTTGCACATTACTCTTTGAGTTGTGCTACTTCTATTTTGTAAGTGCAATTCGCTATTTTTTCGTTGTGGTTCTGAGGATACTGCACCATTTCGGTTCTTCTTGGTTTTACAGCCTGCAAGATCTTTCATATCAGAGTCCGTTTGATGAGCTCCTTGTATCCAGCCCATTTGTGAGTGGAACTTACACCCCATTAAATTATCGTTTATTTTACTTATTACACTATTGTTATTTGTTTTTGTTCCCCCATGTATATGCGCTCCATTGTTTGATGCTGGTTATTGGGAGGGAAAGCGAAGAGCATTCGCATCCGACGTGGCTCCTATCTCCCAACTTCGTTAGCCCTGGTTTGAGCACCCTTTATCTAGTCAGCGCAGTTATTTGATACTTCACGTGGCACGCTAGATGTCAGGTTTCCATCCGACAAAAGGTCCTTTCCTGTCAGGTGGTGGTGAAAGACATCCTCAAAGCGGTGGTGGCGATCGCAACGAAAGAGAGGGCTTCCATGGAGGATAAGCATTGGCAACGCTTATGGGAAAAACCTCAAGGTCCACCCGCCTTGACTCCATGGTCTCTTTACAAGAGCCCAGCACTGATATCATTTTCTGTCCCCCATTGTTTTAGGCATTCATTTTATGTATGCAATTAACATTCTGTTTTTGTCGTTTAAAAGGTGTACGTATTTTTCAAGGAAGGCTACTACGTGTTTTAGATGAATACCTGGAAGACCTTGCGTTGTCTCATCGTATTTGTACTTGTGTTCTCATGTATGATTTCTGATCCTTTGTTTGTTTGTTCTGTAGAACACGTAGAGGATTCCACTCGGAACACCATCAAGAATCAGGATTTTTTGGGTGGGTTTCTGTTGTGGGTGGGGGGGGTTTGTTATTGTTTACCATCATTTCGGGTAGGTTTCTGCTGTGGGTGTGTTTGTGAATAGGTACATGATGGACATTGGAGCAATGACATGGGTGGGCATGTCAAGGGTGGGACAAGTCCGGGAGGGGACGGGTCACAGGGGGTAGATGTGTCTGTTAGCCATGTCTTGGTTAGTTTTTTTTTTGCTTGTTGTTTCTACGTCTGCTGGTTGCAGTTTTCTAATAAAATACCTCCAGCTCCAATAGCGTATATTAGAGTTGCTGCAGTTAAAAAGCTCGTAGTTGGATCTTGGGATCGAGCTGGCTGTCCGCCGCGAGGCGAGCTACCGCCTGCCCCAGCCTCTCGGCGCCTCCCCTATGCTCTTGACCGAGTGCCCCCTCGGTCCGAAGCGCTTACTTTGCAAAAATTAGAGTGTTCAAAGCAGACCGGTCGCCTGAATACTTCAGCTAGGAATAATGGAATAGGACTCCGGTTCTATTTTGTTGGTTTTCAGAACTGGGGCCATGATTAAGAGGGACGGCCGGGGCATTCGTATTGTACCGCTAGAGGTGAAATTCTTGGAACGCCACAAGAGGAACCAAAGCGAAAGCATTTGCCAAGAATGTTTTTATTAATCAAGAAAGAAAGTCGGAGGTTCGAAGACGATCAGATACAGTCATAGTTCAGACCATAAACGATGCCGACTAGAGATCCGGCGGCGTTATTCCCATGACCCACCGAGCAGCTTCTGGGAACCAAAGTCATTGGATTCCTGGGCGAGTATGGTTGCAAAGCTGAAACTTAAAGGAATTGACTGAGAGGCACCACCAGGAGTGGAGCCTGCGGCTTAATTTGACTCAACACGGGAAACCTTACCCGGCCCGGACACGGAAAGGATTGACAGATTGATAGCTCCTCGATTCTGTGGGTGGTGGTGCATGGCCGTTCTTAGTTGGTGGAGCGATTTGTCTGGTTAATTATGATAACGAACAAGACTCCTCCATGCTAACTAGTTACACGACCCCTGGCGGTCGGCGTCCAACTTCTTAGAGGACAAGCGGCGTTCAGTCACACAAGATCGAACAATAACAGGTCTGTGATGCCGACCCCCTCCCGGCATTACAGCCCCCCTCAGGCAGCAGCGTCTCCGTCACTCAGGGCTGAGGGAGAAGGCCTCCTCTGCGCTGTCCTTAGTGCGCCCCGCCCACGTTTTAACCAGAGGGGCGCCAAAGGGTCAGCGGCGATGTCAGTGACCCACCTGACCTGTCTTGAAACACGGACCAAGGAGTCTATCACGCTCGCAAGTTGGAGGGCTCGCAGCAAAACCCTGTGGCGCAATGAAGGTGAGGGCTGGGGCCCCCCGGCTGAGCTGGGATCCAGGCGCACGACCGGCCCGTCTCGCCGGCCGGGAGGTGGAGCGAGAGCGCGATAGGACCTGAAAGATGGTGAACTATGCCTGGGCAGGGTGAAGCCAGAGGAAACCCTGGTGGAGGTCCGTAGCGGTCCTGACGTGCAAATCGGTCGTCCGACCTGGGTATAGGGACGAAAGACTAATCGAACCATCTAATAGCTGGTTCCCTCCGAAGTTTCCCTAAGGATAGCTGGCGTTCTCTCTGCTCCGCAGTTTTATCCGGTAAAGCGAATGATTAGAGGTCTTGGGGCCGAAACAATCTCAACCTATTCTCAAACTTTAAATGGGTAAGAAGCCCGGCTCGCTGGCCTGGAGCCGGACATGGAATGTGAGCGCCTAGTGGGCCACTTTTGGTAAGAACTGGCGCTGCGGGATGAACCGAACGCCAGGTTAAGGTGTTGGTTGATAAGGACAGCAGGACGCTGGCCATGGAAGTCAAAATCTGCTAAGGAGTGTAGAACAAGTCACCTGCTGAATCAACTAGCCCTGAAAATGGATGGCGCTGGAGCGTCAGGTCCATACCCGGACGCCGCCAGCACCGAGAGCCCCGGGGCCTAGACCGCGACGAGTGGTGGAGCCGCCTGAGGTGCAGATCTTGGTGGTAGTAGCAAACGAGAACTTTAAAGGCCGAAGTCGAGAAGAGTTCTATGTGAACAGCAGTTGAACATGGGTCGGTCGGTCCTAAGAGATAGGCGAGAACGTTCGGGAAGGGCGTCGGTCGATCGAAAGGGAGTCTGGTTCATATCCTGAACCCGGAGCGGCGGAGACTGACGCATTCGCGGGCGTCCAGTGCGGTAACGCGACCGATCCCGGAGAAGCTGACGGGAGCCTTGGGGAGAGTTTTCTTTACTTTGTCAAGGGCAGTGCGAGCCTTGGAAAGCGTTGGGGTTCCGGCGGTGCCAGGTGAGCTCTCACTGGCCCTTGAAAATCCGGGTGAGGGTGTAAATCTAGCGCCGGCCAGTACCCATATCCGCAGCAGGTCTCCAAGGTGAACAGCCTCTGGCATGTTACAGCAATGTAGATAAGGGAAGTCGGCAAGTCAGATCCGTAACTTAGGGATAAGGATTGGCTCTAAGGCCTGGGCTGCCTCTCACTGCACGTTCGGGGGGGGGTGTCAGCCTTTGAGCCGAGGGGGGGTGTCAGTCTCCAATACGCCGGAATTCGACCAGTCCATCACCTTCCTCACCAAAAACGGGAAGGACCCCAGGAAGGGCATCAAGCAGGGCCTGCGCTCCACCCAGGACAAGCGCCTGGGTGGCTCGGGCCCTCTTACCCATATATTCCAAATGGTGGATGAGGCTCTAGTGGAGGGAACTCCGTTGGATGCACACCTGGTGTGCGAATAGACCCAACCGGCTCTCTGCCTCCTAGGCAATGCCGACTGTGCCCTCTCTGCGGAGCGCCGTAAGGCAGCACTCAAGTTGGACGCTGAGCTGGTGGAGTTGGCACCCAAGGAGCTGGGTCCTGAGGCAAACTGCTTGCTTTTCGGCGACAAGTTCCTCAACTGCCATGTCACCGTGTTCACTTCACTCAACAAGGCGGAAACATCTCTCAGACAAGTCTTCAGGTCAGGCATTTTGTGGGGCGTTCGCTCTTCCAGACCTCCGTCGGCGCGGTACTCCTTTTGGGATGTCGCCATGGTTCTAGAGTTTTCTGGAGCGTTGGCCAGACAATGACCGGCTATCTCTGCTTCAGTTGTCTGCTAAGCTTGCCCTGCTCTTATGTCTCGTTTCATTCCACCGTGTCTTGGCTGTTTGTGCTTTTGACGTTAATTCATTTTCTTTTTTCCTCTGAGGGAGTTTGTTTCTATTTCACGCAGGACCAAGTCTCATTCGGTCTCATGGTGTCTACCCCTATTTCCCTCTCAGGCCTCGCTTGTGTGAGGCACATTGTGTTCAATCATACCTTATTTTAACAACTCAATATCGTTCTTCTCCTAGTCCCCTTTTCATCTCATATGTTCGTCCGTTTAGGCCAGTCTCCAGTCCGACTTTGGCTAGGTGGATCCTTCAGTTGGCTGGCATTCCAGATTCGTTTGGAGCTCATTCGGTTTGGGGTGCGGCTGCTTCGGCAACGTTCTCTACGGGCAGTTCTGTTGCTGACATTATGTCGGCAGCAGATTGGTCTCGTGAAACCACGTTTCGGACTCGCTCTCATGCTTTTTGCTTTTATGGCTGGGCATTAAAATTGCAAAATACGAAGCCTTCTGTCTTGCTGTAAAATTAGGGATTAATGTAGCCTTGGTGTAGAATTAATCTACATTTTATTAAAGACAGGAGGCGAGTATTTTTCCCCCCTTTTTATACCTTTCCCTTGGGTTTATGTCTTTTGGTATCTGTTCATGTAGATTTGATGGTTATGTTAATTATCGTTATCACTTTGCCCATTCTTTATGGTTCAGCCTCTCTCCTGTTGCCAGCTGTGTTTGCCTGTGTTCAGTTGGCCTGGTACTCTCACATGTCTATTCTTCCTTTCAGGTCGGTCCTCTGCTATCTAGGCATGCGGAATGGTGGATCTTGCTCGTTGCTGGTTTTTCCCTGTTTGGTTGATGGGGAGGTTTCTGTTTTCTGTTTGTTCCTGTTCGGCTTGTTCCTGCAAAGAAAGAGGAGTGGCTGGACTATTGATCATATATAGGGTCTTGGGCTCTATTCTTATCGGTTATTGTTCATTTTTATTGTTAACTGCTTTGCTGCTGGAGGTTATTCAGTAAAGGAAGTTATGCAATAGATCTCATTGGCCCCTTATTAAAACACAGTCGGTCCGGGAAGCGCTATATTCTGACCGTTATAGATTTTGCTAGCCGGTACCCCAAAGCCATAGCTCTATCTTCCATCTCCACATAGGCAGTAGCCGATGCACGCAAGATATTTTCCTGTGTCGGGTTTCCCCAAGAAATCCTGTCCGATCGAGGGACCCAGTTCACCGCAGACCTCATGCAACAACTCTGGAAGCTCTGCGGGGTAAAACTCCTACACACCACCCCCTACCATCCCCAAGCCAACGGGCTTTGCGAACGGTTTAATGGCACACAAGCAAATGCTCAAAACTTTCATCATCACCCACCCAGACTGGGAAAGGTTTCTGCCCCACTTACTCTTCGCATATAGAGAAGCACTGCAGGAATCTACTGGGTATTCCCCGTTCAAGCTCCTCTATGGGTGACGGGTTAGGGTCCTCCTTAACATCCTCAGAGCATTGGGAAGTCAAATGCGATCCTACACCATCACATGTCATCGAGCTAAGGGAAAAATTAGAGCAATTACTGTCCCTAGCTCTGGGTAATTTACAAGCCGCCAAAAAGTCTAGGCCATCCGTAGAGAACTCAGCTTAGGGCAGCAAGTATTAATGCTGAGACCCACCCAGCACAATAAATTACAGGCAGCATGGGAAGGTCCCTACACAATTCTAGAAAAAAAGAAAAAGAAAAAATAAAAAAAAAAATAAAAAAAAAAAAAGAAGAGGGGAAACTACCTACATCATTGGCCGCGGGTCCCGCAGCCAAAACTGACGGGCCTGCCACATAAACGCCCTAAAAATTTACAGAGAGAGAGGAGCCACCATGGCCGCCATCTGTACTCTTTCCCATACGGAAGCAGGGGACCGCGCCATCCCTGACTTACTGGCAGACTCCCAGGCTGAGCCCGAGCTCACCCAGCTTAAGCTCAGGGAACAGCTAACTCCCAAAGACCAGACCCAAGCCCTAGCCATGTTACAAAACCGAACCACCCTATTCACTGCCCACCCTGGTCTCACACATCTTACCCAACATGGAGTAGAGACCCCCGGCCAAACCCCCCTCCGGCAACCCGCCTACCGAGTACCAGAGGCTGTCAGCGGTCATATCCACAGGGAAATAGCAGATATGATCCAATTAGGGGTAATCAAATCCTCACAGTCCCTGGGAATCCCCAGTGGTGTTAGTGCCTAAAAAAATGACCAGACCCCAACTGACGCATACCCCATGCCCAGAGTAGATGACCTCCTAGACTGGCTAGCCAGAGCGACCTGTGTTTCTACCTTGGACTTAAGTAGGGGCTACTGGCAAATGCCTTTGATGGAAGATGCGATTCCCAGTCAGAATTTGTCACTCCAGCAAGCATTTGAGGACCTCAAAACAGCCCTAGGAAGTGCCCCGATCCTTGCCGCACCTAGCTTTTCAAAACGATTCCTTGTCCACACAGACACCTCCCAGTACGGACTTGGTGCAGTGTTAAGCCAGCGCAATGACCAGGGAAAAGAACACCCGGTAGCCTACCTGAGCCGCTAACTACTGGATCGAGAGGTAGGCTACGCCGCTATTGAATGGGAATGTTTGGCCCTGGTCTGGGCACTGAAGAAATTTTTACCATACTGGTATGGCCGGGAATTTACCGTTTTGAACAGATCACAATCCCCTAGTCTGGTTTAACAGGGTAGCAGGGGACAATGGCAGGTTACTAAGGTGGAGCCTTGCCTTACAACCGCTCAACTTTATGATTCAATATCGTCCGGGAAAACAAAACCGCAATGCGGATGGATTGTCCCGACAAGAAGACGTGTAATCCACCAGGCAATCATGTAACTCAGCCGCTTAAAGACTTGCCCGTTTGGACAAATCCCAGCTGGCTGAATTTTTTTTTCTCTCCAAAAGGGGGAGTATTGTCACAGGAGCATCTGTGGCAAGGTTGTAGGGGTCTGCTAGGTAGGCACCTTCCCTATTGGTTGCTACAGCCACACCCACGGATATCCATATATGGTAGGGAGGGTAGCCCCCCTTTTGATTGGTCCCTAAGTTAATGGGACATGGGCAGCCCCGACCACACTCCCTGCACTGTGATTGGTTGCTCCCTGTTCTAGCTCTCTCCTGATTGGTGCCAAAGTGTTTAAGCTAATGTATTTATGTATTGTTCTTTTCAAGAAGGTCCCAGGTATAAAGTTGGTGTTTGGTGTACAATAAAGGAGATTCTTGTTCAAGCTTAAGACCGTGTCTGTGATTTGGGGACAAGGGACACTTCATCATGGAGTGTAACTACTTGGTTACTGGAAGTCTGGAGTATACCGAGGGAACCACAGGAGATCGCTTGAACCATTGATAGCAGAGACCATCCGTCTCTACAGGGTCCGTCAATGTGTGATTATATATACAGTATATACACACACACACCTATTTTCCCTTATTTGTATTTACAATACAATTATGTTTGATACATCTATCACTCTGCCCTTTCAATGGGTCACCAAATTCCTTTTGGTACATTCAATAATGAAAGCACACGAAAGAGTATTATATTTATTCACTTGTCCTTACAAATTGTTCTGTTGCCTCGTCCTTTATTCTCTGGTCTGAGCTGTCGTTTGCCATTGTATGTTGAGAGAAGCAGAACAGATCCAAGATGCGAAACTACTCCCCGATCTCAACATGGAAATAACTTTATTGAAAATCACAAACTGAGACACGGCTCAAATAAACCTGCTTCAGAATGAACACAAACACGTATGGACGGCCGAACGTGATGACGAAATGATATGAGGACTTTACAAGGAACCCTTTTTAAACAGAGCAACGATACGAAGACACACAGACTGCAGCACTTTATTGGATTTTACCCCTTTTTCGCTTTTAGATTCTCCTGAGGAAGCCAATTCACATTGGCGAAATGCATTGAGATTCTAAAGAATTATACACAGCGGACTTTTATCACCATCCGCAAATCAGTTGGGACTTTTTATGCCTGAGCTTGTATGCATAACTTTCTGGTTATGCTAACTCACTTGTAAGTTTTTCTGATTTCTAAATTAAAAATACAAGAAGATACTGCACCATTTTTGGTTTTCCAAGTCTTTTTACTTTGATGTGAGTGCACCTTACACACATACATACTATTTGTGTTTTGAACTTATTCCACTATTGTGTTATTTTTTTCCCACATGTTCATGCGCCACATTTCTGGTATACTTACCTTACCTGATACCTACATTACATAACAACCGAGCCATTATGGAACCCGCTGGATTGGCCAAAGCCGTGGCCGCCCTAACGCAACAGATGGCGGCTTTTAGTCACTACAGGAAGTACAGACTGGTCAAAACTAGATCCGGCATATAATACTGCAGATGCAAGGTTCTCCTAACGTCCACAGCGACCACCTCCACGCATCTCCTGGGTTACCTGAATCTGTGACCGACATCTTGGTGCATCATGTTTTGGCTGAAACAGGCTACGTTAAGGTGCATACGGTGATCTTGTTGTCAGGTGAACCACAGCTTTGGGCTCATCTGCTACAAAACAACAAACTTGTATTGGACACCTGGGCTTCCTTCCGTCAAGCCACGGACTCCCTCCATGAGCATCCCTTTCTGCCGGCCCTGACCTCTGCATTACTTTTTGACTCTGCGTCTGTCGGTACCGCGTGCCTGTTTTGCCCCCGTGCACACACTGCTCAACTGATTGCTCCATCGTGTCACTCTGAGCAGTGTTATTTTGCAAGGGTGTGTGCCATCTCCTGCAACTGGGCTCCAACTCCTGGTAAGTCCTTACTTGATGGGTGCTTTGATGAAGCAATCTTCATAATACAATGTCAGAACTAGTCTTCATGAAGTGTATGAGCATGGACATTTCTAGTCTGTTTCATGGGAAATAAATGTCTACCAGAAAACAAGTGAAGCTATTCTCTAGAGAGTGATTAAAACTGAAACTTAGAGCATAAGCTGCTTCAATAGATTCTCTATTGGATGAAAGTCGGCCACGGCATTTTCTAGAAATTTTTACTACTGAGTAAATTTGACCAAAATTCATCTTGATGGCAATTAAAGAGTAAACATAAGGTTGCAAAGGGCAGTAGAAGATGTGCAGCCTTGCAACAACGGTTTCAAAAACTACAGTTGATTGTATTATCTAATTTCAGCACTCATCGAGGAAAGTATTGCTAAAGAAATCAAAGAAGCTGATATGTTTTTTCTACAGCTGGACACAACACAAGACATTAAAGACAAATAGAAGAAAGGGCTGCATGACTGGGGCAGTACAGCCTGACCAGGAGGGGGTAAATTGTAAATAGCAGGGTCATTGAGAGGATGTAAGGAAGGTGAAACAAAGGTCACTGGATTTGGCAAGAGTATGAGAAATATACATGTCTTAGTGAATATCATCTTTATTCAGTTAACTCGTTACTGAACACGTCTGCCCGCCCGGTTCATTGGTGGGTGTTTTTTTGGGTAATTGTCACAGCTGCTCCTTGGCAGTTAAGGGGTGGATAAATAAGGTGGGGGGGAGGCCTGGCCTAGTTAATGTTTTCGTTGGTAATGGGGTCACTAACGGCTATCCAGCAGGTGGCGGTACTTATTTGGTTAGTACAGTGGGCCCCCTGAGCTGGTGATTGGCGGCTAGGGGATTAAAATAACATTTGTTGTAGGGCTGGTGTGTTAGCTGTGATAGGTCTGCCCCCATGTATGGTATTATGGGAGTTTTAAATGGTTTGATATTTATCCACGCATGTTAACTAATATTTCATTTCATGTTAATAAAGCTGTTGCCTTCTCAATCCAACAAGTTGTTTGTTTCTTTTGTTAAGGTATGATCAATATATTGGAATGATAATTGGATTTGCCTAGGTCATGGCTTGTAGCAGAATAACACTGTACATCTACCTGCAGAAAGGCTCTTTGTGACATGGTTTGTGAAGTTCTAGAGTCCATGGTGTCATGATTAACACACAACGTAGTGGATGCATGAAAGGGTAACTCAGCAGAGGTGGTTAGTTTAAGCATTCAATGAGTTAATCTGAGGTTGATTTAAATGTGTTTTTGTGCATGCCCTCTGTATCTGTTCTGGCTAGAGGTGTCATCTTCCCAAAGGACCCCTGTGGTGATTCATGGCCTAACATAAGAAGTTATAGGAATTCCATTCCTATCTTTAGTGGAGGGGTTTCCATCACCTTTACCCCACCATAACTTATTGGCACATCAAAGATGGGAACCAATTCTTGGAAAAGGTGTCATAATTGGACATGTGGTCAGAGAGGTGTTGTCGCGTTCTGCCCAGGCTGCGGAGCTGCATATCTCGCTCTCGCTTCAGTTTCCCTGTTTTGCTTCGATCCATTCCTGGATTTCCTTTTGCTCTGTTCTGTTCTTCCATTCCTTGCTTCTGCTTCAGCTCTGTTTCCTTTATAAGGTGTGCCCCACCTATGTGTTCTGTTTGTCTCAGTCTTCAGTCTAAAGGTATGTCTCAGTGCTATGTGTTTGGTTTGGGATTAGCGTTAGGACCCACCGTCATTGGAGTAATTTGGCGTAGTGGTGGGCTAAGTCTACTGAATCGATTCATCCGGATCACTAAAAAGAACCGGATCAAATGAACGATTCGTTCATGATCCGGACATCACTAAATGCGAGAAGCTTGGCAAACAAAATGGGTGAGCTGGAAATATTGGTAAGTAATGAACAATATCACTTGATCGGTATCACGGAAACGTGGTGGGATGATACGCATGACTGGTCAGTAAACTTACAAGGATATTCACTTCTTAGAAGGGACAGAGTAAATAGAAAAGGGGGAGGGATATGTTTATATGCAAACCCTAAACTTAAGCCCAGTATTAAGGAAGATGTGCAGGATGACAGTAGTAATAGAATGTAAAAGATAGAATGCAGAGGGTTGTTGTGAATGGATGTTTCTCAGCCTGTACGCAGGCATTAAGTGGAGTGTCTCAGGGGTCTGTCCTCGGTCCTCTTTTATTTATAAATGATCTCCCAAGCTGCATTGAGAGCCATATCAGTTTTTGCTGATGACACAAAATTAGGCCGGGGAATTCAGACTAATCTTGATGTTTCTTCTTTGCAGGAAGATTTAGACAGAGTTGGGGACTGGACGTGCAAGCGGCAGATGAGGTTCAATATAGAGAAATGCAAAGTTATGCATTATGGTAAAAATAATAAAAATGCGACCTATTCTTTAAATGGAATATCCTTGGGGGAAACTACCAATGAGAAGGATTTAGGAATAACGGTTGACAACAGACTTGACAACAGTGCGCAATGCCAGCATAAGGTTTTAATAGCGAGGGCCAATAAGGTTTTAGCATGCATAAAAAGAGGTATCCATTCAAGGGAGGAGGATATTATCTTGCCTCTTTACAGGTTATTGGTAAGACTTCACCTTGAGTATGTGGTACAATTCTGGGCACCGGTCCTTAAAAAGGACATTATGGAATTAGAAAAAGTACAAAGGAGGGCTACGAAATAAGGGGATTGGGTGAAACTAGTTACGAAGAGAGACTAAAAAAATTATATACGCTAGAAAAAAGGCGTCTCAGAGGGGATATGATAACATTATATAAATATATGCAGGGCCAATATAAAGAGCTCTTCAGTGACCTGTTCGTTAACAGAAATGTACAAAGAACAAGAGGTCACCCTCTGAGACTGGAAGAGCGCAGGTTTCATAGACAAAGGAAGGGATTCTTTACAGTGAGGACAATAAAGGTATGGAATGCACTTCCAAGGGAGGTGGTGTTATCCAATACATTAGATACCTTCAAAAGAGGCCTCGATATTTTCTTAGAAAGGCATGACATACAGGGATATAAATAGAACATTAATAATTTAGAGCTTCTTGATCCAAGGAGAAATACGATTGCCTCTGAGTAAAGAAGGAATTTTTTCCCCCTGATGGCAGAATTCAAAGTAGCTTAATTTGAGGTTTTTTGCCTTCTTTTGGATCAAGAATAGGAAGGTTAGGTAGAAGGGTTGAACTTGATGGACTTAGGTCTTTTTTCAACCTTACAAACTATGTAACAATTGTGTTGGCAATGCAACAGATGGAGCTTCAAATATGCAAGGACAGTACCATGGGTTTACTACATGGTTAAAGCACCTGACCAAATTCATGTATGGTACTATGCACATGGACTCAGTTTAGTCATAATGAAGCCTGCGGGGCTCAGAAGGGGCCAGAGTGGGGCCTTGACTGGGCGCCGAGCAGGGCTAGGCCATGGTGGCATTTTTGAATGAGGGGGAGGGATAACGGTGGGTTATTTTTGTGTCACCTTACCACTCGTTTGTCCCACCCTCCCTTCCATTTTTGTGTTGTGTTTCAGGTGTGTGTGTTTTTTGTCACAGTCGTGCGTAAGCTTACCAGATATCTAGGGGGTTAATGCTGCTGGGAGAGCATTTGGTGGTACTCGTGGTGGGAGGTTTCCTGGCAGGTGGAGCTGGGAACCTCAGGTCTGGGTTTGGGCATGTCCATCCCTGTGCGGTACATGGATAACCTGGTAAGCTTGGGATGGTTTTTGTTACATTAAGTGGTTAATGTTAATTATTCATGTTAGTTTATTTTTTGTGTGTTGGTCATTGTCCTGTTAATGCACCTAATTTTCGGTTTTAGGTCTACGTGGCAATGACTAGCATTAAAATAAAAATCGGCTGAGGCCTTTACTACCCAAACATGGTTGTTGTGTATTCATTGGGGGCTGTGTGTTTCTGGGAATGCCTAGCACCTGAGTCGAGGCTGCTGTGTCACGTTCTGCCCAGGCTGCGGAGCTGCATATCTGTCTTGCTTTAGTTTCCCTGTTTTGCTTCGATCCATTCCTGCATTTCCTTTTGCTCTGTTCTGCTCTAACATTCCTTGCTTCTGCTTCAGCTCTGTTTCCTTTATAAGGTGTGGCCCACCTACGTGTTTTGTTTGTCTCAGTCTTCAGTCTAAAGGTATGTCTCAGTGCTATGTGTTTGGTTTACATGTTTGGTTTGTTTCGTACCACTGTCAGCAGGGACCCACTGTCATTGGAGTACTTTGGCGTAGTGGTGGGCTAAGCATACTATGGCCATATCATGTGACGGAATCTCCAATTGTTATCAATCAGTCTTAGGCTAGTTTCTGTATTCATGTTTGTCTGTCTCTTATGTACCTTTGCCCTTCTCCCTTGTATCATCTGAGGATTCTGGTTCCTCTCTCCTCTCCCCTTATCCTAGGCAATATGGCCTATCCTTGCTTAAAGGAGAAGCGTCCGAGGATTCCGGCTCCTCACTCCTTCCCCTGTGTTCCTTGCCTTCTTCCCTGTCCTTTGTTGTGCCCTGTATCATGTATATCTTGTCTAGTAATGTTTATTCCTTGGCTGGTTCACTGTAGTGCCATGTAACATGTATGTCTTGTCTGGTTATGTTTCGTGCCTGGTCTCCCTGTCTCTTGCTTGTTATGTTTCTGCTATCCCTTTGCTTAGCTTCCATACTCCCAGCCTGCAGCATCCTGCACGTGATTCTTGTGTGATGTCATGCCTGTTCCAGGGTGCCTGCAGGATTTCACCTTGTTCTGGACTTCATTCGCTGCCATATCAGGGCGCTGGTGTTTGGCTGCACAACCCTAGGTGCTCAACACCTGGGTGAGTGTGGTCAGCCTGCAACCAGGCCCTGTCCAAACTCCACTACTGCACTGTGACTCCTGCATACAAACATCGGGCGCGCTGGGTCCTTTCAGTCATCTGCTTGGACCCAGTCCGTGACATGCTGCAGTCATGGATGTCACCAAGATTTCTGTACAGGGAGTTGAATTTTTTGGACTGCTAAATTCTTGCAATGTATTCATTCGTGAATCCTACCTCCACATGAATGTTTGGAGAGAGCAGTCTCATGAAGAGCAATTTACATTTGTCTGTTATTGGAGAAAAAAGGTGGTGGTGGGCCAAGCATGCTGCACTGACCAAAGTGTTTGGTTCACTTAATGACCAAAGCCAAGCAATGTACGTGGAACTCATTCAGGACCTGGCTGAAATCTCAATATCATGTTCACATTTTAATCACAAGTGTACCTATTTTCAAAGTTACCTCTCCCTTGTCTCTGTACCTGCTGTCAGGGACAGGGTCTATACTAAAGACCCAGATCGCCCATTGATTCAGGAGATGTTGCGCAGTCGGACAGGGCCTGGTGCAGGGTAAGCCACCCTCTCCCAGGTGTTCAGTAGCTAGGGTTGTGCGGCCACAACCAGGGCCCTGACATAGCAGCAGATGTTGTCCAGTACAAAACAGAGCCTGGTGATATCCTGCAGGCACCCTGAAGCAGGCATGAGACATGGCTCAATAGAGAGATGTACTGGATGCTGCAGGCTGGGATAAAGGAAGCTAAGCAGAGTAATAGCAGAAGGTATAGCGAAACATAAAAAGCGAGGGGACTCAGCGAGCAAATGGGACTTAGCAAGAACAGGGAGCCCAAGCAAGAAACATAGCGAGAGAAAACATGGGAAACAATGAATAACCAGCAAAGCCAAACAAATACACAGAATACAGATTCTAAACATAACCCGACAAGACATACATGGACACAACAAAGGACAGGGAACAAGGGATGGAGTGAGGAGCTGAGATGCTCAGATGCTTCTCCTTTAAGGATAGGATATTAACTGGGAGATGAGGAGAGGGGAAAAGAGATCCTCAGATTAAGGAAAAGAGGGCAAAGGTACATAAAATACTGACAAATACAGGACTAGCATAGGACTATTGGAGATTGTCACATCATATGGCCATAGTATGCTTAGCCCACCACTATGCCAAAGTACTTCAATATTCAGTGGGTCCTAGCACTAAACCCTGCCTACTGAATTTCTAATAGGCTGAAACTAAACATTAAATCTAAACACAGAACATACCAAGACATACCTATAGACTGCAGACTGAGAAACATAAAATGGGTAGAGCACAACTTAAAAAGGAAACAGAAGCTGAAGATAAGAGCAGGACTGAAATTCAAGAATCAGAAGTTAAGGACAGAGCATAAGGAAATCCAGGAATGGATTGTAGTGAGACAGGGGAGCTGTAGCGGAAAAAGGAAAAAACCAGAGATAAGCAGCTCTGCAACCTGGATGGGGCCCGTCACCTGCAAACCGAGGGTCTGCATGTTCTTTGGGCATATCGAATGGTGGCAGGCAATAGACACATTGAGACCATGAATGAGACTCTGAAAGCATTATGGATACAACAATTTCATTTTGTGGGGAAATGATTTAGAGAAAGCAGGCTGTGATGGAGGAAGATTTTCTTATATCTGGAAGGGTGTGCTGAAAGAAGATGGCAGTTGATGAGCCAATCATATCAGAATGCGACAAATTCCAGGGTTGAAGTGTTTAATATAACACTGGACAAGATTAGCAGTCTGCAGAGCCTGTTTACTACCCATGGCCATCTGTTTACAGATTTGTCATGTTTGGACCATAAACATTGAGGACATTTTAAAACATTCCCCACAATGTCTTAGAACAACTGAGTACACTACTCTTAAGATTTGATTCTGCAACATCTAAAGAAAAACTGCAAACAGGCTAAAAATGTCTCGATGTAGTATTGTGTGACCTATGAAGAAGATGAATAAACCATCTCATCTCTGCTGAAGAACATTTCGATGTTCAGCATAAAATTGGGAAGTGCGAGAAATGCATCACATGCTGCTATAGTGTGCTTCTACACTTCAGTTTACAGTCTTGCATAGCTTCATTTTTAATGCCTATAAATTAATTTGGACTCTTCTCAGACGGCATGTGGGAGGTCTCAAAACTTAAATACATCCTCAACTCCCTATTCCAACAGCATTTGGAGGCCTTTATAATAGTGTCAATAGAAAAAATGATGTGATGGACCTAAACAATGATACCATCATTGATGCTTTAGCTTCCAAAAGTAGCTTGCTGCAAGGATTATAGGTTGTTAATGGTTTTTGTATCTTAATACTCTTGTTTTCACCGCTACTTTTATATGCCCCCCTGCTATCCTTTCACCCTACATTAGATCATTGAATCCCCTCCTGCCCCGCTACCCAGCCGCACTTCCACCCCGCTACCTGGGCTAGGTATACAGATGTTATTTTCAAGGGAAGTTTTATGTTGATAAATGCCTGCCTATGGGTTGCATCATATTGTGTGCCTTTTTTGAGTCACTCAGTACTTTTCTGCATTGGACACTGCAACAGAAGTCAGGCTTATCTATAGCACATTACCTAAGCAATTTTCTGATAATAGGCCCTCCAGGGGCCCAAGACTGTGGCTTACTACTGTCTACTTTACTGGATTTGTTGGGTGAGTTAGGCATTCCCGTAGCGACCAAGAAAAGAGTTTTTCCCTCCAATAGATTTCAATGCCCCAAAAAAAAGACATGCAGGTTACCAGCAGACAAAGCAGTGAAGCCCAGGCGGCTAGTGCCCAAGCATTGAATAAAATCAGCAGGTGATTCCTATGGGGAGGATCTTTAGTCGTAAACTGGAGTGATCCGCGGCAGGGGTTGCAAAGAGCTTTTTTAAGATATTAACTAAGCAGCTAAAGCAAGACCTGGCGGTGTGGGACCAGTTTCTGGCTAATTTTAGAAACAGGGAAAAGAAAAAATGTCGGTGCGCTAAGCTAGTCACAGGCTCAAATAATACAAATGTGTAATACGAGGCCTACCAAACAGGTGTAAGCATGCTGCAAGAAAAAGTGTATTGGCTGTACTTTATTAGGGTAAGAAGCGCAGACAGTTTTTGTTTCTTGTAATTTTAGAAACGGCTACGTTACAGCGTCTAACGTTGAGGACGCTGTACGGAAGTAACGTTTTACGGAACTTCCGGCACTTCGGCGGTGGTTCCACTTATGTGGTTTTCGGGTCGGTCCCGTAATTTAAAATCTGCTTTGGCTACTCCAGCGGTTGTTGGGGAGATTGGGTAAGGAGGTTGCTTTGGGGAGGATGGCGGGCCCTTTCCCATCCTCTCCGTTCCCAAATTTGAGGGTGTCGAGGAAAATTATGCTTAATACACCACTTATCCTATCCGAGGGGGCAGTCTTAATGATGGTATTGACCCGGCGATTTGTGCAGTCTCATATACGTCTTGATAGGGCTGGGACGCTGGTTTCTACGTGGACAGGTGTCTTCCCATGGGTTGTTCTATTTCATATTATTTCGAGACGTTCAGTACATTTCTGGAATGGGTGGTAAAAGAGGTCGCGGGTTTTCCGTCCATTATACATACAGGGATGATTTTTTGTGTGTTGGTCCGGCGGGATCTTCTCAGTGTATGGTGCTTTTGGGGAAGCTGAACTTTGCGTCTAGGATCATGCCGATGGGGCAGGTTTTTTCTAGGCGTTTATCGTTGGCTACGGTAGGGGTGGTTGCCCCCCCCCCAATTATGGTCAGCTGACTACATTGCTGAAGGCCGATCTGGTGGTTTAGAACACGTTCCCGAGTGGATATAATGGTCGGTCTTTGTTGATGACTGAGCTAGTCACTAACGTACATTTTGAGTTGTGGACTGATTCCGCTGGTGCGGTGGGCTTTGGGGCTTACTTTCAGGGTAGTTGGTGTGTTGGGAGTTGGCTGGAGTCGGGCTGGTTTGACAAAGAACTTATGTTTTTGGAGTTGTTTCCTATTTTGGTTGCAGTGGAAATTTGGGGTGAGCGGCTTGCCAATCACCAGGTTCGCTTTTGGTGCGATAACCTGACGGTGGTACAGGCGGTTAATAATCTTACTTCTTCCTGTGTTGCGGAGGTTGGTTTTACGTTGTTTGCAAATGTGTGTTAAGGCCTCTCATGTGCCGGGTGTGGATAACTGTTTGGTCGATTCCCTCTCGTTTACAGTGGGAGCGGTTATTCAGTTTGGCGCCCAAGGCCGACAAGGTGGACGTGGAATTTCCAGCCTGGATATGTTGTCTGGGAGAGCAAGTAGAGGTCCTTCAGCGTTGGCTGGTCCCTTCCACACGCCAGTTTGACGGTAAGGTTTGGGTGAATGGTCTGTTTTTTGGGGGGAGGCTGCTGGCATTGAGAGGGGCCTCACTAAGGCTGAAGGTCTCTAGTGGTTGGTGGGTTATTGGATTAGTTCTGGTGTGGCTGGTTTGGATCGCAGGATGGCGACATTAGCTTTTCATTTTAAAGCCAGTGGCGAGCCAGATTACACTAAGCACTTTATGGTGCGTCGGGACTCTTCGGGTTATCGCAGGGGGGGTGGTTAACGGGATTCTAGGAGGCCAGTTTCCTATCCCTTACTTTAGAACCTGGTTGGTTTTTTTTGGAGGGGACATATACTCCGGGAGGAGTTTGTTATTTCGTTTGGCTTTTGTTTTAGCTTTCTTTGGGGCGTTCCGTATAGGGGAATTAGTGAGCCCTAACTAACAAGGCTGTTCTTGGGGGCCTTGGTTTGACAGCGAGTGAGTATGGGTCCCATTCCTTCTGGATCGGGGCTGCCACGGAGGCTGCGTCAGGTGATTATGAGCATGGGCCGGTGGGAGTCTAGTCTGTTTCGGTCCTATATTCGTAATTTGTGGTGATTTTTTTTTTGCTTATAATTTACGTTCCTCTGCGTGTTTTGCAGGAGCAGTTTGGATCCTGGGGCACTCCTATATGTTTTGGGCTGTGCGGTGGGCTGCAGTGCGTCCGAATGGTAGACAGCTTGGCTTTGATCCTGCAGTTTTGACTGTTCGGTGGCTAGGTTTTCGAGGTATGCGTTGGGATCGGGTTTCCCATGAGGTGGCGCGCCACATTCAGCTTCATGGAGTGCCTCGGATCCTTCTGTTTCATGTTGGGGGTAATGATGTGTTCGGTTCCTATCAGGGCCCTGATAGCTAATAAGGCGGATTTGCACCTGTGTATCCAGGGACAGTGTTTGGTCGGAGATCGTTAGGCACTTACGCTGGCACTCGTTGGCAGGTATTGAACAGGCTCGTAAGCAGGTGAACAGGTCTGTTTCACGTTTTGTGGTTTTTCAGGGCGGTGTTGTGGTTAAACATACTGACCTAGAGGGTGATTCGGCTGGGTTGTTTCGGGGTGACTGGGTCCATTTGTCCGATATTGGTTTGGATATTTGGCTCCTTAATGTGCGTTCGGGTTTGGAGAGGGCAGAGGCCGTGTTGGGGAGCCAGTAAAGTACAAGGGGTTCGCGTTCTCTGGCTGAGTGCTTAGGTTTGAGGCTACTTGTGGTGCAGAGCTATAAGTGCAGGACACTCCAGGGGCATTCGCACCGTGAATCGTATGGTCGTGTGGCTGCTGTGCTAGGGGACACCGGCAGTTCCAGCAGGGATATAGGTGGATATGCCCATACCAGCCAGTAACTTACTTGGCTATAAAAAAAAAAACTTAGCTATAATAGTTATGGTTTTTGGTTTTGGCGGTAATAAAGATGGTATTAAAGCTGTTTACTTTGTGTCAAAATGTGTTTGGCAAATAAACAGTTACAATTTGTTAAACAATAACAAATAATTTAAAAGCTTTTAAATAAAGTGTCGTGTTATTTGGGAGGGAGGGGCTGAAAATTGGACGCTACTTCATTCATGGGATTATTTAAAAGTTGTATTATTGAAGATAACAGAAAATTGGATTAGGCTGGCCAGTAAGAGTAAACAATTTGAGCAACCACTGTGGTACTCTGCAGAAGTGGCCAAAATCATAAGACAACAAGTTAGCCTTTAGTAGATACAAAAATACCCAAAGTGATGAAGATGCAGATCTATAAAATTAGGCAGATAGACGCAAAGAAAGTTATAAGAGCAGCCAAAACCATTAACTGATATATTTAACGAATCATTGGTAACGGAGTCGTCCCAGGGGATTGAAAAGTAGCGAATGTTGTGCCCATTCACAAAAGGCAGTAGGGGGGAGTCAGGCAACTACAGGCCAGTTAGTCTTACATCTGTAGTGGGGAAATGAATGGAAACAATGTTAAAGGAAAGGATTGTTGAACATCTGAAGTCACATGGGTTTCAAGATCAAAAACATGGGTTTACCTCGGGAAGATCATGACAAACGAATCTTATTGATTTTGTTGATTGGGTGACTAAAGTAATTGATCAAGGTGGTGCAGCAGACATTGCGTATCTGGATTTCAGTAAGGCCTTTGACACTGTCCCACATAGAAGACTTATAAATAAACTGCAATCTCTGAGTTTAGATCCCAATGTTGTTGAATGGATTAGGGAGTGGCTGAGTGACAGACAAAGGGTTGTAGTGAATGGCATATATTCAGAACAAGGTCTTGTTACCAGTGGGATACCTCAGGGATCTGTACTTGGACCCATTCTCTAATATTTTTATTAGTGATATTGCAGATGGTCTTTATGTAAAAGTATGTATTTGCTGACACAAAAATTTGTAACAGGGTTGATGTTCTTGGAGGAAGAAGCTAAATGGCAAATGATTTAGGTAAACTGGAAAAATGGTCCGAGCTGTGGCAACTGGCATTTAATGTGGATAAATGCAAAGCAATGCATCTAGGGCATAAAAACTCAAGAGCAGAGGGGGATATGATAGAAATTTAAATTCTTCAAGAATCAACAAGATAAAGGAAGAGAATTTAAAAGGAGAAATACCACAACAAGGACAGTCATAAGCTAGAGGGGCAAAGGTTTAATGGTAACATCAGGAAATATTACTTTACGGAAAGAGTAGTGGATGCATGGAATAGCTTTCCAGCAGAAGTGGTAGATGTTAATACAGTAAAGACATTAAGGCCAAGCTAGATATAGGATAAGGGCAGGTACTAAGGAAAGTACTGAGAGGTTGGGCAGACTGGATGGGCCTAATGGTTCTTATCTGCTGTCACTTTCTATGTTATTTAACAATTTTTATGGAGTTGTAGCACAAGTCAATATTGATGGCGACAGGAGGAGTAAATGGTCAGAGTCCCCTCTTTTGGTGGCGGTAATGTGACCTTCTGTAAGAAATCATTTTTATAATTTTAATTTTGTTCTGCACATTTTAGGCCTGAATGCAACTTGAGTGCTAGGAACATATGGTATCAATTAAGTGACGTAGTTTAGAGGGTCTTCTGTGGAATGCCGGTGTATCATATTACTGTTCCAATAGGATTCCTTTACGTATACCCTAACCAAATGGGTATAAATTGGCATGACTACAAAGACAAGGTCTCTTTCTACGCTCTTTCCACGCTCTCATCTTCATCTCACCAAGATACTTAGCCTACAGTACCTTTTATCAACATTTGTTCCAGCATTGGTATTGTATGAATTGATAATTTGTCATCGAATAAACCTAATTAATAGACATAGAAGCTGTGGTCTTGATTGCTGTTTGATCACTGGAGAAGCTTAGATATTCAAGACAAAGAATATGCTAACACCTTCCCTCCTCCCAAGGTTGCCAGAAACACATGGCTGGGTGCAGCCACACCCTTCCGCCGACTATCGGTCAATGGCAAGCACTGACTTTGTGGTCAGGCTTGTTTCTTAGGGCTGAATGGGGCTTTTGCCAGAAGCACGTCAGGGTGCAGATGGGGCGGGCCATTCTGACAATGCCCTGTCGATCCTCCACAATGGCAGCTAGGAGTGGTGGCAAAGCTTGTTATCTGCATCTCGGGGGAGGGGTGGAGGGCTAGTTGAGCTCCTAGCCTGCCCCTCGGACCCACATGTAATGCCAGATGCAGGTTGATCCGGGCACTGACGGGATGCTGAGTGCACGGTGACAGCAGCTGTCCTAGGGCAGAGGGAATGCCACATTATACAGGGACTCCTTGTTTATATGTAATAAATAGACTACATTTGCCACAATCCCCTGCTTTTCATTGTGTTTGTTCCACATTTAAGAACCATGCCAAGGTTACATAGTGGAGCATATGCACCTTAAAGGGTGTATGATTTGAGCTATTCCTGAACTTTTGATGAAGTGGTTCTAAGTCTACTTTAGTCTTAGACGTCCACATGTCTGAACACACTGTTTTGTCCCAATCCACAAAATGACAAATGAAACTTCACTTTGGATCTTCAAAGAACCTTCTGATTACCTTGCTCGCTCTGGAATTTGAAGAAAATCCCCCAATCTGGTGCTAGAAAGGGGACTGCATCATGAAAATGTTGAGGTTTAAAGTGTTGTGTATTGTATTTATTGAATTTGTAAACATTTCTATATTGCATTCATAATTAAAGTAAAAACATGTCTTCTGCATTTCCCTTTTGTGACAGTGGTTGGTGCTATAGCCTTTGGATATAAAGCCTTTTCAGTGCTTTCACCTCCTGTATTTAGAACTAGCAGTCCCAAACAGTGGCATTTTCTGACACTAGCAGCAATTGACAAAGGTTGAATTTACTTTTTAAATGTAAATATTGTTGCTAGTTCACATTTATATTTCAAGATTTGTTTTCTACTATTTGTTGATTAACTCGCACTTTGAATTTGTTATTTTGACATGTCAAAGGCTAGACTGTCAAAAAATATATATATTGTTAATATAACCACCTCACCTGGGGCGCACAAAAACCTGTACACATACAATCATAGGCTTGGCCCCACCTGTTTATATACTGCAGACGCATGTACTACCCTAAGATTTCAGGCTCATTACTTTACACACCATTTGCTCACGCTCTATTAAGTTTGTCATTCAGTATTTCTAGTATTTAATTTGTATTCGTATTTATTGTACTCTAGGGTTGCTGCTCCGGCAGCAAAGGTAGGGGCGCCCTCTTCCGCGCCGGGAGGATTCTTTGGCACTGGGGTTCCTTCTGAGAGCATTAAAAAAAAAACAAAAAAAAAAAAAAACAAAGCATATATATAGGTAGGGGGCATTACATTACGGCACAAATGCTCAAACTGCAACGGCAGTCACCCCCTCACTCGGTGTTTCAGAAAATCTACAAAACCTGCCGAATCTAGGAGAAAAAGGGAGGACGCTGGTGACTGTCGCAAGGATGGAGCTGTGGCTCCAGCAGTATGCGGACCATGCGGCTGGTAGGTTACTGCGGGATGGTTTTGCTAAGGGTTTTCGTATTCCCTTTCAGGAGTTTGATGGGGTTAGGGTTTTTAGGAATCTTCGCTCTGCTTTAGAGCATCCTTTGGTTGTTCAGGAGAAATTGGATATGGAGATGGCTGGCCGTTTTCAGGTATGCCCTTAGCTAACTTGAGGGTTTCACCTTCGGGGGTGGTTCCGAAGAAGGAGCCAAAGAGGGAAATACCGACTCATCCAACATTTATCCTTTCCACAGGGTGTGTCAGTCAATGATGAGATTTCCCCGGCGCTTTGTGGGGTGCCATACACTTTGATGAGGCGTTTGGCAGGGGTGCTTTGTTGACCAAGATAGATGGCCAAAGGGCAGAGTGACGGTGTTCTGTCCAGCACCGTTCCCTACACCAGAAGTGCGGGCAACCGGGCAGAGAGTCGCTGACCTCTGCCCTGCACTGCTTACACCCCCATTATCTGGCTCTCCCCAGCGGCTGTCACCAATTATGGGAGGAAGGGCAACCGGCACTCCTCCCCAGCAGCAGGTTCCAGTGGGCAAAAGAGCCCCAGCTCAGAGAGCCAGGTAGGGGTAAGTGAAACTGCTGCTGCTTTGGAGTGGGTGCTTGTTGTTTAGGTGGGGGAATATGGAGCTGACTCGGGACAAGCCCGTAGTCAGGGTAACCATGCGAGGGTTCCATCAGGTTGGGAGGGAGCAGAGTCTGGGCTGAGGGCCCAGAAGGGAAAGGAAGCCCTGGAGAAAGGTCTCCCATGTTTGCAGAGGAGACTAAAGAGGGATGCCCACTGGAGAGGCTTCTGGGCTGGCCTCTTACCCATTGACTACGGGCCAGGCCCAGGAGCCTGGGTGACTGACATGGGGCTGCCAGGGTGCCCCAGAGGCCGCATACCCGCTCTCCCTACACCCGCAGGACTAGAGACAGTAGAGGCCCGGTCATCCCAAAGCCGATCCGTTAGGTTGGGTTCGGTGCACAATGAATGGAGATTGTATATAAGTTCTGTGTGTTTGTAATAAATAGTTCTGTTTTAACCTCAAAGCATGAAGTCCTGTCTCATGATTGAGGGAAGCACTGGTCTGTGACTGCTTTCTTCGGACAGCCACAGCGTGTCCACTGACTGGGAGAGGGAAGGAGCTGGCGGGCGGATGTGTCCAGTTTGGGGCACGGGTCGATCCGTCACATTGTGTAATGGCCCTCCTCAGTGAAATGTGTTCGGTTCTCTTAGCAACGCTGCAAACCAGAGCAGCCAATTTTGGGACCCCCTTGGCAGCTGGCAAGACCGAAGGTCCTTGCATGGTTTTGAAGTTTTTGGGATTCACACCTTGAAACCAAATAAATTTTATGTTCTATGATCAATGCATACAAATACTAAGGCTACAAGTAGCTTTGGACTGCTCAGTGGGAATTATAAATTAGGTTTGCTCAATGTGGAACACTACTGCAGTTGTGAAAATTCCCTGAACACTATTTTTGCCTTTAGACACCAGTCTCACATTAAAGCAAAATTTCCATAATGTGATCAGACAGCCCCAATCTGCAAGCGGTGCCAAAAAAAAAAAAAAAAAAAAAAAAAAAAAATCACATGTGCTGCATGAAAACTTTTCATATGAAGACTTCCCAAATATTAGGATTCTCAGCCTTTTCACTTTAAGTCACTGGCACAATATAATTTTATTGTTTGGGAGTTAAATTCCCATGCAGATGTCCTTTTGCGTGTCAGTCAGGTTTCTGAATTCAACCTTTCCTAATCATACATAAGCTTTCTTCATTACAGCCATTCTGAGGAGGCTTATATGCCTTCTAAAGCTATTAAAACACTTACTTTCCATGGAAAAAAACTAAACATTTTCTGTTGCCATAAGTTTTTAGATCACAGACAAAAGCAAAATAGACTGTGTGTGGATAGTTATCCTCAGATTTGAAATATTTGCACTAATGAAAAAGGTCCGCATTTGTTTACCTACAAGCGCAGTATTAGAATATCGAGGTTTTAAAGAATATGTAGAAAAATTGCTAGGATACCCCCAGTAAATGACCCATTTAGTAAACGGTACAGAGCAGTCTGTTAGAGACTGATACTATACTGTTGCTCACATGCTACAGGCAAAACTGTATGCAATATCACATGGGATACTATTTCACTTAGTACTCACGGCGTATTGAAAATGGGTCATTATTTGGGGGTTATGTACTTTGATAGTACCATCATGCTTATATTTTACTGACATCTGAACACAATTCCCAATGAACGCAGGGCTTTCTTCTATGTTTGTATTTCACAGCCAGGTTACAAATGCTGCCGCCCACCCCAGGTGGTCCCTATTAAGGGTTAATAAGTGTGTAGGGGTTCAGAGAATACCCCTGTCTCAGAGTTTTACCTTTAGCTCAAAGTACCAAGGTGAATTGTTCAGTGTAGGACTCGCCTAAGAGATTTGCCGTGATGTGGCAGGCGAGCTTCGGCTTTAAAATGGCCATTGAAGAGTGAAACTAAGAACCTCCATTTGTCTAAATAAGCATAGGGATTTGGGATAGTGCGCAGGTAACTATTTTTGGTGTCAATACATTTTACACGGCTGGTCACATACATTATATAAATTTAATAAAAAAAAGGGATTTACCATATTAAATCAGTGCACCAGCTTTAACATCCCAGAGAGCTGCCATGAAAAAAAGCTATCAATTAGATACCTCCTGATGAAGCCAATTTCCTGGCGAAACGCATAGAGGATTGTTAATACGGACTTTCACCACAGATTTTTTTAATCACAATTTGTTTTTATTTATTATATATTTTTATATTAAGCGGGGAATTATCCCTTGATTAAATACATTTTAAACATACGGTTATATACTTTATTGTCGGGCACATCACGCTGTGCTCAGAAAACTCCCCGAAGCGTATACTGGTGGACCCTCGGCATGGAAAGACAAGAATGGCTCCCGGAGTATAAGACGCAACTAGCACATTCGGTTGATGTCCAAATATATGCTGAATTGACTTACTACACCATTGTATCTTTTCTGCTGTTTTATTCAGATAATCAGATGACCTATATTGTTACCGAGTACACATTATTGCAATCTACACTATTATTTTGTATGTCTTGTTTTATGTGAGCGCCCCCTAGTGGAATTTGTTTGACATTACTGTTTCAACATTTGGAGAATGTTGCTGTAGGGAGGCAGCCTGAAAACTATTTTTTAATATAATAGTCTTTTCTTCTCACAGCCGAACTATAATTCTACTATTTCTATACACTGCATTTTTTGCGATTTAAAATTTAGATATAAATACCACATTATTGGTGGTTTTTCTGTTTATCTTTCAGAATAAGGGAGCATTTGTATTCAGATTAGCAGGTCCAGAGTGGGCCAAAAGCGGTGGTTTTGAATTGCATTGCATTATCTGTAGATGCATACTTATTGGCAAACCCTAACCCATCTTCACAGGTGATCCATCTATTACATATTGGAGCAATATTGTCCAACTTAGAACTGAAAAAAACTTGAAAGGCACAGAAAACAGGATGTCTTGTCAAAAAAAAAAATTAATAAGCTTCATATAAAAAAATATATACTCCCATGTTATAATTCAGATGACTCAATGCTACAGCACCACACTGAACAGTTGCTTAATGCTTATGTAATCCTAACCACCTATCATTTCTTCCACAAGCTTTCTGTCGCACATTTGAACTTTGTTGCCATAGTAATCACGAGTGGGGGGGGCGTTCTTATGAATCCTGTTTCGGCATTAACATTGCCTCCCTTTCCCTAGCACTCAACCCTTCGCGTACTTGTACTTAACTTCGTCAGAGCTCTCGTGATTTACTGGGTCTTAGATTCCTGCCTCTCCCATCCCCCGATAACGCCTGAGACCCCCGTAACTATCTGTCCCCATTTCTCTGAGCTCTCACTAACCAACCGCACACATTCACCACCCTGCGACACGGCGTGCCGGCAAACCCCGCCCCCTATTTATAGGTTTCGGGGAAATGTCCCAGAATGCCCCACCCCGGAACACTAATCCTGGAGAAAGGATACCGGAAAGGGAAGAGGACCTTTTTAACCAGTAATATGAGAGGAAGAGACCGATCGTTGTTGATTGGTCATTCATGCTGTAGTTTCGAATATCGTACCGTTCGGTGTTTGAAGTGTGTGGGCTGGAGATGCGTCCGTTAAAATATCTATTTTATAATCCAAACAGCGATTTCAATGTCAATAAAGTTCTAAATTGAGCTTCTATGATGACTCCTGTTCCTTTCTGCTGATATCCTTGACGCTTTATATATTGGGGGCGTGGAGTGTTTAGATCGTATATTTAATATTCATTGTATATGAATATATATATATATATATATATATATATATATATATATATATATATGTGTGTGTGTGTGTTTTATTCTTGTCTTCTACTACTACTAGTAGGGACACATACTTAATGTAATAACATACCGTACTTCACGAGATTATATAAAATAGTCTCAGCCTCATTAGGTGGGTATTTAACCCCTTCAATCCCAGGGGTTTTTGGTACCTCAAAGCTCGGAGCAATTTTGCCATTTTTGGGGTATGTCGGTTCAGAGATAAGTCCATTTTCCAGTGAATAGTGTAACCATATAAACTATATATTGTTTTTTAAAGGAGAGATAGAGCTTTCTTTTGATACCATAGTTGGATGATTAGCTGAAAATTTAGAATGAAAAATCCTGAACATGCCAGCGATGTCACAATGACATCACAGCTCACATTATAATTTTTTTTAGTATTATTTATATTATTTTAATGATTTTTTTACTATTATTTTTAAATTAACATGCGGAACTTGTTGGTGCTACATAATAACTTTTTTTTTTTTTAAACCCAAATGTAGATAAACATTTTCTGAAAATGCCATTTTAACTACTGACACACAAAAGAAAAAAATAATAAGGTAGAAGTCATTTAAGCAATTTGGCTTTTAATTTCAGAATGTCTCCATAAAAGAGCACATTTAAGCAAAGCAGATTTATGCCGCTGGTGAATTAAGCATTTCATTTGCAGGGTTCTGCTTAAACGACCCTCTTATGAATACTTTGCTAAGTGGAATTGGCATGTCATCCCTGTGTTTTTCTACCCCCTCCTCTTGAATGTCTGCCTTGCTTAAGGCATTTTTGCAGGGCTGTAGGCACAATTAGCTGTATAGGAGTGTGGATACTTCCACGGCTTTGACTATTTAATTATGTTCACGTCTTGGAATTTTTTAATGGAGCTGCCCTGAGATCCAGAATATATTAACCCCATCAGTGCTCTGGCATTTATGTTTATTTTATATTCCAGTAGAAAAACAAACATGATCAGACTCCGCTTATAGCATTACATTAATATACAAGTGGAAAAAATGTATTAATCAAAAAATGTAATTTGTTTACCCTTTAAAAATCCAGCAGATTTTATATTAATCTGGGGCAAACCGTAGCATGGTGTAACAATAAAAAAAAGCCTGTTACAAATGCAAACGTTTATTTTCAGAAATGCACAAAAACTTGTGATATCTTTTTTCCCAAGAGGCTGGTTTCCTTTCTGTTATCTGCTATCATTTGGTAAAGAATCCAATGGGCTTTAGTTTACTTTTCTTTTTTTTTTCACTATGAGTAAAATTAAGTGGAATATGTTAGAACAGTGCAGCTAGCTCATCAGTGAGGACATTATTTGGCACTATCTAGCTTTCTGTCTCCAGGGCATGAGAGGCACAAGAGAGGGTGTGCTTGGAAAAGCCCCTCCTAACGTAGGTTGGACCTGGTGAGAATCCAAGTCTGACTCCTTCTCAAAGAGCATTCCAGCTCATAAAGCCTCACACAGCTGTTTAAATACTACTGAGCAACCTCTCCGTCTTCACTTTCTGCATCTCACTCAGGTTACAACAATCACAACAGCTAGAAATATTAATTCTGCCTTTGGACTGACACAGACACAAGTGAATTACAGATGATCCTTGTGATGTCTATTTATCTTAGTAGGAGGATGTATAGTTAATGTGAAGACATAACTTGATGAAACTGTGTAGAAGATACATTCCCACCATATCTGCCCCTTAAGTCATCGGTGCCTTATCTCTTCTGCTCGGGAAATCATTATCTTCATCATGAAGCCATGTTATTTCTCACTTCTTCTGCTTTTCTTATTTGGAAACCCTGGGTCATCAGCCTGCCCGTCTCGCTGTGATGTGTCAAGATGTCCAAGTCCCATCTGCCCTAGTGGGTACGTCCCTGATCGTTGCAACTGTTGTCTCATCTGCGCTGCAGGAGAAGGCGAATCTTGTGGCCGGGAGATTGACCCACCTTGTGGGGACAGTTTGCAGTGCAAGCCACCTCCTGGCAAGAGAGGAATCAAAGGCACCTGCCAGTGCAAGCACACCTACAAAGTGTGTGGCAGTGATGGGCAGACCTACGACAATCTTTGCCAACTGAAGGTAGCAAGTCGGAGAGCCCTACAGCAAGGACATACATCTGTGGTGCAGGTGGAGAAGGGAGCCTGCCAATCGGGTAAGAGACGTGCATGGAAGAAATCCAGTGGCCACAGGCTTACCTAGTCACAGGTTGAATTATTGCACTTGTTTAGGGCATGCGACATATCTGAAGGATGGATAGCAAGTGTAAGAGAAAGTCAGTGTGTTGTTTAGGTCCTCTGCTATATTAGAGGTGCAAGTCAACCCAATATTACTTTCAAGCAAATGGCTAGTTCCAGGGATAAAAGTATGTATATGTAACTCCGTTTCTCAGACATTACACTCCCTCATGTCTATTTGTGGTATAGCTTACCCTGCTGCAAATCCTCTTTGATACCATCAACACAGATTGATAACTTAACAAGAAGTAATGCAGCAGTCGAAGTTTTTAGTAGATGCACTAATAAGATAGGAGGGTTTATCCTACATGTCTTCCTCGTTAGCAGATATTTTGAGGATTATAAAGTAGCCAGTGTAATGCAAAAATGTGATTTGACTGTCTTACCTATACCTACCTATACATTCTGCTAACTAACTCACCTGGAATCCTTTCTGTGCCAGGTTTATTAAGAGAGGTCAGCCCATCCTAGTGTGTCTGCACCATATCATGCTTTGCAGTCTGTGTTCCTATAATGCGCTGTGCAAGACCACTGCTAAGCAAAAAGCAAGACATGTCTTGCATTCAGGCATTGTGAACACCAATACACAAGGTCATGACAATTGTAGTCCACAACAGCGGAAAGGATAAGAATTTAGTTATACTAAACTTTTGCCATACTTTTCTGCTAACCCCCCACTTAGTTTGTCCTAATTTACTGTTATCAGACCTTCTACTGGGGGTGCTTGTAGGTCAAAAAGTGCATGGGTTTATTAAAATGTTGTTTGCTATGCAGGATACACTGTAAGAGTGTTGGTTGTTCCTTTACTTAAATAAATCTTACATAGTTAAGTAGGTTGAAAACAATTCAACCCTTCAAAGTACCTATATTCATTGATCCAGAAGATAGATCAAACACAAATGAAACTTTAATACAATAGTGTCAAGAGGTAAAATATAATCCTTTGTGATTTAATGACAAACTTTTTCCTGGATTATATTACTTTTGCTAAAGATAAAGTATTGTAACTCTCTTAAAATGTATCCAACCTTTTCTGAAAATGTTTACTAAATCTGCCAAAACGACGACATTTGGGAGTGCATTCCTTATATTAACAACCTTGACTGTTAAAATTCTCATTGTGCATGAAATATGGTGCTGTATATATACATATAGTACATGAGATAAACCTTTATGTACAGACCTAAGGGCTGTGTGTGATATTTTGGGTGACTTTACTTGCGCAATCACTTCATCTAATTCTTTATGGCAATGCTAATGCTCATTCATCAGTGTTATGGATAGGATGGTTAAGACCATTATACAGGATAGGCAGTATGCTAAGGAGTCAGAGTGTTTGTTTAGTAGATTGCACTAACAAAGCACAGCTAGAACTCATAGAAGAGGCTAATACACAAATCTCTGGAAACATTACATTGGTTTCAAACAAAGAAACCAGCACAATACTTTTGAAAATGTATTTTAATCTACTAGTTATAAAACAAAATGAGAAATCCCTTTTACCAAGAAGTTTCTTTTCCTCTAATCTTAAACGATGCCCCTGTGTAATTTGCAAAGTTCAATAAATAAAAGCAGAACTGTTACACAAATGTTTTGTGGTCATGTTCAATATAGCCTTTGCCTGCTTCATGCTTAAATCCTCGTACTGAATGAAACTTCTGCTAGAAAGTTATTTTTTGATTCCATACCATACTATCTAATCAAAACTATACATATATGTATATACTCTGTACAGGGATACACTTGAATGTCATTTTATCGCATGCAAGCATTTATAAATAGAAATGTGGAATCCATTCAGCCTGTCTTGTCTGCCAGTTTACTGTCCCTGACACCCCCTCTAAAGTAGTATGAATGTTAAAGCAGTCTGGTAGTAGAATAAGAGCATGGTAAGTGTTAATACCAGCATTTGAAGTACCCTGAGGTGTTTTAGTCTATTTTCCAAAATACATGGTTATATGGGGGGATAAATTTGATTGGCCAGCTTCAAACATTCCCCACCAATGGCTGGCTTCAAATGTGACAAACCTATGCATGGTACTCAGGAGATGTTGCTGAACGTATATTTGGATGTCATACCTAAACTACAATTTGTGTGAAAGGAAACACAAAGAAAAATCACTACCACAAGTGTTAAAATACCAGCATTTAAAATGTCCTGGGGGCTAATTTTAAAAATATATGGTTTGTTGAGTGAATTGAATCGCCTAGCTCCAAATTCGTTCCAAATAGGGCATGGGGCAGGATGACTAGATGTCAAAGTTGTAAATTCTTACTTGAAGTACAATTTGTGTGAAACCCCCCCCACAAATTACTAGCACAAACGTTGACAAAAGGGTGGTGGTAGAATTAGTGAATGGAAAAATATCACCATCTAAAGTACCCTGGGGTGTCTAATTTTCACAAATATATGGTTTGGTGGGATAAATTAAATTGGCTGGCTTCAAAGATGCCCCAAATGGGACATGAGTGCAGTATGACCAGATTTTGGAAAAATGGTTTTGAAATGACAATATGCTACTTGAAAAAAATATAACTTGTGTGGGTAAAGCTAATAAGAAAGAGAAGAAAATTAGAGCTAAACATAAACACTGCAGAGGCATTAAAACAGCCTTGGTCACGAAGGGTACAACATTTAACACCCCGGTCCTTAAGGAGTTAAAGTACTTTGATGTGCGGGGGGAAAAACTGATCTGCATATCACCTGCATAGGGGGAGTCTGATGGAAAAAGTTAATAGATGTGCCACTTGTGCAGAGTACCATAGTAATTTGCTTTCGTTTAGCTTTAATGACAAGTTTAATGCAACGCTCTGCTGCCTTCCGTGAAACACTTTTCAAATCCCATTTTTCTTGGATACCATCTAAAGATTTCCCAGCTGTCAAAGACTCAGCTAAATATATTTCCATAAAATCCAAAACCTTAGTTTTAGTGAAGTGAAACACAGCCTATGTTTGTATATTAAACTACACTGATTGATGTGATGGTCTCTGGAGCCCAGACACTCTACTACAGTGACGACCAAAGTCATGTCTCCATTCGTAAATTAATAAATCTAGCATGGACTCCTTTCTTGTTGGCTCATTTACCAATTGCTTAAGAAACAATCCCTGTAACAACTTTTGGATTTCTCTACTCCTCTACTATTTAGTTCCAGATCACATAAAAGAGATTAAAACCTTGGGTAAACATACAGTAACAACCTTTTTGTTGGGGATTATTTATTTAATGGTTGTGCATTATAAAGGATCATTTCTGGCAAATTTCTCTGCAATAATGTCTGAGCTGGCACTTAGCTGGAACTCGCAAAGTTCTATCCATAAGTTGGCTTTCAAGAAATCACACTGATTTATTTACTTCACATTTCTTGGAGCCAGTGCTCGGTGTGGTTGACCACTCATAATGTAAACTGAATTCAATTAGGTGAAACTGGGGCTATCATGGGAACTCTCCTGCCAACTCCATCTTTAGTAATAAAACCCTGTTGTCATCAAGGTCATTTTCTCAACTAGCAGATCAGTCTCCTCTATTTGTCAAGGATGTCTATAGACCACAACTATAGGAGTTAAGGGAGTCAACTTTATTTGAAGCTCGACATGTTCGCCGGAATGTCTGGAATATGTTGTAATCTAAATAATTAATTCAACTGAGTGCTACTTTTCTCGTAGTATCTGCATAATTCCTATATAGCTGATCAAAAAAAAAACTTCAGAGTTGTCTGCACTACACAGGAGCATTTTCCTTGGACTGAATGTCAAATTAGGTCAACCAGCCTGCATCGACCATTGAAAGTTTACATGAAAATAATATATTGGTCAAACCTGATTAATGTAGAAATATGTTCACTTTTACATTCACAAAATTACACCAAATCTGGGTGATACAAGCACAAGCGAATAAAAGATAAACGGTAGTGTACAGAAAGGGCAGCAGATTCTCCTGAGATAATTCTCTGCTAATATCTCATAGAACAGACTAAAAAGTGAAAAATAATGGTTACCGAGCATCTAGTGAACAACTCAAACAAATGGATGGAAGGTATACACATTAGAATTGTGCATTGAGATCCATACAAATTGCAAATTTACTCAAAATTTTTGTCCAACATTCCTGGGTCCACACTCACTCTCATTCTTGTTCACTCTCACACTCAAAAACAAAAAAAACCAGCCCAGTTTAAACTATTTATATGCAGAGTTATTATGCATGTAAATGTTGCACTGTTTAATTATCCATCCAGGTTCCTTTCTGAAAAACAGTAATAATCACTCTGTCCCAGCACAGTCCCTTGGCAGTTGATGAAATTCAGTATCAGAAAAGAACTAAGTGATCAGTAGCATTTCTAGACTCTCTTCCAAAGTGTAAATTCATTGCATGTGAATAATGTTTGGCCAAATACAGACAGAACTACAACTGCACAAGCCCAATGTGTAAGTATGCCTAGAGATAGAGGGCTTATTTGTGTCTGTAACAGGCTGTAGTGCTATCCACAGTTTATTTTTACTTTACTGAGAAGGTGGTAGATAAGTGGAACAGCCATCTAGAAGGAGTGCTAGTGGCTAAAACAGTTAATTTAAACATGAGAGGGATAGGCACATGGCTCCTGAGTCTAAGATGAGACCAAGACTGATTAAGGTCTGAGTCTTTGGATCAGGCAGAACTTGCAAACTAGATGGTCCAAATGGTTCTTATCTGCCATAATATTCCATGTTTCTATTGTGAGAGCGGCCATTGATTCCCTTTGAAGCTGAGCCTACAATGTCTGAATCTGCAGTTAACATGAATGGCTGCAGTGACTAAAACATGACTAACATCAGGAATCCGAAAACTCATGCATTAAAGCGTGTGAAGGAGATGACAAAAGGACTATGCATGTGGTAGGTCATTCTGATATGTAATGGGCACTATATGGAACATTGACATAGGCTGGCTACATGAAGATCATCGTACATGTTGGCTGCCTGGTTGATACAGTAAAAAATGAAAGACTGATGAAGGATCTGGCTAATGTCGTACAGTCCAGCCATGTATGTGAACTTGAGGTGCTCCATAGTCCAGTTTGTGTAATCAAGCACAAATTTGCTAATTTATTCCTCATAGCTTGCCAGCGCTTTCAAATCATGGTTTTCTCCTGCACACCACGGTATTGTGTAAGAAATATGTTAGTGCCAGAGGGGTTACAAGTTTAAAAATACACTGTTGGAAAGTAAATTTGGAATACTTTGTAACAGTTTATGTTTCTGAAGCTGGCCGCAGTGGAGTGTGTACGCTGCTTAGCATGACTTGTCTTCTCCTTGGTTTATATTATTCTTGCCATGGTTTATGAAAATAAACTTAGTTGTCATGATGTTTCTGATTGTATCTTTGAAACCCCGGGGTGGGCAAACTTCAGGTGTTCAACTGTTGACCTATATGTTCCATAGTTGTTGGAATTATGCAGCACAGTTGGAGAGCTTTGTGTGATATAAAATATTCCACTGTCCCCCTTTTTCTTTTAGCAGCAATATTTATTTCAGTAGCTTGAACCTCCACTATGATAGATTACATAAAATTAAAATAAAAATAAACTTTTTGGCCTCACAAGATCTCTACAAAGCTTAATTCAGCCATAAACTCCCAACTTTCTCCTCTAAAGAGAAGCAGGAACAGAACATTTGGTTATTGTCCTTCAAATGTCAGTGGACTTTTAGAGCTGAATCATCAGTAACCTAAATCCTTAAACAATTAATTATCATGTTCACAAAATAAATAAAGCTCTTACGTAATCCGGAAGAGGCTGCCCCCTTCCATGGTCTGACTATTCTTGCAGCTGATTGACCGTCTCAAGCAGCCAATCAGGGGCAGGAATGTACTCCTATTGAAACCAATTTAGAGCACTTTTCACCCATGTCTGATTCATATAGACATGGTTTTACTTCTAATGTCATCATTTTAAATAAGCCGCTGATGGTTGACTAATGGTTTCTCTGCACATTTGATATCCATAAATAATAACGGTCTTACCACCATTAAATGTTAGAAAGCACTATACCATGCCGCAAAATGAAAGATTAGCAGAAAAATATTTCCAAGATCCTGCCAGCGTGTCTTTCGGGAGATGACCTGACATGCCGCTAGACCCATCTATTTATTTAAATGTAACTTTGTAAAATGGGTGAGCGCTGTGCTAACAAAGGTGTTCTTGTTAAATATTTAGCTATTTCAGCCAAGTCTAAAGAGATGTGAAATATTTTCTTAGGTTATACAACCACAGCTACTTTTTTTATGCTTCTTCAAATATGACGTACATAAAAAAATGCTATATTTTCCATCTGCCGTTAATGCTTTGATTTCTGTGAATCTTAGATCCAAATGTAATACTATACTGTTCTTGGATTAAGCCAATTGGGAAAATATGGGCACTTTAATCTTTGTTTTGCTGACAACTTTGCTACTCAGGGCCTTTTACAATCTTGTGTTTAATATTTTGAATTGAGCAGGAGAATTCTTTCAAATGTTCTCTATTATATATATATGCTGACCTTGCATTCCTTTAGTCAGACATAACCCACCATGGTATCAGTTGCTTACAACCTTATTATAGAACAATTCCCGATCACTAAATGTCATTCATACGTATTTAATGCTAAAGGCTATGTCTTTGTCTCCAAGTATCCTAACGCCACCAATAACTCTCCAGTATTTGTAGTGATGTGAAGTAATACATTGTAAGGTCTTGGGTATGGTAGAGTAACTTGTGTCACTTGAATATTTTATTTTAGACATTGATACTTTAAATCTCTACTTAAAAAAAAAACAAGCCTGTTTTGAAGATATTTGTAAGCATTTAGAGGTTATTGCATGAGGTTCTAGATGAAGATAACTGGCAGGGTACAAGCTGACCAAGACTGAACAGGACTTGGCTGCTGGATACATCGGACCCCTAGACAGAAGAGGTGTTGTAACCAGATCAGGTCTGGCTTGAACTCCTCTCCCTCTGCGGAGTAAGTCTTAACCCTGCACATGGGTTTACCAAGGTCTAGTAGAGAGGATTGTGGAGAAGCAGATGTGATGCCTGGATAACCAGGGACGCTTGGTCTGGCCATGTATGCCATAATACAAGATAGAGCTAGCTTACTGTTAATTCCGTGGCTATTTTTGATATATAGAAGCAGTTTTAAACTCTGATACATAAGAACTGCTGATACTTAGTGTTGACCACAAAAGGAACAACCACAACATCTCTGCACAACCGCAAAATGCCAAGACATGGCTAGAAGTATTAGATCTGAAATTCACATACATACATTGCTGTAAGGATTAGACATTTATCTCTCTTTGCTGCTGTAGCTAGCACAGTGTTTTATATAACTTTTTGTTGTTATGGTCATGGGTAAATGTTTCACTGTGACTTTACTCAGAACTGTGGGAGGTTGTCGTCATCAGACTTTCTGTACATTGAGTTGGAGGGTCATTTAAGGTTATTCTTATGTATGCATAAGAGATCAGACGTTTTAACCAAGAGAAAACTCAAAGACTGTAATTAAAGAGAGCCCGTCTGCTCCTCGAGCTTTTTAAAGAAGGAATTTTCTTACTAAAATGCCAATTTTTTCTTGCCAGTATAGGTCACCAACATCACAACAGCCCGAGGTACAAATTTAACTTTATTGCTGATGTAGTGGAGAAGATTGCCCCTGCCGTTGTCCACATTGAACTTTTCTTGAGGTAATGTCTACCCTTACTGTGCTTCACAGTTTTGTTCCAAATGTAATATTTTATCTTTATTTAAAAAAAAAAAGTTCAACCTCGTATTCCAAAATCAATGGACCAAAAAAAAAACCCTGACACAAGATATACCATAATTAAGAATAATTTATATTGGTAGAAAAGAAAGTATATCCATTCTGTATGCGTTTTATTGCATGCAGATAGGTGCAGTCATTCCTTAGCCATTCTTCTGCTCGTTTTAACTCCTCCCACAGCTGCCTGTACTGAGAGCAGGGAGAATACTATGGTATGCTTCTTGCACATGCTCAGTACAGCTCCTTTCTAGTCATTGAGAACTAAGCTCCTATTGAAATGAAAGGTAGTATCCGCTGCATGTTGCGTGTATGCTATCTGTGTGCTGCTGGTTTCCTAGCGTACATGTGATTAGCTTACCTTACGGGAACTCTACTGAGCATGTGCAAGAAATGTATATACTATAAATCCTGGTTCAGCAGTGAATGGTGCTATAGTTTACGTGATCCATCATATAGACATTTTTTAGAGTCCACCCTTGTCTCAGAAACCAAGATAAACTAATTGAAAAAAAAAAAACAACAAAAAAACAGAAGTCTCATAGCTGGGAGGAAATGAAACACAGAAAGCTGATAGATTGCCAATAAGTACAAGAGACAGCATGTGTCAGAGATCCGAGGTTCTGGGTGGATTCATATCTATTTGTGAGATCTAAGAATTCTGCAAGCATCCCAGTCCAACATTTACAGTAGACACAATTTCAAATATCTCTTCATCATAATAGCTATTAAAGGCATTTCAACATCAAAAGAAAACTCCATTTCACCCATAGAAACACACATGGTTAATAACTACGAAAAAACATTGGATTATCATAGCATTGTTCACTAATTTTTTTTGTTATTACGTGTCGCTCTCCCCACAGGCATCCTTTATTTGGCCGTAATATTCCATTGTCTAGCGGATCAGGCTTTATCATATCGGATCTGGGTTTAATTGTGACTAATGCCCACGTAGTTACAAGCAGTAATGCCGTGTCAGGACGTCAGCACCTCAAGGTCCAGCTTCACAATGGAGACTCGTATGAGGCTACAATTAAAGACATTGATAAGAAATCAGATATTGCAACAATCAAGGTCTTTTCTAGAGTAAGTACATTTACACTTTGTAACTTTTTTAATAGACATTGGTGTCCAACATCTACTGTAAAGGGGCCATGCTATACTTGGGTGTATAAATGCAAACCTAGAGCCATATTATACTGTACCATAGGAAGCCATAGTATCTTTTATACATCCGATAACATTTGTATTTTGTGCTTAATAAAATGTTTTCTTCACCACATACTATATGTTCTGACCACAGCCCTACTCATAATGCTACATCTGCAGCTTATTGTTGGTGCCATTTAATCCCTGGTGGCAAGAAGAGTTTTTGTTCACGTACGCTTGTCCCTTATCTGCTCTTAAATTTGGTAATTTAGCTATATTTGTCCCAGTATTCTGTTTCTGTACATTTTTTGTGTACATTTTTGTTGTGTGAGCTGTTCTTTTTCATTCCACATGCAATGTTTGAGTGAATTCTGGCTTGGCATGCATTTTTCCTCTCTTGTGTGCACCCTCCACATGGATGTTTTTCTTTTGCTCACATAGCAAACCCTGTTTATCATATGCCACGTAACCCAGTTTTTGTTAAGAATCATTTAAAACCCAAAAGTTTTTAGAAAAGAGTAGTTATTTGTGTACTGTCTCAAATGTACTAACACAAAATGGACTAAATGATGAAGTTATGTGTTGGATTTCAGCAATGTTACATTCTTTCTTTCTAGAAAAAACTTCCTGTCTTGCTGCTGGGACATTCCGCTGATCTAAGACCCGGTGAATTTGTTGTAGCTATCGGTAGTCCGTTTGCCTTACAAAACACTGTTACTACAGGTATTGTCAGTACTGCTCAGAGAGATGGAAAAGAACTTGGACTGAGAGACTCTGATATGGATTATGTTCAGACTGACGCCATCATCAATGTAAGTTAAACCTGTAATTATTTGTGCGAAAGATTTCCTTACAGTGAATCAATGTAAGCGACATTAAAGGTAAACGACTTACAACAAGCCCAGGCTGGCCATCTGGCACACTGGGCAAATGTCTGGTGGGTGGCTGACCGCGCCAAATACTCGCTCTATCTCCAACGCTGGATGACTAGCAACAAACAGATTTAAACGTGACTTCATGTAGTATACCGTATTTGCTCGATTATAAGACGAGGTTTTTTCCAGAGCAAATGCTCTGAAAAATACCCCTCGTCTTATAATCGGGGTCGTCTTCTAATCAGACCCCAAAAAAATGCTGGCGCCATGCTGCTTACCGGTCGCGAGCAGCGTCTCTTCTGTTAGAAGCAGGGCAGGAAGCTTGCAGCGTCCTCACAGAACTCTATCTCCCCCTCCCTCCTCTGGGGGCGGGGCCAGAGAAGTTGCTACAGCCGGTCCCCTGCAGAAGTCTGCGAGTGGGAGATCTGCAGTTCAGGTGAGGGGGTGGGGGAGGGTTTTTGAGTATGTGTGAAGTGTGTGTGATTAAGGGAATGAATGAGTATTTAAATGTTTGTGAATGAGTGTGAGTGTGTGTGATAGCATGGATGTGTAAGGGGGGTGGGGGTTGTAGCATGGCATATGGAGGCTGTAATCCCACTGCTATCATCCCCAGGTTCCAGCATGTACTGGCTGCCTTGGCTTGATAGGAGTGTGATTGCTGTTAGCAGTTTGATATATATATATATATATCAAACTGCTAACAGCAATCACACTCCTATCAAGCCAAGGCAGCCAGTACATGCTGGGTTAAAAGGCATATCATGGGGCTGAGTGGCATATAGGGGGTTAAAATGCATTTCTGGACCCCCTATATGCCAGAGTGGCATACAGGGGTATAAGGCATATCATGGGTCAGAGTGGCAAATAGGGGGGTATAAAGCATTTCTGGGGGCAGAGTGGCATAACTGGGGGGGCAGGTTGGCAAATAAAAGGAAATTTAAAAAATATATTTTTCTCAATCATAGCTTTTATTAAACATGAAAATAATTTACATTAATTAATATTTACTGGTAAAACTTTTTCCCTATAGGGTAGTCTTATATTCAGGCTTTTTGTTTTTTTCCTAAATTAATATTTTGATTTTGGGGGGTCGTCTTATAATCGGGGTCGTCTTATAATCGAGCAAATACGGTAGTTTTGAAAGAAAAGCACATTTTATCCATTAAAATACAGCGCGGACACTGGTAAATGACTTTTTAATGGAATATCTTCGTAGAGGTACAGAGGTTCTTCATCACTCCCATCACTCCTGTGTCCCAATGGCACGTTGTGTTCGCTAATGCAAGTTTAAGTACAGTATAAAAGGCTCATTGAACGTTAGAAAACCCTTTTCGAATTATGTTACAAACAAGAAATTGACCCCAAACTTTTCAAATGCTATATATACCGTATTGGCTCGATTATAGGCCGCACACGAATATAGGCCGCACCCTAAAAGTTAGGTGCTTTTTTAACAGTGGAATAGATATGCTGCCACTCTGTGTGTCCCCCCGAGATATGCTGCCGTTCTGCCCCCAAGATGTGCCCCCCCGAGATATGCTGCCACTCTGTATTCGGGCAAATACGGTATATGTGTGTATATATATATATATATATATATATAAATATATATATATATATATATATATATATCTGTGTGTGTGTGTGTGCATATATACAAATCCATTAAATTAAAAAGCTAGACTTTAAAAATGATTGTTTTTACAATGCACAAAACTTGAGCAGTTGCCATCACTAAATCAAGGTGATAATGTGTTTTGAATGTACCCACGATGAATGCTTCCCAGCAACACTTTCATAAATAAAATCCTAAGTGAATAAACGCAGTCCTTGGCACGTTCTCTCCTGGGTTCTTCTGGTTTATCTCATCCTCCTATCCCAGTAACATTTGTTTTTTAATAACGGGGTGTAGCAAATGAAGTGTAACAGATTTTCATACAGCGCAACTCTTCATATCGTGAATTATCGTAATTACTGGTGAGGTCACCTGTTATTTTACCCTCTTGAGAATCTTGATGGAAACCTTTTTTTTCCCACAGCTGGTTTAAGGTTTTGTTTTAATACATTTTCCTCTGTGACAAGAGAAATATTAGTTCCAGCCCGCATGGCTTACCGCGATTTGAGCTCCAATCAGCCATTCCACCTGGGAGAAGAAGCGCATAGATTCTACAATTTTTTATACTATTTTCCTAAGATTTACTTATTTTTCACTTAATCAAGCATACAATTAATACATTGAATGGATACATTCATATGGACAAATATGATTAGAAGTCTACAGGCTTAATGTCTTGGTCCAAAAATTCTTCAGTTACAAAATTGTGTCTGACTTTGATCAAAAGACCGTATGGGGCTTTCCCGCTGCTGCAGGCTTAATAATAAAAAAATAAATGTATTCAAACTTAATAACTAAATTTTGAACTTTTTTTGTAGTATGGAAACTCCGGCGGCCCACTAGTTAATTTGGTAAGTTTTATAATTTTTTTATAGTAATTTAGCTTAATTGTATATTTTTTGTTATATTTAAGCCTGCTGCTTGTCATATATGGATATGGCTGCGAGGATACCCGATTGAGAGCACATGTTATTTAAAATGGTTAATGCCATAAATAGTTTCTGACTACAAAAATCTAGTTACATGTTATCGTATAGAAATCTGGTGCCAAATTAGCAGGATTTTCCAATGCTTAATGCAGAACATTATTTAAATCTTTAATATTTATATTAAAAGTGAATGTGGAACGGAAATGTGAAATTTCAAAGTTTTTGTTCCAAAGTGCAATCCTTTTTATATGAATGCTAAGGAAAAAAAAAGAATGCAAAGGTTGTTCTTTGAAGGTATGTTAGTACCTGAGAGGTTAACGCACTTAAAGCAAGGCAGCATCTGTGCAAATGCGTGATCACTGTTTACATAATGTGGGCATACTTGTGTCATAGTGTCTCTCTTTCTCGTTTCTCTTCTCTCTCGTTTCTCTTCTCTCTCGTTTCTCTTCTCTCTCGATTATCTTCTGAAGAATGGTGATCAAGATTGATTTGGGAGTCCATGTGGATGGTTTTTGATATATTATTATATATATTGAGAGAGTTAGAGAGAGAGTTAGAGACATGAGAGAGAGCAAGGAATATGAGAGAGGGGAGAGAAAGGAAAGATATGAGAGAGTGAGATATATATATATATAAATATATATAAATATATAAATATATATATAAATATATATATATATATATAAATATATATATATATAAATATATATATAAATATATATAAATATATATATATATATATATATATATATATATAAATATATATATATATATATATTAAGGTTGCAAAAAATCGGTTTTAAAGATTGACTCTCCGTTGGGAACAGCATTGAAAGCTTCTGTATGATAAGCAGTAATAATACTTGGCACAGAACAGATTTGGCATAGCCTTGGATTCACAAATCCTTCTAACATGGGACACCTGGTTTTATACACTGTGCAGCGGACGGGAGACATCTGCATACAAATGGGGAAAATCTGAGGAAGTCAATCACCGTTAACCAATTACATGCTCAAAGATAATGTTAAAGGTAGTTAGGGAATAGGGATTATTTTCCTTGGGACTCCTACCGTCGTACAATCTTGATTATGAAACGAAGCCATGCCTGCTGGTTTTAATGATGCAAAGTTCCCGGTGCATACGTTTAATATAAGCTAAGACCTGCCGTATTTAGGAAATCTGCCATTTGAACTTGAGGTTTGTTTCAAATACTGTTACAATTAGTAAGTTACCCCAATATATAAAAGTATCTGTAGAGTAACATAAAATACAATACCACTAAAAACTCTGGTTAAAGTTTTTTTTCCTTCTGTTTCCAGGATGGGGAAGTAATTGGAATAAATACCCTCAAAGTTGCAGCTGGTATTTCTTTTGCAATTCCTTCCGATCGCATCACGAAATTCCTTACAGACTCTCACGACAAAAAGATTAAAGGTATTTCTAAGGCAACCTTTTATATTGCTTACTTATAACAATATTATATTCCACATAACCTACACGGGCTCCTGCTCTACAGAACGGGTAAATGGTAATCCTCGCTAATTATCCAGACAGGAACTCTGGGTGCTTTGCGACATGACATCATTGGTGTCTACAACGGACCTCTGTGATATAGAGCATTCTGTGTAGCATATTATTTTTCTCTGATATTCCTCTAAATGGTCTGATAACTCAATAAAATATGAGTTAAGGATAGTGAGAAAAGGGGTACCTTACTCCGTTTTAGCTACTTCCTATATAAGGAGTTCATTTTGCCAAGTAGATATCACAAATGGGGCTGATTTGACAAATTAAATGCACCATTGGCTCGATTCAATGGATCTGACTTAATCTAGGCGTAGTCGGAAAATATTGAACAGTTATGAAATGCAGCAATTCAAGGCTGCTGACTAAAAGCAAATGAACGAAAGGCATGTAAGCAGCGAGCGACCATATCACCGATCACACCACAACATTCATGGCCAAACCAGGCACGCTCCTTCGGCACGCTCCTTCATTTTGTATTTTCTGTTTGATCTAATTGGTGGGCAATACAAAATGAAGGAGCGTGCCGATTGCCATGGGAAATAATGATTATAGCCTATCGGGATAGCAAACTAACAACAACCTTTCCTTGAATTGGTTCTTGTACGTGTCTGCGCTTAGCTTAGTCCGAAAAAGTAGAGGGCAGGCGAAAGAATTGATGGTTTGAAATGTACAGGCAAAAATGTATCCATGGTATTAATATAGCTTTGTCTGTTCATTCCTACCAGGGAACGTAGGATTGTTCCACAAGCTTTAGTGACGCTGTTGAATTGCTTACCGTGTTTTTTGTTGCCCTGTTAAGGCCAATTAGGGTTTAGTCATATTAAATCGAGCCACATTTATCTACGATTCTATGATTTTCCCAACACAAATGAACGTATCTTTTATTCCATATCGTATTGCACTCACCTATTCTGGATTGCCACAATCATGAGATTGTAACTACTTTTGTATTTATGTGGATGTCATACTATTTAGGCTGAAGTAAAAAAATGTTTTACTTGACTCTATTTGTTTTATATAACAGAAACAGTTAACATTTAACCCCTTAAGGACAATGGGCGGTCCAAAAACCCATTGAAAACAATGCGTTTTGAGCCCGTACATGTACGGGCTTTGTCATTAAGGGGTTAAGTGGCTTATTAGAATTTCTTTTGTGTGTATACAAGGATAAAATTGAATGTTATGTATTTTATGTATTCCATTAGATTTTAACAAACCATTCTTTCTGGCGATTGTTCTTTTTCCAGATGGGAAGAAGCGGTTTATTGGGATAAAGATGCTGACAATAACTCCCATGTAAGTTCAAAAGAGAAATTGTAAAAATGCCAAAAAAATATTCCATTGCCTGCCACGAAATGCGGATTTTGCTTTCATGATTTAAGTAATGTGTTTTGGAATCTGCACAACTCATGTTTTATTAAACAAAGATGTAAGACAGGTTAATCCAGGCGCACAGTGCACGCTCTTTTCTGGCGTATTGTGTTGGAAAAAAAACAGCTATAAAATATTGTTTCCTCTCATCCAGATTGTAAGCTCCTTTGAGCAGGGCCCTCCTCATCTGTTTCTGTAAGTCGAATTGTTATGTTATATACTACTTATATGTCCTTTCTACCCATTGTACAGCGCCACGGAATATGATGGTGCTATATAAAACAATAATAATAATCTTATGTTTTTATGTGGCTTAACTCTGTAAATGCCAGGTAGCAATCACATTCACTTGCCCTTTAAATGGTTAATTGTATTATGACTTGACATTGCTTGGTGAGCAGGCTTGGCCTGGTTCTTAAATCCTCTTCCATTTTAGCATCTGCTATAAAGGTCTGTCTCGGCTCATCACCTGGCTTATTGCCTCGACCATTTGTTCTGTGTCAGACAGAAAAAGGCATAACGTATAGTATAACTAAGCAAGTTTAAGTGATCACAATAGCTGAGACACTCTTATAGTAGGTTAACATAAATGGCCTGTCAGTCAAACAGGCCAATATCATGAAGGATATGTTGACCGGATGCTTCCTTGGCTTGACATTACCTGGAGTTGTGGAAGTTCTATCAAGGTGTGTAAACCTGTGTCTATGTAGTTACATAGAAAGTTCCAAAACATTGTTTTCACATGGGAAATGCTTGTATTGTAGTTGTAGCTTCCTAGAACATTTGTTTCACGTTGTCACTTCTGTTTTTAGGCTTGTTGAAGAATTGAAGTTGAACAACCCTGATTTTCCAGATGTGACCAGCGGAATTTATGTACATGAAGTAATGTCCAACTCACCAGCTCAGAGGTAAGAAGAATCCAAAAACATGTCATCACCCTAACATTAAATACATTCATTATATTTGTGCACAGGTTTATACTAAGTATATAGTTCCTTATTCTTCAACTTTAACTATAAGTAGAATTGTGACTGTCCAAGAGGACGGCATTGCTGCAATCACAGTCTAGTAGTGTGCAGGAAGCAGAATAATGATGTCATATCTGGCATCTCAAGTTTGTTTATGCTTGTGCTGAGGCACCATTCTCCCTCCTTCCCACTTAACTAATGGGCATATTCATTTTACCAAGAAAGGTGGGGGAACCTAACCACCCCTACCATGATGGGTGTGATGGCTCCATTATTTTTTTACAAGTGGTGTTCTTCACCAGTCTGACATTGTGGGCTATTACTGATTATGTCACAAATGTCAGCAAAATGTTTCATAGTTTCCCTAACAATCCTTACAGGGGTGGAATAAGACATGGCGACATCATTGTCAAAGTCAATGGCCGCTCACTCATGACGTCTAGTGATCTACATGAAGCAGTAATGAACGAATCGCCCTTATTACTTGAAGTCCGTAGAGGAAACGATGACCTGCTGTTTAACATAGAACCTGACATATCAATGTAGTTCCAGCGAATGCAGTTTACAGGCTCGAACAATCTGCTCCGCAATACAATGGGCGACAAAATGATTGCATACAGACCTACCAACCTCAGCAAACCCAGAACACTACAAGAAAAACTACAGCAGGGCATGCTACTTCATCTTGCAATTGAAGTTCATTTAAACCAGGCTGATCTTTTGCATTATGTATGATTACAAAAATCAGGGCAGTCTTTAACATGGCGCTTGGGGCATGGAGCTTATCTGAGGGACCCACGGTAGCTGTCTCTTGGGCACCTTCAATAGCTGACAATAGCCTCCAGGTACAGGCCTCCCCATACTGGGGTATGATTGGGATGGTGGGGGAGCTCGCCCCAGGCCTCTTTATGATTAAAGACCGCCCTAGCAAAAATCTGAACTAGTATGTGTTATATTTTATTGACCAACTGTATACCTCTCATCGAAAAATAGACTTTAAAAAAATCAGTTGTTCTGGAGGAGTCCGTTGATTGCTTGAGCCACGTGTATGTAAGAACTTACAGGCCAGTCCGAATGCCAATAACTCTTTTTTTAAACCTTACAGGTATTATGACAACTAAGGAACACTATTATTAAATCTGCTGCAAGTGTATCTCCTTAGGCACATAGAATAGATTTATTTTAAAATATGTGAAAAACAGCAAGCACTATTACACAAAAAAATGCAATAAAAGGATTAACAGCTCAGTATCCCGATGCAGTGTTCAGTAATCCAAAATCATTTTTTAGCTAATACATATTACCATAGGTTTGCACTTTAAATATTACTAAAATAGATACAATGCATGGAAGGTCCTCTACATTTATAGAATGTTTGTAAACATAATTTCAAACTCATTGGGTTTTTTTTCTTTCTTTCTAAAACATACACATTTTACATATTTAAAAAAAATGACAACATTCCATTATTCCATTGTATGGTAAATGTGACATGCCATTTGCTTAATAAATATATATATATTTTTTAAGCAATTATAATAAAACGTTTCCTTACATATCACACCAGTTTACACCATTTCATACTTTTGGACTTTTTAGTGAAATGTAATTTTGAGGCATTAAAACATATCATTATTATGGTGAATCACAAAATAAGGTACATTCAATGTCAATATACTGAAGAAATGTTGGGGTATTTTATTAAAATGTCAAGTTTCTTTTTTTATATACTGTAGATCCATTGATGACCCCAGGGCCAGCTTTAGGTGTTTAGGGGCCCTCTGCGGGACTCCTGTGGTACCCTCCAACAGTCATCAGCTGTTCCACACCTCTATTTTCCTCCCCTATGTAGTTCAACTAAGCACATAGGAACATAGCATTGCAGGTATAGAGCTGAAAAAGCGCATGCAAACTCGGCATTGAAGGTATAGATCAAACACTTTCACACAACACAAACAGACACTCTTGTCTCCCCTTTCTCATGTCTCCCCTGTGTAATTATCTCTGCCCTTTCTGACAATTTGTCCCCTTTCTCATCACCCACCTTTGGCTTTCCCTCTTTCCTACTTACACTAACATACACTACACACACTCCCTCCCTCACCATTTACACAAACACATTTATGCTCACACACGTACACATACACACCCATGCTAACACACACACTTAGTCATGCTCACACAAATGCTTATACATACACATTCATGTCAACACACACTTACATTCTCATTGTAACATATGTACATTCATACTCAGCCCCTTCCTTACCCTCTCACACACCCCTTACCTCACTGGTAGCTGTCTGGCTACTCGCACACTGTGCGAGCAGCCTTGCTTTCACTGAGGGGTCATGTAACCTTGTGTGATGTGACCCCCTCTGCATTCCTACCTTCATGTGCCGGTTCAAAATTGACCCATTCCAGGTTGGACCAGTCGTTGCGAACAATTTTTGCCCCCCTGACCCTGGACCAGCCTGCCCCTGGTGAGGAGCTCTCTGGGGAGTTGCTCCCTGTGTTGGCCCTAGATGACCCATTAAGTTTTTTTATGTAATATTACTAGATATATATATATATTTCTGACAGTAGGCATTGGAAAGTCACATCAGAATCTGGCAATTCTGTAGCAAATAAATGATTCTTATAGAATTACTGCCTTATATGAAGAACAAATGAAATTAAGCAGTGTGTGGTGGTGTCTATTGAGAAGTGTTGAATCCCTGCAAACACTTTTAGGAAAAACATTTGCATAGCCACACAGATACCGTATTATCTTTGTCGTACTGGCTTTGTATTGATTGCACTGTATATGTTTCAGATGTAAAAAAAAAGAAATAAAAACAATTTTTATGAACTGTTGTGAAACCTTCTTGTGACATAGTTAATACCATAACATGTAAATACAACATTCTAAACATAAAGAAATGTGACAAATACAAAGAAAGGATGCTGTGCTTACCCCTGCATTGCAGGTATAGATCAAGTGAGAACCACATGGACACAGACATCAATTGAATATCACATGCAAACTCTGCATTGGGGGCTTAGCTCGACCAGATTAACAGAAATTACTATGACATTTTATAAATTAATACCCCAGCAAGATCTTCAATTTTAATTTTAAAAAGAAATGTGTATGTATGTGTTGGCGTGGCAGTGTGTATGTGTGTGTGTGTGTGTGTGTGTGTGTTAAGTATAGTGCTGCCCCTAATCATCAAACCCACCCACATTATAATTCATATGTCATGACCCCCATCCACCATATTCATACCTCCCACCATCATCGTCGTCATCATCATCATATTCCTCCTTACCATTATCATAAAACTCCTCCAGCATAATTTCCATCCCATATCACCCTGTATTGCACCAAAACCACCCTACCCCATCTCTATACCCAGCATTATTTCCCCTTCATTCCCTTCCCCAGCGTGTTGTGATTCATACTTTTGTATGTGTGTGTTCTTGCATTACATGCCTGTCCTGGCTGAGTCCGCCCTCCTGTAGGCGTGTGGTCCCGTTTTGCTCTGCATGTCTGTCAGCGCCACGCCGGATATGATGTCATATTTGGTACCACAGTGACTGGCAGACACGTGGTGGTTGGGTGAAAAAACAATACATACATTTTAAGGGTACACTAACAATGAAAACATGGAATATGACGGAAAGGTGTATGGTAAAAAAGCTCCAGATTTTTGTAACAAATAACAATAAAACTAAAAGGTTAACCTAGACCAGAAAGTAAAGCAAAGCCAATCGTGATGTAAGGCCTGTGTTCCTCCAGTCAGATAAAAAATGGACAGGCTAGATAGAACAAATGGCTCTTATCTACCATCAAATTTCATGTTCTGTTTTCTTTGATTTCCAAACATTGCGTGTAGAAAATACTGAAAAAGAAAAACGAAGAACACTTTGGAAGACCAGAGGTTGGATAACACTGAAGATATTAAACAAATACATGACTTTTCTTCATGAGTGGCTGTAAAATAAAAACTTTCTTAACCTTTCTTAGCAAATTTGAGCAAGGAAGATTTAATTCAGTGTTTATTAAACTATAAAACAAGTACCGTGAAAGGAGAGAATGGAAAAAAATCGATATGGTTAGGTTGTTTTTTCCTACACTTTGGAGTCTATTAGAGTGCGGCACAAAATCAGCAGAACAGACCGTTTAAGGAGAGGAACTATGAAGGCATGTCGGTCTAATAATAATCGAAGAGATCGCCAAGATCCATATGTTATTCTTTGTAGATTATACTGTTTTCCCAAGTGACCTTTGGAACAGACATATCCAGTGTGAACTCTTTTCTTAAAGAAAACCAATTAGCCCACCTGTATTCATCTATACCGCTATTAACATCGGGCATTGTTACATTGTTTTCAATGTGACTTCATAGTATGCTGCTTCCTTAAAGTGCATTGGTGATATCAACATATCCTCCATGATATTTTATTGGGAATTATGAGCGTTTTGGGTTATAGTAGGGAACACGTTCCAGTCTTTTGAGATTGTTCTCCAGTACTCGGCCCCAGTAATATTCCCGCGCTGCAGCTGTACCAAACACAGCTGTACAAACAGCTGCCGTACAGACGGTAATAGGAAGAGTACGGTTAAGGATAAAAATCTAAACAAAGTTTAGCTCAACTACAAGCAGAACCCACCAAAAAGTCAAAATAACATATTTTCCGTCTAATTTATCTTGAAATTTATCCGTCTTGTTAGTTGAAAAGTAAACATGAATTATATATGTACAGAATTTATACAGCCGTTCTGGAAACTGTTTACAAGGGTTAACGGTTTTTTTACGCTTAAGAAAATGGGTCAGAAAATTTTAACTTGAAGGTCTCCAAGCTTTTTTCTTAAAGGTGAAATGCAACATTTTTGGCAGATCAAATGAGTTCACTGGAGGCTTGAGGACATCTTAATGGTGTTTGGAAATAATTTCTGTTTTGGGCACCGTAACCGAACTTAAGTGTAGCAATTACAAAGTGTAGTTCGAGAACTTCTAGAGATCGATTTTGTATCTGGTTTTACTGATATATTACTCTGCCACATGTAGTATTTAAAAACGTTACTCGTTTGCCAGCAATGTTACATACGTAAAAAAACAAAACAAATTAAAGGCCGAGATTTACGGCGTAAACTCTCTGTTAACTCCATTCAGACACAAGATCATCAGCTGCCATTTCAGCTTTCCTGAGGTAAACCTTCTAAACAAAAAGCACAATGAAAGAATTCCAAGCTATGATAGTTCTTAATTAATAAACAATCTGTTCATATACGACAGTGTAAAGTGTTTTTTTTTCTTCAATTAACTGCTTCTTCTTACTGGACCGTAACATAATCATCATCCTCCTGGGCCTCCTATGCTTTTTACCTAAAGTCCCAGCGGCTCGTAAGCAATAATTCTATTCTCCCCATAAGCGAGTGAGAGATTGGCCTGAGAATATGAATCAGATAAACAAACAAAAAAAGGTACCATCTACTTTTCACCTTCCAATAGTGACTGCAGGAACCCAGATTTGCCACTATGCAAGTGTACAAGAACTGTTTGCTTTGGTATATTATTGGCACGTGTTACTGTCTCTTGGGTGTTCAACTGAAGCGATCCTGTAAGTGATGTCATTAAGCGGCTCAAGTGGTTTTCAACATGATCTCTTGGGTGTTCAAGTGTGGGTACGTTTAGGTAACTACAAGAAGTGTAGATGACTTGGATCAATAGGCGAGGACAATGTTGCTCATAAGTGCTTGCAGAGTACAGGATGATAACATTTATCATCTGGCACCTTTCAAACACTTGTGACTAAGCGGTAACACCCTGCAGAAATACATATATCTGGTATGCGGAAATACCGAACATTACTCATTGCATCCCAAATCAATGCCTCGTTGCATCCCAGCTCAAAATTGTAGAAATTTGAATGAAAGAAAAATGTCAAATATAGTCCAGCTCATCTGTATGTTTCACCATTTGCTGTACCATTAACTCGGTGACTTGGCAAATAATTATGCATTTGACTTTATTATCAAGTTTGTAATAATAAATTGCCCCGTTAACTATAATAGAATCATTGTGATTGATTATTAAAGGGTTATCAGGCATCAGATATAATCTGATTATTATTAATTTAAGGATTTTAACTATTATAAGCCAGTGAGAAAAGCATTAACTAGCTATACTCAGATCTCGTTAAATCTGAGTAGAATATGGATCAGTTCCAGACCAAGTGACTCTGAGGATCTGCTCACTTTCCTTGAGACTGGGTACAAAAAAACTTTGGACTCCGAGGCTAAACATTAAGGAAATACTTAAGTGGCGCTGAATCAGTTACACATGTCTATAAATGCCTGGCAGAAAATACCATTTGCATTGTGTCATGAGAATCATTAGTATACGAAGAAATGATGTTTAGGAATGAAGATAGCATTGTAACTGTACATTACGAACCATGTGACATAAGAACATGGTTCGTAATGTCAGGCATCCCAATATTTTTGTCCATATGGTGTAAGTGTATAGGGCAAGATGTCACATCACAACTCCTTCCACCAATGATGGCACAGGACAGAATGTTGGCAGGTACAAGCCTAAATATGTTGTGTTCATAAATACAGCATAAAAAACTATTCTTTAAATCAATACGATTTCCCTTAAAAAGCTCCTTTGTTGAGCCCTATCTCCCAGCCCATAATATTTACCAGCATAATTTGTGTAAGCTTCCGTTGGGGAACCCAATACTGTTTTCAGGTTACAAACGGAATAGTTGATTTTATGTTTATTCAACAAATTGGAATCCATTAACTCATATTTTAAATAAACCAGAGTCAGGGAGAATGGCATTTCTCAAATTATGAAACACATGTCAAAGCAGACAACAACACTTGAGTTTAATAGTTCATCACATTTTTGGGGAAAAGCAAATGTATGAAAAAATAGCCCAAAGCTTTATTTGCTTGCAAACTATATATGATTAAAATAAATTATAACATGGTTTACCTGGCCTAGAATTAAATACTAGGCCATTGGAACATTTGAGGTGGTGAGGATTTCTGATCACCTGCTGGTATTGCAGGTAGCGTGAGTAGACCTCACCCAGTCTGTAGGCAGGTATTGGGATAATAATAGTTACATCGGTAGTGAAAAGTTCTCTATTCTCAATGCAATTTGGCTATGCACATGGAGGTGCTGTGATGCACATTCCCCAGGCACTGAAAGGGGTTAGGGTGAAGACACTTACTGGAAGACGATTCATTAATGTTGTTGAAACACAAAGGCCAGTACAGCTGTCATGAATCACAGCCATTTGGGAAGACAGAACAGTCATAGCAGTTTCTAAAGAAAAAAAGGCAAAGGAGGTGCATAGCAAATATACAAGAAATACGAAAAAAGGAAAAAAAAGAATGAAAACTGTTGGGAGGCGCACCGACACGAGAAGCTAAACTGGCGGACCTCACACAAACATTAACGTAAAGTCCAGCACACTCCAAAATATTAACATCAAAACAAAACTGACATTTCAACCCTAAAATAGACAGGTCTTTGAAAACTATATCATATATAGTATATTATGAGCACAAAGCACATATCTTTCATATGGTTTACACTTCCGCATGTATATATTAAATACGTAGGCCTTAACATGTTTCAACTGGAACCTTCAACACTATCTCTCATCTCTTGTTTGCCTGTTATCATGAATTAGACTTTCTTGTAGATGTGATCCATAATAACTAACTTTAACTTTACCCCTAACACACTCCAAACAACTCCCCCCACACATCACCTCAATCCAATGTCCGTCTCACAGTTGTCCCCCCCCCCCAAGTGGCCCACATGATACATGTTATTAAAGGACTACCACCTCTGGAAAACACCTCATGCCCTCCTTTCCTTGTCTGCCATCTCCTCTAACCAATCCTTTCTAAAGACATAATTTAGATCTAAAAAAAAATCGGAATATCAGGAGGGACCTCATGTATCTGCTGGTGAAGAATTGTCTTCTGCCAACTTTGGCTTCAGCTCGCCCGGATCCCATCCCAATCTCCTTCCAAAATGTCTGGATCATTGGACACATACAGAAACAATGGTACAGGTTAAAATTTCCTCCCATAAAATTGGTATTTAAGGGTATGTATTAACTGAGGCCATACCACTTTGTCAAAGGCAACCTCCGCGTCTAGACTCCTATGTGTGGATATCTTAATACACGTCGCTGTGAAGCCCACCACCGAGTGTCTTCCCCTAATGAAGCCCCTCTGTGCCGTATTGATTGTTGGACAAAATGTTGACTCAATCTATTTGCCATTACTTAACAATGAAACTTTTTAGGAGCAAGAAATAAACCTCTTGCTATGCGTCTTGATGACAATTTCACGCCTTGCCTTTAACTTATACAAATCAGATGTGTCTAAGAAAGACTTGCCACGTTGTGGAAAACCAGAATAAAATATACACTGTCTTATGTCTAGCGTGTTATGTGATTTATATTACTGGCTGCAAAAACCTTCTCTAAGTTACGAAACAGATTTTGAAACGCACGGCTGTATAAAACGTGAATTTTACGCTGTTTAATGTTTGGTTCCTGGCAAACCTCGTCCTAAATAGTCACAATCCTGCCAGAGTTTCAAAGTTTCTCGACCCCATAATTAGCCTATTAACTCTCTGTATCGCTAAGCGATACAAAAAGTGTTACCCTGAGAACCTGGTGTGTCTGTAACCCCAAGGAGTGAAGCTGGAGCATGTAACGCACATAGGATAATGGAATAAAAAAATGCTTCTCACGCAGGTTATGTAAAAAATATATAAATATTGATCCAAGTGAAAGTAGCTTGTGTTTGCTAATACCGTATTTGCTCGATTATAAGACGAGGGGTATTTTTCAGAGCATTTGCTCTGAAAAAAACCTGAGGTCTGACTGAGACTAGGTTCCAGATCCCCTGCAGCGCTGCAGGGGGTTAAAAGGCATTTCTGGAGGCAGAGTGACATAAAGGGGGTTAAAGGCATATCAGGGAGGCAGAGTGGCAAGCCTGGGGGCAGATGTGCATAACTGGGGGGCAGGTTGGAAAATAAAAGGAAATAAAACAAAATAAATGTTTCTCAATCATAGCTTTTATTAAATATGAAAAATAGTTTACATGAATTACCATTTACTGGTAAAACTTTTTTCCTATAGGGTCATCTTAAATTCAGGCTTTTTCTTTTTTTCTTAAATTAATATTCAGATTTGGGGGGTCGTCTTATAATCGAGCAAATACGGTACGATACACATTATTGGGCGAAATATAGAGCGATTTACCAAAGAGTAACATTTGGTAGATATATATCCTTGGATCTGCTATTGTTTGCATGACACCCTATCCTGCGTAGGATACATTTTAATGTTTGGTTAAAATGAGTGGCGAGCACTACCTTGTAATGCATGACACACAGCTTTGGCACACAAAATGTTAGAAAGCTGTATCTTCTAACCATCACACTTTTATTCCAGTACCCGTTTGTTGCCACCCTGTATTTAGTTTTACGACCACAATAATTCCCTTTGTAATCAAATGGCATTCCTGAGTCAGAAGTTAAGTTTGGATTCCATATTAAATCAGTTATACACAAGAACCAAAGTCAGATTCCCCACGCAGGCAGGAAGGTAGGAGGACAAATTGGAGTTGGGTTTGGTTAAAATGGTGATATAGAGGGTAACAGAGGCTGGTGGTGGAGGGAGAAGAGTAGAAATAGATAGACCGACAGATCTAGACTTTAAATGTAACCCCCCCTCCAATTACCCTTTTATTGGTAAACTGATTATTTACTCCTGCATCCAATGGCATAATCACATAAATAGGGGTACAACTGACTCATTAAGGACATTACGTTCACTTAGGTTAATGTATGATCTACAGTACCAAACATGTACACACCAGCCATTCGTACAGAGATCCTCTCAAACTGGGCACAATAATATGAGAACTTCCTATGATAAGTAAAATAAATAAATCGGAAATATTTGAGAGTTGCTGATCTTCAAGCGAAATTCAATGGCGCTTTGACACCGGAGTCCTGAGCAGTAAAAAAATATAATTAAAATTAAAAAAATCATACCCAATTAAAGAATGCCTGCACCTGTTTCAATGCAGTCAAATCCAACGGAGTCTTTGCAAGATAGATGCCAATATGCATTAAAAATAGAAAGGCAATGTTTGAGACTAGACTTTCTCTAATGACGGACTAAAGGAACATGACCGTAGTGGGGCAAAAAAAAAAGTGTCCTAAGCTGTGTATTCATTAAACGGTGAATTTCCACGGGAGCTGAACATTTCAACCCATTGACTTCACTATCCATCACGAGGGACCGACCCCAGGGACACGTGTTAAGAAACAGACTTTGCAACACACTGCTGCTGTTATGAATTCAGCTTTAATTAGAATGATTTTTTGCCATAGGCATTGACTGGCTCGTAAAATAATCGTGTTAATAACGGACCATGGTAGAAACATATCAGAAAACAAACACTTTGTTATAACAAGCCTTACTGTTAATTACAACTTACATGGCACAAGTAACAAAAAGGCATTTAGTCTTTATACACCTCATCAATGACTTCATTCCTTTAATTTCCAGGTTTTCACTTATTATACATTCAGGGTTAATTTCCAAAGATGTATGAATACCCAGAGATCTAGTACTTTGAATACAAATTACACTTAATTATCTATAATAAAGTCCCATTGCTTTGCGCGTGGCAGATCATTGTGGACGGTTAAGAGACTGGGTATAAAAACCATTTTGGCGAAAAAAATGGAACAATTTGTAGGCACACTTATTTGGTCGCTAAGGGGACTACTCCACATTTACCACTTTACAGCTAAAGTTCCCTTGCACCGAGATGAATGTTATTTGCCTAGAGCTGGGACTTCAGGCTGCCGATGACAGGTTTGTTAGAGCAGAATTCAGCCCACCACGAAGGCCTCTGAAGGACCTTGTCTCCTTGCAGGACAGTAGACCACAGATTTTTATACAACTGGAAGACAAAATGTAAGAAAACATATCAAAGCTAGAACATGGCAAACAACGCAAAGCTTTAAAATAGACATCTTCCTGGGTTATGCGTTTAAGAAGGTCTCCCCTTTTATTATGCCGGTGGACGTAGTTATACAGAATTCAGATTGTTCTCAGATGTAGGATGAAGTTGGTCATTTAATTTAACCTTTACACAAGACGTTTTCACTGTTAAGTCTCACGTCAGTCTGGTTTCAATTTAAATGCTGGCAACGTGGTTTTTAACAGTAGGTTTTGCTAACAAGACTAGCTATGTAGATAACTCTCAGTTGGAGTTTTTTGGCAAGGAAATGCAGAATCTCTTATTTCAGGCAACATGGCTCCTTCCCAAGGCATTGCTCAAAATATTCTTCTGCCCCCTCTAAAGACCATCATTTACATTTAACGTGACATCAACACCAGGGGTGTATTCTGGCCTATGGTGGCAGGTCCAATGCTTGTTAGCCCCTCTGCAGCAAAACCGGGGACCTATTACCCTATTGGACAATCAGCTTCCCCATTGCACTGCTTACCCCAACAATAAATAATGCATAAGTACTTTATGTACATCTGTTACCTGTATGAGGGAAAAAAAGCACATACACTTTTAGAAGAAGCTGCTGGTCCAATGACCTACCGATTACATTGTCTGCATTTCGTGCCAGTTTTGGCTGCTCAACGCAGCCAATCACTAACAAGAAGCACTTCCATTGGGTGCAAATGGTCTAATTAGAACCTGTGGAGCTCTTGTGCGAGGTGGTGCAAGAGCTGGCTTGAGGTGAACATACTGTCTGTGTACATGTAAGCAGGAGATGCATTCGGCTGAATGCATCTCCTGCAAGCCAAGGACACAGGGACCGGTACACGGTGTAATTTTCATTGAAGAGGATTCTGATCAACCCCTCCCTGCATTTGCACCGGACGTTAGTTAAGCTTTTTCTTAAGCATTAAGTGCATATAATAGCTGGGGTGTCCCTATTATAGACCAGCTTTGGACTTTATTTTTATTTAAAGTCATAATATAAAAGCATGAGAGCCCTGACTGTAAAAACAGTGTAGTGAAGCACAACGCAGCTGTCCAGCAGTGACTGTGAAATTGGTTTATTTTTTTCTGTTAATAGTTCATTATCATTAACTAAAGAACATTTAGTTCTAGAGTGCCAGAATGAGTGGGTACGTACAAGGGGAACTTGTAAGACAATAGTGATTATTATTAAACTGGCATCACTGGCAAGAGAAAAAAAAACGTAAAGGGTGTGGATAATCCAAAAAATGATAAATTATGTTTTATGATATTTTTGGAAGAAATGGACAACTTACCTCTCCATCAGCTTTGCCAATAGGTGCATTTAAAATGAAGTCTGGAGGAGCAATGGCATCTACCAGAGCGACAGCATCGTCTTTCAGCTGTGTTAAAAGGATATAAGCGTTGGCAGAACGTCTTACTTTCCATAGTTACAAAAGACAAAACAAAGCAACAGAAAACATTTCCTTGATTTGACAACAGAGCGTAACATTCAGGGGTCCCGTTCCGAGGAATCTCTAATGAGCGTGCGTTATGGAGCTTTACTGCCGTGGAGCTAGAAAATTACCTGATTTCACAGAGTTTCCATATGTCAAACTCCTCTGTAAAAAACCAGCTTCCCCTCTCATGCTTTTGAGTATGTGGAGCAGTGGTAGGTTCCAATGGATATAAAGGCAGCATTGGATTATTGTGTGCGTGAATAGTTTATTGTCTTAAGTATAATGAGCTGCATAAGCTTTGACTTCATTTACCTACCTGTTTCATATTGTCCCAAATGGGGAACATCTTGAATATGAAACAGATGACAATTAAGAATATTTAGCAGTACGGAGCCTTTGATTTTAAGTTTGTTACCATATATATATTTTGGGTAGCAAGCTTGTATCTTCTGGACTGTGACCCAAAGACTAACTAGACAAGCTTCCATAAACTTAAATTAGCTAAGCCATGTGTCACTATACTTTGATCTGCATGTAGTTGAGTAAAACCTACAGAAGGGCTCGACAGGGCCATGATGAATGATGAATCTGGCACCCTGTGATCTCCTGCTGGTCCATGGTGTAGCTGTGAGGCTTCCAGAGGTGTAACGTAATGAACGGCACTTTCACCACCGCACCAGGATTCAAGATGGCAGAAGATAGGCAGCGGCGTGGCTGTTCTCCATGAGGTGAAAGGGGGAGGGAGGGGTAGTAGTTTATGTGTGTCTATACTATAGTGTCAGAGTCAGTGTGGTTGTATGTATATGAATAGTGCTACAGTCAGTGTATGTATACTGTAGTGTCAGAGTCAGTGTGTGCATATATAGTGCTGGAGTCACTGCATTTTGTGTATACTGTAGTATCAGTGTGTGTGTGTGTGTGTGTAAATATATGGTGCCAGAGTCAGTATGTCTACGGCAGTGTAGTGCCAGAGTCAGTGTGTATCTGTCCACAGTGTGTAATTTTATACATGTATAGTGTTAGCCAGTGTGTGAGGAAGAAAAAAAAAAGCTGGCTCATAACTTTTTTGGCTTGCTCCTAGATCGAAACCAAATTTGTCGACACTGACCTACAATCAGTAAACCTTATTCTCAGGGTCACTGGAGGTCAAGGAACAATATCTGGGTTTCCCCAGTCCCATCTGTCCCTGCAAGTTCTATGCAGTCAGTAGAAACATCTCCTTACCAAATGAGTTCCAGAACAAAGCGTCATAAAACATCTCTTTACTTTTTAACATAAATGCAGTTTTGGTATTACCTTGGCGCACAGCTCCAGAATGGACCCCTGTATGATTCTGCCAGGCACTTCACCAGAACAATAGCCACCTGTAAATGTTTAGAGGGTATTTATCACTACTCATAGTCTCCTCAAACCCATCCATTTACACCTACATTACCAAATCATTACAATGATTACATTATTATGTCACAGGCTTTAACTGTTTGCATGGTGTACCAGTAAGTGAAAGCCAGCAACGGTTCTAGATCTTAGCTCTCAAACAATATTGCTGTTTAATAATATGTAACGGCCTCACCTTGGTAGAGGACGGCCAAATGTTTACTGAGTGACCACAGACCGTACAGAGCACACAGATTCTTTAGGACAGGCTGGAGAGTGACGGGCGTGCTTGGATCATGAGTATGCTCATAGAACTTCTGTAGTACTGTAAGTTCAATAAATGCTAAGGATAGAGAACGGCAGTAATAGACCTGGAAGAAAAAATGTGCATAAGTCAACCGCATATAGAACAGATTCTACATCTCTATATCTATCTATAAGACATAAAATGTATGTAACGTGTATGCGTGATGATGTCAAAGGCTATGGTGGCATTTCTTGAAAAGACAAATCCCAGGACAAACTTGGGATAGAGGAAAACCATAGATACAAAGCAATTATTCCTTGGAGACTCATAACTGGTTTAACGGTAATGTGTAGGTAAGTCATACCTGGCTGTTGTTTCTTGCATCAAAGTCATAATGTGTTTTTTCCTTCTCATGCCCCAATTTGGCATAGCTCTCACGGAGATGGTAGCAAACAAGCCATCTGTACGCCGCCAGTGGAACTGTAACACAAACATTTGTGCACTCATGGTCCAGACTATTTCAATTTATTTTGGGATAGAAAAAAAGTGGTAACTGCCATAATGTTATACTTGGGTATTTCCCCCTCTGGCTGCAAAGGTTACATTTAGTTTAGAGGACCCTGGATGCATCTCATATAGTCTTACCAGAGTAAAGGCATACTTTACACTTTACCAAGGGGAAAAAAAAATAAAAAAATGATTATATACCGTATTGGCCCGAATATAGGCCGCACTTTTTTCCCCCACTTTAAGTCTTTAAAGTGGGGGTGCGGCCTATACTCGGGGTCTAGCGCCCGACGCCCGGGACATGTAGTCCCGGGCGCCGGGCAGGCAGCGGGGTTAGGATACAGATCCCCCACAGCGGTGCAGGGGACCTGTATCCTACTGTCCGATACGCTCAGACAGCCTCCCGTGCCAGCACTTCCCACGGGGGGAGTGCCGGCACGGGAGGTTGCCTAAGCGCATCGTCCGAACGTCCGCACGATGCATTTTACACACACACCCCCCGACTTACCAGGGCAGACTCCCGGGTGTCTTGCAGGGCCGGCGGAAGACATCTACGCAATACGCGTATACAACTTCCGGTGCCGGCACTTCCGCTGAGTGCCGGCACCGGGAGTTGTATACACGATGTGCATAGATGTCCCCCTCCGGCCCCGCAAGACACCCGGGAGCCTGCTCTGGTAAGTCGGGGGGGACGGGGACAGAGTGGCAGCATATCTCGGGGGGGGGGACAGAGTGGCAGCATATCTCGGGGGGGAGAGGACAGAGTGGCAGCATATCTTGGGGGGGGAGAGGACAGAGTGGCAGCATATCTCGGGGGGGAGGACAGAGTGGCAGCATATCTCGGGGGGGGGGGGACAGAGTGGCAGCATATCTCGGGGGGGGAGAGGACAGAGTGGCAGCATATCTCGGTGGGGGAGAGGACAGAGTGGCAGCATATCTCGGGGGGGGAGAGGACAGAGTGGCAGCATGTTTTTTGGTGCTTTTTTAAAGAAAAAAACGTTTTCTTTAAAAAAAGCACCAAACTTTTAGGGTGCGGCCTATATACGGGGGCGGCCTATATCCGAGCCAATACGGTATATATATATATGCACACACACACACACAGTATATTATTTCATGGTAAGACGTGTTTAAAACTGTTTTCAATAAAGTGCTTTATCACACTGTGTGCCGGTTACCAAGATCTATCTATATATCTACACAACTATTTTAGCTACAACTGTACACTTTGCCAAACACTTTCAGTCATGTTACTGTATGGTGTTCAAAACCTTCTTAATTAACTAAACATTCGTCTAATCTATATGAATAACATCTGAGCGTTAAGTAGACTAATTTATAGAGCCGTCTAAAATCCAGACCAAGGAAATGATAAAAAAAAAAAAGCTAAAACCATACTTCGAGGGCACATAGGCAAGTAACCACCACTAACCGTTCAACCTCACGTTTAGAAAGCTTCTGAATTTCCGCATAGTAAATGCTATTTCTCTATTTGAAAATCTCCAATTGTCTACGCAGGTCAACCTAAACCTCCGGTCAGCCAACTGAGATCAAAGTCATTGAAGAATTAGGTTCAATTTTAATTTAAAATCTTTATATAGACTTCTCTAGGTTATAGACTTCTGTAGGTTATACCGACTTCTCCGTTAGCAATTCCTCCTGTTTTGTGCAGGGCCTGGTACTGGGCTCTGGGATATGATGTCATGCGATATTTTGCCCTATATGTATTGGCACCTCCATTGCATTGTACAGTCCTAGAGTGCCCCAGGAGACTGTTGGGGGGGGGCAAGGGACAGCGGCTGTGGGCCCCTAAATTAAGCCTGGTTTTAAAAGGCAGCCCTGGTTTGTAATGAAGCATATCGAACTCAAAGATACTACGAACCCCCACTTTTTGTTTATTCCTAACAGGTATAATTCTACTATAAATTCTCAAAAGCATCCAGAATCCCACTAAAACCACCCAAGAATTTACTTACTCAAACTGTAAACGAATGCTAAGTTACTTGCCATGGGAACGAGTCTGATGCCAATCGTTCAGTAACTCTCCAGGCAAACGTATTTTATTGTATAATAAAGTTATTACAGCTGTGTTGATCACATAACCAGGTATTGGCATCGCAAGGACTTGTAACTGGCAGGTAGACAGATCTACTTTGCCAGGTAATAGTTCTGTCTTAACCTTCAGAGTGCCAGTGCAACACATTGCGTTTACTTAAAAGCTCTAGGGGGGTTTAACCTTGTGGAGATGAGCAACTAAATTCTGTAATTAGAACGGTTAAGAACTGCTATAATTTAACCACTAATATATATAAGTTATTTTGGACACTGGAAGTTGAAGCTTTTCATTGCAGCTGCCACATGTGCTACCTTTCCACTGATGTCATAACAGTCACTGTACTAATCGTTATAAAATGTGAAGACTAGGAACTCACAAAATGAAATTCTAAAATTTTCCATGAAAACAGAACACTAAGTACGGACACAGGCCTGTCTCTCGGCACAGGGGTTTAACCGGGGAAATGTGACTCCACTCTGCATGACTTAACACAATGCTCCGGATTCATAAAAAAACACATCCAGAATATCGCTGAAAATTGGTGGCATCTCTGGTTCACTTGTTATAAAACTTTTAAAGATTTCCCCCAGAGACTGAACAGCTTCTCGGCTTCAACCGCAACATTTACTTGGAGACCTGCTTTTCTACAATACTACCAAGCAGCCAATTCCAGGAAAAACGTAAGGTAATAAATTCAGTTCCTAAATATTTCTCTCATGTGTTATGCAATGGAATTATTTCCTTGACCTCATTATGTCACACCATCCAAAAGCTATTAAATTACAGTTTTCTCATAATAAGTTTCATTTCCATTTTTTTTCAAGTCTAACACAGTGGTCAACAGGTAAATGGAAAAAAATGATAAATTGCTACTCAATAAGGCGCATTCACTTAACACTGGAACTCATAGTCTTCTCCATGCCTTATGAAGGCCTAGTCACATTTTTTCCTGCAAAAGAGCAGAACCCAATACCTACCAAATATATTTTAAGCATTTTTTTGTTGAGCTGCCCCAAAATCCTGCTTTTGTAAGAAGTGGGGATTACGGAACTGGTCAAAGAAATCAGTGGATCCCCCCTGGCCAGCCCACCAAGCAACAGCTTACTAACTGGGCACCTGAAATATTGAAGACAAGAAACTGGCGCTGTATGATGCATTGTTAAATCAGTGGGGTAACACATCGTTCAATGTTATCTATTCATTATGAAGGACAAACTCATTTAGGTTGGTCCCGCATAATGAATGAGGAGTTATGATTATACTAAATCCACTGCAGACTGCCACTGCCTGAACAGATATTGGTGGTCTCAAGATTTATGGAAGGCTTCCAGGCTTTAGTAAAATTAGTTGGTTCTCAAAAGTGTGTTGCTGTGGAATAAACTTGAAATTCACTCTTTAATGTGCCAAAGAAGTAGCTGGAAATGGAAAATGAACAAAATGCAAAAACTGCATTTCAAATAGAATGTAAATTGGAACCGATGTACAAAAATGTTTCAAACAGCAGACCTTAGACACAATTTGCCTGCATTATGTCATGTACTGGACAGTAAGAGCTGGATGGAGAGGCACCGGAAAAAGACTTGAAATTGGTGCACCCGTTTTCATTATTAGGTGAAAAGGTCTGCTAATAATGCAGACCCCCAACCATACTTCCATGGGGAGTTTGCAACAAATAAATCATCCAGTCAGTATGTACCTGTAGGATGTTGTTACTCTAAAGACCTTCCATGGCCATAGAGTGTGCCACAACTGCAAACCCAAGCATGAAGACGCCATCAGGAGGTGTCCCGAGAGCCCTGCAAGGAGGGGACCTAAGCTTACCCAAAGCTAAGTAATGGCCCACAGTCAGGTGACCCGGTACCTTTTGTGTATAAAAAAAACACCCGCAGCACTGGTAGTTTGTAAAATGTTGAGCGATATATAACCGTCCCCACATCTCGCTTGAGTTATGCAGGTTGAGAGAGACACCAGCCTGCCAATTAGTATGTCCGGGGCCATTATCAGTCTAATAATAACCTTCTGGAAATCCTCCACTCCCTCTGTATACGGGAAGATCACGGCACAGCTATAACATCTGCAAGGTGTTTATTTTTCTAAGTAGCTTGTAAATTATTTTATATATACTTACACAACTGCTACAATAATAAAGAAGAATTGTTTAGAATAAAATGTTTGAACAAGCAATTCTGTACGCTGAAGCAGGCGTTTGTGTGATGGAACGTCCAAGGAATGCTTACAGAACGTCCACCCTTTTCCTGTGTGCACACAGCCTGAGCACTGTGCATGGTAAACTGCTGGTAGTTCCTTGCCACTCGGGATTGTTGGCAGCTATGGTTTCTAAAGCCTCAAAGGAACATGGAAAAACAATATTTAAGCTGATAAAGTAATGTAAGTTAGCATCCTTATAATAGTGCTGTGGTTTGTGTTGACAATGCAGCACTTAGGTAGCCATAGCGTCAAATCCTTATGGACTTGCAGCTTTTAAGTATATATATTTTTTTTTTTATACATTTACTAGCATATTTAACCGCCACCTGAAAGGTTTTTCCTAAAATATGTCAAACTGTGTCTAAAAATGACAAATAACACAACATACAAATAATCATTGATTCATTTTAATGAGATCATCTCTGGAACAAGACTTGTAAATACGTAATCCTTATCTACGGTATTAGCGGTCCACAAGAACTGGCCTAAAAGTAGATTCTTCCAGTATGCAATCAGATTTTATATCTCTATAACTTTTTGAATATGGTTTTCTTGGCAAGTGGCATGCTCTAGAATATTAAGGGTAACCCTCATACCCCAATGAATCTGTGTCATACCTGGATAAGCCACATGGATCAATGACAGCCCTCAGAAGGACCTAAGACAGTGATCAACAATGGGAGCTGGTCTTCAGGCTCATGATGGTGGTGTATCCTTCCTAGGTAGACTGGTCTCAAGTGGCGGCAACACCTGGGCCACATAAACAGGGGCAGAACTTCCTATTGGGACCTAAACATCTGTGACCCTGCTTTTCTAAAAGATCGAAATGTTTTGTGTAAACACAGTAATAGTTAAAAGAAACCATAATGCTATCTGAGCTGGAAACTATGGTGTGTGGGATGAGGTATTGAAGAGTTGTCTTGCCATGTAGTCTAGGACTGGCCCTGTGGACAGTGCAGGCGTCTATACAATCCCAACAGGAATTGAGCATCAAAGATTAAATTGAAGATAATGACTGTGCAAACCTTAGGTTTGAATGCCAACACATTTTCCTTTGTTTTACTAAATTATGTACTGTTTCTTTAAATATAGGTAAGGGGAGACGTATAAACGATTATATTGTCTCTGCTTCGGTTAGTATAAAGCTATTAAAACGGAGAAGCCGTGCAAATTTCACTCTCACGCTGTGATTTCTATAAACAGTAGAGATAAAGCCAAGGACGGAGTGGAACAGATTTCTAGTGCAATAAACTGATTTTTAAATTGTAAATATTTTAAACGTAAAAAAAAAAAAAAATAAGTTTGAGAAATAATTCTATCACAAAATTTAGATCACTCTAATTTAGTTAAAAATCAGTTTTCTTCCCCAGGCAGTTTTATGCATTGCTGCAGGTAGAAATTCTATCCACAATTCTACTGTGTTTGACATATAGGTTATAACATAAAATCATAACCTCTATTTAATTTCCCAATTTACGTTTGCGTAAGAGATGTGCACAATGAAAGCCACGGAATGAGATCAAGCTGTTTTTTAGCAAACACAATCCACATGTTTAGTTACCCGGCAAATGCAAAGAATTGGATTAATATAAACAATGCTAAATCTTTGATTGCACTCTGTGTGTGTATATATTATATTATTATTTCTGTCAAACTCCATTATGCAAATATTTAATCTAGTTTCATCTGGCAAAGAGCCAGACATTCAAAACTTCAAATTGACATGTAAAATGCAGTAAATAGGTGCAAGCCTGGAAATGCTGGAACTGTGGCTGGTTTACTAAGCAGTGAATAACCTTTAGAACGTTAATAACCGGTCTGTGTAGTCTATTGAAGCTGATAAGCAGATGCTTCGCAGAACAGGGTAGGTGTTTAGCTCAAAATATTTTTCATTATACAGTTATTGTTGCTTGAGACAAATTGAGGTCAATGTCAGTATCCATTTGTTGATATGTTGTGTCTCTGAACATCATGGAGGCAAAAAGTCAAAATAAGATATAATAAATGTGCATGTAAGGGGTGATCCTATCCAGCATTGTTCATGCAGAACAGGCTCAATGTGAGCTTGGAGGTCAGATGCCTCCAATTTGTTCTCTAACTCTGGTCAGGAGGGCCATCCACCAAGTCCATTGGGCAGGTATTGAGCAGGTTCATGTTACCCAGCACCAAATGTCCATCCAACAATAGTATGGTAGCTTGCAACATATGCAATATACAAATGCTGATTACATAGCTGTTTGATGCCCTATCCCGATGCCCCACCTGTTAAGGATGAGGAAGTGCCAGCCAACATTGTTTTATGGAGATGGAGGCAGCTCAGCAGAGTCCTCCATTGTGTAAATCGGCCAACTGGAGAGATCAAAGATATCTCTTGTAAACAAAAGCCTAATTGTCCAGTAGGGTAATCTTCCCCAGTGTGGTGGCAGATGGGTTGTCGTCTCCCCCCAGACCTGCCACCCTAGGCTTAGGCTAGGTGGGTTGACCACTGGTCCTACAAAGTAGTGAATCTGTGAAATGGCCAAAGGAGCAAATAGTTAAGGGTCAGCCTAGCACTGCTCACTTACCTAGTCTTACCTTCAGCACATGTATTGGCATACAAAATATACAAAGAACACACTACTAAAAAAGATTTACTGACGTTACACTATTTCACCCAAGACAAATGCGCTTGTCATTTACCAAAGACCAAAGTAATCTCCATACAATACAGTAAGAAGTCATATTTATCTTCCAACCCAATGCCAACCATAATAGAAGCTAGAAATGGAAAATGAAATACACATTGTACTACGTCCATTACTGTATGAGCTGGGTTGGGAACTCATAGTATTTATATAACAGAGATGATTGTACGTATAGCACTTTGCTTCCAGTAAAAGTTAGAAAGAAAGAAAGAAAAAAAAATCTCGTTATGCTCCTAAACAGAACATCTGGTGTTAATTGAAGCCATTTTCATGACTCATAGCTGTACAGAGCCCACTAACCCTGCTTGCAAACAGAAGATCAGTAAAAATGTTAAAAAAAAACAAAAATCACAGTTACGGTAATCATTTCTTATTTCTGCACCTCTGTGTGACCTGAAGCCGAGTGAAGAAGATTTTGTATACAAAATATTACTGTCTTCCAAGACATTCACTGGGAAGATCTCTCATGTGGTTATACGGGAATGGGGGGAAAGGTTAGCGGTAGGTTAAGAGCTGGGATGTGTAACAGATTTTTCAAATTAAATTATAATATATAACTTGGATTATATACAATATGTACAGTAGATTGGCGTTCTCAATCAACTGCATCGGCTTATTTCATGAGATCATAACAAATCTCACAAGAAATAACAATGAATAAAAAAATATAAATGGGGGAAAAAAATCACCACTTGGAGATGTGGTTTGAGATGGTGTTTATAGAAATCTTCTATGATTGTATACTCGTAGTCCGAACGCAGTTAGTCTTCGGCTTTGGTTCTATTGCTATTCCGCTAGAAAACTCGGGTGATGAAAAAGAGGTCTACAGATAATAAATGAATAAAGTCAAACAATATAATGCCGATATGTCTCTCAGTAACAGGTCAGAAAATATTGACAACACTATAAAATCCTTTTAAAATCCAGGGGATATTAGAATGAAGCCCTCTGGCTTTTTTTCTTCACTCCTATTAATTACTACTTACTGATTTACAGAGCATCGATTTATTCCACAGCGCTGTCATGCAGGCGCAAGCTTTACTGAGGTACATATGCAATATACAATATATATTCAGTGTTTACGGAATACCTGCTGTTGTCTGCCTAGCTTATGACTAATTGTCTATTAATATATATATATATATATATATATAATCTGCCATTACTGTTGGCTTGCAAAGGCCATACAGACCTACACATGAGAAAAATTATACAGCTTTAGTGTAAATATCCACTGAACTTCAATTACCCTGTACATTATTTAAATTAATTGCATCTGAGGAAGAAACACTAAGGAACATACAAAAATTCAATTAGTTTTATATATATGAAATTTATTAGATTGTGAGAATGCTTTTTCGTAATGCATGCGCACATTTTGTTTCTTTTGTCCTGATGAAAGTCAGCAATGACTGAAACGTCGACTTGACTTTGTTTGAATAAAGAAAAGTTGTTAACTTGAAGACCTGGAGTGCTGACCATCCTTTGAGAGTGCTTTTTATATATATATATATATATATATATATATATATATATATATATATATATATATATATATCCCAAGGTTTTTGAGTAATGAAAGAGTGTCTGGTTCCAAAACTGAAGTTTTTTGTTTCTTTAAACACAACTCTGTGTCAGCTTGGAATGCGTTTTTCAGAATCCGTTGCTCCAGGCAGCAAGCAGCCTGACCAGCTGGAGTTTCAGGAAGAAGGGATAAGCTGACAGGCAGATTTTGATGAGGGAACTAAACTTTAAATGGTCAGGAAGATGTGTAATAACAGACTGCCATGCCCCTGTTTGTTTTCTTTGAGAGGTCAGAAAAACACGATCTCCAACTTAGACTACACTGTGCAAACTTACTTTCAATCTTCGTCAAGTTGATTGGCTTCATTTCGAAAAATCATATTTCTTGAGCTACACATTTCTGACAAATGTCCTCATTTTGCATAACTGTTTGCGATGCCTAGCAACAAATGACAGGCTCACAAAATAAATGATCCCCATGACTATGGAATAGGTGGCGTCTAGACTGAAATGTTCTCCTCATCTTGCAGACAGTCAGGGCGTGGATTTCATGTCTCAACAATCACCAGGGAAAGGCCTACTGACCTTGACGAAACAGATGTGTGACCCTTATAGTACGTGCATTGATGGTCTAAGAGGCAAAACTATTAAAAGACCCCTCCTAGCGATACAGCTGCTTAGGAGATAGCAAAGGAGTCAGCCAACTTTATCTCATGTCTACAGAGCTTAGCGTCTGGCAGCCATTCTGTACGACAGTGGGGATTATTGTAGCTCCAGCATGACAGCATAGAATGTGCGATGACCAGAAAGATCATTTCGTAATAAGGATGTCTGGGAACACTCGAGGTTTGACAAGGTGCTTCAGACGTTTTACACCAATCTCTGGGTCTTAGAGCAAACTCTCTCTTTGCTGGGATATCACAGATATAAAGTTCTCCTTGAACACACGTCTTAATTCATAACACCAACGTTATTGGTAAGATCCTATAAGGCCTGTTAATAAAACCTTTTGAAATGTTGACACATTAGTGAGTAACTACAAGAGAATGTAGTGCTTGACGGCGGTAAAAGGATATGTGTTTGCAGACAACAGTGAAGCATGATGGAGGTTCCTTGCAAAGTTTGGGGCTGCATGTCTTCAGATGGAGTTGGAGATTTGGTCAGATTTAATGGTCTCCTCAATGCTGAGAAATACAGGCAGATACTTATCCTCAGGGAGGCATCTGATTGGCCCCAAATTTGTTCTATAGCATGACAACAACCCCAAACATACAGCCAAAGTCATTAAGAACCGTCGTCAGCATAAAGAACAAAAAACAAGGAGCACTGGAAGTGATGGTTTGGCCCAGAGCTCTGATCTCAACATCATCGACTCTGTCTGGGATTACATGAAGAGGGAGAGTAGCAACTGAGGCTGTCTCAACCCAGATCTGTGGTTAGTTCTCCAAGATGTTTAGCCTACCTGCCGAGTCCCTTAAACTGTGTGCGAGTGTACCTAGAGGAACTGATGCTGTTAAAAGCAAAGGAGGGTCACAGTAAATATTGAATTGATTTAGATTTTTCTTCTGTTCACTCACTTTGCATCTCTTTAAATGATAAAAAAATAAACTATTAACATTCTTACTTTACTGCATTTTTTCATGCCTGCCTAAAACTTTTGAACAGTATTGTATATTTGAAATATATAAATCCGTGTACTAGATGTAGACGTGTGGGGCCAAAAAAAAAACGGGCAACAAACTTTGTTTCCCGGCCGTTCAACTCAAGTCAAAATTCGGGGACCTGGCACATGATAGGCACATGCAGCCCCGTGGAGCAAGACTGGATTTCCCTAATATTATTTATTATACATATTGTCACCAATATTTATTTAATAATAGATGATATGATAGAAAGATAATTAAAAAAATTAACTTGTCCACAAATTACAGGTTTGTCTGGTAGCATAAATGGGCAACTGCGTTAATTAACCAAACTATTTAGGAACAAGAGAAAATGTCTGCTTTTTTCCATCCTGAGGTTTATTCATTATAGGTACTAAAACCTTGCGGTTGGGTTCTCCAGATAAAAGGAATCTAAATGCAGGTGAAATTCACAGCAAACAGCCAGGACTACAAACTCAATGCGGCTGCAAATGACCGATCTTAGCCAACTTAGGTTCAATTAACGAAACAAAGAAATACCTGCCACTTCAACATGTCCCTTAGTCATTAATCCACAGTTCTGTGGACAGTGATCAATCCAATCCAACTCATCGTACACAGGGGGGCATTGAAAGTTGACCTAAGTGAAATGAATTCAGGGACTCATCTCTATCAAAAGCTATGGTAATTAATTACATGCAAACTAAGGAGCCTGATATACGGGGAGATTTTTTGCATAGGTCTGATTTATTTAGATGGTACCGTTACCCCTACTGGTAAGATCACACCTGGACCAACACCAAACATCTCAGCTGGGATGTAAATTAAGTATACATTTGAAAACATGAATTTATCAACAATGTTTGTTCTAATCATTTGTGTTGGGAGGCATTTCCATGCATTTACTACTATAATATTTAACATATTACTCCTCAGTAAACTCCTCTGCTTTTAATACACCACTCAAATCCACAAATGATGCCATCCTTCCCTATGTCATGTACCTGAAATAGAGACCCCCAGTGGCGCAAATCACTGGACCACAGAGGAGGTGTTTTTCCCACTGCAGCTTCTCCTAAAGTTTTAATATGCATTCTTTAAAATGTAAAAAGTACTCACAAGGTACTTTGGATTGCTTGATGGAGAGGCTGCCTGGGACATTAGACTGTCCGTTTAAGGTGGGAAGATACCTAGAAAGCTTTTTAATTGACCGGAGGTAAGTAAAAAGGGGATGCTGTTGAGCTTTATTACCTGCACAGTCCAGACATTCTTCAATTGTTTTTGCTGTGAACTTTTGGCCCAAAATGGTTTTGAAGTCATTAAGAAAGTTGATCGATCCAAGAGGCGACTCCAGAGTTATTTTATCTGCGAATAAAACAAATGAAAAAAATGGATATAGCTGTATTAGCACAAGTGTAAAAATTAAAATACACTACCAATGCAACAGAACTACTGCAGAATGCGAATGCTTGTCTGTCCCTATTTTCCCAGGGAATGCTTAATTCTTGTCATTAGCCATGTGACAGAAGGTGAGGGCCCTGATAGGTCAAAACATTTTGCTGTCATATGTAAACGGTTCTTTGTTGGCTTCATATGCTTAAAGGTTTTGCGTTGACTATAAGATGTTAGAGTATGCATTTAATTTATAGTCTAATTGGAACTGATTTCACTTCCCTCTTACTTACAGAAGTGCCAGCGTTTCTGAACGCCTTTACAGGTCACCATCACAGCTTATGTTTCTAACTTTTGAACCCTGGCGTTTCCCAGTATATTATGTTCAAGTAATTTTAAATGGGAGCGGCATTTCCTGCACAACACCTGCAAGTGTTAATCATATATCACTGGATGACGTTCAAAACAAGCATGTAATAGAACCTGTGGAAAATCACATAAAGTGACCAATACTCAGAAAGTCTGAAAGAGACTGTGTCGGGTAAACAACATGGATAATTATAGGGGAGCTGTCACATAATGCCCTTTCCTGCTTGAAATTCCCGTTTGTACCAGAGTGCTATGGTGGGGTACATAGAGGATTTTCAATGTGTGTTTAACCTGTCTCAATCTTTTAAACACTGGCATGCTGAAGGTCCACTTTTAGACACATGGCCTATGTTTTCTAGCAATGGACCCTTTTATGGTTAATCTGGTTAGTGAAGGATGGCAGGGTTACACTAGGAAGGTGGTTGGTGGTTTGAGGAAAGGAAACCATTCTAAAAGACAAAGTTGTGGTTTTACTTAATCATTTATATAGTGTATCAGTAGATATCTCCCTGGTTCTGATCATATTTCAGCACTGTCCATTTGACAGGTTTAACAGGAGAGGTAGGCCAGACATGAGCCAAATACTATAGCCCTCGCCATACCGGAATGCATAGAAATCCCACGAGGAAGAACAAAAAGTCTTGTAGAATTGTGAAAATCAGACAACAAAAAATAAAAACTGAAGTCCGAAAGTTATCTAACCAGAGCGGTTGAGGAACCAAAAGCCATCCCAGCTAGGTATAGTAGTATAGTAGATGGTTTGGTTTACTTAACACACAGATGTATGTATGATTAAAACAACCGCCACTAGGCCTTTAACACATACTAACCTTCGTGTACGGAATGAACCAAGCTCAGTAAATAGTTGCTGGTTTGCTGAAGCAGAACATTGTTGTCTCCTTCATACGTGCAGTTTGGATCGTTGTCATTCCGGATGTCTCCTAATCTGTTCACTGTAAGCAAGGGAAATGACAGTCTGAGCACCTTCGCACACATTCAAGTCAAAAATCCTTGATGGTTCAGTGATTTGCAGTCATTTAGGCAATCAAAGTATTAAATAACAAAAAATGATGCTAAATGATTTACTAAAATATGTGAAAGAACAAAATACCCTATAAGCACACAAACTTTATTTGGACAAAAATAGCAGCAGCAGCAAAGAGATGAAATGCTTCATAGTGAGACAATTTCAAAAACTAAACACCACCTCAACTAATAATTACCAGGACCCATGCCATCCCCCCCCCCAGACCAGTCCAAAACAGAGCCAAACTGACCTAAATTGCCCCCCTAACAGAGCCAGGAAAACTGTGGGGCCACGTAATGCAGCAGTACGCACACTTTGCGAGAAGGTATAAGGAAGAGCTCCAAGCAAGGTAAGGGTGTGTCCGAGGATTGAGATGTAATGGAGTGAGTATGTTTAGTGTGTATATGTTTGTGCGTGCGTGTATGTGACCAATTCCTTGACCATTAACTAAGCAGATACTTTATACATAATATTGCAGACTTGTTTTCCCAAAATGTGTACTTCACATGGTACTTTTGCTAGGTTTTTGTTTAAGGAAAGATAAACTGCAGTGTTTCGTCTAATCATTTATTGGCCGTATCCCTAGATGACTCTGGGGAATTACAATCGTTTCTGCTTTCATAGTAATTCCATTTTTGTACACTTACTGGCTAGATATCCATGACCCCCGCAAGCTTCTCGGCATTCTTGTGTCCCTTGCTGTGCAGTCCAGGATGCCAAAGGCTTACCGGCAGAAGACAAGGCGTGGATTTCCTTGCCAAGTTCGGCCTTAAGAAGAAAGATAGATAACGGATCTGTAAATGTGAAAAAGTATTCTGCTTGGCTGTTCTGCAAACAGAACTTTGATTATCGCTATTCTTAATACCAGCTACTAAAATTAGAAATGCTAGTATAAATTGAGGAAAAAATCACTAAGATTTCTAGTAAAGAAAAGTGAGGGGCGGAAGCCCAATTCTACAAAGCTGAAGAAACATTTCAGCCCTTACTAAGATTTGCAAATCGTTTCTCTGTTTGGTTAAAATAGAATCACAATAGAGATGCCATTCAAACACCAGATAACAAACGCTGAGACCATGGAGCCATTATAATGTGGTGTTCTAGCGCACAGTTAAAAATGCACGGTAATACATATGGAAACCAATGGAATATTGCGTTGCAGAATCCATAAAAGGGTTACATTTTACAAGGAAACTATGCATTTGTCCCATTCCCACCGCCCAGCTCGGCTGGGCACATCTCCTGCTTGTCAAAGCACATACATGGAACACTCGCCACCGTCCAACTCCAGCACTGACTCACATGACAGTTCCAAGGGGTCTAGCAAGACCACACATATGTACATGTCCCCCCCCCTCGCTGCTTTCTATGAGTGTTTTCCTGCTACCGATTGACTAATTTAAACAGCTATGGAAACTGGACCACAAAGGGGGCGCATTGCTCAGCAACCCTGCAGCTGTACCTTCTCCTTTAAGGGAAGTACTTTATTTCCTACAGGTTCAAGACTTACAAAGCACTTAAACACATTCTTCATTGTTGGGTCCCTTTAATTGATTTATAGGCACTGCTCCCTCTAAAAGGAGCAACTTTCTAAAGAAGAGGCCACACAAGTTTTTGGAAGTTTAATGTGACTCTACATATTACTGTAACTGGGCTGATCCAGTGAAAGGCATCACAGACCTCTTTGTACTGTCTTCTCTAAAACCAATGGAGCCAACTTGGACCCAACCTATTGTTCGTTTTATTTTTCCTTTCAGCAATATGTATGAAGAATCTATTCCCATGCATTTCCAAGGGGGGGTGCTAATTTTTTTAGGGGCCTCTCATAGGCAATAAAGTGCATGATGACTGGAGTCTATAGCTCATTTTATCATAGTTTCCTTGGTAATATCAGTTTAAAATATAAAAATATCAGTCAGAAAACTCTGTTTTGGCTTAATCTGTAGAACGTAATTTCATGACCTTCTTCCAATTAGAAAGCTTTGCACGCTGTGCTTATTAGACTGTCTGGTAATTCCTGTAATTATTAATAGAACAAATATCCAAACTAAAAAAAATAGAAAAAATATTGCCAGAACTCTCAACGCCACTTGGAAGATTTTTTCTTTTATTCTATTCCGAGTAAAGTATTCATTCAGTTTTCTGTATTTTAATTAAATTTTTGCTTTCATTTACACATATAACAATGTTGTTGTTTTAAGCCCTCGGCTCCATTTGATGATATAAATAAACAATATTCCTCAATATGTCTGAAATTATAACCTTTTTTGGTAATTACACAGGAAGCAGTCTAATTTTAAAGCAAAAGATGTCCATAGAAAATCACACAGGCCATTAGGAAGCCACGCCATGGAACTTCTGCCTGCCTGCCATGAGAGCTAAGAGTGATTGGGCGCTAGGGGGAGATGACGACACAAAGAATTGGGCAGAAGCAATTTTCTCTGCTCGCTTCCTTATATGAAGGACTCTAGCGGAGATAAGCCTAGCCTAAGAGGACAAATCCAGCCTTAAAAGGAGCACTCCAGCCCTATTTTCATGTTTAATACATATTGGAGTCCATTTTCACGCCCCAATGTCTACTCAATGGGAGTAGCAGCAGCCAATCACAGGCATGCTATCCGAACCGACCTCGCAATGATCACTTCAAAGCAGTCCTATATAGCTGCAATGCTGGCATTGACAACCGATAGCTCCATGAATTATTCTCACCAAATCTTTGCAGAATTACGCTTCAGGCCCCCGGGAATAAAATAATCTTTTATAAACACTAAATCGCTAAAGCTGATTTGTAAAAGTGGCATCAGAAAAAGACTGGCTTGGAAATGGGGAGCATTTGGTCAAATTGGATAGTTGTAAGAGTACGTGGGCCTACCAGCGTCAACAAGCAATGAACTATGATGGGGATAATATTTTACTTTACAAAAAGTCTATAAATATACAAATTCATATATATATTTTATCCCCCCCACATACTGTGTATTCTCCGCCAAAACGAGAAGAGCAATAACCCCTTGCAAACGGAAAATTCCCTTTGACCTTATAGAGCTGATTTATTACAGCTTCTTAAGTCTAGACATTTGGTTGCGGGGAAATATCAAAAATAAATCATCTTTCATCCACTGAACTTTGAAAAATATAAACCCGACCACAGAAGTCTTCAGACAGAATTGGCTTTTTTACAAACAGAAGCGAATTGCCGCTGACATCACTGATATTACTCGAAATAGCATCAATTCTGCACAATTTTTCCATCATACATGCATTTTTTTTTATGTTGGGTTGAGCCGTTTTTAAAAAATACAAGTTGAACACCGCTAACAAAAGCTGACAGTAGATAAAAAAAAAGTGCCTATAGGTTTATGTGAAGCTCTGTTTTACTGAATACACATATATTATGTGTGTCAAAACTCTATACGAGTAAATAAACGCCTTAATATGAATCTCACTGACTAGGGACAGACAAAACATGCAGAAAATGGCAAATCCAACCTTCTTTGGGAATTGCAATTGTAGCACATCCTAGTGCCGCATTGCATTAAAAAAACAGGGGAAGTGTCCCAAAGCCCTTCGGTGGATGCACAGACCTCCGGGCTATGGTGGGCCATGAGCCCCCAAAGGTAAGCCTTGCCCCAGGGCAGTTACCTCTTTTGCCATGCGTTAACCCCTTAATGACAAAGCCCGTACATGTACGGGCGTAAAATGCATTGTTTTCAATGGGTTTAGGGACCGCCCATTGTCCTTAAGGGGTTAAAGATGACTCGTAGGAAACAAAGAAACAATTTTAACAAGTTTCATGGATTATGTTTTTGGAATCCAGTGCCAAAGACACATTATCCGAGAGCTCTACTATGTTAAATAACCAGGAATCGTGTTATTGCACAAAGATGGCAATACTGCTGCTGGGGCAACAATGACTTTTCACCTATTTGTGTCACATGAATGCAGGCTACAGACTAAACATCTCCTGAGAAAATAGTGAGAAGAAAATGTTATTACTAGGCAGAGTTTGGGTATCTCTAGTTTACTTCTACAATTATTCTCAAGCTATTTATCTACATATTGCGACAAAAGTCTTATTTCCCGCGGAGTTGGTGTGACAGAACCTTTAAGTTACTAGAAACCCAATATATTTTTTGTCTTGTTACTTTACCTGTCTCTGGCTTTTGTCCTTCATTAGAATACCAGCATGAAGCTCGATTAAATTCATAAAGAAGATTTTCGAAAAATGGTCAAGTGCATAAGTGGCAGCCAGGTAAGGGATCAGACGCCATTGCTGAGAAAAAACAAAAACAAAAATATAGCTAAGGCTAAGTGCCTACAGAAGAGAACACTTGAGTTATCCAGAATTCTGTGGTTTATCCCCAACTACAGAATAAACTCTAAATTTAGTAAATGACAAACTGATGCATAAGTTGTTGAATATGTGAATATATTTCAGTGTCACACACACAAAAAAATAGTAGGAACAAGGAGTGACTCACTTTAATATAAAAGGGCAAAACAACTAAATAATAAGTACACACAAAACAAAATCAAAAAACAACCTGCAGCTGGTATTCAAGGACGGGTATTTCCTCCTTTTCAGTCGGTCCAAACTGACGGCGTGTGGCGGAAAATCGAATGGCTATGGATATTGCAAGCTTCAGGTTTACTACCGCCATCCCAATAATAGAAACTCTACCACTAGACAAGGTTCCAAGAGATGCACCCAGACGCTGCTTGGGATCCTACAAGAATAATGCAGCAAACATTTGGTTTTGTACTTGACTGTACTTTGAGTGAAAAGGTAAGGAAATAATAATATTGTTGTAGACCCTAAAAACCACTCCAAGGCACAGTCCTGTGACAGAAGTCATGGCTTCTTTCAAAGAAATACAAGGGAACATGGTGAAGACAGATTATTATACCTACTTTGTTCCCGGTCATGGTATCATAAGCCTATTATGGTTCACAGACACTGTTAACATTAAGTGGAGGCAAAAGCATATTGCTAAAACAGCACCACACAACCTCATAACTAGCCCATCCATGTTTATAGTTTGGAGGAATGGACGGGAGAGAGAAAAAAAACTCAAGATGGCGCCAGTAGTCATACCTTGTATTTACTTGTGTAGGCCCCAGAAGATGTAATGTCACCAGTTTGGTTCAGGAGGTTTTCCTGGGGAATTCGGACATTGTAGAACATGGCAAATCTGTTAATTGCAAACAAATTCTAAGAACAATTCCTTCTAACAAAAATATTAACCAACCATATATAATGTTAGGTGTATACGTCACCCCCTTTTTTGCTGTGACCATTCAGATCTGTGCTTATTCAAACAAATCCCTCTATTTTTGTCGTTAAAATATTCCCTAATGTTTATCTGTTTTATATTGAGTACATATGGAACAATTTAACTTCTATCGTAACCATTGCATGCTCTCGGGCTTCATTTGTTCCTTACTTGTTTTAACCCGACTTTTAACTAAGAAGTTGATTACAAACATTGATTTACATCCTTAGCAGGCAACTTCAGAGAGTCTTATTTGGATAGTTAGCTCAATGGGAATTCACCCAAGGCAGGCCCAACTTCAGCAGGATCCCGTCACAGTTTGTGTCTCTCGTCCCAAGATTGTAGACTCTAACAACGGGCAAGTAACAGCTTAGTGGTTCACACAAGGGACAAATCCATCTTCAGCCTTTTGACAAGTAGATCCCTCAACATAATAAAGTTGTACATTTCTCACAAACATATGGTTGAAAGCCCTCACATGCCACTAGGACTTCTATATACCTTGGGAGGGGTTTTAACATCCATGTACGGATTCCCTCAAACCCAGTGAACATACCTGGGTACCCTCCAGTTTGACCTGTAGCCTCCTGGTGAAGATCTGCTTCCCCAAGGTCTCTAGGTCACTTTCCACTTTCTCTAGGCAGGGGAGCTGTGTTAGGGCATACTCAATCCCTGCCTACTTAACACTTTATGAAGTTGGCCCACCCATATGTGCAGCTAGCCAAACCTCGTGCACAATTAGCCCTGCCCCCATTGACCACTATCACTGCCCCTTGCAAAGCCACTTCCCCAGAAATACCGTCCCGATACTGTATGATCAGAATCAGTTACTTCAGTACTAAACAACAAGGCTTTTTGTCCATACATTCATCATAGGATTTCCGACTTGCTTGTATTCTTCCTAATTCATGATCTCCCACAATTGAAGTTTGAACCCCCCCCTTTACCTTCTGCCGATTTCTGAAAGTTTTTACAACTTCAAACCCCACCTAAATTCATATCAAACAAAAATAATAGAAAAGCCCATATATACTCTTAACTTGGAAAGCAGAGGCAGAAATATTTTCTCTAAACACTCTGAATGAAAAGTGCAATATTCCTTCAGGCAGCAGTCCTTCATTTTTCCAAAACAATATAATTCTTATACATTTTACTATTTAAGGATTTGTTTTAAAAAGCTTACACTTAAAATTTCTAAATACTTACTAAAACTGCACAGCGTGATTATCCATATAACTAGAAGTACTGTGCACTATTATTAAAGTAATATTAATTATAATAAAATGGTTGGATGCTCACAGCTGAAATTTATTTCCATCTTTCATGTATTACTTTGTTTTAACTTGGCATTCAAGGGCAGAAAATGTTAGTCAAATATTTACAACAATCATAAATATTTATGCAGCCTCCAAAAGTATTGAAACCCTGCGTAAATAATGTTAAACCGGCTCAGAGAACCTTATATATTAGGAAGTTGGATACTTGACAAACCATAAAGAGAGCCAATGTTGACTTGTGTTTCTTGAACTCTGCTCTCTAGTAAGTTTGATTTTTTGTTTGCTCGCAATGTAAACTCCAATAATAGAATTCCTTGAAGCAGAATAAACTATGGAACATTTCTGGATTAAATAATACACGCGCTACGGACATTGTTTCCATAAATATCTGGGAAAGTGAGAGAAACTACGACGTTGACGGCAAATAAGTGTGTGGTCTATCTTGTCTATTTGTGATCCACAAAGTTTATCCGTCCTCTTGCTCATGCAACTCACTCACAGCGAGTGAGAATGTATGTGTGTCTGTGTGTTGGAATGAGTACTTGTTAGGGTAAGTGTGTGTGTTACATACACGGGGGGGCAGGAGGGCCATAAGATTTTACATGTCGCCTAGGCAAGAATGTGTCAGTATTACATAGGCCTCTATGAGATGTAAATATTTCCAAAGTAATTACAGCAATTGCTAAACAAGTAAATCAGTTTTATTAATAACCTTTCAAATATGCTACAAGTGCATCCACAGTCATGGATTAAATAACCATTTCACTTTTTTGGTGCACAGGAATGAATACTAATTGCGAACCTTTGTTACAGTGACACGGTTATACAAAATCTCTACTTTGTACTGAACTGGTCTTTAAATGCAAAGTATTTAAAAGCACCATTTTAAGAGCCCATGGCTCATCTGTAATGATCATAATCTGTGTGACTTTTAATGTGCAAGAATGAATACATTCCGTTACTCTGTTAAACAGAGGGTGTCCCCGTTAACCCTCAAGAGCAGTGTGTATTAATGTGTGTGAATGCTATACAATATGCTGGAGCTATATAAATACATGTAACGTTAAGCAAGGGTTAAACTAGGGGATTATTGGGAATATAAACTAAAATTTACTGCGAACCCGAGTCTGAACCCTACACCAAGAAGACAGTAAATAAACAAAAGTCAGACTGCAAAGAAAACCCGTGGAGACTAAAATAAATAGAACCGTAGCATTCACAGGAAACCTCGTCCACCAAGTATCTTGTCAGCTCTTTGAAATTACTGGAAAACATTACTTTATAGAACACAAAAAACAAAGCTCCGGTTTCTAACCTTCATCATATCTACAGATATGTCAAATCAGTGACAAATACATTGAAGACCTTTCCAATGACTTCTTCAGCTTCCATGTCCTCGGGTGTGTCTCAGATGAAGTAATGTGGGCCAAGACTCGGCCATCATCATCATGCAGGAATGAAAAGCACGTTCACACCCCCTCCACGCTTTTAAATATACTACTGAAGGGAAAGGTCCACCTAAATAATACTTTTTTGGAAATCTAAAAACATTCAGATTCATCAGAACATCAGTCACTTTTTACCCCTTTGGTCACCTGGTAAACTAAGTTTTTACTATATATATATATATATATATATATATATATATATATATATATATGGCCCATATATATATAGGACAATCTTCCTTGGATGTAGTTGTTTGAGGGTTCCAAAAAAAGTTTATTTATGTGCATCCAGAACAAAATACAGCTCTTTAGATGCTATTTCAATGCAGTTTGGGTTGCTTTGGGTGGGCATAAATCTGCGCTGGATGGGCCATTCCAACGTTTTTTATGTTTGGACTGGCTTGTTGGGCTATGTAGGCTGAATATTACTAGTCCTCTCCTGTTTCTAGTGCACGTTATAAACTCTAAAGTTACCAACAATACTGTCAGAGACTTTAAAAGAGATACTGAAAAATATTGGTGAAATTAATGTTACTATCTCTTTATTAGTATTGTACTATCCTTTCAAAATGCAAATACGTTTATATAAAAAAAAAAGAGCAATGTGGAAACAGTGTGTCACTGCAACTAGAAGCAAACGCACTTCTCCCGTCAGTATTCTGTACACGATCATGGAAGATCCGTCAGAGTTATTCAAGTTTTAATGACTCGCTTGTCACTTGCCGCAGAGACATAAGGTCCAACAAAGCATGACCGGTGATTTATGTACTCTACAATTTGGTCTTCAAAGTGTCCTGTTTGCAAAATATGTGGCACTAAGGACCCCTAGTGGTACAAATCACATTACAGCAAAAAGGCAAAGTGTGAATTTTTTGCACAGCACTGAAGGACAAAGGGAGAATATTTCATAGTCCGAGAAAGGCATTTACAATATCCAGGGTCTCCTGGCACCAGTAGCAATGGGACCACCTATCTGCTCACCACTAGCCCCTGGATCTTTGAACTCAGTCGGACACCAGGGTACCCATCCCAAAACCAGTGTGCTAGACAGACGTAGGAAGGCGAGGGACCTGGCGATGGAAGTTAGTGCCAGCTTTTCTGCCTGACCACTAAAGGTCTACATTAATATCACTCACCCATTGTCTAAACCGTTCTGGCCAAGTTTCTTTCCAATGTCACCCACCATCACTCCTGGCATGGGAAGAAGAGTTTTTGGGTCACGGATCTATGCAAAAAAGTTTAAAAGAAGAAATATTTACTAAAATCATTAAGCATTAGTTATTACCGGTGACTAACAAACACAGGACACTATAGAAACACATCATGATTTTTTATCAAACCAGAACTTTTTGTAAACTTGGTGCAGCACAGACATTTATGGACTTCTACAAGCCAGAAAATCGATTGGGTGCCCAAAGTCTGACGTCTCTGGGTGATGGGGAAAGGGGCAAATGCATAGGGGAGGATCCTGCAGAATCCCCTATACATTTGGAAGGGGGACATAACTTGAAAATGTTTTAATATGCATTAAAGTGCATTTGGTGGCTGAAGTGCCCCTTTAAATGATGATCTAAGTATTGAACCTTTATATCGCCAGACCATATTATTGTCAATCACTGATCAGTAAGGAGAAATGAAATAAAACACATGAAATAATATATATTTAGAATGTCTATTTTATACAATCTTCATTTTACTAAGAAAATTACAGCTTTCATTTTGTGCATTTGCTACTATTGAGTTTTTATAAAGAAGTAAATGACGGACCTAGGATGGCAAGGACAGAAACAATGACGATTCTCCATAATGCAGGAATCAGAATAACAAAAACAGAAAGACACCACTCTAGTATGCACTAACATTTTAAAGCTATGAATGATAATAATGAAATCTAGCAATGTAATAAGGACAATATCAGTTAATTATCCACATGTGTATTGCGTGGTCTCAAACATAACTTCCACCTGGATTTTAAGGACGGCTAATTGAAGCTGCTCTTTGTAGCTACGAAACATGCTGTGATGTTTGATAAAATGGCAATTATAATTGTAGACTAATTACCGTTAGATTTGAACTCACAATCTAAAAGAGGCAATGCTCCCCCCTCCCAAAAAATTATAATAAAGCCTCTATTCAGTTAAATTTAGAAATATTTGATATAGTCTACTAGACCTGGTCCTCAGATTTGTTGCTTCCTCGCAGCTGATCAATAAGATACAGTGTTTCTTGAATCAAAGATACAGGATTCCCTGCATGAAAATATTTCTGTTTGTTGAATGTCACCATGTCCCTGGCCTGGATAGAGTTATAGGCGATACTTTTTAATGAGCCACATTAGGTTTTGTGACTTCAGTGGTATCATTTTAAAGTCGCAAAAGCTTATACGACTCTTTTTCTATGTTGGTTCGATAAAAGACATGACCTTTGACTTAAAGCTCCTTCTTTTAGATACGGCTATATCCATTTCTCTTAAGCAAGACCAGACAAATCATAGCACCCATATGGCCATGAATTTTATTCCTAGTCAATACATTGCTGTGCTTTGTTAAATTCCATGGGCAAATGCTTTCTTTCCCAATGCTACATAGATTTGTCCGTTCCTATCTTGAAACGCATGAACATAATACAATAACGTGTAGGGAGCTCCTTTCGTTACAAAGCCTTTCCACCTCATGGTGCCATCTTGTTTTATGTGACAATGTGATAGAATGAATCTGTACAAAATTCTTAAATAATATATGAAGATTTTCAGGAAAAATACATTCTATTGTGGTGGCACCTTGAGATGTTGAGAACCAGAGAGACTTATGTCTCCTACATGTAATGCATTACATTTATTTAACCCCTTAATGACAAAGCCCGTACATGTACGGGCTCAAAATGCATTGTTTTCAATGGGTTTAGGGACCGCCCATTGTCCTTAAGGGGTTAAATAGTGCAAATATATTCCTGAGGTTTGTTACAATAGGGTACATTGGAAATATTTAACAAAAAAACGTAAAGTAGACAATAACATTAACCCACGTTAAACCATACAAGTAGAAAAGAAGTACTTTTACAAAAAAAAAAAGTTGCTTTTACAAATAAACAAATTGCTGGAGACAAGTAAACCCCAGCAGAGGAGAAAAATGTAACTTTAGACACTGATCAGTAAGGAGAAATTACAATATGAGAATATATATTATAAACTATTTAGACTATTTTTTTTTTGCATATTAACAAACTGATAGGTTTCACTTGTTCGCACGTGAAAATAAAGTTATGCTCACCTGCACAACAAAAGAATGTAAACCATGACAACGTCCATCCGAGGTGTAGAGCTGCGCATATACAACCGCATGTGTGGCGTTCTTCCCCATGTTACCAACCCAGAACTTGGCAGCCTCGAAATCCGGAGTATTTAACACAAATTCCTATATTAGGGATATAAAGGATTAAAAGGAAATTCAGTGCCATTCTTCTTTGCTTCTGTGCTCAAGTATAACGTATGTCCTTCACACACAAATGTATTCAATTTTAAAGAGACCATGCTTTGAATTTGTTTTATGAATTTATTTCTATATTTATAAAGGGGGGGGGGGCAAAAAGTGTGTGAAAAGTAAGGATTGTTAGTCACTAGATTCTGCAAACAATGGTGTCAGGCCTGGTAGACCGCCTGGGGGGTATCATGAACGAGGGGTGTCAATTTATCCATGCACAGATTACTGTGAATACCTTTTTAATAACATTATATATATATATATACACACACACTGTGTATATATCCTATTCTATGTTTCTACCTTTCCATTGACCTAGCCAAATTATTAAGGTACCGGCGAATCATTTTTACTAAGTACCCTGGATAAATAATATAGGCGGAAAGGAAAATATATAAGGAAATCGTAGCAAAGAACAATAATCTCGATTAGTTAGTTCCATTTCATACCTTAGTAGATGCATCAAAGGTCGCGGATGTTCGGATAGCCTTGGTATTGCTCCCGTGACTAAGTTCAGTCAATGCAAAACATCCAAAAATCTACATTGAATGAAGAAATGAAAAAAGAATAAAGAAACTTTATATTTCCCTGGTTCTTTTAAGTTTGGTAAGATCCCACAATGGAATCCATCTTTAGTATAGACCAAGACTGTCCAGCTACAAGGTCACATGACTAACGCATAGGGGCAACTTATATCAAAATGTTTTAACTGTGGTGGTAGTATACTATAAACAAAATAAGTTATGTATTTTAATGCATATAGAATGCCAAAAACTAAATTCATTGAATATTTGTGTTACAGGAAGGGTTTTTCTGGGTTTCTGGGTTTTTTTCACTAATCACAGTCAAGGTTGAGTTAAAGAACTTACCTCCATATTTTTGGTTTGATTGAGAAACGCTTGATGCCGCTCAGAGCCGCCATTTCCAACAGCACCACTAAATACCTGGAAAAAACCCCACAGTGAAACTCATACAGTGTAAAGCATTTATATCAACTGATCTAAACCAAGCTCTGAGCAAAAAAAAAAAAAACATTTTTTTTTCTATTTTAACTTGAATGAAGGTTTTACCACTGTTTGTACATCTTTATTTAGGGTAGGGATTATGCTTTCCTTTCCATATCCTCAAAGTGTATATGGTTTTACACAGCTTTGTGCTTTACACATCATCAATAACAAATGATATCATCAGTGGTGTCACTAATGACATCATAGCAGATCTTGCTAATACTGTACATTATCAGTGAAGGATAAAAACAAATTCTCTACCAGCACTGTGCGTGTCAACAGCCTTACATGTCGGCGTATTACCAATAAACACTTATTATTACTGAACATATACACAGAATGATATACAATGTTGCTTTGTTTGAATGGGAAAACATAATAACATAACATAAATTGTGCAAGACTTAAATATCTAACATTAAAGCTCAAACGGAAGTCTTTTACCTGAGTATTTAGGAAATATTTTGCGCCAAGGGACCAATCGTACATGCCCAAGCAGTTTATGAGGACCAGAAGTTTTATTGGCTTCTCCATGGTCTCCTGAAAAGTCAAGAAGTCGTATTCAAAAATCCTCTTGCATCTCCGAAATGTTAGCTCCCGATACTTCTCCAAGGGCAGGTCTTCCCCGGGTTGCCGGTAGAAAAGTGGGTCATTTTCAAGGGCGGAAAAGATTTTTTTCTGTATACGATATAACAAATAGGCATTAAAAAATCTCGAAAAAGCAGAAGTTATATAAAAACCAATTTTAGAGCAAAGTGGTCATCTTGTTTAAAAATATTTACACTGAAAAAAATAGAGGTCAAAGTATGCCACTTCCATAAGATTCTAGATAACTCTCCCAAAAGACATTAAAGTTCGTCCAACCTGGCAGGAACACGGCATTCCCCATCATCCATCCTGAGGGTCAATAGATATGGCTCAGGGAGAGCTTGATTACCAAAGTCCAAAATATATAACTGTATAAATCAGTTTTCCTGGAAAACTTCAAATTAAATGAGAATGACATCATTAACCTGATGATTTATTTTGTGAGGATTGCAGAAAGGGTTAGAGTTGGGTTGTAAAGAGGCTCAGATATTAATACTCTAATGCTGACAGATTCCAGAAACCGCACCGCCATGTTTCTGTCATGCTGGTTTTGGAATAGTGATATTGTGCGTGCCTCCATTGCCTAATGCTTGTATTTAATATCAGCTGAAATATACTTACATTCTACTCCATCTATATGATATAGACTATTGTGGAGGTTTATGGATTCCATGTCATGGACCATGTCATTATGGCCCCCAATGCATTTGTCCCACTCCTATTATATGTAACACTTAGATGAAGCTCACTTTAACCACAATAAACGTTAAATGCCACTTCCATGTTGAAATCCACAACAGAGAATATAAAGTTAAATGTCAAGATATAGAAGGTCACATTATTATAGAGGACTTTAGTCTATTTGTTAAACCTAACTGCCAATATTTACTATGTCCTGAAACATCTTAGTAGAAATATTTGCCATAAAACATATTTTATTTCATTATATGGGAAAGCCAAGGTCTAGCCCAATTTACCTTAAACAAGATAAGATCTTCATCCTCCAAAAACATCACCATCTCCTTCCAATTGAAGGAAGCCTTTCTCCGGTATTCAGAGAGCGGCCCGCGAGGCAGGTCTGGCAGCAGAGCATCAGCAGGGCTCTGTTCATGTCCAGCAGCTGATCTCGGAGAGTACATGGCAAAGAAATGACCCAAGCACCTGGACGCACAAGTTATATTTCAGTATAACATGAAATATCAAAATGTATACAGTCATACAAGGTGGAAAATGGTCCTGGGTCAAATCCAAGCACAAGAACTGCATGGTGGTCTAGCATTATAAATTAATAAATAGTTTTAACAGCTGATATTTCAAAAGGAAACTCCAGTGTCCCAGGGAACCTCTGAACAAAAAGTACAAAAAGCTCTAACAGAATGTCCCCTCAGTGTTCCAGCGTTTGGTGCCATTGATTGGTTGCTTGAAATCAACGGGTGAGCTTTCTTTGCATGGATAGGGGGTCTCGTTATACCCCCACACATATTGTTTGTTGAGCCATTGATGCACCTGACTGGTGGTTATTATATCATGTACCAGGAGATGTGTTTGGCCAAACACATCTCCTTCAATGCAAAGAACTGTGGGTCAGGAAAGGGTCAAATATATTTGGGTATTCGTCACAACCCCCCCCACACACACCATGTATTTGCAGGAGGGGTCTGTCAGCCATCTTACGAATTAAAGTACATATGATTGTTAGAGTGTCCCTTTAAAGTAGTATTTCAGCTCTAATTTCACGTTCAGTCCATGATGTATGAATAACAGTGAAGGCATTCTTTAGTTAGAAAGCATCTTCTGTCTCATTAAGCTCCTCCCCCTGGCTGCCTTTTCTGTAGGCAGGAAGCATTCTTATGTACACTTCTTGCACATGCTCAGCAGAACTTTCATTCCAGTCAATGGGAGCTGAGCAGTAGCCAATCGCATCTATGCTATCGGAACACTGATATTTTGCTAGCATACATGCAATTGGCTGCTGCTACTCCTTCTGGTTTCAATGGGACTGCAACTGAGCGTGTATACGATGGGTACATAGTTTGCTAGAGGCAGACAAATGAGCAGTTAGAAAATGAGATTTCTTTTTTATTAATTCCAATAATAAAATAGTAAAATACACTTGAGTCCTTTCAAGATGGACTCCAATATGCATAAAAAAATCGAGTGCCTACTGTGTGAATCTAGAGGTAATGCTGAAATCCACTATAGTGTTGTGATCAGTGTAGAAATGACCATAGGGTATGGGTATGAATCCCCAGTGCTATAGTTATGGAAGCTTATTTTGAAGCTGATAAATCATTCTTTTCACTCTGAGTGCAGGTTACAAAGTGAATCATTTCCTCTGTGTGAAAATCCTCAAGGCTTTTTACAAGGGAACAAACTTGTTAGTTTAACCGGCGAACACACAAGTCTACATGACATTAGAAAATGAAATGCCATAACCTGTTAAGGTCAGCATCTAGTGGTCAACAATATGTCATCTACGGAATGTGGAAGCGACACTGGGCTTGATTTAAAATCAGTAGTGGGCACAACTAGCCATTTCCAACCTTTGTATACAATCAGCCGTGCATCCATACAATATATGGTTCAAGGCATGCCGAATTAAATAAAAGGTAGAGTGCGAATTGATAGTAGCCCATGGTGGTGATGGAGAGGCCCCTTTCCCGCTGTCCCATTAACACCTCCTTCCTTGGCACATCTAGTCTGCCCATTTTTCCTGATGCAAGACTCTGGTCTCAATCAGTCCTTGATCTTCTCCTAGATTACCTTAGTCTATCCCATTAATATTTAAATTCCCTCACTGTAGTAAATTCTACCACTTCTGCTGTGAGTGATCGTTGAGTGATCTAGATGTGCCAAGGAAGGAGGTGGTAATGGGACAGCGGGAAAGGGGCACACACAGTAAAGACCTCAACCGAAGCTTCCACATGGCCACCTTGCAACATACTGGAGAAGAGCTCTGCAATATGACATAAGGTAGGTAGTTCTGTCTCGCCTCTAACCGCCACTCGTAAAGGGGGTTATGGTGGTACATCATTGTATTAATTTTTAGTACTGAATAATAATCTGTGCGTATATGTTTGTATATCACTTAATTCATGCGCTTTTGAGTAGGACAGTTTAACACGATGGTGTGGTATAGATAAGTCCACTCTAAAACGGATTCACTGGTTCCATACCAAAAGGTCCAATGTTTTACTGTACAGAATACAGAGCCATTCTGGGTAATGATGTCAAACAGTGGCGGAACTACCGGGGTCGCGACTGCGACCGGGCCCCGGCGGCAGGGGGGCCCAAGCCAAGGGGCCGCCTGAAATCTTTTTTCAGTTTTTTTTTTTTTTTAAATAAGGCAGGGGCGTCCAACATGCGGCCCGCGGGCCAAATGCGGCCCGCGAGACCTCGAGGTGCGGCCCGCGTAAGATCGGCAGCCAGGGCAACCGATCTTATGCGAGCCGCACCTCAAGCCCTGCTACTTACTTGTGGGAGGGTCTTCTGGACTGCACAGAGGAAGCGGAGTTCACGTGACATCCTACTTCCTCTGTGCTTTAGCAGAGAAGGCAGAGGGAGGCCGCGCCCCCTGCTGAAGTCTGTACGCGGCATCGAGGAGCTGCAGTGCAGGTAAGGGGGTGGGGAGGGTGTTTGAATGAGTGTGTGTGATTGAGGGAATGAATCTGTGAATGAATGATTATATGAATAAATTAGTGTGTGTGTGTGATAGCATGGATGTGTAAGTGCTGGAACCTAGGCATGATGGGACTGTGATTGCTGTTAGCAATCACACTCCTATCATGCCAAGTCAGCCAGTACATGCTAAAAACCTGGCTAGCTGCCCCCCTTGTGTATTGATGCTGCCAGCAGTATGGGGTCTGCACTTACAGCCACCCTGTACTGGCTGACTTGGCATGATAGGAGTGTGATTGCTAACAGCAATCACAGTCCCATAATGCCTAGGTTCCAGCATTTACTGGATGGATGTGTAAGTGCTGGAACCTAGGCATGATGGGACTGTGATTGCTGTTAGCAATCACACTCCTATCATGCCAAGTCAGCCAGTACATGCTGAAACCTGGCTAGCTGCCCCCCCTTGTGTATTGATGCTGCCAGCAGTATGGGGTCTGCACATCACTTACAGCCACCCTGTACCAGCGTGTATTGGCTGACTTGGCATGATAGGAGTGTGATTGCTAACAGCAATCACAGTCCCATCATGCCTAGGTTCCAGCATTTACTGGATGGATGTGTAAGTGCTGGAACCTAGGCATGATGGGACTGTGACTACTGTTAGCAAGCACACTCCTATCATGCCAAGTCAGCCAGTACATGCTGAAACCTAGCTAGCTGCCCCCCTTGTGTAGTGATGCTGCCAGCAGTATGGGGTCTGCACATCACTTACAGCCACCCTGTACCAGCATGTACTGGCTGACTTGGCATGATAGGAGTGTGATTGTTAAAAGCAATCACAGCGAGCACAGTCCCATCATGCCTAGGTACCAGCATTTACTGGTTGCCAAGTCATATTGCTAATTTTGTCCAGTTGTGTGTTACCTACTTTTATTAAAAATGTGAGTTTTTATTATTATTTTTAAAGGTGGGGGCCATTTTCGGTTTTGGCTAAGTGAACCCTGAATGTTTTGGTCCAGAATTTTCATTTTAGTTCATCCCTAGAATAAATCTAGGGAATCCTGAATTTGTAGTCGCAAAACTTTCTAGGCCCAGAAATCAGTGAGAGGAAGAGTAAAGGTTTTGTGTCATTTTACTTTATTTTAATCTGCATATTTTATTAAAGGCCATATTTTTTGTCACAGTGAAAAATGAGTGCGGCCCGCGCACGTATACAATTCTGATGAAGTGGCCCACTGCAGAAAAAACTTGGACACTCCTGGATTATGCCCTTTGTACATGCGCCCCTTTTTCTTTGATTTTTTTACAGATATGATTCAATATGTAAATTGAATTTGTTGAATTAGTTGAAAAAAAATTGTTGGGTAAAAATCATGTTTTTTTTGGGGGGGTGAGGGGGTGGGGGGCCCTTAACAGATTCTCGCACCCGGGCCCTGAGGCGTCTAGTTACACCCCGATGTCAAATGAAGACTAATGATCACTATTCGAAACAAGCGCTTGCAGATCACGAGCGCTTCCCTTAACTGTTTACCTAATCAGTTGCTTCGTGATGTTTGGCATAGGACTCTGCCCTTACTCTTTAAATTACCATAGAAATAATGCGCCTCTGGCAACATTCAATCAGAGACTGATTTAGACAGTTGTTTTTTCATAGCCTGTATCAAATATTTGTCAATTACTCAAAATAAAAATGTTACAAGATGACATCCGAGTCATCTTAACATATAAATCAGTCATCAGGCTTAGAATTTTTTTTTTAAAAATGATTAAGCATAAGGAGAGATTTAAAGGAACTCAGGTGCACATAAAGCTTTTTTTTTTTTCAAACAAAATTTGCTTGCGCTACAAAAGTTGCAGTCTTTAGTAAGTGTTTTGAAAATTTGTGAAAGTAAGGAAACTTTTTCATCTGACTGTGCCCTCTTCAAATGTAGCTTGATAAACTTAAATCAATCCAATTTTAACAAGAAGTTAGTAAAAGTAAAAAAAAAAAATTCATAAAAAAAATGTCAAAAACATACAACTAGTTCAAGCCAAATTTATATATATATATAATGTACTACAGTGGAGGCACTTGCCTAAGGAACATATAAAAACAGATTTTAATGTAGTGATGGGTAAGCATTATGTAGAATGTAAGTGCATCCTCAATATTTATACCTAAAGTAGGTGTTTATAGGATTTGCGGTATGCATATGCTAGGGTTGAGTATAAATTGATATTATATATATATATACACATACATACACACATACACACACACACACACACACACACACCAGGTGACTGGGACGCAGATGTAATGTCTTTTCTGGTGCAAGGTTTAAAAAGCGGTCTAATCAACACAGCATAAAAAACTGTTTCTTTGGTTGGTATGATAGCACAGGTTTTTAAACGTGATATCTGAATATATTCTTTAACACAGCCCCAATACTTATCAAGGACATGGTGTGCAATACGCTGTTAATAACGTTATTTAACCTGCTTATTTAATACAAAGGCATTGTATAGTTAAGACTGTAAACAATAGTTTTTTGTTTTTTTTAGCTCTTACCTCCTATACACAACGTACGAGAGTTAAACTTTTCAATTTCTTGTAAGCTCGTGAGCAGAGCCCTCCTTACCTAATGCATCGTTTTATGACAGTTCTATGTTTGTCAGACCCCCTTGAATATATGTATTGTGAGAAGCATAATACGTTGGTGCTAAATAAAGAAATAAATAATATTACTCTGCATTATGAAAGGACAGAACTGGCAATGTTCTCCTGTAAGAGCTGAGCTAGCCTTGCCCAACAGTGCACAATGCCCGTCAGTAGCTGCAAAGGCCAATAAGGTATTGGCTTGTATAAAACGAGGTACTGATTCACGGGAGGAGGGTATCATTTGCCTCTTTATAAGTCAATGGCAAGAATTCACCCTGAACATGCAGTGGAACTCTGGACACCAGTCTTTAAAAGGACTAGAACTGTGGAACTAGAAAAGGTGCAAAGGAGAGCTACAAAATGACTAATGGGATTGGAAGATCTCAGTTATGAAGAAAGACTTTAAAAAAGTTGCGTCTATATCCTTTAGAAAAACAGCTTCTTAGAAGGGGATATTATAACATTGTATGAATATGTACTGGGCCAAAATAAAGAACTCTACAGTGACCCACTTAATAACAGAAATGTCTCACACTCTCTCGTCTTCCTACCTTCTCCGCTGACCGCTTCAGTGTACACGTCTATGTTCCTGCAGCACCGCTTCTTCATTTGCCTCCTTTCTTCGTTTGATTCTCCTCGGAATCGGCTCCCCCTAATAAGACCTCATGGAGTGTTTGCTCAAGGGGCAGAGCCTCTGCGCATACTCCCTCCAATTGGGGAGAAACAGGGAAGAGGTCGCCCACCTGGTGCGAGCCATGGTTCCGCCATTTCGCTAATGTACTGTGGGAGGCCTGGTCAATGAAGCTGATATCGAGGAGAAGCAGACAAATAAAGAAGACGGAAGAAGGTGAACAAGAGGAGAAGCAGAGCTGTGGGAAAGGAGACGGAGGAGACAGAAGCAGTCAACCAGAGAAGGTAGGGAGACATTGAAAGAGAGGGCGTTTCCGGGAGGCATGGACCTCTGTGTGCCAGTGTGGCACCCCCAAGAACAATAAAGGTATGGAATTGACTGCCATAAGAGGTGGTCCTATCAAATACAATAGATGTCTTCAAAAAGAGACTGGATATTTTTTTATTAAAGCACAACCTACAGGGCTATAAATGATGATAGAATAAAACATATTTTAATGCTTCTTGGTCCGATGAGAAATGCCTTTTGGTGTCAAGAAGGAATTTCCCCCCTAACGCAACATTGGAAAAATAGCTTAAAGGGGATTTCTTTTTGCCTTGTTTTTAATCAAAAGCATGAGGCATGGGTACACATACATGTACACAAATACATTAAATGTATTCTACTTTACATGCTTCATTGTGTTTATTTAAGAGACAATATAGATTAATTTTCAACAGAATATTATTTGCTGATACTGATATGTTGATAAACAGTTATGCAATATAAATTTCTGTGTTATCAGGTCAAAGCTTCAAAGTCCTTAATTTATGTCACTTTGCCCCATTGAGCTATTTAAATAAGTTAAAAAATAAAAAAAAATACAATATGACACTGCGCTGCTACTTCTGACAATCTAGAATTAATGCATAGAAATACACACAATCCACTTAATATACTAAATAAATCAAGGCAGCGACTTTTAGGTCAATTACCTGCATTACTTATCTGACATGCAGACAAATTGTCAGAAACTGTTGGCCTGTAAGTATTATTATTGCTGTTATTTGCTGTCAGAGAAAAGCTTTGCAAAACACACAAATACAATAACGGGGAGGAGGAATTCAGGGCAAAGGGACAATCCGGGCACCGCAGTGTTTGGAGGAATGCGGTTCAAACTTTCACCCTCACTACCTTACAGGTCATGATAAAAAGCACCTTATATTAAAGGGATACGCCAGCCTTACATGGACTCAATGCATATGACAGCTGAGCAGTCCTTTTAAAACTACCATGTGGTGCCAGTCACAAACATCCCCCCATCTGCAGAATGCCCCCCGTCCTCCTCCCTAAAGCTGTTTAATGAGACCACCTATGAGCATGTGCAGAAAGAGCTCCCACCGGGTTCAAAAGAAGTGCTCTCCTGCCACTGATTGGATGCTTCAAGCAGCCAATCAGCAGAATGAAATGCCATTTTGTTTTACATTTTAAAGAATGCATATTAAAGTACCCAAACACTTTAATATGCATTCTTAATTGGTGAGGGTGTCTGTGATATTATATTATTCCTTTAATGGCAGTGTCAATTTATGTGCTATGACTTACACAACATAAGTAACCAAATATAAAACGGATACCCTCTTTCCTAAACATGGGTTCCTTTTCCTTGAGCAACTGGGAGAGCATGTAGATTAGCACTGTCAAAAACATGGATTTATCTCATTTTGTTCCAATAAACTTCCTTTATCTGCAGACCCGGAGGTGGCCATTGTGGTCGGTCATGAGATAATTGGGGTGACTTTCCTGCTCAATCATCACACTGAGCTGATGCTTTATGGCAATGCTAATGCAGCCCTGTTTGTCCAATGAAACAGTTTCCTCCACAGACTTTTGTAAGTTACAGCGTCGGGGTGATTAAGACCGAGCCATTCTACTGCTTTCTACAAAGCCGTACAATTAAAGAGTTTTTGTCTTATTCAAATTACTAATAAGTAATTGCCTGAAACATTGTTTTAAACGAAAACAGCACAATATTTTTTAAAATTGTGTTTTTTTTTTAACATGATATTAGTAATATAAATTTTGTTTGAATCTTGTGGCTCAAAGATGGAATTTTAAAATCCTTTTCCTTTTTTGTTCACATTTATTAAACCAACTAGAACTATAGGTAAATAAGGAAGCTTTGGTACATAATTAGTGAATAATCTAAATATTGTATGTTTGTTTTTTATTTAAAGCCCAGGGACGCATAAATTTTCCTGCCAGCGGCGTATCTGTATACGGGGGTTATATGTTTCGTAGGCTGGCGTGATGTATAAGTTGGAGCCTTACAGGGTTACACGTCTTTATCGGAGGAGCCAGGGGAGTGCGGCCACAACTGCTGCAGAAACTCTTTGGCATAACCCCTTGAGCCGCTGTCTCACTGTATTCCCTAATCAAGATGTTATGCCTCAAAACCACACTTCTTTGGTTTAGTTATTTCAATAAATGGGGCCTTCTTCAGTGTCAGCCCAAGATCATAATATTGGCCTAATGTTTAACCCTTGGCCTGTATATTAAAATGTCCTCAAATCTAAAAAGGAGCTGCTGGGGTCAGAATTTCGCTCACTTACCCAGCTCACCGACAGCAGACACTGAACTGCAGCACAAGGTGCTCGGAGTAACAGAGTGACAGCCAGCACTGGGGCAGGAGTACAAGGGCTGAACTAAGGGAGGAGCCGGCTCCGCCATGTTTGTTTTGGGAAACAGGCCACAAACAATCATGGAAGTAAAAGTTACAGCGGACAGCTTATCTCATGCAGAATACTCTTTGCCTTGTGAGTTTAATATTTTACTTTATCCAGTACAGACTTAAAAAAATACGCAAGCCTGTAATATAAACCAGGTCGAGTCTGATCTGTTTACTGTTTATTATAGTTATTATTTGCATAATATATATAAGCATAAAGGCTGTTATGTAAATTTCAGTCAGCTGCATTATTTGTTTTCTCCGCAGTGCATTCACTTTCCGTATGCTTGCCCCAATCCATCATGGCTGTGTCGCTCACCTATACATCAAGCCGTTTCTATGGAGATGACAGTAAATTGTCGTAGAGATCTATACACTAGAGGAACCTCTGCAAATCCGACGAAGGCGACCATATTTCTGACGGAATATATCATCCAATTCTACATTCCTTTGCTTCATGAGCAATTACTTTTAACATTGGCGTCCTGTTCATTGTCTCCTTTCTAATGTTCTACCAACCACATAGTTGACGCTGCTTGGAACTATCCCGGGTGGCGTGCGCTTGATACTCTCTGTAGATGTCACAACTACGCGTCGCTTGCGTCATAGCCGTGCGCCCATTTGTCCCACGTTGGTGTGTTATGATGCCGGAATTGGGTGCTGTGAGTGTGAGGGATCCAAATTCTGTTCTTCCTGATGGGTTCTGGGCGGCCATAGCTGTCTGGCTGGAAAAACCACAGGTGCTTAACAAGAGGCTGTGTGGATCTAGCATCCAGGAGACATGGCAGGAAGGAGGATGTGAGCCGGAGGAGCTGAGGGGCCTGCTAGACCTTCTCTCCGCTCTGTCCTGTCCGGGGGAGGATGAGGAGATGGTCGATATGATAAGAGGCTACGGGGAGAGCGGAGCAGGCCTGGGCACCAGTATTATCCTGCGGACACTGATCCCAAAGGCGAACCCACACTATGCCTCAACTGCCCCCAAAAGAGAAGCAGTGATCCAAGGTACGCAGTCAGACCAATCTATATCTCTCTATAGGGATGGCAAGAGGAATTTTGGTGCAAAATGTGAATTCAGCGGGAAATTCCTTTGGTTGCTATGGTGATCACATCATATGCATTTTAATGTGCATTTTAGCCATCCCTTTTGTGGGCTCCACTTTGCAGATGCATAATCCTGGAAAATCAATGCATACCCAGTAGATGTGGATTACAAAACCCTATAACTGCTACCTAAACGCTTATCTCGGGGACCCAGATACACAGCGTAGCCGTATATTGCTTAGGTCACCCTTACGGATAAGTGCCCCAATGTCGGTGATGTAATTCTAACAAGGCTGTGTTGTTTACTGTGAAGATGAGTCATTGTTACGGCTTTTATTTTTAAACCCACCAAGACTTTCCTGCAATCTGTAGCCTCTCTGGATACCTGTAGTGGGGTACCTTAGGGTTTAACCCCCGTGAATATGGTCAGGATTTTAAAACATGCGCAGAAAGAAAAATCACTTGCCTAACAGGCATATAAATATAACATTGGTGTCCAAAGAGGGCTCTAAAGTGTCCGTCAGAGTCGCTTGGTCTCAGCCTGACCATTGTGTGTTTGGTATCTGTGATCTACATGCACTGACCTTAAATATTGGTGTTTTTATTGATATTTTTTATTTGCGCCATAAGATACTTTTGTGTTACACGGGTGAAAATATTTTATTCATATCCTTGCCGGAAGGGAGAAAATGTCCCAACAAATGTATTTACCTTTGGATGTTCCAGGAGCCGGTACTGATTCTAAATGGACACCTGCTTATCGTAAAGCAACCAGTTGTAAAATTCAATTTTCCTGATTTTTTTTTTTTTTTTTTATTTTATTTATTTATTTTATTTATTTAATTTTTTTTAGTGTGAATTTCAGGAAAATTGGAAAGATGTGCTAATTTTTTTATTTTTTATTTTTAGTCTAAATTCCCTTTGCACTTTGAGGCATGTTGTAGCTGAGATGTCCCTTTAAACTTCCACAATGTTGCCCTTGCAAATTACCCCCCATGGCTGTTCCCGGCTAGTTGCCGTGCAGAAGAAGTGATTAGCCACACGGGGCTGCAGCCACATGATACATGCCGTGTCGGTCATCAGTATAGAAGTGAGTGCTAGTCCAGGACTTCATCTCCATTAAGCTGGGAAGCTCTGCCCAGCGCAGTGGCACATTTTAGTTAGACTGATGAGGCTACCGTGTTTTTTGGGGAGTAAATGTAGCATTGAATTAACCCTTTTATGTTCATTAAAGGAAATATTTTGAAAGTGTTTTTTAAAATAAAATAAAAAAATAAAAAAAACTCGTACTTGATGTAGAATGTGAAACTTGGCTCCTCCTGTGTGGTCCGATGATTCTTGGCACTGATTGATCAAAAAAGTGTTCTTCCACAGGTCAGGTGTCATTGTAATGAGCTACGTTCATAGGTGTTTATCTTTTGGAAAGGTAAAAGGCTCCCTTACATACTAAAATTTTGGTTTATGTGGATTTTTTAATGCTACATTTCTGACTGATGGGGTGTTTTTAATAATGTTTACATTTATAAAATATTCCCCATTTTTCCACTAGTTTACTTTAATTACTTTAATATTTTTTTGTAATTTTAACTTTTTTTTTATTATTTTTTATTTAATAAGAAACTCTTCCTCTTCTTTCCTGTAGTCTTGAATTTCTAATTGCAATGTACGTGATCAACCAACAGGGGGCATCAGTGGGGAAGCCTGATTATACAATCGGGCATTCAAACAATACGAGTGCACTAACATCAAGCACGGCTTCGCTGCCACTGCAGCAACCCCAAGACGTGATTTCCTAAAGTGTTATTTATTTTATTTCTTTAACCCCTTACTTCTGCACAAAGATGTTTTGGTTTGTGCCCTTAAATAACAATTTTAACAAAATCCCTCTGATATATAATTTAGTTGTGTGGCTTGGAAATTTCTTTTAATATTTTTTTTTTTTATTTCTTTCAGATATCCCCAACAGGCGTGTGACATTTATACCTTTGGAAGGGCCAAACCAGGGACATTTGCAGGTGAAGAAAAATAACATTTATCAAATCCGTCTTGAACATGTCAAAGATGATGAATGGTGAGAACTGTAGAGCAAGAGGTTCCGGGCTGCATATATTAGCATTAATTCATACTCTTTATGATGTGGAGATCTGTTCGTATGTATTTTTCAGATGCCCCCCTCCCCATCAGACATACAGAAAGAACATGGGTATATCTTAAAGGACAAACACTTTTTTGTTACACATTTGGCCGTTCTATCTGAAGGTCCCGAAAGCTTATGTAAACCTTCCATCTTTTTATGTGTTGGCCAAATAAAAGGTATTAGCTAAAACAGAAATACTTGAGTTGGGTTAGAAAGCCACGTATATGATAAAATCTACAAGTAAAGCGTCCGTTACTAGGGCTTTATTATAGGGTAGAAACTATAGTGAAAAGCCAACTGTGGACATGCCTGGTGGGTCTGTGCCGTATTGGGCAGTCTACTTGGCCTGACAGTCGCTTGCTCTGTAGTTTTTACTTTACCGGGAGAATGGTGGATAAATGGAACGGCCTCCCAGTAGACATGGTGGATAAACATATACAGAGAGGCATAAAGCTAAGACAAGACAGGAACTGATTAAGATCTTAGTCCTTACATTAGGAAAAATGGGCAGAGTAGATGGGCTGAATGGTTTTCTCTGATGTTAAATTCTATGTTTCTGCTGCCTTAAGATCATATAAAACCCTTTGTTTGTGTTCTGTTCCTGAATCGGTCATTTTGTTCTTTGGAGAGAAAAAAAAAGCAATATTTCGCTCTCTAATTCATGGATTTTTTTTGTTTATCTCTTTAAGGTCTATCTCCCTCTTCGTGTTATATTCGGAAAGCTGGGATGCTGATGGAGTTGTATATCCTAAAGTTTCCTGGATGAAAAATGAGCTGCTTTCCCGGCTGACAAAGTGGTCCACAGAGGACAAGAAAAGTGAATTCAAAAGCACCCTCTCCCTCGTTTCCGTAGATAAATATAGCAAGCTTTATCAGAGCCTCAAGGAGAAGTACAAAGATATGGTGAAGGTACTTGCCAGTGCTATAACAATGCTTTCTAATGAGCATTTTCCCCGAAAAGGCATCAAAATGGAATTTTAAACAATTCCGTTTCCTAAAATGCCTGCTAATATGATTTATTTGGCACAATTATCCGGTATATATGTTATTCTCCTAATAATGGCACGACACAACGTATCGTTAAATAGTCTTGAATCTTTTTAATGCCGGTTTTCATACTTGGAAGCTCTTCGTAGTTTCACACCCCGGCGGCAGGAAACCAGTGATATTACAATCATGTGTATGGCTTTTCCAGACCCGTTCGCATCACCTATGTTATGGTATTTTAGAGAGAGATTCTATAATCTCTGGGGTTTATTAACTAAAATGTGAGTTAAGTCATTTGAATTTACCCTAGGGGGATTTCCAAAGGCAACATAGGGCCCTTATACACACTTATGTTCAGAATGCAGTACTGGCGCTTTGGATTTAACTATGCATTATGCAGGGCCAACTCTGCCCTGCTTGCAGGATAATGGGGCTGGCCCCTGCTACATAGTTCTAGTGTTTTAAACTTGAAATCAAACTCTGCAAGGAAAATTAGTTATTCTATCACTTTTTTATTTATTTTTATAGTATATATATATATATATATATTATTATTTTTATTACAGATTAACAGATGTAAAAAAAAAAAAAAAAAAAATGCAACTATTTTTATATTGGGTTCTATAGCAGGGCTTGGATACTATTCTGTTAACCGGTAGCTCTTTAGCTGTAGAACTAAATGCTCCCATCATTTTTTTAGGACACAGGGCTTTAGTCCAGATTATTTGGAGAGTTACCTTTTAGCTACCTAAAGGGTGGGTTGTCGTGAGAGTGTTGGTTTTCGCTCCGTCACTTCACTGTTTATTATGAAGGGCTGACATTAACTGGTGGCTCCAACCAAGAGGACACAGCTTTCCCTGCATCATGTATATTTCAGTGGATGATGAGAAGAAATAGCTATGATTTAACTATACCTTGTACGGGGCTGGCCAAGCTCTCCGGGTTGGACCTTCATAATGTATAGTGGAGTCGAATGCTTGCTTTGCAGGTGACGTTATTAGTGAGGTTTCGCCTACTTAGATATTTTTGTTTATTTGTTTTTCATGAATCGCTAGGCATAGTCGGCGCAGGCATAAGAAATAATGTAGGAAGAATTCTCCGAGTCCCCCCTGCTCTTTGTGTACACGAGAAAGAGGGGTTATTAAAACTAAAAGCATTAACTATTTGGCTCGATGTGTTTTCGGGTCGGGCAGCTGTATGGAGTGTGATTTCTTTAACCTTTTGTTTGCTGGGGGGGAGCATTGCTTTGAATGGTGTGAAATAAGCTGCGTGATAAATCACAGAGCCGGATGCTGGCAGTGAGAACTCGCATGTGGAACATTACAGAATGCTTTCCGCGTAAGCGTTTGCTTCAAAGTGTCTGGTTTAGCAATTTAGAAGCAATGACGCTTCGCGTGAAGGTTTCCTAATCCCCTCTGGTCTGTCTATGGAAAATGAATGCATGCTATATTAATAAATCCATCTTTGGTTTCAAGGTATGGCCTGAAGTGACGGATCCGGAGAAGTTTGTATACGAGGATGTGGCCATTGCTACATATTTATTGGTAATGCTATTTTTTTATACTTAAGATAGTGACTGATATATATTGAGCTGTATTGTTTTAAAATTAAACCTGCAAGCTAGATTTTTTTAATACACTGCTTTGTTTGATTTTTGTTAGTTGGTAGATCAGGTAAGGTTTTTTACTTTACAAGTAATGTAGCTGAATATGAAGCAGTCTGCCGATTATGTTTGCTGTAAAACGTCAAAACTTTATGAGCCCTTGGTTTTTGTCTTAAATCCGAAAGGCATGTGCTTATCCCGTGCTTGTATAAACTCCCTCGCTGTATTAACCTCTACTACTTCTGCTGGGAGGCTTCATCTACCACCTTCTCGGTAAAGTAAACTTTACATGACATATAAGCTTGTGACGTTTGTTTATCATGACGTAGACGGCCGTTAAAAAACCAGTTGCACCGATATTACACAAAGCCAGGGTTGGGTGATTTGCACATAGTGCACATGCTTGGCTTATTTGCAGATTTTTATTAACCCACGGGTAGGAAATTTGACCTGTAAAGTTACAATTTTTAAACAACAAATATGTGGGACTAATACATTAGAACAAATATTTCCCCCAACAGTGCCAGATCTGAAGATTTCTCCTAATGACTTTACTGAGGTTGTAGTAGATAAGTGGTAGGGGTTAATACAGTGAGGGCATTTAAACTTGCATGGGAAAGGCATAAAGTTATCCTGAATCTAAAACGAGACCAAGAGCCGATTAAGGTCTAAGTGTTTACAGCAGAAATAATGGACAGATTTCATGGATTATCTGTCATTAAATTCTATATAGAACACTTCCTTTGTTATCATTTTAGTTATTGAGCATATTATTTTAGCTACAATTTATGCAAACTGATCATATTTTAATTTTTTTAGGTTCTTTGGGAAGACGAAAGATTACAAAAAAATCTGAATGAAAAGCAGTCCTTTGTGGATTTGGGATGCGGGAATGGACTCCTGGTGCACATTTTGACCAATGAAGGGGTAGATAAACTCTATGTATATCTTGACTTGGTGTTGGTGTTTGGGGACAGAATTAGCCTGCATGTCACCTTCTGCTGTTTATTTAAAAAAAAACATTTTCATTATTTGGAAAAACATAAAAAAATGTACCAAATGTACCAACATGAATGAAAAACCTGTGGCATTTCCAACTAGTAACTAATGGTCGTTGCCTTGCATTATTTAGTTACTTATTTTATTCTGCACACTTATAGCATCGCGGTCGAGGCATTGATGTAAGAAGAAGAAAAATCTGGGATATGTATGGGCCAGAAACCATTCTGGAGGTATGTAAATGTGGGCTTCATTTTAAAGAAGTGATTTTGGTAAATGTGAACATTAAAGCAGAACTTGACATGACTGACTATGTTACAGTTTAAACAAAATTTCAGCACAAATTTTGAGCTCATACAGCCAAGAAACATTTGACAGTATATAAAAAGCAGTTCAGGTGCATCCAGTCTGCCCATGTTTTCCTACTGTAAAAAAAAAAAACAACCCAAAAGCTTTATTCAGTCTTTGGTCTTGCCAGCATAAAGGTAATCATTGAGGCAATACATATTTGAATTTCTTCAATTTGTTACCCTCTGCCTCTTCTGCTGGTAGACTGTTCCACGTATCTACTACTCCTTTACATTACAACTGAGCCCCATGGTCCTCTAGTTCTAGACTTTGGCCTCTTGTCACATGTCCTCCTTTTAATATAGGTCGTTCATGTACTTAGAAACATTTACATAAATAAAAGGGACTCTGATGTTTGATTTGCCATCATACTGACTAATAATAATAATAGAATATCTCGGTCTTAATCACCCAGGCGCACATTCTGACTAATCAGTTTCTGTGTAGTAACAGACTTCATTAGAACTGCTGTAAAGAATCAGCTAAGTGTGGTGATTGAGCAGGGAAAGTCTCACAAAATCACGTGACTAAAAACAATGGCCGCCTCCATGTCTGCAGATAAAGGAAGTTAAGTGGAACAAAACAAGATAAGACCAGTTTTGTCAGTTCCAACCTACACTACTGCATACTGCGCTAAGCTTTATGGTCAAGCAGAAAAATATTTTTTCCCCCATGGTACTTCTCCTTTAACCCCCTTGATGACAGTTGACATGCCAGCCACGTCACTGAAATGCATCTCCTTGTCAATGGTTAACATTGTGGGGTTAAAGGAGCATAGAAAGTGATCAACAATCGCTTTCTTCGCTCAGCTGGTGTTGCTGCAATTCCTCAATATCGAGACATCTGTTACCTTCACCAAATCATCTTTAACTCCTTGTCATACTGCATGCAGTAAACAATAGAATGGATCGATCTAAATCGCCCAGCAGGACTGAAAACTCATGAAGCTATGGAGAAAAGATAAATATAACTTCATTGCAATTACTCTGTGTGTTGTTTGTGCAGGGAAAGTCACTTATATATCACACAGCCTACAGCTCTGCATATGCAGTTCTACAGTTCTTTTCAAAAATTCAGGCATTAATGAGTTAAAAAAATGAGCATTTGAAATACCCTGAAGTGTCTAGTTTTCAGAAATGTAAGGTAAATTGAATTGACTGGGTTTAAAGGTGTCCTAAAGAGGACATGGGCGCAGACTGACCAAAGTCAAAAATACAGTTCTACAGTTCTTCCCAAAAATCCTGGCATTAAAGAGTTAAAAAAAAAAATATTCCATCGCAATTACTCTGTGTGTAGTTTGTACGGGGAAAGCCACTCAGTCTACAGTTCTGCATATAAAGGCAGTTTATTGGGAAACAAATGAAATAAATGGACTTCTCTTCGATGCTAAACTGCATTACCGTATGCACCACTCTACTTAATGGCCAAAGAAATATTTTTTGTGGGACCTAACCTTTAAAAATTTTGAAGGGATCAGTAAAGCAAACTGTTTAGGGGCATTTTGGTCTAAAAATGTTTACCAAAGAATACACTTCTTCGGATTACAGTTGCTTGTCCTTTGAAGAATTCAGTGAGGTCTTAAAACTACTTTTGGGTTCTTTGCTTTGTGTTGTTTGCCTTATTTTCATTTAGTAAAATCACAAAGATAATGTATTGTACAGTTATTTCTTACATAATATACTTTTCAAAGGGACTTTCCCTTTATTGTTCTGTCAATATATAGCCCTCTTTCAGAGAATATTTAAAAAATGCATACATATTCTTTTTTTTTTTTCTCTTTTTCTAAGGAATGTGCCATAATTCCCAGTGATGAATATTTATTTCCAGACACTGACTGGATAATTGGTAACCATTCGGATGAACTTACTCCGTGGCTTCCAGTCATTGCTTCTCGGTAAGAAGAAAATGAATATATTAAGGCAGAACGTGTGTCAGAAATTAATTGCGTTTTATGCACCATATTCGTGGCCTTCAATTTCCCCTTCATTTATTTTAATTGTTGGTGAACCGGAGTTGGCTGGTGCCGAGATGCAGCTGTTGTGTAGAGAATCTCTTTTGTCTGTCGGATCAGAACAGAACAAACCGTTCCCACTCGGTTGCAGCAGGGGTCACTGAAGACATCAACAGAAGGGCTGATGAGGGGTAGATACCCAGGAGGACCATGCTGAGATCTCCGATTACCACCCCCCTAGTGGCTGATCACAAACATTGCAATCAGAAATGCAGGGCTATGGAGCCTTATTTCCTGATTTACAGTGTGATCCCATACAGGGGAGATCACAGCGAGAAGAGGAGGAAATTGAGTTTGTCCTTCCACCTAAAAAAAAAAAAAAAAAAAAAAAAAAAAAAAACTATGAAAACTAAAATAAATGATGTCTGTGGTGATGTTGTGATATCATCATGGGCTACCATCTTGTTGAAGGAGAGATCTAAATACCCCTCCCCCACAGGGAGTATATAGTCAAAACATTGTTTAAAAAAATAAACCATTGAGAAAATGAAGAAAATCTGAAAAGTGTATAATTGCCCAAAAATCCCAGTAGAAACGTGCCCCCTTAATAGATATTGTGAGCGAGCAGCTAACATTCTCAATTCAGTCTACTTTTATAATCAGACAGTCCTAGACCCCGGTGAAAACACAGTAACAGAGATTATTCTGCATGTTACTGCTGATGGCTTAGCATGGACACATGGCAAACTGCCACTTTATAACTTTTAGCTATGTATTATTTAGCTTCTACAATATTTAACAATACATGTTGTTTTATTTATTTATGCGTCAACAGCCTTGCTTGTGCATGAAAGCTATTCTTGCATCGTGCGCCTTAAGCCAGCTCCTGCCTAAAAATCAGAACAGTTTGGCATTGGTGAATGTACTTTTTGTAGAACGTTTTGTTTCTTTATAAATGTATCTGATGGCAGCATTGTATTGCTCATAACGTTGCCATGATGGAATGCATAGTGTATTACATTAGCAAGGCTTATCTGTTAAAACCAAGGAACGACATCTAGTGTAGGCTGGAAGAAAAATGCCAGCGATTGCAGATAGAAACAAAATTCATAAAATAGTTTAACAAAGTACAGGAGGGAAGTAAATATAATAGGAAGAGAATTGCCAGGGCAAGAAATCCAACAAAGTTCCCCTCATTCCTCTTGACGGCTGTCTCTGTTTACCCTTTTCTCACTCTCCCCATCTCACCACGGCTGCCCCGATCCCACCTATCCCTACCCTTAAGCCTACACCAGTAGTAGTAGGATTTTGGGAGAACCTCCCTTGCTATATATATATATATATATATATATATATATATATATATATATATATATATATATATATATATATATATATATATATATATATATATATATATATATATATATATATATATATATATATATATATATATATATATGTGTATATGTGTATATGTGTGTATATATATATATATATATATATATATATATATATGTATGTGTGTGTGTATATGTATATATATATTTATAATATGTGTCATTTTTGTACTTTTCTATGTCGTAACACAGTAATTTTTTCTCCTTTCTTTCCTCTGCTTCAGCTCGTCATACAGCTGCTGTTACTTTGTACTGCCGTGCTGCTTCTTCAGCTTCTATGGAAAATACAACAGGAAATCGAGTAAGAAAACACAATACAGGGAATATCTTGATTTTGTAACTGAAGTTGGCCATCGCTGTGGGTTTAACGTAGAAGAAGATTGTCTCAGGATTCCGTCTACCAAAAGGGTATTTTGGAAGTTATTTTTTTTTATTTATTAATGTATTTTGGCACTTGTTTCAGCAATAAATAAAATAAAAAATGAATAAACTTATTAAATTTTTTTAGGCGTTATTTTATTGTATAATCTTATGGAGGTTCTGGTCATTTCACTTATCCCGAAATGTCGGTAGTGACCAGGCTTCTGAAAAAAAATACTTGGTATGTTTATTAAAGGAAACATTTTTCAGTGCTTTTAGTGGATTTTGGAGAATAGTGAGGCACATTCAGTAGACCATAAAATCAATAATATGATTGCTTTGTGGTGACCAGCATATGATAATTAAGAAGGAGCTTTCAGTTTAGGTGCCATTAATTAAGAATATAAATACTTTCTCGGGATATGTGTGTTCTCTGTTCCCAAACGTAAAGCATAAAACTAGATACATCTGCCGCTTCTGCACTTTACTCAATTTGTAATGGGATTCCCCTTCTTCTTGGTATCGTTACTGTAGGTGTGTCTGATTGGAAAGTCTAGAACATACTTGGCATCTCAAGAAGGAATAATTGATCAAGAGAGAAAACAATATATAAAGAGCCACTTTGAAGACAACAAAGGATCTTCTTACAAAGCTTCTCCGTGTCATCTGGAAACCAAAGGAAATTGTAATGGTCTTGTAGACCATGCTGATGAAAGTTCTACTACTTCTACTGCTGCCCGAGTGCATCTGGAGCCAGAAAATGGAGTTTGGCTATCTGGTTTCCAGCCCCGCGAAAAAGTAGAACCCGTCCGGAACTGTGCCCTTCTCCCGAGGACTTTCATAGACAAAGTAGTTTTGCAAGTAGCAAATTTATTGCTCAACTCTGATGCAGAAGAAAAGACTGAAAATATTGTTGATGCGTGGAATAGAGGAGGTAAGGGTTCTCGTTGGTGAATTAATTGTATATGATTGTTTGCCAGGACGCCCCCACCTTTTCTTTTAAGTAGCAAGTGCTGCTTTACTGTAATCTGTTAACATTTCTATGCAATCTTTAGATTATGAAGTGATTTTTTATTTTATTGTTGCCGTGACAATAAACTTTAAATTTCTACTTTGTGCACCTTATGAATGTACCACGAGTACATATCCACTCATGTTGTAAAACAAATGCTTCTTAGAAGTAGTATTTCTATCTAATCTATAACTATTGAATAGCAGAATACCACACCTCCTTATTAAGTCAAAGGCTATAATAAAAATCCTTTATTTTCTTTTTATTATGTATGAGTATTTTAATCTTTAGACAGCCTTTTATGTATTCATGTTAAGGTTGGTTTTGTAGATGACTAATTTCGAATACAAAAAAGTTACTCTACAATTATGTAGATCTGGTGTTTTCTGCTGGTTAAATTAGCGCCTGGATGTGGTTGAAAGCAGCTGGAAATAATAGGTTAATAATAAAACGCGTAGCAGCAGATCATGGTTACTTTTATTTCTTCGCTGACAGAGAATGTCCTATTCTTCCAGGTCTCATTCTGACCGGTTTTTGTATCTTTTACAGGATGTGTTACGTTAATGGAGGTAGCTGAACATTTGGACAAAGAAACCTTGCAAAGGTTAAAAAATGAATGCGGGGGTTTACAGACTTTGCTAAGGAACAACCATCAAGTATTTGAAGGTGATTATTGACTGTAATAGTGTGATACAGTTTGTGATATTAGAAAGCTTTGTGTTATGTGTGACAACATGGATTTCATAGACTACAGGTCTTCGTGGTTGTAAGATCGTTACGGTTGGCTTTTACCAATTCAAGCGGTTGTTTTCTCACAATGGCAGAACTGGAGCACGGCCTCTGCTCTCTGTTGCATGTACTTAGAATAAACATCATTGCAATCACTTTGAATTATAAAAGCAGGATAGAACAACAAGCCAGCACTGGCATTGGCTCGTGGTGAGTGTATTCGGCATGCACACGGGTAAGCAGGCTAGCAGATAGCAGCAGCAGAAAGGGGCCGATCCAGAGCCAGCTATAAGGAGGGGAACTCGCACTAACACGTGCACACACAGCCAGACAACACATATATTCACACAAACGAATCATGACACACATACTCACACTAATACAGCCAGACGCATTACCGCACATGCACACCGACACCAACTCCTTTACACTGGTGAAGCTTTGGGTAGCCTGAGCTGCTGAGCTACTACCCCGGGTTATGTAACGCAACCTTACTTGACCCCACCACCTTCAAACGTACTTGGGACTTACCTCACGAAAACCGCCCCCCCCCACGATGGCCCATACCAGCAGACCGTATCACAAACTACTTTGTACTTTGTTCTCAGGGACCAATAAAAAATACGGTTTTTGGTCCTGTAATAATTATATAGTCTCATGGTCATTATCTTCAACTTTTGACAACATTTTTTGATTTTTTTTTTTTTTTTTTTTTTTTTTTTTAGTGAGGAATGCAAAGGTTTCCATTCGCGACTGGAGGCAAGAAGCAAAAACAGCCACTAGTCAGCGGAGAGCAGAAGCCAAAAGAATTCTCCCCGCTGATGTTTTGAAAACGCGGTTATGTTGGTTTTACGTAAACCACCCCAGCGGCTGTCCTCGCGTGGCGGATTCTTGTCCTTACGCTCACGGGAGTGAAGAGCTCCGACCCAGTTCCATTACAAAAAAACATCGCCACAAATAACATTTTCTGATTTATTTATTCTTATGTATCTGTTTAGCAAAGCAAGGCTTTTGTTCTAAATGATTTGGCATTTAATTCTGACCTTCTTTAATTAAATATCCTGACTCAGAATGTGAGTCAGAGAAACTAAATAACTTGTGTGAACCGTTTCACTAATTAAACTACACATTTACTTAATTCTCTGTTAATAGTATTGTCTTTCAAATGCAAAGACAATCTCATTGAAAGTGATTTTAATATTGTAGCGGGAATCGTGTATTTACATACGCGTATGCGTATACACAGAGTGGCAATATATTTATATTAAATTTAATATAATTAGAGGAGCCTTTTTTGTTGGTGCATCTGTCCATAGATGGCATATCGAGAGAATACACTGATGAGAATATTTGGATATGAAAAAGAGACCCTAATGGGGTTGAAAAGGTTGATGATCTACTGTCTCTCTGTATTAGCTGTGGTATCAGGAGCATTCACAGGGAATAAGTTGGCAAAACGCAGATAATGAAACCAAGCTGCTTAAGAGTTAAAGAAATATGTAAAATTAAGATGACAAGGTAAAGTTTTCAGTTGATCCCTCACTCTACCTCTGAAAAGGATACTTTATAGAAGCCAACTGTCTTAATTCAAAACAAGATCTTTGAGATACTCAATAAACGGACATAATAGGTGGGTTCTTAAGCTATGATGCACACCAAATATATGTGAACCTCAACTTATATTGCTAAAAATCTACAAACCTAGTTAAAAAAAAAAAAAAAAAAAAATTTAGTCATCGTCAACTGCAAAATGACAGCAAGAATCAGAGAATCATGGCTACAGCTTCTCCAAAAGATGTTTCAATCCACTGACCAACACACCTATCCTGATGCAGTAGAACCGACTGTCAGTGACACTACTTTCTCCAATTACAAATGTCATAATTGGTAGACAATTTTAAAAACATGGAGACAATTTGGTTAATTAAGAACATAAGGAAATAGTCTTTTAAATCCATATGCACTCTATTTCTATCAGCAGTGAAGGTGGCGTATATGTATAAATATGTAATTGTTGATAATAGGTTTATTATATCCATGAACTTTTCAGACGCCTTCATTATGGTTGTTTTTGTTTCGTTCTATTTTAGGTTAAGGCTTAAACGATAAATTGACTGCTGTGGTTAACATTCCTCTCTACAACCTGTGGTTAGAACAAAAGGTGTGGGATAAATTATACCTTACTGTACTCGGTGTGAGCTCACATTTAAATAATTATCTGTGCAAGTAGAACAACTTGTAACAATTCAACCCTCGTTTCACACTGACACCTTGGCTAAAAATGGCCTTTTAAACAGTGTATACATGTTTTAAGTATTGTTAGCGATTAGGAGTGAATACTTTACTATTCCAATATTTCCATTTTATGGTGTACCAATCAGATGACATATTTAACAGCATTTTATTTAGGTTGCTGTGATTGTAAACATGTGGTTGTTCAATAACTCAAAAGGTTAGTGTCTGATAAATCTGATTATCTTGGTAAGTAATTTTCACCATGTTTAAATCTAGTTCTTTCACTTGTATTGATATATTTTAATGATCTGATGATTGATACATTCCTTCAGGAACACAGCTGCCTCCATCAAAACCAAGGAATTTCATGTAAGTTTATTCTTCTTTTTCCATTTCCACATACTTGACACAGTATGGAGGTATATGGGTGGTGTGACTGACTTCTATGCAGATGGCCAGTCGGTGAGACATTGTTCAGACATCCAGAATTTGGAAGAGCTTCTGGCACAAAGGTCAAAGACCATGTAAGCATAGCTAGCGGAACCTGTCTTCTGACCTGTAGCCCTTCACCATTGCTTCAGACTTCCATCAATAAACAAGAGGTCTGCAAATAGCACTGCTGGGAACTCCACATCCCACTTTTTCTTGCCTGCCTCTCCATCCTGTGAGCTTTGCAGCATTTGGCTGAATCTGAGCTGATAGTATGGCCACAATCACTTCAGAATTCATGCTTCTTCTATTAGTATTCATATCATCAACAAACACTAGTGACCCGGTTCCATTGAAAGAGTGTTGTTGACATGGCTAGATGTTTGTGGAGGTTTTTTTCTTCACCAAGGATAGAATTATGTGATCATCCATTACTGTTGTCTTTATGGTTTCCCCAGGCCTTTTGTTGTCGATGAGCTTACCAGTGTGTTATTTCTTTCTCAGTATGTACCAAGTTGTTGATTTAGCTGTCCCTAGTGCTTTTGCTATCTCTCTGAGTGAAAATGTTTCAAACTAACAATGGCCTGCTTTTCTTCTATTGGCAGTTCTTTGGGCCTCATATTGAGAGTTAAGAGCAACACTTTCCAGATTCTAATTCCACATTTGGAATCAGCGCCAGACCTTTTAATGGCTTAATTGTTAATGAAATAATGATGGAGCAGCCGGCACATGAAAGAGCTACTCAGCCAATTGCCCAATTACTTTTGACCCTCAGAATAGAGAGGACTATGTATCAAAATTGTTGTTATTCCTAAACGATTTATCCAATTTGCTCAAATGAAAGCTGAAAGTCTGTATTGCAATCTTGATTGCTTCATCAATTGTGGTACCAAAATTATGAAAATTGTGTCACTGTCCAAATACTTATGGACCTAACTGTATATACCATATTTGCTTGATTATAAGACGACCCCCCAAAGTCTGAATATTAACTTATGAAAAAAAGAAAAAGCCTGAATATAAGACAACCCTATAGGAAAAGTTTTATCAGTAAATGTTAATTCATGTGAACAATTGTTTGTTAATAAAAGCTACGATTGAGAAAAATATTTTGTTTTTATTTCCTTTTTTTTCAACCTGCCCCCCCCAGTTATGCACATCTGCCCCAGAAATCGCGAATCGCGTAGAGCTCTACACGGTGCCCGGACTAAGCACCAGGGACTCAGAAGCACCTGTAAGTTGGGGGGGGGCATAACACAGGATGATCCAGGTCCCCTGCATCTGAGTCCCCGGTGCTTAGTCCAGACAGCTTGTAGAACTCTACGCGATTCGCGTAGAGCGGAAGTTGTGTACGCGAATCGCGGAGAGCTATACACGCTGCCCGGACTAAGCACCGGGGACTCAGAAGCACCGGTAAGTTGGGGGGGTGGGCATAACACAGGAAGATCCAGGTCCCCTGCATCGCACAGGGGATCTGGATCTTAGTCTCATAGTCGGACCTATTTAAGGTCTGATTATAAGACGCCCCCGATTTTTCAGAGCATTATAATCGAGCAAATACGGTAGTTAGCAGGGTGATAACAGAGGTCTTGAACTTTCCTCAATTCAGATGTTAATGTTGATATATATTTTTTTTAATTTTTATTATTAAGTATACTCAAGGTTCAAATATCAGGTATTGGCACAATCAGTGAGGATGTTTTGACCATTCTTTGAAGACTTGATTTCTTTCTGACATACTGCCTTAAAAAATACTAGTCATCTCCCCCGTTAGTGCCATTAGAAAACATCTTACTGAGGCCACATAAAGTAATCTCAAGGAATGCATTCATTTTGCTAAAAATCTTATCCAACTCTCTTAGGACTTTAGGATTAATTTGTAGGAAATCTTGTTGTCTGAACCAAAAATGGCATGAAAAGAAATTTGTATATGCAAATTGTGGAGAGATTCCCAGAAATATTTTGGTAAAACAGATTCTGGTTTTTGTAACAATAACTTTCTTACCTGAGATAAATCACCCAAAGAGTATTGTAAGAAGGCTTAAACAAGCTATTTATATTGCCTGATTCTATTTAGCTGTTATTCATAACCCCCCATTGTTCAAGGAGCCATTGAGTATGCTCATTCATACCAACAACAAAAGTTATGGTGGGTAAAGGTGATGGAAAACCCTTCCACTTAAAATTAAGGGGGTAGTAGAAGCATTATTACACACTCATCTACAGACACCAGACACGCCAGAAGGTGCTGCCACAACCACAAGGGATTCTGGGTAGGCGCATGCAAATAAGGTCAACAATGATCACCTTTCGCCTCTATATCCACTTTATACACGGATCCCTTGAAAGTAATTGCCCGCTGTACAAGACAGCCTTTAGACAAAACTAATAATAAATAAGGGTTAATAACATGAAGAACTATGATCAAAGCAAACAGATGGCAGTAATGTAAAACTTTACAAAACATAATAATACTGGATTTTTTGTAATCTCTTACAAAACTGGATAATTTTTTTAGTCTTGTATTTTTTTTTCTTTTTTTTTTTTTTACATATTATACAAGCTGAGTTCTCAAAGATGGAAAAAAAAAGGAAACTCCATGCTGATTTCCAATAAGATTTTTGTTACTGTGATAGCGTTAGTTAGAACAAACAGAACAAAATCGATATAAGAATTGTCAGTGTTACGTAAATGTAATGAAACAGTTTTTTATGTAACGTTTGAAATACCGGTATTAAGCTTCCAGTCTTCTTACTTATGACAGAGCGGTAAAAGTGGCAAATGTGAAATGATTTCCTGATGTTTAAACCACTGGAACCTTTTTTCCTATTCATGTATAATAGATGTTCAGCTCAGAATCGTTATTTTTTTCTCAGTATCGTTTCGTTTACCTTCCTTATGTTCCCCCCCCAACTCTGATCTATAAACCAATATCATTTTGATTGCCCCCCTGTCTTGTGTCACGACGGGTGACGCATTATTCCACAAATCTCTTCCAATTAAATGTTCTTCCCTGATGGTTTAGAAAAGGTGAGAGAAACGTGTCCTCTGCCCATTCCCTTTTATCCAAATGGTATACTCATAAATAATTCCCCGCTTTCAATGCGGAAGGATGATTGCTTTATATTGCTGTCACCGTGGGCTTGATTTGTTCAGTCGCAACCAGTAATGGTCCAAGTTTCAACTTTTACTGAAAACTGTAACTTTTTTACATTTTATTTATTTTGCTACAGAGCGAATTTAAACTTTTATTGAAAATTAAACGTTAAATAGTTCCAATCTAATCTACAGTGGTGGGAAGAAATAAAGAAAAAAAATATTTTAAATGTGTTTACATAAAGAATAATCAAAATGCAGTCCTTAAGCTTTGTTAATCATTTTTAATTTAATATAAAACCTTTGAGTGGAGGAGAGGTAGTTAGATGTTTACTTTGGGGTTGGAACCTATTTTTTTCTGCTTAATGTTTATTTTAAAGTTGCCAAAGATGACAGACATACAGGGAACCTTACATCTATCAATATAAGACTATAAGTATAAAACTACATTTGGTAGTATGAGCCCTTCACCTCTCCATAGGGCTGCCAACGGTCTCCCAAAGAAAAAAGTAAAGATGATGGTAGCTGTTTTACATGTTTTTTTTTACACTTATGGACCAAAGCATTGTTGGAACTTTTGCTACATGTTTTGCTGTTTATTCAACCATGATTTCCCTCTCGCTCATTTTGCATATCCACACAAATTATATCTCTCTTTTTCAAGGACTTATAGGGCTTTTTATTGCAAACATTTTTAATCTGTCATTTAATATGAATAATATATTAAAAATAGAGAAAAATAAAAAATATATATTTTTGTTTCTTCCATAGGTTAGGTGCCATAAAAAAACCCCTCAATTTATGTTTAACATTATTAGAATGGTAATAATGTCTATATTTGTATGTACTGTAGACATATTTTTTAACTTTTAAGCTTTTGTTGACTAGAGATCCCTTTGGGTTCTTTATTGACCTTAAGGATCTCTTTTGTAACCAGACAATAACTCTTATAATGTCACTGGGGTTTATATAAGTTTTGTACTTTATTTTTTAATACTTTTTTCCTCCTAGTTTTAGGAGAGGGAGAAACTTTGTTTTCTCTTCTTGCTGGTTCCGATGATCTCACATAGCCCATCATTCCTGATGTGTGCAATCAGCCAGCAGAAAATGTGTGAACAAAGATCCCAGTAGGGTCTAGGCATACCCTTCTGGGTCTCCAGTCCTCTCCTTAGACCTCCCAGCAGTGACACCTGCCAAGAAGATAATGCCCCAGTTGTCTTTAGATCTCCCAATTGATGCAGAAGGTTCATGGTGTACTATGGCATCCTGATGTCTTCTGGCTATTTTCCTTTTTTAAGGATGACATAGTACAAACAGGTTTACTATAACTTGGTGGTCGCAGTGAGAGATTTTGGGGTTGTTGGTGGAAACGTTGGGGTTTAGTTGCTGTGTGAATTCAGGGTAGGGTAATTGGTTAAGAAATGGCAGAGGGTTGGTGAATGTCACACCTGTTCCCCATCACAGTTGGTTGGCTTACAGTCTGGCATCCTTGTTAAATGGTTACTTAAGTAGTGTCTTCTGTCCAAACCTTGTCATTTGACAATAATTCATTTCTTTCCTTCTAGTCACTGTTACATTCACCCTTATCTGTTAAGCATACAGTTATTACGAAAAAAGGATTTGAAAGACTTGTGGTTGGAACATTGAAGACCATATTTGTTTATTCGGTACACTCAACAGGGAGTAGCTCTACAAAGCAAGGACAATCAATAATAGTAAAAAGCAGCAACGTTGGCCTTACATGCCTTTTTTCTTGATTATTGTGAGATGTTATGTATATAATTTGTAGAATTAGTCAAGATATTTCTGGGTATACAGGCATACAGGATACAATTTTTTGTCAATATTTGGTATGAAACACTGAAAAGAAGCGGAGCTGTGGGAAAGGAGACAGGACAACGACACTTTGTTTTTGGACAAAGATGGCATTGGAGTTGCATTACATTTATTTTCTCAGAATGCACCTTACTGGAACTGTTGCCAAGCTTTTTCTTTCTTTTAGAACAGATTGCTAGTTAACTTATATGTGTTTCCAAACCTACATGGATCTCTACATTTAGAGAGTGTGTTCCACGTGATTGGTTAATATTTAACCTCTTCCTTCATCTCATGTTGATTGAGTACTGGACCACCCTTGGAGTATCGTACTATGTATCCATTTAAAAAAACGTAATTTTGTTTGCCCAATTGTAGAATGTGCCATAAAATTAGTTTTTGTTCTTGGATTATGGTCCTTGTTTTTGTTGAATGGGTTATGGTTCAGGACTAAGTACTGCTACTACTTTTTTTGCAACCGGAGTGGAAAGTATAGTATGGATGCAGAACCTGCTGGAGTTCAGAGAGGCAAACAACCTACCCTCCTTATACCCTCTACATCCATCATCCCCTCCTGCAGAATCTCAACATTGAATTCTCCATATTGACCTCAATACAGTCAAGCCACCCTCAATATTGTTAAAGTCAACCTAAAATTAATTCAACAGTCTCAGGAATTTGTCAAAACAATATCAGAGTTTATTGGATAATTTCATTAACAAGGGACCATTCACAACTGTACTCAGACAAGTTGTCTTCGGAATGGGCAACTTGTCAAAAACACTTTTTATACAGGATCTTGTGTAGCATAATAGAGAAGTTGTGACAAACATCTGACATAGGATTTTTTTGTGGTCAAATGGTTAAACATGGTTTTCCCAGACACCCTGCACCTTTGGGAGGGGGAATTGTGAACTTACAGAAATAGCCTATATGCTTTACTTTACTTTTTGTTCTTGGACCTCGCGTAACACAATACCAGATGCCTGAATAGACAACTTAATTGAGCTTCTTGCTGGGTTTGTAGAAAAAACGGTAAACACTATTTCATTGGGGGTCTGTGTTAAACATGTAATGTATTTTAGAAAATTAGCCCTTTGTTGAAACTTGATTCTTCTGATTTATCATGTGTCGGCCACATTGTTGCCTAATGCGTACTGTCATTATTTTAGATGCCGCAGTTGGTAATTTTGTTGATTCTACCACCGATTTTCTCCAATTCTTATGACTACGCTGAACCGCTTTAAGTTCAATGTAATTAAAAATCATATCCCATTACATATAATCTGACTTGCAATCAATACTAAACTTTAAATGCCACAGTTTGACATTTATGTTACGCATACATATCATTTGTGTTATCAACTCCATACAAATGTTTGTCATTTTATTGCTCTTTGTTTAATTTAAATTGATCCAAGAAGTAGCTTCAGATTCGTATATATACTTTGTTTAAAGGGACCGATTACCGCCTCAACCACACAGGAACTTAGTAAGTGCTTTAACGTACGTTCTTGACTCCATAGCTGCCACTTAATGTCCTCTCTGTGGTCTGTCATTTGCTACCAATAGCAACCAATCACGGGCAGGAAAGTGCTCCCATTGTAATCGACGGAGAGCTTTTGGTGCAAGGACAAGGAGGGTCTCAACGATGGAGCTGGCTGTTGGATACTATCAGGCCCATGAGCACTACTAAACAGGAGATGTGTTCAATGGAACTGGGAAGAGCGCAAATACATAGAGGGGATATTAAATATTAATCCAAAGGTCACACTCAACTATTAAATGCATCAAAGTGCCTATGAGGGTTAGATTGTATCTTTTGTTATTTACTTTTAGCAGTATCTAAGCCCATTCTAATAAATAGTTTGAATGCTATTTTAAAAAAATGCTAAAATATGTCTCAGTTTTCCATTTGTATCAGGGAGATTTTAGGATGTTAAAGCTCATTAATTAATGTGATAATATAATGTGATTGTTGTATTTTTTTTTAGTTATTTAAAAGTATAGTTTTGTTTAGTAAGTAAAGTAAGTTTGCATTTTACTCCACTAAAGCCACATAACTTTCATTATTTCCCATGATGCCCCATTGTAAGTCGTACTGGAGTGCCACTGTCGGGTGTTGCTAGAGGTTGCTTATAATCATTCAGTACCCCCTTAAAGCTGTTTGTACAAATATCTTAGGGAAGGAGCCTATTTCAATGGAAATATGGCAGCAAGATGGCAACTTTTAAATTCAGAACATCAGAAAATATCAAAAGAATTTTGGTGAATGCCTAAAGTAACATTTGTGTAAAGATATAAGAACTCTGATTGAAGATAATTTGAAACATAAAGATTTCTAGAAAGGATATTTCACCCCCCCCACACACATACACTAAGTCAAAGAAAGTTCCTATTCAATGCACATTCAGTTATATATTTATTTAATATATGTTATGGATATATTGTGACCTATGCTTTCACTTCAGGATCCTCTACTTTTCTAGCACCCGTTTCACTATGCATCATGAAGGGCTAACCCCAGCGCGTTTCTCCTACTAGACCAACTGATCTGGTCCTATATAACGCCAATAAAAACAACAACATTTATTTGAGTGAATATTTTAAATAATAAGCAAATCCAACATAATATTCCTATTGATAGCACTTCTTACGTGTTCATAACTAAAAATATGGACCAATATTCCATGGAAATAAAGTATTTGGACAAGCTTGTGTAATAGTCTTAGTATTATAATATCAGCTGGGGTGAAATTAATTTGCAGTGATTGCTTTAGATCTAGTTTAACGTAATTCTCTTTAATGCCTACAGATTCTATTCATGTAAGCTTGGCCCTTCTATGCCATTTAAGTCTATAATAAGAGGCACGTCCAGATCATTTAATTGTATGTGACTATTTTGTGGACGACCCATGTTGTAGGAACACTTGGGCAGCATGGATGATGGATAAATAAATGGAGAAACACAAATTTCCTGAGTATTTGCTTCTCTGCTATTCTAATGGCAATGATTTTTTGATTTGTGTGTTCTCTGGAATAAATCAAATATTAGAAAAATAAATAATAATAAGGGTAAAATTCTTCACTATTCCAGAGCTTCTGGCTGTGATGGTCCTAAAACAACAGTTGATGCAATATTTTTTGTTTCTTTTTAATGAGACATTTATTATTTGTGTTATGTGCTCAGGCTAACATGATTTTACATTTTTAATATTTTACAAAAAGGGCCAAGTTAAAAGCACTTAATATCAATTTCTCAGCACTAATAAAATGAAATATTTTTCCACTGATGGCAGTATAATTCAATATGCTTGTAATCCAATCAAGGTATAGCAAGCCTTTTACCTACCATTATTTAAATTGTAATTCAAAATGCTATGACGCTAACGTTAGTTTAGGATATTTGCATAGAATAATAATAGGATATTAAAGTATATTCAGACAAGAAATAACAATATAATATATTATATATACAATATATTATATTAAATATATATATATATATATATATAATATAATACGTGAGTACAGGTGAAATGCGTAAATGAACACTTGGTATCATTGTGTATTGTTAATTAATTGTTTAAATGCATGCCCATACCTGAGAGCTTCCTATGGTAGGCTACCCAAAGCTCTCCATCTTCTAGGTGAGTGTAGGGGCAGGAATAGCCCCAAACATTCTTTACTGGGGGGGGGCTGGGCAGGGAGTAGAGGAAATAGGGCATAAAGTAGGTAGGATGTGGGCAGGGAGTGGGCATGGCAAAAAGCAACTCCCCGAACCCGAAAAAAAGAAGGAACTCACAGGGGGAACGGGGCTTCATTAAAACAGCTCGTACCAAAAGGCATATGCATTTATATTCTAACTTATAACCTTGTCACTTGCCCTCATGCATGCTCTCTCACACACTCTCTTTAACACTCACTCGAACACCATGGGGGAGAATGTTCTCCCTGATGGTGCTCATTTTGTTTTTAAAGTAGGAGGCAAGTTCTTGGACCGAGAAGTTGGCAGGTGAGGAATGTAAAGAACAGACGTTTAGAGTTATTGAAAATGGAGGTAATTAATAAAATAAAATAGTTTTTTTTGGCGAGATGGAGGGTCGGTATATTTACAATATAATACACCTCTAGAGCAAAGTAACAGAACAACACCAAATTATTATAATAGTTCTATGAGAGTAAATAACCAGTTACTTTCTAATATACTTGACTATCTCACCTTAATGTTCTAGTCAATAAATATAATAACATTTTATACTAGAGTTGGAATTTTTAATTGACTTGTAATAGTGACTCAAGATATTTGTTTGACTTCTGTAATTCATTCTCACACGGCAAACTTTAATGAAGGCTAATAGGTGAAATTTCTGAAAGTCAAAAAGTAATTACTATGCAAATTGCATGAAGTGAATCTATAATTAAGTCCGCAGGGGAACAAATGGGATTAGACAAAACACACTTCCCAATCTTCTGCGTTCACCCGTAACTCTTAGAAATACAAAATGGTTGTCTTGTTTGTTTGTACTTTGACCTTTGTTATTGCCCAAGGAAGCTGCCATAAGAATCATGATCAAGAACACGTAAATGTTTAAATATTTACATTCTACTAAATGATACCGGTTGCACGTGTCAGTTTCCTGCCCACGATGGAAAAATCCCCAGATGTTGTTTTTTTATACGATTCTTTTCACAGATGTTTGATGTTAAGTATCAGGTATGGCTTTACTTTGTCTTCTTTGTTTCAGATGAGTACCACGTATCATCTGCTACGTATCATTTAATACATTTATGTCTTTCCTTGTGGGACAAATGTGAGATACCTCTGTCATATACTAGAAGCCCTAATTAAGTGCATTATTGATTACTGTGGTGTTCCTAGAAATTTGGTGAGAAAATACTGAATTCAGAAAAGACGTTCAGTGAGGTATTCCCTGGGTTCCATGTGACCTGTGTTTTTTACTTACAGATGTGGCATATGAACTGTAAAACCTGCTTTATCTGCATGTATACAGTCTATAACTGCAAAGTATTTCCTAATGAGCCAGTTCTAATGGGCATCATATATTGCCTGTTATGTTGCAACTCGGAATATGACAAGGCAGACATAGCAGTATGGCCAGAACTGGCATCTCCCTAGCAGAAAGTCCTGTATTTGTCAAGGGCCAGTCAGATCTACGAATCGAGCTGGGGTCTGGGCTTTTGCTTCACAGCCACTTCTTATGGTTTCTTGGAGCTATATTTGTAAGCAGGTCTTATAATCAGTCCTGAATCAGCCTGTACTAAGAGGATAAAATACATTATGCTTGATTGTTCTGTTTCACAACAGGGGAGCAGCAGGAGGTTTTTTTTTTTTGCAGCATTCTGAGACACTATTCTTGTGATCATACTAGGAGAGGTCATCATGGCTAGACCTTACCTCATTCTTACCACTTAGGGATCATGCAGATATAGATGATTTCACAAGCAGTGGACCAATGCATTGTGATATTGGGTCCATCTTACATGGCAGCCACTTATTCAGGTTTTCATTAGTATGTTGGAAGCCTATGGGCACCCAAGCACCCATTCCTCTACGCATCAGCAGGAACTGTTTTTTCATTGCATTTGCAGACTCCCCTCTTACTAGTTTTGCTCCGACTTTGACCTCCATTTCTTTAGTTTTTAGGGAGAGTTTTCATTGAAGGGAAACTCTAGATTTATATTTTATTACTAGTATAACATACAATGTTTTTATGGGATATCCTTTTCTAATGCAAGGACCTTGGAAACCAGATCAAACACATTCATGATCAATCAAACCCCTTCATGACCGAGGGCTTTCTGAAACTTAGATGCCAGAGCTTTTTAACACATGAACACATTTAATGGGTTATCACAACAATGATTCTAATACCCATGATTAATTCCCATAAGGGTTGCTCGTGTCTGGAACTGATGCATTGGCACGCACTTTTTAGTAGACCATACTACTGCGTCCATGGCATAATAGTATAATATCCTATGGTCATGAAGGGGTTAATAAAACAAAATATACTTTCTTCATATCTGTTTTCTATGGGAGTTTCTTTTTAAAGAGAGTCCAAGGACAGGCATGACTTCTGCTTCATAGCTTCCACATTACCTTAGAAAATCATTTAAATAATAACGACTGCTCGAAATCTGCTTTATATTCTGGAAGAAGCCAAAATGTATTTATTTCTTTATTAAAGAATAAGGTCTCCTTTTTTATGGATGTACACGCTCATTTGTCGGAAATTGCCGTTGTTTCCTGCTTGTTAGCTTTTGTCTTAGATTTCTTATGAAAGTTTTTCTATCAAAAGCTCGTTTTTTGTTTAGTAATGGGCAGCCTTACAATCCAAAATTACTGAGGTGTTCATAATTATTCTGCATTTGTGCAGTGAGAATTCTACCAGTGTTTGAATTCTCCGCATTAATGTGCTCTGCGACTGCGATGGTATTCCACAATGATCTCATAAAATGTTCAAAGTGCTTTGAGTTTTACTTTATGTCTCTTGTCCTTATAGATCAGAGGGGAGTATTCTGTTTTATCTCACTCTTCACGTCATTTATACAACATGCTGTATAATCTGAAAAAAAGAACTCAAATAAAGAAGGAAATATGTACAATGCTAGGTTAGCACATTTGGAATTTTACTGATCTTTGCTGTCAAAACATCCAGAAAATGAAGTTCTATTATGACATACAGATCAGTTAAACTGTCAGTATGATATCTTAGATGGGAGAATTTACCAGTTTGGTAGTCTTTTTCATTAAAATAGTAACAAAGAGAAGCGCTTTGTGCGGGCTATATTGCTGTGTAAAGATGGATACAATATGAATATTTATATAAAATCAGTGTAATGCTGTCCTCAAATCTTATAATGTAAGATTCAATGGGCTCTTAAACGAGTTGGAGGCTATCATGAGACTAGAAAATCACTGTTGTGATTGGATGAAAGGGAACCCAGAACCACTGAGGATGTAACCCTATTGCACATGATCTAATGGACAACTTTTAGGAGCCATGGCTAGATTATGAGGATGATTTAAAGATAGCACAGGGATTTTAATTTATATTCATGTCTTGAAAACACATCTCCCAACAGTGTTATTGTGTAACACTCATGATTTTCAGACGATGTCCCTGGTAGTCGCCCTGCCGATCCTCAGATCTCCTGTGAGCAGCAGAGGGTGGTGATGTATCAATGTCTCTATTGCTGCTATGATCCCTTGCAACGCTAGAAGCTATTGGGCCAACTTCCAGGGACAGCCTTGTCCTTCCTCGCCTCTTGACACCCCAACACAGATATCTTGATATGACAGATGAAATGTTTGAGGGTATGGAAAAAGTTACAGTAAACTGATGAAGCCAGTTGGATGATTTTACCTTTGATCACAAGTGGCCTGGTTACCTATACTGTACCAATATCATATATATAGGTGTTATCAGTGCCACCGATCTAGTTCTGGAGTGATATTTTATATGTTTGAGAATAAAACAAATAACCTTTGTACCTTTTATATACCTAAACCTCTCCTGTAAAGGTCTGTCCTCACATGACAGCAGTGCCATCTGCTGGAGAACATCTATCTCGGGGACTGAATGGACACTCCAGTTGTAGTAGGCCATTCATTGCCATCCTCCATCACAAGGGAGCAATGTTTTTAGGATGACACATAAGGTCCTTTATCACAACGAGATTAATACGTCATTGTGGTTCTTTATAACATTTCTTTTCAACCTATTATATATGCACTGATGCTGTTTGTTTTTAATTAAACTTACAGTATTATCAGGGAAAATATCACTTTTACACATAAATCTGGGACCAATCAATGAATCCTAATTTTTAACTGCCAAATATTTATGCATTTGATGGAAGGTAAAACAGAAGGCTGTCCAGGGACCTATTACTGTGGCTGATGTCCTGTCCAGCATAGAACATCATATCTCTGAGCTCTGCTCCGAAAAATGGGTGGCAGTAGGTACAGAGTGCATATAGAAAACTGGCCCATTGGACAGCGACACAGTGGGGAGCCTGATCACCAAAAAGGGCGATCTACTGCCACCAGGCCTTCCCGCCATAGGCCTACTTAAATTATGCCAAAATGTGCTGCCATTTTTCAGTTTTCCTATCTTGATTCAGAGGCATATCCAGACATATAGCTAGGAGGCCACTCTGTTAGCTGTCCCCACTGCAAAGGAGGAGAAATCTGAGATTCCCATGGCACAGATTTTCATCATTTGCTCCCTCATACACCTGAACAACACAGAAATGAACAGGGTATGATGTCATACGCTTAGTACATGTGCTGGATGATGTATGTATACCTGGGAACTCCTCAGGCTTGACTTAGAGTCTCCAGGTGAAGATACCCTGATCTCAGAGTCAGTTTCGCTCCCTGTTCAAGTTCCATCTACTCCCCACCTACTGATCACTGCCCACATGCTTTTCTACAAAAGGCACTCTGGGTCTAGCCCTGTCTCGCTGTGCAGTAAGCCCTGTCCCACACAACGCCCCCTCTCAAGAAGAGAGATCTCTGTGAATCCTGCCCCACGAAGTTCCCAGGTATGAGGGGGTTTAGTGGATTCTGCCCTATTTTATGCCTACGGAATAGATTATTTATGTCAATCTACCTTAACTCTGCAAACACTGTTAAGATGGCAGAGGCATGGTTCATATAATAAAACGCACAATCACACACACTAAACCATACCGTTACTGCTCGATAACTATCTGCTGCAATGGCATTCGAGGTGCATTAAGCAAAATGTTGGTGATTGGAGTGTTCAGTGAACAATAAACGCTTGTTATTTTAGAATTTCCAGCGTGTAAAAACACTTGAATTAATTAGAAGAAAAATCAAGCATCGTACTTTATTTTCTGTTTAGTTGCCTTGGCAACATAAATTCTTAAGAAGAGCAAGCCTTTTTTTAAGGGTAAGGCACTTTCTGCGAGTTTATACGGTTTAGCTGTCTATGTTCTTTAGAATTATTCTTTAGCAGTACCTAGTTTCATGTCTCATATGCTTACATTTTAAAACATCTTATCTATTAACGATTAATGGGCCAGAGCACACTCGGCATTCCCAATATGTCTTTGTTCAACTATGATTTATCTTATATATATAGAGAGAGAGAGACTATATGCATAAATATAAAACCATATTTTATAGCAATAATATTAAAATATGTGGGCAAATGTTTTTCTTACTGGATACCGATGTAAGATGAGCAGCACCCCCCTGTACAAACATGGGATTTTTTCATTTTCCGGAGGGCCTACATGTCCGATTACAAATCTTTTTACTTTATTTTTTCTGTAGGGTATGGGATGTAGTGGGACTGCTTTTCCCTTTTACCAACATTTTGTCCTTTAATTAGTTATTTATTTAGGTTTTTATTTATTATTACCATGTTTATTCCTTTACTAATTTTATGATCAGGAACCTGTTTTCCTGATCTTCACCTTGTGATCAGCAGGTATGTTCTGACCCTGTAGAATCCCTTTACACTGTCCATTGTTCCCTGTGGTGTCAGCTGTAGGAAACAAACATCTACACTTATTTTGAGGCAGTTGCAATCATCACTGTCAACTTAGAGCCAGTGATGTTGACTGTTATTAAGAGAAGGGAGTCTGGGCGGTCAACAAAAGATCCCATAAATCAGACAGAGGCCATTCTGTGCCAAGGACCAATGTTTTGAAGATGACTTAGAACGTCCTTTATCACAATGGGATTAATATGTCAAGAATATGTAATATTAGAACATTTGTTTTCAATGTGTTACATATGCATTTATGCTGTTTGTTTTTAATGAACTTATCATCACTTTTACACATAAATCTGTGACCATTTAACAAAGTCTAATTTATAACTTCCACATATAATTATATGTATTTGATAACAGGTAACACAGAATGCATATGTTCGCTGTAGTCTATTCACACCTCATCTAAGTGCCAGTGCTGCTTATAGATGTGTTTAGAAATTCACAAGGTAAAACAAATATATTCTCTACCTTCGGTTCTCTTGCCATCACATTGGTGATTGAAAATAAAAAAGGAATCCCACCGTGGAAGAGTGTCAGGGATCTGTGAAATGAGCGATATGGCAATTCCTGCCCTTTCTTCAGGTTTTATGAACCAAAGATGTTGCTAAGAAGATTATCCCGCCTCTTGTCCAACCTTCAGATAACTCATTCAGACAACAATACGTTGACATTTCGGACATTTTAGTGCTTCAGCAGTTTCCATTAAGTCATGTACGGTGCTGAGTCCAGGTAAGCTCACCTACCAGGTTTCATAATGAGGTTCAGCTTATGTAACTGCCACATAAAATTTATTTTAACATTGAGGACTTGGAGGTATGAACATGATAGACTCTGATTTGCCACATAACGGGTGGTAGATGGCCCTATTGGGTGATCAGGCTCCCCTGAGCACCACTTCTTATGGTCCAGTTGGGAGAGCTCCAAGATCTTCCTTGTAAATCAGGCCATATACACTACGGAGCAGTGTGTCTAACCGGCACAGCCCCCTTCCTAACCTCACTCTGCGCCGCACATGCAACACGATCTGCGTGGTAGACCCTTTTGTGGATGGCCATGAAAGTAGACATCTTAACTATTTATTGTCATGGTTTGCAGTTATTTCTACCTAATATGATACCTCATCGAGTAAGGAGAATAAAAGAGTTACAATATATTCATGCAAGTTTTTTTCCTAAATGTCACTCAGTCTGAATAAATAAATAAGCAGTAGGCTAAATTTAGAGAAAAGGAATTTATCTGAAAAAGGCACAATAACGTTACAGAAACAATAATACGCCAATCACAGAAGTAATAGGTTGCTGGTATCGCAGCATATTGCAAGAGTTTATTTGAAAAGAACCAAGGATAATTTTTGTATGACTAAAAATTTAGAATCTTTTTTCTGTTTCTTCTAAAATAAAACGTAATTTCAGAAGGGAAATGAATGCATTAATAAATGTATGTCGCAATAGCTTAAAGGTTTGCTTCAAACATTGGCAAGGGTTGGCAGATTGTTATTGTCACACTTTGGTGCATGTTTTTATGAAATGATTTGTTTTCAATTCAAGACATGTGGGTTTATTCACTAAGGCAGGAGTTTGCACACTTCATCTCCCTGATGGTGCTATGCATTATGAGGGTTATCCCCAGTAGGCTTCTGACTCAAAAAGAGCTCATTTTGCTGCATATACAGTGCTGTGAAAAAGTCTTTGCCATCTCCCCGATTTCTTCTATACTTGTCACATTTAAGTGTTTCAGATCATCCAACTAATTTAAGGCAAAGATAAGCCAAGTAAACACACAATGCAGTTTTTAAATCATGATTTCATACATAGAAGGAATCTACAGAAATTCAAGAACAGTATGGAAATGGTTACAAAGCCATTTTTTAATGCTCAGGGACTCCAGTGAATCACTGCGAGAAAACTTGAGATAGTGAGTGAACATTCCCAAGGGTGGTGGCCTACCACAATTTCTCCAAGAGTGCATCGGCCACTCATCCAGGAGGCCACAAAAGCACCAGGACTATCATGTAAAAAAAAATCCAGACCTCACTTGCCTGAGCTAAGGTCACAATTTCACAATAAGAAACAGAGCAAAAAATATCATCCATGGATGAAGTGAGAAAGAAGGTGAAAATCACTGGTTGTTCCAAAAGAACACAAATGCTTGATGGAGCCATGGAATCTGCTCTCTACCTGAAAACTCTGAAGGAGAAGGTCTGACCATCAGTTAGTGACCTGATGCTTAAGCACCGTTGGGTTACGTAGCAGGACAATGATCCGAAGCATGCAAGCAAATGCAGTTCACGTTCCAAAACCCTTCAATGTGGCTCAAGTAAAACAATTCTGCCAAGAAGACTGGGTTATATTCCTCCACAGAGAGTTATCGGAAATGTTTGATTGCAGTAATTGCCGCCGAGGGTGGCACAACCAGTTGTTAGGTTTAGGGGGGGCAATTACCTTTTCCCATGGGGGATATAGGTTTTAACCCCTTAACGACAATCCCCGTACATGTACGGGGTTGCCGTGCAACGAGATAACGACAATGCCCGTACATGTACGGGCTGCCGTTAAATAGCTGCAAGTGAGGCTGACCGTGGATCCGGGGAGGGCAGCCCTTGGCAGCCCTCCCCGGAAGAAAAATGGCCGCCGCCGCACCGATCATGAAAGATCGCGGCGGCGCCCGGCTAAAGCAGCTTAGGAAGCGATCTGAATCGCTTCCTAAGCATAAACGGTGTTACTGACATGCCTCGATATCGAGGCAAGTCAGCAACACTACCCCCCTACCCCGATCGCCTTGTGATTGCTCCGAAGAGCAACCACAAGTGCCATCCTGTAAATGACGTTGCCGTCATTCACAGGATGGCATTAACAATAGATTTGAGTTCACAGAGGGTCTATCCAGACCCTCTTGTGAACTCTCGAGCTCCTCCTGCAGGTTGAATGCAGGTACTGCATCCAACCATGCAAGGTCAATGGAGCCCAGCTCACTAATGAGTGATTAGTAAAAAAAAAAAAAAAAAAAAAAAAAAAAAAAAAAAAAAAAGTTAAAAAATGTTTAAAAAAATTAAAAATAATATGGTAACATATAAAAATCCCCACTGTCACCAAAAAAAAATAAATTAATAAGTAAGTCCTAAAATTCTTTATCTTTACAAAAATTCCAGCATGGAAAGAGTTAAAATATTGGCATTACAAATGCCCATAGGGTGTCTCGTATTAAAAAATGCATGAGTGGATGGGATAAATTGAATTGGCCGGGTTCAAAGGTGTCCTAAATATGGGACATGGGGGCAGTAGGATCAGATGTCTAAATGGCCAAAAAATACACACCTCACAAAGGCGGCCTTTTACCTCCCAAATAACCCAACAAACCCATGCATGTGGGGTATCATTGCGCTCAGGAGATGTTACCGAACACATATTGGGGTGTTGTTTGACACGGACATACACCAGGAGCGATAAATTTATACCTGAAGTACAACGTGTGTTAAAAAAATACAAAAAAATGTACTACCATAAAGTTTCACAAAGGCTGGTGGTAAAATTAGTGCATGGAAAGGGTTAAATTACCAGCATGTGAAATACCTTGGGGTGTCTAGTTTTTAAAAATATATGACTTGACGGGGTAAATTGCATTGGCCGGCTTCAAAGATACCCGAAATGGCACATGGGGGGAAGAATTACCAGATTTGGAAAAAAAGGTTTTGAAATAGCAAAACGCTACCTGTACTTATTGCCCCATAACGTGCAGAAAAAAGCAAAAAAACATAAAAACATTGGGTATTTCTAAACTCAGGACAAATAGTAGAATCTATTTAGCAGGTTTTTTCATTCGTTTTTGCAGATGAGTAAAAGTTTTTTGTTTAAAAAGTGAGAAAAAGTAATTTTTTAACAAAAAATCCCCATATTTTATCATTTTTTTATAGTAAATTAGATGATATGATAAAATTAATGGTATCTAAAGAAAGCCCTGTTTGTCCTGAAAAAAACAATATATAATATGTGTGGGAGCACGAAATGAGAAAGAAGAAAATCACAGCTAAACAGGAACACCGAAAAATGTTAAAATAGCCATTGTCCCACAATATACTACGAGTAATAACCCCTATTGTCCTTAAGGGGTTAATTAACTTTTTACCTTGAATAAATGAAATGATCGCGTAAAAGCTGCATTTTGCCTTTACTTTAAAACTAGTTGGATGGACTAAAAACATTTAATTGTGACGTTAAACCAAAAATAGACGAAATCAGGAAGGGGCAGAGACTTTTTTTTACTGCGCTGTGATGCATAGCGAAATCAATGAAAGTTCTCAAAAGTCGCCTCATTAATTTCACTATGCATTATTTATGGCCAGCTCAAACTTTTTGCTGGAGAAACTTACCTGGGATTGTCCTTTATAATCGTTAAAATGAATTGGCAACTCCTCTGCAAACTGTCCTGCTAACCTCCCACTTCATATGTAAACCTTGGGAGCAGCAGCCTTTTTAAACTTTCTTAGGGTGTAAATGTTTTACTATTCTCCCCATTTGTTAAGTTAGAGAAGGCAAAGGCAAGAAATTCCAGACAGATGTTTAATTATACATTAGTTTTGCTAACGATCTCAGTTTATCTTAAGTATAAGAGTCCCTTGTTTTTGGATTTTTCCCTTTTAATATAAGAAAAGAAATTCTCCTGACATATCATTTTTAAGCTTCTTAAAACGGCGTTAAACTTGGCATAGGAGACACATTTACAACTTGACAAAACGTCCCAAACGTAGAAATGATGTAACTGATGTTTGAAATTTCAGGTGATGTAGAAAACAGGCGATTTGTTATTCACTTTAGTCTAGACAATCAAAAGATAACTTTCCCTAAATCTCCCCCTCTCATTACTCCCCCAATCCTTCCCCAATTCCTTGGTTGGCCATGGACCAGGTAAGTGGTTAATGACATGTATTCCCTCCATAATTTCCACGACCAACAAAATAAAAGTATGTACAAAACAGCATTACCCCCAGAAATAATAATGTTAATTAAAATGTTATTTTAACTATAATACGGTACATTTCCAAAAAAAGACAAAATAAAATAATAACTGTTCTTCTTTTATGATCATCCAAAAAGTATTTGATTGGTACTGTAACTTTTAATCATTTTCAAGGTCATAGAAACCTGAAATCGGAGTCTTACATTTCTGAATATTAGTTAATTCAGTATTCATTCTAAAATTAGTCAACGCTGACACACTGGTTTCAGATTCACAGAATAATCGCATCAATTGATTTCTATTTATTCTGAAAGATATCTGTGATTTATCTTGGGGAATCGGGATTATTCATAGTCTTCCAGCTAAAGCTACGCACCAGCCAAAGTATTCAAACAATGAGAAAAGATGAATTTTTTTGATATTAAAATTTTGTAATGTCGCTTTTTAACCCCTTTAGGACAATGGGCGGTCCCTAAACCCATTGAAAACAATGCATTTTGAGCCCGTACATGTACGGGCTTTGTCATTAAGGGGTTAATGTTCCTCTCCTATAACCAGCTGCGCGGGACTTAATCAGTGTTTCTTTGTAACGGCATAGAGAGACGAAAAGAAAAGTAATTATTGTTACAAAATGATTTCTTTTTTCCCGCAATCTTGTGGAAATAACAATTAAAAAGCATCACAAAAATGGCGGTAGATTGGCATAGTATTATCTTCTGAGAAATGTGAGGTATTATTGATATAAAACCTTTGTGTATGTGGCAGATATCAGCTTGTGTTGCTGTGTTACTGAGTTGATTGACATACGTTGAATAAACCCCAGGTGGCATTTTGTGTCTTTGTGGCTGCTAATATGTTGTTCTTTATTTCTGGGTAGATTGAATGCTGTAATTGGAGCTCAGGCAATTAAATATGATTTGACTGAGAATACATAATAAGCACAATGTATTTGCAGAGGAGGTTACGGATTTTCGAATGCATGCTTTTCTTTTTTTGTTCAAGAACCAGAGAAAGCGATTAAGAGCGGCTTATATCTTACAGACGTTAAAGGTCAGTTAAACTGTGCAAATACAAATAAACTAAACAAGAAATAAAAGAATTAGTGTATTTTCCACAGACAAATTATTTGAGGGGGCAAGTCCAGATGTACATCGTAGGCATCGCTGAGTGCTGGGGTACCTCAGGTGATTAAAAAGGTCTTAACATTTTTAACATGATTTGAATTTGGAGCATTGTCACAAAATGGTCAGAATATAGCACCCCTAAAAAAGTATCTGTATTATGGATCGAACATTGAATCCATGATTGCACAACACACAAGATTAATAACCTAATTGTTGGATTAGGAATTCAAAACTTCAACAAAGATGCAAGGATGAACTCTAGGGTGGAAAGTATGGTTTGTTCCCAATGAAATTTGGAGCATCAGGAGAATGTAGGGCTGTCTAGAGCGCCAGACAGACTCCTTAGCGCTAGTGAAGCTGGAGGTAAAAGATCATATTTTAGATTACTCAAGTTTTCGAGTTGAGCTGGAGAAAACATGATGAGAAGACACTGGTCCATCTCAGTAGGGTCGCCATTAGACATTTTGGGGGACAGTACAAGCTTAAACTTAGGGCCCCATGCCCCTCTTATCAGCCCACCCAACTTCCATCCCATTGTCCCACCCATTGTTCCACCCTAGGATCCACACATGAGCACACCTTATGAGAAATGGGGCAAGCCTAGGGTAATCTTGGTGCTGTTTTTCTTCAAGGCCCCCTAAAACACGTACATACTAACATACAAACTCTCTCCTTCCCAGATGCCACTAATCCTAGGCTCACCCCTAGACAACTGCATACACTGACAGATAAACTCACAATAACATCATACCCTAACACACACATGCTAACACCAAATACTAACACACATAAAGTTACACACTCTAACACCATACCGTAACAGACACACATGCTAACATATCCTACCAAACAACCTACCTTTATTGGCTCAGGAGGGGGAAGGCCTGTGCCACCTCTTCAGCTCCCTCAAGGTCCTCTTAAGATTTGTCTGTGCACCAGGAAATGACATCATGTCCCCATATTCCGCTCAGACTCGGCCCCTTGGGACTGAGGAAGCAAAGCCCAAAGCACTGGCATGGCGGTATGTCCGGGGGGTCCCAACCTGAGAGAGCAGGGTGGCCAGGCACCTTGCCCAGCTGGACTTGATACAACAGGGTAATCATACACCCCTAATGGTGGCCCTGCATCTCAGGGATGTCTACAAATGCAGGTCGTTGCGTGAACCTGTAAAGATGCCCCAATAACCTAGTGTTGGAGGGTAAGTGAGCCCTTAAGTAATATGCTAATGGGATAAGAATCTGTATTGACTCCGGCTTATGCCTGTTGTTCCAACAATAACAGGTTGAGCCAGGTACCAGGCACAAGTCCACCCTGGATAATTCAGTGGTGACCCTAAGTGTGAATTGGGCACCTGAGATTTTTTTTATTACTATGCTATTATATTTTTGTTGCTATTACTACATACAGTTGATTTATCTGCAGTAACGCTTGTAAAAATTATGCATTACTGTTTTATTGTCCTAATTCTCAGGTTATTGTAATAATTTTTGGAAGATGATATTTTTATATTCATGTTTTACATGTTAGTTGTATTCATGTTTTTTGTAATGCATTTTTTATCTGCAGTAAATTTGTCTGTGTGTCAGTGGGTTTTATTCACTTTTGGAAGAGTTGACAGGAGAGTTTGGGTTAGTTTTGGAAGAGTTGAATGTAATGCCAATTGGATAATTTGCAAATACACACCATTCAAAGGTACTCCAGTTTGTTTCAGCCAACTGAGCCCTTTTTTTATTTACTTTCTTGCAAAAAAACCCCTCTGTATCCATTAATTAATCTGTTTATTCAGTTTTTCACATACTTCACATAAAGCTTAACCTCTTAAACCGAAAAATAATGATTAATCTATGATGTTTCCTGTAACATCTGTTTTTTTTTCCTGAAGGAAGCCAATAATATGGATTTTGTTCTGTTTAGATGTATTTTTCTCCAAGTTTGCTTTAGTGATATTTATCTTCGTTTCTCCGTCACTTTCAATTAACTACATTCAGTAGGTTGTCTGTTGTTGACAGCCAAGTACAGATTTTGCAGAAGACCTACTTACTAAATTATTTGCTACACAAAATCCTATACTTTTTAATAAGATGTAATTAACTTATGAGATGTTCTCCTTCTGTTGAGCTGTCATAATTGAATTCTTCTTTCATGTGTTTTGGTAGAATGTTAAAAAGATCTTGGTAGAATGTTAACCATAAATTCATAAAATCTTATTTAATGTTTTTTTGTGTGTTTCCACGCATTTCATTAAGTAGTACTGTATGTGGTTAGTATTTTCACACTTTATTAAATCTTCAGTAAGAAAAAGCCCAAATCCATATGTCACACTAATCAGCCCTTTATGGTCCATTAAGGCAGTTATCACCATGCCAGCTTATACAGTATGACATAAAAGTTGTATTTGTTATGAAGCAATAATGCAATACCCTGCTGCGTTCAAGTGATTACATTAAGTACCGATTCATATCGTTGGTGCAGGTGGCAGTTGATTGCCTCCATTTTCCTTTTACTACTTTCTAACAAATTTTTCTTTTTCTTCAAACTGCTCATTTCAGGTTTTAGAGTAGATTTTTTTTTTAAAAAAATAATCAACCTAAGTCTCATGTATCATTACAATTTTCCCCTTTTTACTAGAAGAAGAAAGCAAGGAAGCACAGTGTATGTGAATGAGCGCAGATGATGAATAAGATGATGAATAAGAGGCAGAGAATTAACTCATATTAGGTTTGGAATATGGTTCATATCTACAGGTGAGCGTGACCCTGATGAGTTGTAGGGAATGTCGAATTTTCCTGCTTTCCTTGTATGTAGGGAAATAACAGTACCAAAGAACCTTGAATAATTATGATCTTATATTTTGGGTAGTAATAATAATAATAATAATAATCTGCGGCTGATCTTGTGACTGCTTTGTGTGATATCTTAAAATTATTATACATACAGGTTAGTCCACTTAATGCAAGAAAACACTAAATGATGGCATGTTAGTAAATGAACTTTAGGAGATTTGTCAGTATGATAAGGCATTAACGTGTTTGTTTAGCAGATTTTTTTAAGATAAGTAAAAGATAAAAGAAAACAGAACAATATTTGTAAAAATTATTGTTAATCTAAAATTGTTGAGGGTTCTCCTTTAAGGTTCAATCGTATAAAAGCACCAAAAAAAAAAAAACTTCAAAGAAGATTTTTTTTCCCATTTCAATTGCAACAATCTATTGGTATTGGCTTTTGTTTCACACTTAAGATTTTCCTGATAAAAATATGCACAAGGTACAATTGCGACACATTTGAGATTTCAAAAGTATTGGAAATTATGTTTCAGACCCAGAAATTATTTATAAGAGTTAAAATCATCAGAGTTGCTGGAATAAGTAATAAGAGTATGGTTTTAATGCATGATAGTTGAGAGGTCACTTTAAATTTACACGGTATCCCCTTAGGAAATGCAATGGGGGATTTAGCAGAATCATCTTATATGCATTTGTCACGTCCCTGCCCCACAACTTTTTTCATGTAGAAGATGTACCGAACATATCTCCTTGCATGTGATATACTTACCGCCAGTCATCTGCAGCACTCCATTGATTTTAATGACTAGCTGCTTGAAATTGGTCAAAATATTGGGACCAAGGGGAAGTGGGAAGTTGCAGCTCTACAGCTGCATCTTCTGCCTAAGGTAAGAAGTATTTTCTTATTTTAGTTAAATTGATTCATTTGAAAGTACTTAAACAAATGCCCAACAAGTTGTCTTCACAGCACGTGCAAAGAGAAATTTCACCCCCCAAGGTGCTAAAAAGTTGTAACATAAATTTAAAAAGTTGCTGTAAAAATGTTCAAGCTCACTCAGGAGATTGATACAATATAACATTCTATAGCGAGATACTACCTTGCGGGATTTAAACTCACAGACATAGACGCATGCATTTGGAACCCACTGTTACCTTCATTCTCTTCCTTCCTAAAACGTCCTCACCTTGTCAAAGCAGAAATATACGCAACTAATATATAATTTTATGTAAATATAGTTAAAGCTGAAGCATATATCAGATTTGAATGATTATCACACATCTTTTGTAAGCAAATAACATATCAATAGTCATTGTTATATGTCTGCCTATACAGAAGTGTTGTCTAAATCCATGTGACCAAACACTGTTTCTGTTCCAAACACCATGTTTCTGTTCCAAGTTCCAAATAATGTTTTTAAATTCAGATGGATTGGTAACTCACTATCAGACATGCCAGAATTGTACTCTGTGCAATTTAACTCCCTGACCACCTGGAAAGAAAGACAGAGTGTGTGATCGGATGAAAAGTCAAGATGTTAGCAGTTCATTATGTAAGATACGCTGAAGCCTCGTTCCCTCTAGCGCCAGAAAATGCTAAATATTGAACAAAATCGAGTTGTTATGCACTTCAATGTTTTAGAGATTGCAGTGTCAATATATTTCAATTCCCTTAATATTTATATAAATAATGTATGCCTTTGCTTTATTAACATTAATATACATTATATAAGGACCCACATGATAATAACAAACAAGTTTGCATGGTTTCACCTTAACGTGGTCAATTAATGAATTCAATGAAGGTGTAACAATCTACAAAGATTGGTCTTCACCACTTTCATTAATGGAACCCATGGGAATAATTTGCTGCCTCGTTTCCTTTAGTGGAACCCCACATTCCTTCTTTGTGATTTCATTACTCAGCCACCCATCGGCCTAGACATGGGGGTCGGTAAGAAAGCAAGTTTTGATTTCCCCCAGGATGCTTTGAGTTGAAGATTATAGCCCAATAAAAGTAACTTCATGTTTCATTTTTATGTCTTACTTGTAGTAGGACCAAATATTTACAGTTCTTTTACGAATATATCTTGGCCGCGTCTGGACAGTATGCAGTGAGAGTGTGGTCTGCCATATGCATTTTAGGGCTGCTATAAAACTGGGCCTTTGGGTGGACCTACTTCAGGCAACGCTCTTTTGGCGAGTATAAATAGTACAGTATAGGGGTCACCGGCACACAAGTGGGGATTAGACATATAGGTATAATCCCCACTTTAGGATTTAGGTAACTAAATATAAGTTAGGACTATTTGAAGACTCAAATATCATGCCTATTGGCCCAGTGACTCAAGAAAACAAAAAACAAGATGAAAGCCTAAGACTTTCCAGATAGGGCATGTACCTAATGCACAGTGCAATAGTTGACCTCACAAAGAAATTTGAATATTTGCCAAATACATTTTGCTAATAATTTCTGTCCACTACTTACGAGGTATTATTATTGTGTAGACAACTCCTGAGGAATCAGTTGCACCTGTAGTTTAGGAAAGAAAGTGCTAGGGACAGGCTTATTGATAGGTTGGTAGTATTATTCATCCACACTCATTTATCTTGCATCCAAACAATGTCTCATCAATAACACATAAAAAGCTAACCTCTCTTTTCTTAAAATTGCTATGATTTTTCTCATTTTGCAATAATTTTGCAAATCAGAAGAGAAGACATTTTGTAAACCCAAGCTTGTACTTTTGTTGATGTGCAGAAATACAAAAAATATATAATATTTCAAAATTGTACTATTGATAAATGATAAATATGGAAATTGATTTGCCTATCAACTATTTGTTACACAAAATGTTATTTAACATTTTACTGGATACCCTAGAATCTAACACATTTTCCCCAGCATCGTGTCATTTGATCTATTGCTTTCTGGTATGAATCCCAAGGGATTTTGAACATTAGATCTTACGCGACATGACTGAAATAAACAATTAATATCTTTTTTTTCTGCTTTAATTAGTTCGTTAATGCCCAGTACAGACTATGTGGCAGGAATAATTCTCACCGAGGCTATTAAATGGAAAAGGAACAGAGACGCTTGTCTAATACAGGTACAGCTGACTAGGAGCCTAGAACCTATGGAAACTTGGTATATGAAAGACATTGTTTCTTTCTTGACTGAAGAACATTTTTCCAGCAGGATATGGTGACTCATCGAACAGAAAAAAATGCATTACAATGTGTGAAAAATCTGCTTTATAGTTTACAAATGTTTTATAAAATTGCTATATTTATAGACAATCAGCTTGTTTAAATTATTAGCTAAATGTACAGCCTACATGGGCTTGGGATTGAGGGTAACAGAAACATTAGAAGAGGTATATTTATATTAAATAATTAATATGATTAAATGAAGATTAAAATTAATATTACATGAGTGAGATGAAAAAAAAAAATCTTTTAAAACCAAAAAAGACATTAGAGGTTATTTAGCAAATGATGGAACTTCACAGTATATTTTTCACAATTACCTGGGTGCAGCTATCCCTGTTTTCTTAGAAAATGTCAGAGCACTTTTTGTATCAGAGAGTTTGTAATAATTGAACGAAGACTCTCCATAATAAACCGTATCTCTTTACACAATGTAAGTAGTAGGGGAAATATGACTTGCTTATTAAAGAACAAGCCTCGGTCATTCAGACACGTCATTTTATTTGTCTAATGGGATTTCTTTTAAGTTTATCTGTATTTTGGGAGGCTTAATCTTTTTTGCATTGCACCTTTCCCGGTGAATAAAATGATTTCAGGGCCATGGGTATCCGCAGATTTTTTTCCGGAGAGGAGGCAAAATACTAGCCCTGCCTAGAGAATAGGGCATAAGCCAGATAAAGTGGAGCATGGGTGAGGGTAATATACAGTGAAGGAAAAAAATGTCTGACCTCTGTGATTGCCAACGAGGGTTTTGCCACCAAGTACTAAGTCATCTTTTGCAAAGGGGTCCAAATACTTATTTCACTGAGTAAAATGCAAATCAATTTATAACTTATTTGAAATGTCTTATTCTGGGTTTTGCTGTTATTCTGTCTCTTACTGCTCAAATAAACCTACCATTAAATTATAGACTGATCATGTCTTTGTCAGTGGGCAAATGTACAAAATCAGCAGGGGATCAAATTTTTTTTTTCCTATACTGTATCCTGTCCTTTCCAATGGGGCATCATCAGAATGATTTGGAGTGTTGGCATAGCCAACGCCATTGATCATCACAGATGATGCTGTATGAGCCTCATCTGTTTATCTATTTTATTTACTATTCCTGACCAGGCTAGCCTTATGTGAGAATCCAACCAGGGCCGGCCCGACAATGGAGCCGAGTGGGGCAACCACTCCAGGCGGTACTTTTGAAGGGGCGGCACTTTGCTGCCCCAAGCCCCCCCTTTTTTTTAAAAGCGAAAGGGAGAGAAAGGGGCGCCGAGTGGTTTTCGGTTACTAAGCTGTCAGTACCCGCTCGGCGCCCCTCTCTCTCTCCTCTGCGGCGAGTCTCCCTGTTGGGTCTCGGTACCGGCTTGTAATGCTGAGTGCCAGAAGATTTCCGGCGCTCAGCATTACAAGCCGGCACCGAGACCGAACAGGGAGACTCGCCGCAGGACTTCTGAAAGGTAAGTACAAGGGGGGGGGGGTAAGGGTAGATAATAGGGAGGGAGGAAGGGTAGATAATGGGGGGGGCAGCAGGGACGGAGGGAGAGGAAGGGTAGATAAGGGAGGAGACCTTGAGTATAATAATCCCTGCAGTTGTGAAGTTTGTCCAGAACTATATCAGCTTGGTAGGATAGTCAATTGAATTATTCAAAATGCCCATGTCTTTGAAGGGGGAAATATAAGTCAGAAACTTTCCTAGGGTGGGGGCGATGGCCCACTCTTGTACCCCCTCAGAATGCCCATGTTCAGGGCAATGTTCACAATTCTCTACATATGTCTACCTAAACTGTTGAACTGAATACCACCCTGACCACTTGATTTTTAATGGGTTGGTAACTGGATTTCATATTTATGTCGAGGGGGGTGGGATTGTAGGGGCAGTTGCTGTGGTATCCCTCCCACTACATCTTCAACCCTGGAGAAGAACAGAGGATCCACTTAGTATATAAATCTCCATTACATGCTGTAGAGAGTGTGAGAAGAGTATCTCAGTAATCTCTGTTTAATAATAACGAGGAAATCTGTTTTGCATTATATTTTCTCTGTGTTATAACAATCTAAATGATTTTAACTTACTAATGTAACTGGAATGTCTACCCTGTTGCAGACCATTGTATCCTCTGCAAAAACCTGTAATATCAACAATAAAAATATTAAAAGTACAGGTCCATATATTGATCCCTGAGGTACCCCACTAGTTACAAGTCCTTTCTCTGTATGAATACCATTAACTAAAAACATCTGTCTCCTGTGAGTAAACCACTGCATTATCCATTCAACTATTTTGACATCCAAACCCAAAGACTGCAATTTATAGGTTATCTATGGGAGACTGTGTCGAATACCAATCTAGATAAGCTAGATCAACAGTTCCCCCTGTTCTATTATCTCAACTACCCAATCAAAAAATAAATCAAATAAGCTTGTCTTCCTGCAGCAAGACTGTACGGTTTTTGTTCATACGAACCATTTTTAGCATGGTTTCCATTAATTTGCCAGGTAACGATATAAGAGTCTACCCTGCTACTTTTTGTGTGAAGTGGTACTACATTTGCCAACTTCAAGTTTTCTGGAACTACCCCTGCCAATAGTAATTGGTTAAATATGTCTGGCAATGCTTTTGCCAGAAAACTTTGAAGTTTGTTTAATAACTTCAGGTGTATCCCATCAGGTCCCATGGATTTGTCTGTTTTTGTCTGTGCATTTGAGTCCTCTCACTTTAATGGAATATTATTTACTTTAGCATGCATGTACATAAGCGTGTATGAGTTACTAATACACAATACCCTCTCAATTACACAGGGTAGAGATGGAGATTTGGGGAGAGACACAATCCTGGGGTCTGTGTCTCACTAAAGGTTTCAAAAGACATTTCAAACCCAGCACCCCAGTGTGTCCCTTGGTATTTTTATGTTGCTATTTAAATATATAGCTGGAGGGTGATGTCTTTTTTTTAGTACATTTTATTTCAACTTGCATGCCCTCACCTGAAACACATACATTGTACATTCACAGGCACTTGAATGCACTTACAAACAAGTCACATTTTGGTGAAATAAGGCCTTATCTAATATTTGTGATCAGATCTAAGTGCCACTTTGGAAAAAATAAATAAAATAACTAAAAGGATTATAGTGGTTCATGGATACTTTGTACGGAAAGATAGATGTTTTTCTCATTTTTGTCACATGGCTGAGTATGTTGTTTTATTGAGCTAAGGTCACCTCTTAGTTAATAGAAAAAAGTACGGCATTTAGAAAAAGGGACACGTAGCCCCGATTTTTTAAATGTCAGCCTCTCAAAAATGTGCCCTTTTAACACTGGCTATAAATCCAGAGAGAACATGGGTAATGGAGAGAGGGTGAGTGATGAATGAGACGAGATATAGTAATACAGAGGAATGGTTAATAGTTTATTTACCAAGAGCCATTGTTGTGTGTATTGACTAGTCAAAATAAATCATTTATGTGTATTTATTGTTTATAACAATAATCAAGTGTTGTGCTATGAGACCCCAAATCCTCTGTACTCCTTTCCCTCCCCGGTGTCTCTCTTTTCTAAGAGCTCAGAATCTTTACTGTGTATGAGGGTATCATATGGTTCTAAGGCCCTAAAGGTCACCATAATAAACATAGAAAAAGCATGAAATTACATAGTGTAAATAAAATGGATTATACTTTTAAATGCCATAGTCACTTGAATAGGCTACAAAGCCACATAAAAAAAGTATTGTGAAGTCCTGCCCTCTATACTGTGATATGGACTAAATAATGAATTTAGAATATTTATCTCAAGTGCTTGGTTCTCCTTCAACTATTTGCGATAAATTAAAGAGCAGATTTGCAGGTCCCTTAGAAATAGAAGCACAACCATCCATCAATACCTTGACTGCATGACAGGCCCAGTAAGGCCTATTTTTCGTTATATTTGTAATGCTGCACTAATGCTACACTAACAACAGCATGCTCTTACATTACCAATGGAAGCAGACTGTAAACCACCATCATACAATTTTATATCCCTTCGAAGGACTCAGCAAATGTGATTTATGGAAAAAAAAATGATGTGGCTTATTAAAGAGAGATAAAAAGTGAAACTGCGGCAAAAGCAGGTTTACAGAGAAAGAGCAAATGGAGGACAGAAAAAAGCGAAGATCGTTGGTAGATTTCTTTACTGAAGAGCTTTCTTCCGCTAATGGTTACATTATGTTATAGGGTGAGATAAGCATGCCATAGGCTTTGCGGGTTGGATTTAGGTGAACATTAGATAAGAAATAGGCATCTATGAGTAACAAAAGTTTGTTTGGGTGAGAGAGAGGAATATAATGTTATCACATCGCGTGACTCAGCTTTAATATTTGTTGTTGTACTATATTACATGATTAGCCACTTTTGTCAAGCGTAAAGAAAATTTCTGCTTCAATAAGCTTTTAAGAATAATATATGTATTTCCTTTATCATGTATGGAACCCAACAATTCATCATGCATTGATATATTTGTAATCAGTTACTAAATAGTTAATTAATGCAGTGTTTGTAATGGTATGGTAGAGTAGGCTTCTTAGGGCAGGATAGTTCAGGAGGCCACAGGCAAGTGACCAAATGAAAACAAGCATGAAAATGCAGGATAAATAGGCGAAGTCAAATGTAGCCGTGCCAGAACCATATAATACAAATATCACACAAAATCAGTAGACAGGAATAAATGCCAAGACTAGCCGGATCACAAAAAAAAATAATCATCAAAGTCACTCTGGAACAAAACAGAAATGCTACACCAACCAAAGATGAAGTGACAATGCTAGTCATGGGTAAATAGAGGCCTTGAAGGACGGAAATGGGGCAATTCCAGGTCACATGTGGTCATTCCGGAGCATAAAACATCACAAGTGCTCGCCCACTAGGTGGCGCACTGCCAAGCGGGCTTGAGAGTATGTTGTGCAGGATAGTGGACTTGTTGAGAGAATCCACTACCCTGAATGACATTAGTGGATAACGGGGTGGACGGATCCCACGTTGAAGCAGTGAAATGCTGTCTGGGGTAAGTCATTACACCGTGGGATAGGTAGCCATGTGAGTACTTCTTATATGACCCAGGAGCCATGTAAAATCTGACCCTGGGAGTGGCAACGTTTGGTCATGAGCTGCTGCAGAACACATCCTAAAGTTATAGGGACAGTTGACCAGAGCAGCTCCGACATCATCATCTCATAACAATCTCACAGTGTGCTAGGCATAGTGGCTTTCTACCAGGTTGGCTACATTCTAGTATAGTTTATTTATGGTTGTTCACATCAGACCTTACAGGGTAAACAATCGTGCGTCATTTTAATTAGGAAATCATCTATTTAACAATTATTTAAACAAAAAATCCTCTATTAGTCAATAAATGTTAGAGGTTACTGTAACTTGGTATGATACATATTTTAGGCACAAATGCTAGATTAAAAGCTGAGCTTTGAAGCACTTGCTTGACGAAACTTTTTATACTTGGAAAACACTAAATTTCACGGCAAGAAACCTAATATTATGTCTCTTAGTTTGGCCCATTCTTGTATTTGCAAAGCCTTTAAAGATAAAATAATACCTGGGGTGGTCTTCATGGGCAGGTGTTTGCACGTGGTCCTATGGATCAAGGTCTTTATAGCGCGTGGAATCCCCCTCTCTAGTACAAAAGATCTGCAGATAACAACATGCCTCCTAACCTGATGCACAACATGTACAGTGCTAACACGCTATGGCAAAATAAATCACATGCATGTTATTTCAATAGTGCTGCATTATTAAAACTGGCATTTCCAGCATGAATTATTAGAACACGTTGGAACCTTTAACCTTCACTAGCTCAGGCCACATTTATTATTGAAGGGTATTTTCTAAATATAGAAAGCCCGATATTAAAAGGGAACAGACGTCTCATTAAATGCAAAGCTGATCGCGTGTCACATAAAAAAAAAACCCACACATGCAGTATGATAATATTAATATCAGTCTAAAAGATTCTATATGTAAAGCATGAAAACCCTTCATGATGAAACTGTTTGTTTTGAAACCTTAGCAAAGCTTTCCAATTGTGCTAAACCCAAGACATTAATTAATCTTTCTTTATGGAGATCATTTTAAAAATAAAATTGTTATCTTGTTCTCATCATGCATTCATTTACATTTCAATCTGAATACTTAAATTATGTATTCAATTTATCAGATCTGCAAACTCATGTATCTTTAGTTATTTTTATCTTAGGTCTTATTCTGGGGATCATAATCATAAATTCTAAATGCGTTATTGTCCTGATTTCAACTGTTTTTGATGGATAGATTGACTAAACAAAACAACATTATGTAGAACATAAGTAATTCTATGGTATTTCACATATAATACGCACAAGGCTGGTATTTAGACATTCATACAGCATTAAATCAGCCCCTTAAGGTAAGTACTCACAAAGTAAAAAATGTACATTTTGGTGGTTAGTGATGTTTGAGACATCTCAAAGAGAAGAACCTCCTTCTAAGGTTAACTTTGCAACATAAAGAGTTGTGTAATGGACCTTTCTTCAGTCACAAGACAATCTATTTAACTTTAAACTAACAATACAAAAATCTTTTCCTATGGACATGTAATCTATGCCTTTCATGAGATGAGATGAGCCTTTTTGGTCCCCTTGGCTAGCAAGCCTACATCCTATTGTCTGCCTTTAAGTGGTCAAAAATAACATACTTTGCTCTTCACAAGTCCTAGTGCACTGCTGTATCTAAAAGGGTTGACAGGAGACTTTGTAGGATAATTTGTTGCCCGGTGCCCACATTCACTCTGATTCCCACTCTCTCACACTATCATATACTTTGTCACTGACTCTCTCACACTATCATATACTTTGTCACTGACTCTCTCACACTCTCTAAATGTTTCCCTACTTTCTCTGCCCACCACTTCCGCATCTTTCCTCCTTCTTCATCCTCTATCGCCTCCCTTCTCTTCTATCTTCAATCTGCTATCTTCAATCTTCGATTTTCGTCTGCATCTCTGCCGATATAAGCAGATGGGAACTTCGCTGGAACATTGGGAAGTGGCTGCCCCTTTCGTTGATGTCCTCTGGCCGATCCTTCAATTGGAGGAGGGAATGTCAGCGAAAGTACGTTACTGGTTGGTAACCTGGTTGGAGGAACGTCGTCACCGGAAGCGCCGCAATTTTGGCAGAAGTTCCTGCCAGATCAAGTCAGCTGAGATGCGGACAAGATTGAAGATAGCAGATTGAAAATAGAACAGGAAAGATAGAAGATGCAGAAGCGGAAGTGGTCGGCAGAGAAGGTAGGGTAACATTTAGAGAGCATGAAAGAGAGTGAACAAGAGTGTGAGTTTATGTGGGCCCGTGTATAACGGATAAAAATTCAGAGCTTTTTGCTTTGTTTTTTTACCAATTTATTGGGGGTCTGGCCTCGTTTTCGTGGCTTTGTACTAATTGCTGACTTTCACCCCCATACTTTCCTGGTGTCTTCTTTTTCGCATAGTGTATGCGATCAACCGTGCTTTTATCCCAGGGTAACGGGACCACGCTCTCTCTTTTTGAGACTTTTGAAGCCCCTTATGTATACCTTCATCCAGGCCAGCTGCCCCTTTTCACTGTGTTTGAGATGGTTCTGGGCAAGAATCTACCCTAGAGCTGTCAGCGTTATTTACGTAATTATGATACTTTGTACAGGGCCATAACTTCCATAGGTTATGAGGGACAAATGCCCCAAATGCTGTGAAGTGAGGGATGCACTGCTTTACATCCTTCCATTTTTTTTCAGTTACAAAAGCAGGTGTGAGTTCAACAAGGTGTGGGACCATCGACCCCAGACGCCAAGTGCCCTTATTACAACTCCGGCTCCATATAAAGTTTTATCAGCCTCAGAAACCGTTATCCTATTACCCCTTTTTTTGGCAGCTGGATTTTTGTTTCCTTTTTTACAATTTATAGAATAAATGCAGTACTATACAAAAAAAAAAATATTCATTTTGTAACCTTTAAAATCTGCAAATCTTAAAATATGTGAAAGAACATAATTTGCATTTGGTAAAAATCAAAAGAAATTATCCCTTTCTAAAAATAGGTGCCAGGACACAAGGTGTAAACATGATGAAAAGTGATTATCATCTTGAAATTTTGAAAATTGTTACATAAACTGTTCTCTTGAAATTGCAATTTGGAAAATAAACATAAAGATTTAGATTAGAAAGAAACTTTTTACAGCAAATGATTTTCTTGATTATGCTGCCATATTTTATAGTAGTAATCAGCCAAATCACAATCACAATCACAATACTTTATAGTCTGGAGAAAACAAACACAAAAATGATAAATAGTCTATACTGGGTGTGCTCTGATTTCTTGCTTTGTTGTGTTTACATGTTAGCCATTTCAGCAGAGTTTTTCTGGCAGATTCTGGAATTTTTTTATATGTACTGTTATGTTGGCCAAATTGTCGCCACAAACAGCATTGTTTCCACAGCACCTACTAAGACAGCAGCTTATTCTGATTTTTTGTTTTTATAGTTTTATAGTGCAGTAGAGCGGAATGGATCCATTTGTAATACAAAAATGTTTAAAAAGGAATTAATTATGTTTACACAAGTTCTTACAATTACACTTCCGCCGTGAAATGTACTTGGACCAGTTGCAATCCCCTGTGGTTCCACTGATATGTCCAAGAAAAAAGTGCCAGGATAGCCCCTAGGAGGTATGAGTACGTCCGGTATTGTGTTGCAATGGCAGAGAAGTCTGTCCAAACCCTGCAGGGATATCTGATTATTCCCCCCCAGCTGTCAGAGGGATAAGAGGGAAATTCCAGCTTTGGGGAATCCAGCAATGCCACCACATCAACACTAACATCCACAAGATGATCTATATCTGTGGCCGAAAAATATATACTTTATCTATCTGCTGGCGTTATATAAATAAATATATGTAATGGAATATGTGCTATGTCTCAATTCCGACTGAAACATGCATTATTCGTTCGAAAATGTTGATTAGAAAACAATATGAACCAACTGAGATATACTCATTTTACAAGTAGGTTTGTTAAAAAGGGGGAATGGCTTTCCAACACCATCAGCTTTAGGTTAATTAATTCCCTAGTGGCTTTACCACCCGTGTGAGTTTGTTTTGTACACTGACTCAGCTCTTCATCAAAAAAACCCTTAATTTGCCACCTTTCAGTTTTTAGTCTCATTAAATTTCCATTCATATCTGATTAGCCTTTGTACTTTTAGTTTCATAGATCTTGACATTTTTAATTTGTAAGTTTTTGTTTTTTTTTAAACTGTGACTGTTCTTTTTTGCTTTAATTGCTTCATAGTGACTCAGTCCCCGTATGCCAAAGGAAAGTACTTTGTTGTTTCCAATACTAATCGTTTGGGAGAAAGTCTATACTACATTATTGATCATTGACTTGAAAGATCACTGTAAAATTAAGTGTTTTATACCGAATGTTTCAAATGCTGGGCTGGGACACCATGGCATATATGTTGACGTCCTCCGTGTGACACCAATGAGAAGGTAGAAGACACAAGTCAGGTGATGGGTAGATACTTGATTTCTTAGGCCAACAGGGCTCTATGGTAGGAGAGAAAATACAAATTGGGAATTAGTCATTGGCCTCAAGTCTTTGGGTTTTATCCCAATCTCAGAGTTAAAGGGCACTTTTCAGGGTCACTCAGTCTTCATATTCTTCTACAAACTATTGATACTAGGGCATCCCAACTGGTGTTTTCGTTGTCGTTATAGCCATACCTGGTACTTTCCTGCAGTAAACTACCTCAAGTTCTCCCTTCTGGGGGAAAATGTCTTTAAAAAGGCTAGCCATGCATAGTAGTGGGCTAACCCCAAACAGCATTTAGTGAGAGTAGGTAGGGAGCATCACCAAAAGCAGCTCTGCTGCCAGGAGAAACTGACTTGTAGACCAGGGTAAAAAGGACTTCATCTGGAGACTCCGGGTTAATTGCGGAATGTTCACAGGTATGGCTATATAGTAGTTAAATGTAATAACTTAATCCAGAAGAGATAGATTGTAAAAAATGTAATAGTTGAAGAGCTCATTTATGAAGTTAACAGCTATAAATACAATCTATGAATCTATATGTATAGTTCCGTCACATTATTGCTTGACATTATTAAGAAGTCTGGTTATATGACATAAATAATATGATATTCAAAGATCTGTGCTCAATATAAATACAACACAATGACGGGTTTATACTGGGAAAATGAATAAAATCGAAGCACTTGGGTTATTCAGAAACTGCAGAAGCAGAAGTTAAAAATTGAACCAAAAAGAAAAGTGAAAAAATATAATAAACACAAATGCATTGTACATTTTCATATAACTGCTACCTGTAAAAAATGTAATCCTGCCTGAAATCTAATATGTGTATATATACACGTGTATTTAATTCTATTAACTAAATCTTTACAATACAAGTTTTATACTATTATATCCAATGAATGAAAAAAAAAGAAAATGGAGAAAATAATAAGAAAGAAACGATTAGTAATATCCCGGACTGTATAGGCTGCAGTATCTGTCGAGATGAATTTTGCATATCCACAATAAATGTTCCATTTAAAATATGTATGAGGTTCTGTCGTGTATAGTTCTATAAAAAGAATGCAAAGAATACGATTTTCTAAGCTTAGAATGTCAATGCTATTTAATTTTTATGGACTGAGCTGTAGTTGGCTACATTGTCTCAGAAAATAAGCCATTATCTTTTTTTTTAAGTAATGAGGAAAGTTTAATTTGCGAAGATTCAATTTTTAAAGATTTTTTTTTTTTAGCAGTTCACCATCTGCAATTGTTACACTGTGAGCATTGAATGGGGCGTGAAAAAAAACTATATCCAGAGAATGTGCCTATTTTATATTCACATTTGGAGATGTTCTGGAGTACAGAGTCAGACGGAAATGGTACTTCTTACCTGAATTCCCTTGGTGATGAACAGTAGAAAAAAAATGTTCTAGAATATTTTATGACAGTACGAAATATACTTATTGGAAAACAGTGTTTTAAATTAAGAAACTATATAAGCAGTATACTCTGAGGTCAAATCAGGCCCAAGGGATCACAACGGGTATCTCAAGGTGTTAAACAAAGTAGACAAGGTAAAAGGAATTTGTAGTTGCTTAAAGATTTGGTAGGGAAAGTGGAGGCCTTATCTTTTATTAAGGAATCAACAAGATGTGAGCTGAAATTGATTTATACAAAAAACAAAAACTGTCTGCGCTTCTTACCCTAGTAAAGTTTTAAAACCGCTTTGAAACTGTCAGCAGCCGGCCGTTTAATGGCTTGCCAATCGCTGAGGCTCTTCGTCCCGCCCCTTTGAAGATGCACCGTGATGCTCAAGGGGGCGGGCACTTTCGGAACAGATGCTCTGTGACAGGGAGCACGCGGTAGGAGAGCAAGAGCAGCGGTGTTAAGGCGGAAAAACGAAGACTTCAAAAAAGTAATTATTTCATTTAAAAAAAATAGTTGAGGGTCTTCAAATGTCATTTGAAATTAAAAGGAGAACCCCCATTAAATATGTTTGGGTTAAAAATGCCATTATTTAATATTTGTGTTATTTGCTCTAAGAGCAAGGAGCAGTGCACTAGAGCAAGTACACCAGATCTCACTGGAGGTGGCACATTAACAAGGGGGGGGGGCTGCCTTGGGAAAATAAAATACATAAAGATGGTGGCTGGCAGGCTGGGGACATAATTACACATCAGGGGGGGGTTAATACACATTTGTATGGGGGCCATTATAATAACCATTACAAGGGGTTGGTGCATCAATACACAAGGGAGGGGGGCAGGCTTGGGGCATCAAATAAATCAATACACAAGGGAGGGGGGCTGGCTGGGGGCATCAAATAAATCAATACACAAGGGTGTATAGCAAAAATGCACAAAGGAGGGTGGCTGGGGGGGCACAAATACACAAGGGGCAATACACACAAACAACAGAGCAATGTGGAAAGCATTTTTATACTAGTAGTAGTATATACTTAATAATATTAGTAGGTTATCCCATCCTGATGTGGGGGTCCATGTGGCAGCAGAGCCTGCCCTGGGGTATGTATTTGGGTGTCAGTGTGGCAGAGCCTGTCCTGATATGTGTTTGGTCATCTGTTTCCTGGCACTTTACTTGCTGTAGAGGGTTAAATAGAACTTTGTAATTTTTATTTATCCAGATTTTGTGGTCACTTCAGAGGACAAAACTTTCTAGGCCTAGAAATCAGTGAGAGGAAAAGTAAAGGTTTTGTGTTATTTACTCTTATTTCAATCTGAATATATTATTAAAAGGAAACGTAGATGTTGGTTCAGAGTTTGTGAAACTCAGTTCTTGATTTCATTATACAGGACACTATTCCCCTTTGGTTTCACAGGCCTTCACAGACCAAGTGGTACTCAGCTTAGTTATATGCAGCTGCATGCATTGTGTTATCTGTGATGAGGGGTTCATTTGGTGACGCAGTGCTAAGATGGTTGTGTTGCATTAATATTGTTAAGAATAATGCTATCACTGTTTTGTTGCCCTGAATAAAACTGGACTTTTTCATCTAAAATTTTTTGCAGTAGCAAATGTTTGATTCCATTATGTCTAATCTTAATTTATTTGGGCCTTTTAACTTTTTTGATTTCTGGGATTTTAATAATGTGATAAAAATGATTTATAGTTGTTTGGATGTCAAATAATGTGTATAATTCTGTTGATCTGTATCTGCTATGTTTCCATACATTATTTATGTATACATGCAAATACAGGGTTTTTTTTGTCTAATTCAGTTGCATGTGTTGTTTCCATGTGTTGTTTATTTGATCTATACCTGAACTACAGGGTGTAAGTAAAAGAGCGGTATGGTTTAGTGAATGAGGGGACAAAGGGACTCTGGGGATGATTACAGGGGAGAGGACCTCTCAATGTCACGGTGCAGGACTGACTCTCACTGTCTTCTCCCGATCTGCAGTCAGTGTGGCAAATATATTTTTTTCGGTGTGGTAGCGGAGGGAGTGAGTGCATGCAAGGGAGCGCTGAGCAGGACCCAAGGAAATGCTTGGGTAGGGTCCAATTTTTTCACTATAAAATATATTGGCAACAGGGTAATAAGTGCATATTATGTAGTTAAAAATGCACGTCTAACGTGTGTATATATATATATATATATATATATATATAGTGTATATGTACCATTTTATAATTGGCCCCCCTACTTTGGTCCCTGGCCCCCCATGTGCCCCCCCTAAATATGAAAGCTGGAGACGCCACTGACTGTGAGGGTAACAGGTTTTGGTAGAGGCCCATAATGCAGCAGGGTATTGCATATAGCTGCTCCTAATTTGGGAGCGAGATACTCCAGAACTCCTGGCAGAGGGTCCTCTGTATAGTGCATGCCTATCCTGATGAACTCTAATCTGTGAAGTTATATTGTAATTGGATCTGTCTGCTGGGACTTCAATAACATCTACATTTTATCTGCAACATAAAAACCGCTTGATCTCATCCCTCAGATCTCATCCCTCATGTCCTGCCGTATACTTACACGCGGTACATTCCATCCATGGTGCATATCACTGTTCCCTTAACAGCTACTGCTGGAATGATGCTCAAGGGTATATTTGTTACAATACCAATTCAACAGTACCACACTTGTTACATTATTATAGTGTCTATATAAATAAGAATGTTGGATTACTTTGAGAATGGAAGATCCAAGGAGAAACCCAAGTAGATAAGCTAACCAATGTAATAGACAGGGCAAGACCTCATTTTGAAAACCTTCATTAGAGCAAATTAGAGACTTGGATTTAAATTTGACAAGTACAAAAAATATGGTTCATTAGTACTTTACTTAACTAATGTTCTCCTAGTATTTGTTAATTTTAGTTTAAATATTTAGGGAAATATGACCTTCCTGAGTCAAATACTGAAATTGAACAGTCATTATAGTCTTTTCTCCTTTCTATGGACTAGTAAAGACTCCCCATATTATCTTTGCTTTTTAAAAAAACTTCTTTCATAAAATGCCTGAAGACAGAAACTTGCAGAATTTCTACATGTTTCCTGGAACTTGATGCATTTCTAGAAAGTAATAAAAGCATTGGCTGGAAAAAGGATCATAATTCAAATTAAATGAAAACATTTAGACCTGCATTTATAAATCAGAATAAATGATGAATCTTAGTTTGACGTGAAGGGTAGTAATTCATTGTATCTGTATGTGTGTATATATATATATATATATATATATATATATATATATATATATATATATATATGTGAAAATATATATTTGTTTACTTAAAATTCTAGCTGTTTTCACATCATTGAAAGAAACAAATACTACACTATACTAAATAGCTATTATACATATCTATTTATACAAATATTTTTCGATAAACATTTTTTTTTTTAAATTCACTCACTTCGATCCTGCTTATTATTTCTACATATCTATATTTTATATGTTAAATACAATTGGCCATGGGGAAAAAAAACTGAGTGAGGGATTCTAGCATGGCTGAAAGTCCCTGCGCTTTATTAATAGTTATGTCAAAAGTTGGAGTTACTGGAAATTGCCTTCTTTTTAGTATAAATGGCAGAGTTCCATCACTTGGTGCCATAACTATTTTTGGCAAGAAAACCCTTTCTCCCACTTGTCTACCTGGTAATATTTAACAGGCAAGATTTTTTTCTTATATCCTCTTGATAACCTATGCTTCCCATTACATAAACCTTTCCTTGGATTAAGGTTGTGTAATAAAAATGATTAGATAAGGCTAAGGGACCTCAATATGTGTAGCTTGGAGGGATACAGGAGGGAAGTTTATTTCAAAGGATCACAAATGTCAGAACAAGAGGTCAGAATCTAACACTAAACAGTCAAAAAGTGAAGTAGTAGAGGCTAATATAGTGAGGGAATTTAAACATGCATGGGACAGGCATAGAGCTTTCCTGAATCTAAGAAAAGGTCAAGCACTGATTGAGCTAGGAGGTTTTACATCAGGAAAATGGGCAGATTCTGTTTTTCTGTAACATTACCATTGTTCTAATTGATGCGGTGGCACACATGATGGAATCTTTAATTTCAATGACATTCCATGTTGGGGAACCACAGGCAATGTTTGGCAAAAATCTCCTCCCGCTACCATAACTTTTCCTCCAAATAGTTTTGTATGAAAAATGATATCTTGTGGTGCTAAATCAATGCATTTTAAGGCATGTTTTGACATCACTGTAGCATCATCTATAATAATTAGACAATTGCAAATGGGCCATAACGTTTCGGACAAATTTTTCGGTTAATTTTTGGGCAACAATTTACGTTCTATGTCCATTCCAAATTCGTTGCCCCGGTGCCCACATTCACTCTCACTCACTCTTTCATTCTCCTTCATTCTCTCCCTCACGGTCTCTACTTGTTTCCCTAGCTTCTTTGCTGACCACTTCTGCTTCTGTTGACCACTTTCTCATCTTCTATCTTTTATCTTCTCTTTTCTTTACTCTTAAAGGCTGTGGTGAGCTTTCCCTATTCCTAACCAAACCTGTGCAGGACATGTATTTTTCTTTGGAGGGCGTGTAACTGGTCCATTCTGATCTAGAATGTATCACTAGATGTGCATATTACAAAAATGGTGCTGATGATCACTGGCCACGTCTAGGGCATATCATTCAGTTTCTGAGGCAACATTGTTATATTGTGTGTGGAGGTTTAAATCTATGGGCATGAGAGGGATTTACCCTTTTAGTGGCTCCCTCTGAATACCGCTTCTTAACCTCCTCATGTTTTCTTTTTATCTTCTTATGTAGTATCCCTTGCCAGTGAAGGGGATGAATAAATAAAAGGTCATGTTAGAAGATCTTGGGGAGCCAAGTCATAACGGCAGGTGGCGGCACATTAGGACAGGAGCTCATGGTGAATTTATGTGACCTGTAGGGTTCTGATCCCTGCAGGTGGCATTTGTCAGAGTGTTATTGCTGGCTTATATTTCATGAATGTTTACTACAGCTGTGGCCAGTGTCCTTACCCAGAAGGACATGCCTCTTTTGGTCCTTGAGTTGAGGTGTTGAGAGCTACCCCTGGGGTATTACAAAGATGCCACTTGGTCTTCAATGCCTCTTTCACCCAATGTGCATCTATTGCAATAGTAGACTTTCAATCTTTGTGGCAAACCTGATTACATGGCCAGTGTAGCCATAACTTCAATGGGGGGGCACCAAACGACTGTCCACAGGCCCCACCACAGTCAACCGTTCAAATACAGCTACGATACAACTTTCTCCGGTAAACTACAACTATTTGCAATATAAAATGATTTCTTAGCCTCACTTATCTGAAATTAAAGACAAATTACATTTTAAAATGAAAAACAATCTACATTAGTTGTTATTTTCAACAGACGCATAGTTATATAGATTTTATACTTCATCTTGTTAACATTTAATGCTGCAGTATTCACTTTTTTTTCCGAATTATATACCCTTAGGTGAAAATCTAGTTTATAATGGACCCATACAATTATACTTCTGCAAAGATAGGAGGTATGCTGTCTCAACGGGAAATTTCATATCAACAAATTACTCCATCCAAGATTTCTATCTCCAGAGCCTGGCAAGTCATGATTTTTCTCATCTGCTATCCGCTTGGTCTCAGGTGCATATTCAGTTTATAAGAGAGTTTGAAATTAAAAGCAAATTGAGCCATCTATAATGGTCTCCTTTGTCCAGAGACTGGATGAGTAATAGTGACGACTTTCACAAAGTAAGACAGGACACATTCTGAAGTCTAATCAACCTCCATGCTATGTCTACAGACTAAATATTCCTACAAATAGTTATCTTAAATGAAGACCTTTACTTATATGAATTAATATAAAGTAACCACTAGGATAGGGGTGTCCAACCTGCGGCCCGCCAGCTGCTGCAGGACTACATCTCCCATAATGCTCTTTTAGCTAAGGGGCTGACAGAGGAGTATGGGATATGTAGTCCTGCAGCAGCTGGAGGGCCACAGGTTGGACAACCCTGTACTAGGATGTTAGAACGGCCAGGCAAATACTTGTACAGTACAGATTTACTATATCTTACTGACCTAACTTGTACCTTTGATATGTACTGAATACTTAAAAAAAAAAAAAAAATATTAGTTTTTATTTTTTTTTCAATACTAAGTTAAATAATAGATTTGCCGAGCTCTTAAAGAGGCTATTATTTGTCCTCTCCATAGGATGTGAATGTTTTAATATTGTGTCCTCCCAGTGATTATCTCTCAGTAAGAAAATATAATCCTACCGTGAATAATACCCATAAAAGAGCAACTTAAAATAATAATTCTCTGCAATTTTATTTATAAACATGAATGAACGTTAAGCTTCAAGCAATTATTTAAAATAATCAGTCTCATCCTATCACAAGAACGACAAGAATGGGCTTGGATAAGGTTACTAACATTACTAGGTTACTACGGTTTCTAACATCTACCCTCCTTTCCAAATACGGCCCTAACCGCCCTCTTGGTTCCGCTCACGACCTGCGTCTCTCTGCTACCGTCATTAACTCTTCCCAGTCCCATATTCAGGATTTAAACCGGGGCTGTACCCCTTCTGTGGAATTCCCTTCCCCGTCCCATCAGACTTTCTCCGTCCGATGCAAATTTAAAAAGCTCCCTGAAAACCCACCTTTTTCGAGACTTGTACAACATTTCCTCATAACGCTCTCAGCCAGCATCCTAATCGAGCCATCTGATCAACAACCTCAACAGATCATCTGGACCCTATCTGTACCCTATCAACTCATCCCCATCCAAGCCGTCCTATCCTACTTCCACCTCAACCACCGACTAGATTGTAAGCTCACAAGAGCAGGGCCCTCTTCTCCTTTTGTACCAGTTTGTTATTATGTCTGACTCCACTGATTGTAACAGCGCTACGGAATCTGCTGGAGCTATAAAAATAAATGTAATGCAATGTAACAATCATCCAACGGTGGCCAATTGAAATGAAGCAGCATCATTTGAGGTTAATACGCTACGTCCGTTATACTATCTTTGTGTTTCAGTCATAGTATAAAGGGATGTGTGGTTGATGACACTGCCATACTGCTCATATTACATTACACATCTGCTACTCTATAAATTAATATAATATATAGTCCCCTAGGGGTGCAATCAAATGTAACCAAATATCATCTTCAAATAAAAAGCGGTTTAAATCCCACAGAACATCTAGAAATAGATTTCTATTCCCTCATGCTTAAATAATTGCCATGCATTTATAAGTAATGTAAAATTAGACTAAATTGTTGCTTTGAGGCGGATTAACAAGCAAATAGAAGCAGGGCTATATCTCTCAGACTCCTCAACCAAGAAAGAGAGGCTTTCTGATGCATAGAATATTCTCGTAGGTCACGGCAATCATTAAATAATGTACCATAGATTTTTTTTATCCTCAGAATCTTCTTCCAGACTCCAAGAAATTGTTTTAAACCGCAAAGCTATGTTAACTTAAAATGCAGAATCCGAATAAATATCTGTAATATGTTATTTGATTTAAAAAGTCTGTGGCCAGCTCACTGTGTAACCATGAGGTTGTCTTATGACTTATTACATATATGTATATATATATGTATGTGTATATATATATATATATATATATATATATATATATATATATAATTAGGCTAATTTTCCTGGTACACTTGGCTAATATGAATATATGCCATATGCGCTGATCATCCTTTCTCTTACTCATTTGACTACGCAAAGATTTTTTTTGGTAACAACTTAGAATTGCTTATGTTTTTTTTTTTTTTTGCACAAAGGAATTACCATCCATAAATCTAGGTCATTAAATTGCTATGCATAACACTGAATATTTATCATATGCTAAGTTTGAAAGTATAAAATGAGATTTCGAATTGGTATCGTTATCTAACGTTATCGGGCCTGAGATCCAAATGTAAAAACGTTTCCGTGCTGCACTAATACATTAAAATAAAAAAACTTAAATACACTTACTTCTTGAAATACTATGGAACTTTCCCTTTCCAAAATAAAATAAAGAGTCATACTTCATTATATTATTAAGTGCTTTTAAGACACAAAAGACTGTTGCCCCCCCCATGTCTACAATGCTTTTCATCAACCTCTATCACAATTCTGAGGTTTCTCTGTTAGCATGTTATCATGTCACCCATAACATATATGTCGATACAAACTCAGCCATGTTTGTGTGGGTTCCTCTAGGTGGAAAGTGGTCATTTAACTATGTTTTCTCTAAAATAATGTTATAGATTTTTCTCTTCTTTTGGTTGGTAATGTAACAACTCCCCTACGAAAAATTACTGCAGTTTTTCTGAAGTAATACTGCTATTTTTTGGACATGAAAAAACTGCAATACTGCACTTTTACTGCAGTATTACTGCACATTTACTGCAGTTTTACTGCATTTGTACTTCACTGTACTGCAGTTTTACTGCACATTTACCGCACTTTTTTTATATTGCAAACCTACAGTTTTAATTCAATGTACTGCAGCTTTATTGCATTTGTACTTCCGTACAAAAATAACTGCAGTACAACTGCAGTACAGTGAAGTACAAATGCAGTAAAACTGCAGTAAATGTGCAGTAAAAGTGCAGTATTGCAGTTTTTTCATGTCCAAAAAATAGCAGTATTACTTCAGAAAAACTGCAGTAATTTTTTTGTAAGGGCTCAGCGGTATCGCTAGTACCTTATAGTCACAAAACATGACAAGAATAAGAATTTAAACTATATTACACAGTAGGTGCTGCTTTCGTAGCAAAATTACCCTGTTTTGTAAGAGGAAAAAAACAGAGAAAGTTTGTACGAGATCGTTAGAGACCGAGGTACAAAGGAAACACGGTTAATTGATTTAACATTAGTGTTATGAAATCTACCGGCACTCTTTAAATAAGAATAAGTAATGTACAGTAATAGGATTTAAAAAGTGAGTTTGTCTTTCATTGTGATTGTATCATGGGCCTACTGTACTGAAAGCACGTGAGACGGTACCTACCATCCTTGGGTGCCGTCTCATGTGTTTAGATCTTCAGTGTCCTCCATGTTTCTTGTCCAGATTCTTCACCTTTTTCTGTTCATGTGTCAGCGTGGTCCCTTGGTTTACTGTTACCAGCATCCCTCACACGTTTACCATTTTGTACTTGGACCATTTGGTTTAGATGATATATTCTTTTCTATGTTTTTCTTGATTTTGACTTTTACTAGACTCCATCTGGTTTGTGTTTGATCCTGGATGTATTCTGTCTGCCCTGACCCTTTGGGCTATATTTTGATTCTGGATTATGCTTGCCCATAGCTTTTGTTATTGAGTTAAGCTGCACAGGTCTCTTGGTACTTGGAGGCTCAACCAAAATGGGAAGTGAATGTTAAGGTCTGAAATCTTTCCCTTTTTGTCTCAGACCTAAACATAGAATGAGGGAAGATAAGAACCATTCGGCCCACATAGTCTTCCCATTTTTCCTGAAGACTCAGACCTTAATCAGTCCCTGATCTTGTCCTAGATTTAGGAAAGCTTTGTACTTATCTCATGCATGTTTAAATTCCCTTATCATTTCTGATGGGAGGCTGTTCCATTTATCTACCACCCTCTCAGTAAAGTACCACTTTTTTACTTTACATCTAAACCTTTGACCCTCTGGTTTCAGCCTCTTGTTCTAAAATGTCTCCTCATTTGAAATAAACTTATCTCCTGTACTTTGATAAAGCCCATTAAGTATTTCAATGTTTTGTTGTTATTAGCGGGTTACCTCAGAGATAAGTATTGAGACTGTTTAATATTTTTATTAGTGATATTTCAGAAGGTCTTAATGGTAAGGTATGTCTTTTTTCGGATGTTGCAAAGGTCTGCAGGGTAGACCTTCCAGGTGGAACAAGTCTAATGACAAACGATTTAAGTAAATTAGAAGAATGGTTAAGGTCGTGACAGCTGCAGTTTAATGTTGATAAACGTAAAATAATGCACTTGGGACGTAAAAATCTCAAGGGAGAATACAGCATTGGGGACAATGTTCTGTTCAGACAAATAAAGTGTGAGAAAAATAGTATAGCGAGAAGCATTAGTACCAGGAAGAGGGAGGTGGTGATGTCACTTTACAGATTTCACCTAGAGTATTGTATACAGTTCTAGAGACCCCATCTCCTGAAGATGCGTTTTCCTCCTGCTCAATTTTATTGTTTCAGGATAAAACGAATCAGAGAAGATTAAATGACCAAACATACAGTATGTGGACACCCTTCCTAATTATTGAGTTTGCTAACAGGTGTATAAATTCAAGCACATAAACAGCCATCTCCATAGACAAACATTGGCAGTAGAATGGTTCTGAAGATCATTATGCACGATGCCAAGCTTCAGCTGGAGTCGGCAAAAGCACACCCCCCCCCTCTGGACTCAGCGGAAACATGTTCTCTGGATTGATGAATTCCACTTCACTATCTAGAATACCGATGGATGAATCTGGGTTTGGCAGATGCCTAAAGAACACTGCCTACCGGAATGCCCACTGAAAACTATCGTGGAGGAAGCATAATCTCATCATACATCAGTGCCTGGCCTCACAAATGCTCTACTGGATGAATGGGCAAAAATTCCCACAGAAACACCAAAATCTTATGGAAGGCCTTCCAAGAGCAGTGGAGGTTGTTATAGCCGCAAAAAGGTAGGCCAACTCCATTTTAATACTACCCATGGAATACTACCCATATATTGGAATGGTATGTCCAGCAAGCTCATATCGGTGTGATGTTAAGGTGCCCTCATACTGTTGGTCATTTATTATTATTTATTGTTTTAAATAGCGCAATCAGATTCCGTAGCGCTGTACAATGGGTATTTACTGTACTTCAATGACCATACTGACATAGCACAGGTCATATTTTTTTTCCTTATAACAATGAAAACTTTATTGTTTATTTGCCTCGTTTGAAATTAACTACTTGTCCTCACTCTCCGAAGCGATTTTGTTTATTGTGTGAACCGATTAATTATTACGCTAGGTATGAAACATAATCAAAACAACCTTCCCGGTGCACCGTTTAAGCTCTCACAACTGAGAAACTACAAAAGACATTTATATGGCTACAAACGAATTCATCATTTGAGTGCCAAGCCTGTAATATTCCCTAGCACAAGAGGCTAAGCTTTTTGTCTGTATATAATGGGCTCCACACAGCCACTTTCTCCCGTGATGTAGAGCTACTGCTGCCATATCGGCCACGTGTCAGAGAAACTGCTCTGAAATTAAATTTATTGTGCATAACACTTCCACTTATACTTTTGACAATAGTTCTGCAAACTCCTTATTAACATTAAGAAGACAGCAAGGGTGATGGCTGTCTTATTAAAGAATATCTTTTATACAAAATTAGTCCCGTTCGACATTTTGAACACAATGAGGCATTGTAAGGAAATCATTAAAATTTTGAATATTCTGCAAATGCCTGAGTAGTGCTTGAGATGGTTTATAATAAATGTGTATTCTGCTTTTAGAAGAAAATAATTATATCTATAATTAAGTAATATTAGCGTGAAACGAAAAAGAAAAGTTTCTTGAATAGCCTTTATTTTTAAGATACTTACATGCTTTTTCTACAGCGCTGCTAACCGGATCAGTGTTTCTGATAATTTTGTTTATTAAAGGTGATTTTCCACTTAGACAAATTTGGATTCTTTGGTACATTAAGTATACACAAATAAGAATACTTATTATTTTATTCTTTCCTCTGAATGTTTACTTAAATAAAAAAGGCACCAACAAAAAATTAAGAAACATGTTTGTTTTCTATGGCAATAGTTGTGTTACAAACAAAATTGTAAAATGGCAAACTTTACATGATTAAATAATTATTTCTGGCATGGGTATGAACATTGAGCCGTAATAGCAATTATGTTTATAATTCTAGGTGTCATTGTTAGCAAAGTAAGTAGAACAGCACCTTTGAGTTCTGTGCCAGATAACCAAAACTAACTTGGTCCAATGAAACAATGAATTCAGTAAACCAGAATTCACCTTTTTTTCACGGGTGCAATGGGATACCGCCCAAGGGTAACTCTTGAGGAGGGACAGTCTCCAAATGATAAATAAACGATAGAAGAGGAAGAAGAATGTGGAAGTGGTTGGCAGAGAACAAGCACAAGAGCGAGAGAGAACATGAATGAGAGTGTGAATGAGAATGTGAGAGAGTGAGTGAAAGTGAATGTGGGTAAAAATACCCCTGAATTTTCAGGGAACAAAATACAAAAAAGCAGACTGAAAAATGTGTCCAAATCATTTTTGTACCATTTGCACGTGTTATTTATATATATATATATATATATATATATATATAAACCCTCCGATGACGGTACGTGATACAATAAACTTTAATAAGAGCACCAAAAGGTGTCACAGACACATGAAAGAATGAAAGACACAGTGTGAGAGTGAATACAAACATTCTCACATAATAAAAAGCGGACCAGTTACACACTTGAAGGACACAATTCCAAAATAATGCCCCAGCGGGGACAAGGGTAAGTTACAACTACAAATAAACCAATCCCGTTCCCGGGATCAAAAAATACCCTTATTATAACCCCACCCTAAAACATGACTTTTATTAATTGTTTATTAAAAGGTATAACCAAATACTGGAACTCATGGACAGAAACTGCTATTGGCTGTGGATATCAGATTGTTTGGATCTCTATAATTTAGCATTCTATATGTATATATTTATACTTGGGACTATAGAATGTGATTTTGAGCATTCACCATTAAGGTCCAGTCTCTGCTGTGTCCGTTACATGTTTTGTATTGTTTATACCATTACTCTAAATGTAGGAGTAGCGCTGCCGCATATGTAATATAAATCAAGCCCACAGCCCAAAGCCCATCAAGCCCACAGCATAAATCCACCCTATTCAGGAATTGGCTCTTTCCTTGAGGTGTTTAATATATTCTGTGATTTTTATGGTATTCAAGACTGATTAATTTCACTAAAAAATATGGTTTTAAATTCACAAAAAAATAACGCCAATTCTCCATCAATTGTACATTTTTTATTTAAATAACTTCTGAACTGAGAACAGAAGGACAAATATTAAAATGTTATACTGTCCTCAAGAAAAGGCTGTTAGATGAGTCATATAGTGATTTTTTTTTATAACTTAGTAGAGGCCAAGATGTTGAAATGACAACATAAGTGGAAGAAATCCGTATCCATCAGAACCAATTATTTGTTCTACTTTTTTTTCTGTGGAACATATCATCTTCATTGCTAGGGAAAGAAACAAGGTTCATGAACTTGGAAGTAGACAAAATGCCTGTCTCTTGGTAAAGGGACAGGGACTCTTATCTTAATTGACTCTGATAATAAGCTTGAATTAAATACATAGTGATATTGTTTAAGATGACCACAAGTTGTCTGTCTTGTGTGGTATAGGTTATTGTTTTTGGATGTAAGGTACCTCACCATAGGAAAGTCCCAACACTAAAAAAAAAAAATAATAATAATAAATATATATATATATATATATATATATATATATAATAAGACACCTGAACTGAAGTAGGAAGATAATAAAATAGGTAAAACTGATTAAATAAAACTGATTAAGCTAAATAGCTGAACAGGTTAATATTTTTATCATGCCTGGGCCTTAAAATTTTGCGAGCCTACGGGACAAGTAAAAATAATAAATCACTCTCAGAATGCTAGCATCTTAAGTATTATTATTTTATTACAGTGGTGATGTTGGTATAACGTACAGGACAACAGCTTTTGGACAGACGGATCTGATATAGTCTTCTACCAGAACAATGTTATGGTCCAATAAAACGACAAAAAGGAAAATAGATCAGTTTTTCCACTTTTCATATTTAAATATTTAGTGTTGCATGTCTCCTATCCAGCACTGAGGTTACAAAAAAAAAATCTGTATTTTATATTAATTTGTTTACTTGTATTTTTCATTTACAACTCGCCGCTCTACATAAAAAAAATCCCTTTGGGAAATAATTTCCTGTTTACAAAAAGCAAAGAGCACTTAATAAAAAACGTGGCTACGAAGGTTACATGTTAGAGCTTTACTTGTAACTCTTGTGTTTTTTTAGAATTTTTTTTTTTACTGCTGGATATGTCTGGCTCATAAAATGAGTGAATTGCTGCTTTATGTATATTTTAAGGACATTCCAAAATGACGGCCGGTGTCGACACAGAATTTAAATAGCTATGCGAGACAAAGATGTATGAGTCAATCTTATGCTCATTTGGACAAATTTATTTTCAAGAACATTTTTCGAATTAAGGACAATTCACATTTTTGTTTTTTTTGCACTACATAATTGGTGAACTTACTGCATTGCCTCTGTTCTGCAGTTGAGAAAAGTCTGACCCATGTTGAAAACACATTTTGTAAGGCTTAACATTATACCTAAAATTTAACTACAACTCAATTTAATGTAAATAACTTTGCCCCATATGTTAGTATTTTTACAGCAATTCCACATTGCTTGACAAAATTTCATCTTTATATAAATTAAAAAAAACTGAATTTTCTTTGTCTATAGCGTTGTCATGTGTTGACCGCACAGTCATAGGTGTTTCATCACACTCTCTAAACCAGTTTCATATAAACTTTCACCTTAGTGTATGATTCTCTATACTAGGCAGACTTTTGGAGTCCGTAAGGAACACATTTTAGTTCCTTTTTTTCCCCAAGTTTCTTTTGATTGACACATAAGGGAATCTAACAGAGAAAAAAAACCAAGGTTGTGTCACTGGCCCAGAGGGCTTCCTTTTTTCACCATTCTCCTGCAAGCATGCAATATAGGGCATCTTTCTTTATTTTGAACATTTCCAGCTTCTTATTCATTCTAATTTAGAATTTTGTGTATTTCATAGAAACACTTTATTGATTTATATAGCACCACTATTTTAGTATTTGGTAAGAAAGATGAGAAAAGTGTTTAATGAGACAACAGGTCCCTTTAGCCCAGGCTGAGGAACGCTTTGTGATTGTCACTAAAATCACAGGAACAGAGTTACAGATATTATCTCAGGCTGCTATCAGCAACAGACAGGTTATGGTGACATCACAGATAAAAGCTTCAGTAGACTCCTTGACCCTTTTCCGTCAGCATGAATTCCAATATCTTAGCTACTAAGGAACAAGAGTTTCATGTTATAAAGTAAGATCGAAACACCTTTTTTCGATTTTGTGCCATACAAATATATTGTTACGTGTTGGTTGCTAATAATGGAATATCTCTCCAATATTATTTTTATCCATGATCCATGGATAGGGGGATATCCATAAAACGTATAAAACATATTTTCTACAGAAATCATTATGTTACTTTCATGAGGTATTTAACCTCTAGAGTGCCCATAATGTAGGGGGGGGTGCTGGCCACTTAGCAGGGATTGTGATGTCACCCCCCCAACTCTAAACCTCTCTCTCCCTTCATAAATAAAGAGACAGCTTCCCTCAGGGATACTTTAATCAGTTTTTTAAAAAAAACTCTAACCCATATATATATATATATATATATATATATATATATATATATATATATATATATATACTGAACCTGATGGTGGTACAGTATAACTCCTATCATTATATAGTGATCCAGGCACCTGATCCAGACAGGTGGTACAGTGTATCACTTTTTATTATATAGCAAGACAGACAGACTGTGGTATAGCATAACTCCCATCACTAATTACTGTGATAGACATTGGCAGTGATACAGCATAACTCTCATCACTATATACTGAGTCAGACACTGAGATGGTACAGCATCACTCCCAATATCACATCAGTTTTTAATTAGATGTGCTGGGCCACTGTTGCAAGTGTCCACTTACGAATACAAACATTAATTCAGCACAGATCAACAAATTCAACTTTTATAATTGGATTAAAAAAAACCCCAAAAAACAGAAAACTACCAAAGTGTGATCAAGTGAAAAATGCCCAATAGCATTCAATGACCCACATAGCAGACATTGATCCCAGATCACACATGCCAAAGGCCAGCACGGGCACCCAGACTGCATCCACAGGACTTGCCCATCATCCATATTGCACACATAGGACCTGCAGCCTGCAACAAAAGAAATTCTGCTACAAAGTTTGGAAAGTTGTCTTGTCACCATAGCAGCCAGTGGAACCTAGCATCAGGAACATTCCATTGATTTCTATTGTGATATTCAGTTCTTGGTCTGACCTATTTTCCATTCAGTTGAATTGTAAAAATAATCTTTCTAAAAAAAACACAAAAGGAAAAGTTGTATTTTCGTAATCATTCTTCAGAACACCATAGACACTGCATTGGATATAATGAATAGCAATGGTGTTAAATATGTAATTTCTTTGTAACAGTAGACATATATATATATATATATATATATATATATATATATATATATATATATAGTTAAAATGTTAAACTAATAAAAAAAATAAATAGAAGAATGAGCCTAGTCATGTCTCGTAACTTACTCCCTGTCGTTAGCCTGACGGGCTCTCATGTTGTTAGTATGTTTAAGTATTTTAATGTTAAACACAGAAGAACTTGAGGGAAATTGAGTATAAAACTTGGAAGCGTTATGTTTGTTTGTGAAGAATGTTTCACACGAGCCTTGAATGACGCAAGCCCATTATACACTTGGCCTCAAGCTAAGTTGAAGTAAGACGGTTGACATTTCTAAACCTGTTCTTATAAATTACAAATTGGCTTTATAAACAATTCCGTATAATAGTTCACAGTGCATATTTTAGATGTACTGGGGTAAGTGTCATGTCACATGCCGGTACTTGTATTCGTTATTTGTCCTACTTATTTCTAAAACCAAACCGTGTGAATTCACGATACGACGTGTGAAAATGACGCATAGGAAATCATTGCAAATCTGTGATAAAGATATCTGCTGTATATTTAGTGTCATTTCTAAATGTAAACATGACATTTTTAACACTCTACACACTACTGGTTTAAAAATACAACAAGAATCACACTTCCTAACATTTGAAATGGCCAGAAGAGCACTTTAACAGATATTTTTGTCTCTCCATTTACGCAATTAAGGCATTTGGAAGAATATGCTTTTTTCCCCCCTAATTTCATTTGAAACACATTTCTGCTTTATATACACAGGGCACTGTCATAGGTACACTGATTATACCCAGCAATTATACTGAAAGGGGTATATAACCACCCGGATCAGCCTCCCATCAAAAGTGATAGAGGCTGACACATAGAGGGAATTTCAACATGCATGGGATTGGCATAAAGCTACTGGGAATCTAAGACAAGACCAAAGACTGATTGAGGTCCAAGACTCTACATTGGGAGCAGAAAAACGTCTTCTAAGGAGGGACACTCATGATGTATATTGAAACATTAAGCTTTACCCAGAGTATGTGGAACTGTGCAAAGGACTTTAAAAAAAACAACATAAAACAGTTAATAAAATACTGTTTGAGATTTGATCTTAAGTCCTATTACATTTATATGGTATGCGGTAGTGTATGGCACAATGTACATCCAGAGAGCCATCATACTTCATCATAAATGTGCCAAACGAACGTACTGCGTGTGAACACAGAAACGGCCACGGCTGTAAGAGCATCTCACATTTATCGATTGTTTTTTTTCCGATGGCAGATGACATGCCTTAACCAAATGATTCTTTAAAGCTTTCCTTTAAGATGAAGGAATCTATTAACGTTCATGCATAATATTATTCAGGACTTAAATATATTATATGCCCTATAATAATCTAATGGCATTAAGCACTTCTTGAGATATGCATTTTAAGAGATAAAAGGAGAGAGACAATGGGGCTACTTATATAAATTTGAAAATAAGTGAAACGGTGGTGAGGTGGTCTGTTGGAGCTCACTAAAAAAAAAATACTAAAAAAATAAAAAATAAATTCACAAGATACAGCGTCGAAGCCAAAATTCTAACATCTCATGCATTTGTAGTTGGATGCATTTTTCAAGGATTATACTGCAAAGCAAATTTTTACTCCCTTGTAAAACGTTTGCAGAGACTAATAATTACTTTAACACCGTTGTAATGAAGCATTCATTGTGTGTTATATCTGAAGCTTGTTTAATATAACAGTGTGTTTGGACGTTCAATACTTAATTATAGAGCTTTCTTTATGAGCGTACTTCGGGAAGAATATTAATTAAACCTGGGAAACCCAAATAATAGTGAAGGCTTTGTTTGAATAGAAGATTATGTAGATAATATGAGAAATTATGTAAAAGTACTCAGCCTAATCCTTCATGCTTCCGATACAATCTGATGTAACGTCTTTTTTTTGGTTCTCGCCATCCCGTCTCCAATTGGGTTGGGTCGCTTGATCTCATGTGCAGGTTTAACCACTTTATATGAGTAGTGTCTTGGCAGCCTCCATTACAGAATGCTTCGCGGGGCTGGTGCAAGGATTTTGGTCACCTTAGGCAGAACTTCATGTTGCCGCCCCTTTGGCCCCACCCCTTGTGTAACACTCTTGAGGCGGAGTCATGTTAGGGCATTATAAACATGACCCGCCTCATTGCAGGCATAGGTCACAGGTTCCACACCCCAAATGCCAGCTCTGGCACCCAGTTTGCACACATAGCACTTGCCCAGCACCCAGATTGCTCAAATAGGTCTTGCCCCAGCACTCAGATTGTCTCTCTAGGGCTTGCACAACACCTAGGTTGCATCCACAGGAGTTTCGCAGCGTCCAGGTTGCATCCACAAGACTTGCCCCAACACCTAAATTGTACACATAAGGACTTGTCCCAGCATACAGATTGCACACAGACACTGGACTTGACCAGATTGTATCAACAGGATTTTCCCCATCACCCAGATTATATACACAGTCCGGGCTCCTCTCAGTCAAGGTACCTCTCAGTCAGGCTCAGGTATACCCATTAGGTCCAAAACAGTAAACATAATGTAAAGACCATCAAAATACACACATATACTATACTCGATGCCTGTTCATAAACACACGCACATTCATGATGGCCTCTACACATAAACATCCTAGCTTACACTTGCCCTTGAATCTACACACTTGCTTTCCCTTAGACATACTTGCCCTAAAATACACTTTCAAAACACACACAATCTATCCCCTTTCTGATTACCCCCTTTATCTCTCCCCTTCCCTTTGAGCGTCCGTGTGTTCTTTATCTCTCTTATTTCTATTTATATCTCCATTCTCTTTATCTCTTCCTTATCTTCCTTTCTCATCATTTTCTTTATCTCTCCACTTTTTATCTTTTGGCTCCCTTTATCACCCCACCCTTTCTCTTTGTCTCTCCTCCTCTTTCTCCTTACATCTCCTCCTCTTTCTGCTCCTGCTCATTATTTATATCTCTTCTTCTTTTTTCTCCCGATCTCCCCCTTTCTTTTATCTGTCATCTTTTTCTTTGATCCCCCTTTCTCATTGTCTCTCATCTTTTTTCTTTATCTCATCTTTCACATTTCTCTTGATATCCCTTCCCATTCCTCTTAATCTCCCCTCCCATTTCTCATTTACTCTCCCCTTCTCTCCATCTCTCATCCTTTTCGTTACCTCTCCTAATTCTCACTATATCTCAATTTTCTCCCCACCTCCCCTTTCTCATTAGTTTTACCTTTTCTTTATCTCCCTCCCTTATTACCTTGCTGAGGTTCTGTGTTGGGAGTGCAAGGCCTCTGTCTCACTGCTCATACTAACACACACAGACACACACATACTAACATAGCCAAAGACAAATGGTTATGCTTTAAAACACTCCCACACACACTCCCAAACATACCCAGACACACACACACACCGTACTAACATACCAAGAAAGAGAGAGAGATGTTCAAATGAGATACTCAAAAATACTTCTCACACTAAAATACTTAGATATAGACACACACATTTATACAGAATACATTAACATACCCAGGGACTCACACTAACATAGACAAAGACAAATGTTCACTCACTAAAATACCCCCCCACACACACACTAACATAGAGGCATACCCAAAGACGCATGTTTACACACTAACATACCAAACTCACACTTTCACTAACATACCCAGAAAAAGCTAACATATCCAAAGACACAAGTTCACACACTAAATCCCCACACACACTAGCATACAGACACACTAACATACCCAAGACACATGCTTGCACACTAACATACACACACTTTAACTAACATACTTAGATACACATGCTAATATACAAAGACACTAACATGCCCTGGCACACACACTAACATACCCAGACAAAGACACATATTCTCAGACTAAAATATTCACATACAGACACACACATACATACATACATACATATCTACATTCCCAATGCAAGGGCCATTACCTCCCTCTCCTCTGGAAGTCTCGCTTGATCATGTGAGACTTCCATTATGAATGGATGCCTCGTGTTCACATTGAAAGCAATGCTCCATTCATGTTGATTGAGTGCTGTTGATCGGTCAGAGACTAATCAGCAGCCCTACTAAGGTTATTTTTTTTTTTTAAAGTACAAAAATGAAATAAAAATGATCCAACAGCAGGCTGAATCACTGTGAACAATGGTTTCCGGTGCAGGAGATTGCCTTGCACCCAAAGCAGTCCTCGGGAACCACCATTCATGCTGCCCCACATTAGAAGTCTGTGTGATGACGTGATTATGTGACACTTCCTTTATAAATGGATGCCTCTTGTTGTCACTGAACGCAATGCTCTTTTTATGTGAGTGCTGCTGATCAGTGAGAAACCGTTTAGGAGCCTCAGAGAAGTAAAACTTTTTTTAATAAAAAATTTTACAAATTTAAAAATTTAGTTTAAAAAAAGTGTGCCAACAGGTTGCCAGCTGATTTGTAAGTAGATCAGCTGGCTGGCATGCTGAAAAAAATTGTCTGATCCGTGCTGTCGTTATGCCACACCTAGCTTCCCACCGAAGCACTCACTTTGATCTTTGCCATAAAGGTTATGTGATTAGTTTTTTGTTATATACAATATTGCTCACATTTTTATACTAACATGGGAAGTAATAAAAGTGTAGCAAAAATAGTTTACAAAGTATTTATCATTTAAGCTCAAGAGTGGAGTCTAACAGGACCATGTATTTTTAGCCATTTATGGTACATTCAGATTGAAGCGAAGCTGACTGTCTGGCATGGGTAGGATACCAGGAGGTTTGAATGAGGACATTACCCTGGGGGATACTAATGCTGTATTTTGAACTAGCCGTGTAAGTACCTACAAGAGCTATTGGTGAAGTTGAAAGACGGTGTAACATTAATTGCTAACAGTGAATTCACTGAGCTTTTTGCTGTGACATATAACTTACTGTCTACAAAATTTGACTCTTTCACTTAGCAGCTTGCTCAGGTGGAACCAATAAGTACGATTCTTGCAAAAGCGTTCAGCTTTTCTTTTGGGCAATTTTACTTTACTTTACCTGATCCTCCAACCAAAATGTCTCTGTGATGAGGACAATGCTCTTTAGGGACTGGTGGGAGAGCAAATGCTACAAAGCACAAATAAATAATTTGAAATCAAAGCTGTATTCATACTTTTGGTACTTTCAATCAGTTATGATACAAGAAAGATTAAAATAATGGTCATTGACTAGAAGAATTACAGTTGGGGGGGGACTTCTCCTACCATTCTACTGAAGCAAACATTTTTTTTATTATTAGTATCAGATTAAGAATACGCTTTCAAAAATTCTGTGTTTTTTTTCTTTTTTTTAAAACAGACAGCTATCTATTAGCAATTTGTATGTGTTTTAGCTCTGTTTTCTTAGCCTAATCTTCTTGAAAAACACCCTGACTTCTTATCATACTGCCTGTGGATAACAATACAACGGCACAGTCTTAATCACCCGGCTGGACACTCTGACTCATGAAAGTCTACGGAGGAACGGATTTCATTAGCACTGTTTTTTAAGCTCAAGGTGAAAAATATATTTTTTTCCATGGAACTTCGACTTTAATAGAACCAATATTGTTGGATTTTCTTTCCTATAAAACTGGCTACATGCATGATCTTAAGAGTTCCATGTGGCTACATGTAGAAAACACAAAATATAAATTCCAAAAGTAATCAATGTAATCGTTGATGCTTTGTATAGTTTTCAGTTGATTTAATTCCACTCAAATATGCCGGAGGTCTCCCCTGTTTGTCTGGTATGTCCGCAGCATTTATGGAACTTAGATTTTGGAACCTCTTGACCTTTATTGCATATGTCCAGTTTCTACCAGACCAGTCTATTTCTGTATGTGGCAGATATGGGTGGAAACTGCAGATCAGCAGGTTGGTCTAGGAGGCAAAACCTAATTCAAATCAATGGAGGATGCAATAGTATGCTCTACCACTTGGGGATACTGGTATAGAGAAATATATACACAGGCTTCCATGCAATATAAACATGATTTATAGTAATATAGGTGAACGATGAACTAAAAGTTTATGGATTATGATCATATCCAGAAAATTCCCATGGTAGGCTATCTGGAGCTCACCCTTTTCTGGGGAAACCTCTTCCTTAAAAAAGAGGGGTTGGCTACACGTGGACAACTTTAGCCCCAGTTAGCCTTTAGTTGTGGGGAGTGGGCAGAAATTAGATTGCAGTGGGCTGTGAGCAGACAGAGAACTTCCATTAAAAGTCATCTGCATTCCATGTATACCATGTTATTTAAAAGAAGGACATTTTTTAGTGAACCCAAACTTTCAAAGTGTCACAGACTGTCTGGACTTCACTTTCTCCCCTAATATGACACTAAATGGGCGATCTAATCAATAAAAAACGATTAATCAAGCTAACCATAAAATGTAATCAGTACTGTTTTTGTGCTCTAAACTAGACTCATCACCAGTTATACCACACCTTTTTGCCAAATTATTTTTCATAATATTAAAATACAGTACAAAGACTCCATAGGCTTATTAAAAGCCTTAACATATGCCTTTGGGGTGGCAGCAAGGGTTTTTGGTAGACTTGTGCATTCGGATTCATACAAATTACATTTACGAAGCCCCAATAACAAGGCCAGACCCCTCACGAATCGGATGAAAATGAAGCAAAAAGCCCTGAATTTCCATCTGAAATTCATGGGTCCAAATTCACTCACACTCTCTCTCACGCTCTCATTCTCGTTCACTCTCTCTCACGCTTACTAAATGTTTCTCTACCTTCTCTGCCAACCACTTCTGCTCCTGCCTTCTCTTCTCTCTTCAATTTTCAACCCTTAATATCCTCGGACATAACCAACTGGTGCCAAAATGGTGGTGCTGCGGTGACGTCCTCTCCGATCCTCCAGTTCACCTGAGGGCAACATGGTGACACTTGCAGTGATGTCCTCCCCAGTCCTCCAATTGGAGTGTGCCATTTTGGTGGAAGTTGCCAGGTTATGTCAGCAGAAATAAAGAAGATTAAGAATTGGAGATTGAAGAAAGAAGAGAAGGGAGAAGATAGAAAATGTGGAAGTGGTCGGCAGAAGTGGAAGTGGTCGACAGAGAAGGTATGGAAATAGAGACATTGAACGAGAATGAGAGTGTGAGAATGAATGAGAGTGAACGTGTGAACCGGGCAACAAATTTGGTTCCTGAATTTTCAGCCGAACAGAATGGCCAGGAAATGAAAATTGTTGTCCAAAAGCGAATGGGTCAAAAACAAACCGAAAAATGTGTCCTAATGGTTTTTGGCCCATTTGGACATGTCAAGTTTTTGGGTTGGTGGGATCTATGGTGTTAACCCTTTGTCCACACTCGCATCACTGGCTGGTCAAAAGACTGGTTCGCCATAACAGCCCTTTCAAGGGAAATGTCTGTCTACCCTATGGATAAGAGAATATTCTGTACTGCACTAAAAGAATAATGTAATACTTTATCTGATTTAAACAAACTAAAACATTTAAAGTATTCAAAGCCAGTGCCTGCATTGAATATGACTGATGAATCAGGATTTTATTATCTGGCATTGTGCAGGCAAAATGAAAACAGCTATTGTGCGGTCAAGGCACTGTTGCTGCATTTTCAGGAAATTGGATACATGGCAGCCATTATATTATTAATTAGAAAATGCAGATCTTTTGATAACCGAGGAACATGTAAAACACAACGGGCTTTTAAATCTACCAAGTTATCAAAACATTGGAAAGATGAATAATAAATACGCAGAGTTTAATAATACCTGTAGATCTACGTTGTACCTCTGCAAGGGGTTTTATATTTTTTGGTAAATCACCTTGTATATAAATGATCTATACAGCAGAGCATTGTTAATTTGCACCTGGCGATGACAAAACTGTTTAAAAATGTCACTGTTTAAGTACTCTTTAACTATAAAAACTGCCACAGGTCATAGTTGTATGACATCATTTCAGTACGATGAGTATGGTACAGGGACATGGGATACCTGGTTAATGGTGATAAACTGTAGTGAGTAGTCTAATGTAGTCTTGGCAGCCCCCACTTATTATTATTATTATTATTTGATTTATATAGTGCCAACATATTCCCCAGTACTGTACAATGACTTAACAGGACATACAATTTTTTTATTGGAAAAGTATAGAATATACAGACAAAAAGGACCATAATATACAACTCTTGTAAGAGCATTCAGGGTCAATTACATGCATATCGAACACAAAAACAAACAAACAAAGACAAAAACTTATTTCAAATAAACATCGGGGGAGAGCCTCAGAGGAGAGAAAGAAAATTATTTCCATTATGTTAATTGTTTTTTTTTTTTTATTATTATTATTTATGTCTCACAATGTCCTGGGTTTTTTTTTAGCCAATTAAGGTAGGTCCATGTAGTTCTACCAGTTATATCAAAAGACCAACTGATATCCTTTTCCATATTTAATTGGTGGATCAACTGAGATGAATAGTGATCAATTTGAAAGAGGTCAGTAGATTTCCAATTTCTAGCTATTATTATTTTTGCAGCTGCTAGACAATGTATCGCTAACGGTCTCTTTTCTTTTGGAAGATTTACTATATTTAGAAGAAGCAACGCGGACTTAGGGTCCCTGTCGAGTTTTATATTCGTTAATTGGTAAAACAATTCAAAAGGTATATTTCCAAATTGGAGAAACTAATTTACAAAACATATGTAAGAAAGAACCGTCTTGATCACCGCATCTCCAACAATTTGAAGACAAATGAGGATACATTTTATTTAACAGGACATACAATTCTTACTCCTTAAAGACCAGCACTATTTCACACTCCAGAGCACTTTCTGTATTTTGGTTAATCTTTCTTGTACTCAAACATCCCCTGTGTGTGATGAGTATAATACAGGGACTGGGGATACCTGGGTAATGGCGCTAAATTGTAGGTTTTCAGAAATACTGTATTTGCGTGAGGTTCCATTGGGTGAGACCAACAGCTCTAGTTAGGACAGTTTGCTTTGTACAGATAAACACACAGAACAAGAACATAACACATTAAAAAATAGGAGCAGAGTCAATGGCTATTATAGAACGGTTTTCACCTTTCAAACGTTATCACTAGTGTGATTAGAATAAAGAGCGTAGTACCATCCTCATGTAAGATGAGTACCTTGTAACTCTCGGTTGTTATGACATTAAAAAAAAGGCAGCACCTACTTAGAACATTTCTAGGTAAATGTTTCCCAAGATGAAAAAAGAAAAATAAGTCCTACTCCCCCAGTCCCAATTACTTTCTACTGACCAAGTTGATATCACAATAACAAATACCTAAAAAAACGATAATGTAAGAAGCCCAGATTCAAAATGCAGCTTATGCAGGGAAACAATAAATGTCAGTATCGCTGGAGTAGTTGGTGGAACTGCTACTGCACTTCCAGGGCACGTCCGGGAAAAGTAATCCGGAGCACAAATGTGAGCCTTCTTGCCCTAGTCGGAAACCCCTCCAGCAGTAGAAATAAATGGATGCTGCAGCCGCGCATAATTTCCGCTGTTTAATCTCAAGACATTACAAAATGAAGGCAATGGAAAACATGTGACGTGTTTTGCATCCACAGACGCTTAGGCTCATTTTAGCCTATGATTAAGCATTGGCAGATGAGAAACGTTTAAGCTTATGCAATGGAAAAATTAAGAGACTTATACTGAACGCCAGCCATAGATTCCATAAATTAAGGTAGACACAATGCATTAGGTTGAAGCAAACGGTATGATACACAGCGTCAAACAGTTTGTCTCAAAATAATGCATTGTGTGTACCTTAACTCATAGGTTCTTCTCTTTTACTCTCCTCTGTCCGCCATGCTTAGATGTGTATCTGTAGACTTACTGAGGACCTTCCCAGTTATGCTGCTTTGGAGGTCTTCTCCTTATTCATTTGGGAGCCAATATAAGGATGAGTCAGGCTAAGGAGGCAAGCCATGAATGGGATAAGTGGAAGGTGGTCAGGACCTGGGGGAATCACTGGACAGTGCTTAGGTGGTTCCATACATCGCTGGAAGACCTATAATTATGGTAAGATGAATGAACGTATCAGTGTACTTGCAGTGATGGCTTTTAGTATGTTCTGTACAAAATGTTTCGTGTTTCACATCATACAGGAGGCGTGTTACTAGTCATGTTTACTAGTCATGTGCAAATGGGCCAAAAATGATTTTTTTTGGTTTATTTTCGGCCCGTTTTTGGACAAAGAATTCTTTTTCCTGTTTCAGACAAAAATTGGGGGCTTTTTACATCCGGAAATTAAATTTCCAACACCCGCTGGAAAATCAGAGAAATCATGGTCAGAACAAGCCGGAGTCAGCAACAGGATAATCAGACAAACCATGGCAAGAAGAAGCTGGGGTCACCAACATTATAATCAGAGAAATAATCAGCCAAAAATCAGCCAAAATACACAATTTCTCTCGTAGTAAATTGGTGGCCGTTACTGACTCTTTTCCATCTCCATTAGCTGACAATTTTTAATATTCAGTGTTTTAGTAACAATATTTTGTAAGGAAATATTTCTAAGGACATTCCATTTTAATTTTACCTTTCTTACAAAGCGCGATTCTGATTATTTATGGGCAAAAACCAAGATTGAGTTTTGAAGGGCATAAATGGGAGGGTATTCCTATAGGACTATTGCATTTTGATTTGTTTAACATGACAGATGGTACAAAGGTGCACGCCATATCATCTGGAAGACTATGCTATGTTGTAATTTCATGGCAAGGGCATTAAGGTTGTCTATTGAAATGCAATGGTAGGAATGTTACTTTTTAATTGCTATGCATTAAGACTGTATCTATAATGGAGCAGTAATTTATATCCATTAAAAAAAACTCATTTTTGTGTACAGAACACAATTAAAAAAATAGGAAAAAGTATGTTATTTGTAATTAAAATGTACCGCTGTGGTTTTTAAATAGCAATATTTTAGAAATACATTAGGGAAAAAACAGGAAATTGTATGCTTTACGTTTGTTTTTGAAAACACAATATCTTTATTATTCAACTGAACTCAACATACAACATTCAATTGAATCTAAGATTGGTCAACAAGGCCCATCACTAGGGCTGCAGGTCCAGGGGGCAGCACCCTGTAACGTTACTAGTCAATGGGCTGGCTAAATGGGAGAGCACTGATCTCCCCACCCAACCCATTAACCCATAGTTTCCTTCCGTGCCACAGTTCCTTTAAAAGTGGAGCACTGGGATATGATGTCATATGCCGTTGCCCAATGCGGTGCCGGAGGGAAGCTGAAGGCACTGTCCTGGGTCCTAGGGCGGTGCCAAAGGTGCCATTTATATGCCACTGGTGTGCCTAATGGCTGAGACCCAAAAACCCCATGGGTTGCCTGATTTGAAACTTTATAGGGGCCCCCACCACCTAGGGGAATGGGAAGCACTTTAAGAACAGCTCATTAGAACAACACGCAGTAATTTATTTAACTTGGAGGCTGCCTTGGCCCGATCCAGAGCAGCGCCCAAGCTGCCCCTCCTGTAGTCGGCATTCTGAATGCATAAAAAAGCCCTGCATGACTTTACGACATGGTGCGCCAGGATATGACGCCATTATAAAGTTCCGTTTAATGCAGTCTATGAAGGCTATGTTCACCAAGAGTATGGCCAGCATGCAGCCTACCCACGAGTGAGACCATGGGAACTGTGGTTCCTCGTGGGACATTCCCGCTGCAACAATGGTAAGTGCTTACAATATCGTAAGTAGACCGGTTAAAAAGATCAAAGTTCTGCCCTCTCACCAGCCCATTGTGCAGCGGGACATCGGGGGGCTTGATTGCCCAAGAGGTTGATCTGCCCCCAATCTTCTAGCAGGAAAACTGCCACCCCCTACCTACTGCCCTAGGGCTGGACAACAGGACCTGATTTTAAGTGGCAAGACAGAACATGTTTTGATTTGATAGCAATTTTACAGGTATGTTAGCAAAATGAAATAATTTTTTTTTTAAAAGGGCAAGTGCAGGAATTTTTGAAAAATCTGACCTTGCATAAAGAGGCCTATAAAAAATTACTCTGAGCCTAATCCTGAGACAGGATTAGTTACAGGCCGGATGCTGCTTCCATATGGAAGTTCTAAATTGAACTATATTATTTTCAAACCAGATATTGTAAAGCTTTTGGTTGAGATAAGCAAATCTTTTAACACGTTGTACCGTGTATCATCCAAGGATCCGGGGCTTCACTCTGTATAAACAAAGCCTCCCGGGAAATGAATGGCATTTCCTAAGTTGTGACCTTGTGGGGGTGGATGCGGAGGTGGTGTTTTATTCTTGTGTTTTCGCTGTCTGTTTTAACCTTGTTCATTTCATCCCATTGAATATTTTTCGGTGTATGATACAGAATAAAATGCCAACTATAAAATGCAGGAACATTGCTTCTGTTCCTTTGTATTTGCCCTTAGCATTGGCACAAAATAACTTGTCACAATGTTATTAAAGGGGGACTCCCACCATTGTTTTGCTCGTCGTTTCTGATTAAAAATATATTTTTGAAAATGTTTTTTATTTTAACACACTTCTAGTTTTTGTATAATATGTTTTCAAGCAGCTGCATTTTAGCCATTTTTATGTATTCTGGCCCAGTTTACTACACAAGCACTCTGCCTGTGGTAAACAAAAGTCTTAATCGCCACTCTGACCAATGAAAGTCTTTAGAGGAAGAGACTTCATTAGCATAAAGAATCAGCTCAGTGTGATTGAGCAGGGAAAGTCACCCAAAATATCACATGACCGACAACAATGGCGGCCTCCAGGTCTGCAGATATTAGAAGTTTATTGGAGCATAACAAGATAAAACCATGTTTTTGTCAATGCTATTATATGTTATTTTTTTTTCCATTGGACTTTTACTTTAGGTAATTAATAATAAAGATTCATGAGAATTAGCAATGCACACAATAAGTAACATGATTGAAGTGCAGCATTATTTATAAGCCCAAGAACTTTTTAGGGAGGTCACAAAGATTACACCACAGCATGCATTCTAGGCCAGTCAGTGGCAGGAAAACACTCCCATTGAAATAATTGGGAAGAGCCCATCCATTGCCCCGTTTGTGAAGCCTGTGTTGGAACTGATTTGAGGTAATTATATCATGTGCAATGAGATATCTTTGGCAGAACACATCTCTCAGATGGAAAAAAAGCTGGAGTGGAAAAGGGCAAATTAATATGGAGGTTATTCTGCCCCATGCATTTTCAAGGGGGACACCATGGTCTATGATATCCTGGTCTAGACAGACTAGGCCTAGGTTGACCGTCCTCCAAAATCAGAGGGCAGATCTTGTGGCGCCCTTCTAGGTCGGGGCTAGGGCAGCCCCAAATGGAAATACATTACTTATCATATGTATTGAAGTGCATATTATGGCTCGAGAATCCTTTTAATTCGGTGACCGTCAGCTATTGTATGTATTATATCGCCCCATAAAGGAATGTGACGGGTGCACAGTGAAGTTGCGCAATCATTAATTTATCATCCGGTTGCGTCAGGTTGCTGGTGGTTGTAAACTTTATCGGCAAAGATAAATTAATTATCAGAAATATTTTACTGATCCATGTGAGGCAGAAAATGTTGCACTGAGCCGATGATTCTCACATCAACAATATAATTTAATTATATCCATGATTAAAAAGTAAATTATATCATGCAAGTGTCAGTGGGACACGGGGGAAGAAAAACAGCGACATGATAGGAAGTGTCAGTTTCAAATAGTTCATATATGTGAAAGAACAGCAGGGAAGAAAGCCAGAGAGGAAACTTGTAATACTAATGGGAATATGAGTGGGTTTTTAAAAGCACCTTGGATGTCGGTTTTTCACATCTGTAGTGCTTAATACGACTTGAAATGTGGCTGATCATATATGTAAGACTGGAATATGGCTAATGGCTTCTATTTAGCTCCTTCATACCGAATATATCGGATATAAAGAGAAGTGTATTAAATCCGCAACATTATTTATTGGTTTAACAAGAATGTCGTTGTTGCTATATTTCAAGGCAGAAAAATGTTTATAGTATTTTTTATATTTCAATATCTATGTGGATGTTCCATTTATTTCAGTAAGACAAATTTAGGCTGTATACTTGTGACCGTACTGGAAATTGGATCAAAAATATGTATTTGAAAGTCTTGCGATGGCGTTGGCACACGCTCATGGGATGGAGCGCAATAATGTGATGGTGCCAGTACTTTAATGTGAGTGGAGTTGCGTCACCAAATGTTGGTGTCCTGATGAAGGGAAAATGAAAATTGGCAGCTAAGAGTTGTGTGCCAGTCATTTGATAACGGACTCTGATGCCCTGTTCCCAGAGTAAGAACCCATGCTGCCTACTAATGACCCTGGACTGCTCAGAGCTTATAATGCTTAATTCTTCACCACCTCATCAGAAGAATCCTGTGTAAACTAGCAGGTGCACAATCCCTGGTGCTCAAACGATTGGTAATGGTAGTTACCACAGCTCTTTCTGCTTCTAGGATTCAGTTATTATCTGGCACCCATGGACCACCAATGGACCACCAATTAGGAAATGTCCAACTTAATCAGCACTCAACTCAACCATTTTCGGATCAAGAAGGAATTTTTTTCCCTAGTGCAAAATTGGAAAGAGCAAAACTGGAGTTTTTTGCCTTCTTTTGGATCAACAGCAACAAATTAACAGATATTGGAAAGGCTGAACTTGATGGACGCATGTCTTTTTTCAGCCTATGTAACTATGTAACTATGTAACTCCATTGCTCAGTGTTCATGGTAGGCAAGCAAAAATGCTTCTGCATGTTACATATATTCCTTACATGATAGAATTGCTTGGTATATTATTTATAAGGGTTCTTGAAATACCCTCATAACTAAAGCAGTGAAATGCTTAGACATATCTAGGACAGATTTCAATTCATGCAAAACATTTCCAATATCTTATTAAGAATTGATGCTCATGGGATGTCTGTTTCCTGCTTACCTTCCTTTGTCAATGTACATTGAAAAGCAATAGAAAGCAATCGAGCTGTTGAAAGGAGAGTATATTATAGCTTTGTAGCTCTCCAATATTTCCTTTTTCCCCAATAAATAATTAAAGCGAGAACACATCTGCGGCGCTCATGCCATTACTGTTGCTTTTTAGGCATGTAATTGTGGAATATTTTTGTAATGGTAAGTGAAATTATACAAGAGAAAAAGAAAAACTATACAAAAAATGGTTTGAGCTTTATGGATGATCTGTGCATAAACTTAAAAATATAAAAATAAACTGTATTTGTAAATGTCAACACGGAATTTATAAATGTTTTCAATTAAGTCGAATTATGTAATTTTGATTTATTTTAAATTAATGTAGAATTATCAAGACACAACTCTTGCTTCATATTAATAGAATAATACTGGAATTAGAAGTTTTATGACAATGCAGCTGTTGCACAACTTTTCTGTTGGCTGTATTGAGAATCAAGGACATAGCATGGGAGATCTCATTTTTGCTGAGACCACATTGACCCAAACGGAGACGGAACTCAGTGTTTCTGTTCAGTGAAATGCAATGTGCAACTAGATATTGCTTTTAATTAACTTGAATATTTAAGTATATTTCTCACTAAGACTCATTCTGTCAAAAGGAAAACAAAAACAATAGATAGAGCAGTTACACAATAGCAAAACCGTTGAAAAAATGCTGTTCAGTTCAATCTTAGATGAAATACTTAATTACATTGATCAAGATGAAGGCTAAAAATGCTTTTGAACAAATGCAACATCTGGCAACGCATGCAGTAAAACCAGAGTGGGGAAGTGTACCGGAGGTGTGGGGAAAATTTAATTTAACAAACTTAGAACTATCGACAAAAGGAGGTGAATCTGTGGACATACCCACCAAATATGGTGGGAATATGGTGAAGATAGTTGTGGACAGCCACAGCTCAATATCAAATCCCCCTTGTATCATGGAGATGACTTTGAAAGACCAGTGGACAAGTAGTTTCGTGGAGAAACCCCAGTGATAGGCAATGTGGTGTTGTCACAGCATGTTGGTTATGCTTTGAAAGGAATGCTGTTTGGCAAGAGTGTGTGCCAAGAGGTCTGTGAAAATTTAGAGCTTGCTGTAGGCCTCAGGTTTCGCTTCCTTGTCCCTTGCAGCTGTCATAATCTTTTCTTTGGGCTGGTAAAAATAAAGCCTAGTGATGACATCTCTAGGGCTCATGTGACGCAGATTTTTAGGCTTAGGGAGTCTTCTGTCTTGTATGGGATCAAGGTCTGAAAGCTCTAGTACTAGCGCCCCAAAAATGTCCTTCAGGTAGGCAGACAGCTGCTGCTCTTGAATGGCTTTGTCAATTCCTCTAGCCATGATGTTGTTGTTATCTTCCATGCTAGCCAGCTGAGACTTAAGTTGCTTGTGATCCTCCTCGAGGGCTTTTTATCTGCCAATCAGGTCATTATGAGCATCGCTAAACTCTTTGAATTGATGTCCTGTAGCGATGATCTTAAATTGATTAACATAGCCATCAATATTTTTTCAATACGGTATGCGTTTTCTTCATCCTCATTGAATACGTCTGACACTGCAGAAGACCCACAAGACCTGTAAGTGTAAGGTTTATCAACCTTCTTCGATTCTTCTTCTGATGGATTTGTCCCCTCATTATTCGTTTTTAGAAGTTATTGCTGGTGAGTTTAAGATCTGAGGGTCTTCAGTAGCCGGATTCTGATCCTCTTTTAATAGCAAGTATTCTGCATGTATCTGTTCAGGGTCCTGGATGCTGCTATGCACTCTCCAACCCGGGCAGATTCAAGTTTCTTGTGTTCTGTTGGGAGTGTGTTTTTTTGCAAGAATACCATTGTGCTGATTTTAATGGGACTATGTTTTTAACATTCCTGGATGTTATAGCAGTTTGTGATATAACAACTTACAGGCTTGCAGCCCTAGGTTGGACCTAGAGAATGTCATTTAAGATAAGAATATGAATGTTGCAAGAACACGGAGGCTTGATGTAGTATAGGTATCCACCAATTAGGAGGATTCTGGCACCTGGAATCTGCAAAAAATGGATCAAGGATTGAAAAATAAAACACTACTTAGATTCAAGTATGAATGAAACATTAAAATTGGCAACATACGTTTCAACTTCCCTGTAAAGATAATTACTCTGTCAAGTAGCCCAAATCCTAAAGTACTTTTCCAGTAGGCCAATCAGAGGGAGATTGTTTCTCTTACTTCTATTTCCAAGATCGTATAATTTGGTTTCCAATGAAACTGTTTTCCCGCAGATTGAGATACTCTCTGTTGGAGTGATTGTATATCCGTTTCACATGCGATGATACGGGTTTCAGCTTCCTCCAGCCAAATGATGTGTGATTTAATTTCTTCCAAAATAAATATTCAATTGACGACTGCATTTTATCTAATTTTTGATCCATACGCGGAGAAAGTAAATCAGCTACTCTTTGTGTAATATGAAAGTAGGACTCCTTATCCAAAAACAATGTACTTACTTAAAAAAATTACTTGTCAGAGGGCAGTCCACTTAAACTTGAATATCTATATACATTTCAATGAACGAGTATAAGGCACAAATATCTGACGAGAATTGTAAACCACTGCAAAAATGTACAGTGAAATGTAATAATTTCCAACAGTTTGTAACAGCTTTCACCCAAGTTCTTGACCTCATGGTTAAATGACTCCATGCGAGGCTCTCACTGTGGAGTTGCTGGATTATGATGAATGATGATTTCAGATGGTGGCTTTAATTAGAAGTTAAAATTCACACCACGCCGTCTTACACCTCCCGTTGCATTATTTTAGTTAAAAAAAATCTGGAATCCTGAATTAAGCATTTAGCATTTATCCTTCATTTATTTTTTCCTAAAATTAACTTTTCTACTAACTGACCTATCATGGATTACATATGGCTGACCCCGTCTAGTTTCTTCTAACCAATACAAAAAAAAAAAAAAAACATCTCTGAAATAAACCACCAACAATAAAAGATTATACTGGATGAACAGCTGCAATCCAAAAAGAGTACACTCCTATGCCCACATAAGATGACAAGCAGAAAAAATGGGGCGCTTACGCTAACAAGGAAAAAGAAAACATTGTGGAATGCCAACGTGCGTATAACATGTAACATCTAGGAGATTATATAAAGACAGAGTTTCTTTCCTCCTGATGAAGCCCAAGCGTGGGGAAATGCTCTGAAGACATTAGTTTGTAGTTCCTCCTAAACAGGGGCCTGTTTGGCCATTACAGGGTCTTGTTTGGCCATGTGTAATGCATGCCTGGACTTGCCAGAGGGCAAATACATCTGGCACAGGTTTCCTTTTCGATCTCAAACAGCATGTAACCATTTATTCCGAGGTCTGATGTGCTATTAATGCCCGAGCCAACTTTATATACCAGTCGAGGCCTGCATAATTCAATCAGCGGAATAACGGCTTTAACTATTTATTATACAGGATCAACCAAGCGCAAAATAAATCTTTTCATAAGAAATATACAACATTCTAACCTTAAATATAATAATACTTGATAAATGCATCCGCTGATTTTGGCTTCGAAGCATAGAAAATGATATATTAAATTGTTATAAAGAGCGTCTTTATGAGTCTTTTTACAGACAGGCCATTATTTCTTGCAGTCCCTTTTTGGTATCCTTTAACGTTTTCTTTTGTTCAAGGTAACATTTTCTGAATGTGTCATATTGTGCCTTTTTCTTGACTTTTAACTGAAATTGTTAAAGGTCAGTGTAGTATTGTATTCTGTGAGGGAATGCTGGGTGAGTTCTCTCCAATGCGTTGTAAACCGTTCTGGAGCACAAAAGGTTTTAGAGGTTTAGTTTTTTTTATTAATAATTCATGCTTTAAACACTGCGGCTTGGCTTATACTAGGAATATTAGTCACCTTTAGTTACATTTTGTTTGTATGTAACCACATGAGCGCTATTAAGTGTGGACACTGCTATAGTAAATCAGCATTGGACTTAATACACACCATAGGTTGATTAAATGAGCCCCACAGGGTTTATGCGCATGTATACTCCGTTGATTGCTGGCTTCTGGTATAGCGTCCTCCGAGGGTAGAGGGACTTTAATTAAATACAAAATGTAATTATTAATTCATTTAACATTAATTACGCACACACACTTGAGCGTGCGTGTTTATGTTTGTTATTTGGGGCATCAAATTACAGACAAAAGGTCCTTCCTTAGGGGCTGTGAGATGTTCTGGGAAGAAAAAGAATGTATCAATTACTTTTTAAAACCAACAATCTCAGATCAAAATACAATACCGCATACTTTGTCAGCGTTTTTTTTTAGGCCTAATAGTATAGCGTATTTAATAAATGCAAGTGCGACCATGTTTTTAGGCTTTACTCACTGGTAAGTAAAAAGAAAAGTTTCTTTCTCAACAAAGAATCCCATTTGTTAACATTGTACCTTACTGAGAAATGTAGAAAATGTCCTGAAATTCCAGTGAGACTGGGACCCTTTAGGACTAGGTTGTAGATTGCAGACCAACAAGTTCAATCAATTTACCAAATGTATTGTTGAGTGTACGTATAGTACATAGGGAGTAGAGGACTGCATCGGGAGACGGGTCCCAACTTGCGGGCGGTCTTGCTGGGGTTGCAGGCGGGAGCGGTCAGGCACTGTACCTGCGGGTCCCGGTAATCGCGCGCAGTCCCGCAAGGCTGCCTTCTCGCTGCTCCCTTACAGTTTCTCTTCTCTTGCTCCGCCCAGGAACAAAATGGAGTCACATGATGTGACATCACTTCCCGTGACTCCGCCTTGTTCCTGGGCGGAGCAAGAGAAGAGACGCTGTGAGGGATCAACTCGAGGGCAGCCTTGCGCGACTGCGCGGGAAATCTGCAGTTCAGGTAAGGAGGTGGGCTTGATTGGCCACAAATGTGGCGGGAGCGGGCAGGATTGGCCACAAATGTGGCAGGAGCGGGCAGGAGTGGAGCACCCACATTGCGAGAGCAGGCGGGATTGGGCAAAAAATCAGCGGGAGCGGGATTAAAAAGGCATCCCGTGCAGGGCTCTAATAGGGAGACGATAACAACAATACACTAACAATAGCGATAACAATTTGACCGCTGATCAGGGCCCGACATAAACTATCCCCTCTTGCCCAAGCTAGCTCCAAGAGAGAGGAATAATCATGGTAATCCAACGAACAAGCAGATACCTACTTACATGGTATCTACACAAGACTGTTTTGCTATGAAGCAAATCAATGGATATAGTTAGCTAAGGGTAATTAAATTGTTCACGCATCTCTGTTTAAAACCTGTGATGGAAAAATCTGTTTTATGAGATCCTTCAATGCTGTGCTTTACAAAATGATACTAATAATACTTTTTGTGTCAAAATATATTACCTGGCGGCTTCTGATGCTCCTGAGGCAATTGTGCACTAAGTGACAGAAGGATAATGGATTTTGACATATGGATGCATCTCGAGAGCAGATTTTCTATACGTAAGGAACACAATGTGAGGCTCATACTGCTTAACATGTGTCAAATGATTTTGGCAAATGCACAGAAGGTGAAAATATATATATATATATATATATATATATATATATATCAAAGATATAACAGAAGGAATATTTATTTTTTATTTATTTATAGGTTTATTACCTTATTAAGTGGCAGTGAACACGTTTCCTTTTTATGTTTAATATTTGTGTTTGATTGCATAGACAATGGTTGGAACACCAATTTAACTTTCACAATGTACAATTGAAGATTCATTCAAATCTTATATAATGTTAAAAGTTTCTTTAAAATATGTGTTCAGCCGCTGACACATTTTGACATTGGATAGATTGTATTCTGTGCAAATTCTTGAAAAATTATAGTAAAAAGTTTTTTTTTTAATTTTTTTTATTTGGTCTTAGAAACAATGCCCCATAGCTATATCCTGGATATTTAAAAGAATTGATGCTTAAAGGAGAACTGCCATGTCCCCATACTCTGGAATCCTCTGGCCAGCGGAGGCAGTTGCCCATTCTTCCCGGGCCAGCCCACCCCCACGCATATTTCTTTCTACAAATTACTTTTTATATGCTGTTTTGGGTATTACCATCAGCACCACATGTTGGTCCCTCGCCCTAACACATTTGTAATAACACTTATACAGAGTAACCGCACGGTTGTAATGAATATCTAGCGCTAGTGCGTCATATTCTGTACAGGTAGATAGGTGGTAGAGTTTCCTGCTTGGGCTAACAATTTGAATCCAGTCGCCATTGAAGAATCGTGAGGAATGAAGGAATATTTGTGCAAAGTGCCCAGGACGGGTCTTTGGTGGATGCCAGAGCTGGAAAATATGATTTAGAATAACTTATAAATTGAAAATATTAGTAATAACATAAGTGATAAATGGATTTTTAACACTGGATTCAGTAATGAGTTTATTTCAGTAGCTTTCCTTTAAATAAAAATCTTGGGATGCGTGATACAGAAGATACTTTAGTCTTAATTGTTGTGTAGATGGTACTGCATGTGAAAAAAGAAGAGTGGATCTCATGGGACTCATTACTACTGATCTTCATGTCATACATAGACACCACACTGTCCTTTTATGCTTCCAAAGTCAATTCTTTATTTTTTTTCTTCAAATACTTCTTAGCCTTCTTCATGGGCATATCCCAGAGGGCAAGAAGCTGGGGAAGAACGGGTGAAACTGAGTAAGAAAACGTAACTTTTATTAAATGACATGCTGTTTAAAGTCCCAGGTGACTACAATTGAGTAGTTACTAAAACCAAAATCAGACTGATGGAATATGAAACCTCAAACACATTACGCTCTTCACAAATACAAGAAAGAACATTGAGATTGTAAGTTCGTTTGAACAGGGCCCTCCTTACCTTTGTTGTTTCTGTGAGTCCAAGTTGTTATGAGATGCACTGCTTTTTATGTCTTGTTTATCACGTAAAGTAGTGCGGAATATGATGGTGTGATATAAATCAATAAAAATATGATTAATAATAATAACCCATGTTCATACATATACATATATATACCGTATTGGCTCGAATATAGGCCGCACTTTTTTCCCCCACTTTAAGACTTTAAAGTGGGGGTGCGGCCTATATTCGGGGTCTAGCGCCCGACGCCCGGGACATGCAGTCCCGGGCGCCGGGCAGGCAGCGGGGTTAGGATACAGATCCCCCGCAGCGGTGCAGGGGACCTGCATCCTACTCTCTCATACGCTCAGACAGCCTCCCCTGCCAGCACTTCCCACGGGGGGGTTGCCGGCACGGGAGGTTGTCTAAGCGCATCGTGCGGATGCGTTTTACCTCTGCACCCCCCCGGACTTACCGGAGCAGACTCCCGGGTGTCTTGCGGGGTCGGCGGGGGACATCTACGCAATACAACTTCCAGTGCCGGCACCGGAAGTTGTATTGCGTAGATGTACCCCGCCGACCCCGCAAGACATCCGGGAGCCTGCTCCGGTAAGTTGGGGAGGGGGGGCAGAGGAGGACAGTGGCAGCGTATCTCGGGGAGGGAGGACAGTGGCAGCGTATCTCGGGGAGGGAGGACAGTGGCAGCGTATCTCGGGGAGGGAGGACAGTGGCAGCGTATCTCGGGGAGGGAGGACAGTGGCAGCATATCTCGGGGAGGGAGGACAGTGGCAGCGTGTCTCAGGGAGGGAGGACAGTGGCAGCAGGTCTCGGGAAGGGAGGACAGTGGCAGCGGATCTCGGGGAGGGAGGACAGTGGCAGCATATCTCGGGGGGAGGAAGACAGTGGCAGCATATCTCGGGGGGGCAGAGTGGCAGCATGTTTTTTTGGTGCTTTTTTAAAGAAAAAAACTTTTTCTTTAAAAAAGCACCAAACTTTTAGGGTGCGGCCTATATACGGGGGCGGCCTATATCCGAGCCAATATGGTATATATATATATATATATATATATATATATATATACTTCACCTTTTATTGTTTTCATTTTTTTATCTCTCATAGCTGCTAACTATCCTGAATATGATGAACGATCCCCAAAAACAGGCTTAATCCCCAGTTGTCATAATTTATGATTATTAACACTACTGACAGTTGTCCACATGCCATCAAGCTTGCAAACATAGATGGAGAGGGGAGTTTCTCAGAAGCCTTCATGTGTGTGTCCGGGGTAGGCATTAACATTGCACATGGTGGACATTTACTGGCGTCTGTGATGCACAACCTAATGTCATCCGACACTCGTGTCCTTGTACGGAGACTTTGCCCATCCCGGCTGTGTATAGTGGGTCTAGTGCAGGGGTAGGCAACCTTCTGCACTCCTGATGTTGTGGACTACATCTCCCATAATACTCTTACAGTCATAATGCTGGCTAAGCATCAAGGGAAATGTAGTTCACAACATCTGGAGTGCCGAAGGTTGCCTACCCCTGGTCTAGTGTATATAGCGGATGACCCTGTGGCACTGGATATTATTAAACCAACCCTATACTCTTAGCAACATATTTTATCGATATGTAGCACTAGATTGGATCCGATTTCACCTTGATATAAATATGAATGTTTCAGTAGTTAATGGTTGTTAGTTTTGCACTTCACTACACAAAGTCTACATTCAGAAATCGTAACCCCTTAATGACAATGGGCGGTCCCTAAACCCATTGAAAGCAATGCATTTTGAGCCCGTACATGTACAGGCTTTGTCATTAAGAGGTTAATACCACCATTGATTTTGCCTGTGGTCCCGTATGGAATTAATACATGAGTAATATATACAGTAGATTCCCTAGTATTTGTGCTCATGTATTGCCAACCCTCATTGGAAAGCTTCTTCAACATGCCTATTTTTAATACAAATGACACGCATTAAATTCATTAAGAGCACCTTTAGGAAAAATTAAACCTTTGTAAAAAAAAAATTCATTAGAGCACCTTTAAGACTTAGATAAACTCTGTCCATGGCGCGCTTGAAATGGATGCAAATTGCGGGATACTTGACAGATCCTTTCAACGTGTCACTGTGGTTCATATTATTATAAGTGACCTTTAATGACATTAATGGATTATTCAAGTCGCTACTTGCAGTAATTTGCCTTTATTCAACTCTCTAAAATACAAATGACATATCCTTTGAACTGCCTAATTAATTAAAAAACCCTCAATCTAGTCTTCTAAAAAATATAAGACATTTTGAGCACAAATAGCTGAGCCGTACAATTACTGTTGGGCTGATGAATGTTTAAATGTACTTTTTATTAGCAAAGCCAAGAAAATCTACTGGAATTCCAACATAGCATTATAGCCCCATGGCAAAAGATTCCACGCTTCTGTATAAACTGGAAATCATTGGGTCCAAATTAAGAAAACAAGTAAACAAATAAAATATTGGGTCTTTCAGAGGTGATTCTTTACACCAACATTAATGAAAGCAAGGTTAAATGAAGTATTTGAATGAAAACTGTGGCATTAGAAGGTCATTAAGAAGGAAATAAAATTATAAACGGTTGTACACAACAAACATTATAATTTATAAGTAAAAATTCAATCAGAGCAAATTACACATCATTTGCCTGTGTGTGTGTGATGAAGCATGTGAGCAGAGATATTGTTAAGTTCTAATGCAAAAGCTGGTAAAACACGAGACAAAAGACTAAAGGTGGTTATTTATTATGGGCCAAAAACTATTCGGAAAACTTTTTCTGTTCGTTTTTGGCCTATTCCTTTTCGGACCAGGAATTTTGTTCCCTGCCTGTTTGTTTCAGACGAAAATAAGAGGTCATTTTATATTCGGGAAAAGAAAATGCAGTCCGACACCCACTCCTACTCTTTGATCACTCTGTCATCCTCTCTGAATGTCTCCTTACCTTCTCTACCGACCATTTCCATGTCTTGCAGCTCCGCTTCCGTGTTTAAAATATTTTTGTTCTGCATCTTCTTTTTCTCCTTTGTCTTCTCTTCTATAGACATAACCTCCCGGGATAGGACGTCATCAGAAGCACCATTCTGGCGGAACATAACAAGGTAGCCTTAGGGCAAAATGACAGAGCTTCCAGTGACCTCTTCTCTGTGATCCTCCAATCGTGGGAGAGGATGTCACCAGAAGCTCTGCCATTCCACAGCGATATCTTAGGCCAATCTGGTGTAGTTTCTACCCCGACTCTACAATTGGGGGAGATGATGTCACCGGATGCTCCACAATTTTGGCGGAAGTTGCAACAAGTAAGTAAATTTGTCATAAGTAAATTTGTCATATTGTGTGTTTTACGTGCAGAAAATATATATTTATTGGTAATCCGGTTTGAAATATTTTTTTTTGTAATGACCAAGTAATGAAAGAACAAATTATCATAATCAATATTATGGATTAAAATGCATTAATATTCAGAGATTGGCCTAAAGAAATGTACATTACTAGTCAATGACATATAATGCCATAATGTTATTTGCAAAATCAGAAAAATATGCAAAATGCCTGTAATATTATTATTATTATTTATTGTTTTATATAGCGCCATCAAATTCCGTAGCGCTGTAATATACAGTAGTCCCAAAAAAAACAATTAATATCTGCAAAATAACTAGTCATCTTAAGAACAGAATTCCTACAGTGATTAATGGTGTATTGAGAAAGGAAGAACCGCATTGTTTAATGAAATCAGTTACCTGCTTGCTCATCATTCAGTATTGGTTCATGCTGATATATTTATATATTAGATTATCAATACAAAAACATGCTTTAAAACTTGTCTTAATCATGTTCTGGTGATGAAAGTAATAATGAACATTTTATTAGGATGGCTCTAGCATAGAAGTGGAAGCTGAACTCGTAGAGGGACATGGAGACATAGTCCACATTAGACTTGTGCATCTGAACTCATATATATTTTAATTTCAATACATGAAATGTGTCAGCTCATACGAAGGACTGGAAATGAGCCGGGGACCTAAATGAAACAAACAAAAACTAAGTAGAAGTCTATTGGAAAGATGAGCTAACAAGTCATTGCCAAGGTGAGCTTTTCAGCGTTTGTTCAGAACAATCCGCAATGTAAAAAGTTGGTAAAAATAAAGCAGGATACATTTTTTTCCACGAATATTTTTTAAAGGATCAATGATCCTAGATCTGTGTCGACAGAGAGCTACACTCTAAGTAGTGAGATAATGTATTTCAAAATACATTTAATAAAAACATTTTACTATTGATCCTATAAAAGGTTTACCCATTTATTCTTGACAAATACACTTTTGCTCATGATAGCTTAGAAATAAATTGCCATCAACACGCTTCCAAAGGAAAAGATTTTCCGAAATAACTTTCTGTACACTGCAGTGGTGTCTGCCAACGTTTGTCTGAACAACAATGCTGTCCTTGGTGGCGCTGACGAGACTGAGACTTTAGTTGAAAGGAACATTGGATCAAACTGTACTAGTAATACAATGACTTTCCTTTCCTTTCTTTCTTATTTTTTTTTATCTTGCTGTATTCTTTCTGTTCTTAAAAAGGAGAGAGATTATGTAAAAAATTGATAAAGTAAAAAATAAATAAATCAGGATTACTATAACCCCAGTAAGTGTAGTAATTAAAAGGGCAAAGAAGGATGTAGCAAAGTATTTTGTGAGTATTTTATTTCTCAAGCAAGAGACAACTAAAAATCCAAAAAAAGTGTTTCACTTATTATTAATTTTGTGTTTTTTTGTCAGTTTTAATGTTATTAGTGTACAGAATCCGCTGGCACTTTCCAATAACCGGTTTACATTTAGTTTATGTAATAAACATTTTAACAAATTCTAGTATAAGTGGAGCGATTTTTTTTCAGCACGTCACCAAACTGTCATTCTATTTAAAGCTACCGTATAGTACAAACCTGATAGCTTTGCAAGAATACAATCTTGTGAAATTTTGCAGAACTGTCAAAGTTGCAGAGGCAGTAGAATGTCACTTATTCTTTTTGCACGGTGTGACCTTGAGAATTTTGTTCAAAGGCAAATGCATACCCATTTTCGATAAATACCTAAAAAACCTAAAAATTTTAGCTCTCTCAATAAAAAATAATATTCTACATCCCTTTTTTCCTGGAATATGTTTTTATCAAATAAAAGTACATTTATTATCCAAAAATATATTTGTGTACTTGAGATTCCAAAGGCCCAAGCGCTTAAAAGCAGCATGAAGGACGGGATAGGTAGATGGATTAGATAGATAGAGAATTTGCTTATTTTTTGTGTTTTGTTGCAAGATGTTTTTAAGGCAGTACATTGAATTTTATGTTTTAGAACCTGACATTTCTTTTTGTTGTTTTTTTTTGGTGTCTTACGCCTTTGTATTTTTGCCAGGTCTGTCGGAGAAAGGGAAATGGTAGAGACAATGAACCATAAATCACTATCGCTTGGCACTTTCTACAAACAGAATAGGCTTTTGTGTACTTTATAAAAAGAGATATTGATGGATTGCTTCTTACATTTAAATAGGTAGTTTTACACCATTCTATCATTATCATTGTTGGTTATAAATACTAATCCATGTTAGACAGTTCATAGGCATGTTTTACTTCCAACGCACATAGGTATGTTTTACTTGCACCTTTATAGGAAGGTAAATGACCGTAGAAACATTCTGGGCCATATCTTCAACTGATGGAGCTGTGAGTAGGCTGGACTGTAGATCTGATGTAGTCTCAAGTATGTTCTAAAAAGCTTGCAATCACTTTTGTGTGTAGCAGACACATCCCCCTACACCTATGTACCAAAAAAAAGTTGTGTGAGCCATGGACAGCTGCCCCTTTTGCCATGTTGAAAAGAAAGACCTGGTCCAGCATCAGTAGAGTAGGAGAAGGCCTGTTCATTCACCTTACCCATGGGTGGCTGTGCAGATTGTATAACCTAAAATAATAGACTAAACACTTGCAGAGTCTTGATGATCATCATGAAAACTGACAGAGCAGAAATGTAGGAATATAATGTGTGCTGGAGGGAGGAAAATAAAACACGAAGAGAGTTTTCACAAGAATTCTTCTAACCAGTTCATCAATCCCTTTACTCCCGATTTCACGGGTCACACGTCGCAGTGACTAATCTTAGCAGTTTTGGTTGTGTTCTTCTGCCATGTAATTTAGAAGTGATCCTGGACACTCTGAGGCAGAGGGAGATGCTCAATACATGCTTAGCCCTCTGACATTTTAAAGGTTAAACTAGAAATGTAAGGCTGGTGATAGTGAGGATAGAAACAAAATAGAATTAAAACAGCTGCTACATTCTGAAGCAACTGCATATAAAAACCTGTATGGATACCTCATATCATAATGTGCATATTTATTTTCACTACTGATATTAAAGATTTCAGAGGGTTGGCTCACCACTGCCACTGTTGGATGCCTAGGGATGCCATGGAAGGGATAGGCACTGCCATTTCTGACCAAACATATGATGGATAGAGGAGGCGTGATGGGAACGCTGGTGCCCAGCTGGAGAAGAGGTGTCCCGGGATTGGCACTGGGGTGCAGCATGCAATAAAGGTTGGACTGGGCTACCTGTGCCGATCCCCATTGAATAAGATGGAGAAGGCAGATGCTTCTCACATTAGTCACCCTTCTCCATAGGAAAACATGGAGCAGGTAGGTGTTTTTCCTGTTGATAGCCCTCCCCAAGGAGAGGGGAGGCAATCTTCCCATGAGCTACCTTATTACCACCCAAGGGTGTGCAATAATCTGCCTCCCCTGGCATATTTTATGTTAGTCCTTCTATTTTTTTGGTTTATGTATTCCAAAGCCTAATTTAAATTGTTAGTCATTCCTTAATCACCTTCCAATTGTTCTGATGTGTATAAAACCTGGTTTTGTCCCTAATAAAAAAGTGCAGAAAAAAGTGATGTATCTGCAAATGGGGGTATATTTCTACCTATTTTATACTTACAATGTATTTTGTTTAGGGAAAAAAAATAGTTTTAAAGCAAAATGATACAAGTTGTCTTTGTGCCTTAGGTCCCTTAAAACGTAAACATAGCCATCTAACTACATAGAAACACAGAATCTGATGACTGATAAGAACCATTTGGCCCATCTAGACTGTCTGAGAAAAGTAAACTTCCCCAAATCATTTAGTTACAATGAAACCATGTTAAAGGGTCATTGTGGTCATCTAAATCCAGGCAGTTTTGAAAGCAACAGAATGCTTGCGCTAACTCATTCATACGCCTCTATTACATATACAGCTATTTCACCTTGCACACATGTTTGTATACATTTTATTTTTCAACTTTATTAAACGGTTTATTTGGTGCTTTAGCAATTTTAAGTAGAAAAGAATAGGCTGGGACCCCACATATATTACTCTCAGCAAGTAGGTAATTAACAAGTCAACCAGTACTTCACTTAAACGAGAGAGTAGCCTGAAAATATAATTACATCTCCTCCTTTTTAATTAATGTTACCTAATTGATAACCAAATTGAACTAATTGATGGCATATTAATTGTGATTTTACATGCTATATGAATCATGTTGACCCCATGAGTCCAAATGTATAAAATACGTAACATCCTTAGACAGAACTGGGGCAGAAGCAATTCCTTTGGGTTGTAGACCAACTACATGATGCAAATATTTTTTGGAAAGTGACATTTTGGGTGAAGAATATAAAATCTGAAGAACCTGCTTATTTCTATACATTTCCTACATGATATACTTCAGTCATTGACAAAAATAGAATAACTTCCTATAAGGCAGCAGTTTGTAGAAGGACTATTGTCGCTGCATAATTGAAGGAAATTGCTCGATAATGACCATACAATGTTTAACTGTTTAATGCAACACCTAGCTAGATATTATTGAATAGGATTTCCTCATAGGTATTTGAAACGTTTATATGATGTGATACAAAAGATTTGTGCATTGAATTATTGCACTTTAATGCACACTTTTATCCCTTTGTATTAACCTTTGCCTTTAGCTTCAGCTATTTTTTTTCACTGTAATCTAGCATTAATTGGGATTTCAATAAATCCAATAAATCTATTTACGCGTCCAATATTTTAACACCAGCTCAACTTCTGCATTACTTATATTAAATATTAAAATGCATATATTATATTTTCCAATTCATACTTTCCTACACAAACAATGCCCTTCTTCACTGCACTCACCTACTCCATATAATTTTGCTCAGCTCCTAGGACCACATGACCTTGTTGCTGGGTGTGGAGCATACACTGCTGATCTGACACAATGAAAGGGTTAATGTAGACAAGTAATGAATGTATGGGTTTTAATTCATCATGGAGTGAGACGGTTTTTTCATGTGTGCAGGGAAGCAGTGAACTAAATGCAGGATACATTTTTCATACTGTATGTACCACTAATTAAGGCTCAATAATGTCTAAGGTAGCTTATAAAGGCAGATGAATGCAAGAAAAGATCCCAGCAGTCTACGTGAAGAAATTAGCGGATGATACCTGGTCAGAGAATTTCCCGTAGGTGGACCATGCCTAAATTAATTCAGTAGAAACAGAAATAGGAAATAACATCACAGAAGCCCACAGATATCACTCCAATTCCTATAAGTGCTTTATTCTAAATCCACATGGAGTGTATGAGCATACAGCATAGAAACACAACGCGTTTCACACCTTTGTGCTTAGTCATAAGCTTATGTTTCTACTAGTTTATAAAGGCAGTTGGAAACACTCAGGTCAGAGTAGGGTGACAATACTTCTAATTTATGTTCAGAGGCTGTATGAGGCACCAAAATCATATACACATCACATACAATTAGTGTGGCTTTGGAAACGATTAACAAAGCACCTTACTGTTTCTTTCGGCACCCCCTCACCCAAGTGTCTTGCCTCCTTTGCCTTGACCAGACATGGGCCTTCTAATCACCTTATTGTAAGGGCATGGTGCTCATCTACTCATAGTGCTGACACAAGCAACTTGACTGAACCTCACTGAACTATGGAAGCTCATGAGATAAAACTAATTAAACTAAGACATGGTTATGATTTTGTCTTCAATGCACCATTTAAATAATGCTGCTTAATTCTTTGATTTGTATTCTTTTAATCCATTATGTGTATTTGTGATGATTCTCTCCTAAACCTTACAGACCAGTTCTACTCTCAGGACTTACTGTATGACTGATTTATCTGTACATTATTCAGGGCTCATCGTGCCCCATAAAGCAAAGCTCAGTCCATATCATCTAATATTAATAAGTAAAAGACTAAAGTGTGATTTAATGGTAGCTACACACTTAAACTATGAAGATCTTCTGAAGCCAGTAACATTCAGTACAGTCTGTTGCTTGATGAAGTACATTGCAGTAAAAAGTCAATTTTTAGATTTTTATAATTGCCTATTCCACTAACTATATTGATTTTTGTGCTTACAACATTATCTTTTCTTATTGTCACTTATAAAGAAGTGTTAGATGTGTACCACAAATGCCTGTAGCATTAAACCTCCATTGAAGATGGGTTAAGGTGTAACAAGTACCAAACTTAATAATTAAATGATGCTTTTTGAGGGGGTTTGTAGATGCATCAAGTTTAATTTTAAAACAGCTTACTTTTATTTACTGTAACTTCACAATCATCATGATGTTCGCCCTTTTCATTTCTATGTTACATTTACATATGTAACATTTTCCATATATTACCACTAAAATAGAACATTATCAGGGTGGGAGGTGTGGAAATATGTCACCAGGAAAATGGTGTAATTGCAAAAAAAAATTAAAGACTGCACAGATGTAAAAAAAAGAAAAAAAAAAAGCACCAGGAAATGGTTAATCATTGAAAGATTATTTAAGTATTTTGCCACAATGTAGGTTGAAAAGATATGGAATGTTATTATTTAAGAGATGGAATGTTATGGTTCTGTGGCCATAATATTAAGTTTTAGCGTTCTATGTTCTTGAACAAGTACATTCTAAATTCACATTTTCTTATCCCAATTACACTATCACTGTGATAATTATGATATAATCACCAGTTATATGCATGTAAGATAATAGCTATATTATAGTGTAACAAGCTCATAGTATCTGAAACATGTGGCACACCTAATCAATGTGTGTGCGGTTATAAGACCCTGGGATATGACCAGGTCCCACTTGTCTGCTACACGAAGGTGATATGGTTATATTAACAAATATAAAAGCAGCAGACTTCCCTTAGACCTATGATGATAATGAGTCATAAATGGATCCTCAGGTTATTTTGGGGCACTGTCACATATGAAGCAATGGAAAGCAGATATCTAAGCGACTCTTTGAATGCTGGCAGTAAAGTGATTTAGAGAGTGTAGTTAATAACACATTCCCAAGATAGCTTGATTTGCATTTGATTTAGATTTTGTGTTTTATTTCTTCCTCCATTAAGCAAAGCAGTGCCTCCAGTTTGCTATATTATTCATGTTTTATTTCTTTCCTCAATAAAGCAGTAAATAATTCACAATGGTGTTAGTGTGAGTGCTTTCCTGCGCATGAGTCAGTGCTGAAGCTGTATAGAAGGTGTGCCAGTTGGAGATTCACATCAGAACAGCTGTACAAGCTCCCAGGCAGCACCTTCTCAACCAACATACAGATTTACAGCCCTATGATCTGTGGAACTACCAAGATGTGCAGAAAGACCTGTGGATAATACCTGGTACCTGTCCTGAATGCAGCCCTGTAGGACTTCCCTGCTATGTCTGGAAGGCGTCTAGAATGTGACCTTAATTTCAGGACCATGGACAGCAGCATTGTAGAGGCAATGGTTCCTTTTCTGAGAATGAAGCAAGCAGGAATCCTGCAGTACACCGTGTGCTTCTAAGGAAGAATGAAGACAGTATCTGCATTTAAAGTTCCCCTTTCTGTGAAGCAAAGTCTGCTTTGAACCTCATGCTCATGGATATATGAGAGATGCACTTGGCAGAGGTTCTAATGGCTATTTTCCTCGTTGTGGTCTTTGTTGTTTCTTTACTGGCAAACTTACTGGTAGTGCTCTGTTTCATATGCAGTGCAGAGATCCGAAGGCAAGTCTCTGGGATATTCCTGTTAAATTTATCTATCTGCAATCTCCTCTTGACTGTCCTAAACATGCCATCCACATTCTTGGGGATCTTAAAGAACCAACAGCCTTTTGGGGACTGCGTTTGCAAAGCTGTGGGCTTCTTGGAAACTTTTTTGACTTCTAATGCCATGTTGAGCATGGCTGCTCTCAGCATAGATAAATGGATTGCTGTGGTTTTCCCATTAAGTTACACCAGCAAGATGAGGTATAAAGATGCTGTGATCATGATGGGCTATTCCTGGCTTCATTCACTCACCTTCCCTTTGGTGTCCCTCTTCTTGTCCTGGTTAGACTACAGTAGCATGTATGCTTCTTGCACTTTGCATGTGACAGAGGAACCTGAGACCAGGAGGTTTACTGTGTTCACCATCGTGTTCCATGCTGCCAGCTTCATGCTCTCTCTGGTTATATTGTGTTTCACTTATTTAAAGGTGTTAAAGGTGGCACGCTTCCATTGCAGGAGGATAGACATCATCACCATGCAAACTCTTGTCTTGCTAGTAGACATCCATCCCAGGTAATATTATTTTGAATTCACCTGTTTCTGATGGCTTTAGGTTTAATTGTTTGCAACATATCAATGTGTATGCATGAAATCTATTAAAATAGCTTGATCGTTGAAGAGGAGACCACTGAATATACCTTGTCCATGGAGTTCTCTCCTTAGTAATTCTGGGCTTTAATAAGACAAGTTTAATTCCAGCAGCTGCCTGTGTATGTAGAGTGGATCATTCATGACACTGGGTGTTTTATACTTCTTGATATCCTGCATTCAATGTTCATCATAAGCCCATGCAGGTAGTCCCTTTAATTCTCCCATCAGATCACACACACTAACTAGTAAAGACTGAAAGCAAAGAACCATGTCTTATTTTAATGTAGAGGAATAGGAAATCTGATAAAAAAAATCAATCAATCAAATGTTTTCTGGGGAGAGGTGCAAAGACATAGGCTTGGCAGGGGGGTTTCTTTAAATTCACCATACAATTATTTTCTGATTATATATATTCACACACCACACATCCAAACTAATATTCCTTTATTCTGAGAAATCCTACAGTTGCAACTCCCATCACTCTCAGCCCCCCTAAACAATTCAACATGAGACACGGTTAATATGCTGTGAAGTCATAATCACAATGGACTTACACCATGCTATCTATTCTCCAACATGGATATGCTGTAGTCAAAATCTGTTATTGGATTTTTTTGGTTTTATTAACCTCCAAAACAAATCAATTTTGTTGATAAATGTGACCATGTATGGAGGATTAGTAGCAGAATAATTAATTAGCACCTGCTGGGTGATTGTAGCAACTTCTATGCTAGTCTTACCACCAGGAATAGTGCTTTCTAAGATATATTGCACAAAAGCTATATATATAATGTGTGTGTGTTTATGGTTAGTTTTGCTGAGTTTTGATGACATTTTGCACAGAATTGCACATAAAAGTATAGTACATTTTTCTGTGTCTTTACAAAGCTTTTAACCTGTGAAGTGCTGTCACCCTACCTTCTGCTATCCAGAAAATGAAAGAAAAAGATGTATATAATCCTAAAATGTATTTACTGATCCTACCCCCTCATCCTATTGGATCTCACGTTAACCTAAGCAGCTCAGTTAAGATATTAGCTTTGCTTTAAGCTAGATTCATCACTCAATTGTCATTCATGCCTCCCTCTAATATCATTATACCCTTTCTTTAAAATAATCTTTTTAGTCCCATGGGGTAAACAATCAAAGTGAATGAGTTTAAGCCTCCATTAGCTTCATTTTTTTACTCCAGTCAGTACATTTTTCAATATTTTACTTCTAATCCCAGTAATGACCTTAAAAGCAAACACAATATGGATATTAGTTTTCTGGATATTATTTGACAAAGGGGTCATATAAAAAAATATAGTTGATGTTTTTAAGAAGGGACATACATATAGTTCAAACTTTGTCTTGGAATCCAAACATTTGTGTATGAGAAAAAAACCCCATCAATATCAGTAATATGGTGCGTGTGTAACGGGTTTCCCATCACGGACGTTACATCTGTTTACTGCCCTTATTAATATGTTATCAGACCCCATAGGTTTGTCTCTATGTAATGGGAGAATAAATAAGTAAATAAATAGATGGTTTGCAGTATAAAAAGATAAAGGAAACTCAATATGTATTGCATGGAGGAGAAGAGATGTAAATATGTTAACAAAGTACAGGAGGGAAGTTTATTTCAAAGAAGGGGAAATGTTGGAACAAGCAGTCATAATCTAAAAGTTGAAGGTCAGAAGTTTAGATGCTTCATTTTAATGAAAGGGTGGTAGATTCATGGAATAGCCTCCCATCAGCAGTGGTAAAGGCTGATACAGTAAGGGAATGAAAACATGCATAGCTTAAGCATTAAGCTATACTGAATCTAAGACAAGACCAAGGCCTGAAGGCTCTACATTTGGAAAAACTGGAGTAGATGGCCGAATGGTTCTTATCTGCCCTTCGGTTCTGTTTCTATATTTAATAATGAGACGTGGAACATGTGACAGTCACTACTTCTAATGTTCTTCCACTAAACAGCCCCTTTCTGTCTCTTGCACGTCTAATTATGTGGCAGACATCAAGATTTCTTGGGAGTTGAAACTACCAAGGTGGGCATAATATTTGAATGAATTTTTATAGACAAGATGACTTTTTGGTTAACAATGCGAAAAGCGACGGTTCTGTTGAGAAGATGCTTGAGCTGTAACGGGTTTCCTGTATCATACGGTGTATTCACCCAAGACGTTTCTTTTGCAGCGTGAAACAGAGGTGTCTCACTGAGCAGAAAAGGAGGAGACAGCGCGCTACAAAGAAAATCAGTATATTCATAGGATCGTTTGTGTTGTGCTTTGCTCCATACGTTATCACAAGGTAAGCATTACAAATGCACAAGTACTATAGTGGAAATTTACGTTACATGAGACCTTGATGTTCGGAAGCACTAGCCTACATTTAAAGAGGATCAAATTGACATCTATATCAGAGATGTACCTTCAGCGTTGCTATATCTCATGTGGCTTATCCTGCCTGTCCTTATTTTACCTCTTTTTCTCTTTACTCTTTCGGAAGCTGTCAGGACATATCAGCTTTCACTAAGGAGTGGAAATAATGCATATTAATGGATAATCATGTCAATTTAGTAAATTACTATGGATTTGGGAAGATCTTGCATTTATTTGACAAAACAGATGTATTCGTGTTCATGGTACTTCCTCATAAGTAGTATTGTTGAAAAGCTCTTTGACAGAATTCAGTCTCCATATTGTAACCAAGGAGTAAGCTAGACCTTACTTGCTTATGAATCATTCATTGTGAAGACTATTGGCCAACTTTCATGGTGTTGCAGTAAAAACAAAATAAGGATAAGAATTAATTTTTGTAAGAAATGACTTTGATTCACAACCTCATGATCCCAAAATGATTTTAACTACTTGTTCTCTCTATGATCGAACTAACATGATCAAACATAAAAGGTGAAACAGTTGGGCAGTTGGAAGGTTTAAGATGAATAGGCAATTACTTAGTGGGGCATTGCCTCCTCTGGCATTTCTACATGCTAGGTACAGTCCACATATCCCAGTAGATCATTTGTTGGGTCATAAAAGGATACAGGAAAGTATCCCTTCCTGTCTTTGCTATTTTTGTAGTGGAGACATGGGGTATATTGTGGTACATGCAACTATAGTGTGCTGCTTTGAAGTTCCTCTTGCAGAATATGGAATTATTATTACTTAGAGAGTGAAGAAACAGAATACATATTCATATTATCCCAAAACAGGTGAGAACCATACAGAGGTCTATACAATGTACAGGCATTTACCTAAACTACAGCCACTAGACCGCCATGGAGTGTGCTTATCAGCTGTGCTGAAAACATAAGGCAAGAAGGAAAGGACTTTCAATATACACAAACAGAATTTGGGAAAAAAACCCAAGAATTTGGGAAAGTTGGAGCCTTTAGGAACTATTGACGAGAATGTACTAGGAACATAAAATGGAAGAAAAAAAGACTGCCACAGAAAGAAGAAATGTTTGAGGGGAAAGCACAGATAATGTTTGGAATGGAGCGTGGGAAATATGTTGTAGGAAAACACAGGTGAAAAGGCCTGGCTAGTGAGAGAACATGTAGAGCAGGCATGTCCAAAGTCCGGCCCGCGGGCCAATTGCGGCCCGCGTTCCGGACTGATACGGCCCCCCAAGTGAGCACCGGGACTTGGCGTCATCAGCCGGCGCAGGGAGAAGGAAAGCGCGAGATTTGGGCATCCACCGGGTACTTACCAAGCCGGAGGTTCCCACGAAGCCACCAATCTCTAGGGGAGGGGCGAGTGAAGAATCCCCTGGGCCGGTCTTCAGGGCCGCGCCGAGGTAGGTGCAAGATCGTGATCTCCCCCAACTAGCCCTGATCAGCAGGGCTGGTTGGGGAGATCACGACCTCCCTCTAAGCCCGACATTAGGGAGCTCGAGGTCTGGCACTTCAGACCTCGGCTTCCCTGCTCTCTAATCACTACGTGCCGGCTATTGATGCCGAGCGCAGGGATGCCGTCATGTCCCGGCGCTCGGCATCAATTGCCGGCGCGTAGTGATGAGGGAGCAGGGAAGCTGAGGTCTGAAGTGCCAGACCTCGCGCTCCCACAACTGGATGGAAGAAAGAAGACAGAAGATAAGGTAAGAGATGGGGAGAAAGGGGTGTGAGTGCAGTGTATGTATGTTGGTGTGATATGGTGTATTTGTAAGCTGGTGTGTGTATGTATATATGTATATATATATGTATATATATATATATATATATATATATATATATACATACACATATACATATATATACATATATATATATATATATGTGTATGTATATATATATATATATATATATATGTATATATATATATATGTATATATATATATATGTGTATATATATATATATATATATATATATATCTATATGTATATATATACATACGTGTGTGTGTATATATATATATATGTATATACATATACATGTGTGTAAAGGCAGGGGTGTGTGGTGAGGGCAGTGTATAAATGTGTATGTATGGACAGGCCTATGTGTAGATATATACATATATATATATACACACACACATATATATACACACACACATATTATATATATGTGTGTGTGTAAGGGCAGTGCATGTATGTATATGTCAGCAAATCACCGGTAAGGTACATTGCCTGCCGTGATTGGCTGGTTGTTGTATGCTGGGTAGAGGGGTAGTCTTATACGGCGAGTATAGTCCAAACTCTATATTTGAACTGTAAAAGTTGGGGGTCGTCTTATACGCCCAGTCGTCTTATACGCCGGAATATACGGTAACTTTAAACAGGGTTCATGTTTGACTGTAGACGAGGGTTGAAATCTAACCCTCCCCTACACAATTTCTTCATCAGATGCCCTTGTGGCTGTGTGTGCCGGCGCAGGGAGAAGGAAAGCCCAAATCTTGCGATCTCGGACGTCACTAGATTTGCTTTCCTTCTCCCTGCGCCGGCACACACAGCCACAAGGGCATCTGATGAAGAAATTGTAGGCAGTGGCGGAACTACCGGGGTCGCGACTGCGACCGGTCCCTGGAGTTCTGCCAGTCAGGGGGGCCCAAGGGGTGCTGAGCGGTTGCTGAAAACGACCGCTTGGGCCCCCCTGACTGACAGAAATCCAGGACTCCTCTGCTCGCCGCCGCTGCTGCCGCCGCCGCCTGCCTCTGCGCTGCCCAGAGTGCAGTGTTGGAACCGTGAGGCGTTTGTCTCGGGTGCCGGCGCTTCACGCTGAGCGCCGGCATATGACGTCATATGCCGGCACTCAGCAGTGAAGCGCCGGCACCCGAGACAAACGCCTCACGCTCCCAACACAGGAGTTGACGGTAAGTGACCTACAAAGGGGAGTAGGGAGGGAGTGGGTAGATCGTGAGAAGGGGGGGGAGGTGTAGATCGTTAGAAGAGGGGTAGGGAGGGAGAGGGTAGATCGTGAGAAGGGTAGGGAGGGAGAGGGGAGATTGTGAGAAGGAGGGGTAGGGAGGAAGAGGGGAGATTGTGAGAAGGAGGGATAGGGAGGAAGAGGGGAGATTGTGAGAAGGGAGGGAGGGAGGGAGGGAGGGAGGGAGGGAGGGAGAGGGGAGATTGTGAGAAGGGGGTAGGGAGGGAGAGGGGAGATTGTGAGAAGGGGGTAGCGAGGGAGAGGGGAGATTGTGAGAAGGGGGGTAGCGAGGGAGAGGGGAGATTGTGAGAAGGGGGGTAGCGAGGGGAGATAGTGAGGAAGGGATAGATGTGGTATGTCGTTTTCATTAATCTTTGCATAAAATAGTTAATTTGCATTTAATTTTAATGGTTCAGAAAATGTCAGGCAAAATGGTCGGCCCTCGCACATGTTCACTTCATCAAATCTGGCACTCTTCGAAAAAAGTTTGGACATGCCTGATGTAGAGGGACCCTGGGTCTGTTTGTAAGTCCATGTGTAGTGACTTGCTCTTTGGAAACATTAAGCGTTTAGTCTCTAATGATCCTTTGACAAGTAGCCATAACTACCGTGAACCTCACATTCCTCCCCACAGCCGTGACAATTATTTTCATCTATAGTATATTATGTTATATTTTTGTGCATTATTGCTCTGTTTTACATGAGACCTTGTGTATTAAAAAAATAGGGTTCTTACAGCTTTTTAAAAAATCTGAATTTTTACCTTCCTCTTCTCCCCGGTATTAGCGCCATTATTGAGGCACGTCCGCAAAGGGGCGGAGCATCTGCACACACCCTCTCCCCTGATTGTGCTGTGGCTCTGCCCTTTAGTGAAAGTACTCAATTCGAGCAGAAAGATAGGTGCAGAAACCCTTCTCATTCTCTGTAAATCCGTCTGCAATGTTGTGGCCTCTTAGAGTAGTTCCGCTAAAGGGTCGAGCCACGATGCGCAGCCTTCAGTGGCAGTACCTGCACAGCTGATACCGGGGAGAAGCGGACGAGGAAAGAAGACAGAAGAGTCAAGAGAAGAAGCAGAGCTCCGGAAAAGAAGACAGGGACACGGAAGGTGAAGAGACATTGAGAGAGAGTGTGAGAGAGCGTGAATGAGAGCATGATAGAGTCTCTGAGGTCTGAATAAAAGATAACCTTGTCTAAGGTCGTTTTTCCGGAAGATTTTATGTGAAAACGTGTGTTATAATTGAGTGAATGTGGTAATTACTGCACTTGAATGCTGGTGCTATATATTGTATACATACTAAAGATAGCCTATGCGCATCATCATTTATGGATAACAAAATATATGTCTTCAAACAAAATGGAACATTTCAAATAAACCTTCTAGCATTCTGCAATTTCACAAATAACATTTTAGTCAAGGCAAAAATGGATTGGCTGTAACATTCAGCCTTCAACAGAAGGTCACAGTATTCAGTAAAGATATATAAGTAGAAAAAATACATCTGTATCAACATTGAAAATTAGGGGAATTAGTTTAAGAATGATGTACAATCTTCTTCTGTGCATAGAACATTTTAAGTTAGAAGAGCTACTGATAATATGCTTTTTGTCTTTATAATATTTTGAGTGTAAGAAATAATTTGAAGGCTACCTAAAAACTCTGTGTTCACAGGGCAGCTTGATCAGACACCCTTGTGTTTGAATGTGAAATTTCAAGTAAAAAAAAAAGTACATAGTCTGTTGGTCTCGGGAATCTCAGCATAATTTGTTTTTTTAATTGGTCTATAGCAAAATTAGAGATAGTTTGAGATAAAAAGGGAAATAATAATAATAATTTAGAAAAGACAAGGCCGGATCACTGATATTATTGTGAAGCTAGCAGTGTTGTGCACCAGGCGGTCTTCATAGGATATTTTGTTGGTCTCTTCACTGGCTGCCTGTGCACTTCAGGATTCATTTCAAAATCCTCACTCTTACTTTCAAAGCCCTTCACAATGGTTCCCCTCCCTACATCTCCTCACTCACCTCTAAATACACTCCTAACCGGTCTCTCCGCTCATCCAACGATCTCCTTCTATCCTCTGATTTCTAGCTCTCATGCACGCTTACAAGATTTCTCAAGGGCTGCCCCTATCCTCTGGAATGCCCTCCCCCCGGTCTATCCGTCTCTCCCCCTGCCTTTAATCCTTCAAAAAATCCCTCAAGGCCCACTTCTTTAAGGACGCTTACAACATAGCACATCAACGCCGTCCCGTGTTCCTTCAGATCACCTTTCCTAGTCCCTCTCCTGCAATACTTTTACTAGCGTGGCTGCTCCATCCCTACCAACGGCACTTTTACTTATTGTGTAATACACCCTAAATCCCTCTAGAGTGTAAGCTCGTCTGAGCAGGGCCCTCCTCACCTGTTGTCTCTAAGTCAATTTGTTATGTTATATACTACTTGTTATGTCCTGTCCACCCATTGTACAGCGCTACGGAATTTGATGGCGCTATATAAATCAATAAATAATAATAATGATAATTTAAGAAGGTGATGGTTATGGAAAGATCATTACCCAGCCAGTAGAGGTAGCTTGCAGCAACTGCTGAAAATGTTGTCGTATTTGTCATATTGTGATATAGAACAATTATCTGTTGGTATTGGGTAAGCTACCCAATGGCAGGTGGAAGATCTGTATTTAGTTAGTGCTCAAGGGAGAGCGGAGAGGTTTGTTCATATATTTTGGCCTGGCCTGGACTGGCCATCTGGCATATGGACAAATGCCGGTAGGCTGCTGGCCAACAGCGCCGAATACATACACTCCAGGGGCAGACCGGGTGATGCAGCATGCGGCTAGTGACTGGAAATCCCTGGCTGCATGCTGCCTACACATATCCAGCTGTCGACTGTACTTATGTCATCAGGTGGACGCTGGCTTTACCAGGACAACCCCGTCATTGGCCCCGATTTTGGGAATCACAAGGTTAAACTAACACGTAACAATCACCGAGCATGCAATTTTTGTATTTTGCAGTCAAATATAAAAATGTGTTCCTTGATTTCAATTAGCTGGCACCATCTCACGCTACTGCCACAGAAGCGGGAGAGCCCCAGGTGGCCCACCATGCAAAGTCCCCAGCTATGCTTCTGCGAGGGTCTTCGTCATAACATACTTTCATAAGAAAATACAACGGTACTGAAACCTAATACGTTTAACTCGTTGGTACAGAGAACTATATTTTCTTTGTTGAATGTGGCTGACATGAGTTGTCACCTCTTAGCAGGCCGACTGAAGACATTCTTTGTGTTTTTTGGTGATAAAGAAAGAGAAACGCTTCTTTTTTAATTCATTGAAATACTTTCATTGTTTTTTTCAGCCGCATCTTTATTCATGCAAATATTATTCATGCGTTTGACATTTTAAGATAACTACCTATTTTTTGTTCCTATTATAGTCAATGTTTCCCTTATGGTTTTAGAATTTCTTTTGTAACCAGGATATTGGATTGCTGCGGCTTGCGTGTCGGCTTTAAACAAATAAAATATTAATATTGCTTTTTCCAACCTAAATTTTTAACCTAAATGATTTTATTCCCACAATGTTTTCATATTAGCCCTGCTAGTTGTCTATATCAGTTCTGCATGGCGTCATATCTCGCAGCCCTGTAGTGAAGATGAGGGTGGCTCAGGGTCTTACACTTGGTCAGACCACCACTGAAGAGGAGCTTCCTCAAGAAGGAGATATCTTCAAATTGGTTGAGAGATTCTGGAGCTACAACATCCTAAACATGGAAACACAGATTAAGAACTAACTCAAATAAACAGATTGAAGGTTTAGCTGATAGTAAGGGTAGGATGGGTAAGGTAACCTGAAAGGGAAAAAAAAGAAAAACAGTAAAAAAACAACATTTTAATCAAGATAAATATAAGTATTTGAATTTGTGGCATTGTAATCCCCCGAGGAAGTTGGCTTTGGGCCGATGAAACATGTGCTGGGCTCGTTTCTTTTTAATTATTTATTTATTTCTAATGGAAGAGTTTATATGCTCTTAATTCAGATGGGGAGATATTTGGAATAACGTTTTCTGGCTCTACCGACACCTTTTGGACTGTTTTTGCCATTGACGCGTCCAGCTGTCCATTGAGTTTGATGCTGCCCGTACCTGAGGATCCCTTCCTGGCATTCCGTTATTAAAAGGAGGCTGAGAACCCTGTTGTTGAGGGCAATTGTGGAGCAGGTCTCCATCTTAAGCAGGCGTTTGAGCATTTCTATTTGTGAGAAATACCAATCTGTTTATGAGTGTCTTTAATCTTTGATTAAATATTTTTATATTGATTCAAATATTATTTCACTATGTGTTTTTCATTCTTCTTTTCGTTTATTGTGTACAAGGACCATTACACACTTTGCAAACCTTTCTAAGTGCGCCGTTACAGCGATGCCTTTTTTAATGGTTCTATTATATCGGGATGTTGGGAGATCCCTTGCTGCTTAATAACGTTATTTCCATCGTGATTTCAAGGGGGATCTCTTCTTCTTATTTTCATTGTTTTTTTTAAATAATTTTTTACTATTGTGGTTTTTGCTTCGCGTTTTGATGGAAATAACCAAGTGATCAAGGTTCAAATAATAATTCTCCCACCTCGATTTTTTTATTTGATCCGATCCACAGATTTAGTGCTTCTTCAGCCTGTTTTGACGTTAGCAGCATTGAAAAAAAGGCTGTTTTAGTTGCTTTTTTATTGTATGATGCCTACCTTTTTTTCTAGCAGACAATTAGAACGATCCTGCTGATTTTTCAAAACAAGTTTGCCTAATTTATTCATTTATGAACCAGTGTTATCGCTAACCTTAAAATTCCCAGGATATAGCTGTAACAATGAAGTTACTTGAAAGCCCACTCTAATATGCGTCCTTGTTTTTCAGGTTAATAGAACTCCTTCCATTTGTGAAAATCAACAACTATTGGGGTATTGTGAGCAAGTGCCTGGCATTCAGTAAAGCTGCTTTGGACCCTTTTGTATATTCCCTTCTGCGTCAACAGTACAAGAAAGTATTACTCAACATTGTCAACAGAATACTGAAAAAAGAACTGTATCCTTCATCGGGTTACAACAGCTCACTCGATACAGAAAATGAGTACTGTTTGCACCGAACAAGTTAACCCCTCATCGAGAGCCCGTGTTCACGCCAGTAACTTCGTTTTCTTAGTGCCACATATTTATCATTTGCGTTAGAATAAACAGCTGAAAACCAAGAACCAAAGTTCCTACATGTTCCCCTTACAACATATTTATACATAAGATGAAAAAAAATGTATTAAAATCAATTCAAAAAGACCTGCTATTTATCTGCTGTATAACATATTTATATATATATAAAAAAGATATCATATGTTAAATACATGCCATGCTATCATATTATACTCCCAATTAAAAACTACCAATTAGTTGATATTATTATTGTATATTAGGGGGAATGTTCGTTTTTCTGTCTGCAGCCGGATCGCTCTCACGTAGTTGTGTCAAACTATCTCAGGCGTTCAGATTTCATTTCCCACTTGCTGACTTTCTAAACATGTGTGCGATTTAGATTCCAAAGAAGTTTCTCACAAACGTCACGTTGAGTTGAATGTATTGCCCCTTTTCTTTGGTCCTTTTTAGTAATATATTTGTATTTATTCTCTAACTTTGCGTACATTGTATTTACGATAGAGATTTTTGTACCGTAGAATGATGTTATTTTGTAAATCTCTTATTTTGCACTATGTTATTGTAAGATCGTAAAATCAGTTTTGCTGCTGGAGAAGAAAAGATGTCTGTATATTCAAGAAATGTCTCCTTATTAGCTAGAAGAGCATAGTTAAACCTTTGAAATATTTCATGGTTATATCACTATTTTTTTGTTATACTGGAGAATTCTCAGGAAGGATTCCCAAAATCCTGGCTGCATTCTAGCAGATAAAGTGGCCCCTTTGTAGCCATAAGCATATTCTAATGGCTGCGACAACGATAATCGATGGTCCTTCCATGACTCTATAGACACAAGGACCAAGACTACAGTAGAAATACTACTCAAGGGTCTCCTTGGGGATATAAGTAGCCATTGCTCTAGTAAACGGTGGTCCTATCCTTTAAAATCAGCCATGGAGCTGTTGCCCTCTTCTCCCTCATGCCAGACCTCCACTAAACTAAACAGTGCACACGCCAACTGCACAAGGGGTTAACACAGAAGAAACGATGGACACTTTACAGATATAGAAGAGGTCTACATTAGCAGGTTTGGGGAAATGACGGCTCTAGATCTGTTTTAGATTGAGATTTTTAGTGCCAAAAGAGTTTGATAAATGTTATCACAGAAAATGCAGTCAAGTAGTGTATTTGTTATCTAGACTGGGTAGTGTCAGAGCTGAGATATTTTATAGATACTGTAAATGTAATTTTGTGCTTCAAATTGTCTTTTAAATTACGTAGCGTAATAAAAAAATAGCCTATTTTACACATTTGATTGTCGACCCATTATTGCTTTTCATTTCCATATGCTGTAAGTATATTTTGTATATCTACCTTTCTATTTAACATTTGGTATCTCTTATTTTTATGTCAGTTCTCTCTCACTCACTCACTCTCACTCTCACACTCTCTCTCTCTCTCTCTATATATATATATATATAGCCAGAAAGGCATTTAATTTACCTTCTGTAGTTCTCAGTGCTGCGAAAGATTAGAACGACCTCATGTGCATGATTATTATCTAGCTGTGCTGGAAATCCCATTACAGGTATCAGTGAGGGTCTAGACGATTCATGGATTGATGTAGAGGTTTAATCTTCATTCATGAGGATTCCATCAGTAGGCTTATGCGCATACAGTACTCTTCTCTAATTAGCAGATAACACATTTTGAATTCTCTTGGAATTCTCAGAGAGTTAAAAAAAACTTTGGTATCATTAAAGCTGATGTTAAACTTACGCTGAGTACATTTTAGGGACTGGGTTTTTATGGTTTAGTAAAATAAAAAATTGCTCTGTTAATGCAAATCGTGACCGATCCTGTCCCAGACCACTCATACTCTGAGCTTTTATATTAATTGGACTGCGATTTGGCTAGGTAGTATATAAGCAGCTCTGCCAGCATTTCATTATAGTACCAGTACGCTGATAGAATTCCCAGTTATGTTTATAATGCCAAAGCACCTTATACATATAATAAAGCCGTAGTAGAGTTCATACAAGATTTAGGACAGCCTTTCACAGACATTTCGGCTGAACCCAACAATCATATACAGGTACTGTCTGTATTTAATGTATATACTGCACACATCCATAACATCCTGCAAACACACCATATAGATCCCATGAACAAAGGCTATACATTTTCCAACAGGGTCACTCATTTGTTGCTCAGGGAGTCTAAGAACGTTATGGAAGTGTGATCCTGGCATTGGTAAATTAAAATGGCAAATGTCCTATAGTACATAGGAACCAATATTTGTTTGCATGCATGAAGTGTCATTTATACCAAGGTCTCAATTAAATAACCTCTTCGGTTGAGTATTTTTTTGTAATATTTTAATATACTGCAAGGGGAGAGACCGGTACAATGTTTTCATTTTAAGTACAAAAGTTCTAAGAAAAAAAAAAACATAAACCATAGTTTGTTAGAATAAAATAGTAAAGCGTCTTTCTAGAGTAGAAGAGAACAGGTGAAAAGTAACTCTGACAATGTACCAATTGTACACGCTTACTTCTTCTTAATCACCTACTATTAACTGGAAATTGGTCAGAGGGGAGATGGCGTTTTCCATAAATATTAACATGGGTGATTATCCTGTGAGAGCAAAATAGTAACCAATAAAACATTCTGACGCTAAAAATCGCATAAATCACATAAAGGTTGTGATCTCGGCAGCACCATTGGTTTAAAATAAATATTTTTTACAAATCCAGCGCTAGAAAGATTCATAAGTTTTTTTTACAATGAGAAAATGTCATATCCCTTTCACTAGAAATATAAATGAAAAAAAACCCTCCCTACCCTAAGTAAAAAATAATTAAAAAATAGTGTGTTATGTAAGGAATTAAATAAATGATGGAGTACACATTCAAAAGAAAGGCTTATCAGCTGCTGAAAAAGAAAACAATGCGTGGGCACGCTAAATATAAAAAAAGGTAATTATGGTTGAACAAACATATAATAATAAAAAAAAAATATAATAATATTTAAAAAACCTTGGCCACGGGTTGGAAACCCCCTGGTCATGGAGGGGGTTAAGAAAACAAACATAAGCAGAAGCTGTTTTATTTTTTCCCTCAAAAAGTTCAATTACGGAAAAACCAACAGAGAAACTTTTAAGAAGCTTTTCTGTTGTCATGGTAACACAAGATTTCCACTTATCATTGCAGCCTATCAGATACATTTGGCATGATTAAAGAATTACCTCTGTGCAGTGGCTGAGCATCTGTACTAGGAATAATATTCCTAATGCTATGTTTAGTCTTTAAAGTGCTTTATTCAGAAGATTAGGTGGACCAGCAGCCCCCTTACACAGTAATTAACATGCATAATGGCACATGCTAACACACATACTCACCTTAACACTAGCAGCCTCACTTTTATCACAGGGTCATCTAACTTCATATTACATGACCCTGCTGCTTTCCTTCCTCTGCACGTGGGCTGCCCTTTTTGAAGAATTTTGGACCAGTCTAGCGGGCATTTGCCTCTCTGGCCAGCCCACTCATTAACAATGTTTAGAAGTATATGTCTGCATCTAGCAGGTGTTTCGTAGACTTGTGCATTCGTATTCCTAAGAATTGCAGATTTACAGAATTTTGGCAAATTCAGCAATTTGTACAAACGAGGCAGACGTAAAAAAAAAGGCTCTGAATTTTCGTCCGAAATTCATGGGTCCACATTCACTCACACTCTTTCGTATTCTCACTCTCTAACACTCTCAGTCACTCTTATTCTTACACTCTCTAAATGTTTTGTTACCTTCTCTGGCAATTCCTTCCACGTCTGCATCTTCCCTAAACTATCTTCAATTCTTTATCTGCTATCTTCTTTCTTTGTTTGCATGTCCGTGGACATAACCCGACGACAACTTCCGCCAAAAAGGCGGCGCTGTGGTGACATCCTCCCTTATCCCCCAAACTGTAAGCACAGCCATATTGTCCTAAATTTATTTAAGAGCAATGATTGCTCTTGCGGTGACGTCCTCTCCCTTTGGAAGATCTGGAGAAGACGTCACTGCAAGTGCCGCCATATGGCCTTCACATACCATCTTATTGGTGTAAATATCCAGTTCTAGCAACCCACATTTCTCAGGGATTATAAGCAAGGTACACTACAAAAGTCTTCGTAAGTTCTTACATTTTAACGATAACGCCCGTTATGCCAGTTACGGCAGGCTGTAATAAATTAGTCCCCTCATAACCTTTCTGTCAAAAAAAAATACTTCTCAGAAGTATACCTCCCAGAGCAAAACATCTGTATTGATGAATCCCTGATGCCAGAGACAGAAAGGATATGTATGTTCTGTCGCCCATAAACACTGAAAAGACATCTGCAGTGACTTCCAGGGTCAGCAAACCACACAACAAATATATGGGGGGGGGGCAGATTTGCCCAACCATTGCCTGCAGCCATACCAGGCACACAGAAAAGCAATGATGCGGTACACATAGGCTGCTATCTATTTGGCCCAAATTGCTGTGAACAATGCTTGTCTAGTATACAAAAAAATACAGGCACAGGAAATAAATATTCTGTTTTAGTGCTTCAAATTAACTTTATTTCTAATTTTCTTTTTGAAAATATACTACCAGAAAAAAGTGTGTCAGGAGAGATTCTGGTTCCCATCCTGTCCTTCAGTGACTTCCATACCAAATTGGAATATTTATGTTTTTTTCTTATTAGTTATTTATGTTCACTGGAACAAAAAAAAATGCTGCAATACACTCTCACAATACAGTTTCTGGTTGGTTTACTTTCATAAATATATACTTTTCTGGGGTCCATGCTAATTGGTAGGGTACTTCCATCAAAAGGGGAAGATATGGGGATACTTTGAATTGGCACATAACCTTCACAGAAATCCTAAGAAAATATATGGCATGTTTTGATTCGCACCATTTAACGTCCAAATAGCACACCAAAAAATTGCATTTGGGGCATTTCTGTAATCTGTGATTGGCGGGAGAGGGGAGAGGCTGTCCCCATGCAGAAATGCTTTTTTTTTCTTCTTCCAATTGGGGGAGAAGATGTTTCCGGAATCTCCGAGAGTGCGAGAGAGATTTGATGAGCGTCTGAGAGAGCTTGAACCCTTTGCTTTCTTTTTGTTTGTTTTGTTGGGAGGGGGGGGTCCCTCCTGGTTTCCAGAGATTCGTATGAATTGACAAAATTGGCAGATTTTAGTAAAATTGAAATTGATACAAATCCAAATGTCTATAGCTTAGTATTCGACAGTTGGAGAATGACCGTGCAAAAGAGGAAGAGGTAGTTGTTTAAGTTTTTTTACTGGATCCATAACAAGGGAACAATCAAGGGTGCCCCTGGTGCCATAGTGCCAGCGCATTAGCAGGCTCTTGGCTGCTCAGTGGGATAACTTTATTTCCATTGTGCACACATCAGCCTTGGACTAAAAAGCCCTAGTCAAATGTAACCCTATAAAATTATTTAAGTGACAGAAAAAAGGCCGAGGATTGGAGAGTAAGGAATGGAAGTTAATCCTTGCCATTTATATCAAATACATGTTTTATTATCAAAAGAGTTTACTAACAAGATAACGTTTACTATGTGTAGACCATCCTTACACAGTACATTTACTTGTTTTATGGTGGGTTAACGCACATGTCCAACAAGATCATATAGGTGTTATGGTCACATGTCTTCATACTTTTGGTTATATAGGTTACATTCAAAGGGTATGACAAAACTAGAACTGACAAAGACATCAGGTAAACAGGTCCCTGCTCGCAAGCTTATCCTCCATGGGAGATTATTATTTTTTAATATTCTTATAATATATTTGTTTATCTCAAATGTATATTTTCATTTAAAGTAGGTTTTTAGCATAAGCAACCCACCTGGAATATTGGTGTTTTTCTTGGGAGGGGGTGTACTCTTTTGTGAACATACCGGTATATGGCATTGTGTGTTATAGGGTTATACACTACTGCCTCCTAGTGGGCTTTGTGTGAAACTTACATTTATGACTGAGATTTATTGAAATGTCTTTCACTGTATCTGCCAGCTCCGTACCGTACTCTAGCCAAGGCTGACTAGGCCTAGGATGGCAAGTCCAGAGGCAGCAGTCCCCTGGTACAAAACCTGATGGGCAGATCGCCTTATGGCGTCCTACTGCACAATGGGCCAATAACAATGGAGATCTTTGATCTCCCCAACAGGCACGTTTACTCAATGGAGGCTGTCCAGGCCCAGTGCAACGTCCACAGACCTCAATAAATTGTGCGCCTTTACGACACAGTGTGCCAGAAGTAACATAACCCCAGTTCTTAAAAGTGCACAGTACTTTTTCTTATAGCTGGCCTTAGGTCGGTTAAGGTGGCCCCGCTACTAACTGCTGTAGACACATAAAGATGGTGCTGGGCTTGGCATAAATGCTGCCGGGGTACTGGATTTGATGTAGGTCCACTGAATTGGCATATGAATATTACACCAATTAGATAGATTTAACTAAAAGGAAGAAATCATAGACTTTCATCCCCATAATTCAATATTGCTCCAACTATGAAGGCAGAAGGCAGGTTTTATTATTCTTAATATTCTAAGCAAAAATAAATTAAAAAGTAAAAAATAGCCCTTGAGAAATCTACTTGGAAGATTTACTGGGTTGTACTTATGGGGCAATGTCCAGATGCGCCATAGGATTCTCATGGATCCCAAGGCTGCGGTGAAGACCTTACTAATATGTATATCAAGTAACCATGTGCCATCTGAATGATAGGAAAACCTATACCAAATGTTTCTGGACTGAGAATCAGTATATATATATATATATATATATTGTGACAAACCCTATGGCATGAGGGCCATACATGTCACTTTTAGGGGTCCTAAGCACAGTCCTCTAGGGCAATCAGAGTCAGGAACAGCAGCTTTGAACAAAACAGCGCTTTATTTTAACCGCTTAAACCCCAAAAACCAAATCATAAAAATAAAACCTAGCTCCCGATTGGAGTCCTCTCTAACTTAACTATGCTGGTCCAGACTGACCAGCCTAATCACCCACTACCTCAACCTCCCAGCCAGACCCAGCTACGCCAGGCTCTGGAAAACCTCCCCCAGACAACACACAAAATGTCCAGGCAGGTATTGCCTCACTTGGCTCAGGGATGGTCTTCTTCAGGGCCTCTCCTTGCCCTGGGAGCACAGGGAACTTCCTCTTCCCCCAAGAGTCTCTCTGAGTATCAGGCTCCAGGGGTTTTTAATGTCCAGCACCTGTGCCTGACGCCGGCCCCATAGGAACCCCGGACCGGATCCTGTGGACTTCTTGCCTCCTGGAAAACCCGGCATGGAATTTCCACAAAATGGGGAAATGGAGCATTGGCCCACCCTGCTCTCCAATTGCTCCACAGCAGGGACCCATATTTACGATCTGGATAGCACCTGTACCCAAATGCCACACTAAGCATCACGATATATACATGGATAGAATAAAGCATTATAGTAATCTCTCTATCTTCCTATGTAAGGCTAACTAAACGCAAATTTCAGATAGCAAGATAGTTCCACCTGATGCATATTTAACTAAGCCGTGTGAGGTTCATGACACCATGTACTTTATCTTCATCCTCAGATGCTATGATTATGTTTACCCCACACATCTGTGAGTTATTGGACACAATTATGGAAGAATCCTTGTAGAAGTAGCAAGTTCGGAATTGTGCAACACATTGGCTATGCGACCACATAACATTTAAAGACTTTGTGAAGAACAAATCTGTCATTCATCATAATAAATAAAAAAAAATGTAAAAAAACTACTTCTATATTTTAGCATCTTCTAGTACGGTGCATCATATGGCAATATATTTTTCAAGAAAAGATTGCAGTCTATGTTTGGGGAAACTGAATTATTTCAGAATGAACTTTTAGTTTTCCATAATAATAAACAGGCAGCCAGGGAGCCAGGGATGGGGAAATGAACTGTTTGCGGAGAACTTTATAGTCTCAGTTGAAAAGATGGGAAATGTAAGCTCACGTCTCTTGTTTCAAACATCTCCAAAACTGCCATATGGTTTGGTAAGAAATATTGACAGCTTGTAAGACGTTTCTACGCTCTGTTGGAAAATCACAAGTTTCTATTAAATGATGAAGTCATTTAAAAAAAAAATATATATAAACATGGGTGCAGGGGCAATTTATAGAGGTGCAAAGTGGGTGCAATGGCAAGTCATTTTTTCCCCCATTATGGGTGCAGTGGAAATTTATGTGGGTGCAAAGTGGGTTTAACTCCTTAATGACAAAGCCTGTACATGTACATGCTCAAAATGCATTGTTTTCAATGGGTTTAGGGACCGCCCATTGTCCTTAAGGGGGTTAAAGAAACATTTTTTCCCCCCACTAGAGTTGTCCTTTAATTCAACTTCTACGCGTTTTCTTCGTTCTCGTTTCCATGGCAACCCAGACGGACGAATGAGATTTCTGAAAACAAAAATGTTGGATGAATTTCGTCCGTACAGAAGAGGGAGAAAACGAAGATGAACTTTTTGCCAGCGCCCACGTTTACGTCTTATATATACATTTGCTGGTGATTTTAGTGATGTGACATGTGTACCTGCAGCTGACCCTGTAATCCACACCTTTTAGGATGACAGGTCCACTTTAACAATAAGCTTTATAGCTTCTTGCTCCATTATCACTTTACATACAGAACACACGCGCACGACGAACGGTCGTGGTATAGACCACAGCTCAATTTTATAGCACCCCTCCCAATATAATTATAGTTTTCTAAACCTAGGCATATGGTAAAAAAAATCAAACAAAGCAAAAAAAAAAAAATAAGGACTAACACAACGTTCTTAACTCAGCTTAAAAAAAACCCCCAAATCGCTATATAGAGTTTGGTAACATTATGGAAGCATATAAAAGCAGACTTTGTACATGTATACAGCACTGTTGGTTCCCATATGACATGGATTAGCTGGTTTCTAGCTGCCTTGGGTTACAGCTCAGTATTTACTATTTCCTCTTAACTGGATAAAATGAAATCTTGTGCAAGAATGCAGGTCTGTCGCAGCCCATAAAATTGTGAATCTCTAGTGAAGGGCAGGTCCCATGGAAAAACATGTTCTTGGAGCATTGCATACGGTGTTCTAAATGTCAATGTTGTGGAACATCGAGGGTTACGGGCTCAGGTTCGCCATGCAACAAAACTAATTTTCTTTTCATGACACACGGTGCTATTCTCCCCAGTAAATAATTATGCTGAGAGAGCAGCGATGGAAATAGAGTAATATGACTAAGCCAAAAAAAAAAAAATACAACAAAACTTCTAAGTAAAGTAATACAGCAAAAACTATTCTAAAGATGAAATGGACGCAAAAAGCTTGGAATATTGAAAGAGGCAGATCAGTTGTGACATTAAATTCCATTTTATCTCAATTCACCATTCCTGATGTGGATTTTATATCAATTCATTGATATTAAAAACACATAATAAACGAAAAGCATATGCTTATCAAACTCTGTACGTACAGTATATCATTATTATTGTTTTATATAGCGCCATCAAATTCTGTAGCGCTGTACAATATAGAAATTGACAATGCTTGGAGATGGCATATAGACCCAACTATAAGTTGTATAATATATAAAATGGGTATGAGCGCTATCAAATACACATGGACAGCTTGCGTTAAGAACAAACACATTTTAGTACATAATAATAATAATAAAGTCCAATAATAAAATGTATATAACACAAATATCTAATGTGCAAGTCAGCATACAGAGTGCTTCCAATTTGACAAACTCTGCTCTTAATCTTGTACAGAAACCTGACGTGTTTCGCCAACAAGGCTTCTTCAGAGGTAAGCACCCAAAAACCTGCTGTTGCAGCTTGCAGGTTACAACCAGTACTGTGGGATGATGGAGTGACACTTGTGTTTGAGGCTGGAACAACCAGATGGCGAATTACAGTCATAGGGGGTCTACGTTTGATCGATTTTATCCCCTCCAACACTATTTGTAACAGCCTTGTTGGCTGCCTGAAGTCTGTGGTGTATCATCTGTAGCAATAGTGATAAAAGTGATAATGTTTAATCAGCAACATGCATATCAATGAAATCTAGAATAAGGAAACTTTGTTTCTTTTGTCCTGATACATATGTTGCAGGTACTTGGAATGATTTCACTGCATTTGCTTTGGTACATCTGGAACTTTGAAGATAGACTTAAAGGTGCAATCAAGTAACTGCACATTAATCTCTGTCACACAAGCAGCTCATTGCGGGGAGTTAGGGAGATGGTATATATTTAGCTGGGACCACCACATGTAACCTGTTACTAGCATGATTTTTGTTGCTTTTCGTGATTATCTATGGTAGTTTTAGGAAACCATCTACAGTTGTTAAAAGCACTACAATTGGTGAAAGCTAACAATTAGTAAAAAAAATGCTTTCATAAAGGTCGAGATTAATGCTCAACATCTGTAACTTAAACACTTTTCTGTTAAGTATTTTATTATATACCAAGTCAAACTTAAATTTTTGTCCTCAAATCAAATGGGTAGGGGAACCATAGAGTTCTAGGTGTCCTAAATAGCTGTTTAATCTGATGAAATGTTTATATTTATTTGCTTTTTAACTCCTTGGTTTGTTGCTATCTTTATATATATATATATATATATATATATATATAAATATATATATATAATGTCTATATTTTTCGAATCAGCGTTTTTTAGTAATAAAACACAAACTTACTCAATGTGATCTCAGACACAGAAAAATATGTCACGTCATTAATTGTATTTAGTTACTTTTTATTCACAAATAAATCAAATTAAGCCTATTGGTTACTGCCAACCTAGGGACATACCAGCCACACAATATTGCCTTCACAGGCAGACAGCTAAACTTACAAGTGGTGAGGATGAGAGTGCTGGAAAAATTCACCATTTTCTGAACATTGTCCGGCTTCCATTAATTGTAAGTTTATTCTCTATTGATTTAAATGGGGAGCTAATTCACCTGACAGGAAACATGCCCTAAGTGGTGAGTTTTCCACATTGAATGGAACACCCAGCGGAGACAGGGTGGCCCAAGGAGCAGAGCGTGCCATAAGGCCACTGTGGACACCAGGTCCCCCTCTTCATTTTCTGGGGGGGTCGCACTCCTGAAGGCTATAAGGCCTGCAGGAGGGCTGGGTCTTCTTGGTCCCTCCCCACAAGGGTTGGGATATAGACTGGTTTATCATGGAGCCAGGCCTCAGTGAGATCATGTTACACAGGGTCAGGGTGAGCAGGAGTGTATGTGTTTGAGTGTGTGAGAGTTAGTGTGTGTAACTGTGTGAGTCTATATAAAACCTTGTGTTTGTTAATTAAGGGGGTGCTATTGGCCACTTGGCATTACATGCCCTCTGGGCTAGAAGCTGCAAGCCTTTTATTTAGTCCTTAAATTCCTGAGCAGGCAAAGGGCTGCTAATGGTTTTGTTAAATGTTTGATGAACAGCCAGCTGTTTACAAATTACACATAACTGGATTTAAATAAAAATGTTTATTCACTGGAATTCCACTTGATATATTAACAGAAGGACACTGAAAACATGTATGTAAGCCAATGAAGAATTATTATCACACAATAAAAATCATTTTAGATCCATATTCCTGTTGTAAGGGGTGTTGGATGGAGCTAAAACTAAGGGATATTTCTGATTTCAGGTAGAAACGTAAACTTTAAAGGAAGATAAGGACCAATTTGTTCTGCTGTAAAGACCTTAACCAGTCTTTGGTATTGTCTCAGATTCCAGATACTATGCCTATACCATGCATATTTAAATTCCCTCATGTTATTAGTCTCTACTTCTTACGTTGGGAGGCTATTCCACTTATCTACCACCCTCTCAGAGAAGTTCTATGACACTTTTAAACAACTTTTAGAAAGATGAATCGAAGAAGCAATGAGCAACACACTGGTACAGTTTAGGTTAAAAAAAAACCCCGAACTTTCAGCAAAATAACCTTACTTAATTTATTATATGAGTAATGAGAATCAAGGTATTGAAAAACAGTAGCAAACCCTAGCATTCTGCGGCGCTGAATGGGTTAACCCTGAATGCATTAAAAGGAATTTTTAAGCATTTTTGCGGTACTGCGGTTACTTCTCAAAAACATAAACGTTCTGTTCTTGTGCAACCTTTAGGATGGGAACATTCACAAGCCATATGCATTTACTCAAGATTACAAATCCAGAAAAGTTAACTCTGGTCTGTCCATAGGACCAAAATCACATTAAACAGCCCTCCAGAAGAGGAGGAACTCACAGTAATCCAGACATGTAAAGAATCTGGATGCTTCCCATAAATTGTTTTTTTTTTAACTTTTTTCCCCAGCTAGTAACTTGTAACATGACCCTCTGGATGTATTCATTGCAACACGTGAGCAGTGACTTGATAGAGCGCAGGCATTCGGTGCATGTGAGCAGTTCTCTGCTGACCTGCCACATCAGTCTGCGCTGCCTGCAAACAAAGAGAGCCAGCATGCAGCTGCCCCTGCCCTGGTGCCTTATCACCCTCACTGTGGGATTGGTGTCTTGCTCCCCCACTTGCCTCCCTGGAGACAGAGCCCTGGGTAAGAACTCAAGATTTAATGCCCCAGTCCAGGCATAATCTCTAGGACAATACTTCTTTAACCCCATGTGTGCCAGGAACCTGTGCAGCTCAAGAAGACTGCACATTGCTGACATTCAGAAGGTGTCTCTGGAGTACTAGATATATATTTTTTAGTGTCAAACATTACTGTCCAATGTCCATTAATAGTAAATTGTTTATGTCTCTGGCACTAACTTGTTGTCAATAGACATGTATATATATATATATATATATATATATATATATATATATATATATATATATATACATATTCTACATTCTAAATTTATTATATATTATACACATACATTTTTTAAATCCATTATGCATACTATAGTACAAGTTTTAATCTCATCTACTATACACACAAACATATATGTGTTCAAACAAAGTATACTGGCAATCTGGATTAAATGTGGTTTACTTGTGGCATATAAATATTTGATACAAAAATCATAGTTTCTTTCCAGACCCATTCTGGGTTCTTTTTTTATTACATGTTAGCATAATATAGTTTAGGTTTGGAGAATTGATTCTTTTAGCTGTGTTCATTTTTTCTGTGCAGTGGATGTGTAAGATATAATATGCTTATATAATGATATACTGTAGAACGGAGACAATTTTCACCATGCCAGGCTGACAGTCTGGTCTTTCTAGGGACAACCTGGCAAGAGCTGCTGTTGGAGGACATCATCCTTTCCTTTTAGTCTGGCCAGAGATTATTGTGTGTTCTCCAGCATGCATCAGATCTTGGCTTAACCATGGTTGCAAAAAATCACATTACCTGGTACCTTTTTGTTTTAGAAAATAGGCCTGATCTAGAATATTGGAATGCATCATGTGGGATACAATGATATCTTTTAATGACACAACAGATACATTACACATTTTTGTGGCCTGATGATAGCAATCATTTATCAAACATAGTACTCTGTCATTCTGTCCTTTCCTTTTCTATTCTAATTTTTGATTTTTATTTGATTTTATGTATATAAAAACATATTAACACTGGCATCAAGTCAAGGTCTTTTTTGAGGCCCTACATTCATACAGTTAGTGCTTTCTTCTGTTCAAATGTAACAATAAGAATAAGTATTTTTTAAAGGAATGTATACAGCAATATAAGTTATGAGTATCATGCTTGGATAGATCTTCCTACAAAGAAGACCTCTGTGGGGTCCATAAGTAGTTGCTTAACTTGTGTATTTGGCAATTTCTCCTCTAAACCGTACAATTTATGAAATTCCCCTTATGGTCTGAATGAGTGAAATATTCTTACAGATGGTTGGTAACCTTTTATGTTTAGAGAAATAATAGTGGGTGCATGGGATAGTCGTCTAGCAGAACTTCTTCTGCCTGTTCTTTTACATAGACCAGGGATGTCCACACTATTCTAATATTAAGGACCTTAATCCTCCCAGATAGGTAGGAATTGTCCACAGTATGTCACCAGCTGATTTGGATAAACTCTTTTCTACTTATATTCATATTTAGCAGGGGTGCCAATAATAAGCCAGTAACCAACCCAACAAGCTGTGCAACTGATTGTATGTACTTTTGCAACATATACCACAATCACAGCTCTCACATTGGCCCTTATGACTCACTCTCGTTGACCGCTGGGGTATGACATCATATTCTGGCATTCTGCTTCATCATGTTGCGCAGTTGTATGGTTGGTACATGTCCCTGTCCCCATTTGCCTCTTACCATGCCTCTCACCTATCCATTTCACAGGTTATGCATTCCACATATGGCAGGACAGCACTTTATGGATATGAATGTGACTTGGAAAAATGGCATAATGTGGTCACCACATGCAAGGATGGTGGCACACGTGCAAGTTTTCTGCTTTTCCCATATTGTTCTTGTGGAATTTCTATCAATTTCCCCAGTTGTACATAAAAGCTGAATATCTCAGGACAATACAAGCTAAATTTGCAGCAATACAAATGTGAACATCTACTATGACAGCCCCATTGTACATTGCCACACACCACCCCAATCCAAAACACTATTTATATAATGCACAGGTATCAGATCCAGGCCAATGAAGTAGTTTAAACCTCACAAGCTTAAAATACTACCTTTAGAACCCTCACGTTCTAAGATTTTTTGTGGGCATGTTTCTGGTTTAAAGAAACAGTAAACAAAACACAAAGGATTGAGAGCATGCTGGGTGGCTGTGCAATGCACAAGCACTCAACAGGTTAAGTGCCCATTCCTCCTCCTAAGGCAGAAAAGGGGAATTTCTGTGAAACAGCAATTTAAGTTCCTCAGAGCAGGTGGTAATTGATTATTGAAGGATTAGGCATGTTAATTAAATCTCCAGTTAAATACCTAGTAGCTGTTTAGACATGCTGTATGTTCCACTATCTGGAATGTGCGGCTCAGGTTTACTGATAAACCTTTACCCTCAATTACAATCAAGACCTGGAGCACAGTATGTCTACCCTTTAGATGGAAACAGTGTCTCTAATTTAACACTTTCTTTGTATCCTCCGGGTACAAAAACATTCTCGGGTGATCCTGTTAAACCAACAAATAAATTGCTTTTCACAACACTAAGAAGAACTGCTGGAGTAACTAATGCAAGAACAAGGTTTTTTTTCTTTGTTTTGGTTTTCCGCTTTTGTTTTGCTTTACCGCTCTGTTATTCCTGTTAGGGAGGCATATGTCTAATTTTCGTCCAGGATCATGGAAAACGTTGTGTCATGATGTCATAGCCTGGTGGTTCTGGAATCTCTTCTTAGGTCAGCAAAAGTAGAAGATATGAGACCAATTTATCTCTTCTAGGACCAGCCAAGTCCCCAAAATAGGTCCAGATACTTAATTGTATTATTTATGTGGCTATTACCAGTGACAAATAGGCAAAGAACCAGTTCAGCCCTGAATTCTTCTTCATGCTGGACCTTCTGAGAGGTCTCTGCTCCACGAAGGACAGGGATGCCAAGCAGCTGAAATGTGCCATATTTTAAAAATGTACCAAGCCAAGCGACCCAGCCAACAGAACGATGGGTGTTCTAATGAGATTTGCAATGTAATAATATCAACAACACATATAAATGACAGGGAAAGAGAAAAAACCCAAAGTGAATCTACCTTTAACATCGTACAGTAAGTGCTAAACAAACGCTGGGATTGCACTATGGTGTCTCATCTCCCAGGCATTTTAATTAATTTAATAATAATCATTAGCAATGGTTTATTTAACAAAGCAATGTCAGAGCACATTATATACTCACCATAACGAGGAAATAACTCAACTTTTACTTTAAAACTTTTTGTTTTGCTGAGTAAACACTCAATTTGTCCCAACCTGATGTTTTTGGCTTTGTTTTGTTTACTATGTTTACTTACTAAACTGGGCAAAATCAAAGCAGGACACGTGCAGAACATCTGTGTATGCTATTGCACAAAGATCGGGCTGCAACAGCTGTTGGCAATTTAGTCCTTCAGCTTAGTTGTAGATGGCTAAACGCAACAGTGGACTGAACCCAGCCGTAAATTCGCTAGCTCCAAGTTCTCCTTCTGAGACATTTCATGAAGAGCACCTCAGGGCCATTGCTGCCAAGAAGTTCTGTTGAGTTTAGGTAGACCAGAAGAACTGCTGCTGAGTTCACTTTAGTAAATAAAAATATCGGTTCAGTAAACTGGCCCCAATAAGATGAACTTGTTATTGGCAGAATTAGAAAATAGCTTCTAAAACCAGTCCTTGAGAAAAAAACAACAAAAAAACAATCTGTATCTTTGCTAGAATACCGTTTTAGGTAATTAATAAAGGCATGACAGTTGAAGATGGGTCTCAGAACACCTGCGTAAATATAGCATTGTGGATATGATCCTGGAAAGTCCAGATCCAGAAATAGTTCTTTAATCATTTCAAATTGTTCAGTCTTGTCATTTGATAGCAGGGAAAATCTTTTATAGGCCCAAAGGCTTTGTTGATATTAGAAAAATATCTTGCCTATTTATTTATTTATTTTTAAATACTAAAATATATAAAGGAATCATGGTTGTTTTAATGTTACATGGCCATGAGCAAGCCCGTGTTTTTCTACGGGCCCAAACTATTGTTTTTCCTTTCTGCCCAGCCCTATCAGCTTACTACCACTCTCCAAAACATTACTTATTTCCCCCATACCTCAATCACCACTGAGTTGGATCCAAGGATTCCGTAGCCCCAGTAAAGTACTTAGAATGTAAAGTACTTAGGTGGCTACATTGCATACTCAATAGGAATATCTATAGGAGCTGCTAATTCCATAAATAGCATATCATTATTCCACAAGGCCAGTATTCTGCATTGCAGCCGCTGTACACCACCTGCATGGACATTTGTGCCTAAAGCTCCGTGTGTCTTTGGTGAATATATTTTTTTAGGATTTGTAATGGCTTAAATGACTAAATAAAAAGACGATGTTCTAGTTCGTTGAGCTCCAGATCTCACGCTGTTTCGTTCTGGAGAAACACAGATGTTCAATACGATTTGGTGACCTAACTTTCACTTTATGGTTTTTCAAGAAATGACAGGAACTAATTTATTAAGCGTGTTGGAAAGTCACCTTAGCTCATAGTATATTACTGAGGAACATCGGTTCTCTCTCAATCCCTCAATGGGGGGCAGTTTAAAGTCCATGACAGCCCTATTAAAGAATAACGTGAGTACTTTAATATGCATTCTTACAAAATGGAAAAAAAGACCTACCTGAGGGAGAAGCTCCAAACCTGCAGGTTCCCTTCTCTTCTGTTGGACGACAATTCAGTAGGAATTGAATCAGTAGGAGTGCTTCCCCCAAATATCCATGGGTTCTGAATAGACCTTCGCCCATAATGTTACCAGAGAAAGTGTTGCAGCTGACTGGAGGTAAGTATATCGCAAGTAAGACTTGCTCGGCATTAACATCTCTCCTGCACGGGAGTTGGAAAAAGCTCCAAAGGCATTTGGAAGGAATTCTGCATTTTTAAGGAGGGAGACCACAAAAATGTAAAATGGACCCTGCAGCTATGGCTCCATAGTCTGCTGAAATAAAGTGGACATTGAATGTAGGAAATAGCGAAGGCAGGAAAACTGACAGCTCTGAATGTAAGAACACTCCCTGTGTTTGAGGGAGATGAAAGGACTCTCCATTGCTAGAACCTGTCAGATGCTAGGACTGCTGGATCCTTGGAAATTCAGTTAGGCCTGAAGCGAAATGAATAATGGATACACATAACGTTTATACGCCATTGAATATATTTTTCAATAGGTAGAACGGATATGCCAGTTGGTGACCTGTTAGCTTCTAATTCAGTGTAGCTGGAAAAGGTAATGGTTGTGCTTATTTATCCCTTCATGGCAATGGTATTTCACACCCTAAAAGAAAGAGCGTTTTAAGGTTTTAACCATATGTATGTTTAACCCTTTTTATTTGTGGGTTTTTTTTAATGTCAAGAAGGGCTTTTGTTGTGAATTATATTCTTACAGTAAAAGTAACACTTCATAACACTAAAATATAAAAAAACTTTAAATAGCCAACAATGATTTCATCTTTGTTAGAACTCCTTCCACAGGGAAACTGTGACATTCTACATTATCCTGAATTCTTAAGCAATGCTCAAAGAAATGAGAAGCATTACTAGGTCACGGGCACATATGGGAACAAAAGGGAATTTCATCATAAAAAGCATAAAATGGCCAAAAAGTTCTGGACTTTAGGGTAAGAAAAAGCCTTGGTACTGAATGGGGGGCCTCAGGGCAAACATTGCAAGAGTTCCCAGGCGTGATCATGAGTAATGACTGAAAAAAATAACTTCAACCTGAAAAGGGATCATGAACATAAGACAAGAAGTAGATGTTTTCCCAGTGCTGGATTCAGATTTTGGTTTTATCTCAAATGTGATATGAACTAAACTAAAAATATATAATCAACTTTTTGCGGTATTACTGCAGGCAAAAATAGGAGCCTTTACCGAAAGTTCTGTCTTTAACACCTCATTTTTTCTTAACTTTTTTTTTAATATGCAGACATAGAAATACAGAATATGTTAACAGATCATCATTATGTTGTTTTTATAGATGTTTCAGAACCTTAGAAATTCAGTAATAGTTTGTGCCAGGAACCACTGGAATGTAAATGCAGCCATTATTTGTTTAGAGGAAAGCTCTGAAAATATAATACATACTTTTTTTTAGATTATTTAGCCTGCCTTTTTGGAGAAATATTTATCTTGGCCATAGCATGGTGTTCTCTCTATATTTTACTGGCTTATACTTATATTGTAAACAATATATTCAAAATAGTGTGATAATCAAAATGTGAAAAAATGTGCTATTGGGATACTTATGCCATTGTCTGCTGTGTTTTTACAGGGCGTTGCACATCTCCAACAGAAGAGAAAGGTAACGCTATTAGTTATATTTTTTATTGATCTAAATGCAAAATATTGTGTATATTTTATCCATTCTTATATTGTGTAACATGTTTCCCTAATGACCTTGACCCCAGCCATACTTTTACCATAGCTAATCAAATTGTTTGAATCCATCTTCTGTCCCCAGCTGTGCGTACTTACACCCCATTCACCCGTAAGTGATAGGATCCGTCTTATATAGACACCACCATCATGAGCTACTCTACAGTTTTTGCCATCCGAGAGACCCACCAAGGCCAAGTCAGAAATACACCTATACATTTACTCCATGATGGATACCACATTGACTATGGCTGGCACTATATTATTTGCTATGGTCCGTAACAGAGCCTTGCTACCTCCTGAATGTCCATCTTTAGGCCCACAAATCCATCTGTCCCTCTGTCCTTTCCTAAGGTTCCTCTTTGCAGGAGCACAGAATGTTGGGAATGATGGGTGTGAGTAAATCACAGGGTTCTACTGGCCTAAAAGTAACATCCATATGTACAAAAACAAGAATATTATAAAGAGCTACCCCTTTCTCTGTGTGAATGGCTGAGCTGGTCCAATACGTGTTTTTTTTTCATGACACATAGGTGCTATTTTAATGTATTTGTATATTCTCAGTTATCTCATATTAATTAGTATAAAATCTAGAATAGCTTTAGTGTTTGATTAGGTTTCACAGCTATTAACAAACGCAGCGTACTCTCGGGTCTGGCTGCTTTTGGCAATATACTAAGTTCCGTATTGTTCACAGGGTCCATTTTTAGCAATCTCCTTCTCTCTCCTTCTCTCTCCTTCTCTCTCCTTAGCTACTGACAAAACCTAATAAATGTTTCCATGGTAACGCTCCTGGTTTCTCTCTTTCTCCACGAGTTAGTACTTCAATGGAACTGACAGACTTTTGGTCCTTTTTTTAACTGAACAGTAAATGTATATGTTATCGGAAATAGGGTCTCTTTTTCATATAAAATAATATATATACTGTATATAGACAGTATCTCACAAAAGTGAGTACACCCCTCACATGTTTGTAAGTATTTTATTATATCTTTTCATGTGACGACACTGAAGAAATGACACTCTGCTACAATGTAAAGTAGTGAGTGTACAGCCTGTATAACAGAGTAACTTTACTGTCCCCTCAAATATAACTCAACACACAGCCATTCATGTCTAAACCATGGCAACAAAACTGAGTACTTTTATATAAATGAGTATAAATAAATATAATGTAATTATATGGGACTAGGTCAGGCCTTCTTGCAGAAGAAGCCTACAGGGGTTGTAAAGTGAAGGCTTTAAAATGCGAAGTTTACCAACCAGACTGATTTGATAATTTACACATTGTACAGGTAAACAAATCACTGTTAAGTTTACTTTGTAAACAACAGCATTTATCCTAGAATGAAATCTGCATTTTCGATCTAATTGGAAAAAAGTTTGAAAAAAGAAAATTCATGGTTAAAATAAACATCATTGTCCTACTTGTTTCTGTATTTCTTTTTAAGGCTCGTGTGTGGATAATTCCTTGGGATACTGTGATGATCTACCCTACACAAAAACAATGTTCCCAAACTTATTAGATCACCGATCAAGAGGAGAGATAGAATTCAGCGCCGAGTACATTCTGCTGAGTGTTATCGATAACCTCCTCCAAGGAGAATGTAATCCTGACATAAGATTTGTGGGCTGCGCAGTGCTTGCACCGCGTTGCGAGAAGAACAAAATTGTAAAGCCGTGCAGAAAGGTCTGTGAAAATCTAAGAAAAAATTGCCGTCCGGCCTTCGATGCCATAGACATGGCGTGGCCCTACTTTTTGGACTGTGATCGCTTCTTTGCTGGAGAAGAGGAAGGCTGCCATGACCCCCTGGAGAAACTAAGAGGTACAAAATAGACGGATCAGTTTCCTCAAACATCAATTGTCTATATTAGGAATATTCTCCTAGAATGTTTGGAGATAAGAATAAGGAAAAGTTATGAAATGCAGCCTATAGTTAGTTTTACTAGTAGTTTTATTGATAGCTATATCTTAATTCAGTTCATCTACCCAGAGCTCTCCTTCGCTTGGAGCAGTAGCTTTGGGGTTGTGACTGTCCCCAGACCGCTTTTAATAGGTGGGAATATTTATTAATAAATCACATATTGAATTTGTATATCTCAAGGGTACCTTGAGTATGATCGCTAAGGGTTGGCCTTTAATCAACTAATTATATTACTACATTTTCATGTATAAAAACGAATGCCCAGACTACACTATCATTATGCACGTGTACCATCATCCTCTCACCGGTGGGGTGATTTTCTTTGTAACTGATTCAAAGTATCCTGTTTTGTTTCACAGCAAACATAGACGTAGCGTCTGAGGAAGTCCTTCCCCAAATGCCAAGTACCTTCATCCATTTTAGCCATCACAGTTATACGCAGATGATCGGTGTTATGAAGAAAACGGCTGCCAGATGCTCTCATATCTCCAAAACATACAGCATTGGACGTAGTTTTGAAGGAAAGGAGCTTATGGTGATTGAGTTTTCGACTAATCCTGGTCAACATGACCTATGTGAGTATTACTTTTCTTTTGTTCACATTAAAAATTGTATAGAATCTTATTCATCCAAGATAAAAACATATTTGATCTATGCATCCTTGAAGTCAAACGATTTGCATGAATACCTTCATATGGAATGTAAATGTGATCTATCCTAATTTTTATTACATAATAAATATCTAAACAATGAGTGAATATGGAGGAAGGAAGAGATGAAAAAGTGCTGTTATTAGTATAACTTCTATTCTGTCAATTTAGACATTTTAAAAATGCATATAAACAAAGAAGCCTCTAAAATCGGTACAAAACTATTTTTAGGAGAACTGGTTAAGATGTATCAAATGACAACACCTAATGGTGCATGAGGAATGTCAACTGGTTTGTGTTGGCTTTACCAAACAGCCTTTACCAAAACAACCAGACAAACCATACCGCCCTGGGGCAGCTTGCTGTGCCAACATGTCCAGGTCTGAATACAGAGGACACAAAGGCAAAGGGGGGAGAGACATTTTGGCCATCTCAGTTCTGGCTCGCCCCCTTGGTGAATAAGGCCAACTCAGGCATTTTTCTCGAGTCTGGTTGAGATCCATGCCAGCCTGACCAGCTATCTTAAGCACATGTTAAATGACATCATTGTAAGGAACATTCTGGGAAGTAAGGGGGTTACGAACTTTAGGGTTCAGAACTTTATTTTGAAAAATACGACATATCGCAATGCAAGGCAAAACGGATACTGCATTAACACCATAACATTGTGATGTACATCATAAACCGATAAGAATAACTCACATATCCGCAGTAAGTGAGCACATAACACTACACGTATCACTTGACAGGGTATAATATATATAGTATTGACAATAGGACTGAAAAGGAAAGCTATTTCTTAATGTCTCAGCAGGGTAAGGCAGTGCCTGCAGATGATAACGCTTGTTTTAACATTGCTTGGAAGCCATTGAACCAGCTTTTTGGCTTTTTCTGCCACCACTGCTCCAGGAAGCCTTTGATTTCATTTTTAATCAACTGTGTGGACGCACATGGAAGCCTATAATTAAAATCGTGCCCTTCCAAAAGCATGATTACGCTTCAAGTTCCCGATTAACTCCAATTCCCATCACCCGTGTGTAAGTAGCTGTTTTATTTTTTTTAATCTTCTGCTGCGATTTTTAACAGTGAAGCCAGAATTCCGATACATCGGCAACATGCACGGTAATGAAGTAGTTGGGAGAGAACTGCTGATTTACCTTACACAATATTTGTGTTCAGAATATCTTCTGGGAAATCAGAGGATCCAGGAACTGATTAATTCCACACGAATTCACCTTTTGCCTTCAATGAATCCAGATGGTTATGATCTTGCTGCTGAAGAGGTACAAATTATAATTTTTTTTAAAGTTTTAAAGATACTTAGTCATACTTTGAAACTTTGTCCCAATCTTATTCAGTTCCTCTAACTGTGATGGCACAAATGGTTGGGATTTGGGTGGGACAGAGATAGGATGAATGGACCGAGTTGGAGACAGATTGCAATAGGGCTTAAGTGGGAGTAAGTGGCTAGGGGACAAGGCTTTGGTATTCTATGCTCGTGGAAGAGACCTAAGAGATCTCAACACAAATTCAGATGAATGTTGATCCAGAGGAAATAAAGCAACATCTCCCATAGAGGGACAGCTTTGTGCTAGGGGGCATGGTTAGAGCTTTGTGGCTAGGCTAGGGTACTGTCTAAAATCCCCGGCCAAGTGGGGGCTGTGACAAAGGTGAGCCTCCAATGCTGAGTGCTTTAGTAATTCGATACATACCATAATCAGTTTTAGCCTTCCAAAATGAACCCCCCCATAAATATTAACGAAATGTTTTAACACCTGAATTAAGCATTATTGTTTGTTTATTTCTAGGGGGCTGGTTACAATGGGTGGACAAATGGACGACTAAACGCACAGAATATTGATCTTAATCGTAATTTCCCTGATTTAACATCAGAAGTCCATAAAATTTTCAAGATGAAAGGAGCGCGGCTTGATCATATGCCCATTCCAGAATTATACTGGGATGGTAAGGTATGAACCTTTTTTTGTATTTCTTCTTTCATTATCTGCAAGAGTGAGTTAGGAACGAAACCTTGTTATAATAACATAATTATTAGAAAAATGGAACAGCTTCACTTCCAAAGTGGTAGAGGCTTATAAATTGAGGGAATTTAAACATACATGGGATAGGCATAAAACTATCTTGAATTTAAAACCAGATTAAGAACTGATTTAGATCGGAGTCTCTACATCGGAAAAAATGGGCAGACTAGATGACCTGAGTGGTTCTTATCTACCATCAAATTCTTTGTTTATTGTCTATTTTTAATATAAAATGATGCTAACCTCTTACTTCCTGAAACACACATATCTGAGATGAGTTGCACAAACAACCTTGTGTGGTCTAAGATGGGTACTTTCTGATATCAGCTCCCAGTGATTTCAGTACAGTTGTAACTGTGTTCTACAAGAATGAAAAAATATAAAGACAGGGTACTTAGCTTTTTAACCCTCTATTCATTCCTCGGAACACATATGTGGTAGCTTCCCCAAGGACTCTTCCTTCAAAAAGCCCCTTATAACAGGTATATGGATAAAACAGAACAAATTCTGGGGATACAGCTTTAAAAATACTCTGTAAAGAGAATAAAAACCACAAATGGTGCAATAACGTTTAAAAGGTTTAAAACAGCCCCCACTAGTTGTGCCACACTCACAAGATTGTAGTAGGAACTGCGCCTTAAAGATAGCCTGTATCTTAGGAATCCTGAAGATTTACTGGAACTTTTTAAAACCACCTCAAAGTTTTAAAAACCGGTCATCTGCTGGATACAAACGGATGATAGGCAGGCAGGGTATCTTCCAAAAGTTCTTTATTTAAAATAGCCCATTAAAAATGCTTAATGTTTTAAGAAACTAAGTCCAACGCGTTTCGTCATATGTTGACTTCATCAGGGACTAGTTATAATACATCAAGAAGCATAAGCTAACAAAATATAAACTAAAAACCCTTGCCCGCGCACTCCTTAAATCATCCAATCTGTTCTTCTATTGGTTTAAAGTCTTCACGCCTCCTTTGTTTCAATTAGATGAACACAAATTTTCTTGTTTCCAGGTAGTAACCCTTTGCGTTCCAAAATATGTTCCAAAGTAGTAGTAGTAGTAGTAGTTTTATTCTCTTTACAGAGTATTTTTAAAGCTGTATCCCCAGAATTTGTTCTGTTTTACCCAGTGATTTCAGTGCTGGTTCTGACCAGTAGATGCAGGAGGAGAAATGGGACAGAAGTTGACTTTTCCAGCACTGGAGTCCATACAAAATAGACTTAATTTTTCAGACTACATTGCCACAGGTGTTGGAATATTTTGGCGCAACACAATTTATCATAGAGGCACCTAGAAATCAATCTTCTTTTACATTTCCTTGATCTCATTAGGTTCTGTCTAAAGTTTTTTTATTTTTATTTTTTTTCAGATTGCTGTGTAATACGTTTGTAATGAGCTTTGGCAGCCAGCCAGGTGGATCTAACATGGCTTAGATAGTGATCTGCTTGTTTGGGCATTTTCCTTCCTGCTTTGTTCACATTGACACAGCAGGAAAGACCCCTCATTGTACGTAGCCTTGTTGGGGTCTCTGATAGTGCCCTGCAGGTTATCAGAATCTTAGGACTCCAGAGCCCTGCTTCACCATGTGGCCCGCAATAAGGATGATCAGAGATGAGCAGATGATGATACCCACAAAGTGCTATAATCGTCCTCTGTCATCTAATATTTTTTAAATCGTTACACTGATTTGTGTTTTTGGAGATTAAAGTCCTGTTAAATAAAATAACAAGATAAAACATAAGGCATACAGTATAAAGTAAAATAAAATACAATTGCAAACAGATATATAAGCCCAAACATGTATTAGTGGGAAGAGTTAGAAGCATAGAAAGTAAAAGACAAACCAAAAAAGAACCTCTCTTACTATAAAAAGAGGTGTCTCATGGGACGATTTTAGAATAAAAGACCCACCTGAATACATATATTTAGTTTGACCACAATTCAGATTTCGTATAAATAAATATAATATTTGCAGTTAATCTCATGTCACTGGAGATGATGAGATGTACGACATAACCAAAATATCAGCAAGATAAGTTGTTGACATTATTAGTGCTTTTTTTTTTTTTTTTTTTTTTTAAAGAAAATCTAATTTTGTCCATCAAAGTTAACATGAAATGGATCTTAAATATAGTGCAGACTGTGCTAATGTTGTAAATTACTATTGTAGCTAGAAATGGCTGATTTGTAATGGAATATCTTCATAGGTGTACAGAGGTCCTTTATAATTTTGTGTTCGCCGATCCAAATTTACAGTTAAAATGCTAATTGACCACTGGAAAACCCTTTTGCAATTATCACAGCAAAAAAATGATCTTGTTTTTCCTGAAAACAGCTAAATGACCCTGAACTTTTGAACAGTAGTGTGTGTCACACGTATTTAAAACATTAACGTTGTATTCTATAACATCTCCACTAGATGTCACTCAAGTCCCATTAAAAAATATATCATTTTGCCCACAAGATGTCACTCTTTCGCTTAACTTAGACTGGTTAGTTTATGAGAATAGAAAATACAGTGTCTCTGATATGTTGTAATCCTATTTTTGGAATCTTTACAGCCTCTGTTACATAACTGTCCTTCCCACATGCTTTTGTTTCTTAATATATGCTCATATTGGATACATAGACTAGACATAGTAAATTAGACATACTGTTACCTAATTATAAGCAAAATAGTTTTATTGGTTAGAAAATATAAAGGACAAGTGATAGGTAGTTGTACTAAAGGAATCTAGTCTAGATTTTGTTCTTAATCATGTTTCATCTTGAGTGAATTCATGAAAACGTATTATAATGAATTATAATACATCTGCTGATACATGGCTTCTGTTCCATTGCAGGTAGCCCCGGAGACAAAAGCCATCATGAAATGGATGAGGGCCATACCATTTGTTTTGTCAGGAAGTCTTCATGGAGGTGACTTAGTTATTAGCTATCCATATGATTTCTCCAAACACCCACTGGAAGAGAAAATGTATTCTCCTACACCAGATGATAAGGTAAACAAAATATATTGCTAAATATTTATATTCACAATTCTAGAATGTATTAATTAAATGGAACATTTTCATAGGCGTACAAAGGGCCTTTACCACTCCCATCACTCCTGTGCTCCAATGGCCCTTTATCACTCCCATCACTCCTGTGTTAAAATAGCACTTTTTCACTCCCATCACTCCTGTGTTCCAACGGCCCTTTATCACTCCCATCACTCTTGTGTTCCAATGGCACTTTTTCACTCCCATCACTCCTGTGTTCCAATGGCTCTTTATCACTCCCATCACTCCTGTGTTCCAATGGCACTTTTTCACTCCCATCACTCCTGTGTTCCAACGGCCCTTTATCACTCCCATCACTCCTGTGTTCCAATGGCACTTTTTCACTCCCATCACTCCTGTGTTCCAATGGCTCTTTATCACTCCCATCACTCCTGTGTTCCAATGGCACTTTTTCACTCCCATCACTCCTGTGTTCCAACGGCCCTTTATCACTCCCATCACTCCTGTGTTCCAATGGCACTTTTTCACTCCCATCACTCCTGTGTTCCAATGGCTCTTTATCACTCCCATCACTCCTGTGTTCCAATGGCACGTTGTGTTCACTAATCTAAGTTCACATTTTAAAGGCTAATTGATCATTAGAAAACAATTTTGCAATAATGTTACAGTTAGAAATTTCCTTGCTTTCCATGAAAATAGATCACGTCCTGAAACGTTTAAAACATTTACCCCATAGTGAATATACCCAATTGTTTTTGAGTGCTACAACTTATTTTCCCAAAAAGTACTTTTTGGAGGTACTTCTCAATGTTCTTGCCTATTAGACAAGTTAATGAACCGGAACAGAACACACATACAGATTGTATGATCTTAAAGAACTACATAACTTAAAGAAAAAAAAATATTTAATACATCTGTATTCGTTTTCATTAATGATAATAAAAACATTATGATGCGTTAAAGTAAAAATGTAATTTCTAATTGTGGCATTTCTTTTAGAAGAGCTTTTATTAATTTATAATCTAGTGCTTCAATGTAGTTCAGGTGCATGCTTTACTCCTCAGTAGTCCTTATTGCCTTTGTATGCGATACAATAAGATATAAGGGCTCAATGAAGCACTTGATCTGTCTAGTTCTTTAAGAATCACCACTGTGCTATTTTAACCGTATCAAATATATGTTAAGGTAGACTACCTAGATCCTGTTTGGAATTTTAATCACTAATATGAGTTTGTTAATTAGCGAATACACCAAGACAACAGGTTAAAAGGTAAGGATGGGAGTAATTGGTCATGGTGACCTCCTTTATTCAATAAGTTTGTAGGATAGATCATGTTTAAACTCACTGATATCACCATGCATTTTGATGGATCAAACCCAGTAAGTGTCTCCAGCAAGAAGGGCTTGGTTGGCCCTGTTTAATGGACATTGAACTAATTAAGACAAGACCAATGGCCAAATAAGAGTTTATGTTTTTATAGTAAGACAAAATTGTGCAAAATATATAGGAAAAATCATTTTTCTCTACCACCGGATTCTATGTCGCTATGTTTATATCTACATTATTAACAGCGGAATGTGTTAAAGGCGGTTTATTTTTTTATTTTTCAGGTATTTCAGATGCTGGCTAAAACCTACGTTGCGTCACACCCGATTATGTCATCCAAGGCAACTGAGAGATGCGGTGGGAATTTCATTAGCAAAGGCGGTATTATAAACGGCGCAGAGTGGTACAGCTTTAGCGGGGGTATGATCCTTAATATTACATTTATTAAAATCCTGTAAACCCTACTGCATGTGAAAACCAACATGGCTCAGTCAGATTCCTTTAATTTAGTAAGTATCTATTTTTAATAATAATTAATAATTAATCGCCTTATCAAAAGACTGTTCTTTACCCAAGGAAATGCTTTTCGATTCTTAGCTATACTCTTCAGTCCCTGTTTTTTTTGAAATAAGTTTTATTTTCTCGTGTGTTCTGTTAAGTACGAGCGTTCCATATGTTACCGTAATCCATCTCTGTAAACCCTCTCTGCAGGAATGTCAGATTTCAGTTATCTCCACACCAATTGTTTTGAACTCACATTGGAACTTGGATGTGAGAAGTTTCCAACTGAGGATGAGCTCTATACGGCGTGGCAAGACAACAAAGAGTCTCTGCTGAGCCTAATTGAAATGGTACGGTGCACGGTTAGAAACGTAACATCACAACGTGATATCTCAGTGCCCTGTTAAGCCTCGCTCTTGGTGAATAAGCACACAACATGTGTCCTCAACCTTTTTCTTATCAAACTCAGAGGAAGCCCATATTTGACTTGATCATTGCTTGCGCGTTTCATTGATATTTGACTGATGTGGCAGTATCCAAGGGTGCTCGGTAAGAACATCCATCGCACACATAAAAAAGAATAGGCATTTAACGAAAACGAATTCCAGATATAACCTGGGTCTCTATTCTCTCCTCCGCTTGGATACTACCAACCGTACATTTCAGCACACCTCTAAGTATAGTCTTTCATGTCTGTCCAGCTTTCTCCAGTTATCCACCATCAAAAACACAGCACAGCAATATTTTAGCTCATGAAAAAAAGTGGACAGCGCTCTGATTTTAAAGAAATTAAAAATGCAACATAAAATTTGGGATTAATATAAAAAAAAAATTCTTGTACCAGAAAAATAATATAATAACCATAAATAAATAGGCCATAAAATAACCATAAAAGTGCATACAGATATATTAGCAGTAAATTATAGCAGGAAACTGCCCAATCGTGTAGCAATAGATTAACATTAAAAAAAAAAAATCGGGGGAGAAGATTTCACCAGAAGCTTTGCTATTTTTGCGGGAGTTTATGGGCGGTTACCTTCAGGGAAAATGGCTGAGCTTCAGGCCACACAATCTGCCCAGAAGCTCTGCCAGGAGAACATGTCTGCGAAGACGAAGATGTCTGTAGACGAAGACAAAGGACGGAAGACAGAAGAGAGAGTTACAAGACGATGAAGAAGACGTTAGAAAATAAGCGTAGCTGCGAGATGCGGAAGCGGCCGGCGGAGAAGGTAGGGAGACATTCAGAGTGAAAGAGAATGAATGAGAATGCGAGTGAGAGAAAATGTGAATGAGAGTGGAGAGAGTGAATGAGTCCATGAAATTCAAAATTTAGACCCTTTTGCTTTGGTTCAGTTCCTTCCTTGGGGGTTTTGTCTAATTTTCAGAGATTTGTACAAATTGATGTAATTTGAAATTTGAAATTGTGAATCCAATTGAACAAGTCTAGTTTCAATTGCATTTATTCACTTTATTATTATATGATGCTGTACCTTGGAATTTAATATTTCTGTTTATTTTTACATATGATTGACATTGACATGAAGAGGTAACTGTTTGGAAACCAATGTTTGATTATTTTATTTTTTTATACAAGTTTACATTTTTAATAAGCTCAATTTCTAATGTTTTAATTAGTTTTATCTTTAATTTGGTATCTTGAGCCCAAACTACACTAAGCCTTCTACAGTCACACTGATTATTTTGCCTTGATAGGAAATGTTCATAGCCCTAGAGGGGAGATAAATATATTATCAGCGATATTTGCCTATACCAGGCTGAGGAGTGAACTGCTGTTCAACAATACCGTGGGACTGGTTATATTTGTGAATTATTTTGATGAAAATTGTCCTTTAAACATTAAAAGAGCAGGAGGGTGTGCATTGCTTTTGTAAGATGGCCTCAAATTGCAATACAAGTTCGCTATCGTTACCAAATTATGTATCAGCCTTCTGATTCTCCTTAAAATGCATTTAGCTTTCAGAAAGTTAATAAGTAAAACTATTCCCTGTATTACATAATACATGATAAAGGGATTGTTGAATGAACACTACTTGATAGCTTGGATATAAACATCTCACTGAGGTTTCTTTGCTAGCAGAAATGTCCTTGGGTTGGTTTATGTCGTAGGGCTCTGTGTTCTGATTTCTCCTCCTGCTTCCACATTGTCTAGACATGGTTTGAGGTTTTCTGATTATGACTGACCATTGTCCCAGACCCACCAACCATATTTAATTTACTACTGGTAATCTGCTACTAAGGATGTTATATGTCTGATAAATCTCGTTATAGGGTGTTAAAGGTTAAGTGATGTTTCTTATTGTTGGCACTGATATGCTTTAATAGCAGTCCCGGGGTACCTTTTTTGTTCTACAAAAACTGGGAAGTACATGGCATGTAGATCATTAGTACTCAAGAGCAACTCATTCTATTAGCATGATTTTCAACATACAAAATATGGACTTCTTATGACAGGAGGAGGTCTTGCAGTTCTTAACCCTTTGTGTGATATATAAGTAATTATTATATTTATATTTATTATATTTATAGAAATAGTGCCAGCAGATTTCATAGCACTTTTACAAAAGGAGACAGTGAAAATATTTAACAAAATTTAAATAAATACGAATTTAATTGTATTTCTTTGTATTTTCATAACAGATGGTCTATTTCCCTGTGCGCTAAATATTTATTTAACAAAACTCAGTTTAAGATGGATTAATTAATAATAAGATTAACTCATGTTAAAACGTACTGGTACCAAAGGAGAAGAGGGCCCTGCTCTTGCAAGTTTAAAGCATGGAGCCATTTCTAATACCATGCGATTATAAGGCCAATTTTCAGTTTATATATGCCCAAGAAATATAGGTTTTGTGAGAATAAAAGGAGACCGACTTGCAACATTGTACTTTAATTGTAGTTTATTTTCAGATTGCAACACACTGTACAAAATGTGAAATGATAAACTAACACTTTCTTCATGTTTATTTAGAATTGCTATGTTTGAGAATTTGTAATCTCCTCCTCATACTATAATGGAAATTATAGTAAAATAAAATAATTTCTCATGGCTAATAAAACTTTCATCGCCCTCTTTGTCCCCTCCTTCTCTGCACTACATTCACTGTATAACTCAACTAACCAAGTCGTGGAAACACAGCACTGCAGGTATAGATCGAGTGAATAAAACATAGCAGGTATAGATCAAATAAATAACAGATGGAGACATAGCATTGCTGTGAAGATTGCCTATTAGTAGTAATGGTAATTTGTAAGTACTTGAATATGCATATGTTTACTGTAAGAAAAGAAAAAGAAATAAAATCAGTTACCTTCAGGACAAACTGAAGCTTGTCCCGTTTAATTTGCTGTGTGTGCCCATGTGTTTGTGGGGGGCAAGTAGGCTCTAGAACTAACTGGTGGTGAAGGGCTCGTACCATCACAATGGCAGGCAGAAGATGTGTTCAGCCAAAGAGCTGTGCGTGTGTGTGTGTGTGAGTGAGTCCATTCATGCATTCAGAAGGGAGTAAGAATGTTAACAGGAGTTTATCTTACTAATTGTATTACAGACCACTCCACCACAGAGTGCAAACTCACAATAAATATAAAAACATATTCACAATACCCATATCCTACTTGGAAATTATTCAGCAACTTAAACAATGGCATCAACCAACATGACATTTTATTGCATGTCCATACTCCATAAGTATAGTAATGACCTGATTTAAAACACAGTTCTTTCAAAACAATACTGTGAATAAGTCAAATAATATCAGAATAATGATTTCATTCAATGTTCAAGTAGCTGGAATTTCACAAGAAAATTAACACCTGGGTACCACATTTTCTGTGCTGTCTACGTACTGGTATGTCCTGATGCATAAGACACCAGATGGTTCAAAACCCTCCTTGAATGTCCCACGTTCCCTCATGTCTAGTGAGGAAAGTAGGAATTTTGTGCTAAGGAGATAGTTATTTTCTTCATGGTCTGTAGAACTTGCATTTGGAGATGGGTCCATATGCGAGGACATAGCAAACACCGCCACTGACAATGGTATGACCCAAGCAGGAGGAAGGCTACATGGATTACTTCATAATGAAACAAAGTAACCCAATTGGTTCATAGCGGCCTGGGTTCCCTAAGTTCAGGGACCTGGACACGATTGCACCCCCCTCATGGTTGTAGCTACACCACTTCTTTTAAGTATGTGACACAATGGCCTTCTGGTTTCTCTTATGAAATCCATTTATATCTGTTGAATGGATCAACATGTCCCAAAATATTGTATATGGCACAGAATTCTGAATGCTAGAAGTCCAGCTACTTTTAAGTCTCTAGACTGAAGTTTATTTTTTATGTTTTCACTTTTCTTTAACTAACAGTGACTATATTGATGTTTCTGGCCGATTCACTTGAGTATATTATAGGCTTTCTTTTAAGAACATTAATGTTTCTTGTGGTGAGCTTTATGAGAACGTAAAGTACTACAGTTCAGACCACCAGGCCCATTTCATTTTACAGCTCTCTGGTGAAAATCATTTTCAGCGAGCCCAACAAGGCAGCATAAAATCCATACACATTACACATTAAGCTTTCAAGATTAAAGATTTCAAAAACGGAGACGCTGTAAAAGTCTGGCCTTTTTTAAGTTACCGAGCAAACACAGAACACTGATAAAACGCACAGATACAGCTTAGTGAATTACTCCAGATAATGCGAAAATTTGCCAAGGCCAATTGAGACTTTTTATATGTTGAGGTAGACCAGATGCTTTTATTGGGAAAAGAAATAATGTTTTGTCCTATTATCCTGAACTCAGATGGAACCGTTTAATGTAATTATCTCGTATCTCCATAATATGTTATTTAGAAAAGTATTGTAGTTAAATAAAGTGTTTGCGATGGCAATTTACAAATTGATAAAAAGGATTATATGCAGCATGTTGATGGCAATTACGCTTGTATTAGCCAGCCTTACTTTGCAAATTGAATTCATTTCCATTTTATCTTTAAAAAAATAAGCCCTGTATATAGCATTTCAATTTTCAAGTTTATTCTATTTTTTTCCATTTTGCACTCTTCTTATTTATCGCTGATTTTACTGCCACATGATATGAAGGTGGTTGCGGAGGAGGCTGATGGGGTGCTACCTAGGGCAGCTCCCAAGGCAAATACACCACTGTGCATGCTTTCCAAATTTTCCATTTTATAACCCATAATGCCTGTGTATGCGAAGCACTGTGACACACTACTTATTTCACTGAGTGAAGGCTATCAATGCCTGTAAGATACCCCAGGGCATTACTATCCCTTTTAATGAATAGAAAGGGGTTAAAATTAATTGTCTTTAGAAGTACAATGTAATATATGCAATACCATACCATATCCTCTATTATGGATTACAAAAATATAATGACTACTTTACTTCAAAATGCAACATATGTGTTTTAATGTATGGATAAATAAAGTATGACTGCTTATAACTGGTGTATTTTCATATTATAAGTGTGCCTTATTTCTTTTTTTTTTAATATAAAAATTATTTTTGTTCATGATTTGTATATATTTTAATTCTTAAATGAGTTTATTAATGTTATACGCTATTAGGTCCACAGAGGAATCAAAGGAGTAGTAAAGGATGAGCATGGAAACCCAATTAAAAAAGCTCGCATCTCTGTGAGAGGAGTTCGCCACGATGTACTGACAGGTAAATAATAATAGCTCTATAATTAACAATAAACAGCAGGTTAAATACTGTTTTCTTGAATAATATAATAAAATGTATATAGCTGTACTGGCCTAAGAAAAGATGGCCAATGTAGAAAAAAAAGTTACATATGATTTCATGGCTTTGTATCTTTTTTTCTTGCTTTGGTCCAATAAGAGGTATTGATTAAGGACTCCATGTTCTCTTGAGTAATACAAAAATACTTGCTATAATATGAATATAGTGTGTTTATAACATTTATATTTGTATGTATACATTTCATTTCATAGGGAACACATGAAACCACTATTAACATCTTGCGGAACTACAGTTTAAAAAAGGAACGACTGGATATTGTAAAAGTTTCTGTAATTATGGTACCTATTAGAAAACTTACAAAACATAACACGTTTTTTCTTATGCACCTATTTAACAGAATTCCTGGAATTGCCAGGACCAAATCAGAATGGCACTAAATAATTTTCCTCAAGCATTCTGGTTCACAAGCACCTTTAAAGAAAACAAAACTTATAACACATGTAGATTTGCCCGTTCAGAAGTGTGCTTCTCTGTGTGTTTGTCAACATTGAACTAGTGCTCCTTTCCATAGCACGATGATGTCTAGATTTAGGACAAAAATGTGGAAATTAATGCTATAGTTTTTGTCCAATCTAGAAGGTCTCATATATATATATGTATATACAGTATATTTGCAGCCTTTTCAATTTGAAGTAGCAGCTGATCCTCCCCTTCATCGCTAATGTTGGGTGGCTTGTAGCATACACCTACAAGTAATGTGTGACTCTTTCTACTATCTAGGTTAATCTCCACAGTGTCTTCATGATCAAATCATACTACCCATTTTTGGTTCATCAGTTGTCAAATACCTCATGACTGTAGGTTTTGTAGTAGTAGCTCCATATTGTCTATGCTAACCCCAACACTGCTCTGACCCCCTTTTCCCATAGCTAGACCCCCTTCCCAGTCAACTCTAGCTAGCACTTCATCTAAAACCCTCTTTCTTACATCATCCTCTTAGCCACGCATTGATCTTCCTTAAGCTCCCTGATGTAGTGCTTGGTACCGGAAATATTCCAGAAAATATACCCTCGGAGGTCCTTTGCTAAGTTTCTGACCTAGTGACCTAAAATCGTTTTTAAGGACTCGCCACCGCCTTTAACGAAGATTTTCTCTCGTCCAATGTTGCATTTATTCATTATTTGGACAAAACTGTAAAATTCGGCATGAAAATGTATTTGTGTAAACTATTGAATACCAGATTTTTCTTGATTTTCTGCTTTTCAAAGTGTATGATTCTTTTACTATAACCATCTCTATTTCTGTTTTGTAGCTGAAGATGGAGATTACTGGCGACTTTTGATTCCAGGGGTATATATTGTAAGCGCTGAAGCATTTGGCTACTCCAAGGTTACCAAAAGAATTACCTTACCAGCTAAAATGACAAAACCGGGCCGAGTGGACTTTGTGCTACAGCGTGTCGAAATAAATAATCGCAAGTATTCTAAAGTTATCCCAGAGGACATTTATGATCGTTTTGACCCACTGGACCATTATGACCCTCATGCTCACCAGGGCCAAGGAGAACCAAGTGAAGGAGGTGAATTTTCACCAGAAAGACAAATGCCTTGGTGGTGGTCTTACTTCAGCATGCTAGGCCAGAACAGACCATTATGGCTGCTTAAAAATAATTAAATATAAAAGCTACTAAGCAATATGTGCTTGCAAATTAAAGACTCAAATCCACTAACACCCTTGTCATTTTGTTTTCACAATATAAATAGAAAAAAAAATGTTTGGTATATAAACCATTTCTTATACGCTGAAATGTCATAGAACAGAAAAACTGCAAATGTTAATTGCTCATTTGTGAACTGTGATGTAATTAGATCAAGTGTCAACTAAAATATTATCAATGGAATCTTTGGAATGTGCAACAACAGCAAAAGCAGCTTTTTAATGCACATCGTGGTGAACGTCCTATTGATCATAACCATATCTCGGAACCTCCCCATATCTTGGAACCTCCCCGGGTGAGCCATCCAGAGCTCTCGCTCATCTGGGGCAGGGACTTCACATTGGGGTGGGTTATCCGTGTATGGAGGTGGGGCTAACCCTAGATAAATTATCTTGAAGTAGGAGGAGAAGTGGGCAGGGAGTAGGCGGGGCCAAATACCTCTTCTCTGCCCAGAGGAAAGAGGAAGGTCACCAGGAGACCCGAGGAAGCAGGAAGTCAAACCCAGGTAAGCTCATAACTTTGTCACAAACTGACATTTAGTGTTCACTAATTACCCATTCACGCTTGGGGAAAATACAACCAGATAAGACACTCCAGTAATTGTATTTTGAAGCAAAAGTATTTCTTTTTTGTTATGCTGTACTGCCCATGTGACATTATGGCCTAGAAAACACTGCAATTAAAAAAAATATTTTGAAATATTTCCACCACCTTCCATCTTTACATGTTATAAGTGATAATAATAGAGGTTGTAATGTTCTTAATGGTATGCACAAAATAGAGACCACCACAGGTATACTTCCATAACTCCCTAGTGGCAGAAAGCAATGATTGCAACAAAACAAGACATTACAATCATTACATATCTCTGTTCAAATATATACAAGTAAAAACATCCAAGCAAGAAAAGGGAATGCATTATTTGGGCGGTAGAAAAAAAGTGTCACAATTGTCCTAGGATTAATATTTTAATCAACATCCATAAATACTACCCTGTAAATTATATTCACTCTTGACAACATGTAACAGTCTCTATTGCCTGCCACTCTTAAAATTAATATGGAGCCCATTACAGGTACAAGTGACTTTTCAGTCCTCCTCAATTATTTATATATCGTGGATAACGTCCCCTAGTGGCAGAAGTAAGGATTGCAACAAAAGTGGGTATTGAAATGATGACAGGTTTTGTATGTGAACAACCTAAGTTAAGTGGTCACCAGGAATGTTCTATTGATTTCTATATTTACCATATTACTTTATACTTTGCTCGAGAACACCACATTTTCCATACACAATGTAAGGATTCCATGTTCCATTTTCAGCATTTCTTTTTTTAAAACTTGTATGTAGACATAGTATGTTATGAGAATGTTTATGACTGTTACACTCTGCAACCACACTCTATTCCGGCACAGAGCTGTTTTTAATCACTATTTATTGTGCTGTAATATCAGATAAGTAATTTGAATCCTATAAATATACCAATTTACTAAGAAAGTCTAGCTTTGTTCTTTTGAATACTTTGTAAAGTACAGAGATATCATGATGATTTGTGGACGTATTGATAAAAAAAAACTAAATTAGTTTAAATATTAAATTCCTTCCCAAGGGCATACAGTGATATCAGGACTTTAGAACCATAATGTAAATTTAATTGAGGCTTTTTGTTCTTGTACTTGTGTTATAAGTATTAGGTAAAATCTAATGTAAGTTTTACTGCATTTGGTTGAAGGGTGAATTATCAATTTCTTTCATATACATAATTTTGTTTTGTTTTTTCATGGCAGATAAGAACCATTTAGCCCATCTACTCTACCCACTTTTCCTGATATAGAGACTCTGATCTTAACCACCTGCCAAAAGTATATATAGCACTCATTGTTGTTGTGAATTAGTAACATTGATTGTTGGATATATTATCTAAACTTAATCGAAGGCCTGGGAGGAAAATACAACCATGTAGCCAGATTATATGGTGGCCTTCCAACACACACACACACACACACACACAACTTCACTGAAAGACCATAAAAGACACTCCAGTAGCAAAAGTACAAAACCACTTAGAGCTGCCAAAAAACACTTGTGATGGCTTAGGCGTGGGAGATAAATCCTATGTGAACTAGGACTGTTAGTAACTATGGATTATGCATGTACCCTCAAACTGTTGCTTTTTGTGTCTGTGTTCTGTAATTATAATGAAAGTATATAATAGCTATTACTTTACGAAACCAGGCATATACGCCATATTCGTATAAGCGTGTAAGTAATCCCAGAATTTTGCTTTGTCCCAATATAGTACATCCACCTGAAAAAGAATATAGGACACCTCTTCAATGGAATGGTTATATTTGTTCCAGCATAAAGCAGGTGACAGCCTTAGCCGCCCAGTAGCAGGATTATAGGCACATGCTACTGTACCCCCAATCTGTTCCCTTTGGTTTCTGTGTTTTGCAAGTTACCCAGCGGTACCCTGTCTATGTCACGAGCATTGGAACCTGCCAAGCATGCCAGTATCACTGAGGACAATGGGTTAAGCCAAGAAGCTTAGAAACACAGTGTGGTACAGAGGAGGGTAGCTTCCACTTGGGCTGACAGTGTAGTCTTTGCTGAAGGATCATGAAAAATGATCATTTACATGGATTATTATTTTTGTAGATCTGCAGTGGCGTCGCTACAGGGGGGCAAGGGGGGGCAATTGCCCCCCCCCCCTAGGTTAATCCTTGCCCACCCTGTCGAATTTGGATCCCGTCTTTCTTTTTTTTTTTTTTTTTTTTTTTTTTTTTTAACCTGGAGGAGACAGAGGGTGCGGCCCGAGTGAGATCGGCAGCCAAGGCAACCGATCTTAAGCGGGCTGCACCCCGAGCCCTGCTACTTACCTGTGGGAGGGTCTTCTGTACTGCATAGAGGAAGCGGAACCTAGCAGAGTTCACGTGACATCACATGACTCTGCTCCAGTCCCGCTTCCTGTGCTTTACCAGAGAACGCAGAGGGAGGCCGCGCCCTCTGCTGAAGTCTGTGAGCGGCGTCGAGGAGCTGCAGTGCAGGTAAGGGGTGGGGAGGGAGTTTGAATGAGACTGTTATTGAGGGAATGAATCTGTGAATGAATGAGTATATGAATGAATGAGTGTGTGTGTGTAATAGCATGGATGTGTAAGTGCTGGAACCTAGGCATGATGGGACTGTGATTGCTGCTAGCAATCACACTCCTATCATGCCAAGTCAGCCAGTACATGCTGAAACCTAGCTAGCTGCCCCCCTTGTCTATGGATGCTGCCAGCAGTATGGGGTCTGCACATCACTTACAGCCATCCTGTACCAGCATGTACTGGCTGACTTGGCATGATAGGAGTGTGATTGCTAACAGCAATCACAGTCCCATCATGCCTAGGTTTCAGCATTTACTGGTTGGATGTGTAAGTGCTGGAACCTAGGCATGATGTGACTTTGATTGCTGTTAGCAATCAAACTCCTATCATGCCAAGTCAGCCAGTGCATGCTGAAACCTAGATAGCTGTCCCCCTTGTCTATGGATGCTGCCAGCAGTATGGGGTCTGCCCATCACTTACAGCCACCCTGTACCAGCATACACTGGCTGACTTGGCATGATAGGAGTGTGATTGCTAACAGCAATTACAGTCCCATCATGCCTAGGTTCCAGCATTTACTGGTTGGATGTGTAAGTGCTGGAACCTAGGCATGATGGGACTTTGATTGCAGTTAGCAATCACACTCCTATCATGCCAAGTCAGCCAGTACATGCTGAAACCTAGCTAGCTGCCCCCCTTGTGTATTGATGCTGCCAGCAGTATGGGGTCTACACATCACTTACAGCCACCCTGTACCAGCATGTACTGGCTGACCTGGCATGATAGGAGTGTGATTGCTAACAGCAAGCACAGTCCCGCACAGGTGCCTAGGTACCAGCATTTACTGGTTGCCTGGGTATGATAGGAGTGTGATTGCTGTGTGGGCAGTGTGGACGGCAGGGCTGGCTTTGGGGTGTGCAACCTGTGATCTATGCCTGTAATTTAAGGGGTTTTAAATATACCTTTTAATGACGTGTTTTTATGTGAATTCCAATTGATCTTTACCTGCAAAGCTGGGTTTTTGCATTATTCTGTAGATCCATATCTATATATTTCCATACATTATTTATGTATACCTGCAAATACAGTGTTTGTCTTATTCAGTTGATTAATACCTGCAATGCTGTTTCCATGTATTTATTTGATCTATACCTGCAATGCTACGTTTCATATACTATTGTATACCTGCAAATACAGGATTTGTATGTCTGATTCTGTTTATTTGATATATACATTCAGTGCTGAGATCACAAGTGAATTTCAGTTGATCTATCCATGCAAAGCTTGGTTTGTGTGTTAATGTGTTGATCTATACCTGCTATCGGCAACTGGGGCTAATATTAATATATATGGGCAGCAGGGGCAAAAACACTAAGGGGGGTATAAACGATAATGCAGTGTGAAAAATCCATCCTGATGCAGACGTCTGTGACGTGGATTGTGTCCTGCTGTTTGTGTGTTTTTAGTTATCAGTGTAGCAGAGCCTGTCCTCGGGTGTGTGTGTGTATAGGTGTTGTTGTGGCAGAGCCTGTCCTGGTGTGTGTTTGGGTGTTGGTGTGGCAGAGCCTGTCCTGGTGTGTGTGTGTTCAGTTGTCAGTGTGGCAGAGCCTGTCCTAGGGTGTGTGTTTGGGTGTCAGTGTGTCAGAGCCTGTCCGTGTGTGTTTGGATGTGGGTGTGGAAGAGCCTGTCCTGATGTGTGTTCAGTTGTCTGTGTGGCAGAGCCTGTCCTGGTGTGTGTGGGTGTCTGTGTGGCAGAGCCTGTCCTGGTGTGTGTGTGTGTGTTTGGATGTGGCAAAGCCTGTCCTGATTTGTGTGGGTGTCTGTGTGGCAGAGCCTGTCCTGGTGTGTGTGTGTGTGTGTGTGTGTTTGGGTGTGGGTGTGGCAGAGCCTGTCCTGATGTGTGTGGGTGTCTGTGTGGCAGAGCCTGTCCTGGTGTGTGTGTGTATGTTTGGTTGTCGGTGTCGCAGAGCCTGTCCTGGTGTGTGTGTCTGAGTGTTGGTGTGACAGAGCCTGTGTTGGTGTGTGTCTGGGTGTTGGTGTGACAGAGCCTGTGTTGGTGTGTGTGTTTGGTCATCTGTTCCTGGCACTTAACTTACAGTAGGAATTATTTAATTTATATTTATCCAAAGATAAAATGCCCTTCTGAAGTTGTAGTGACTTCAGGGGACAAAACGTTCAAGGCCCTGAAATAATTTAGTGGAAAAGTTATTTATTGTGTTATAATATTTATTTCAAGGATTAGTCGCACTCAATTGTGGCTTCAGGCTTCCCATGTTGAATGATCAAGTATTATTTTAGCCCAATAACAAAAGTATAATTCCATAGCACATTACTTTTGGAAATTATAAATGCCCCCCCAGTTTGACTGTGATATCTTGTGTGCCCCCCCTATATATTGTTTCTAGAGTCGCCACTGTAGATCTGGAACATAGAAATTAGAAGAACAGATCATAAAATAAATGAATAAATACACAAGTGAAAGCTTTTCAGCGCTGCATTCAGATGTGCGAGTTTCCCTGGCCACACTTTTAGTAAATCACTGTCTGTTTACTGCAGTTCTTTCCACCCGTTCTTCTCCATTAAGCCAGTACAAATATATTACGATATATTGCAGTGCTAATCAACTGTAATAATATTATTTTACCCAGTTAAGATAGCCAATTTTTTTTTGCCAAATAAAGAACAACCAAAGTATTTTTTTTTTCTACAGCCAGATTCTCTGCTGTGTTTTTTTTTTTTATTATAAAAAGGTCATAATTGAGGATTGAATAATAAAAAAAAATCTTTTGAAGCTTTACGCTCGAAATCCCTGGAGTGAATAGAATTCAATGTAGCAGAGATAATTTGTTTGCTTAACAATTATTTTCCGTCAGTGGAGACAAATTGAATTGTACAATAAAACTGACTGTCACTGCAAGACAGCTGGCTCCCTAAACTGCAAAAAGGATTTGACTAGTTCAAGCGAGTGCTGAAACGCCGATAGATTTCATTTTAGAAAAAAAGGGTTCTGGAATTACTGTGATATTTGATCAAAAGTGAGACGCAGCTCTGATTCTGTGGGCCGGCTACCACCGTTTTATAATCATGCGCGCTCAGATTATTAACATATCGCCAAATGCGTTTCAAAGTTAAGCAGAGTAAAGAGGCTACAGTGGCTTGTGCTGTATTTGAAATGTCTCAAATTCACTAAATAAATAGGAGCTTTAATGCCTTGTTAATAATTCATGAAAATGACTTACTTTAAATGGGCCACGTTTCACAGTCCCTTGCACTGTTATGGCTTACGTTTGCAAGTAAAATTTTTTTTTAGTTTTAAACAGCATTACTATTTAGATTTTGTTCCCAAATAAATATGCCAAATGAAAATTCATGAGGAAACATACACAACACAATAAATGCCGATTTCAAATAAATAATACTAGTACATTTTGGAACATATATGTACTTTAAATGTTATACATGAATATAGTGCTGGATGTACATTAATTGTATCCCATGTCACAAAACAGGGATAGGCAAAGTGGCCGTAGAAGGACACCAGTGTCCGTGGCAAGGTATGTTAAGGTCCATAGAACATTGTTAAATTGTCCACCACAGACCCCTATAAATGTCCACCGTGAGCAATGTTGATGACTAACCCTGTCACAAAAGTGGCACAAGTCCACACGCTATTCCCCAATACATAAACCTACATAGAGGAGAGTTGGCAATCATATCAAGGCTTGTAGAGTCAATAGTTACCAGAGCTGAGGCTGAACTATGAAAAAGAGACCAGGTAAGGCCAGTAACATGGAAGTCAGGAAGTCAGGGCCCAAGTCCTGGTGAAATCACTTCCTGACATACAGTGATGGTCTAGAGTTACTACTGCCTCGTGGTAAATCTGGCCTGGCACTTTTATATATAGGTGTATTTATGAGTTTATAAGTGCATGACAGGATGTTTGAGACAATTTGAGTAATTTCTGACGGCAATTGACAAGAACACAGGCCGAGAGTTGGAAACATTTTCTTGTGCAAAGTACTATATAGGCTGCACTACACAACCTCTAAGATATCGTCTTCGTCAACATAAGTCAGCTATACAGAATATAGAATCTATTCCGGGTAAAGAAAAATTAAACTCAATGGGGGTGCATTATAAAGAGGCGGCACATGGGTTCCCTTCCTATCTTCCTAACTGTCATCGGTCATCGGTCTGGGAGATTACACGTGAGGATCTTGTCAATCATCTCAAGGCAGCTGGGACCATAGTCACCAAGAAAACAATTGGTAACACACTACGCTGTGAAGGATGATTTCAAAGAATCCTGCAGCACCCGCATGGTCCCCCCTGCTCAAGATAGCGCATGTACAGGCCTGTAATCGGAATGATTTAGAGGAGAACTGGGTGAAAGTGGTGTGGTCAGATGAGACCAAAATCGAGCTATTTGGCATCAACTCGTTGTGCTTGGAGGAGGAGAAATCTGGATTTTTTTGTTATTCTGTCTGTCACTGTTCAAATAAACCTACCATTAAAATTATAGACTGATCATGTCTTTGTCAGTGGGCAAACATACAAAATCAGCAGGGGATCAAATATTTTTTTCCCTTTAGAATGATGAGCATGCATACTAATTACATTTTTTAAAAAAATTGAGTATACAGAAGATATATATACTCAAATAAGTGTCTACACAACAAAATACAAAATCTACATTGTAAGTGAGGTACATACCAAATAGCAAAACAACTGCACTCTTGCAGCCTCAGTGCTATCTGTCAACACATCTCTTTGTACGTGTTTCTGTGCCCAACATTATGCACTGGGTAAATTATACAGTTGTATAAAAAGTTTTCAGCCGAAAGCACCTACAATGGGCATGTGAGCATAAGAACTGGACCACTGAGCAACAGAAGAAGGTGGCCTGGTCTGAAGAATCACGTTTTCTTTTACATCATGTGGATGGTCGGGTGCGTCAAATACCTGGAGAACACTTGGCGCCAGGATGCATCCATGGAGGCCCCACTTGCAACTTGCAGGACTTAAAGGATCTGTTGCTAACTTGGTGCAGATACCACAGCACACCTTCAGAGGTCTAGCGGAGTCCATGCCTCGACGGGTCAGGGCTGTTTTGGTGGCAAAATGGGAACCTGCACAATATTAGGCAGGTGGTCGTAATTTTATGGCCGATCTGTGTACGACTGGTGGACATATTTGTAAATAGCTCTTTTTCATTTAATTACCTATCTTTGGAAGAGTTTGCAGAGATGTCCTAAGGATCTTACTTAATACTTAGGTGAGACCTTACAGAAAAATGTTTTAATTGCTCCCTGTGCACATGAAATTATCCTGCGTCTCAATGATTAGCATATTTCTGGAGAAAAGGGCAGTAGATGATCTGTAAGTGTGAGGAAGAAATGATGTTTAAATGAGGTCACATGTTTAAATGGCCAGATAAGCAGACATCAGCTTGACCTAGCTGCTAAACCATGAGTTTCCTCCCCTGGTCATTCAAGTGAAATGGAGCAAAGGTTACCAATTACCTAGGGATGAAGACAAAGTTGTAAAGATCAGCTCTTAGCTGTCACTTTCCATTACAATCACCCCATTGGCAGGTAGGCTGTCAACAATGCAATACTGAGTTTATTTTTTTGTTGTTTTTATTCCCTTTTTGTAGTTAAATTGCTATTGTTTAGCCTTGAAAGACCTTCCTCTATGCGTTGAAATCAGCCTAATACACCTAATGCAATGGAAGCAATCCCAGTGAGTAACAGAGTTTATTTATTATTATTATTAATCATAAAAGGGACAAAAAATTACTTTTTAGAATGGTTTATATCCTTTTGCCAATGCTACAAAAACGGTTGTATTGACATAAATGTATTGTAACCACATTTTTAATGTAAAAAATGTTTCGTTGATTCATTTGGTTTCCATATCACTTAATTATATGTTAAGAGCATACGAATAGAAGGATGCGTTATTTACTACGATAAATGGCAGGGTAGCTTCACCAAGTGTAGTACTGCCCAAAACTTTTTTTTATTTTTCAATTTTTAATGACATTATGTTGGCCTGGTGTGGTTCATCGTGCCAATAAAATATTGGTATAAGCAGATGATCTGCTCACTGCAGGTAAGTTATAAATAATGTACATTCGTTCAAATTATTATCTTTTTAATACAATGTCTGTCGCACTAAAGCAGCTGTTTGCCAGATGGTTCTATAGATCACTAATGTGAAAAGCTGCATGTGGTTCTGTTTGGGCCAATCCTTAAAGCTGAGACCATTATCCTAGAGATTGTGCTACCAAACAGAAGGGTCCGCATGGATCAGGATGTGTAGCTTAAAGACTGACGGAGTGGCACAAAGATAAGGGACTAGGTAGTGATATTTAATGTATCTAAATGTTTCCAAATCTGATTACATGCCAACAGGTACTGATATACACACACTACTTGTTATGTCCTGTCTACCCATTGTACAGCGCTACGGAATTTGATGGCGCTATATAAAACAATAAATGATAATTAATATATACCCCCAGACACAAAAATAGAGGTGCCCTTAAACATTTCCTAGACATGTAAACATGGAATGCTCATGAAATGCACAAATATTGTATTGGCTGAACTCACAAGTTTTATTCCTACAAAATAAACACATCGCCACTAGCTAAAAATTAAAAGACACCTAAAATGTACACTAACTACTCAATTAATTAATCATTAATATAGAATAATATTATGCAGACGGGGCAACTTATGATACAGAATATAAGTAACCATGAGAAACATTCAAGAAAAAGTGAAATTCTGCAGTGGTTCTCTAATGTTTTTCTTCATTGGTGCAAATCATATTTAGACTATTTTAGATTTCATAAAAGTTTACAATTTTCAATATAACCTAATTTTTTTAATATATTTTCTTTGTAGCGAATAGAGGGTTAATGTATATGGTGCTCATAAAAGCTGGGTCAGTCAACAAGCACAGCCTCCATACAGAGCTTTCAAAGGTGCTGCAAGCCTTTAAGTCATGGAGCATTTGGATATTATTATTACATATTGTTTTATATAGCACCATTATATTGAGCAGCGCTGTACAATGAGATATGGCACGGATGGGATGGCTGTACTGGGTCAAGCCCGGGTAAATATGCCTTTGCAGATATATGTTTCTTATCATGATTAAAGAACTCCCTGATATAATATATAATATTAATGTAATGTCTCTTTCTAATGCCAATGGATAACTTGTAAATTGCCTTAAGCATGAATAACAATACCAAACAAATAAAACCAATCACACTTTTTCATTACATAGACAAGTAATGAAAAACTAAAACCTTTAAAAACCTAGTTTACTAAAAACTAAAACCTTTTAAATTAAGACCGAAATGGTAATTGTGTATATATATTTATACTCATTCAATAATAAATAATTGCATAACAGCCCAGCTGTTAAATTCTAATATTTTCAGAAATTGCTGCTAAATAAAGCAGAAGAAAATGGAATTGATTGATGAAACTGCCAGGATGACAGGTTAACGAAACCCTAAAAGGAAAGTATTTTTTGTTTTATTAAACCTCTTTTTTTTTTTTCACCCTGTTAGGCATTCAAGTTCCCATACTTTAGTTACAATGAAATAAGCAGCATTGATTTACATTCTGTGAGCTAGTGAAATAGGGCCATTGTTTTTACTTTGAAGGAAATAGAATAAGAACAATCAAACAGGAGGACAGAAATGCCTGGGGCAGCGGTAATTCTCGATCTGATTTCATTTGGGGAATATTCAGGAAGTCAGTAAAGTTCATGATTTAACATGTTCAGATGCCTCTTCTTTCACAATGAATACACAGTGGTTGTGCTGATATTTAACTCTGCTCTAGTGGAGTCGGTGATGAGGATCGTGATATCTGATAGCAATCAATTAGGTCATGTCTCTTGACCAGATACATAAACCCAAACCTTTTCCAAATTAAATACGAGCTGTCAATACCATCAATTAGAGGTTTGGTAATAAACTTTGTTAGAAGGTAGACACCTGACATACCATGTCACAGCACTAAAAATAAGTCCACCTAGGAATTTACAATGAATCATATATTTTATATAGACACTACCATTCAAAGGTTACGGGTCATGTAGCTTTTTTCAAAATGTCTTGGTATGCTGAAGGGGACATACCAAGACATTTTGGGCAATGCTAGGCTTCCAACTTTGTGGGGACAGTTTGGGGAAAACCTTTTTCTATCCCAGCATGACTGTGCCCCAGCGCACAAAGCAAGCTCCATAAAGACATGGTTGGATGAGTTTGGTGTAGAAGAACTTGACCGCACAGAGCCCTCATCCCCTACACCTCATTGAACACCTTTTGGATGAACTGAAACAGATTGCGAGACAGGCCTTGTCCAAAATTTGTGCCTGACCTCACAAATGCTCTGTTGGACGAATGGGCAAAAATTCTCATAGAAACACTCTAACATCTCGTGGAACGCCTTCCCAGAAAAGTAAAAGCTGTTATAGCTGCAAAGGGGGGCCAACTTCATATTAGTGTCTATGTACTTATGCAATGTCATAAAAGTTCCTGTTGGTCTAATGGTCAGGCGTGCCTATACTTTTGTCCATATAGTGTAAGCCCTTAAGGGTGGAGAACATGATATTATTTCCTAGCAAAACTGACCTATAAGGCAGACCAGCAACAGTAAATAGGAACTACTTCCGTTTATGTGATCGCCCGAGGAGCCAATCACATGCACATTGGCAACTATAATGTCTATCAACATTTCCTTTTTTTTTTATTTTGGTTTACCTGTAAAAGGTTATTTTTTTTTAACATAGATTTTGGTTAAATATTCAGAAAAATACATACATTGTACATGATACAATTTTAACCGAACAATGCTTAGAAAACATGATATACCATGGCATATGGAGACAAATACATAAATAAATAATAATTTTTTTTATCTGCGCTGACTATATATAATATTTTATTCTGTAATATTTTCCCATATATTACAATATTACAAAATGATGATAATATATAATTTTGTGTTCAAATTAAATAAGAAATGGGAAATTATGCTTCAAAACAAGATAGTAAAAGTGTTTAAAAAACCCTTTAGTCCTAAAATGTAAAAGAAACCTTTTATGTTGCTATCACCTACCTACATCGACACCAGCCCCCACAGATGAGAGGGAGACCCCCCCTCCGTCAGCCAGCAGCATCAGCCGCCCCCTCCGTCAGCCAGCGCCCACAAGTGGTGAGTCATGGGAATCCTGGTTCCTATACTTGATTATGGTCATGCCACACACAAGATGGCCACCAGAACGAGAAGTGATGTCAGACCTTTAAAATATTTTGGGTCAAAACCCCGAATTGGTGCCTATTCACTCCCTATCTTATATAATACATCAGACCTTGATCTCTGATGGTCATGTCTATGCGTCATAATGCCTATTCCTCAGTGCGCGGTCTAAATACAGTCTCCATTCTTTGACCTTGGCTCTACCTCGTTTATTCTGACCTCCGGACTAATGACTTCGTTGTTCCTTGACTTTTGGTACCCCAACCTTGGCTTGTCCTTTACCTTCTTCTAGTCCACTCCTTGTGTTTCTATATAGCATCAGTGTCTCCACACCTCGCTGTGTGTGACAGTACCTGTTTTTTAGATTTACAATACAATGTCCATTCATTAAATTGGTATGCTTGTGCAAAGGGTGTGTTCACAAAATATTTGAATGGGTGTGCATGTAATAAACAACAAGAGTTCAATCTAATGAGATGTCTTAAAAACAGATCACATGGTAAATGTATACTCTCCAGTTAGTAATTTAAATCCCAGGGAAGAATAAAACAATTTACAACCTCAAAGCCACATACACATTTAGCAAAGCATGCACAGATTCCAAGACTTAACCATTGCAAGTCTAACAAACCATCAATAAAGGTAAATTGGGTTAAATGAGCCATTAAAACATGTAGATGCTCTGCTTAAATTAATCTTGCTATAACCAAACTGTTATATAACTGTGCAAAGTAGAATTAGACCAATTAATGAGGTTTATGTAGTGCAGAAGTAGCCTGGTTTAAACTTAATTTAAAAACTAGATAAGGACCATTAATAAACAAAGTATCAATAACTAATGGTGCTTGATACATTTTTTTCGAGAGTTCTGCCAGAAAAGTATAAATATTCCATTTCCATAACCCCATCAAAGTAATTCAATTCAATGGTTTGCTACAACAATATTAATTTAAAATTTGTTTTTAATTTGTTTTTAATTAGATGTCCGCGTTCACTTTATGTTAAAGCAGAGGCTTCACTGATTAAAACTGATGAAACTCAGACATTGAGTTATTCATTATGGATAAAAATTTACTTTATGAGAGAAAGAACGGGAACTTTCGCCAAGACGCTTCCAATTGAAGTCATTTCATTTAATAACATTGATGCGGATAGTGACGAAAATCCCAGAAAAAAAGTATAAAACTCTGTATTCACTTACTACCTCTACTATTGAAGCTATGTTTCGTTGTTGGAACTACACACCATGTATATTCTACAACTGTTAAGGGCAATAAAAATTATTTAACCCCTTAATGACAAAGTATATGTACAGGCTCAAAATGCATTGTTTTCAATGGGTTTAGGGACCGCCCATTGTCCTTAAGGGGTGAATCAAGTCCCAATTGTGCAAATGCAAGAGGTAGGAGCTGCATATCTGTCAGTGCTGTGCCAGACAATATTACATCAGATTTAATCAAATCTTTGCTTTAAGGTGTGCGCTATCTATTCCTAGGACTAACTGAACCTCCAGCACACATTGGGGTTGCAAATAAAAACTGATCAGCATGGTCCAATAAGAAGAAATGTGCCATGACATTGCTTTGGTGGGTCAGAAGACCACTTTTCAAACTTTGCCCCGGAGTTTCTTTTTAAACATCAGCCAAATGTTCTCAAAATCTGTTTATCATAATTGTTCTCAGTTTTTTTGTTCTGAAATATATTGATTTAAGAACATTAGCAAAATGTGAATATTACACATAATATAATTACAATGAGCCTAAATTTAGTTTAATATTCAGGAACAAAGTACTAATGAATTCTTCCAACTCATTGGCTTGCAAAAGATGCTAATATATATATATTTTTAAATTAAAAATTCAGATGTAGAATATTCTGCTAGATATACTGCAGGACTGCAGAACAAATTAAATGCTAAGTTTGCTATCCTCCACCATGATTTTATACCAAATCGATATTAGAATAACCCAAGTCTAGACTAATGTCAAACTATTTAATAAGCAGCAGTTAGACTAGACAATAAACTCTTATATTGCAAATAAACTTGTCAAGACATACAGTATCTTATCAGAATTTATGTATGATGAATCATTAACTGTTTAAAAATGCATGTTGAAGCTAAATAGTTTGCAAGCTAATAGATAACATACATTGGTACAAGTGCATTATACCTGCCCGATACTAGCTTCATAGGTACTCCAAATGTACTTAAATATTTAGTTTATTCTTTCCGTATCCTTAAAACTTAGGGTATAATATGTGATCACTAACAAATACAAATTATATAAACCAAACAGCTGCAACCAGAGCCGTAGCTAGCTCCTTTTGCACCCAAGGCAAGAATGGAAAATGGTGCCCCCCAGCTTTTTTTTTTTTTTTTTTTTACAGAGGTTGTTTTATTTACACTGCCCTTACACGCTGCCTTTACACACACCTGTCCATAAACACACATATACATACACGTTGCCTTTAAACATACCTGCCCATTAACACGCATATACGCATACACTGCCCTTACACACGACTGTCCATAAACACACATAAACACATACACTGCCCTTATACATACGTGCCCATCATGGGCGTAGGAACCGGGGGGGGATAGATCATGGGGGGGGACCGTTAATGAAGAAAGGGCCGTAGGAACCCCCAATAGAAACGCCGCTGGAGGAGAGAGAGGAGTGCCGAGCGGTCGTTTTTAGCAACCGCTCGGCGTCCTTCTGTCTCCTCTGCTCCCTGCCGCCACCCGCTTCAACGCTGCCCCGACTGCAGTGGTGGGAGCGTGAGGCGTCTGTCTCGGTGCCGACGCTTCACACATATGACGTCATATGCCGGCGCTTAGCAGTGAAGCCGCGCGCATTGCGGCAGAGCAGCGAGGCAGAGGCCTCGTGCTCCCACCACAGGACTTCACGGTAAGTAACCTACAAAGGGGGGTAGGGAGAGGGTAGCTAGCTAGAAGGGGGGTAGGAAGAGGGTAGCTATTGAGAAGGGGGGCAGGAAGAGGGTAGCTAGTGAGAAGGGGGGCAGGGAGAGGGTAGCTAGTGAGAAGGGGGGTAGGGAGGGGGTAGATAGTGTGAGAAGGGGGGTAGATAGTGTGAGAAGGGGGTGAAGTGGGGATGAAAGTAACAAAAGGGGGGTAGTAAGTATATTCAAATAAAGAGTTAGAATGAATGAATTAATATGTGGATGAATTGTGTGAATGAGTAGGAGAATGAATTAATCCAGGTGTGGATGAATTGTGTGAATGAGTGAAATAATGAATTAATGTGTGGATGAATTGCTTTAATTATTTGTGAGCTGGGCTGTTTGGGAACAAAGTTGGCTCACGCTGGGCTGTTTGGGGACAAAGTTGGCTCACACTGGGCTGTTTGGGGACAAAGTTGTCTTACTCTGGACTGTGATTTGTTTGTGTAATCTGAGCACTGGTTATGTGGGCAGTGTTGATGCCAGGGCTGGCCTTTGGGGTGTGCAACCTGTGATCTATGCAAGGGGGTTTCTATCTTTAATGCTGACTGTTTTTTATGTGAATTCCAGTTGATTTATACCTGCAAAGCTGGGTTTATGTGTTGTTCTGTTGATCCATATCTGCTATGCTATTGTTTCCATACATTATTTATATATACCTGCAAATATAGGGTTTGTATGTCTTATTCAGTTAATCTATACATGCATGTGGGGATCTGATGGGGGAAAATGCTGCCCGCCCCAGATTTTTAGGGGTTCCTACGCCCATGCTGCCCATTAATAACCACATACACTGCCCTTACACACACACTGCCCATACACACACCAGCTTACAAACACACACATATATACACAAACACTGCCCTTACACTCTGCCTTTACACACACCTGTCCATAAACACGCATATACACATACACTGCCCTTACACAAGACTGCCCTTACACACACCTGCCCATTAATACGCATATACACATACACTGCCCTTACACATGACTGCCTTTACACACATATACACACACACCAGCTTACAACCATACAAATACCTACACTGCCCTTACACACTCACTGCCCATACACACACCAGCTTACACACACATATATACACATTCACTACCCTTACACACTGCCTTAATGCACACCTGCCCATTAACATGTATATACACATACACTGCCCTCACACTCCCCTGCCTTTACACACACATAAATACACACACGCCAATTTACAAACACACAAATACCTACACTGTCCATACACACACTGCCCATGCATGCACTCCAGCTTACAAACACACACATGTACACAGCCCTTACACCCCTTTCTCCCCATCTCTTACTTTTCTCATCTTCCATTCTCTTTAATCATCTCCCATTCTCCATCTTCTAGCTTCCATCCTGTCATGGGAGTGCAAGATCTGTCACTCCAGGCCTCTGCTTTAGTGCTCCCTCATCACTATGCACCAGCTATTGATATGTTGTCACCCCGGCACTCTGCATCATTTGCCGGCGCATAGTGATTTGGGAGAAATGAATTGACAGACCTCGCGCTCCCTAATGTTGGGCAGGTAAGAGGGGTATTGTGATCTCCCCAACCAGCCCTGCCCATCGGACACCTCCTCCCCAGACCAGCGCTGATGGTGCCTGGGTGCGCACTGCCCACGGGAGCGCCTGATGAGCAGGGCTGGTTGGGGAGAGCACAATTGTGCCGCTGCCTCCCATACATACGTATCCAAGCTCCAACTTGCACAGAGCATCTCTGTTCCTGCGACTGCACACTAGGGGATCCTGACTTAATAACTCTTAGCCTCGCCTTTTTTCTTATAAACATGGAGACACACAGCTTTCTCGCTTATTGACTGTAACATCTGTTCCTGGCTGATCCCGACATATGACAGGAAGTGAGAAGCAATGACTCTATGAACCAAATGGGCCCATACACAGCACAGGAAATCTGTTCTTGCTGTGTAGTACAGATAAGTATATCAATGATGCACCAAGAAGTATGGAGCAACTGGGGGCTCCTTGTCAACATGGCCCTGGAGAAAAAGCCTCTTTTGCTTATTGTTAATCTGCTTATGTAGGCCAGCACCCTTAGCCTCTACTAGCCATACCTGGTAACATCCCATGGCTAGCTACTTAAAGATCTCCATGCCCTTCTACTCTAGTGGCTCTTGGACTCTCTTTGCAAAAACGAGGAGCAAGATATTGCTTTAAATTTTAAAGTTAAAAAGCACCTTCATTACTAGTTTTCTTTTTTAAACAATATTTTACAATATGGAGATGTTTTGAATTGCACAAAACAAAAACAGAACCAACAGCCACATCATTGTCCTTCCATGCTGGACGTTGGGCAATTCCATCATATCCAGCAATCCCACTTTTTAAGGACATGTGCCAGGGGCGGAAGGGAACTATGGAGCACAATGCCAACTCAGCACAGCCCTTCATAGTGTTAATGGGCTAGTTGGGAAGATAAGTAATGTCCATTTTAACCAGCCCATTGAGCAGTGGTGCTACTGGAAACATGATTGCCCAACAGGGTGATTGGCTCCCTGCTATGCAGCTGAGGGTGTGCTGCCCCAGGAACTGCACCCTAGGCCTAAGCCTAGTTGGCCTAGCACAGAATATGCCACTATGATGTCATATTCCAGTGCGCCGCTCAGAAGGACATACAGTGCCACATACATTATGCTAGGGAGGCTATGCCACTGGTTCCAGTCACCACCTTTTGTAAATTGACCTTACATAATATTTTTCGTAGGATAAATGCTTAATTTATTTGTGTTTGACCTTTAAGCTAGCATTAAAATGCTAAGCCAATTTATTCTGTTTAAATTCATTGAGCAAATTATGTGACAATAACTCTTATACAATTCGAAGCACTTTTGATGATCTTTAAAGATAGTAGATGGTATTTATGATAACAGCTCTAAGCGCCTTTATATCACAGCTGTGGGGAGGCTTAATGTGGCAGGAACTGTCAGGCTAAATCAATACATGCTTTTCAGGATTCTTTGGTGCAATAATCCAGCCTCTGCAAGAAGTGACCTCATGAGCTATCCAAATTCCTGTTGTTCTTTTACTGTTTTGTTAATTGAGAATGTATGGGCTTACAGAAACAACAAAGATTGGCAAAATCCTAATTATAAAAAAAATCTATTAAATCAGAGTTGAGTCTAGGTCAGCTACTTATGAAGTTTAGGAAAAAATTGCAGCCTTTCTATTGTAAATATTAATTATGAAACTAGATTATAATCCCATAGCTTTGAACATGAGAAAGATGTACTCTGGTGACTGTAGTACTGTTAGAAATACCATTAAAAAGATCTTTAGCTGTGGATATGTTTTATGCCATGGCTTCTAATCGGTTACCCATTTCCTGCACTATATTTCTAAGTATTTTATCACTGGCTTACTATGCTATGTATATGTAACAAGATCTAGTAAGTGTAAGTGTAATATTATGTGATATTGCTCTTTTAGGTCCTATAAAACTTAATTGTCATTAAAATAAAATATTGAGTGATATCTTGATAAGAAGACATATCACGCTCCCCTGTGTATGGCTGCATCACTTTGTGGGATGTTTCCTGACATCTCATTAGCATACCTGGGAATTCCCGTGGTTTGACCAGTGTCTCTGGGTGAAGATCTGCTTCCCCTGGGTCTCAAATTCAATCTTCTCCTCCTACTCCCCACCTACTTAAGACTGTTTGGAACTAGTTAGGTATTTTTATATTGAAACATATGATTCACCTTTTAAGCTGCAGTATGATTATTTTTTGGTCTCTTCATACCAAACGGGGGAGAGAGTGTGCGTGAAGGCTCTGCCATTTTGCAAAAGTATCTCAATAACAGAGCAGATACCGAGAGAAGCAGACGAAAAAAATAATAATAAAGACAGAAGAACAAGAATGGGAAAGAGAAGAAGCAGAGCTTCATTGAAAGAGACCGGGACACAGAATCAGAGTCAGAGGAACAGAAAGTCAGCAGAGAAGGTAGGGAGACATTGACAGAGAGTGTTAGTGAATGTGAGAGTGGTAGAGAGAGTGAGTGTCCAATACAGTCATCTTATAATCACTTACTCAGGCCTTTTGTTGTTTTTCCTTTCATTAAGATCAAGTTTTAGGGGTTCATCTTATAATCAAGCAAATGTGGTAATTAATAGTAATGAAAAAATGGGGTTAGGACTGCCCCTACACATGACTATCCCTGCCCCATGCACAGCCAGCCCCACCCTGCAAAGGCCAAGGCCCGCCTTCATGCCTGGTTAGCTCCACCCCACCATGAAGCAACACCCCCAGAAGAGAGTAGTCAGCCCTGGGAATATCCTCAGTATGAGCTCTCTTGCGACTAAAGAGGAAGTACACCGACCATTAAAATTCTAGGTTTCTGTTCAAAAGAGTCCCTCAATTATCTTGTTACACCCCGCATTAAAGAAAAGGCTAAGCAGCCATAAAGAGGTGCATGGCTGACCGAGGAACAATACTTCAAATGAAAAGTATCCTTACGGACCTTTGAGAATGTCTGACGCATTTCAAATGCACATCTTATATTTTTCCGTAAATAAAGAAGAGGCATCCACCAATTCGAGGAGTAACATAAGATTCGGTATATTCTCTTTTCACAGAAATATTTTCATTCAAAGCTCCAGGGCAGCTTTGCTCATACACGCATGTAATATGCATATGAGCATTCCCATAACAGCTGCTGTGCTACTATTGGTGGCTAAGGTGAGGACGGCTAGCGAGAGATCGCACTGTGCTTTTATTGCACTGTGCTATTTGGTGACCCAGTTTTAAATGCATATATGAATTTAAATGTGGCAGAAAGGGGCGAAATGTTGTACGCTATTATCATGCTTGTATCTCTCTTTCGTTAATTGCAGGGTATTCTGCGCATGCCGGAAAAAAAAAGCCCTTTCACAAACATTATTTTGAAATGCAGTCTTGTATGCAGCGCATTCACAACCGGAAATGAAATAACTACATACAAAAGCGAGTGCGTTAATATGATCACTTCATAAAAGCGAATCATATGTTGGCTAGCCATCTACAAGAAATGCATTGCTTAAGCGTTTTGCATCTGCCAACAGATGGTCTTCAATTGATTCCTCATACCCCAGAGGAAAAATTAACATGAAAAATAACCTGGACTACACCAGGAGCTATTTATGAGACTGAAGGTGGGAGAGACTCTGAAGTTTAAAGGGCAGAGCAGCATACAAATCTACTGATTTATTTAACCGTTCACATGGTCGCATTTAGTTATGGTTTATTTCCTCCTCTGTAGGAATCAGCTGTAAAAGGGGAATTGAATGAAAATAACCTTATTAAGCCTTACAATTGGTAATGCTGTTCCCTGGACAGAAAAGGGACCGAAAATCTAGTCTATTATTTGATAGCAGATGCTAATGGCAATTAACTAAGGAACTTGTTTCCCATTCTTGAACACCGGCCTTCAGACACATACTGAAAAAGAAATTCTAAGTTGCTGCTGCTTTTCAGTGTATGTCACGGCAAGAGTCTAGTGGCTGTAGGAGAATCTGCTAAAGCCTCTAGCTCTGACATATACAGTGGCGCACAAAACTGGAGGGTACCCCATGAATGGAAGTAGGAACCCAACTTGATTGAGAGTTTAACACAGCAATGTCAAATACTAGCAAAGGTCAAACAGTCAAGAACAACTTGAAAGTTGGGTTGGCAACAGAGATAAAAAATATGTCTGGGCAAGAACCTGTAACCAAAGTGAGGCTACAGAAACCAAAGTAAGCACAAGACACCAAAGGGTGTTTGTACAACCCATTTTGGTTCTCTTTGATGGCATACAGTGGGAAGTGACTGTGTGTAGAAAGGTACATATAAATGACTGATAGAAGTAGCCAACAAATAGGGGGATGGTCTAATTGATTGTTATGGTTGTGATTTATGGGTCTAACAACCTGCGGAGTGTTTACCATCTTTGCCCCAAACAGCTTGTCTGTGCCATCATTGCCCTCAAACAGCTTGTCTGTGCCATCATTGCTTCCAAACAACATGGTTGTGCCTTCTTTGTTCCTTGCCCCCTCCAACATACACTCTGACACAAATATGTAAACACACTTACACACATTACATATGCAAACACACACACTTACTCATATTCACTAACACAGACCTACACACTGATTCAAACACACAACTCATGCTATCACAAACTCTATCTCACACTACTTATACATACATGCTCACACACAAACATGTATACATCCGAACCCACACTCTTATACGTAGACATCCATGATCACGTACACTTATACATAAACATCCATGCTCACACATACACTTACACATTCACATTCATGCTCACACACTTATACATATACAGCTATATTCACACACACACACACACACACACCTATACAAAGACATTTATGCTGACACACACGTATGCATACACGTTCATGTTCACACACTTATACATAGACATTTATGTTCACACACACTTATGCATAGGCATTTATGCTCACGCATGCTTATACATAGACATTAATGCTCACACACTTATACATATAGATAAATGATCATACACACATATATTTGTAAATACATACCCCCTCCCAATCCCAGGAGCACATATTTCTCATCTCTCCTAGAGAGCTGCAACCTGTAGTTACACCACTGATTTACCGAGACTACAGCAAGGGTACTCTGCAAATGTGCGCACTCTGTGCATTGTATTGAAATATTGTTCCTGAGTTGGGTTTAAGATAGCTGCACAATTACACTACCTGCAAGACTTCTTAATTCAGGAAATATTGGTGGCAAATTAAGCAGGGCAGGGGACTTTTTTCCATTTTTAGTGGTGACTACAGAAGTTTTGGAAATGTCTGCGAGGCAGAATGATTCCAGTTTCTGTGGGTTGAGCAGAGGCTGCAGCAGGCGTGTATGAAAAAGTAGTCAGATGACCCCTGATATCCCAATCTCAAGAAGGCTGAAGCCTGGAGTCAGAAATAAACCACCTGCATGCAGCAGCAGCGGCAACACTAGCAAACATGTTGCTGATGCCTGAGTGGGATCAAAGGTGGAGATTGCTTATAAGATATTCTATGGTGGAACACAGAATAAAAAAAAACTAACAGAGGCACCAAAACCACTACTGGATCCCCAACATGCAATGGCACCAGTACCACCACCATTACTTATACGCTAATGGAAAATAATATCTCACTTGGTATACAGCACCTTAATAAAGTGTGGGATTAGTTTGAGAGTGTGAGAGATCGCAAGGTGTAAATTGTATCATGAGGGAGTTAGCCTGGATAAGGTACAAATTTCGATATGAACTAACATCTATGTATACAAATAACAACAACTTTGCTTCAGGGACAAACTGGAAGCAGTTACTCAGTGATCAATTCTTAATTTGTTTTTATATTGTGGAAACTTCAGGTCTGCACCAAGTGGTTGCTTGTGCCTATCTGCAAGTGCCTGCCCCAAACACAAGCTTTACTGCTGCTTCTACTCTGTCTGCTTCCTTACTCTGGGGTGGTCAATTCTTTCATATTTTTAATATTGGGGAACACTCCTGCACCACGTAGTTTGGTGTATCTGGCTACACGTGCCTTGCATGCGCCCTGTCTGGCCCCCATTGCAGCTGCACTCAATCTCATCCTCAATCTCATCCTTTACTCTGAGGGATCAATTATTTCCAATTTTTGAATACCGGGGATATTCTGTCCTGCACTAAGTAGCTCCATGTGTCTGTCTGCTTGCACAATGATAAATGACTGGCACCATCTGACGCTTGCCAACCAGCATTTGCCAGAAGGTACTGGTCACTTACAGAAATCTCACCTCCTCCCATCAGGATATCTGTTGGGCGCCTGATTATAATAGATGTCAGCCACTATAGATTTTATTTCAATAATAATGATCAAAATCTAAAAACAAGACATCCATCAAGTTCAACTTATCATGTTTCCAGAAAGTCATCATACATCAGTGGAGCATAAACATTCATTTAAAAGTTAAAATGGTTTAGCAGTTTTATTATGTTTTAAAAAAAAATCACTTTTGTCCTAACCGCAGCTAAACAACTTGTTTTATGTGAATTTGAAGCACAGAGTTTTGCTGTTTCCAATTCTCTGTTCTCTTTACAGCTTATAATTTGCTACAATTTTTTTTAAACATACCACTTAAGTGTCCGATCGGGGATAAAATCTCACTTTTATACAGGGATATGTTATTATTCTAAGCACAAGAAACTGAAGGAATGTGCAAAATGACATGTTAAAATATATAACATTTCCAAAAATGTTAATACAACATATAAGTGTTTTTAATGCTCTATAGATTATTGTAATTTTTGCACGTGGTAGCTCAGCTTTATCAAATATATATATGATGATTATAAAGAATAATTAATACAAGTCCCAGTCGAATTTGGCACTACAAGTTTATATTATTTTGGAACAAAAAGAAAAAATGAGTATCAAATATACATAATTTCTAAAGTCTTTAGTCTTACGATTGTTACTATTTGACAAGTGTTTCTTTGAAAGTGAAGCAATGGCCAGAGGCTTCAGGGCTACATATAAACAGAAACAAAAAAGGAACTGGTAGCGTTTAGGATTTTATCACTGATCAAAGGGCAGGAGCCTATGTCTAGACACCCTAGGTGTGGAGGAGCACATGGCTTTCATTAAGGACCAGCTCCAGTGGCACTGTTCAGCCCTGCTCTTCTTCACATCAGTCTGTGATTGATTTTCTTAGAGGTACCCAATTGCCCATGGCCATAATCTTATTTTTCCAGAACCTCGTTCTGACAAGGAATGGTGTTCAGTGAATATTGCAGGAAATATGTTTTTTTGCAACCGTTTAAAGTATCCAGTTACCGGAGCGCCAAAATGGTTTTGTTCCCTAAGTCTGGATATCCTTCCTTGTAATAATGAGGACAACATTCCCAACATTCAAAATATTATATAAATCGGCATGTGTGTGTGTGTTGAAAACATCTGCGGTGATAAAAAAATGTCCCCAAAATAAGATAAAGATGGGTTGTTTTCCATTATTTTTGGTTTTAACACAGGCTCCTTCATCACCCTGAATTAATATTTAGCGTAAAGAAGCATGGGAATGTTTCTGAGGGTTTCAGAGCTACTAATGTTTTCTCTGCCACGTTGATGTCAGTCCCCATTACATATGCCCGGCTGTACTGGTGTTTGACCATTTGGTTTACAATCTCTCATTTTGTTCATAGTAACACAACACATTTGGTTTGCTGCCATGGCAATGAAAGTAGTTTAAAGATGATCATCATCTTTGTTAGTTGCCACCTGTCATTAATAATTTATTTTGCAATAAATTAGACTTTCTTCTCATTTTGCTGATGGTCTCATGTGTTTTGACTCTGATCCTGCCTACTTTTGATCATTTCTTACCCTCTTAATCCTCGGTAATTTGTTTTTAAAGCAGATAACCGTTCCTTCCTTGGTTTCAAAGAAGACAGGTTCTTGAAGACCTACATTACTACCTACTAGACTTGTGCATTCGGACTTGTACGAACTGCAAATTTACAGAATTTTGGTAAATTCAAAAATTCATACAAAGCCACGAAATTCTTGGCCAAACCTAATGGGAGAGGAACAACATTTGTTGCCTGAATAAGATTGGGCCAAAAACAAATTTAAAAAAATGTCTACTTACTACTAATGTATATATCCGGGTGAGGGAAGAGCTATTCCTTTCTCCCTATGGAAAATATTTTGATTTTTTTTTTAAATACTTTAGTACATATTAGTACTTTTCGTACGCACTCTTCATAAACACAGACATGAGCAGATCAAGAGCAGATGAGGCCCTGGGGAAAAACTCTTACAAGGGGCCTCCTCCAATATATTTAGATAGAAAACCAACCCACTCCACACCGCCAACGTTTTAGCAAGCCGTTGACTACTCGGTCAGATTACTACACAGTGCCATGACTTTTTTTTAATTCACCCGTAAGTGTGTACAGCAATTCAGCCTGAAATCGGAAAGGTCCAGTCAGTAGCATCCACCATGTGATTCATGTTTAGTCATATAAAGTTACATAGCTATAAATAGAAGCACAAACAATGTGTTACCTATACCAGAGATCCATCACACTGGAGAAAGAACTAATGCTGAGACATTGGAGTTTATTCACTAAGTGGAACGAATAAATGCACTTGAAGAGCCAACGTCAATGAGCTTCTGCTGCATGAAGGCTTTGCTGGCGTTGGATAATGTATAGTTAAATCAGTGAGATCGTTTCAAAGATTATTTCTTACACCATGGAAACAGTTGTAAATGTAGAGCAATCAAGTAACTTATAGTTTTTCAACTTTTGATCAGCTCCACTTGCTGTGTTCTTACCGAGTTTTGATGCACTCATACGCTCACTCATAAGCTCACTCATAAACTCACTCATAAGCTCACAATCAGATTTTGAATTGTTCAGCTGTTACCAGTTCACAAATTCCAAAGGATTGACAAAGCTCAGTTGCTTAGCTCATCAAAGTTATACCTGTGTGTATTTTGGTGAAGTTTAAGGTGGTTTTATTTTTCCCTAAATTTTACTTCATTCTCAACCAGCTTTGTGAATGGCTCCCTATGGTAAAATTTGTAAAGGACAAAAAAAAATGTTCAAATAATAATAGTTTTCTACTTTTCTATCCTAGTTGTTAGCTGGCATCTATTTTATGCCTAAATTTTAAGTGCTGAAACCAACATCGCTATGAAATAAAACAACATTTATGAACAGAGCTGAAATACAGTAAAAATAATAAAAATAATAATAATAATGAGCAAGTATCTAGATAATGGCTATGCCGGTGTATCAAAAGGCATTTGCCTTTGTCTCTTATATATAAACGACAGATGAACGGGTGTGTTAACATGTCGTGACCGATGGTTTTATTCCATGCCTAAACATGCCATTGATGTTTGCAACCCACTTGTGTTTTAATTTAGTTTCTTGTTCCTGTCATCTTGAACAAATAACATTTGAATTACATTTTTAAATGTGAACATGTTTTTAAATACCCTTTTGGGAAAAAAAGTGAATTTCTGGGCACAAAGAGTACTTAATAAAATCTCTTATAAATATAAATAATGCAAAATCAACACCTAACATTTTTTTGTTTTTTATTAAATGTTAAATACAACAGCTTTGTTAAATGATTCCATAATTCTAATAAAAATCAAATGTTACCATTTGTTTTGCAATAATTTCCTTGTAAAGGACGGCATGACTAAGTTTAATAAAATCGTCAAATAAAATACAGAACTATGAATTTCCACCGCCTGTTCCAGAAATATGACACATTGTAAGGTTTATTAAATTACCCTTTAGTTGTGGGAGAGGAATTGTTTTTTTTAACTAGCACCTCTTTCTTCCACATTAGACTCGCAGGGAAAACCCAGAGGTTCAGCAATTCGGCTTGGAGCTGGTTATAAGGTATCCCATGGGGTGGCATCCCCTCCTCCATATATACGGTACCCATTATGTTTACCCCATTCCGTGTTCCATGCTACAGATCTACCATATTGTTCTTATGGCTAAAAATATCTTTGCTATACTATGTTCTGATGTTGCAGTTGGTACAATACAAGGTAAGGACACAGTAACCTTTTGTAGGTTTTTAAAAACAAATTTAGTGAGTGTTTTCATAACATTGGTAAGACCAACTGACTTTTTAGAACAACATGTAAGTTTATATATCATCATTGTCATCCATAACTCCTGTTACCATGGAAAAGAATCTAGTCGATGGATGCAGCTGAACATCTTAGAATACCTCAACCTGAATAAGAACCTGATTAAGAACGTAGGGGTAGGATCCTGACAGCGCACATCCAACACATCCCCACTTGGATGTTTACATCCCATTTCTGGAGCTCAATAATTCCATTGAGTGGAGACAACTAATTGATTGTTGTCATCAATGCATCTAGCTGTTTTATATATTAGTTATATATTTTTATACAACATACAAAACATCTGTGAAAATCCTGTGTTTCAACTTGTCTTATAGGGTCACGCTATATAGATGGTGTGATTGATGGCATTGCTTTTACTTAAAGGAAATTTCTGGTAAAATGCAAATATAGCACATTGTCATTGGGGACATGGAGCGTGCAACTAGGGTTTCTATTGCTTTGTGGTCTTTGTTTGGCTGATGTAATTGTTTTGACATACAGTACTTAGTTTAAATGTCATGTTGTGCTGGGTAGGATTGTTTTCATGTTATGTGGCATTATGCTATTTATATGTCATTTAGGTGCTGGAATCTTTTCTCCTGTACATAAGACACTTAAATCCTACTGTGTAATCTATTGTTGTCACCTAGGGGAGTCGTGTAGGTCCTGCATTACCGCATAGTAGATTTCGAGTTTTTAGTTTGTTTTTATGGTTTATTATGTTGTATATGTCCCTTAGGTGTTGGATTCATTTCTACTGTACATTCAAGTACAATCTCTCAGCGGGATTGCAGGTACAGGTATCTGTCTTCACCATTTCTTGCATAGACGGCCAGGTTTTTATTATTATTATTGACCAGGATAGTCCTTGCATTTCCAGGGCAACAACGTTCCTGCTCATATCATTAAGAAACTAGGCAGATGGAGTTCTTACTGTTATTCTCTTTACATAACCCAGCCAACAACTGGAATCCAAAGGCATTTGTTATGCTTGCCCTGTAAGCTAACAATTTACGGGTTACTATTTTGTTCCACTGTAAATAAATGTATCTTTTGGTAACCTTGGGTCTTCTTCTCTTTGCCCTCTGCTAGGCCTACCTGGTATGTTGGTTTTGGCACACCTCAGAACGAATTTCTCTATACCCCTATGTCCTCCTCCTCTCCATTCCTACCCATTTGCCCCTACCACAATTCCATTTGTGTTGAATAATTCAGTCGTAGAAATAAGTGTTAGGACCACAGAGACAATCCAACTTATATTTTCATATTCATTTTGATTGCAGGAAACAATTTGTGCCACTTTAATAATTAAATGACTTGTTTCACGTTATTGGTATGAAAAGAAGTACATTAAAGTGATCTCAATACACTCTGTCATACGAAACATTTATATATAGCTGGAAAATTTCTTGGTCTCTTAATGAGTTGCCTTGCACTCCGGAGTGAAGGTTTTTAAATATTTATAACATTTGGCACTTAAAGTGGTTGCTGTATTCTCTTGCCTCAGTGGAAATGAAATGAGGCAGGGGAATATGTTAGGAACAAGACTTAAATCAACCATGAAAGAAAACTATCATACGAACAACAAAAAAGACATCAAATTATAATGGTTCTTGTTTTATCGCTTTCCAGAAAGCAATGTAAGCAGAATAATTAAATATCCCAAATAAGAATTCAGTTTAATACTATTATAGTACAACATGGCTGTTTTTTTCTATTTCGCATGAAGAAACATGTTATATTGCCCCCAGGATACTTCTATTTCCCCACCTGAGTTATAACTGGGTGGATGTTTGTGCTGTTACGTTATAAAAATTAAAATGAAATGCTGAACCGTTCCTAAATATCATGAAGTGTATCTCTTCAGGAAGATATGGAAGTGACTGCATAAAACGGGGCTATATAAAGGTCATATGTGTCTTAAGCTTTAGCCTTCTGCAGACATAGACACATGGACAGATGGTGTCTTTAGTCTAAGTGTACCTTTTATTGGGCCAACACCAAAAAATATGTAAAGTTACAAAACTTTCGAGACTTCATTCCGCCTTAAGAAGAGACTTCAGAACAATGATGTAACATATGTTTCTATATTGGCCAAATAAAGAGTTATAAACGTTGAATAAAGATACAGCTATATCCATTGTTCTTATTACTGTAGAAGGCTACAGAAGACATATTTTACAGATGGTTTCTATCCTGTCATATGCCTGGAACAATTCGGTACTATAGTTTACTAGCCAATGAGGGAGTTGCACTGAGATTTTAAAATCATCATAGCATTGAAACTGTGCAGTTTGATAGGAAAAATTTAAGTGGTCCTCCTGCGAGAAGACCTGAACACACCTCATGAGTTGATAGTTATACTGCCTGCGAGAACAATCACACATTCAATAGGATGGATGAGGTGCTGAGGTGGATATGTTGAAAGTCGTGAAGCCCTTGGATGGTATGAATCTTTGAGGACCCTAGTTGGCAGGATTAACCATTGACATTGACCACATGGTAACCTATATAGAGCAGTCTTATGGAATAATGCAAAACAAAGCATGCCGGTATTACTTAAACAGCTATCTAAGCATCTAAGAGTCTTTGAAGGAGATTAACACCTTGTTTTTTATTTGGCTGACATAGAAAAAAGATACACCTTTCAGGATCTCAGAGGTCTCTTCTTCAGATGGTATAGAAATGTGAGGTTACCATGAAGGGTGAGCACTATGTTCAATCAAAGCTACCGACCAAGAACAAGCAGGAAATGTCTTTTTCTATAGAATTTAGGTACAAGCACGTACATAGGTTCCCTGATGCTGCAGGCAAGTGTCTGGCATGGCTTGCTTGTGGCCCCGTGAGGCAAGCCCATGGTTGTGCTCTTAATTGACACTGCTTAAGCAATGCCACCAGCTGGCTTGCCCAATTGAACATCCCACCTTGCCAGGCATACATGACCCACAGTTCAATCCCTTCTTCTTGAATCCAAAAACCATAAGCCAGGAATGGGAGGTGACTTTAACCAGATTTCAAACCCATATGAAAAAAAAAAACCAAATAAACAGAAATAAAACGTTTAATGTCCATTACAAAACTGTAACTAGTAATAATTTTAACAAAAAATATTGGAAGAGTTAATATTTTCCTCAATTAAGTCTTAAATGAATGCTTATTTTTAGATAAATTGTATTCAGCGGGGTGACATGAATTCATTATTAGTCTCATTGGATTGTGTCCACACACTGCTGTTTGCTTTTGCAATCTTGTTCATTGCTAGATGAGAAAACACAATTGCTGGTCTTGCCAAGATTAGAAATCAACATTAGCGTTGTGCATCCTACGGCCTGAAGGGACTATTTGTCTAATTGCTGAATGGTCGAATGCTTTGAAGGGCAAATGTTCTGTCCTAGGGCTAAAAAGCTGCTGAATGCTAGAATTTCTTTCACTTGTCATTAGCAGTTGAGTATAAATTAATATTTACAACACAGAGCTTTACCGAACTTAATACATAATATACATAATAATAATAACAAAGGCCAGTTTATTAATAAAAATAATGCTTGTGTGAAGCGAGCATCATGCAGTTCTCCATAATAATTGAAGGGCATGCTAGGGATGTTGGGCCATTTTGCAAAAACATTAGTATAGTCATAAAAATGAGACTTATTCTTAAACCTTTGGGAAGAAGAATAAATGATGAACAGAAATGAATCATTGAAGAAATTAAAGATGAAACAGATGAAACAAAAATGTAAGTGAAAAATACTACTGTGTTTTTTAGAATCTGACAATGGTCGCTGCAGTAGGAAAGGATATTCAACTTAAGATTCTTCACTGGATGCAGACTTTTGAAATGGATTCACATCTGTTGCACGATAAATGCCGCAATGAAGCATGGTCACCAAAGTTTTTGTTGGTAGGGGGTATGGCTTTTTTGACATTTTTGACTACAGTGGCCCCCCTTTTGGGAAGGGGACCTAGAAGATTTGGCTCTCCGTTAAGCTTGTATGTAAATACAGTCCTCACAGTGGACTATGGAGGTCTGGTTTCAACTAAGGTCTAACCACACTTCTTCAAACAAGTCTTAATTGTGAGCAATGTTATACTTGGGTCTACCTACGTGTGATGTCAATGCACACTCTGTCCACATTACGTGGACATTTTTATGATGAAATAAGATGCTTTACAACAGAATGCCCTATGTCTAACCCTTGAGCAGTACAGTTACTAGCGGTCCTGAGAATTAGATTTGATTTTGTTTCTTTATTATGTACATCAGAATAGATGAAATAGGGTTTTTCCAACAAATATCACTGATATAATAAGTAGTAAAAATGACCACAAATGGAAATATATATATATATTAAATGTTATAGTTATGAGCTGTCAAAAAGGCATTATAATTAAGTAATATATAGCAAATATTTTATGAAGCAGTAATTAAAATGAGTTATATCATAAAGTGGATGATATGAATGAAAAATAATAACAACCGATAATAATTTATTAAAATATCAGAGCCAATCCATTAGATGAAAATACTGCAAAGTGAAAAGAAAAAAGACCCAGGAGACAAAAATATGAAAAAAAAACAAAGCTCCGCATTTTCCCACTGTCAGCAAGCATAGCCTGCCTAATACATGCCTCGAGCCACATTGAATCATTCTTTCATGCCAATTAAGCTGTCACTTTGGGTAAGTGTCTTGTTGTGAATGGTCAGGAGCATAAAATTATATATTTTCAGAAATAATATTGATCTATTTATGTGCTTATTGCATTAGCACAAAGCTGACCTCAGAGACACACATCCCAAATAAATAAACTGCTCTTTAGGAATCTTTTTTTTTTTTTTTTTAATCCTAGCCATTACATTGCGGTTGTGATGTTTACAAAAACACCTTAATAGCACTGAGTGAAAGGATGTGAAATCATTGGTGAGAAGACATTTTAAATCTTTCCACCCTTGCAGCACAGTAGATGTTTAGATCTTTAATCGTAGTCTTGGAATTCGGAATGGATTTTAGTGTGAGATTATAATTATTTTATCATAAAGTGGCATTAGCAGATATAGAAAAGACTAATGATTGGATTAAGTAATATTCAGATGAACTTCTTGATGTTCCACCATCAATAGGATCTTCTTACTCATTCCTTAAACCAAGTAATCTAAACCAACCTGATGAAAAAGCTTTTCTTGCAATAAGTGGACTATTGTACATTGGTACTTAAATTGTGCAGTTGGTAGCAAACCTAACAAAGCTACTAGATGTAGACAGTCCTTAGATGTCCCTAGAGATGTGATGGGAACATTTAAACGCTTAAAGGGATTAAACAAAGTATAAGAGGGGTGTTTATTTCCATGGAGGAGAAATCCTAGAACAAGAGGTCATACTCTAACTAAAGGGTCAGAGATTAAGATGTAATGTACGGAGGTTTTACAGAGAGGGTGGTAGATAAATGGCACTGCGTCCCATCATAAGTTATAGAGTTTAATACAGTAAGGGAATTTAAACATGAGATAGCTATCCTTGACTAGATGTCTGGGTGGTTCCTATGTCTATGTTTCTATTTGCACTTTAATGCATATGGTAGCTGAGAGGTCCCTTTAAATAATAATGCACATTTCCCCCATATGCATTAACCCTTTTTTACACCCCTGGCATTCTCATCTAAGAGATGTAGGGTGTCCAACCTGCGGCCCTCCAGCTGCTGCAGGACTACATCTCCCATACTCCTCAACCTGCCCCTTAGCTGAAAGAGAATTATGGGAGATGTAGTCTTGCAGCAGCTGGAGGGCCGCAGGTTGGACACCCCTGTGTTAGACCAAACACAAATCCTGAAGTGTGGTATACTTAGCTGTGGTCTTTGCACAGAAAGCGTCTCGTTGAGTTCAGTTGGAGTTCCTTCCGGCAACCGAGTTGGTACTTGAACTGCTGTGGAACTACAGCTTCTTCCCAAGGTACATACATTTATTAATATTTTTAAAGGTTTGAAGTACTTTCATGTGCATTCATTGTTAAGAGGGTTCATGGGACTCTGGAGAGTCCTTTTAACAGGATAAAAAAAGAAGGGGGGGATACATTGACGATACATATCCATTACATATATGAATTGCTTATTTTATTCTGTAAGCAGAAATACAACTGATTTTAAGGATACAGAACTGCAAGAATGTGCGGTTGGGGAAATGACTGATCCCATTAAAGAGGCATTGACACATTTCTTACATGTACAACTATTCTAGAGCTATCTCTATAATGTACAGAACCTAGAATAGAAAACATATTTTCCAGTGATACCTACGTAGAAATATATTTGCTGAATTTGAAATTTAATCAAACCTGATGTCTAAAACATATGGTGTAATACATTTACAACTGTCCCCTCTTTCATAAACCCTGCATCAGATACCTAGGAAAAGACAGCCTCGCTTTTTAAATGGAGACAGTTTGTTCCAGACACAAAGCCTACTATGATATCATATTTAGTAGCTTCTATGAATTGCAAATTTGTTACAAATGCAATGAAAATGCCTGCGGCACATGTTCCATTTTTATGCTCGCTGCCCAAACTAAGAATATTGTCAGAACTCATATTGCAGGGACTATTTACTAGAGCATTTTGCTATTGCAAGAGCCATTTATTAAATTAACTGTTCATTTTCCAATCGGTTAAATTGGTTCTGAGCGGATTTAGTTAAATTCTTATTTACAGCTTATTTATGCTATAGTTTTAAACTGACTTCCTAGCCAAATTTGTAACTGTCCCATAAAACAAAAACGACCCTCTTTGGTTATCATCAGATACGATGAATGGGATAAGCCAAAGCAAGATCCAAGGAATAACACATTCATTTTCACGGAAATTAAACATTTCACTATTTAATAGACTTGTGCATTAAATTCGTACACATCTCCAGAAACGAGGTGGGATACCCAAGGAAACAAACAAAAATAAAACCTGAAGGCCCAGAATGTTTATTTGCCTTTCATTGTTCCTTGACCTGCCTCTTCTTGTTTTGTCTTCTGTCTTCTGTCTCTTTTCTTGCTCCACTTTTTCCTGCTATTCCAATATAATATATAAATGAATCCTGGTTTCCCGGACTGCTTCCGCACAGGGACATTCTCTACTCCATTCCTCCAATTGGTTGAGAGGGTGTGCGCGGAGGTTCTGCCCTTTTTGCGGAAGCACTCCGGAAGGCCTGGACAATGCAAAGGATAGTGCGGATAAGAGGACCAAGAAAGAAGACAGAAGAAAAAATACAGAAGAAGCACAGAAGGGAAAAAGGCAAAACGAGAAAAGGGAACATGGAAGCGGTTGCCAGGGAAGGTAGGGAGACATTAATAGAGATTGTGAGAGTGTGAAAGAATAACAACTATTTAGTTTTCAGATTAAAAAAGCCCCTGAATTTTGGCAGAGCCGAAAGGGCAGGAAAGAAAATTTGTTGTCCGAGAACATATATATTTAGTAGAGCTTTTTTTAAAAAAAAAACATTTTCATATATATGACATTATTTTTTATGAATACGTTTAAAAAAAAAACAATTTTACAGGTATATAAATTATACACAGTTAGTATAAAAATATATTCATTAACCTGCTCTAAATTAGAAAACATTCTGTAGTCCATGTTTTAGGTTTCTATTTTTTTTTTAATGCAAACCTAACCCTAACCCTTTCTAACAAATTCCTTATTAACCCCCCCCACCACCACTGTAATTACACAATATAAGTAAAAAAAATAAATAGAAAACAATTCACTCCTTGGGGTCAAATAAAAATAAAATTATAATATATACGGTTATATATCTATATCTATATATCTATATCTATATATAATTTATTTTTTTTATGGAGCTTGAGATTCTGTTTTGGGAAAACTGTCATCCGTCTCTCTCTCTCCCCAGCTCTCAAAAACAAAGTCTGAAGGAGAAAGGCAGAAAACAGAGACAAGAGCAGTGATCTTACTGTATCCCTGCCATTGTCTATAGAAGTGATCACATGCTCGAAAGTGTGGAGGATCTGCTGTAGACTGACCACTCTGGTCATGGAGCGGTCAGCAACAGTGCTGCCTCAACAACCGCAGTGACTTACACGCATTTTTAAAGGCACCAGGTACATCATGAGTCCTGTAGGACCATCTCTTCATGACATACTGGTACGTCATTGGTCCCGAAGGGGTTACAGTACCTATGCAAGACTACACACTATGTTTTAATGCTCAGGTGGCATGCGGCCTGGCCTATCCAGCCACATCAGCACTTTGAATCACCCAATCTGCCACTGTATAAGTAATGTTTTCTTATTTCAAGTTGATTTGGACTATTAAGGGCAATACTAACGTATTCACAAATATGTTACTTTTGGGTATCTTTTCATTACAATGAAATCTTGTCAATTCTATCCTAAATTAACTTTTGTAAAATTTCCAACAACATGTAGGAAAAAAAAACTTTTTGGAAAAAATTAGAAAACAAAGGACCTAAATGAGTAACCAAAGCACAGTGGTAATAATATGCACATGTACACTGTTGTCGTACAGCCTTGAGCATGTGTATTTGCTTTTGAACTTACGCACAGAAATTGATTCAAGCTGATGATTTGTAATACATTATGATTGATGGAGCAAAGTTTACAGGAAGACAAGTATATATCATTTCTGTCTTGTGTAAAAAAAAGTGATTTGCTTAATGTCACATTACCCTAAGCTCCAGAAAAACGGCAATAACTAAAATAAAGTCATCTGTATTATTTAGCTTTTTATTGGAACAGATGTCTCTAAACTATAGCTTCAAAGAAAAGGGAAGTGTTAAGATATTGCTGTCGGCTATGGCGGTTTCAGTGTTTAAACAGAGAGCAGATCAAATGTTAAACTATTCCAATTATTAGGTGGATAATGGCTTTAAAATTAGTTCCCAAGAATTAAAAGAAGAACATGTGTTTCTGAATATGATAATTTCAAAGCATATTTTGAAAGTGGAAGTAAAGTGACAGACAGGTCTTTCCTACTTTCTGCTCTATTTCCCACAGTCCATTTCATTTAATTTTTACATTTTTCAAATGTATTTAATTTCTCACTTCCTGTTTTTTTTTTGTTTTTTTTTTTTAATAATTTTGGTTGTCTTTCTTTTTCAGTTTTGTTGAAAATGTTTGGTCACTTGATTTTTTAAAACTAATCTTAAATTGGCAATTGCTGTAAATGGAATTTAATATGGTGAAGCCTCCGTGTACAATTTATGTGGTTTCTAATAATTTATGTTGCTTAGCTTAATCATTTTCCAATCATTTTATGGTAATTTCAAAGATATTTCCTGATGTGGAATCGTTTTTTTTTCTTTTAAACTAACTTTTTTAACCTTCATAAACGTGCTTCACTTTCTTAGACTAAGGAAGTACTGTACATTGATTATGATTATTATATATATATAGTGTAGTCAGTAGGCTGGTTGAGGTCAGCAGAGCTATATCTTTAGGCAGCATTAGAGTAAAAGATTCCTGCCAAACACTTTTTTTGTAGCTGTCTGGCTCCATAGATATACACTGGAGAGGCAGAATAAACAGGAAGTATCCTATCACCTACAGCTTAGATCCTTCCAATGTTCTTGAGTTTCGGAGATGAGAAATGTATTCTGTCTCTCTACCGCGGCATAAAATGTGTCCATTAAATCAGTGGGGTTTTTTTTTTTTTTTTTTTGGTAAAGAAAGTTACTGTTAAATGAAGTTTGTTATAAATTACCTAAACTATTGGCCTAATATATATATATATATGTTATTCTTCAATTATATAATAGACAGGGAGGAAATCTAAAATCCACAAATGTGCATTTTTATGTGCCTGTCATCTTGGTTTCCATTACTATTTTCATGAAAACTGAACTGATGCACAGCACTAGTTGCGCTATGACTTTTTGACAAAGTGTGCAAAATGTAGCAGAATGCTTGCCTATGTTTATGATATTTTTTTGACACTAGTTGTTTTGGTTTATTATTATTTTTTTTATATATAATGCCTTGATATTCTGCAGCACAATACAATACTCAGTTAGCTGTTATTCATAACTCTGTTTAGTTTTCATCCCTTTCTGATCTCTCTTTCTTTATTTGATTTATTCTGTGTTTTCTGGTCCAGGTATTGGTTTAATGACTCTTTATTATAGTTATTTATGTTATGATATACTTTGTAACACCATTGTGAGTTTTATTTGCAGAGTATAACAATGTAGAAAAATAAAATATACGGTTGTATGTTAAATGAGCCTTCTGCACATTTATGGTTTCTAAATCTGTTTTTTTAAAAGCTTGTGTATTAATAGCTCCTTTATTATGCTATGTTTGGGATAAACAGTGAACATTAGATATGTGATAAAAGTCTGTACAGGGAAATTGTCTCATGTCTGCCTTTGTTCAATACATCTCACAAGGTCTTCATATAGACCACTGTGCATTGCTGAACTAAATCTCACATACTGAGTCCAGATGTGAAGTGTGATTGACTGTAATGGGTTAAATAAACTACAATACAAGCTTTGATGATTTTTTCAGGCCTTGTAGCACAAACTCTTCTATTTACATGCCTCTCTGGATCGCCATCACTGTACACCTTGGGCAAAACGAGTATTTAATTTTCTCATTATTTAAAATTGTTGCTTTTTCTTCTTTACAGTCAGTGTATTGGTTAATCCCAATTCCAGACAGAATTTTTTACGCCTTTCATGTGTATAAAACTGGAACAACCTCGCAACTGAAGTGGTAGGGGCTAATACAGCGAGGGAATTTAAACAAGACCAAGGACTTATTACAGTTTGGACTTTACATCAGGAAAATGGACTAACTAGGCTGAATTATTCTTATCTGTCATCAAATTATATGTTTCTATAAAATGCTAATTGTATTTTTTATTTCATGTGGATCCCTAAAAAATATTTTCTATGATACACAAGTAAACATGCTATATAATATTGTTCTTGTTCAAACACTACACATTAGGAAGGAAAAAGGAAAAAGTTACTACCAGTAGATACACCATTCATTCAACACCTAGTCTAAGATGTAAGAAAGTTACATAGTTACATAGTTATATACTTATATAGGCTGAAAAAAGACATGCGTTTATCAAGTTCAGCCTTTCCTATATCTGTTAATTTGTTGCTGTTGATCCAAAAGAAGGCAAACCCCCCCCCCCCCGGTTTCGCTCTTTCCAATTTTGCACTAACCAGGGAAACAATTCCTTCTTGACCCCAAAATGGCAGTCAGATTTCTCCTTGGATCAATAAGCTGTTTCCCCATAATTAAAGATTATATCCCTGAATATTATGTTTTTCCAAATATCCATCCAGTTGCTGTTTAAATGTCTGTACAGACTCAGATAAAACTACCTCTGCAGGCAGAGAATTCCACATCCTTACTGTCCTTACTGTAAAAACCCCCTTTCCTCTGCTTTAGTCTAAATCTCCTTTCTTCCAGTCTGAACGCATGACCACGTGTCCTATGCATAGTCCTGTTTATGAACAGATTTCCACACAATGGTTTGTATTGGCCCCGAATATATTTATATAACGTTATCATATCCCCTCTGAGGCGACGTTTTTCTAAACTAAACAGATTTAAATTAGTTAACCTTTCTTCATAACTATAGTGCTCCATTCCTTTTATTAATTTTGTAGCCCGCCTCTGCACCCTTTCTAGTGCTATGATATCCTTCTTTAGAATAGGTGCCCAAAATTGCACAGCATATTCAAGGTGCGGCCTTACCATTGATTTATACAGAGGCAACATTATATCTTCATCCCGCGACTTGATGCCCCTTTTTATACACGACAATACCTTACTGGCCTTAGCAACCGCAGACTGACACTGCACATTGTTGCCTAGTTTGTTGTCTATAACAATTCCCAAATCCTTCTCATTTGTCGTTACCCCTAATTCACTACCGTTTAGGGTGTAGGTTGCTTGTGCATTCGCTACCCCAAAGTGCATAACTTTACATTTATCTACATTGAATTTCATCTGCCATTTGTGTGCCCAGTCCCCCAGTCTATCAAGATCCCTCTGCAGCACAGTAATATCCTGCTCGCCCTGTATAACTTTACCTAGTTTAGTGTCATCTGCAAACACAGAAACATGACTTTCAACGCCTACTGCCAGGTCATTTATAAATATGTTGAATAAAATTGGTCCCAGAACAGAACCCTGAGGGACACCACTTACCACTTTTGACCAGCTTGAAAATTTACCATTTATAACAACTCTCTGTTCTCTATCTCTAAGCCAATGTTCTACCCAAGAACAAGAATTTGCATCTAGACCAATTTCCTTCAGTTTGAATACTAACCTATTGTGTGGAACCGTGTCAAACGCCTTGGCAAAATCCAAATAGATTACATCCACTGCAACCCCTTGATCGACACTTCTACTTCTAAAGTTGCAAAGCAGATAGTCACAGATGAGGAATAAAGAAGGGAAACTTTTGAGGGGGGGCATTCTAATGTTTGTTTGTCCAGAATGTAGTACTTCCGTATATTAAATATCATATCTGGGCAGAAGTCTACTCACAGATCCAATAAAAGGGTAGAATGGAAGAGGGCTTCCATATAAATAAAGGTCTATGAAGTTTTTAAAAATGTGGACCCCGTGTAATGACCATGAAAGCAGATTTACATGGAAAGAATGTAATCCCCAGGGGAGTCCCCTGCAGACCAAAAGCTTTAGAACGAAGTAATATCTTTCGAATGCCTTAGCCTGTCTAGTATCAGTCACGTATGTGGAACGTTTTTTTTTTTATTTTTTTTTTAATTCAGGGAAAAAATGAACATCATATCATAGAGCTTATCATATATTCCAGTGAGTGCACAAAATGTGACTTAGAATTGTAGAGATCTGTCCTGGTGGAGATATGAGTCTCACATTCAGTCAGCTGGACAACCAAGGATGAATCTCCAAACAATTTCCTAAGAACCCTCTTTGCTCTCCCTGAAACTCCCACTTCTCTATTATGACTTCTTCCCACTCTTGTGGATTTTACTATAGCTATTATTGGAATTCTCTACTTCATTTTGTCAGACTTTTCCTACTTATTTTAACTTTAAATGTTCATTTAAATCCCAACTGTTTAGAAAAGTCCTCCTATAACTCACAACAAGCATTCTGAAAGAAGCCATCTGCTGTCCCAACTCACAGACTTCTCCTCACTACAAACAAATCCTTCTGTCTAAGCAGTTGCTCACCTTCTGTCGCACTCCCACCTCAACATCCTAATAGATTGCAAGATCACAAGACTAGTGGCCTCTCTGTCTTTTATGTATTTTTTTTTTACTTAATTTTGTACCGGTACAACCTGGGAAATTGTGGGCTCCAGCTACCTGGACCCCCTTCTTTTTAAATGAATTTCCCCTTTAATTAATTAACATGGTTCACCTGGTACTATTTAGTAAGGTTTTATAAAGAGAGCAGCACAAGAGACCTTGTTTGTCTTCTATTATCAAAATAATAAAAAGTTCTGGATATGGACAAAACAGTAGAATATTAGATCTATGGTTCGCGATTACAATAGTCAAATTGGCCCTAGAGAAATTGTAGATGCTGTTTGATGGGCCAACACAGAAAAATGTAAAGTCACATACACTATTGGGACCTCAGAGGTCACCATCTCGTGATGAGATGAGTCTTAAATATACATGTGAATAGATATAGATAGTGGTGAATTAACAGAAAGTAATAATGCTTGGGAAGCATGGATCCTTAAACAGATGAGGACCTGGGATTAGTGGCATCAGAAAAAAGGAGAACAGATTAATAGAGTGATCAGGGTGTAATTACAAGAGTTCATAAGATCACAGTCTTCGTTTATGTCATCTCTCTTGGACTTAAAGATACGATATACATTTAGTTTGCCAGACATCCAAAAAGTGATGGTGAGGGTTTAGTTTAATAGCTGGGAGAATTGGTTATATTTGTTGTGGAAACCTATGAGATATTCTGTCCCGGTGATTAAGAGATCATCTACGGAGCAGAGGCATAGCAGTTATTTGATGTTCTGTATTCTCAGAAGTTCTTCTTTTGGATTTTTCCATATTGTGTGGCCAAGCGTGCCCCTGAAGTGTTTCCCTGTTATTAGCAGGAAGTGGTTATTATGTGTGATGATCTATCAGTTATAGTGGTGATAGGTGATATCATCTGTATCTTCCCTTCTTAAGGGCCCTTATACCATCCTTAGGGGGAAGAATGCTCGCGAGGAAGCCTTATTGTGCAATTTAGCCTTGATAACTTAATTTGACAGATTAAGGCCTTGTTTCCTGAGCATGCTTGGTTAGACCATCTGAAACTCTATGCAGCTGACGTGTATTTGGTCTCCATTTACATTGAGGAAAGAAACGCAATGCTTATATCGGAGGCATATATTTTGAGCTGTGCATATTTAACTGCTAGCCACTGATCACTAAAATAAATATTTCATTGAATTGGTTGTACCTCTGTTTCTAGGTTTCCATCAGTCTGTCTCTAGCACTGAGAGCAGGCTATTGATTTGAGGCTCCATAACATAAATTATATCTTGCCATTAGGTTGTTAACATCACTTACTAGTTCAAAGTATTTCATTTATAGTTCATTTATAGCCCATAAATAAAAACTGCATATCCTGTGATATAGATTCTCATGTCGTATTGTTCTATTGCCTTAAACACAAATATTTGTTTGAGATTGTATAAATATAGATATGGTGAGATGTATAGAGGTCTAACCATTTAAATCAAATTATATACCAGTCAATGGTAAACAGCATAATCTACCTTCAAGTATCTCCAACATTCATCCGGCCCTTTATATATATGTAGACACAGATATAGCCTTTGTGGGTGTATTTGATATCCAAAGATCATTCTGATTTAGAGTCAAAGACTATTGAAGAAAACAATGTCTACCCATCCATAGCTTCAATCATATAGTGATCATCAGTGCTTTTAGACAGGCTTGTTTCTTTTGTGATAGGAGCTATAGATCACTGAACAGGATAATTAGAGAACATCACTGTGTATTGTGCAACCCTAGTGAGTCACAGTACTAGCGTAATAGTGCCTCATAAGCATTGGTTGGATTTGTTATCTAGCACACTATTTTACTACTATTCCGAATCCAATCACGTTATGTGCTTTGGGAGGAATGTCTATCCCAGTGATTATAATAAAAAGTTGATTTTAGCCAATGTAGAATAATCTTATTCTCTTTCCTTATCATTGTAGTGAATTCTACCATTCCGAATTAGCGCTTAATTCTGAGTAAGCCCATATTGATACAGATACATATTAGGAAAAGAAATGACAGGACATAGAGCATTAATTAAATGAGCAGACTAGGTACAAAGATAACAAGATCACTTGAGGTTTACAAATTATAATCACAGATATAAACTAGAAATATAAAAAAAAAACCACAAAAATACATTACTTTGATTGTTAGTCAACAAAGTCTCAGTAACCCTTTCTGGGTTTTCAAAGTGGGGGAAAAGTTTTCGGTAGACAGAAAATGTGCCATCACCTTCTTTAATGTCAATAGATTTTATATAAATTTATACACATAAAACCCCATCTCAAAAACCTGTATACTTGATCACTGTTTAGAGTAAATGATGTAAAGAATATGGCTCCATATTAAAATATATGCATAAAGTGACTTCTTGTAACCAAATGATTTGTTTCTATGCTCGTAATCACAAATAAGCATGCGCCAAAAGACAAGGAAATGGAAACTGATCATCACATTTGCACTTATAGGTGGGTGAATACATCTAATAAGTATTTATATTGTGTCAATCATTTTTGTTTTGCTTTTGAGATTTCTTTCCTTTCTGACAAAGCTTCTGTTATTCTTTTTTATTATTTGTTCTCCCTCACTCATTTCCTATAATTTTTCGCTCTCTTACAAACACTTCTCTCAAAAGTATATTGATTCTGTTTTCTATTATGTGCTACACTCACTATCTTTTCTACATAGATATTCGTTTTCCATCTGTAACAAAGCTATGCTGCCCAAAAACTCAAGTTTAGATACAGGGCTAGAGTGAGGATGACTAGGCGGCCCTGGCACTTTAATGCCAACAGCCGCCAAATGACGTAAGTGCCGCCACGTGTCACGTTTTTATGCTCACACAGCCTGCAGCACCCGATCTCCTGCTGGAGTTGTTGAGTATGAATCGCTTACCGCCAGCGGGCGTCCTGGCCTGTTTTTTAATGAATGAAAGATATACTTTAAATTATTAGAGATGTTTTTGTGATAAATACACTGTTTGGAATACAAAATGAACACAAAAACCATAAAACTTGATTAACCAACAGTTTTTGGAGTATATATTTGGTCATGTTGAGTTTTGTTTTTGTGTAAATGACATTCTTCATTTCAATAGAATTAATTTTACAGATATGTGATGACTTTTTGAGTATTTGCATACTGTCTAATTTGTTTTTATATTCCCTTTAGTAGAAAGGGGGAGAGGAAAGGTCAACTTTCTTATGTCAATCAGGCCAACTGCATCCTATTACAGAGGAGGGCAGAGAGTAGAATTGCCAAATTGGCTTCAGGCACTGATGGCACATAAACATTTGCAGAATAGTATATGTTTGTTTTCACAATAACTACTTGTGGCAACAGATTCTTTGAACAAAATGAATGCTGAAAATTACAACTAATTACTAGAAGAAATCATGCAGACATTTATGCAATTAAAATTTAAAATTTTTAGAAACAGTGTTGCCAATATACCACTCATATCTCAATATTAAAGAGCCTTCTAAATTTTTATGAGATTTTTCCAAAATATTAATCTTTTATGATGTCAAAAAATTTAAAAATGTTAAATACATACAAATGTGAGGTCTAATTATGAATACAGGCCAACTGGTATTATGGCCATCTGGAAAATAATTTGTTACTAGCAAAAACAATTAAAACATTAGTACTATAGCTATGTGAGTAACTCATTGAATTAAATCTATATTTAAATTGAAACACCAAAAGAATTCTTGCTGAAAATAATTTTATGTAGATCATGATATACTCTGTTAATTTCTATGAAGGATAATCTATGTAAACTAACCAATAACCTCAAAAAATACAGAGGTCAGCAAGGTGTCCGAACACAGGCACCGTTGTCCGCCAGGTGAACTGGACTACCCGCTGCTGGAGGAGCAGGGCCAGTTTGGAAGTTCATTGATCTAATTCTAATGGTCCCAAAATAAAGGGAGCGTGAGGTCTGTTCCTATAGACCTATGTTTCATTGAAACAAATGCCTGTAGGAACAGACACTGCACTTCAACCAGGACAACTATGTTTAATAGAAAGGGAGATAGAGAAAGGTAAGAGATTGTGATAAAGGGGAGAGATAGTGAGAAAAGGGAGAGATAGTAAGGATGGGAAAAGAAAGTAAGAAGGGGAGAGATACATAGATTGATATAGGGGAAAGATAATTATAAAAGGAGAGAGTAAGATGAGAGATACAGATAATCAGGAGAGATAAAAAGAAAGAGAAGAGATAAAGAGAAATGGGAGAGATGTAATGAAGATTAGAGATAAAGAGAAAGGGGAGAAATAATGAGAGATGAGGAGAAAGGGGAGAGATTATAAGAAATAATTGACATGGGGAGAATATTGAGAAATAAAGAGAAATGAAGAGTAATACTTAGAACAGATAAAGAGAATAGGGAGAGATCCAAAGAAGAGAAAGGGATGAGGTGATAAAAAAGAGAAGGATCAAACATACAGGAAGAGATAAAAGAGAAAGGGGAGAGACAAACAGAAAGGGGAGAAATGTGAAGAAAAGGGAGAGATAAAGAAAAAAAGGACAGAGAAAGAGGAGAGATGATGAGAAAGCGGAGAATCAAAGATAAGGATTATCATTATTTATCATATCTAAGTCGCACTATAATTATTCAGAAGTAAAATCATTATCAAATATTCTTACTAAAACTAGTATATACTAGCAATTTATTTACAAAAACACTGATTGCTATACATATGTTACCCGTATGGCTCTTTAATATAAGGTTTATTTCTTATGAGGCATCACATCAATAGAGTCTCAATGTACACAGCTTATTGTTACTATAGAGTGCACTTAAAAATAATAATATTAACAAATGTGAGAAATACAATGTATACAAGTATATATAAACCATTTAACTTTGACAAACTGATCACCAGAAAAATGTGACCTCTAATTTTTATTCCAATGTCTAATCCACCCTCTAATAGTACAATAAGTAGTATGGCCTGTTTTATTAAGTTAATTAACAATGGCATATAATTGGTTTAAGCTTGAAAAGAGCTCTTGAGTCATTGGAAAAAAATATGATTTAATAAATCAACAATTGACTCAATAATGTCTTAAATAAGCTTTTCAATCTTAAAAGTAAGTACTGGATTAGGCTAAAACAACAAGACTGCTGAATATGGGTCTATATGTCAGCACTTCTTGTAATAATCCTAGAATGACTACGTCTATTGAAAAAACAGAACCCTGAATGAGAGCAACCTTCAAATAGATCATTCAGCACAAATGTGTAAAAGGAGCGAAATATGCCTGATAAAACCAAAGGCAAATACAAAACGCTTTTCTATCCCTATAATCTTTCCTCTTCTGGTAGCAATTTAACCATTAGAGCTGTCACATGTCATTTTCAGCTCATTAGGTGGGATTTTATACATTTTATCTACAGTTGGAAGCGGTAATAAGCAGGAGGAATTGGGAAGGTCAGATATTAAAAACGCCATCTCCGTCCCTCATCACTTTCAATGAGAAATTCTTCTATAATTGTTAAAATGTTGTGAGATTATTTCAAAAAGGGGGGTTTTAAGATTCTCAAAAAATGTTGTTAACTGCTTTGTTGCGTGCTTCAGGATTTGCGATATTACTAATAAAGAATGTTTAACGCCTCATATCCCATATAGATTTGCACACGGCGTATGTTGTACACTTAACTCCTTTTTTGTTGTAATTGTTGTGTGTATTCCTACTCCCTCTCTTTTGCTGTTTTGAATCCTGAAGTTGTTTTCTTAACCTTTTATTGTGTTTTATCACTTTTTTTTTAAAGATTTTGACAGTAATATGAATTTGAAAGTGCATATATTTTCAAAATATTTGTCAGGGTACACCAATAAATCTTTTACAATTATTTTGTATATAACTATAATTTATTGACTTATATAGCATCATCATATTCTGTAATGCTGTACAACGGGGAAACAGGTCATAACAAATGGTGCATCGCATAACAATATGGATTTACAGAAATAAATCCTGAAGAGGACCCAGCTAAAATGAACTTATTTATAAACCAAAGTTACATTAGGACTGCCTTATATCCTAAAATTACAGCAAGTAAAATTACAACAAAATGTATGAAATGATTCAACCTACAGATAAAAACCATTGCTTCGTGACTCTAAGAGCGGCAAGATTAACATAAATATTACCCATTAAATGATACGAAATGCATTGTACGAGTGCCTTTAAGAGATACCACTTAAAATGATACAAAATGTCCAAAACGTCGTGGTATGACTGAGACCCAGGGCACAAAGCAAGCTCCATAAAGACATGGCTGGATGAGTTTGGTGTGGAACAACTTGATCGGCCGCACAGAGCCCTGACCTCAACCACATCGAATACCTTTGGGATGAACTGCAATGGAGATTGCGACCCAGGCCTTCTCGTCCAACATCACCGCCTGACCTCACAAAGGCTTTACTGGATGAATGGGCAAAAATTCTTACAGAAACTCCCCAAAATCTTGTTCATCAATATGTATTAAGCTGTTTTTTAAAAAAAGCCCTGAAATTCATTTTCCTTAGATGTACACATTTTAAGCTGCCATTTTGTTTTAAATTGTTATAATTACAACCCACTAAGTCTGAGCAAATTTAACATTTGTAAAATCTGTAATATTGTATCAACATACATTCCCAATGTCCATAATTTAATTTGATCCAATAACAAATCTATCCTTTAAAAACAGATAGAGCTTCTACCAGACACTTAAGTAATGTGGATGATGAAAGCCTTGAAGCAACAAATAGGAAGGTAGCACATAGCTCAGCCCAATTTTATGGCAATCACAGAAAAGAATGTTCCAAACAGTAATAAAAGTTATAGTCATCTGTCAGGCCATTGTATAGAGATGACATATTTATGACAGAATATGAGAACATGTACAAAGCTTCTAAACAACACACTAAAAATGCCACCACATATCACATGCCGAACATAAGTGTCTTAAATTCAATTAAATAAATAATTTGTACTATGTTATACTAACTGCAAGAAAATAGTAAAAAATAATGTCCTGAGTTCTACCTAAAAGTTATATCAAATATTGTACCCAACATAGATAAATAGAGCAGTCTTGTCATTATCAAATTTCAGTCTTTGAAAGTCTTTTAAGGGAATTTTCCAAAAATGTATAGTTCATATTTGAGATAGGAAGTATATTTATTTTAACTATGAACTTATGTTCACAAATAATTCATTTTTCATTTAAACATTTGTATTAATTAAAATAAGTATACATTAGCTCAGTGGTTTTTATTTCATGTTTTATTACACAAAAATCTAAATCGGAAAGAATGTACTACATGAGCCAAGATAGAAAGAAAAAAAAAAAAAATTGTCTGGCAACTGCCAAGAAGTTTGCTTGAAATGACTTTCATCACTAAGTGTCTGTACTTCCTTCTGTGCCCGCCACTTTAATACAAGTCGAAATCAACATTTGGATCAAACCAATTCTGTCTCGTAATCAAACAAATGCTTTCTTTGTGGGTGAAATTTAATTAAAAGCAGATAAAAATCAGGAAAATATTTCTTGCATTCTTTTAAAATGGAACAAAATGTGCCTACAATTGTGGTCTGAAAAGGACCTGTCTCTTTGTTTGCGAAAGGAAAACTAAAGATGTATTGTATGGTATTATCTCTATCTAACCCATCTGTCATATAATACTGTTAGAAACCGGGACCTCATTTCATCTTGAACCATTTCCAACAAAAAGTCACTATCTTACACATAATACAGCCAGCAGGTTATCATAGACCTTTTTTTTTTTTATAGTTTCTGTAATTGAAGCATACATCAATAAACCGCTCCAGGGATGAAGGAGTAATACAATTTTTTTTTTCATGAAAACACAGTGATATCATGGTCAGAACTTCTTCAGGCACAACCTGTTCTATCTAATGAAAAAAAAACAGCATAAATAAATAAATTATTTATTCTTCATACATATAATCCATGAAATATATCATAAATAATCAGGGAGACAACTTTGTTGCCTAACCTCCAAATCATAAACCTTCTCATATGAAGGAATAAAGGTAATCTGATTTAATGCCTGTCTTTACAGATCTTACCTTTCCTAGTTCTGAAGTTACATGTTTTACACTTCCCTTCACAATGACTCGTGAGTATCTGATACGTGAAGACATCGCTCGGAGCTGTAACTTAACACTGAATACCGAGCCATATACTTACAAAAGATTAGTCAAACCAACACAGGTTGACAGTGTATTGGCAAGTGATCTATTAATTTACACTTGTAACCCAGGAAAAAATATATTCCCTGCTAAAATGTTGCAATATATAATAATTCTTCTTTAATCGTGTTTCCCGTGACAGTTGATATCTTGTTAAGTTAAAATATAAAGGAAAGTGCTAAGAGCAATGTAAGATGAGGCAGACAACTCCCAAAACACATCATTTGCATTTTTTTATAAATAAAGGTACCTTATCAAATGACATGGCTCTTTGTTATACAGAATGACTGATTTTCTTCACATAATTTTCCATGAAACAAAAAAGCTGCATGATATTGCTATTGCCATGGGAAATTCAATTATAATATATACTATGTAGGGTAAAGAAATGTAGAGAAATAATATAAGCTTTTTGCCAATTTAGTTTTCCTCATTTTATTGCCATAATAACTGCCACTGGTTAATCCAATGATTTTTTACACTATAGTTATGCTATGTTCTATACCTCTGCTCTCCACCTCACCAAACGCACTAAAATAATGCCTCAATAATCTGTAAACCTCAGAAGTGCCTTCTTGCTCTTTTTTTTACACCTATCCTAACACATCTATTCAACCTCTCTCCTTCCACTGGGGTGTTTCTACCCCCTTAAAATATACTCCCATCTCTCCTATTTTAAAGAAACCTTCTCTAGACCATACACCCCATCTGTCTCCCTTCTATGCCTGGCCTCCAAATGACTGTGATGGTTAAGATGGAGTCACATATCACACTTTCTTTCCTCCAACTATCTTCTTGAGCCTTTCCATACCAAAATTACACATCTTAACTTTGCCACTAAAACAAAACATAACATGTCCTTACTTATCCTCTTGGACATCTCTTAAGCTTTGACACTGCTACCCACCTCTTCTCCTGCAGACCCTTCAATCTTATGGCACCAGTGGCATAGCCCTTTCAGGCTCAACCTCTATCTTTCTGACTTTTAGTGTGTCTCATTGATGGATGTCCCCTGCATCCAGGCACTGTCACCCTAGAGACTGTACCCCTGAGTACTTGAGTGTGTGTTCAGTCATCATTGAATCACATTATCTCATCACCGTCTTCGTCACGACCTCATCACTGATTGGAGATCTGGGGAGATCACAGCTTGGCGATGTAACTGCAGTGACTTCTCCTGTCTTCCAAATCCACGTAGGAGAAGTCACAGATTGGTTGACCGCTCCTGAGGATCTGTCTGAGCAACTGACTTCCCCAGTTCCTCTATTGCTGCCAATATTGAATCCTAACAGCATAGTTACCAGCATTTAAAAAAAACTAATTCCAGGTACACTTTGCAGTACAGCTATCAATTACCTACTTGAAAATGTACCACACCCACTGCTTCAAAGCCCCACCCACTCTGCCTGAACCACATAATTAGCATCATTAGCTCATGCAGACCTGCATTGGTTCAATGTGAAGGTTTTTTTACCGCTGTCAATCATGGACGCAGTATTTTTTTTACCCGACACAAGCACCTGCCAATTTCCCGGGACACGTCTCGGGACAGTGAGTGTACTGGGACAAGCTCCCAAATCCTGGGACTATCCCAGGAAAAACTTAACAGCTTAAAAGGTCCTGGTTAGAGAACATAACCTGCGTTCTAGGTAGCGAGGTAGAGGCACTGCCAAAGACCAGGATACCCCAATCTCTTTATTAAAGAGGCCCGGGATTTCCCAGTAAGTGCCACAGCAGTAACGATGGAGATGGCTGGTAAGTAGAGCTCATCCAGCCAGGAAGATGTTACGCTTAAATACGATATGTGCCCTGACCACAAAAGCAATCCCATCTCCAAATGATGTTCTCTTGGATTTTTGTTGCATCAATTTTCAGCAAATTAAACAAAGGGATTAATAGTTCTGATACTTTGTTGTTGCTTGTTACCTATCACCATCTTTAAAACACGCACCATCCATAACATGAAGAATGATGTTACAACCATAGTGGACATCACTTGAAAATAACAGCTTAACCAAATCATTTTCCAAATTGAAAGATCAATAGCCATTGTAATGGGTTCATGTCTTAATAGCCACAGGGCAGCCACCAAGATTATCAATAACATTGTTTTGGCCTTTATTAATTTATGTTTTTTCCTTTCATTGAAAAATCTATGTAAACTATGGTCATAAGGGAACACCTTTGCATTAATCTGCTTTTTACATGGACTTAAATTATTCAGATTCATTAATGAATTTATATTGCTTTGTTGTCAAGTTAGTCTAGACATTTGGGTAAGTCAACGGTAGAATAAATGAGGAGGGGGGGACAGGACGTAAAGACAGCTGCTCCAAAAGTGTACATGTAAGGTGGGCTTCTCATAATACCAATATACAGTATACCTTAAACACCACTGCATGGGAATTTAGGTTAGACATAAGACTTTCATAAGACTACAGATGTAGTAAGCAAGACTGCCCACTCTTGCTGTCTCTGCGTATTTCTTATGTATCATTACATTGTAAAGCCCTGTGGGATCCGTTTCATGTAGAGAAAAAAAAATGAATTTAAGAAGAATCATTCACAGCTGAGCAGCTGAGGTGTATACCTTTTTCTTCACAGAATATTATATGTCATTTAAGAACTTTAAGAACATTCGTTGCACCTTGAGGACTGTAGGTGTCAAATGGCTGCGCATTTTCTCATAATCAGGCCTTAAGCATGTTTTCTATATGCTTCTCAACTCTCAGTAGACATTCTAGCAAGTGATGTTTTTAATTGCATCGTATCCACCTAAGCTAGGACCTAAAGCTATTGGAATGCTCAAGATTTTTTCCTCGTAAGTGGTGTGTTTAACTATGTTTGGTCATTGAAATACTAGGCCTCCTGTATTAGCATTACTGAAACCATGTATGTAGTGGTCATTTTTATATACAATTGGTCATTATATACTGACCTTCTGCAAGTAATGTCAAATGTCACCCCCTTACCCCTGCCCCACAATAATTAACGCACACTTACACACCCTTACCTTACCTGAAACTTGCCTTCATAACTGTTCAGACACCGCCGCATTATTACAAACTATAAGTTGGTTTTTAGTCAGCTACCCAGCTATGTATACATAGTTTGGAACTAAAAAAATCCCTTGGCTCAAATGCTGATATGATTATGTATGGCAGAATAAAATAGGTTTGCAATTCGTAAACCCAAAGCTAGAATAATTGAGGGTTATTGTGTGGCAAAATCACATCAATGCAAATATAGTGCAATAAATAGTTAAGTCCTTCCCTTTCTATTTCAATCCGTTGTCTAATTCCTATTGTTTGCTTTAACGGTATGACATGTAAGCCAGAAATGATGGCTTAAATCTTGTTCACATCAGATATTCTGTCAAGACAGTAAAACTCCTGACTGAGACACAACAAGAAAGCAACTTGTCACAGTTTCGCCTGCAGCAGGAGTTTTCGTTTTGTGAAAGCCTCTCCGAATTTACAGGAACATGTGAGATATGCAAGACGATATGAATGCGAGTCAGTATTGTTCGCAATGTGTCTACAACATGGGTAGTCATACTTTGGACCAGTTTATATCACAAGAAACATTTTATATGTAATAAAAACAAAATGGTCCTAAAAAATAATAATATAATAAAAATATTTGTACACAATAGTTTTCATAATTCTCTTAATAATATATTGTAATATTATTTTTTAGTAAATATGTTTTTAAGTAGTAAATTATTTTAAATATAGTAATAATAACACAATATGATGTACCTTTCATCATACATTCCTAAATAATATATGTCGAAATATTTTCATAAAATGGAAATGCACAAAGTCACCATGCATATCGGCAATGCTGGCTTCTAGTAATTTATGAGATAATACAGGTATGGTAGATACAATTTCCTGGACATCTTTAGTCTTTTCTGGTATTAGACACCTTCTGGTCCTGTGGGCCAGGGGCTTGATATAGTTTATTGTTTTGGGTTAGGGTCTTCTGTAAAATAAATATGCCTGCAGGTTCTCCAAGTTACCTAGTGAACAAAGTAGTAGAGACATTACCTGTCCAGGGCTGGCTTAATGTAGGATAGATGTATGTCTACAGCACTTTTTTGGATGTAGACAAACGGGAAGAGCTAAACAATAGCCCTGCTTCCTTCTTTATACACCCCACTCAAGTCTGGTCATATTCACCCCTTTTTAGCATGCTGCAGCCTATATGTTATAAAACGACTACAAAACCTTTGGAGATTCTCCTACTATCTTTGTGTCTGAATCCATTGCTGGTCATGATAGATATCCTTATACATTGTGTTTGTGCTTTTTTAGTATAGTTATTGTTCTTTCCATCGATGGACTATCCAAAAATAAATCTCAACTTCAATAATTCTATTTTGATGAGGTTGTCCTTCAAGATCAATTCCTGAGAATTCTGATTCATAGAACTCAGCAAGGCTTTAGGCTAAATCTAATGAGTTCTTAATGCTAAGATCCTCTGGACGTTACCAATATTCTGGCCAAGTTGTTCTGAATATCAAGATTTAACCTGTTAAAATGTAAGATTATTTGGTTATTTCTAATTTGGCAATTTCAGCATTAATGGATAGACGCATGGAACTCTTTTTCTGGAATAGTCACACCTTTGATTTTGATTTCTCTGTATAAACTCTGAAATGCGGTCATAAAAAGTTAACTCAATATTTGTTGAACCTCTAGAAGAGAAATATATATATTTTTAGGAAAGAAAAACAAACATGACTTATTTATAAATTTAAAACACAGCATAACCTGTTACAACATGGAAAGGCATAATCTATAATTTATACTTGTTTATTTAATTAAACATGCATGACTGTTGGGACTGTGTAATATACACAACTATTTCTCCTTATTTCTTCACATACCACTTTAGCGTTAAGAAAATGTAACCTAGGTACATAATTTTAAGTACAGCGGAAAGGAGGGTTGACCAAATTAATTACATAACCAGTGTCTCAAAGAAAAAAAAAATATGAAACTTTTGGAAACTGATATATTAACGAAAAATTGTATAGTTTGGATTATAAAGAAGAACATGTGCCTGTAATATTTGATCTACTGAAAATAGATTTGGACTAATGTATTATGAGGCATGACATATACCCTACTATAAGTAAGGATACCACTATGACATAATTAAAGTAAAACCACTGCCTCCAGGAGGTGAGAAGATTATCTGTTAGGTAAGAGGATTTGTTATGTGTATATGTATGTGTGTGTGTATGTGCGCACAGGTCTAGGGGTCCAGAGGGGCTTAATATGACACTGTCGATGCTACTTCATTTACCCAGAAGCTGTCCCCTAGTGTACACATACATGGTTTAAGGAATGAAACCGGGTACTGCTATTGGCTTGCTGTCTAGCTAAAAAGACAAGAGGGGTGTAAAACTCCAGGTCTTGAAGGCCAGAATCAGGGTAGATTTTATGGATATCCAGCATGCACACTGGCAGCTCAATCCTAATGTTTTCAACTGAAGAAATTACTTGTGTTCAAAGGAATATTTTACTTAATTGCTGTGACAGCTTTGCCCCAAACAGCTTGTCAGTGCCCCCAAATAGTTTGCCTGTGCCATCTTTGTCCACAGAAAGCTTGTCAGCACCTGTAAACAGTGCAGTCTTTGCCCCAAACAGCCTGCTTGTGCCCAACATCACTTACAGGAGTGTCATGTCTTCCTTCCTCCGTGCTGTGTGCAGACTGATTCAGCATGCAGGAAATGGATGTGATATCACTTCCTGCACACTGGATCAGCCAGGCACAGTGTGCAGGGGGAGAGTGTGAGAGGTAAACAGACTATTACCCACACCTAGTGTCTTTAAAGTGACAAGTGGTTGTAGGGGTCAACCCCTGCAACCACGACTGTTATGCCCGTGGTATAGTTTATTGATTTCTTATTTATTCTGGTTTATACCGGTATACTTATTGTGGATTACAGCAAGCAAATGTGTGTTCTTTCACTTTTATTGAATTGCATGGTATTACAAAATTGATCTTCATATTCCAAGTGTATGCATGAATAAGTACTTTTCTCCATTACCAAAGCAATTGTTCTAGAATATGCAATATTTTTTTATTTTTTTTTGCGCAATTTATTTTTGCTTTGAGTAGTTTTTATTTAAAATTAAGTAGTAGTTCTTATCTGAGAAGATGATTTTTTCCCCCGGCATGCAACCGACCTCTCCCTCCCTGATTTAAGAGACCTTAAGATTTTTGGAACTACAGAATGCATGAAATAAATGGATGTTTAAGGTGAGTGTGTACGCTTATGGAAACTGAGCTTAACAACAAATAAGTATATAAATTCTATAACAGTTTTACTTATTAATGTCAAGTTTGTTTTTGTGGACGTGATTGCTGGAACACTGTCATCTCCTGGGTGGAATATATTTCTCTTATCCCCCACAGAAAAGCCTTTCTCATTATTAATCTTATTATGTTTAATGTGAAAAGATGCATTTATTTATTTTAGCTTTAAATAGGTCAGTCTAAATTGTCTCATTAGCTAAATATCTTTCATCGGAGAATACTCATAATATATCTGTGCAATTAGTTTTAACATATCAGGAAAAAGCTGGGGGTGGGAGAGTCAATGTCCTCATCTCTCATCACTGTTTCTTAATCCTCAAGGGCTCATTCACTAAGTCTTAAAACTATATATATATATATATCTCGAATAAAGAATAATGATAAGTTAGTAAAAAAAAGCAATCTCTTATTTAGTTTAATTAAATATTAAAGTAATTTCTTTCTTCATTGTGAATATATTATAGTCCATAATAAGAAAAATGGATATAGCCATAGAGATAATGAAATATTGATATATTTTATCAGGCCCATATAGACAAAGAAAACATTCCTGGCTTTCAGGACCGCGAGCATGCATGGGACATCAACACTCACTCCGGGGCTATGCTTAATGTGCCCTCTGCGAAATGCCCTGTCCTTTCTACGAAATACAGACTCATGGGCACAGGCCCAGCATTTCCTAACATATAAAGAGGTAATTCAGAGACTATGCAGCCGAAACATGTACGAGTAGAAGTCTTGTATGTTCAGTATGTTTGTTTTTTTCTATGGTTATTCTGACCCCTTTGGGAGATCAACTATTCTATCAAATGCAACGCAATGCAGTGGAATTTAATGTAGCTAAACATTGACCCCTTGGCAAGGAAAAAGATCCTGTTCTGGGCATATTAGAAAACAGAATACAATGCACTGGGTACACAGGTGCGTCTAATTTTTTTAATTTTTGCTCTGTAAAGTGCCTCACTTCTTAATACCAGTTAGATCACCCTTGATAAAGACCTCTGTGTCGAAACGTTGGGGATCTCGACCGCATTTTTCCGCTCTTCTGCCTTGAACACTGGTTATTCTAGCTACTAGTACTACCAATCACACCATAAAACCAACTGGTCAGGTATTACCTCGATGTAACTCAAACTACATAGACCAATGAGTAGGGGATCAAAATAGATTCTTCGGTATTCAGCTACTTATACTGCCACCCATTAAAGAAGAATAACTTAAACTTTTGAGAAACAATGATTTATGTTTACTATGATATATTGCATAACTATTAAGTAAAAGACCACTTGAACATGTTATCTCTACTCATTAGCAATGCGTGTTTAAGATACAATATTTATTTTATGTAACTATTAAGAATGACAATTAATCAAATTATTATCTGTGTGAACGACTCCAGGAACCTGCATTTTGCTAGAGGCTAAAGGAATAATTAAATCTGTCTTGCTGATCTGCTTGTATTACATATCCATTTATTCAAATAGATAAATATGTTTTCAGCACGTTAAGCAAATACATTTTAACGTATTGCTCCCCCAGAAACATAAGATGCTGCCCTGCAGTATGTATGTGGATATATAAACTCTTGGAAGGAAATTAATTTCTCCCACATTGTAGGGCAGCATCTATCTAGGGCAGGGGTTCTCAAACTGCGGCCCTCCAGCTGCTGCAGGACCACATCTCCCATACTCCTCAGCCAGCCCCTTAGCTGAAGGAGCATTATGGGAGATGTAATCCTGCAGCAGCTGGAGGGCCGCAGTTTGAGAACCCCTGATCTAGGGGATCGGGAAAAAAAATATATTACCCACCCAACCCAATAACGACATGAGATCGGACTGGAGTTCAAAAAGACCACAGGGTTTATTTCTAAACAAACTGTAACAACAAACAGCATATCATAAATGCAAAGGTAATAAGACACAACCACTGAACTTTCAATGTTACTACCACAAGGTAATCAGGGCTAGATCCAGCGAGAAATTGGCTTGGGCATAACGGTGTATTCCGATGTAAGGTAAACCACTGGCCACAATCATCCTAGCTTGGTGGCGCCAAAATGCAAGGGGCCCGACCCCCTTTAGGAGAACAAGCAAGCTAGCCCCCTTAGCTAGTGCTTCCGTCGTGGCCCTCCCAGTGAGTGCTACCCCTCTGCTCCAGTGCCAAGAATACCCACGGCACCCTACGCCAAGCCATAGATAGAACTCGCCACACTTGGGGTATTTTGAGGAGGTGGCAGGTTAAGCAATATATGGCCGTATAGTATGACGGAATCCCCGATATTTATGTTTGAATAAATAAATTTTAATGATGTTCATTGGATATGCATTGAATTATTGCTTTGTTTTGTGTATTAATTGGGTCCAAAACACATTTACAGAAAGATTGCATAGGAAACCCATAACTGAGCAGAGAAGGGACCTAGTAAATTACATACGTGTTTAGTTAGTGTATAGAAATGTAGAATATAAAATATAAGCTATTAAACACCATTTAATGAGGTTATAAAACGGGGCATCCTGTCTACTGCATAGAATTCATGAAATTATTACGGTAAATTGACACTGTAGTTTATGGATTTCCGGTACACTAAATCATTGCTAAATAATAAAAAAGGGTATTATTTATGTCAGTTCTGTAAATATTTCTCATTTGAAACTTGTTTAAAATTGTTTTTTTTTTTCAATGTGAACACAGTGTGCCAGCTGTGGTTGGAACCCCATGCTTGCCGAGCAGTAAAATTCTATAGTGTTGAACTGTTCCAGTAAATTATAAGTGATTTAAAAAGACCTGACAGGCAAGAACAGCAGCCCCGGAGTCATGTAAAATGCAAGAGAAATACCACTTTATACATGCTTTTTATGGCATTAGAAAAAATGAACAAGAATGGGTTAAGAGCTAATGTAACTAACTTAATTTTATTTAAGCATTCTAAAGAATTAAAATAATCATCATGCATTCTATAAAATTACACTGTACACATGCTTCATCGTTTTACCTTTACCAATATTTTTAACTCAATTACAAATATTTACACAAAAAAGCTGACCCTAATAGTACAAAACTAATACTTGTTTCACTAAAGACAGGCCAGAGTGACGATGACAAGGTAGCCCTGACACTTTAAGGCTAGTGGGTGAATGATGACATAAGTCACGTAGCATGCGGTGGCCTTACACTAGAGGGGCAGATTGGGTGAGTGTACTGATGCCTGCGGGGGCCAGCATGGCCAGAGTGGGCCCTGACTGGGCTCCCGAGTAGGACCAGGCTTTGGCACGAGTTTTGGTAGATTGGCGGTGGGGTTTAGGGGGTGGTTATTGGAGCGGTTGTGACACGAGGTTTGGGGACATTTTGTAGTCACCTTACATTGTGTTGTTTGTCCTGACCTCCCTCCCTGTTTATTGTGTTATGTTGGGGTATTTCTGCTGTCACAGCGGGTGGGCAGCTTACCAGGCATCTAGGGGGTGTGAATGCTCTGGGGGAGAGCATTTGATGGGGGGTTCCCGGTAGGTGGTGCTGGGAGCCTCAGGTTTGGGTTTGGGCATCTTGGTATGTCCGTCCCTGTGTGGTGGTTCCTAGTTTTCCTGGTAGGCTTTATGCCTTTTGTTAATTATTTATGTTTATTGATGTTATTTATTATATTTATGTGTTCAGTTTGGTAGTCTTTGCCCTGTTAATGCAACGAGATGTCGGGCCTAAGGTTGCGTAGCATTGACTTGGTTAATAAATAAAATTGGCTGAGGCCTTTTCAACCCAAGTTTCATGTGTCTGTGGTTATTGGGTTAAGGTAAATTAGGTGGGGGGCCTGGCCCGGAGATCGAGGGTACTTCAGTCAAGCATTTGCCTGGTGTGCCAGGTGGCCAGTCCAGTTCGGAATTAAGCCATTTGTATTCAAACAGATAGTTCAACTGTGATATAACACTCTCCCCCGAACTGGGGACACTCAGCTATCATTAAATGAGAACTTGGGTAGGAAGGTGTCCGCTGCACACTAAGGAGCCCTGAGAATCTCTCCATTCTGAGATTGAAGTTTAAGCACGCTTATTACATTAACAATCTGAGACAATAGGGCTATCTGTCATAAAAGTGTAATCATTAGTATAAAATGATTAGCGCCTTTAACAAGTAGTTTTACAAAATAAAAGTAGTCTATTGTTAAGGCTAGAAATAGGACACCGACTATGAATAAAAAATAAATCTTTCAAATGTGCACCATCCGTATTTCATTGGAAATCTCTGCCTCCACGTCCCTGGCGTAACATACCGTGTACAGAAACCATTATGTGAGAATAGAAAGTGCTATAGTATAAATGGAGAGCTTTCTAAGTAGTAAAAATACAGGGCAGTATGATTTGCGCATGTCACTGAATATACTTAAAATGTTGTCCTGTGTGTCATTACACATAATTAAAATGAAATTACTAGTTTGATAGGACACTGTTAACTAAACAAGGTTTACAAGATTCAAGAAAACATTTTGTACATTGCTGATCATTAGGGACATCACAATGTGGCACCAAGTCCATATAGACTATATTCCATCGCAATGATAACGTTTCACCTGGCATATCATGGCAGGACTGAACCAACATGTTCATTGACGACTCTGGCTTTACATCACAGGCACGTGCATCATCGCTGACCCATGGATAAAGTAGGGCAAGAATAGCACATACACTGGATTTAGAGACTCAAAATTAGTATTAATATTCTCATGTGTTTTCCTACATAAAAAGACTTCATGTATATTTCAATGGAAAAAATGTCAGCTGCGTTAGTGGAATATTTGGGGTGATTTCCTCCATATAGGACGAGCCCCATGTGTCTCTAATGGCTTGTGACTGACACACGTTCCCATCTGATTATTGTGCGATGGCTACAAAGCTATTTTACGCTACAAGGTGGTAATACCCAATGAAAATGGTAGTCCACATGTAAGATGTTATATGTGAACAATATTCTGGGTGCTTTATTGTCTTTTGCTTTTAAGATATTTAGAAACCCCTTAGAAGACCCTGAATAAAAGTTATATTTTATCAATTTCTCTTATTGTGCTGGTTATTATTTTATTTCTAATGAACCCAAAAGGTTAGTCCTTATCTTTGTTTTATTCTATTTATTCTGAAACATGACTGTAGTATTTTCCCAAACACCAACTACAACCAATGTGTAGACAGCAATAAATGAGTAATAATAACTCTAATAATAATAATAATAATAATAGTAAAACTAATAATAAGTATTACAGGCCAGGCGTCTTTTGTTAGAGGCTGATGAGGTTATGTGTAAGAGCTAGCAGAGCTATTTATCAGCTGAAAAAAGTTCCCTCTTAAAATCAATGATATTTTATTGATTTATAAATCCAGTGTGAAGTCATCCCTGTGGTTTTTCCAAGGGAGGATTACATAAATAGCAATCTATTTGTGATTGCTAACACTAAGTATCCCACTTGTGTGTTATGCTAATGGTTGGATTCTTAGCATGCAGTCGTCATAAAGCGTTTAGGATCTTACAGTCTTTACCAGGAGGCATAAAACAGCTCAGATACCAAGTTGCAGTCAGGATTAATATTCAAAACCTCAGGTATCCAACCAGGAACCAGTATTAGCAACCAAGACCAAAGTAATTACGGGGTCAATCTTGCCCCCTCTTGCCCCATGGAAGGTACAACTTTGTTTGAACGTCAATGAAAGTATATCATATTTTTTCAAATTTTATTTTAGTAACGGTTAGATACCAATAACAAAGTTTACAGCCAGAAATATGCACAATGCTGAGCCATACATTTGCTATGTTATTCCTGGATGATGGGGAATCTTATCGGGAACTGGTGCATTCTGCAAACCTTTTTTTAAAAAAATATATATGTTGTCTTGGTTCCCATGAAAACTGCTCCACATTAAGACTTTTGCTTTAGAATTACTCCGAAAAGAAAAAAAAATTCCATTCAGGCACAAGAAGTATACTAAACCTTAAATGTTTTACACTCAAAGACTAGGTTTCCACTTGGTTTTTTTTTGCTAAAAACGCCCATAAAAACACCAATTCAGCCACACGGTGTTTTTTTTGTGAAAAAACGGCTGCAGCCAGATGTTAGCTGTTCTTCAATAGGAAATCGCACAATGCCATATCCACTTGGCGTTTTTCTGTTTGGCGTTTTTTCAGTCCTCTCTGGCGTTTTTCTGCTTTTTTGGGCTCTGTGGCAGTTTTTCAAAATCGCAGCATGTTGACACTCGTTTTTTGCAAGGAAATCTTGGCGTTTTTCTCCAATAGAAGTCAATGGGAGAGAAAAAACGCCATGAAAAAGCCATGTGGGTTTATTGCCTTGGCGTTTTTCATGGTGTTTTTTTCCACAGTTACAATGCAGAGGATGGACCCAGTGTATCTGTGTGTCCTACGAGAAATGGACTGGAAACAAACAGTTTCACACAAAACAAAGTTCATATTGAATTTTACACCATTGGGACCAAACATGCCATTACAAACAAACATACCCGACACATTAACTGGATCCTGCGTGCCAAAAGCAACAGCAAACAATTTGCACCATCATTTGGGGCCAATCTTCCTAGAGGAACAGACATTCGGAATAAAGCATGCCTTACAAACCACAGAAAAGAGACAAAAGGGCCCGCCGGGGCGTGTTTAAGTAGAACTCTACCAAGGAAATGACATCAGGACAGATACTTGCCATTTATCCTAATCCCTTTTAGCTGGGTGACAATTCTAACGTCAAAAAAAAATTTCCACAGAAAGGCTAAAACGCCAGAAAAAACGCCAAAACGTAGGTAAATGCAGTGGCAGTTTTCTTGGCAGTTTTCCTGGCGTTTTTCATCAAGAAAATAACGCAGGACAAAAACCCAAGTGGAAACCTAGCCTAAAACTGATGAGCATCAACTATTCCTAAATAATTGTGTTGTTAAATGTGCGTTAGTACACAGGGGCTGTGTTTGTATAATCAATGATCAATGAACTGAAACATTCCAGTAGCTTGCCGTGATTGTTGATGCATGTATGTTTTGGTTCTTTGGTTATAGCGTTTAAATATACAAAATTAATACAATTAAATCCAACTGTAACAGGTCTGTTAGAAAAAAAAAACCTGTTGATTTACGCCAAGAGAACATGCATGAAAAGTTTCATTAGACCATAAAAAAGTACAATTGTTTGCACAACCCTCTAAATCCCAGGTAATTAGACTTTTCAATCAAGAAAGTGTTCTGTTTCTAATGGCAAATAGCAAGTAATTACAGCTCATCGGAGAGCTGGATCCTCACTTGAGACCTGCCATCGCTAGCCTAATTGCTTTCCAAGGAAACAAAGGTATTTTTGTTCTGCTATTTTCCTTTGATTTTCCGAAATATGAATGAGGGAGGCTGTTTATGCCACATATTACAATCAATCCAATGAATCAGGCTTCATACAATACCGAATCATAACGTTAAATTCTAACTGGTGTATATCAGCAGTTATGCTTTTTTTTTTCTTAAAAAAAATACTTCTTACTACAGATATATTAAAGAAATAGAAAATACAAAATTTTGGTACAAAGTGATAAAAATGGAGCAACCAGGGTGACTATTCCATTGGATGCAATGGCAACGGCACTCTTTGCACCAGGCCTGCAAAAAACATACTTTAATTACATGTAAAATGCGTTAGAGTTTTTATGTCATGCATCTCTAGTTACAAGGCATGAAATCCAAGGAGACAAGCAAATAGATTTGCATTTATACTACTTGAAATTAGATGGGCAGTACAGGATGTGAAAACCGAGTTACTCCATACTACGTTGTTTTTTGGCATGTTTTTAATAAAGCACTTTTATTATATTTTATATTATTTAGTTATATATATATATATATATATATATATATATATCCCTTTACGGCCTGCCCCATCACAGCCTCATGTTCTATTTCCCCCAGGCTCCTGATGTTCAGTACAATCTCTTCTCTCCCTCGGGTTACACATGTTCCATATTCCCTCCATATTTAAATACATGAAGGAATTTAATAAAGTACAGGGAGGAAGTTTATTTCAAAGGAGGAGAGACCTTAGGTCAAGAGGTCATCATTTATAACAAGGGGCTAGAATGCAATATAATAAAGTTTTCCTGAGAGGGTGGTAGATAAGTGGAACAGCCTCCCACCAAAACTTGTAGAACCTTATACAGTGAGGGAATTTAAACATGCATTGGGTAGGTTTATGGCCGGCAAATTCTACAGTATGTTTCTATAGGGTTACACATGACATCCCTTAGTGCTTCATGTTCCATACATCCCCCTTGCCCCTCATAGATAAAAGAGCCAAAATCACACTAGTCCTGTGGTATAATCACACAAAAAATATATATTATGGTTTGTAATATTCTTTGATATTCTGGAAAGCTAGTTAGTGTAAAATTACCGCCATACCCATTTTTTGCAAATTTCGTAATATATATAATATTTCATGTGTTACATGCCAAAAAAAAAAGCAATAATAATAATGCAGAATGTCTGAACTTTAGCACAAACCGCATTTGAAATAATGTTCAAGAGTGTCACTAAAGCAATCACACTGGATTGTAGCCACGGCACATGTGAATGAGCAGACATGAAGTGACATTTAAACGTGTGCAGCAGATTCCACGGAAATCTTCTGACTCATATTGTGGAATGGGAGTAAAACACGAATTGACTCCGCCAGTTAAATATCTCCCTTTAAATGTTAAGTAGCGTTGTCAGATACTATAATCCTTCAAAAAACATGATTTAAACTAGCCTTGATACTCAATTTAATAAAAATCAAATCCTATAATTATAGTGATTTATTTAACCACTCCTTTTAGATCACACGACAGGACGATGTTCAAGGTTAAACCCTCGGGCTGCTATTCATTCAGACATTTTAGGTATCTCAAAAGATGCCCGTGACTAATTGCTAGTAGCAGTTTGCTGGTTCCACTGACAAAATAATAAAAATGTCTTCAATAACATAGTATGGATTGCTTCTTGGTATAGCGAAGGACATTTTTTTTTTGCCTGAAAGCACTAATTATATATATTATATATAAGCTATTGAGAACTGCTATTCAATATATATCCGTGTTGGTGCTACAAATACATTAACGGTGCGTTATAATGTACGGTTTGGGCAAAAGTGATCAAGAAGCTATAAAGCAATATGAAATTTTTACATGGTGAAATATGAATGAATTCAATTCGTGGGTGGTATGCCCCAAAACATATGCCAAATGTAGTTCATTAAAAAAAATTAGAAGCCTGTGTGGTTTTGTAGGATTTGTGTATGTTTGTTATGGAGTAAAAGGGTGAATTAGAATGGGTGAGGATGCAATAATGGTGAAGCAAGGTGTGTATATATTCCTTATATAACGCTCTTCTTCTTCCCTACTCTGTGAAGCCCTTCGCTGGCTTCTTATTAACTCTCTTCTTATTAAATCCTTGTACTAACATATGAAGCCCTCCATAATACTGCTCCCCCTTACATTTCTGCAGTCGCAACAAAATACTTTCCCACTAGATCCTTACATTCTTCCCATGGACCAAGACTCTCCTCCTTGCTGATCATCTCTTCCTTCTACGACTTTACTCGTGCTGCTCCGTATCTCTGCAACTCACTTACCTCTAACCTCCTCTTACTCAAAACCCACTTTTTTAGAGAAGGGTACAATCTTTACAGCTACAACTTATCTGTTACTAATGCAACTCCCACAATAATAATTTCTCCATATATCATGTTCCTCAATACCACATTCCCTCTGGATTGTCAGCGTGTGAGCAGGGCCCTCTTTACCTGCATTGGTTTGTCTTAATCTGTCAGTTCTTGTTTTGCCACACTCGAATAAATGGAAGTGCTGAATAACTTGTTGGCGCTATATAAATAAAAGATAATAATAACGTGTACCCTTATCAGCTACAATCTGTCTTTCCCTGGTCACCAGTGGTCCACAAGCATAGCGAGAATCATTCCATTCTCCATGTGATCTGTAAAGCCCATAAGGAGAAGAATAAGTTATCCCTTTTGTCAAAAGGTTCAGAAGTATAGACATAGTACCTAATGTCTTTAATACCTTAGCTACATTACTCGACTGATCCCTGTTTCCAAACTTCATAACACCACTCAGTAGATGTGACTTTATATTTCACACATGATGCTTTTGCCCCTGAACAGTAACTTTGATAAGAGATGCAAATGAGACATATTTATGCCATTTTCTTTTATACAGCTTATGTTTTATGCATACCTTTTATTATGGGCAGGGCTTCCTCCACATGTAGCCCCAAAAATAATTGTGCTGGTTGCTTATATTATACATAATTTATAAGCAACTAGCAGAATTATATTTTTAATGCCCTCTTCATTGCTTACAAACAACCATGACTCAAAACATAATCTACACAATAATGCATAAGAGTTTTCATGGATTAAGTATGCAATTTTTAAGTTTCAACACAAAAATACAATACGCATTTATTAATATAATTATGTAATGGAAATCAAAACCAAGCCTGGAAACGGATACAATTACTGTTCTAAAAGCGAGACCTAAAATTATACTCACAAGTAAGCAATTTCAATTCCCAGGGCACAAATCCCAACCATTGCTCACTGCTTAAATGCACATAAATAGTTACAAAATGTATTATAAAAATCACAGCTCACTGTGCTTCATAGCATCAAAGGAACATTTCTAATTGACATTTGAACAGGTTGCTGCCACAGCAGAAGCTCATTACGCCAAATGTGCCACAGCCCATAGTGTGAGCAGTTTTATGCTTGCTGATGTTTCTCTCCCTCTACGTGAATGAGTAGTTTTATTTGCTCTTGCAGCTAATAATATTTTGTGCAATATTGTTATGTTTTATACAAATAATTTGTTTATGCATCTAATACTGGGATCTATAGCAGGAGTCATTTTGAAGGATTTGTCCTGGGGACTTTTGAGTAATGGGTGTGAGATTGCTTTTGGTAATAAACATTTATTTCTGGCTTTAGGCTATATAGCATTTTCTTAGTTATTTCATGATTGGTATTTGGCAGAAAGTGGATCTTGGCCCCATGTTTTGTTAAGTAACACCTTAATTTAGTCTAAGTCGGTTTACATTCTTTCAGTAGAGTGTTCCATACTTACTTACATTTATAACTTGTTCCTTAATGGTAATAAATCAAATTATTTAGAATAATTAAATAAAGTAGAACAATAGAATAATTAACAGTGAACTGAAATGTAATTTTTTTTTAATTTTAAAGATTTTTTTTAAGAATTTCCCCCCATGTTCAAACCGAGGCACCTATTATCTTAACATTTTAACTTTATCCCCACACAGAACTTTTAATATCATATCAAGCGTTACAAACACAACTTGAAATAATAAAAGGATATGATATAATCTAACCATCGTATTTTCAGCTAGTTACTTGACCTATTGATCCCAGATTAACCCTAAAAGTCTTCCAAACCCCTGTAGCACTTGAAAGACTTTAGGAATATATTTAACTAGCGGACTGGTGTAACATTCTGATATCCTGTTCTTTAATAGCTAATTTGCAGGTAAAAACTTTCTTTAAGTGGTTGATCCTTTCATCTAATCTGTCATTCCATATCCATTAACCTCAGTTTCTGCTATTGCACAAACACGATTTCCTACAGATCGCTGCCTCAAACAAGAAGTCTAAATGAAATATCTCAAATTAAGTTTGGATTGATTTACATCCTCGACCAATGAACCAGCAACAATTCCTGAGTGCAAGGCGATGTACAAAACATTTAACAAGCTCTGTAATTGTATAAAACGCAGAAACAACAAAGCAATAACAAATATCAAAATGGTTGTTTCCAAGGCAACGCATGTATTTGGTCGGTAAGTAAAAAAAAATGTAACGTATGGATTTGGAAGAAAAAAAAAAATATACAATTTAATAGAAATAGTCTTTGGTAGATATTGCCGTCGAATGTTTTAATTGAACCATTTAACAGAATATAAAGGATTGTGAAAATGAAGGGGGTAAAAGTATTCTTGAATCAATCGAAAATGATGCCATAATTTACAGATTATAAAGCGAAAGTCCAAACTAGAGCTCATGGTAGATCATGATATCTACATAAGTAACGTCTATTAAATTTAACCCCTTAAGGACAATGGGCGGTCCCTAAACCCATCGAAAACAATGCATTTTGAGCCCGTACATGTATAGGTTTTGTCATTAAGGGGTTAAAGTAGAAGACCCTGGAACTAGCAGATTTTAGAAAAGTAATAACATACACTAGTAACTAGTAATAGAAATAGTTTGGGAGAGTTCTTATGGATTAAAAAGAAGTTTACGCTTAAAATCGATAGAGAGTCAGTGTGGTATTCTAGCCTAGGCAAACTAGGCCTAGGCCATCAGGTCCACACTATATGCATAAATGTATATGTTCATACAGTATATATTGATGGAAATGTAATCATGTCTGTCAAGTAAGAAGGTCTGTTACTTAAATAATACAATTTTTTGTGTTCTTGCAAAAGAATTCTGAATATTTTTAAAAACAGACTTCAGAAAGTATATCTTCCTGAGAAAAAAAAGTAGAAAAAAATGTCTTGTGGGATGACCCATAGAATAATGAGAAGAAAAAAAAAAACCCCAAAAAAACACACAAACGATGAGGCAGCTGTTAAACACGGCACAAAGATCGCTTGAAGCATTTAAGGATGATCTTTGTGATGGAAATAGCTTTTTGACAAGCTTTGCATTCCTATGACAATAATTAAGAATCAGGTTTCCACCAAAAGGCTCTATAGCCAGAAGCGGTTGTAAATCAATAAGAAACATTTTCATCACAAAATGAAAATTAATTATTCAGTGTTGAACATGTTTGCTCATAGTTAAATGCTTATTGTGTATCCTTTGGACTGGATTACATGAGGTCTCCCGGTCATCAACAGAGTTACTTATGAATATCATCAAATTATATATATATATCTATATAATATATATATACCATAAATGTGGGCTTGACAAAGGACCCCGCTGAAATGACGACATTTTTGTTACTGCAGAATAAAAGTCCCATGAGTGCCCTGTGGACTGTATGTACTTTATATCTATATGTTTGTGTCATATATACACACACACATATTGATACATATATCTATGGCTTATTTGATTTTTTATTTTGATTAGGTTTTTCATTATCTTGCTTGTAGATTTATAAATATAATAAATATAATATGTATTAATATTAATAGTTCAAATCTAAAGCAAAAAAAGTTTTAGTTTTATGATTCCCATAACATTATGGCTGCTTATTTTTTTTTAATTTGTTTTACAAAATAGCCTTTTATTACATTACGTTACAGTATATATAGGCAGATTAGTTGCCTATAGTTTAGTAGATACTGTTATAACATGTATGTGCAGTGAGGAGGAAGGTCACTATGGAGGCTGCGCCAACAGCCCCAACAGCCCTAAGGATAAGTACAATCAGGCACCCAGTTATGCAGCAGAGGGGCTGCCGCCCCCTGGAACTGGCACCCTAGGCCTAGGCGAGAATATATCACTGATTCGTGCCCTAAATCTTCCCACCCCCCCCCAAAATAAATCTCCCCCCCCCCAAAATAGTACACCTGACAACTGATTTGGGTTAGGGAAATTAGCCAGAGCTAATGTACAGTAAGTAGCCATGTCCAAAATACATGGATGAAAATCCAGGATGCCTCTGCTCCCCGTTGCCGTCGCCGTCGCCGCCGCCGCCTGCCTCAGCGCTGCCCAGAGTGCAGTGTTGGGAGCGTGAGGCGTTTGTCTTGGGTGCCGGCGCTTCACACTGAGCGCCGGCATATGACATCATATGCCGGCGCTCAGCAGTGAAGCCCCGGCACCCGAGACAAATGCCTCACGCTCCCAACACAGGAGTTGACGGTAAGTGACCAACAAAGGGGGGGTAGGGAGGGAGTGGGTAAATCGTGAGAAGGGGGGGTACGGAGGGAGAGAGTAGATTGTGAGAAGGAGGGTAGGGAGGGAGAGGGTAGATTGTGAGAAGGGGGTAGGGAGGGAGAGGGTAGATCGTGAGAAAGGGGGTTAGGGAGGGAGAGGGGAGATTGTGAGAAGGGGGGTAGGGAGAGAGAGGGGAGACTGTGAGAAGGGGGTAGGGAGGGAGAGGGGAGACTGTGAGAAGGGGGGGTAGGGAGGGAGAGGGTAGATAGTGAGAAAGGGATAGATGGGTTGAGGGTGTGGGGGGGCCCTTAACAGATTCTCGCCCCGGGGCCCTGAGGTTTCTAGTTACGCCCCTGCAAATAACATTGGAACTTGCCCCATGCTCCCCTTCCTAGCCATTCCTTGCAAAGGTGTTATAGACACCTTAGGACATAGTGGATTCAACTGAGTGTTCCCTCTAAACCTTAATTGGTTTTATTGAAGGCAAATAAAATGTGGTTTGAGATTCAATAACATGAATAAAGTTCTCACTGCAATAACGCTATATTGAAATCTAGTAGAAACATCTGCACTTAAACAATTCAACGGTGTCCTTAGCACAGCTTTTTTTGTCCAATTTTCTATACAATCCAAAAGAAGGTCGAGACAGTTTTAGTTGAGTCTTAACCCAATTAATGCACTCTAAAAAGATACAACTAACACACAACACATGTGCAGAGCAGTCTAAATAGAATCGACAAGTTATTTGTTTCATTGCCAGATCAAATATAATTTATGGCAGCATTGTTCGGGAATACCAAATAGAGTAGTATGGAGTATATATAGATATACTGTATATATATATATATATATATATATATATATATATATATATATATATATATATATATATATATAATTTAAGTATAATAGCAACAATAATAGGATATAAAACATTTTTAACTTATATGAAAAATTACAACTGTACCAACATTGCTTTATGTTATTAATGTAATGATAATAATAACAACAATAATTTAAATTTGTATTAAGGGAATATGGACACATTTTTATGACTAGTTTAGCTTAATTAAATCTTTTTTTATTATTTTGACCTGATGCTTAGATAAGCATAATTGTTAATTAAAATGAAGTTCATTGTTAGGAAATGTTCGCTAAACATGGTGCACAAGGTTGACCAATCATCGCATGTTATTTGACTATGTGCCTTGGCTTTAATCGGTGAGTAACAATTTAGAATTCATTTCCTTTTGGTCACAACGAAGCAGGTCAAGCGCTAGACTTACAAGTTAGCCTCCTGAAACTGGTGACATTGTAATTGTATTCACAAAATGACATATGCAAATGAAAAAAATATATATACTTTTTGATGGAACCCTAAAGCCCTGTCTTATTATATCACATATCGTAGTTGCAATGGGGAACATTAAAAGAATTAACAAATACAATTTCAAATTGCAATAACATCAATATAGATTGAAACACTGAATACTGATACAGAAGGAAAAGTAGTAGAACATGTGTGAAATCCTCAGTACCGAAGTGGGAAGAAGTAATGATGGTAGAAATGAGATGCACGTCATGGGAGTAATAGAGTGGTCAGTAGAGTATTTGGGTATAAGAGTAGAGGTATAAGGAGGTGCAGTATTGTTAAGGGCTCTGTGGGTCATGAGTTTGTGGGGGGCTGACACAGAGGGGCGATAGATGAAGAGCAGTGGGAAAGTAAAATTAGTCTGGCCGCAGTGTTCAGAATGGTGTAGAGTGGTGAAGAGCGAGAGATACCAGCCCAATAAAGGGATAAAAAAGCAAATAAGTAAATTGTAAACATAGCGTTCTTTTATTGCTTTATGATTGACTTTCCCAGGGTTAATTGTGCGTACACTACCCCCTTCTCCGAGTACAGATCACAGGGGTCTTAAAATCAACCCAAATGCACTGTTATCCAGTCTGTTTTATTATTTCTCCTCCATTTATCATGTTTATTAATGTATCCATCATCGCACCATCTGCATGATTTGAAACATCATTGTGCTTGGGAATCTTAAAGGCTGGGCTACAAATCACCCGTATTTACAGAATCCCTGGCCCAAACGTGACATGGCTTCCCCATAGTGAAATACAAAATTATAAATGCAATTAACAGACATAATATCCACAGAGAAGAAGACTATCGATTTAATGATTTGTGCCTGACAACAAACGTTAAAAAGTATAACAAATATTCAAATCATTTTGAAGTATTTTAATACTCCCTTAAAGGATAAAGTCATGTCTAGTATAATTACTGCCCTTTCTAAAAGATATTTAGCATGGAACATATTGCTTAATTTTTGCATGCTAAAAAAATCAGCCATCTGGTTACCTATCTATTTATCTAGAAAAAAATGGATCAATATCATTCTAGCACTTTAACATAACTATTTCAGTAAACCATGAATAAATCTTACAGCACACAACATATGAATATGTTAAAACATAAATAAAAATGTAAACCGCAGTAGTCATTTACCCCAATAGTGAAAAAAAATTATTGGATAAATACTTTTTTTCAGTTCTTTATATTAAGTAAACCTACGTAATGATGGTTACGTGTTAAAATGAGCATTACATAGATTTAAAGCCTACAACATGTATATACCATGACGGCAGCCATCTTTCTTCATGTTTAAGGGAAGGAGAGAGGAGATGTTGAGGCCGCCATTGTTGTCAGACGTGATATTTCTTGGGTGATTCCCCCTGTTCAAACACCACACCGAGCTCATTCTTTATGGCAATGTTAATAAACTCCATTCCTCCACAGACTTTCATTCTATTGCTTGGGCACAGGCAGGATAATAACAGAATCACAACATATACAAATGGTTAATATGCAGGTGCCCTAAAATATCATGCTATGAAAAGCAAAAAGAAGTTGGTAGAAGCTAGACAAATGCTGCAAAAATGAACAGCAGTGAGCCCTAAATTCAGTAGAAGAAATCTTCAGATTTGGATTGCATCTAGGGGTTAGAAGAACTCTTGGTGCCAAACATTTTATGACTATGGGAGGAAGAGTAAAGTAATACCTGGGAAAGAAGGAGGACCGTATAGGCCTTAAATGTGTTAGAATCATCAAGTAACCATGCCCACTAACCCCACTCAGCCTTCCTGTCATTGTTTCTTAATTTAAGACAATATAGAGGTTGTCCATGGGAGGTGGTCCACCATTGTTTTCTTTTAAGAAACAAAATAGCAGGGCACGTCATCTGATGTATGGAAATGCTGGCGTATTTATCCAGTTTGAGGTTAGTTTCCTATGGGCCAGGCCCGATTGGAACATTATCTTGTTTTACAGTTATTTGGTTCCAACTGTTAAACATAGTCCTTAAAACCAATACGCTATATAATTGCATACTTTATTTTTGGAAATTACAATGAAATACTGAAATAAAATGCGGAAAATGTAAATTGAGTTCAGAAAAAACGTATCATGACAACAACTTCCAGGAACACACGCAGAATCATGTACTACATGGGGCATCTTTTAATGGACATATGGTGGTGTTACTCCTCATCATGCTGATTTGAGTCATAGCATCGCTTTTATCCAGCATTTTAAATAGCAGGATAATGAAGCCTCCCTGGCTATTGTTAAAACAGAGACCACATCAAAGACTTACAAGACTAGAGAATTGTTTGATGAAGTGAGTCTGTTAGGGTACACCACATACATCAGTACCGAAAATTACTTCAAGTGGAATCGTTCTATACAGGAATGCACGTTAACAGACATTTAAACGTAATGGTGTGTGAGAACACAGCTGCTCCATGAAAGAGACAGTAGCTCGGGTAGTATTCATTATCTAAATGAGATATATGTTTTATATCATAAACAGATGATCTACACATTAACATAATAACATTCTTGCTAACTTTTCAAATCAATGGCTGTCTGACAATTATTTCATCATATGAAAGTCATTTCCAAAAATTAGATTATGAATAATAATAAAAAGATTCCACACTAAAGGGACAATATGATTTATTACACTAATTGCTGTGCATGCTAATGCTATAATTCAATAAATACAAATTGCATTTACAGTACGAGATATTTTGGGGTCAATTTCTGTCTGTCCAATTTCTGTCTGAGGTCTGGGTTGCAGAATAACCCAGAGAATAAATATTTCTTGGGCTCTTCATTAATTCCCTCAGTCCTGTAGAAAGACACTAAACTGTTCTATAAGTTTTTGAGTGAATGAATAGATCATTTTAGCCTTCATAATTATATATATATACTATATAATCACAATACTTGCTTGTGATGGCGGTTGTTGTCACAATATAATAATACTTGATATCATGAAAGAAACCATGTAGCAGCAAAATTTAACCCCTTAAGGACAATGGGCGTCCCTAAACCCATTGAAAACAATGCATTTTGAGCCCGTACATGTACGGGCTTTGTCATTAAGGGGATAAATAGTTTTTGACTTCCTCCCGAGTGATTATCAGATATATCTTGTTGAGTGTTTTAAATACGTTGCTCCAAAAGAGCTGATTTATCTACAGTATAACCCTGCATTTATCCCAAATCCAAAGGATCTCCCTCAAAAATTCGAAGAGTCTTAAAAAAAAAAAACAAGGTTCTAACACAGTATGTTTATAAAAAATAAATTATTCTGTTGAAAGGCTCTGCTATCGAGCGGCATCTATACCGTATGTATTATTTAAACTTTTGTAGCACTCTAGAATAATGCTACAAAGTATGACAAATGGCTATGTTTGACCAACAAACAAAAGCTTTTATGCACTGTGTGACATTTGACATTGCTCAAGTGATCATGTTTCAGAAATACTAATAATCCGTTTGCCAAAGTTCACATCTGACTTCCAGCTTTGAATCGCTACAAAAAAAAAAATAAAACGAGGCAGAACATCCCTTTGGAAGGTGAGATATGATAGATATGGATAGACCAAGTCCTCTTCTCCCTTGGTATGAACGTTAAAGGATATCTTGTATAACAGAAATGGCTTGAAAATCATTAATAGAAATTACCCTGTGGACATATAACAGAAGCTACAAACGGGTGTCCTCAGATGACCTTTGTAACTGTATGTGTGCAAATTGACTGTACATAGTCTTTAAAATCAATAGTACAAGCTGATAAGAAAGAAATGCGAGACTAATGGACGGAGAATTATAGCGCCAGACAAAGGGGCTAAAATTCATATTAATATAGACTGGAAAGGCCAAGTCACTCAAGAGAAGGGAGGGCAGCGGGTCGTTTTGACAGTTTGTCCAATACTAATGGAAGATTATTGACTTGATAGTGTGAAACCTCAAAGAATAATACATATCACTTTGTAGCACAGAGACTTGTGGTTTATGGATTTCTTTGTTTCAGCAGTTTGTGATAAAAAATCTTTTCATGACCACTTTCCCGAATCAATGGAATAGTTTAGTGGACTCTTATTACAAAGTGGGCAGCAAAGTATCGGTGGATAAGATATTACAAAGTGTTTAAAGTGGATCTGTATTATATCTGGATCTGGCGATAATATCAGTTCCTTATTAGTGCTTTTTTCTATTTGGATCCGGCTGTTTTGTTGTCTTTTTTAAATGTTTTGTGGAAAAAGAGCGGGTACACATTTTTTCCAACCAATAGGCTTGCGAAACAATGCGGCGATGCGTGGTTTTATACAACGTCAATCGGTTGTGTGGTCTACAAATTATTTTGGAAACGCAATAAATGTCTGCTGAAAAATGCAAGGCTATGCAAATTGTACAATTTCTCTTAATAATGATGATACTATCTGCTATTTTGTTGTTGGTTTTCCATAATTTGTTTTCCAAAGCAACTTTAATAATGAAGACTTGGTTTATATCTTCAACTGATGATTGATGATAGTAACCCAGAGGTGTTATAGGAAGACGTTACGTAAAACCCATCAAGTTCCCTGGTGTTTATATGCCATGGCAATTTGGCTGGGCATGTCACCCACGTCTTAAAGTTGACTCCCCTCTCCTGCCAACCATATGAGCTACATTTTAAGGTTCTTGTTGATCCATAGGGTTCCCCTCATAAGATAAAGAGACCTATGTCCCTTGTTTAACAATATGTCAATAGTTTACTACAAATCATGTTGGTTAATAGCCTTAGTCTAAGATTACCATTAAAATAACGACTGTTATCTCAACAGTTGTTGAGATGGAATCTTAATCTTCTGATTTCAATTTCTGCTGTCATTTTGTGGGTAGTTGGGCTCGTTTTACTAAAGATGGACATTCAGTTATGTTAGTAGTGGGGGAATCCTTGTGTAATAACATTATTGTATTGTTGTAATATGATACATCTCATGTACACTTTGGAAATACAATCCCAAATTTTCCAGGAATCAGGGTTGTGTTAGGGCTTTGCCTCATATTGCTCAGTATTCCTCCCTTTATATCATGCAGTAATGGGCCTTGACGAGTCTTTGACATCTCCCAGGTGACATATGCAGGCTTTAGTTTCTCATGGCAATGTCATCCGTTGTTCTGTGTGTGGCTTTGCGATGCAATGTCATTGAGTTTCAAGCCTTTTTGCTTCTACTTAAATCTGCTTTTGCTCTTTCTTCATCGCACATGTAGTTAGCCATGGTGAATGTTTGGTCCATGGGTTCTGTTTTCGATGATCTTGTATTAGGCTTGTCTTTTCTATTGCACTCCGCCTTTCTGACCCATTGACCTACAAATCAGATTTAGGTTGCTCCAATAAAAGCAACCTAATTAACCAAATATAACCAAAGCAATATATGGTTGTTTTAGGCCAAAACCCTTCTCTCCTATCCCCTTGTAATCATCTCTGTCCAAGGATCCAGCCATTGACATGTGAACACTATAGTGAACTATAGTGACAGCCGGTGAACGCTATCATTCAGAATCAGCCAAAATTGGAAGGCAGTTGTGCGCCACATAGAATACATGCAAAATACTAATTTCATAAATTTGTTTTGATTTTAAAAGCTAACACATTGGAGTGAATTGTAGAAAATGAATGGAGAATACTGGAGATGAGTTTGTGATGGCTGTGTAATAAAATGTCCTGAATAAGCCTTAGCTGGTAATTTATGAATCTGAATAAATAAAAAAAAGAAACTGCAGCATTAGAAAAATGATTCTTAGTACTACTTAACACCTGGATACTTATCAGAAATAATTTGCCTAATTCATACGTTTTGCTGAGAGGACTTAATTGTCATGTGACCAAAAATGGCTTCTGAAGTTATTTTATGAGATCAAAGCTTCAGAAGACACATTGGCTAAAGTGTATTTGCTTTACGTACTAGAGAGTGCATGAATGAATTTTTTTACCCTACATGAAATGCCCAATTAACATTCATACACAAATGGCTAATATATAGTTGTCTGAATAGTACATCATGCAAAACTAGAACTGTGTAAAACTATTTAAAATATATATTTTTAATAAAATACTATAAATAAAAAAATTTGCTAAGCGTTCTAGTTTAAATTTATTCAGAATGTGTTTAGTTCTTTAATGCACACTAAATGTACAATAATGTACAATAATGGTACAATAATTCACCTCTCTCCTATGAGAATGCCACAATTTGCAGCTCAATCACCACTAATTTCCTGGATATATGCTATATTTCAAGTTTTTAAATATGAAATTGGATTCTTTATACACCTGGCCGAGACTAAGAGCCACAATGCTGAAAAGCCCACGACTATAAAAGTGAATAATGTTTTCAAAATGTTCCGAAAGTTGGCAAAGCAAAGTGAGTAACGCTACAAAGTAACCACAGAGCAGCTATTTCTCTAAAAGTAAGTACGTTTGTGGAAACGCCTTATGTTTGATGTCAGAGGAATCACAAACTGATGTGAAATGACCTCTGTTCTGTATTAATTTACTTATGTTACCCAAATTTTCATGACCTATATATTTTCACAGTAGAACACTTTCCTTTGACCACTAGCATTTTTTAAGTCTATTGATCAATATGTCATTTGAAGATCCTTTTGGGGGTTTGGAATACCCATTGCTACTCTCAGATTGCAGGACAAAGGCATAGGTTTGTTGTTTGTGTTGTAATGGGCATAGTTATAAATATCTTGTTACAAGCCGATCACTACATCTAAAGCACACTCGAGAGCTGTCACTCTGCTTTACACTGACATATAGCAGAAGTTTATTTCAGAAGATCTCTTGATACTTGAATTCCCATTTTTTACACTTTTGTAGTAAAATTTAGATATAGTGAAATACATATTAATATATTTTAAATTAAAATAAAAAAAATGATTGATTAAAATATATATGTATATATATTAGACTTGTGCATTCGTCTTCGGGCGAACATGAAAACGAGCACGAAGAGGCCGTTTTTTTGTTCGTTCCGAAGGAACGTAGAACAGAATACAGTGCCGGCAAACCGTAGGCGAAGACGAAGACTCACAATCACGAAGAATCGAAGATTCTTCGTGATCGTCTTCGTTTTTGCCGCGCAACCGCCAAAATTTCAAACAGGAGTGAGCTGATCCTCGTCTGTCCAATCAGCTCACTCTTGTGACGTAACGCTAAGGGTCTCGTCCAATGCCTGTGCTGCTGTTTTTTGAATTCTGAAGGCGCCTTTATAAGACCAGAGCTTGCCTGAGAGATCCATTCATTTTTCGCTGTGACTGCTTTGGCAACACTGCTGTGCTGCATCCGAGCGTTACAGAGAGAGATTGTTCTGTTCTGTGTGAGACTGGTAAGCCTTTCTCACAGTGTACTTCATCCTCACTTCAGTGCTACTTAATATAATTAATTTAATAATAATAATTTGATTAATTTAATTTTTTTAAAATTAATTTGTCATCAACTTTAGTGTAAGTGCTGTTGAGTTGACAGTGCACCCAGTGCCTCAGTGGCACTGGGGTGCCCTTGCCCTGGGCTGGCACTAGTGCCTATTGCCTGTCCTGCTTAAATAAATTAAATAGAATTTATAAATTACAATTTAATAGAATCTATAATTTAATAGTTCATTATAATATTATATATATATATATATTTGTCAGTCATATATATATATATACTATAGTATACTAGTGTAGAGTGTACTGTAGACATTCATCTACTAGTGTCTAATTTAAAATCAGTAATATTAATTAATATAATTAATAATTGAATTCATTATAAAATTATATATATATTTGTCAGTTATAGTTAGTAATAGTATACTAGTGTAGAGTGTACTGTAGACATTCAGAACATCTACTAGTGTCTAATCTAAAATCAGTAATATCAATAATTCTCTAATTCTTTCTTATCTTAATAGTTAATTAAATTAGCTATAAATAAAAGTAATAATATTAATTAATTACTACTAGCGTATAGTTCAGCTAATCTTATTAGTACTGGTGCTGCAGCTCTATAGTTTGTGCTTTGTTTTAGCAACAGTAAGAGACCAAGTCAATTTTTCTTAATTAATCTTTCATTTTATTTCATTTGTTTTGCTCACCTCAGTCCATCAGTGAAGTGAACTTGTTGGGCTAGTGAGTGCAGCCGCATAAGTGCTGTGTTTTTTTTTGATCAGCAAGCAGTGACGTTAACTGTTTTGCAAAGATTTTCTCATTTATTTTACATTTTATTTCAATTTTATTAAAAGTACCCTTAGTGTTTTGCTCACCTCAGTCCATCAGTGAAGTGAACTTGTTGGGCTAGTGAGTGCAGCAAGCAGTGAAGATAACTGTTTTGCTGTGACATTTTATTTTATTTCTAATTCTTTTCAAGAAAAATTGACTGTGACGAGCTGTACTAAGCAAAGCTTCAAGCTACTAGCTGTAGTACTAAAATAATTCTAATCTTCTTTAATCTTAATCTATAATATATTATAAATAATAATATTCTAATTCATAATCTATAATATAAGTAATTCTAATTCTAAATTCTAATTCATAATCTATATTCTTCTATCTATAATACATAATATATAAGTAAATTAGTTCTAATCTATTAATATTATATAACTTAATATTAATTAATAAATCATATACTGAATCTGATTTAACCTCACTTTAGCTTAGTGGGTTTGAGAGCGTCTGCCTAGAGGTAGACTTATAGTAAGGAAATATAGCTTTAGGCTAGCATAGTGGTAGGCTAAGCTCTTAGGCCCGTGTAAATTCAAATTAAAAATAAAATACTGCTAGTTATTAAATAGTTAATCTTGAGTTAATAATTTAAATAACTTTAGGATTTTGGCAGATTGCACACAGCACAGTGCAGTAGTGCATAGTTTTACTTTTTAAGCAGTAGCACTGAAGAGAACTTCCTCTAATTTTTTTGTCTTTAATTCGTTTTTCCTTTTTTTTATTTTTATTTTTTTATTTTTTTTTTATAGTTTTTTAAACACTACACTACACTACACTACACTACACTACACTACACACACAACACAAAATTTGAAATGGATCCTCCTTTTGGGACTAAGGAGGGACAAGCTCCATCTACCACCACCACCACCACCACCACCACCACCAGCACCACCACCAGCACCACCACCAGCTCTAAGATGCAGCCTTTGCGTCAGTCTAGTCGGCCAAGTAGGCCAAGCTCTCGCTTATCATTTGGGGAAGCATTGCTTGAAGGATCATCAAGTAAAGGAAAGGCACCAAAAGCAGGCAGTAGTAGTGCGGCTAGGCCCACAAGCTCTATGGTTTTTTACGGAAAGCCTAAAGCACCAGAAGCACGTTCAAAGTTAAAGGGTAGCACAAGTAGTACCAGCCCAGTGACTAAAAAGAAGTGCCTTTTGCCCCAAGCAGCATCTTCCCCATCCACCAGCAGCATGCAAGGTACCAAGCAGAGCCAAATTAGCAGCAAGACTCAGAGGGGTCCCAAACCAAAGCGATCTCATTCCTTTGTAGGGAAAACCACCACCACCACCACCCCCGCCTCTACCACCACTAGTGCTGCGCCTACTGTTCCCACTGGTACCGCCACGCCATGTCCTCCTAGTACCTCTAGCAAGCCACCAAGTCCTTACAAAATTTTTGTAAAGACAGTTAGAGAGAGGGCTACACATAGTGGAACTCCACCTAGCGAGGTAGCAGAGGAGCCTGAGACTGAGAGGCCAAGTGCAGAGTCTATTCTTCCTGCTCGCACTACTACTAGTCACGAGTCTCACGACGATATCAGTCTTAGCTCCAGCCTAGCAGGAATTCCATTCGATCTGGCTAATGAAGAGCTAGACTATGAGCCAGAGGAAGTAGAGGAGATGAGTGGTCAGGAATCAGATTCCTCAGGGAGCAGTGTCCAAATGACTAGTGCACAATTTTCCCCTGAGCCTCCACCTTCTCCGCTACGATCATCACCATCACCACCACCAGCAGCAGCAGCAAAACCTAGCAAATCTAAAGCAATTAGCAGTCCCACTATGGCCAGTACTGTTACCACCAGTCCCACCACCACTAGTTCTGCCTCTGTTCATCCACCCCGAGCAGTAAGAGCAGCACCCAAGGCACACTCCAAGGCTATGCGCGCCCCAATTTGGGAGCACTTTGAAAATGTTGAAGAAGGGCGCTATGGAAAGTGCAAACATTGTGGGAAGCTAATAAGCAGAGGGAAAGTGTCTGGCCATTTTACCAGTGCTAGCATGAAGCATCACCTCAGCACTCAACACAACGCTGTGCTATTGGGGAAAGATGCAGAGGTAAAACTTAGTGCAGGCAGCATAGCTGGTGGCCGTGGAAAAACCCCAACAGCTTCTTCTTCTGAGCCAATAGCAGCAGCAGCAGCAGCAGCAACTAGTGCTGGCAGCCAGAGACCAAGGCAGGTTGGAGCACTGCATGTCCAGCCCACCCTGGAACAATTTGTGGCATTCCAATCCAAAAGGTCAATGCCCAAACAGCAGGCCAATAAAGTAACGCGACTGATTGGTCAGTTTATTGCTGTTGGAGGGGCATCCTTCTCTATGATCGAAGGGGAGCCTTTCAAACAATTGATGGCGGCTGTGGCTCCACAATATACAGTTCCGTCACGTTCCACTTTCAGCAGGAACATTGTCCCCTCATTGTATCGGTCCTGTGTTGCAGCAGTGAAAGAGGAGCTTTCCAAGGCTGCTGGTCAGTCTGTTCATTTCACTACAGATTTGTGGAGTGCACCTAGCGGCCAGCATGCCTTTCTTTCTTTGACAGCACACTGGTGGCAGCCCGGTGTGTCTAAGGAAGCTGCTGCAGCAGGCTACCGATCTTTCCTTCTCCATGCAGAAGTGATGGATGAAAAGCACACTTCCCAAAACATTCTGCATGCGATGAGGAAAATGTTTAGCCTTTGGGTGGGAGCAGAGGCGGGCACCAATGTTGAAGTTGGTTTTGTGGTAACTGACGGAGGTGCCAATATGGTGAAAGCGCTGCGAGATGGTCATATTGTTGGTGTGCGCTGTGCAGCCCACATCATCCATCTTGTAGTGAAGGCAGCAATGTCAGAAGGAACTAATGTGGCAGCAGTAGTTCTGTCCCGCTGCAGAAAGATCGCTGGGCACTTTCACCATAGTGTTAAGGCTAGCCAACTTTTGAGGGAAGAGCAAGAGAGGTCAGGTCTTCCCGTACACTGCCTACGTCAGGATGTCAGTACACGGTGGAACTCCACGTTAGACATGCTAGAGAGGATTTTGGAGCAGCAGAGGGCAATCCATAATCTTGCCTCAGAGCACAATATTGGGATTACCTCTCCATTGAATAGGGAGGATTGGACAGTGATCGCCCAGCTAGTGGCAGTCCTTAAACCATTCAGGGATGCCACAGAAAATTTAAGCTCAAACACTGCCAGTCTGGCCCAGGTAATCCCAGTGTTCTCCCATCTAGGCAGCAAGATGGATGTGTTCCTTGGAAACCGTGAGGCTGTTCAAGGTGGCACTCTACATCCTGACGTAGCAGCCATAGTCAGGAAGCTGAAGGATCTGCTAAAAGTACACCTTCGCAAGCGAATGGAAGAGAGTCCCGAAATGATGCTAGCGTGCCTTTGTGATCCAAGAATTAAGGGAAAGCTAGCTTTGAAATTCAATGTTCTCAGTAGCTACCGGGAGCAATTGGTCAACAAGGTGCGTGACTGGCAGCGTAAAATGGGAATGCTGTCCGAGGAGGGTGAGGTGCAGGAGGAGGAAGAGATGATGTGGTCTGCTACCCCTAGCAGCAGCATCAGCAGCAGTGCCACAAGCAGCACAACACAGCTGAGTGGAGCAGCTGCGTTTTGGGAAGAGGCACTTGGCAGTATAGTTGGACCATCTGACAGAGCTAGCAGCAGAAAGGAGAGTAGTGCTGCTGAAATGGTCAAACTTTACCTCTGTGAAGTTCCTTCTGCTCCTAATGTTGATCCTCTTAGCTACTGGGATGAAAAGAAGAGTGTGTGGCCTGCACTCTCATGGGTTGCGCAGCAGCTTCTATCATGTCCGCCAACCACTGTTCAAAGTGAGCGCGTGTTTTCTATGACTGGAAACATACTGAGTCCACAGCGCTCACGCATGGCACCTCATCTGATGGAGCAGATTGCCTTTCTTAAATTCAATCTGCCCAAATTGGGTTACCCAGCTCTTAGCTTGGAAAGTTAAATTTTTTCTCTCTAATGTTTAAGGTAGTTTCTCCCCCTGGTTGCACTTGCTGCGGTGTGGCAATGCCTGCTACCTCCGCTGGTGTAGCCAACTTACGCTAGGGCCTAGTGTCTGAGCTCTGTAAGTCCGCTCCCAAACGCCTAGGACTGACAGTCTTTGGATGCTTTGCCCTGGGGTGAAACAGGTGAGTGGGTCGTCAATTGCCCACTCATTCACCTTTTTCCGTTTCCAACGCTGCTGCTGGTGGTGGTGCCAGTATCTTTTGCCAGTTCGCTTCCTGGCTGAAATCATGCCTCAGATGTCCCTAATGGAAAGGGTAGTTTCTCCCCCCTGGTTGCACTTGCTGCGGTGTGGCAACGCCTGCTACCTCCGCCGGTGTAGCCAGCTTACGCTAGGGCCTTGTGTCTGAGTTCTGTAGGTCTGCTCCCAAACGCCAAGGACTGACAGTGCTTGGATGCTTTGCCCTGGGGTGAAACAGGTGAGCGGGTCGTCAATTGCCCACTCATTCGCCTTTCCCAATTCTGCTGCTGCTGGTGGTGGTGCCAGTGTCTCTCTTCAATGCCAGTTCGCTTCCTGGCTAGTGTCATGCCTCGAATGTCCCTGATGGTAAGGGTAGTTTCTCCCCCCTGGTTGCACTTGCTGCGGTGTGGCAACGCCTGCTACCTCCGCCGGTGTAGCCAGCTTACGCTAGGGCCTTGTGTCTGAGTTCTGTAGGTCTGCTCCCAAACGCCAAGGACTGACAGTGCTTGGATGCTTTGCCCTGGGGTGAAACAGGTGAGCGGGTCGTCAATTGCCCACTCATTCGCCTTTCCCAATTCTGCTGCTGCTGGTGGTGGTGCCAGTGTCTCTCTTCAATGCCAGTTCGCTTCCTGGCTAGTGTCATGCCTCGAATGTCCCTGATGGTAAGGGTAGTTTCTCCCCCCTGGTTGCACTTGCTGCGGTGTGGCAACGCCTGCTACCTCCGCCGGTGTAGCCAGCTTACGCTAGGGCCTTGTGTCTGAGTTCTGTAGGTCTGCTCCCAAACGCCAAGGACTGATAGTGCTTGGATGCTTTGCCCTGGGGTGAAACAGGTGAGCGGGTCGTCAATTGCCCACTCATTCGCCTTTCCCAATTCTGCTGCTGCTGGTGGTGGTGCCAGTGTCTCTCTTCAATGCCAGTTCGCTTCCTGGCTAGTGTCATGCCTCGAATGTCCCTGATGGTAAGGGTAGTTTCTCCCCCCTGGTTGCACTTGCTGCGGTGTGGCAACGCCTGCTACCTCCGCCGGTGTAGCCAGCTTACGCTAGGGCCTTGTGTCTGAGTTCTGTAGGTCTGCTCCCAAACGCCAAGGACTGACAGTGCTTGGATGCTTTGCCCTGGGGTGAAACAGGTGAGCGGGTCGTCAATTGCCCACTCATTCGCCTTTTCCAATGCTGCTGCTGCTGGTGGTGGTGCCAGTGTCTCTCTTCAATGCCAGTTCGCTTCCTGGCTAGTGTCATGCCTTAAATGTCCCTAATGGAGAGGGTAGTTTCTCCCCCCTGGTTGCACTTGCTGCGGTGTGGCAACGCCTGCTACCTCCGCCAATGTAGCCAGCTTACGCTAGGGCCTTGTGTCTGAGCTCTGGAAGTCTGCTGCCAAACGTTTAAGACTGACAGTGTTTGGGTGCTTTGCCCTGGGGTGAAACAGGTGAGTGGGTCGCCAATTGCCCACTCATTCGCCTTTCCCATTTTTCAATGCTGCTGCTGGTGGTGGTGGTGGTGCCAGCATCTCTTCTCTGCCAGTTCGCTTCCTGGCTAGAGTCATGCCCAAAATGTCCCTAGTGGTAAGGGCAGTTTCTCCCCTCTGGCTGCGTCTGTTTGCGGTGTGGCAACGCCTGCTACCTCCGCCGGAGTGGCCAGCTTACGCTAGGGCCTTGTGTCTGAGCTCTGGAAGTCTGCTGCCAAACGTCTAAGACTGACAGTGTTTGGGTGCTTTGCCCTGGGGTGAAACAGGTGAGTGGGTCGCCAATTGCCCACTCATTCGCCTTTTCAATGCTGCTGCTGGTGGTGGTGCCAGCATCTCTTCTCTGCCAGTTCGCTTCCTGGCTAGAGTCATGCCCAAAATGTCCCTAATGGTAAGGGCAGTTTCTCCCCCCTGGCTGCCTCTGTTTGCGGTGTGGCAACGCCTGCTACCTCCGCCGGAGTGGCCAGCTTACGCTAGGGCCTTGTGTCTGAGCTCTGGAAGTCTGCTGCCAAACGTCTAAGACTGACAGTGTTTGGGTGCTTTGCCCTGGGGTGAAACAGGTGAGCGGGTCGCCAATTGCCCTCTCATTCGCCTTTCCAATTTATCAATGCTGCTGGTGGTGGTGGTGGTGGTGGTGGTGCCAGCATCTCTTCTCTGCCAGTTCGCTTCCTGGCTAGAGTCATGCCCAAAATGTCCCTAATTGTAAGGGCAGTTTCTCCCCCCTGGCTGCCTCTGTCTGCGGTGTGGCAACGCCTGCTACCTCCGCCGGAGTGGCCAGCTTACGCTAGGGCCTTGTGTCTGAGCTCTGGAAGTCTGCTGCCAAACGTCTAAGACTGACAGTGTTTGGGTGCTTTGCCCTGGGGTGAAACAGGTGAGTGGGTCGCCAATTGCCCACTCATTCGCCTTTTCAATGCTGATTGCTGGTGGTGGTGCCAGCATCTCTTCTCTGCCAGTTCGCTTCCTGGCTAGAGTCATGCCCAAAATGTCCCTAATGGTAAGGGCAGTTTCTCCCCCCTGGCTGCCTCTGTTTGCGGTGTGGCAACGCCTGCTACCTCCGCCGGAGTGGCCAGCTTACGCTAGGGCCTTGTGTCTGAGCTCTGGAAGTCTGCTGCCAAACGTCTAAGACTGACAGTGTTTGGGTGCTTTGCCCTGGGGTGAAACAGGTGAGCGGGTCGCCAATTGCCCACTCATTTGCCTTTCCCATTTCCTTTTCCATTTCATTAATTTTCTTCTGATACACAACCAACCAAACATAACACACACAATAACACATATAACACATATAACACACAGTGACATCACACATAACACACATACACACACACTTACAATGCACAAAACACAAGGACCTTTTCCTTATTTGCCCTGGCCTTCACTCACTAATAGCATTACATTAACACTATAACTCACACTTCACCCTATAACATTTTTCCATCCACATACCTGCCAACAGACCCAACTTTTTCAGGGACAGTCCTGCTTTTTTCCAGTCCTGTCCCATCTAATTTAGCTAAACTAGGTATGCAAAATGCAAATACACATAGGTAGTTATAGCTCGGTAGGTAACGCTACTATAAACATTTAATAAATATAATCAAGTACTAAATAATAAATCTAACTTTAAAATACATTTAAATAAACCCCTATTTTTTTTTAAAAAAAAACATTAAAATTAAATTATTATTATTTAGACATAATCCATCTTTAACCAAACCAGTGCACTGCTACTAATCTTAACCATAACCGTACATTAACCCTAAGCTATTTTTTAGTTCTTGTCCAACATTTTTCCATCAGCATACCTGCCAACACACCCAAGATTTTGGTGGACAGTCCTGCTATTTTCCAGTCCTGTCCAATAAGTAAGTTGGGTTGTTGCAAAGTATGCCATTGTAAATAGGTAGCAAATGTTAGGCATGTAAAGTGGTCCAAAATCAAATTAAAAATGTAAAATATTCCCTATTCTTTTATTAAACATCTATGGACAGTACACCTCGGTATGTGTGTGCAACTCTATTGGTCGTTTCGGCAGGGGGCTCGCCTGCCATCAACGAATGAAGTGCATTCTGCAGTTCTGCAATTCACTCGTTGATGCCAGACCAGCCCCCTGCCGAAACGACCAATAGAGCTGCACACACGTACCTTCACGGCAGCTGCTGCTGCTGTGATGTGTTATTAACCCCGTATTAACCCCTGCTAGGCAACCAGGAGGAAAACGAAGATTAAACGAGCACGAAGAATGTCCGCGAATATTCGCCCGAAGAGAAGACAGGAACGGGCGAATATTCGCGGAATACGAAGATTTTTTTTCCCCCGAAGACGAGCACGAAGACGAACACGAAGAGCCCCCTGGTGCCCAAGTCTAATATATATATATATATATATATATATATATATATATATATATATATATTGGTATTTAATTATTTGAAGGACACATTTGTAATTGTAAGAAGTAAGTCATTTAATTTATTACAAAATGTGTTTTGTCAAATTTATACAGCTCTGTGCAAAAGATTTAGGCAGGTGTGCCAAAATACTGTAATGTAAGAATGCATTGAAAAATAGACATGCAAATAGTTTATTGTTATCATTTAACAAAATGCAAATTGAGTGAATAGAGAAAAAAATCTCAGTTAAATCAATATTTGGTGTGACCACCTTTTGCTTCAAAAAGGCTTCCATGAAGACCGTTTTTGACCAGACATCTCAAGAGAGAACTACACTCACTGGTCACTTTATTAGGTACACCAGTTCAATTACTTGTTACACAAATAACTAATCAGCGACATCACATGGCAGCAACTCAATACCTTAGACCTTTAGACATGGTCAAGACAACTTGCTGAAGTTCAAACCGAGCATCAGAATGGGAAAGAAAGGTGACTTTGAACGTTGCATGGTTGTTGGTGCCAGATGGGCTGGTCTGAGTATTTCAGAAACTGCTGATCTACTGGGATTTTCTTGCACAACGATCTCTAGGGTTTACAGAGAATGGTCCGAAAAAGAGAAAATATCCAGTTAGCAGCAGTTGTGTGGATGAAAATGTCTTGTTGATGTCAGAGGAAAATGAGTATACTGGTTTGAGTTGACAGAAAGGCAACAGTAACTCAAATAACCACTCGTTACAACCAAGGTACACAGAATACCATCTCTGAACCTTGAAGCAGATGGGCTACAACACCAGAAGGCTGCACCAGGTGACACTCCTGTCAGTTAAGAACAGGAAAGTTTGGGTACGATTCACACAGGCTCACCAAAATTATACAATGGAAAACTGGAAGAATGTTGCCTGGCCTGATGAGTTTCAATTCCAGCTGCGACATTTGGATTGCAGGTTTAGACTTTGGCATAAGCAACATGAAAGCATGAATCTATCCTGCCTTGTATCAATAGTTCAGGCTAGTGGTAGTGGTGTAACGGTGTGGGGAACATTTTCTTGGCACACTTTGGGACCCTTGTAAATTATTTTAATGTGACAGCCCATCTGAGTATTGTTGGTGACCATGTCCATCTCTTTATGACCACAGTGTACCCATCTTCTGATGGCTACTTCCAGCAGGAGAATGCACCATGTCACAAAGCTCATCATCTCAAAGTGGTTTCTTGGACATTACAATGAATTCACTGTGCTCTCAGTATTCAGGCCTCAATGGGCATATCAATTCATCTTCAAAACCAGCATTAGTAAATAAGGATTGGCACAGTGGTGCCTTTTTGTCACAGTAGAAGTAGTAAGTACTCTCTGTGGCAGTGACAGCCCCTCAGATATAGCCTCAGATATACCACTTAGAGGTTCAATATTTGCATTAAATAAATGTTGTTGTTCTATTCAGCCATGCCCCCAATGCCCTAGGAGGCCCGTAGATGGCCTTGTTGCTAAATATGTAAACTTCTTAAGAATTCACCACATTCTAAGAGTGCACCGCACTTTTTTCCAGTTTTAAATGCCTAACTTGGTAATGCAATCCTGAAGTATGTTTGTTTATTTGTCCGGGTTTAAGTTGTATAAGAGGACTGAATGGCGATTATTAGTGCTGTTGTTTGGCTATGATGGTCATGTGGTGGTAAATAGAAGCAGTTCTGGTGAGAAGATCCAGGCTTGACCATCATAATGCATAGATTTTCTGTGTTTGATATATGAGCCTCCTATTGTTTTTAAATATTGTAAATACCTCAGTTACTTGCAATGAGGTAGCATAAGCTATATACTACCGTATTTGCTCGATTATAAGATGACCCTGATTATAAGACGACCCCCCAAAATCCGAATATTAATTTAGGAAAAAAAGAAAAAGCCTGAATATAAGACGACCCTATAGGAAAAAAGTTTTACCAGTAAATGTTAATTCATGTAAACTATGTGCACAATTTTTGTTTTTTTTAAAAAAAATCTATCATTGCGAAAAATATTTTTTTATTTCCTTTTTTTTTTCAACCTGCCCTGGTGGTGGTGTTGGATATATATATATATATATATATTTACAATATAAGATGCAGGCATTTTTTGTTCAAAAAGTTATCCTCTGCACAATTAGTTTTCTAATTCCATTAACTAAAAAAAAGACAATGTCTGGTCATTTACTTGACATTTACTAAGACTGTAAACTGCGTGTAATGAGAGGTTTGATAATCTCACATTTAGTGGAGGGCATAAGGTTCTCACCCGACTGAGGTGTGCACATGAACAGCACATAAATCCTGAAAATCTTGCTTTTTAGATTAATTTATTTCATGCTTTGCCAGTCCTAGACTACTTTTAGTATCTAAAGAAAATGGCATATTTAAGGTTGGCCAATAAATGTGCATAAACATTTTTGTTGTTTTAAAAGATATAAAGGACATCATTTTTCACCTTCGTCTTTCCCATACATTTTCCCTACTTTATATGAAAGTTCTTAATTTTTGGCACTGGTCAAACATGCAAATATATAACATATATGGCTTCATATTTCACAGGTTTTTGTTGTACTGGATTGTAGACTTCCCTGAAATTGGGTTAAGTCTTTTTTTGGTAGAATTTATAGAACGTATGGAGATTCTGAGCCATCATTTTTATTGTTTTAACCCCTTACTGTTGTGTATTCTTAGACGATTTTATTTAAAATTGGCTTGCGTTTGTCTGAATTACAGCATTGATTGTAATCATGATACAAAAACCTGTAGGGCGAGAAGAACTGGGGGAAAAACATCCACTTTATCTTCCTTACATTGAATGATCATTTCTAAAACTCTTACAAGAGCAGTTAAGCCTCATTCATTATTGTATCTTTTTTCCATCTGAATAACAAAAAAACACAGTTCATTTTACTGGGATTAGAAATCGAACCTCAAAGCATGCTCTTTGATCACATTACTTTTCCGAAGGCATTATTGTCTACTCATTCCATAGAAAATTCTTATACAAAGACCAGTGAAGCATGCAGCTTTGCGAATAGTAAATTGTCTAAGGTACATGCTATTTTTTTTTCCTTTTAAGCCTAAGAATACATTTCCAGAGCAAATAATAGGTAAATTATGGATCGGGTGGCTATTTAGTACTGAAACAATCTATTAATCTTTAAATGCCCCTGGCATGTGGCCCATAGTAATATTACAAACGTATGAATTTAGGATATCGGAGTTGCAATGTTATATTGTGCATGCAGATTTCAAATATAAAAAAGTTAAATTATGGACTGACAACAATTCGTGGCCTAAGATATCACATAACTTTCTATTTGATGTAAATCAATTGACAAACTTTTATTTTCTGAAACATGCAGCAAAGAGCTTTTTCCATTTCCCTTTATATGACATTCCCAGGAGGACCCCCTTACAAAAAAATTACTGCAGTTTTTCTGAAGTAATACTGCTATTTTTTGGACATGAAAAAATTGCAATACTGTACTTTTACTGCAGTATTACTGCACTTTTACTGCAGTTTTACTGCATTTGTACTTCACTGTACTGTAGTTGTACTGCAGTTATTTTTGTACGGAAGTACAAATGCAATAAAGTTGCAGTACATTGAATTACAATTGTAGGTTTGCAATATAACAAAAAAAGTGCGGTAAATGTGCAGTAATACTGCAGTAAAAGTGCAGTATTGCAGTTTTTTCATGTCCAAAAAATAGCAGTATTACTTCAGAAAAACTGCAGTAATTTTTCGTAAGGGGCTGATGTACTAAATTCTCAGAGGTTCCTTTAATAGCTGCAATGGGCATGCAATAGGGATAACTCTGGGTCTGTTTTAGGGGTTTAACCCTTGAGTTGTAGGTAAATTGTACCCCTTAATAATTATCACTCACGGTTTTATCTAACGCTATAGAACTCCATTGTTTTCAATGCATTCCAAACCAAAAACATTTTCCAAAAAATATTTTTATTATTCTTTGTACTTAACAAATTTTTCAATACCGGTATATACTATAACCAAACATACCCTAGATGTCGAATCCATAATCTTTATTAAAATCTCTGAAATGAGTGCCATTATTTTATGCATCCCGTAATGGATTATGTTACTTTGGGTTTCTGTAGCAAGTGCTAATTGGGAAACTGAACACCTACAGGCTTTTTCTATGAACATTTTCCATCAAGAGCAGCTTCATCCCCTGAGGAAGATTCCTGTCTGCTTTCAAAGCCACACAAAGGAACCTGGTTGTGTTCATGTGTTGGATGACTATTGTAGAAGTTCAAGCAGGACTGTTTTGAAGACCTGATGTTCACCCCTGAAAGGTAAAGCAAACTGCCCAGGAGAAAATAAAATCAAAGGAAAGATATTTGTTTCCTTAGCATTGAATAGAGCACAACATGATGAAAGTCAATTTGTAGGAGTGAGACCTTTGGACTAACATCTGCTTCATAATGCTTGGGTCACACCTGCCTAATATAGGTATCACGATGACATTAAAAGGGTAGATTTATTACTATCAGTAAACAAAGGATGGCTTCCTACCAATGGGTTCTTGACAAGTTTGTAAGTGATGATCCATACAGTCAGACTAAATAGTTAGCAAGGATTCTCACTTAGTCTTAGAAAAAGCCATGCTCCTTATTTTAATTAAGCTTTTATATCTTCAATCAAGGATTTATTAGGGCTGTAGTGCAAGGTTTGGAAGCCATTATCCTGTTGGTGCTGGTGACCATTCTTAAATAGTCTTTGTTTGGGCTTTGCTATGCCTTGATGGAATGCAGCAACCCCACTTTGGATTCATCATTCATTATTATCATTTATTATTATTTTTACATTGTATTTATTGCCCATCAGCGGGATATAAAGTACTATTGCAAAGCAGTACGAACACAATTAACAGTAACATAAAACCAATATCCAGAGTTACAGTAACACACAAATGAAAGATCCTGCTGATACAGAAAAAGAACCCTGCTCTTACATTCTGTGCCTCAAGATGAAATTAAGACCCACTTTCCTAATGCATTGAGGTAGGACATACTATTATTTTTGGCATTATACAAATGTAATCAAATTTCCATGGTTGTCCAAATGTTTTTTGCAGTAGAAAGCAAAACACTAGCTCTGCCCACAGAGTGGGGCATATGCATGATAAGGTTGAGCATGAATGGGGTTAATGTGCCCCATTGATTCCAATGGGGTGTGGCATCATCAGAATGGGGCGTTGACACTGCCAACTTTGTTGATCATCATTGCTGATGCTGAAGTAGCCTCATCAGTACAGTATACAGACTGACACACTTTATTTTTTTAAATTTATTATTCCTGCCTGAACTAGCCTTGTGCAGGAATCTAGTACTGCTCAGTTGAATCTGAAAAATTTCCAGATGACACGGGCAGGCTGTATGGGGCACTGACATGTTGAGTGGTGGCAAAAATGGCACAGGCAAGCTGTTTGGGGCAAAGATAGCACAGACAAGCTGTTTGGGGGCACTGACAAGCTATTTGGTAGCAAAGATGGCACAGACAGGCTCTTTAGGGCACAAGTGTGTGCTGACCGTAATGTTGTACTCTCTTTCTCCTATAGTACTCTTTCTGCAGTGGCATGTTTTCTGCAAAATTTCTGTATGTGACCTTTCCTGCTGCAATTTTAGCAAACTGCATTTTGGAAACTACATCTAAGTTTTTTGATTGTCACCACAACAGCTTTTTAATGAAATTCTCTAATAAAGATTTATTCTAGATGTATTACATTTACTGCATGAGCATTGCATGTCTTATGTAAATATTCAGCCTCATATAGAAGAGCTTCCTTCAGTGCAGTGGTGAAAGCCAGGTTTTGTTTTGCTAGTAGCTTGCATTGCAGTGCTTTATCGTATACTCCACACAAGCCTGTCTTTTACCAAGGATTCTAAAATACTACCGGAATTGCAGTTTTGTGACAGTCTGCGTAGCTCTGCAATGTATATGGCAAAACGTTTATACGGTTGTTCATTAATTCTGTTGAATTGGAAATGCCTCATTCTCCTAGATGGGGTCAAAATGTTTTTAAGCAGTGAATTTCTTCCAATTATTGGTGGTCACTTGGTTTAGCAGGGGATATCAGCAAGCAGACAATATTTAAAGTCTTAGATCCCGTGCCACTCAGCAGTAGAGCTCTCTTCTGAACAGCATCAGTTACATTGTTAACTCCCAAGAAAAACATTAGCCTGTCAGCATATGAATCTCAGGAGGCTAGATTGGCCTTTTCAGGCTCTTCCACGTGCTCCAGAGAAGCCATACTAGAAATACTGCATTATACAGCTTCCCTCACTCAGGATGACTATTAAATGCAGCGTCCTACTCACTGAATCCTAGTCTCATTGCCCATTTAGTATATTGGAACATTTAGTATGAGAATGACAGCACAGACAAAAAAAAACAGGAACAGTTTTTTTTTTCTAAAACACAGAGATTCCAACACAAGATAGATCAAACATTACGAAATAACATAATAGTACACACAGTTTCAGTATGCCACCTGCTGACCTGGCTGGCTTTGCATTCAGCAGTGGATACATAACAAGAACACACTTTGTTGGCACTGGGCATAGCTTATACAGCGTTTTCACGGGGGGGGGGGTTGACATACACGGGAAACAGGAAAGGATTAACAGAATTACCACATCACATATAGGCTAGGGATTTACAGAGGCAACATCGGCACCAGACTGATCTCATTGTACATACAACAATGATGACTACACAACAAAGGTAAAGGGATTAGGAATGTAACACTTCAATGTAGTATAGAAAGTGTGTCATTCTTTTTTTTTTTAATTTATTGTTTTTTTTTTATTATATAGTAAAGTAGACAGTTACAAAAAAAACAAAAACCTTTCATTCTTAAAATATACAAAGTAACATTAACAAATTAAATTTATGACATTCAGATACAAAACGATATCAAGACCAGATTGCTTCCCAAGTCAACTAGGGAGGGGAGATATAATATTTATATAGTGATAATAATTTAACTTAGCAATTGCCAGGATTATATAATATTTGGTATGTTTAACCTTTCCCGGAGAACCATCTTTGCCATGGAGACCAAATTACATCATAATTCTTTATATTATTATGGAGTCGGTAAAAATATTTCTCCATTGTATATTGATAATTTATTTGAGCTAAAATTTGAGACCAAAGTGGAGCTTGTTCCATTTTCCAAGACCGCGCTATACATATTTTGGCGGCAGCTAAAATGTTAATAGCCAAATACAATTTCGATTTATTTTCCCAGGGCAAGTCAATATGAAAAAGAAAAGATTGCGGGTTCAATACCATATCAATATCAAATAAACTCTTTAATAAAATATTAATTTCAGATCTTACATTTAAAAGTTTATCACACTCCCACCAAATGTGTAACATTGAGCCCGATTCTAATTTACATCTCCAACACTTGTTGGAGGTAGTATTGTACATTTTGTACAATGAGGTTGGGACATAATACCATCTATGAAGAAGTTTATAGTACTGTTCATGAAGATTTATACAGTGTATCGCTTTTCTTAGTTTATTCCAGGATTCACACCATGTATCAAAAGAGTATGGGAATAAAAGTGTCAGGAGCAAGAGAAAACCAATGTGGATAAATAAAAATGTAAAGGTGGCAATAAATGGCAAAAAAAAGGCATTTAAGCTACTAAAACAGGAAGGCAGTGAGGAAGCACTAAGAAGCTATCGGGAAAAAAATAAAATATGTAAAAATCAGATAAAAGCAGCAAAAGTGGCGACAGAAAGACTCATTGCCAAAGAGAGTAAAACAAACCCCAAAATGTTCTTTAACTATATAAATAGTAAAAAGGTTAAAAATGAAAGCGTCGGCCCCTTAAAAAGTAATGAGGGAGACGTTATAGACGGGGATCAGGAAAAAGCGAATCTATTAAATATATTCTTCTCTGCTGTATTCACAGAGGAAAATGCCAGGTAATATACAGCAGGATGAGATAAATGCCCCAGTACATGTCGCCTGTCTAACCCAGGAAGAAGTGCAGTGCCGCCTAAAAAAAATCAAAATAGACAAATCACCAGGTCCAGATGGCATTCACCCCCGCGTTCTAAGGGAGTTAAGTAATGTAATAGACAGACCCCTATTTCTAATATTCAAGGACTCTATAGTGACAGGGTCTGTTCCCCAGGACTGGCGCATTGCAAATGTTGTGCCAATATTCAAAAAGGGGACAAAAAGTGACCCGGGGAATTATAGGCCTGTTAGTTTAACTTCTGTTGTATGTAAACTGTTTGAGGGTTTCCTAAGAGATGCTATTTTGGAGTATCTCAATGAAAATAAATGTATGACTCCATATCAGCATGGGTTTACAAGGGATCGGTCCTGTCAAACTAACCTGATCAGCTTTTATGAGGAGGTGAGCTCAAGACTGGATCGGGGAGAATCGCTGGATGTCGTATATTTTGATTTTTCCAAAGCATTTGATACGGTGCCACATAAAAGGCTGGTACATAAAATGAGAATGCTTGGGCTGGGGGAGAATGTGTGTATGTGGGTAAGTAACTGGCTCAGTGATAGGAAACAGAGGGTGGTTATTAATGGTACATACTCTGAGTGGGTGACTGTTACTAGTGGGGTACCACAGGGGTCAGTTTTGGGTCCTATTCTTTTTAATATATTTATTAATGACCTTGTAGAGGGATTGTATAGTAAAGTATCAATCTTTGCAGACGATACTAAGCTCTGTAGCGTGGTTAACACAATAGAGGACAGTGCACGATTACAAATGGATCTGCATAGGTTGGAGGCTTGGGCTGGGATGTGGCAGATGAGGTTCAACACGGATAAATGTAAGGTTATGCACATGGGGAAGAAAAATCCAGGCTGGGAATATGTATTAAATGGGAAAACACTGGGGACGACTGACATGGAAAAGGACTTAGGAGTCTTGGTTAACAGTAAATTTACCTGTAGCGACCAGTGTCGGGCAGCTGCTGCTAAGGCAAATAAAATCATGGGGTGCATCAAAAGGGGCATGGATGCCCATGACAAGGAAATAATTCTACCATTGTACAAGTCACTAGTCAGACCACACATGGAATACTGTGTACAGTACTGGGCACCAGTGTACAAGAAAGATATAGTGGAACTGGAGAGGGTTCAAAGACGGGCAACCAGAGTAATAAGGGGAATGGAAGGACTGCAGTACCCAGAAAGATTATCAGAATTAGGGTTATTTAGTTTGGAGAAAAGACGGCTTAGGGGGGACTTAATAACTATGTATAAATATACCGTATTGGCTCGAATATAGGCCGCACTTTTTTCCCCCACTTTAAGTTTTTAAAGTGGGGGTGCGGCCTATATTCGGGGTCTAGCGCCCGACGCCCGGGACATGCAGTCCCGGGCGCCGGGCAGGCAGCGGGGTTAAGATACAGATCCCCCGCAGCGGTGCAGGGGACCTGCATCCTTCTCCCCGATACGCTCAGACAGCCTCCCCTGCCAGCACTTCCCACGGGGGGGGGGTGCCGGCACGGGAGGTTATCTAAGCGTTTTACCTCTGCCCACCCCCGACTTACCGGAGCAGACTCCCGGGTGTCTTGCGGGGCCGGCGGGAGACATTTACGCAATACGCAAATGCAACTTCCGGTAACGGTACCGGAAGTTGCATACGCGTATTGCGTAGATGTCCCTCGCCGGCCCTGAAGACACCCGGGAGTCTGCTCCGGTAAGTCGAGGAGGGGGGGCAGAGGAGGACAGCGGCAGCGGATCTCGGGGAGGGAGGGCAGCGGATCTCGGGGAGGGAGGGCAGCGGATCTCGGGGAGGGAGGGCAGCGGATCTCGGGGAGGGAGGGCAGCGGATCTCGGGGAGGGAGGGCAGCGGATCGCGGGGAGGGAGGGCAGCGGATCGCGGGGAGGGAGGGCAGCGGATCGCGGGGAGGGAGGACAGCGGCAGCGTATCGCGGGGAGGGAGGACAGCGGCAGCGTATCTCGGGGGGGAGGACAGTGGTAGCATATCTCGGGGAGGGAGGACAGTGGCAGCATATCTCGGGGGGGGAGGACAGTGGCAGCATGATTTTTTTGGTGCTTTTTTAAAGAAAAAAAACTTTTTCTTTAAAAAAGCACCAAACTTTTAGGGTGCGGCCTATATACGGGGGCGGCCTATATCCGAGCCAATACGGTATAAGGGGGCAGTACAGAGATCACTCCCAGGACCTATTTATACCCAGGACTGTATCTATAACAAGGGGACATCCTCTACGGCTGGAGGAAAGAAGGTTTCTACACCAGCACAGACGGGGGTTCTTTACAGTAAGAGCGGTGAGACTATGGAACTCTCTGCCAGAGGAAGTGGTAATGGTAAACTCAATAAAAGAGTTTAAAAGGAGCCTGGACGTGTTTCTTGAAAGCAATAATATCACAAGTTATGGATAGTAGATTAATAGGGACAGAACGTTGATCCAGGGATTTATTCTGATTGCCATATTTGGAGTCGGGAAGGAATTTTCCCCCTGGTATGGGGCAATTGGCATCTGCTTCATAAGGGTTTTTTGCCTTCCTCTGGATCAACACGGTAGGGACACAATATGTATATAGGTTGAACTTGATGGACTTTGGTCTTTTTTCAACCTTATGAACTATGTTACTATGTTACTATGTTACTAGTAAGAAACACCCAAATCTCTTTCTCATTTCAAAATAGAATTTGGTTTATCTAACGTATTCTCTTGATCCAAAATGTTCCTTAAACGCGTAATCAAATTTTTTTTGTGATGACTATTTATAAACCTGTCTAAATTGGACGGAAAAACTAGTGGATTACTATTAATATAGTTTCTAATTCTTAAATAGGAAAAAAGTTCTTTACTTGGAAGATTATACTTAGTTTGAATTTCATTGAATGAAAACAAATCAGAGAAAGTACAAATATCTGATATTTTATCTATACCATGAAGAATCCAAGATTTTAAATTAAGATCTTTTATCGTATATTGTATTGTTATCAATGGAGAAGATAATGAACAAAATTCCGTATTACCGAACTTTTTTTTTAAAAGTAATCATATTACTTAAAACGTTAGAAACAATTGGATTAAGAATATTTAATCTATTTATATCATTTGCATTAATCCAATAAAAAAGAAATGGGTCTAAATTTTGGCATTTCCACCGCTCATAGTTGTACCAAGGTAGTTCCGATTTCCGTTTTATGTCCCAAGCTAGAAAGTGATTAAATAAACAAATTTGTTGTAAAGTGCACAAGCTGGGAAAATTGAGCCCCAATCTCGAGAGATTTCTAGTGAGAGTGGAACGTGAAATTCTAGATTTTTTTACCGCTCCATACATATGATGAAAAGGTTTTTTTAAACTTATTTAGAATTTTTACTGGAGTTAATAAAGGTATAGTTCTGAATAAATAAATCAATTTTGGCAAAACATATGACTCTAAGGTATTTAGTCTGCCCATCCAAGAAATGTCCAAGTTCTTCCATTGGATAAATTGAGTTTTAAAAAAATCTAAAAGAATCGAATAGTTATTAGTTATAATAGCTGTGAGACTTTGATATATTTTAATTCCCAGATAATCAATATATTTTTGGTTCCAATGTATTGCAGACTTATTTTTAATATACTCAAACCAAGAATGTTCCATGTTGAAATCAATAATTTGTGATTTATCTATATTTAATTTATAGTTAGAGTATAATTTATATTTACTAATACATTCCAAAACCTCTGGGAGTGAGTTTTCAGGGGAAGCCAAAGTGAGTAAAATATCATCAGCATATAAAGAGATCTTATGCTCATATGGACCAGTACTTATGCCAATGATTTTATTCGACCGGCGTATTAATGTCGCAAGAGGCTCAATTGAGAGAACGTATAATTGAGGAGCTAAAGGACACCCTTGTCTTGTTCCATTGTTAATAAAGAAACTAGTAGAGTTTAAATTAGGCCCTGAAATTTTCGCTTGCAAATTCTTATATAACGCCATAGTAAGAGTTAGAAATTGACCCGTCAAACCGAAGGCAGTTAAAGTCTGTTCTAAAAAAGACCAACTCACGCGGTCAAACGCCTTTTCGGTGTCGAGCGCGAGAAAGATAGCTGGCGTTTTACTTAGATGTAATTCGTAAATTAAGTTTAGTATTTTGCGTGTATTGTCCTCACCGCTTCTACCCAGTAAAAATCCTGTTTGATCTGGATGAATTAACTCACCCATAACAGAACTAAGTCTGTCAGCTAAAATTTTAGAATATATTTTGATGTCTAGATTTATCAGTGATATCGGACGGTAATTTGTGACTTTAGTTAGGTCTTTCCCACCTTTCGGAATAGGAGTTATTATGGTCTGTAACATCTCAGATGGAAAATTGTTCTCGGAAGATATTCCATTAAATAATCTTAATAATAGGGGAGAAACAATAGATTCTAAGATTTAAAAAAAAGGAGATGAAAATCCGTCTGGACCCGGAGCTTTATGCAGAGGTAAGTTCTTTATAGTAGTATTTATCTCTGATAATTTAATCGGAAGATTTAATTCTTGTAATTTTGTCTCCGAGATTTTCGGTAGATTTAGAGTATTAAGAAAACTAATCGTTTGCATTTTATCTTTCGCAACTACTGGTAAATTGTATAGTGTACTATAGTACTCTCTAAAAGCCTCACTAATTAATTTTGGAGTTAAATATGTTTTGCCGTTTAACACAATCTTGTTTATTCTATTTTTAACATTTTTGTTTTTAATTTTATTTGTTAATTGTTTACTAGCTCTGTTACTGCTATAATACCACCCTTGTTCCAAAGATATTAAATTTCTATTTGTCTTCTCCATTAATTTTTCTTTAATCTTAAGTTGGATTTCTTTAATATCGTCATAAGTCTGAATTAAAGGATTTAATTTGTTGGTAGCCTCTAATTGTGCTAATTTAATATAAAGGTCAGTAAGAGTGGCCCCTTTCAATTTCTGAACATATGCACCCCGTTTTATAAGATGACCCCTCATATTACTTTTAAAGGCACACCACAAAGTCACATCTGAAACCGTTCCGTTATCATTCGTCTCCATAAAGTCTGTGGCTAACTTTCGAAGCTGTTCTTTAAAGTCTTGAGAAAACAAAAGAGATTCATTTAACCTCCAGTTAGATCTTATGTTAAATTCCTCATTATTTTTAATTATTATAAAAAATAGGAGCATGATCAGACTAGGACAAATTTCCTATACTAGACGATACACAAGATTCGATCGATTTAATATCAGACAAAAACATGTCAATTCTAGAATAAGAGTGATGTACAGCAGAATAATAGGTAAACTCCTTCGCAAATGGATTTTGTGTCCTCCAGATGTCATATAGTTTATTGCGAACAAAACAAAGAGAGAAAGATCTAGCCAAAGATTTCAATTTTAAATTTGGGTGTGAGCCAAAAGGAAAACTTTTATCTAGTTTGACGTCCGAAATACAGTTCATATCTCCACCTATCAATAGAAGGCCTTTTGAGATATTTTGAACTCTATCAAAGATTTTTTCCAAAAATTTTACTGTAAATACTTTGGGTGCGTATAAATTAACAAGTGTATATAGCACATCATTCAATTTACAGAGAAGAATAATATATCTTGCCTCATGATCGGTTTCCAAATATAGCTGTTCAAATTTAATTTTTTGATTAATCAAAATTGCGACGCCCCTTTTTTTTGTCCCACTTAGACTAGCTTGAGCAACAATAGGGAATCTCTTGTATTTCCAACAGTGGGAAGCACCCTTCTTCCAATGGGTTTCTTGCACTAAGCATATATCCACTTGGTCTCGTGTTAACATATCATATAAAAAGCCCCTTTTATATGGAGAATTTAGTCCTTGGCAATTAATAGATGCTAATTTAAGTGTCATTTATACTAAATACAATTACTCTCTCCTTCTCCCCCCCTAGATCTGGTCTACCGTCAAAACATAAACATACACAAACAATCAGAAACGTTACATTTACATTCACACTGTTTGCACATGAAAACAATTCATGTGTTTGTTGCCCCATTTAATGTATCGGGCTAAGTCAAGCGTAAGTGCCGATAGATGGATGCATCACAATCACGTATTTATGAAAAAAATAAATAAAAAAAAAAAAAAATTGTGTCATTCTTAATACACATAGAGATACCATATTGGTAGTCTGGATCAGGGAGTTAGTGGTGTGATGAGATTAATAATCTTCGTTCCCTGTATTAAGTATGTGTTATGTAGGACCAACCTGCCTGTTCTTGTAGGAGCAACTGAGAGCAGTTGACTCTTCCTAAAACATAGTTAATGCAATTCATCTTGACTTAAATCACCTACAAGTCAATGTTTTATAATCTCTGTGTCATTACTTGGGATGCCAAATCCAATTATTATCAGTTATATTATATAGCCACATAGGTAATGAAGTTTAAAAAGAAAGAGGTTCACCAAGTTCAACCTTTCCAAGACATCCCTATCTATAATGATCTAGATGAAGGCAAAAACTCTTCTTTTAGCTAATGCCAATTTTGCCTTAGAGGGTAGAAAAAAAATCCTCCATAACTCCAATAAATCAGTTTTCTCCCCGGATTAAACCCCTTTTATTATGTTTTTTACCTTTTCATACAGTATAACTAGAGTCAAAACAAATGCACTTATTACAATGATATGTCAGCATTCTGCTCTTGGCTTTAATTTAAAGTAACCTTTGGGAAAATGTAGTAATCTCTGACTTCAAGCAGTGAACACGCCTGAACTTTGCCATTTCAAATTAAAATAAATAAGGACAAACCTCAAAACACTTGAATTATATAAAGGAACATAAATAGGTAGCATAATAATGTTTTTTGTAAGTAATGAGAAAAATCATGTAAATGCTCTCAACATTATAAATTGTAAACACAGATTAACGTTTTTTTTTATGCTGTATTCGTGATAGCGCCATTTTTTCTTTAAATCTATCTCAGAACAGAGGGAGCAAAAATCCCTCACGCCTTGTGTTACATTGTGTGTCGATTTGTGCTGTTGAACACAAAGAAGGACTGCACAGCACAAGATACCAAAGTGAAATAGGTGAAATTACCCAGGATGTTCAAACCGATTGCCCCGGTTTTCTAGGTGACACAGAACAATGGTCCACCAACTCTTCCAACATTAGGTATAGCACAAACCAGAGGTTCTGGCATCTCCATAGTGTGATGACATCAATTGCAAGGTTTGGGCGACAAGAATATACCCCTACTTGGAATACTATAATTAAACAAATGCAATTCCTATATAAAATGGAGCAAAGTATAGCACTTTAGAATAACAGACATGCCATCTTTGAACGCTCATGGGCTGAATGGCAAAAAGTATATGGGGAATGAAGAATTTACAAAGACTGGGTGTTCCGAGTTAATGGTTGCCATATCAAAACAGAGCCCTTGCCACACTGAGCCTTAGAGACTAGGAAAGTTCCCTATATGAACTGACAAACTAAATGTAGATACTTTCCGAAAAAGATAGCCTTATACATGTTTATGTTCTAATGGATGTTGGGTGAATGTTGATGTAATGTTTGGCTTTGTTATGTGGTGTACTAGTAAATAAAAAATGCCTACATTTCAGTTGCTTAGAACTCAAGCATCTGATGAAAGTTCTGTGCTACGAAAGGTAGCGAGCTATGGAATGGTATAATAAAGAATGGCTGTCATGCTTAGTGCTTACTAGATCATCCTTTTGTTTCATCTAATGGAACATATATATATTCTTGGTATATCTGCCCTGCAATGCAACTACAGAGGTGGTCACATAATGTTCCCTCAGGTAAAGGATCGGAGCAGGGTTTCTTTGCTTTGAAGTAAGTGCAAATATTAGTGAATATATATACACAAAGCAACCTCAGAACTGACCATTAACAAGGCACTCTAAACATCTTAAAAGATAATGTAACTTAACTGAGATGGAAGGCACCCGATGAGATTAAAGGTCAGTCAAGTACAAAAATCTCCAACAGACAGAAGTTTTTTTTGGATTAAAAGACTTTAGGTTCCATAGCCTGTGGGGTTCAATGACACATGCAATATGAGATGTTTTATGTGAACTAATGATCATTAGCCAAACTGTGAGCTGTAGGTAAATCAGTGGTCAGTTGAAATGTTTCGGTTCACCATATGGAGCAACTCCAGTTGTTGAGCTAACCAGAAAAAGTTGGTTAGCCCTACATAGTTTATACTCGATGGGGAAGATGAAGGTTCAACTCACTCTTAACAGATATTTTTTGTGATTGCTTGGTTTTAATTATTAACATCAACCTCTATTTGACTGATACTGATTGTTAAGCTTTATTAACCAGGGTAAGGAGCACACCAGCGAGCACATGAGAAAGCCCTAGCAAGTGGCCTATCCGGTTCTATGCAAAACAGTTTCCCAAAGAATGACTTTAGAAAGTTCCATGAAAGCCACATAGAAATGGTATAGTCAGTGTAATTGCCTGCTTATGCACTTATTACCGGTGACTAAATGTGGAGAAATCAGACCACAGAGGAGGCAATGCAAAATGTCGGACAACGGAGGAGGAATTGCGAAATGTCAGACCACAGAGAAGACATTGCAGCACCTCCCAAAAGTAGGTATTTTTTTCGGGTTTAAAAAATGCATATTAAAGTAATTATAAAAGTACTTTAATATGCATTCTTTGTTCAGGAGGCTGCCTGGGACATTGGAGTATCCCCTTTAGCAAATGTTATATAAAATGTATATAATATAGTCACTTTAATGATGTCAATGGTATATTGTTAATGTCTGCCAATGTTATTTTAACTTAAATAAATATGTAATTGAGTGCAATTTTTATCCAAAGCAACACATTGCAGTTAACATAAGTAGCCCACACAGTTAAACCAAGGTTTTTTTATGATCCAGATGAGCAACTTGTGAGGAATAATAGCATTTCATTGTATAGTAGACTCGAGACAATTAGATCTCTTTTTGGGAAATAACTACTAAAATGTTTACTTCTGCAAACATTCTTCCATCATTTTAAAAACAAATTATGTGTTCTCGGTGTTTGGATCTGTTTCTATTTTACAAATTTGGCCTATTGCCTGAGGACATTACCAGATGCTTTCTTGTTGCATGCTTAAAAGGGTCAGGAATATTGTGACATTTCTTGTACTCATATTATTTGTTTGTGTACAACAGTTGTTACAACATTTGTCAGTTTAAAAAAAAAACATGCATCAAAAAATCTATTTACAAGTCTCTGGGAAAAAAATCAATTGGAAGCATCTGGGAGGGTCTTAGTAGCAGCGGTGCGCGCAGCACCATTGTTGCACAATTAACATAAATGTATTAAATATCATCTTTAATTTGAAAATAATTTGTCTTTATGACTTTGCTGGCGTTAAGCTATTGTGCAAAACAGCACTGTGTACTATAATTATATATATAAATTTACATTGCAGCCACACAGAAAGAGAGCGGTGCAGCGATGGACTACAGACTTGGATTTCACTGCGTGCATCCTCAGCTTGGGCTGTTATCCATATCTACCGTACAGCCCAAACATCTGAATACACATGGGCCGTGGCCTAAGACCCTATAGCCATCCTCATAGGAAGCCCACCTTGATCTCGCGCTGGTCCTCAAGTCGCCGCCACTTTGAGATGAGACGCTTGTTTTTGAAAGAAAAGGAAAGTTTTTCCAATGTATTATGTCCCACTCACATACGTAATTAAGTGGATAGCAATTAATAAAATGAATAGTATTAAAGGTCTCATTTGTCCCAGATTCATTCAAAATTTTAGTAGTTTGATACAACATCAGGCTTTACATTTGCCACATTAGAAGGTGCCACTTGGTAGTTTCAACCATATATCTTGTTTTTACTGTGTGGTGACACAAAGTCATGCAAGTTTCTTTCCAGACAGAATATAATTGTTGGAACTGGAGAAAAAATATCGTTCAAAAATGGGTCCAACAATAAAATTGGCCGATATTGCTTCATAAATATCTTAACACTTTCCCAGCTCTTAATATGGTATCTTCATATAATAAGAATGAGGAAAGAATAGACAAGGTGCTAAGTATGAGGGAAGAACAGGCACAGGGCCATTGGATTTGATTGGGCACTGATATAAAAGCGGGGGGCAACACATGTCATTATAATGATGGGCACATTAGCTAGTGTATGTGTGCGGATCACTTAGAAACATTAGGAACATGTCCTTGTTTTTGAAAGAAAAGCAAATTTTGTGCATTAAAATAACAAATGGATCGGAAATACAGCGCAGATGGGGTTAATATTGTAAATGATTACTGAAGCTGGAAACAGCTGATTTTTAATAGAAAATCTTCATAGGCGTACAAAGGCCCTATATCAGCAACTATCGCTCCTGTGTTCCAATGGCACGTTATGTATGTAGCAAATGAAAAAAAAAATCACCTGTCCTCTGTGGCATCACTGAGCTTCCCACTACATCTGAAAGCAACATCAGCACAAGTACTGTACGTCAGGAGCTTCATGAAATGGGGTTCCATGACTGAGCAGCTGCGCATAAGCTTAAGATCACTATGAGCAATGTCAAAGCGTCGCCTGAAGTGGTGTAAAGCACGCTGCCACTGGATTCTGTGTAAGCGTATTTTCTGGCATGATGAATCATTCTTAAAGTCTGATGGACAAATCTGGGCTTGGAAGATTTCAAGAGAACTCTTCTTACCAGAATGCATAGTGCCTACTGTGGAGTTTGGTGGAGGATATATAATGGTCTGGGGCTGTTTTGGCTAGACCAAAGGGTAATGTTAATGCTACAGGATACAAAAGACATTTAAGACAATCATATGCTTCCAACTTTTTGGCGCCAGTTTTGGGTAAGCCGTTTCCTGTTCCAGTATGACTATGCCCTTGTGTAAAAGGCAAGGTCCATAAAGACTTGGTTTGATGAGTTTTGTGTTGAGGAACTTGAGTGGCTGCACAGAGCCCCCTTTAAACAGCAGGAATGTACTTTTGGATGAATGGGCACAATTTCCCACAGACATACTTCAAAATGTTGTGGAAAGCTTTTTCCAGAAGGGTGGAGGCTGTTATAGCTGCAAGGGGAGAGTCTCCATATTAATACTCATGGTTTTGAAATGGGGTGGCCAACAAGCTTACATAGGTATGATGGTCAGGTGTCCAACACTTTTGGTCATATAGTGTATTTAATCAGGATGGTAGCCTGCAGACACTAACCCAAGACAAATGGTGCAAATATCCCTAGAGGCGTCGTAATCCTCTGCCATCTGTATATGTCCATTATAGAAAGAAAAACATATCATATGATTCCTACAAATGACCTCTATTAGGCTCTAATGGTTTACAAGATCCTTTACTAAAAATAACGCATATGAGGGGTTAATATCAATGAGAAACACTGGGAGTGGTAAGGTACAGACAAAAAAAGAAAAACCGTATCCAGTGGGTCCAACAATAAAATCGGCTGATGTTGCTCCATGAATATCTTAACCCTTTCCCAGTCTGTACCATAGGTGACTATACGGGTAATTGTTTGCTCTTAATATATGGTATCTTCATATAATATGTGATGTTCAGTTGCTGGGGCTCTATGATATGCTTCTTTAAAACCCTGTGTGGATAACTTCTTTCTTAAAGTCTTGCTCTCAAATAATGACCTAGGTTTAAGAGGGAGCGGGTCAAAGCATGACCAGTTTAGCAAGCAAAAGTTTGTAGTCTCTTTTAGAGGTTTGAGCCATCTTCAGTGCCATCTGTGAATTGTCCCAAATAACTGAAGTTAACTTCACGCTAACGTTATTATTGTTTCCATGATGTGGAAAAACTTTTCCTTATCACGTACCATATGAGAAAAATATTGTCAATATATTGCATCCAAGCACTGATCTCTGACATATATTGTGAAAAGAGGTAGCATAAGCATGGAATGTGTTTTACATTGAGGGAGTCAAATTAGAAATTAACTACATCTAAGAAGATGATCCGGCTCCACGTTCGCCCCAATTGCCATGCCAGAAATACCGCCTCCATTACAGCATGCCATTGTTATACACACTCCAACTGGTTACAGTTACCAAACACTGCACTATAAGGAGAAATGACCTGGAATGTCTCAAAACATTATTTTACAAAAATTCAATTTGTGTTCAATTTGCTCAGTAATCATTTGTTTGGATTTTTATCCATTTTGTATTCTAACCTCATAGTTCTCCAGTTTCATGAACAGTTCTAACATTCAGTATGGCACATTGTACTTCTTAAAAATATAAAATATAATATATATATATAATAAAAAATCGCGTCCTTACAATGAACTGCTAATGTGTCAGAAAATGCACCCTTCAACCATTTTGGGTGTTTCTGATTAGTACGGTCACATTTAATTAAATCCAGTCTAGTAGTACTGAGTTGTATTTTGCAATAAAATATTCATGTACTTAACACCAAGCTTTGAGGAACAGAAAGTTAAGTGCAACCAGGATTAAACCACCATCTGCTTAATGTTGATATTTTCTCTATCATCCGAGGTAAAGAAACTACACAGAACGGGACAGTGGACACCATGTAGAATAAAATAGATAAATACAAGAGAGGTAAATAATATTTAGCACACCTGTTGAAAGAGCCTCATAGGTAGTAATAAAAGCTCAACTAGCTAACTACTTTCTAAACATGGTTCACACAAATGTGTTGACCTTGTGCCCCTGAAGAAGACATTTTCCCAAGAGCTTTCTTTTCTCAACAAGATGACTTGTTCTTTAAAAATGTACAAATCAGAGCTATCACCCCTGAGGTAAGAGAGAAACAGCTTTGTTTCCTAATCTTATTTATCAAACAAACCAGAGGGGGGGGGGATAACATGAAGGGAGATAATCTGTTGTGGCCAAACGTAGACCTGTTCCACCAGTGAGAGTGATCATTGATGAGAAGCATTAGTGTCAAATAATATTGTTTCTGTTTAGTTCTAATGTTTGTTACTGGAAAGTGATATTTTTTCGGAATGTAAATAAGGTCAAACGATGTATGCTATTTTTTTCTAGAACTATTTTGTAAGTAGTTATAAAAAATATTAGAGGAACAGCTTTGGATTTTTTTTCTATATGAAAATATCCGGAGCACAATGTTTGAAAAAGAAAATACTGTTTATTGTGACAAACCACCAATGGTCGCTCACTGTTTAGAGGACATCACACCAGTGTTAAAAGAGAAAGTATTCTTTTGTTAGAGAAAATGTAAAATCAAGCAAGCAGTAGCAGTGCTTTAGTCAGTAACTGCTAGTGAATATTATTTGTCCTTGTGATTATTTTTCACAGTTCGCAAAAATTAAAAGTAAGGATTTTGAGGTGAAATTTTCTATATTGGTAATCCAAAAAGGTACTTACTTGGAGGATTTCCAATTTTACCCTGCTTACGTCGCATAACTATAATGTTTTGGTCATGCTGAGGGCAGTCATACCCTTAGTTTATAAGATCCAATATGCATAAACATTTAACTTTCCTATGTGTTCATTATAACCTTGAGAACTGGGAACATTTTGAATTAGGTTATTTTAATAAGGAACACGTTGTTTACAGTAAGAATAGTAAAGATTTTGGAATTTATAGGTGGTGCTTTCTGTACTTTCAAGAAAAGTGTGGATGTTTGGTAAATGGCATCTAAATTATTGATTGATCAAAGGTGAAACTCCATTAAAGTCATAAAACAGTTATTATGCATTTTGAAGCAACACTAAGAGATTTAACCTTTTTGGGGGTCAAAAGCAGCACTACATTGGGCATATTTCAATTACTCAAGTTCAGTTACTGTTAAAGCAAAGGAGAGTTGGAAATGATATAAAGGTGTCCTAATTTACCTTTTATAAAGCACACCACAGATGTACTGGGCACTTTACACACTGCAAGGTATATGACAAAGAAGGCCCTACTTACAATCCAAAAAAAGATCTTATCTGGTCATTATTCCAAACAGATGGTGTAATGTATAGATTTTTTTTATTCTTATCTTGTGACACTATTTTCTGATACAATAATAATGATAAAAGGTAAATACACGTGCCCTGTACTTCTTACATATTCTTTTCTCCATTCCAAGGAGTAGCCTCATGGCATACAAAACATAAATACACACTGCAATGACTTGTCCCAAAACTACCAAAAGTTAAATCGCGTATCCCTGTAAGTACATGTAAAAATTAACCCCTCACAGTCCATTAAAAGAATGATAGTATGAACATTCTTAACTGTATGTGTAAAAAAGCTCTTTGACATACTATCAAGTTGCATCTCACATATACTGTCCCTGGGAACAACACAAAGAAATCCCTTCCCAATTCTTAATGTATCCTACAGGTAAGATCTATCTTCCAGTGATCACATCATACTATAGTCAGGTATCATACAACTCAAATTTCCTATTTGAAGTTACTTGAGGAAAAGTTAGACGGTAATAAAGCCGTTAGCCACACTTGGGGCTTTTGTCATTAGTCTGACATGCAACTAATTAACCGGTACCTTGTTTGCTGCTTCACAGATTCTTGTCTTGACACTTCTAGGATTACAACGTATAACAGAGGAGGAGGGGAGTTGGTCTTTTTAAGTTGACAGTTAAGTGTACAGATTGCTGTTTTAGCCACAAGGCAGTCACTGAAATCTTCATCCTTGGACAACATGACAAAATTGACAGAAACGTGAGACATCACTAGTAACTTTAATCTGTTATATACAAAAAACCTTTTTTGTACCCAACTATGCTTAGGAAAGTTGCATGTTTGGGCCATTATAGCATCTGAGCTAAATATGATCACTGGATAATGGATTATGGGGTAATTTACAATCATTTCATCATATTGGTGGACTTCCAGCTTTTAAATCTAAAATATACCAAATAGAACCGAAATATGGTTAGTGAATGGTGCATTAATATTTATTGATATGATAAAAAGATTTATATTTAGTTCAATTTAAACAAAATTTTTTAATATTTAAATAATATCTACATGCACATTTTTCAGGGTTTAGCCAGTATTAATTGTGTGTTTTTCTTTTTTTCGTGGTCTGGATCTATACACACGCACACTAATAGCCATGTAAGTGATAACTAATTGTGTCTTTGTTATCCTTGTTAATGCGTAACAACTGGATTTGTGCTAGGAGCATCATTAATGATATATTTAACCAGTCTCTGTTACCATACAATCTTCCGGATAATTTGAAAATTACCTCTGTTGTGTCACTACATAAAAGCAGTAGTGGGTAATTATAGGCTTGTCAGTTTGATATCTGTAGTAAGGACGTTGAATGGCTGTGTATATAAAGGACGTGGACAAGGGCTTTTCCTAAGGGTAAGGAGATAAAGGCTTGGTGACAAACATATTTGTGCTCTCGAAATTGTATTTCAGAATTACTGTGTTAAACTGAAGCAGAGCTGGGCTGGGGATGACCAGGCGGCTCTGGCTCTTTACGGCTTTTTAGGTCCACCTAAAGGTTAGATATGAGAGGCTGCACATTTCCAGCTGGTGGCAGCAAATTGGATGAGTATAGAGGGATGTCCAGGCCTGGACTTGAGGCTGGTTAGGAACATTTAAAGGGTAATGTATTTAATGCGCTTAGACTTTCTACATAATTTCTGTCCCTAATGCTTACACTTATATAGCACACATTAATCGTGCTTTTGTTTCGATGATTACATTATCATCACTGACAATACCAACTCAGGATTATATAGTATAAAGCACATTAATGACAACTACATGGGTCTCACTAACTCACCTGCATTTGATCAAGTCATAGGGGCATCCCACAAAGCAGAAAGCCTGTCTTGTGCCTTTGGAACACACACCATGGCACAGGAAGCACCTCATGCTTGCAAACTAGACAGGAAATGCTCTTGGAATAAACCACCTAACTTTCTCTAGCATTTCCTTGCTTTAATCGCACCATGACACAAAGGGTTCTGTCATTTAATTGAGAGACAGTCAGTGAAGAAAGTAGTATTGGTGTATGCAGTTGCCATTTTGCCCTGTGGTATAAGCCTTGAGGATGTTTTCACTGTGTGCAGTCATCCTTTTTTGTGGTAAAAATGGCCCTGTTTTTCACTTGTATTAATATGGAAAATGTTTTTTTAATTTTCTGGTAGGCTGTACATAGTAATTGCTATTTTGTTGTCCTAGATATCAAAGCCATAAACCTAAGGGTAAAAAAAATCACTCACCTCATAAAACCACTATTTGCCACTACATTGCTGAGCTTGTAGTAAAAACCTTTTTCCTGCTCCTGAATGTCTGCAGACTTATATATTTTGGGTGATGTGTACACACTCACTATTGCTTCCATGGCAGGCATCTACTTCCAAGTATTCAAAGGTTTACTCCTATTGATTTAAATGGGAATGTATCCTGCATACATGTGCTACAGTACATGCACAATACACTACCCCATACACTAACACAAACTATGACAAAGACTGGTGGTAAAATAGTGCATTTGAAATATCCTGGGGTGCCTATTTCTTTCAAAATATAGTTTGATGGGGTGAATTACTGAATTGACCGGCTTCAAATATATCCCAAATTGGACATGGGGCAGAATGACCAGATGTCAAAGTCAGTGTTGAAATACTGAATTGTACATGTCCCAAATATGGCCTTTTAGCCCACAAACAACCCAAAAAAACCTATGCATGAGTTGTATCACTGTGTTTCTGAACACATATTGGGGTGTTGGAAATGACATATACCGAGAGCTGTAAATTCTTACCATAAGTACAATGTGTGTGAAAAAGCAAAAACAGATGATTATCACAAACTTTGACAAAGGTTGGCAGTAAAATTAGTGCACAGAAAGTGTTAAAATACCAGCATTTGACTGAGGTGTCTAGTTTTTAAAACTATATGGTGTAAATTTAATTAGCTGACTTCAAATATGTCCCAAATAGAACGTGGCCATAGGATGACCAGATTTGGAGGAAAATTATTTTAAAATATCAATACACTGCTTGTACTTGTTCAAAACTTTGGAAAATATAGAACTATTTTTCATTACCTCAAAACTCAAAAATATTAGGCCCTTTTTCTAAATGTTTTGTTTATATTTTCTTACCTCAATTTTAAACAACCTGTTAACCCATACAAACTAAATAAAACAATATTAATGAGGTGCCATTTGAGAATATCGCTTGCTATATTTCATTATAGTCAATCACAAAGTAATGTTGCCAAAGGGACATTTTACTGCCTATAATAGATGCGTGTCTTTGTGGTTCCCCTCTTGAGAATCTGCAGAATCTCCCCATGTTCATTTGCTCTTTTCCCTACCTCCCAGGTGTTGAGACCTCTGTGTTCATGCTTTAAAGTGCTCTAATTGATTTCAATTGGAGTACTTTCCTGCTCCAAGTTGGTTGCTTGAAGCAGCCAAAGAGTGGCAAGAATCGTCAGACCACAGGGCAGTGGATTCTAACTCAAGCAAGTCCTTTATTTTGTTTTGTTTTTAAAGAATGCATATTAACGCTCACAGAGAGTACGTTGTTTTTCAGTAGCAAAGTTTTTTAAACTATAGAATGACTTTCTCACGATATTCTGAGAAACACACATCATTTTCCCAGGTCTGTTCATATTTCATATTCTTTGACCCTTGCCTATTTGTACGTACATTCCACTGTGACAGCGTTAAGTTGTACAGTGCTTTAGGTAATAACTTTCTACAGCAAATATTCATAGACTGTGTCTCTTGCCTCTAACTACTAGGGATATACAGTGCACATCTTGCTTCTGTTTTATGATATATCAGGCTATGTACACAGGTTGTATTTGCAGCTCCCACCTTCAGATTCCAAAATGCAAGGCCCCTCTTGGAATATAGATTGCAGGGTGTAGTCAATGGTGCTCCCACTGGCCAATAATAGATACAATGTTAGTATGTGACTCCTATAACAAATGAAACACTGTTCAACTAGAGGTTTAAGTTAAAAAAATGCATTTATTTTCGTCACCTACAGGTGCCCTTGTCCCGGTGGAAAGAAACAATACCTTGTTGTCGTGCACTTACAGTATATGCCAGGCTTTACATGCATTTGTCCAATACAATGTATAGATCAAAGCTATTTGCTTCTTAGCAGGTGTCTTTTGCAACAGGACAGTAGAGGTCAACTATTTAAATCACACCCACCCATAGGGGGTGTTGAAAGCAAATCTTGCACTAATGCTCCAAGACCTTAGGCTCACTCTTGCAGCTAATGTAAAAGGCTTAGAGGCTCAGAGACATTTTCAATAGTGGTTAAAGGCAATAATTTATTAATGGCAACACAAACAGTGAAATTCATTTTAAGTAAACTTTTTTATTTTTTTCAACAAATTGCATTAAGTACAACCTTTCCAGCCCACTTCTTGCCTTTGGATGCAGAATACACCAGGTGCCAGCTATGACCCCCCCAAAAATGGATAATTATAGTTGGACCATTTATTGCATCCAGTTCTTTACATTGATGTAGGCTGAATGTGTAAGGCAATGCACATACTCATGTCTCTAGTAACCTAAAAAATAGAAAAAAAGAGAGCTCTTCAGCCAACAGAAGAGCAAGCGTGTAGAAGACCAAGATGGCAGCCATTTGGATGATGAGTAGTTTTACTTTAGAACAGATTCAGGTGAAAATTACATAGATTATTTTATCTTCTAGGATAGGACTTTCCAAATACTTAGTGTTAAAAAAAATTGTCTATGTAAATTTATATGTATGGTTTGCTTAAGGTTAATTATGTTCATGGACACCCATGGCATTTTTCAGTAAAAAAAATGTTACTGCCATAATCTCAATTTTGGGGAGTTATGGGAAAGTTTTTCTGAATGTTTAAATATTTAAACACAATGCTTTAAAGTTTGGGAACCTGTGACGGAAGCCTTCGTTTCTTATCCCTCTGGCAGTTGACAGTGTAAGTGATATTACTAGAATTGTGTACTTCTGTTACGTTATTTCCTCAGAATTCTAATTTAGTATGTGTCAGAAAAGAAGTTCCCATGATTTGCTATACATTCTAGTCTTCAGACAAAAATGTTTCGACAGGTAAAATAAAGACAAACTAGATTAGAATAAACAAACATATATTTTTAGAGGGGAAAAAAAAACATAGTTCAACGTTCATACAGAAATTCCAGTCATATTGTATTATGTAGCCTACAGAGTTGTCTCTGAAGTTTAGTTGGCAGTATTGCTTAATTGAACTGTTGCAGCAGAAAAAGGATATAGAAAAAATACAGTGCATTCCGACAAGATCAAAAAGAGGGCACACATGGACAATGTTAGCATCTTCAGTAGTCCCTTAAAAAAAAGTAAGTGCTGATGGGGGGTGTCACCATCTCACCATTTTTAACCCTTTCTAGCTAGGATTAGGAAGCCAATAAACTGATCAGGTACATCCACACTTGAGAAGGCCACAGCCGATTTATTTCAAAGTCATTGTCACGCAAACCTGTAAACTGTAAACACAGGTGCATGAACAACACGAGGCAAGCTGGCACAAAAAATGGTTATTAAACCATCCCGCACCGGAACTCTCCTCACTGACAGCCGGGGAAGGTCTGCACGATGGACGCAGACAACCCCCGCTGCTAACCGCACCTCCTTCCGGCTGCAGCAGAAGTTGTCTACACGAATCGCGTAGATGTCTACCCGCTGCCCGGACAACACACCGGGCAGTCAGAAGCACCGGTAAGTTGGGGGGGGCATAAGACAAGAATATTCTTAAAATGTTATAACAAATTAGACCAAAAAGTCAGTAAACAGAATAAAAAATTGACTGCTCTGTATAAATAGCACATTTTAGTTTCTATGACTGTTGATGAGTCCACTGGCTTTTTACCTATATTCAGTATTGAATTATGTCATTTATTTAGCCAGCCTTGGGAAAATGACCTAGAATTTGTAAAGCTTTCCTGTTTTTGTTCTCAACATATGAATAGTCATATAGATTAACAAAAGACATTACATCTATAAAGCATTTGCATGTTGGCAGTCAAGCTGTGATTGACAAATGTGAGAGTTGGACTACCTTGTCCGGCCAACTCACACTCACTTGAACTTTAGCTAATAGACTCCTCTGACTAAAAGCACATTACCTACACTCAAACCACAAAACACTTACACTGAAGTGTAAATGCCTGTGGTGAATGTAATAGTGTACAATTAAAGAACATTGTCATCTTCATGAATAGTGGTTTGAGATTGTGAGTGATGCAGAGCATGACCCTTCTCACCTCCTCCTCACATTGCAAACAGAACACAAAGCAAATCAAGTGTTCACCATTCAATACACAATATCTCTTGTGTTTGTATCATAACCCCTTGCACAGAATTATTGGAAGAATAATGCTTTGAAATAGTACAACATTAACCTTTTTTTGAACGCAATAAGGAGATTGGGCTGCATGAATATAAAACTGTAGCATGCCTTCCGCATATCTCCAGACATCGGCCACATTTACATCATCAGGCGGCCGCTGGCCTTAAAGTGCCAGGACAGCCTTTTCATCACGAGCCCAGCCCTGCTTACACTCCCTCTTAAAATATCACGTAACATTAATGTATTCTTTGAAGAGGATTATCAAAGACTAATGTAATTATAGTAAATTCACAAATATATACAGTAACAGGCAATCCTACAATGTTTAATATATATATATATATATATATATATATATATATAATTGAACTAAAGAGCTTACAGCACCAATCCAGAGGTACCTAGAGACATCTGATGGGAAACCTGACGCGTATAGTTAATAGTGTCCGGTGTCTGTAATAGCTACAAATGAAGTCAATCAATAACACGGACAAAATACCACGGTAATGCTCTTCAGTGTTAGATATCTCTAAATGACTACAGATGGCGTGTCTTCGGCTGAAGTTCTTTGATCGGATGGAATATTACAAGGATTTCTGTCCCTAACAGAGCTTGACGCAAAACAAAGCTGAAGAGAATGCTATAGGCCAGAAGGTCGAGTTGACCTTGTGGTTTTAAAGCAAAGTGCAGTGGGAGACAGGGAAAGGCCTGATATTTAGAAGTTTCCTACATGTATAGAGTCAGAATGTCTGGCTGGTATCTCTGATCCTAGCATTAGCAAGCAAAGGAAGACGCGTTAATGGGGTTTAAGGAAAAGATTTGTAACCTAATATTAATGAACCAATACATCTGTCACTTCTTCGTTCATTAGGGTTGATTAAACTGTCAAAACGCGAGGAGACCGAATACTGAAAATAACTAGCGCGGCTGATACTTACCAGCAATCTATATTCATTTTACAAGGAAAATACTTTTTTATAGTAAGATTTTACATTGCGAAATGTCTCCAAATTATATGCCAGCAGTTTCAAACTATACATGAACTCTGTGTAACAGGAGCTAAACTTTCATATTATATATCAGTGCAATGTTATTATTCTGAAGATTTTACGATCCATCGCACTATTATAAAATCAATAAGTGCAAACGGAATCTGATTTTTATTTCAGTAAACTGATTTTTAGGAAATTAAAATATTGTTTGTGTTTTTTTTTTACTTTATTGAGAGGGTGGTGGAAAGTGGATCAGAAGTGATATAGGCTCATGAAGTGAGGGGATTAGAAAAATGCCAGAGAGAGGCATAAAAGCTATCCTGAATCTAAGATGAGACCAAGGACTGATTAAGGGTATGTATATCAGGAAAAAAAACAGGCAGATTAGGTGGGCTCAACAGTTCTTATAGCCAATACTCAATATTCGACTACCTATTTGAGTGAAAACCAAAGGTGAAATGCATTAAACTGAAATTACTGACCGTAAGTAAAATGAGACATGTAGATGACTTAATAGCCGGGGATGTCACAGTGCGTACACAGCAAAAACAGTCATGAGGGTCGGAAGGGCTGATTCATCCGCCGTGCAGCAGAGGTGTAAGTGCTAGTGTTCTTAACAACTGTATCTTCTGGGTCATGTGCTTTGTGGGAGCATAAAAACAAAACAAGGTGCTGGAAACAAATCAACCAGGTTTATTAAAGAATCTACAAATCCAATACTGGCCACTCACTGCTATCAACCAAATGGACACCAACATGGTCCCGGTTGGGGACATTTGTGAGTTTAAGGATCTCTGGGACGTGGTTTAATCAACCTGGGAGAAACAACTTCTGATGAGAACTTTATTGAGCCCAAACCATGAGATACTGAAAATGTCAATACACCTGATAGCAGAAATTGCCCCGTGTCATCGGGCAGAACAGGATACGAATTGGGGTTACTTGCCATATTTATAAAGGGTCTTTGGTCCTTTTGCAGTAGAAAGTGAATTCAGTTGGTTGTGAAATTTCACCTAAGACTCCTTAGACCTCAAAAGCTAGATAAACCACTACATGTAAAATACCCTTCACACACATGCACAGCACCCTGCCGGGCTACTTCATAGCCAGTCCAATGCAGTTGGCAAGTTTGGCTTTAATCCTTAACCCTGTAGCTTGGGTGACCTAAACATTTGCCTAGTTAGCTCATACAGTCCAATCGACCCTATATACAACATGTGCTAAGCACGAATATCCCAGACATGACAGTACAACAATATACAGTGATAGCTGGTGATGCTCAGTATATGTGTTGGTAAAACCCATATTGTCCTCTATCCTTCATTCGTGATATACTGGTTTTAATATTTACACCTATAAGAAATTATTTTTACTGATGGTTAAAACTTAATTTGTTTTCAATATTTAGTCCTCACTATTTGAATAAATAATCTTACATTAACACAAATCTATTTGGTTCTGTCGAGAATACTGCCAAATATTTACATTATTCGGGCCAAGTCTTTGCCAGATCCCATACATCTGTCCATTCCAATAGACTGGATGTTCCTTAAGGACCACAAGGCCTGTTGTCACATCTGTCCTTAGTTTTCTTTGCCCCGGGCTGAATATGTTCAGCGTGGCTAATCTTTTCCTGTTTTTACCTGTTAATCCTCTTTTCATTTCCTGTTTTTTCGGTGATAAATGGTTTCTCTTTGCCTGTGATACAGAGAAAATGTGCTATATATGCACTAAAAAAAAAGACTTGATGAAGGAAATAATTAAATTAATCAACTATTTTGGCAAGTGATTTGCCACTTGGCTTCTTTTTTTTTTCTTTTCACATATAAAATATTTAAAAATATATAAAAAATGCAAAGCGTAAACTTTAAAATCTTGTCGTCTAGGACTGCCGTGTTATTAATTAGTTGTATTCTCTTTCGCTACTTTTTAATAAAATGGAAAGTAATTATCCATTAAAAGTGTGGATATATTATACTACCACGAATTATACACACATAATCTATACCCAGAGTTGTAAGCAAAAAGTGATATAAATGATTTTATTTTGTGCCTGTTATTATTGAGACTTTACAGTAATCTCCAGGGGTGCACTGGGGACGGCGAGCTGACTTTAATGATTTGCCATAATTAAAGTAAGTGGTTTCGTTTACATATGTTATAGAAATAAAATAATCTTATTGGAACACAATTAACATTTTCAGTTCAAATATGTAATACTTGAGTAGCCACCATTTTTCACGATGAGAACCACAACACCAGTTGTTGGTATTAGTGACTATGCGAGTTAGACTAAAGTCTCACTTTCTGGCAACTTGCATTTTAGTAAATAGATCCAAAAGTCAGCAATGTTCTGTTACTGATCATGACAATATCAAATCAACATAGTCCAGAGGTGTCCTTTTCATATCTCAGATTTGGTTTCTTGAAACAGCAGACGTTCCCTTTAGTTGCTCTCTTTTCACTTACACATGGGTACTTGGGAATGGTGCAAATTAGAGTGTTAAAGGTTTTTCTGTATTTTCTTAAATAAACACAACAAAGTACTCCAGTGACATCATAACAGTACTTCATTGCAGAAATGTTCTGGCTACACAGAGTTTTTATCAATCTTTGATGCAGGAGCTTCTAGACCCTTGGTAAATGTCACAAACCAAGGGTATGTTCTCCCTTTCTGCTGCCCATTTCTTAATAAAGGTATCGAAAATAACCAAATATATTAACCCTTTCAGTAGCACATGGACGAAAAAATGTGAATTAATCATGGGGCAAGGCCATGTGCCAAGAACAAATGTCAGAAACCAAGTGTGTCATTATTTGCCTGTTATGTCCAATTCCGAAAACGTATAAAAGAGAACTTAAGAGAATATTTACAAAGATGAAAAAGGGCAAACAGTAGAAGTGTGAAAAGTTATGTCAGCTCATCAAGGCGCAGACATGCACTTTTTACAGGATATCCTGAGTAATAATTCCATCTACATACCCAGTAAAATGTTTAATATTTTTTGGGGGTTCCATTTTTTTCTCTAGTAGACTGCAATAGTCTTGCCACAGAGTGCATTTAAAGTGCAATAACAGCCTTAACATTAGATAATTTAAGGTACAGGGTTACTTGAATGATATGATCCGTGAGTCAGCAGCTTTTGCTGCGCGTTGTAATCCCCAGGGCGCGATTTATGAGGATTATACATAATAACTCTGACCGGGACATCTGTTCTACACAACCAAAAGACATGCCTGAGAGGTTCCACACGAAAGATAGCACATGCAGCTCTTCAGAAGAGATTGCTCCCAAATGGTCCCTTTTAGGACACATGCAAATTCAGTGAATCATTATTTTTTTAAGTGAATTAACTGTACTGGAGTAAAATTAGATACACTTAAATAAATAAGGAAGTCTTTTCTTTTTCTCTCAAATCCTTGTAACATGGTAAAGACCCAACTGGATCTTGAGTGGACTCGTCACCTGTACATCTATGGAAAATCTCCAATGTGCCCTTCATGTTAGAAATGTATACATGTTGTTATTAGTTTTCCTTCTATTTTGCAACACACTGGTCAATATATGTTTCAGAAGCACATGGGGATAGCTTGATTCTGTCCTGTTTAAAATATTATTCTATGTCAGGGGTGTCCAACCTGCCGTTCTCCAGCTGCTGCAGGACTACATCTCCCATAATGATCTTTCAGGTAAGGGGCTGGTTGAGGATTATGGGAGATGTAGTCCTGCAACAGCTGGAGAACGGCAGGTTGGACACCCCTGACATAGAATAATATTTTAAACAGGACAGAATCAAGCTATCCCCATGTGCTTCTGAAACATATATTGGCCCGTGTGTTGCAAAATAGAAGGAAAACTAATAACAACATGTATACATTTCTAACATGAAGGACACATTGGAGATTTTCCATAGATGTACAGGTGACGAGTCCACTCAAGATCCACAGGACGCCCCTGTTCCTTAAACCACTAAGTAGTTAAAAGTCTCCTGTTGTATCCTTGCTTTTCTTGTCCTTCACTTGACACTGAATGATGCATTAGTTCATACATCACAAGTTCATACATTACATTGTACATTACATACGTTACACACATATGCATTATTTTTTAATGAGTTCTGTCACATGAAAGAAGAAACAGATTTTTAATATGAAAATCATAAAAAAACGACCTGCCATGAATGTGTTTTTACTTTACATTCCAAAATTTTCATCCTCAGTATAATGGTTGCCATTATCACAGATGAGATGTCCCTGTATGTTGTCAGCTCTTTGTTGTAAGCCTGACCATTGGACTAAATATCAGCTCTGCTTCATATCTCGTAAATAGAGGGTCTGATTCATCGGTCTTAGATACAGTGGTATTCAAAGACAGGTCTAAAAGGCATTTTAAAACATGTTGGCTAACATGAGGATACCATTATCATTTACTATCCATTTTCCTGCAATATGCTACAAAATGCCTTTCCATGACATAATTTAAACAATTAAAAGGATGCGAATAACACCATCATCTTTAAATATCTCAAACCCCCCGCACAGTGCTGTGGATACACACCCATTGGTCATGAAAATATCCATGATGCAAAAGTTGCTGTAGCAGAGGCTGTAGAACTGGAGCGACGCTACTAAACTACTTAAATAGTTTGAATTTGATCATTAATATGTATTTATCACTAACGTGCTAACCAACATTTTTTTCGTTTGTACTTTTTTATTAGCCCATTTTACAGCTCTGTGAAAATGATGACATTATTTGGAGAGCACAGTGCTTCTTCTGCAAGGAAAAGGTGCTGATGGCTGATGACATAGTAATCTAGATGAAGGTATGGATGGTATGGAAAAGGAACATACTCGGCTTCTAACTTTCTCATCTTTTCCCAAGGGTGTTTTGTTCTGGAGGTGAGGCTGAAACTGATTGTGGTAGGGATTCATGCTGAGCTGGAGCTGGGTGCAGTGGTGACAGACCCTTGGCAGGAGCCATGTTGGTGGGACCCAGATGGATGGCAGATGGAACATGGTACATATAAGAGGGGGTGCTACAGCAATGGCCCATGAGTGTGGGTAATGGTGGAGGCAGCTGCAGTAGAGATGACCATCGCATCTTTGAGGGTAACGGAGGTAGTCTCTGCTGTGTAAAGGTGACAGCTGTGGTGGTGGCAGTGGGAGTGCATCTCTTGCAGCTACAGAAGAAGACGGTTCTGCCTCTAGTTTTCTATACTCCTCCATAACCCTAGTAGATGTCTTATCTGTATGGATAGATAAAAATACACATGTACTATAGACATAATGTACAGTTTATGTATATGAACCATAGCTTGCATGTTTAATATTTACCTAACCACTTTGGCATCAGAGAGAGTGGAGAAACCTGAAAGAAATGTTAAAATGTAACTATGCAACTATGCATAGCAATGGGCAATAATGATGTCACAACAACCACTCATCATGTGGATGACCGGGTGCATGGTTTACCTGGAGAACACATGGCACCCGGATGCATCCATGGAGGCCTCACCTTACAACTTAAAGGAATTAAAGGATCTGCTGCTGACATCTTGGTGCCAGATATCACAGCACAGCTTCAGGTCTAGTGGAGTCCATGCCGCGAAGGGTCAGGGCTGTTTTGGCCACGAACGGGGGAACCTACACAATATTAGGCAGGTGGTCGTAATGTTATGGCTGATCGATGTATATCAGAGAAAAGAGATGCATTTTAAAACATCTTTAATACAATTACAGTGCCTGACCACAAATGACATGATAAATATGATTTTTTTATTATTTTTTATAAATGAATTCAGGTAGTCCAATAATTGAACTCATTTTGTTTATTAAAATAATTTACTCCGACTTGTCAAAGACTTTCAGGGTCCAACAGATGCTTGGAGGGTAAAATAGAGCAAGAAGAAGTACATGAGATTAAGGTACACAAAAAAATCATTGTTTCTGTGTTGATACGCATTACAGTGTGAATCGATTCTGCTGCTATACCTCAAGCCTCACAAACTGCAACTGCTTATATACGTGGCAGAGAATGGCTAAAGATAAGCAGACTATAGAGAAAATGCTCTATAGAGCAACACGTAGCCACACTCACTAGCCTCTGGCCTATAAGGTTACACTGTAGTAAATAGCCTAATATGCCTCATGTCCAATTCGAATAAAAGCTCCAGTGTTACTCTGTGAAAAGCCGTACTCCATAAGTGTCATGCAAATTTCTCAACTATCAATCTCTTTATACAGTTAACCTAGAATGTGGTTTCATTCAAAAACCAAAACATGCCTATAAAGATGATCGGTGGATTTCCTTGAAATGTACTTAATACAGAAACATGCCAATTCTTTTCTGATATATCTCATTTAATACAAAAAAGAAAGCATGTTGCTGATCAAATTCATGTATAAAGCCTGCAGCAGTGGTGATATTATGCCTTTTATACAAATAGGCATTAATCAGTAAGGCCAGCCATATGCACTTTAAAGGGTGGTAAAAGAAATGTCAAAAGAGAAACATATCAATGAACACGTGAATCATAGAAACTTTTCTGTCCCCATGATGAGACTGTCACAGTAACAATGACCTTTCTCATGTAATGCGATCCTTGCTTTCAGAGTACGTTTGAATAAACCCTGCCCTAAGCAGAATTACATGAAAACTCATTTGTTAAGCGGAATTTCTCTTAGGGTAGGATCTCACAAGATCACTGAAGCATTCAGTAAAGTATTACTGGTTTTTCACGGGTATGGGAAACAAACTCAACCTCATAAGTTCAACTTGGTTGATCAAACTTAGATCAAGTTTTACTACGGCGTTTGGGGCACAATGACTCATTGAATTAACGTGCATTCCATGACATATTTCAATTAATTCAGAAAACACAAAACCAACTATTGTCGGAAGTTGTCAAGACACAATCCATGACAGCTGGAGATAGGTTGCTTATCTACACATTATCTACATTGATTTAGTACAGGAATAGGTAACTGGTGGCCTTTAACTGTGGTGGACCCAAACACTTGTCATCATTAACTCGATAGAGGTCGCCAGGACAGAGATAAGAGCCATGCTCTGCACTGGTAACTATGGCCCAGTAGGCCTTACCCTTAATTTTCTCTAATCTTCTAGGCAATATTAACAGATGAAAAAAGGAATATACACACATCATCAAGTGAAGATTCAGAAACACCACACACTTCTAGAGCCTCAATCTACAAAAAAGGAATAATAGGGTGTGCTACCATTTTGCACCTTATAATGACACCAAAGGTGTTTGATACCTAACTCTCATGTACACAGCGGGGAAGTATCCAATGCAGTTCAGTAATAAGGAAATTCAGATGTTCAGATACTTTCTCATACTCATACTTTCTGCTCTTTTGTGTTGCTCCTGGACCCTTTGGTCACCTTTATTGCTTTCTCCTGAACAGTAGCTCCGATAAGAAAAGAGAGGAACCAGCAATTAAAAGATAATATTTTTAATTCAATATAAAAAAATAAAGATTCTTACATGACAGCACAGCTTAGGTTTGCATCTGAACCACATGACTTTTGGAACAATGTCCTTTGGACAGACAAGACCAAAGTGGAGACGTTTGGCCATAATGCACAGTTCCATGTTTGGCGTAAACCCAGCATATGAGCACAAACACTTCATACCAACTATCAAGCATGGTGGTGGAGGGGTGATGATTTGGGCTTCTTTCAGCCCCAGGACCTGGGACCCTTGCAGTCATTGAGTCCGCCATGAACTCCTCTATATACCAGAGGTAAGGCCATCTGTTCGAAGGCAAAGCTTGGCTGAAATTGGGTCATGCAACAGGACAATGATCCCAAGCACATTAGCAAATCTACAACAGAATGGCTGAAAAAGAAAATAATCAAGGTGTTGCAATGAAACAGTCAAAGTCCAGACCTCAACCAAATTGAATTATTGTGGTGAGACCTTAAGAGAGCTGTGCATAAACAAATTCCCACAAACTTTAATGAACTGAAGCAATGTTGTAAAGAAGAGTGGTCCAAAATCCACAACAATGTGAGAGATTCATAGTCATACAGAAAATGATTACTTCTGGTTATTGCTGCTAAAGGTGGTTCTACAAGCTATTAAATCAGGTGCACTTATTTTTTCACACATGGCTTCTCCATTTTGGCTTTATTTATTTTTTTTTGCATAAATAATGATACGGTGTACTATGTCATTTGTTGTTCATCATAGGTTGTATTTACCTAATTTTTAGACCTGCTAAGGAACAGATAATTGTTTGATATCATCATATGTAAAACCATAGAATTCCATATACATAGAATATACATATTCCTTGGTAATGTAAACAACCAGCATAATATTAACACTATGTAAACAGTATGAAAAAATTATTTTAAAAAATCAACTATTAGAAAAGCTTTTTAATAAAAAAAAATGATTACCCATTTGTAAGAATGATATATATTCTTTATCTGTATCTTCCATTGTTATGCAATGTTTTTATTGCTTTTTTGGACTCTTAAATGAGCCCTGCTTTTTCGCTAATTTTATATATTTTATGAAACCAGATCTATGTATTATGCCAGAAAAAGACCCTAATAATTTGAAATGTGATGCCAACTCAAATTATCTGTCCCTAGGCTCCAAGGAAAAATGCACTTCTTTTGCTGAAATAACTGCAATAGGAAGGATTTTTATGTTGAGAATGAGGGGTTGAAGAATGAACAATTAGAAGCAGAGTTGTCTTTAGATGAAAGAACCTTTTTGTGGTAGACTTCAGCCTCTTGTTTGGGCTGTCAACAACAATTTGACAAAGAATGTCCTATTGTCTGAGCTGTTTTTTCAGCATAGTAACCTATATTGTATGTAAGCAAAGTTCCATAGAGCAATGTGCAAGCAAAGTTGGAGAGACAGCACAGTATTTTTCATAGTCTTTTAGACATTATGCATTTTGCCAATGTATTATATATATTTTTTGTAGACATCATGTTATTTTTTTTATTTTTTTTGGATTTTAGTCTGTGCCACCCAAGCCCTAACGCCAACACACACTTCAGGGGCCAAAGCTCATGATAACATATTTGTGGTGAATGGTCAATTGTTACGAATTTCTAATTGGTTCTGGGTCAGTCTCTCTGAAAACATTACTGTGCTCTAGTAATTTTGTCAATTAATTCCTAACAATTAACAACTGACAAAACTTTGTATCTTTTCAAAAAATGTTCTGATTTTTACATTAAACTCTTCACCCCCAAGAGCCACGCTTAAGGATCAACTTTCACATGATCAGTCTTTTGAAGTTTCTGCTTTAAAATGTTGCATGCTGTGGTAATGAGATATCCCAATGATATTGTCATATTTTCCGCACTTGTACAATTGTCAGGTTATCATAGTAAGATAAAATAAATTTCCATGGGCCCTCTTTTCCATAAGGTAAAATCATGACAAGTTTGATTGAGTTTGAAGAGTTGAAATTCAATATTATTCTTATTCTGCAGTTATTCTATTACTTTCAAATTACTAGGTAGGACAAAAGTGTGTGTGGGGGGGGGGTATTATGCATTAGAGTAAGTGGTTCTCAGACTAGTTCCCTAGTCTATGGTTTTCTGATCTTAGACCATATTCCTCCACATGCAGACCAGACCTTATTTATGGTTACAGTGCAGAACAAATGGGAAGAGCTAAATGGTTTCTCAAAGCCTGCTTTTTTTGTCACCTATCCGTCTCCTATAATGGTAATAAGGAAAATGGGCATAGCTGTATTGGCCAGAGGGAAGATGGTTTTTAGTTATAGCTGAATTTCTGATGTTTTATTTGGCAACATGGAAAAAATGTTAAGTCTCACATGTTTCGTGACCTTTGGCGCCTTGAAAGCTAAGCATTCATCTTTATAAAATATGTAAAGTATTTTGTGAAGTTGAATGATTAGTCTAAGACAAGAGGTTTCCTGTAGACAGCAAGGAAGCATGCATGGAACTGCTATAATATGCTCACAAGGCATATACTGTATTGGCTCGATTATAGGCCGCACCCGAGTATAGGCCGCACCCTAAAAGCTAGGTTCTTTTTTGCCCCTCTGCTCCTTACTGCTCTCCTCATCCTCTTGCCAGGCCATCTTGCTCTCTGTCATATGCTCCCAGCCCCTTCTTGCCCCCTCTGCTCTTGTCTACTCTCTACCGCATCCCTCTGCCCTGGCCTGTTACCTCCCATTCCCCTCTTCCCTGACCCATCTTCTTTTAACACAGTCAGGGCTAAATCTTACTGGTCCACAGAAGATCACCTTCTCAATGGACAGCGGCCAACAGGACATTTGCTAAGTTTACCCAGTGGCTAGATAAATCTAATGTGGTTTTGGTGTTAGGTGTCATTTTTTGATGGTCAATTCATTTTCAGGGATCTCTTTAAGTTTAGAGAACCCTACAGTAGGTTAGCACTGATTCTAATATATTTACTAAACTTTCTGTTTTAGCTACTGTTTTAGGCTAAATGAGTGCAGTTTGAACTGATGGCCCCAATATATGTTTGCTACTTAGAGACCTCCCACATTCTCCTAAACTAAGGACTTGGCTGAAATGCCACAAAATCTGCAAGATTTATCACTTGGGTCTACTGCGGCAATGCATTAGAAAGGAATTATTGGACTTTAATCAATAAATAAAATACAGACATTTACTAAATATCACGTTTGTGCGCCAAAATCATGCTCCCATGGCACAAACTCACACACTTAACAAGCTTATCTCATATTTACATCCCAGTGCACATCTGAGCTTCTGGTTATTCTCTTTTATCCCTGATATCTCCCGCTCTGTTGAGAATGTTTCCATCTACCCATCTACCTAGCAGATTCTGCCTTGGTGTTACACTTGACTCTGGTCTCTTATTTACGCCTTACATACATTCATTCACAAAAATCTTCCTGCCTTCACCTGTGAAATTTGGCCTCGCTTAACAGACTACTAAAACCTTAATCTATTCCCTTTTCATAGCCTGTGAGAGTTATTGCTTCCCCTATCCCAACTTTCACTGCTACAATCCATCCTAAACACCTCTGCAAGATTGACTTTCTCATCTCATAGCCTGGCGCTGAACTGTCCCAGTCCCTCCACTGGCTCCCCATACCATCCACAATAAAATGTAAATCCCTTACCTACAGAGTTCTTAATATCAATGTTATATTATTGTAATAGCGCCATGGGATCTGCTGGCGCTCTATAAATAAATGTAATGTCATGAAGAGACTGGGAATGTTGCATGGTCCATGTAACTCCTAATTCCATGGTACATAATTTAGAATCGAAGTAGTGTAGTGGTTCTTTTTTCATGCTCTTATCCTGATGTTAACATTAAAAGGGTTAACTTTTCACTAGTATACTGTATTTTGTCTCTCTGCACGTGTATATTTTAGTTTTGTAGAGTGCGCAGATGTTCTTTACACATATTTTGTGGATTTTCTTAAGTCATGCTAACACTTTGCCCACGAGGGATGATAAGGTGGCTCTGGCACTTTAAGGCCGGCAGGTGCCTATTGACATACTGTATGTGCCACCGCTGGCTGAATGCGCATCGCCAGGTGTTACCTTTTAAATCTCACTCTGTATGGAGTGGGGTATATCTAGCCAACAAGTATGGGGTATTATATAATCAGTCCAAGCCAGATTATATAAAAAAAATTTTGAAAACACATTAACTACTTTATTACTCAGAGCCTTGTCTGGGAAAAAAAACCATGACAGTATATATGTATGATGGATCACCTCTCATAAACACCCTAGAAGACTCTTTTTGACAATAAATGCATATTGCCAGGAATTACACTGAATTAAATCAATGCCCATTTTATTAAGTATGGGAGGTAACCAGACTGGGCCATAGGGGAGTAGGAATGTCCACAATTCAGATGAGCTTTTAATGTTTTACAGCATGAATAGCTGGTTGGTTGCAAACCCCCAGAGGCCCGCATAGAACTGCAGAAATTCCTGGTAAGCAGCATTGCTTCGGTCTCTGTGATTGACAGCTGCTCTGTCTGTTTCTCAGAAGGTTATGCTGCAGCTTATGTCAATTAAAGTGACATCACTAATATTTTTCCCTTCCCCAAGCCCCCTCAATAAAAGACTCGGGACTACGGATGGCTTGGTATCTGGGCTAACAAGATTTTTTTTTGCCCCAAGTCATAAAGCTGCCAGCCACTGATTTAATGAAACCGTAAAGCTCCATAATTATAATATTTAATTTTACAGCTGTGAGCTATTACTATTTGATATAGGTTGTATTTTACTCATATTAGTGTAGCTTCTTTTATTTCAAGGTTTCATCATATTCTGCATTATTTGATCTGTATAGGAACAATAAAAGTAATTAACAAAAATTATAGTTTTTAAGCATTAATCACCCATTTCTGATCAGATCTCTCCTGTATTTTGTACAGTTTGGAGACTCCAGAAGGATATTTAGATACTAGAGAGAGTTGAGAGGAGGGCTACTAAAATGGTGAATGTTTTTTTAGGAAACACTAAGGGATCTCAATATGTGTAGCTTGAAGGAAAGCAGAGGGGTGATAGATGAGATCGAAACATTTAAATTCTTCATGGGATTTAACAAAGAGGAAAGATTATTTCAAAGAAGGAGAAATGTAAGAACAAGAGGTCATGATCTAAAACAAGAGGGTCAGAGTTTAAAATGTATTGTAAAGATGTTTTATATTACCGAGAGGGTAGTAGATAAGTAGAACAGTCTCCCATTCGAAGTGGTAGATGCTAATAGGGGATTTAAAAATGCATATGATAGGCATAAAGCTATACTGGATATAAGACAAGACCAACAACTGATCTTTAGATCAGGAAAAATGGGCAAACTAGATGGGCTAAATGGGACTTATATGCTGTACAATTCTATGTTTCCATGTGGACTTGAGTTTGTGCCTTGGCTGAAGTCGAGTTGCTCTGCATTAAAAGCCAATGCAATCTTTAAAGCAATAAGATTTTTGCACCCAGCTCACTGTTCTTTTTTTGCTGGCCCTCTTGCATATTTTTACCCCCTTCTGATCTTTTTCAGACATGCCTGTTGACCTAGGAAACTCTTCATGAATGTTTAACCGGAGGAAGAGGGAATTGTCTGTGGATCCAATTAAGAAAAGACACAACAATTACTAATGGGGCACTAATTTGGCTTGAGAAAAGCAGTTGGACTAAAGTGGCTTCTTCTGGAAACATTGTTTCCATCTGGACACAGCACATATTTTCTTCTTATTGTTACACAGGCAAATAAGCAAAGTACCTACATTGAGTATATTTAGTTTTTTTTTAAATTTTATGACTATAATTTTACAGAAAAACATTGCAAATAGACAAAAGAAACCAGAAAAAAAGAATTAATTTGGAAATCCCTGCATTAATGGGTCATTTGGTTTAAGATGACATTGGTCCTCAACAGCTTCACAGATGTCTTTGCATAATAAGTTGTTCTACACAAGAGATGGTGTAAGACCATGCCTACCTAGAACTGATGTATGTATGTATGTATTATTAAGGCTAACATATGTAATTATTCATACAGTAGAAAGATAGTATACTAAAGGACAGGTATCATAAGTTATAGACAATAAGTACAGTGGTCTACAGAAATTTCGAATAGGGTACAAAGAGTATGTATAGACTGAGTATATGTGTACCTGCCCTACAGATCTTATATTCTCTGATATACTGTATGTACTATTTCCTCACCCTGCACATTATGTCATGTATTATTATATAATATATCATTGTGCAGGGACAGAGGTCCCTAAGCATTTCAAATACCTTGAGCTATGTCTCCCAATATGCCTGACCAGCCTAGGATCCAGAAGCAAGATGGGTCACACTAGGCTGAGTCTGTCTCTGTTACACCAAGGACTTTCACTGTAACAAGATCATCTGTGCATAATACAGTGTGGGCATCCAAGATTGACATCACATTAATTATAGGTATCATTGTATTACAATAAATACAAATTAAAGCCTATGTTGCCTTTATTATAAAGCATTGATCATATAGGAAATATTTATTGTGTTATTTGCATTTAGGAATTAAAAATGAGACAAGATGCATTTACATGGATGGTGTTATATTTTTTTTTTCCTGTATGATGTATTAAAACACCCATAAGGAAATATTGGTTACTCACAGCTAAAAGGAAAAGTATTAAATACACATTACACTTATTCTCACTTGTTACCTAATTATTATTTCTCTCCTAACTCAGGATGCAGATCTGAACATAAATCAGCCTTACTGGAATGGCCAATGGAACATGGCAACTTACTTCAATATAACATACAGTGCATTTCTTTAGTATTTGCTCCTTGTAATTTAATTGTAATTGTGATTATTTTTAATTTTAGATTGTACACCACATCAATCTGTGTGTTAAATATTAAAATTCGCCACACAGAAAGTCTATTTTTCTGTTAATAATTTGTTACGCAAAATGTCATGATCTGGCTAGAAATTTTGTCTGTTTTGTCTATGTCAGGACACCAAAATCGCACATTTATTGTACTTTAATATAATAAAGTATAATAAAGATGGTGGCTTATTTCACACAAAATCACAAAAACACAACGAATATTTGGTCTTTATAGAAGGATGTTTTATTGATATAGAATAATTCCCATAGTAAACAACACAATTCTTGTTACATTTGTTGCAGAAATAAACTTGAAACGACTTAAGTTCCGTATTATAAATAACTGGTGTAGGTAAAATCAGCTATGCTTTTGACAATTATCAAATGGTTAAGCTGCAAAACTGCTGCCTAAAAAATACTACTTTTCTGTTCCATTTAGCAATATTTGAATAAGGGTTGTGTATTATTCTTCAGAGAAATGATACAGCTGATCATGGTCCTGGAAACCAGGCAACCCATGTGAGATCTCACCTAAAAAAATTTCTGTGCTGACTCATGAAACTAAATGAATTGATCAAATCTATTCTCACATGCCACAGAGATCTATATATATATATAATTAAGAATGATCAAATTATTATATAATTAACATATTTAGAATGTATTCTTAAGTATGCTAAAAAGAACTACACAATATAAATTAATATATATCAGTTATAATAAATATCTATCTATGTATATCCACAGTAACTGTATATTGATAGATAGATAGATAGATAGATAGATAGATAGATAGATAGATAGATAGATAGATAGATACTTTATATAAAAGGTGAATATAAAATATAGACAAACATTCCAAAACTAAAATGTATATATATAAAAAAGTTATTACGGAGATTACTATACTGTATAATAAAGATATTCTTACTGGTGCCATCCTTTTATGGCTATGCTTTTATTAAGAAAAAATAAACTCTGTTAAACAAACCTTTAAGACAGGTTGTGTTTGGCAAATAATCTTTCACATATTAAATATGGTTGATGACAGGAAACTACTTAATGGTTTTGGAAAACCTCATCTCCATCCATTCTAAACCTAATTTAAAGCTAAACAGTGAACAGCAAGTTTTACCCATAAATCATGTTGTAGTCATAAGAGTTATTATTATTATGAAGTATTATTAGTTGTTGTAATCGAAGTAGCAGTAGTAGTGGTAATGATAATAATAATAATAATAATAATAATAATAATAATAATGTCAATTTATTATAACCATTAATATTGCTTTAAAAAAAAACAGTTTGAATTCCCTTTTGCACAGATTTTTTGTATAAATATCTTCCCTTTTATCTTCTTAGTATTAAATGAACAAGAATGATTTAGTGTTGCTTGTAGTGAGAATGCCTTAATTACCGTGGATCCATAGTAACACTGTTCATATATTATGTCTGTAGGGGGAGGGTAAGACCCCCCCCCACAAGAAATGTTTGTATAATTAAATATGTCTTCCTGAAGGAATAATTTTTTTAAAAAAGATGCATGTTAACTATATATATATATATATATATATATATATCAAATAAAATCCCGACAACATCTTAAATCAAAACATTTTATTTCAGAAATCATCATTTTTAACAAGTAGATAAAGTACATTTCATATACAATAAAAAAGTTATACAGATACATGTGAGACCATAATGTGTCCAGGCTACGTTATTGATTTTGTATTTAATATTTGCTAGATCAACAAATTTAAAAAAAAAAAATCAGAGCAAAATAACAATCTTTGGTTCTTGCACAAATTAACCAAAATATAAAAGATACCATTATTGTTAATCGTATGATAACTGAACTTATTTTTGATACCGGTATCATCTTATGACTAAACCCTAAAGAAATATATTTTTTAACGAAATGCTTAAAAAAATAATGCTGTTTTTCTTCCTCGTTTTAGATTGCTCATGACACTACAAAAAGATTGGCTTTTAGCTGTGTTTTTGTATGAAAAGTATTAAAAGTAGATAGCTGATATAACCATTGAAAAGTGAAAATATCAACCTGGAAAGTTATCCCGTCTTTAATTGCATAGGACGTTTTAACTATACAAAACTAAAAGTCCTAAAGAATACAAAAATATTTGTACATTATCACATTATATAAGCCATAGAAAGAGTAGACAGGAATATTATAAAATTGGTTCCCAGTCTGTGTATTCTATGATCTGATCACTGCACAGATAGGAAGTATAGTATAGGAAAATGAGGAATAATTAAGAAATCAGCAATTCCTTATTGTAGGTGGATTTAATTTAAGGTAACACGCTGCTAGAAGTTCAAATATGTATATAAAAGTTATATTATGCGTTTGAGAGAAAGCAGATAATAGTGACAAGGAAAATAAATAACATTTCAGGTCAATGCTGAATTCTGGAATATGTAAAATAAATGGAGGACTCTGATACTATAAATTAGAGGAACAAAACTATAAAGAATGTCTATACCTCATTATATATATCTATATATATATATATATATATATATATATATATATATAGATATATATATATATATATGAACCTCTTTAACGGTAATCTTTCCCATAGGAGGATTATGTCTCTTTAGTTGGCTTTATGCATCCCCATCTGTAAGGCTGTAATATTTGCCAGTATTTGGAAAACAAAGATAAGGAATTGTGCTTCCAGGGTACATAACAGGGAAGGACATTGGCAAAATGCATCTGTTTAGATATGAATTGTCTTTGTAAATGACTGGAAGGGCAAGAGCAGGTGTGATATCTCCAGTCTGATCTCCTAAAACCGGACCCTCCAGCTCAGAGGACAATTGTCTTTTTAGCTTATTCCTCCTGTTCTGGAACCATATCTTCACCTGAGTCTCGGTCAACTGCAATGAGTTAGCAAGACAAGCCCTCTCAGCGCTGCTCAGATAACGCTTCATGTCAAAGGTGGATTCCAGCTGAAAAATTTGACTTTTGGAAAAGATGGTTCTTGTCTTCTTTTTTACCAAAAGTTTGGTTTTCTTGCTGTGTTTTTCTGAGGTTGGGGATGGTCCGTCATCCAAACTGTCGGGGCTGTCGGCTCTGCAAGGTAAGTCTCTGTGTCTGTAACTGGAGGCAAGAAGGCAACTTCTATAACCTAAATAGGGGAAATGAAAATGATCAGAATTGAAGTACCCCATTTTTCTTTTACGTTTTGAAAAAAAGGCACTCTTTGGAACATTAATTGATGTTCGCAGATAATAAACTGCCATGCAGGTGTAGGAATGTAGCAATTCCCAAAAATCATATAATAAAACAATAAAAAAGACATTTTCACACCCAAACACTAGAGCTATGCTGACAAACTATTTCAAAGCAATATAGGTGTCAGGATTAGCTGCTGGGATGTGTTTAGCCTACTGTTATTTGAGCCACAAAGTAATCAATCACATGCCCAATTAACTGTTCTAATGAGTGTACAGTAAATAAACTTAAGACAAAGGAATGAATGTATATATATTTGTGTGTGTGTGTGTGTGTAAATTTAATGAACTGCAATACCACACTTTTGTTTTTTCCTCCACATACTATAATATTATGTTATAATATTATCATATTATGTGATACTTAATATAACTATGCATACTTAATATAATTGTGTATTTTTGTGGATCATGAAGTATTTAAATCTCTAGGATTTTGGGTTGGAAGCACAGTTGCCCGCTACTAGCATGGGTGCAGCAGCTCAGCACCCATGTGCACTCCAGCCTTATCACTTGATATTATACAAACAATAAAATGAGTGCAATCACCCCCCCAAGTGCCTCATAATCCTAAATATATGTACTAAAGTCTTAAGTTATAAAGGAGGAAACACATTAGTGGTGTATCTCTGAGCCACTCTCACCCTGTTCCCATTAATATACACTGTATGTATACGTGTGGACATGAGCAGTATGTGTGTATACAGTCTTACCATGTGCTGGGAACAGGGCTGTAGTGCTGTTTTCTGGTCCTGTAAGCTCTTCTTCATCCTCCTCTTCTTCCTTCTGCCTGTGAAGATCTCTGCTGTCTTCTGTGGACCTGGGAATGAAGCCTCTGTGAGGCTTAATGGCATCTGGCTTCCTTGAGCTTAGCTGCAGTATACTGTCAATGGTGAAGCTGAAAGACGTCGGTCTGCATGCATCCTGATTTTTATTCATGGTCCTTGCTGTCTCCCTGGCAGGGGGTCCGTGGCATCACACACACAATGTCCTGTGCCCCACAGCCAGCTGCATGCCACAGAGATCAGGCTGAGCCGGGGTAAGTAAGTGACTGTCCTGCAGCCCTGGCCTCAAACAGGAAGGCAGAGCAGAGGCAGCTGTCCTAATCCTAGAGGAGGTGGAGCATGGAGAGGACTCCCAGCGCAGCAAACCTCCAGCACAATGTAAGCTCAATTAGGGGCGAAAGAACAAACAGGGCGAACCGTGCGCATGTGAGCGAAACAACCCCTACTGCAGCAATTAACACCTCCGGGGACGTTAAATCCTGCGAGTCATTATTTCCCCATTATGATGATAATAAACGATTTGACACTGAACTACACCCTACACAGGGCAGCCTCAAATATCCACGGAATGACTCTCTCTTTTTCATTGTAGGGATTTAGGATGATTCATAATGAGTTTTGGCATGCATTTATATACAGAATATGTTGTGTGGATGAATTAATTATATATCATAGATAAAAAGTCCAAGAGGCTCTAAAAATAACATAGAAACATAGAATTGACCCATTGTGCAACACTACAGAATACAATGGCGCTATATAAAACAATACATAATAATAATAATGATGCCCATTTCCTAATGTAAAGACTGACATCTTTATCATTCATTGATCTTGTCTTAAAATCAGCCATATACAAATCCCACGCACGTTTAAATTCCCTCACTGTATTAGCCTCTACCACTTCTGCTGGGAGGCTGTTTCGCCTATCTGCCACCTTCAGTAAAGTCACTATAAAACCTTTCTATCAAAATTCCTCTAATAAACAAATATAAATATCCATTAAGTTCCTTTTTAGCATGCTTAATTTATATACCAATCGGTAGAATACAGTAAAATGGCTAAATTTATTTATTTTTTAACCTACAGGTTTAATAGCTACCTAGTCATATTTCTTCCTTTGTTATTCTGTTGTGTACTTGACAAAGAGTCCCGATTTTGAATTCCTGTCCATGTTTGGTTCAGATATTTTGGTGTAAATAATTTTAAGAGTCCTGACAGTTTTTTCTCACTATTTTCTTAAAGGGTTCTAGTTTTTTATTATTATATTGTGTTCAGGTAGAGGCAAATTACTAATGTGTATGTATCCTAGCACAATCTAGTAGACAAACATCATGACTCCTTATCATACTGCCTGTAGGAAACAATAGAATGGCTGGGTCTTAATCACCAAGCCAGACATTCTGACTGATTGTCTATGAATGAACCAACTTCATTACTATTGTCATAAAAATCAACTCTTTGTGGTAAATGTGCAGGGAAATTCACTCAAAATATCACATGATTGTCTACAATGGCAGCCTCCAGATCTGCAGATAAAGGATGTTTATAGGAACACAATTAGATAAAACCAGGATTTAGTCCATTTTGACCTAGATTACTGGATACAGCACTGGATTTTAGGCTCATTTTAGGTTGAAAAATATTTTTTTCTATGGGACTTCCCAAGTATTCAGAAAAAAGAGGCCTATACAAACTTGACACTGGTTTAATGCGTAATTTGAGCTAAACTAAAGACCCTATGTATTGCATAAAGTGACCCAACTCCTTTGTCTGAGATCGTTATTGCTGCCCTTGGGCTGTCAGAAACTAGCTGTGAAGTGATTATAGTTTGGTCAAAAAGTGAATTTATTTGAAAAAAAACAAAATAGACCTAAGACCTAACAGTCTTATTGATTCAGAAAAAATAAGTGCTGACCAATGATAACTAATATTCTGCACATTTTCTATTGCTTCCTCTTTCATTTCCATCAATGGTACATTATACCCAAAGCTCAACTAGAAATAATATAGAAATAATATATACTAGAATAATTTTCACAAACAAATGAGTACATTAAAATTCTGGGGTCTACAGAATATATATATAAATATATATATAATACATATAATAAATATAAATTATATTTAAGGATGCTTAAAGGAGGAGATTAAAAAAAGGCTTTCTACCAGGGGAGGAGAGGCTATTGCCCCTGGACTGTTTTGATTTGAATGTTTTGGGCCACCATCACAAGCCTTTTCACTGTATTTTATTTGCAGTTCCACTAGGCTGTATAGAGTAACAAAGGCTTTAGTAAGCATTTGCACTGATACTGTATCCGTTCTCTGCTCATTTAAGGAGACAATTTTGAGAAATATATGGTTTTCAACAGAACTGAAGTGTGCATCGAGCATAATTGCCCTTGCCATTGTTAGCCAAATGCTTTGGGACACCATATATCTGTGCCTTCATGATGCCAGCTTCACCCACATTTTCCAAACGCTAAATTATCCATTCTGAAGTAATGATGTTTTGTATGTAGATTAATGTATATCTGTTTCTGCTAAATCTGATTCTTGAGTTTCCCCATCAAATGTTTGTTTGGATTTAACACAAATGTGGGTAGCTAAAAGTGAGTAGCTAAATTCATTAGGAAAACACAAATCTGCAATTTCTCAAAAAAAAAAAAAAGAAAAGAAAAGAATTAATCTCCGGATCTAACTAGATATAATTCCCAAGCGCCCCTTAGCACATAGACCTATGGGTACAACATAAGGGGCACATGAAAAAGGTACAGTAAGTATTTGAATGTGGACAGTGCTTGTTAAGTGGGTGGGGCATATGGTTTGTGGGTGGGCATTTATCAAGACCCTCCCCTTTTCCCACAAAATGGCACCCCAAAAATAAATGCTCACATATGCTTTTGGTTTATGGATAATCCCACTCTGCTCATTTGCACATTGGTTAATAGGCTCCAATGTGTCTACCGCCATTGATGCATATTTAAATATACACACAAATCAATAAATGAGTATATGCATATATTAACATACCTGTGTCCCAGAGAGAGATGCGTGCACAAATAACCTTTCAAGTAGGTCCCGCAGGAAGGAAGACTGAAAATAATGAAGATTTATGTGCTTCATTCTTAGTGGGCCATACTTCAGCTAAAGTGGAATTGGAGACTAATGTCTGTAGTTTAGGATGGATGGGGAAGGCTCAATGGCCATCGGTTCACATGTTTGACCTGCTGGCTAAATTTAATATACCAAAGGAGCCATAGGAATATTTCAAATTGTATACATTCATAATTTATAAACAGGAACACAATTACAACACTATGAATGCTCTAGAATCATATATTAACTTCTGTAATACTTAATGTTCTCTATGAGAGAATAAAAAATCAATAAACATTGTGGGATTCTGGTGGCAAGACACTAATACAATAATAAAAAATGTATCACCGTGTAAAAGCATTACAGAGTAATATGCAATGTTATACCACCTGTATCATTTATTTACATGCATGCATGGAACAAGGGGTAACTAGATAAGTAAATTCAACCCAATGCGTTATGGGGTGTGTGGCGGAGCCATCAATCCATTGAAGTAGGGGTTTGTGGAAGACCCCTCTGTAATTTTGTTGTTTAAAATGTCATTGTCACTACTGAGAGCAGTGTCAAGTAATAAAACCGATCAATTAACATTTCTCTACAGTCAAAAGTTTAACAAATGTGGAAAAAATAAGGCAAATACCTAAAAATATCGTTAAATTGCTGTTTCACACAATTGTTTTCCAGTTACGTAGGATTGGGACGATGATGAGATCCACAATTTTTAGTTTTGCCCTAGGCCTTTGGAGGGTCTTGTCTGCTGATTGATAATATTTATATTGAAATATGATTGAAATTGAACCTCCAAACTAATTAAACTTAGGATAAGACCCTGGTAGGAAAGAACTTTTCATTTTGGCATTTCTTAAGTAAATGAACGTGTTGTCTCTCTCTATCCTTTAATGTTCTTTAGCCACATGGTTTGGTTTACATGAAGCTTCTGCCCCAAGGGCCTTTTATCAAAGAGGAGCATAGGCTGGGGCCATGTCTGTTATACCAATGATAAAATACAGCAGAACCCATGGATTATTCAGAAAGATTGTAGACCATAAAAAGCTCATTCTTAGTTTTCAATCTTATGGGCCAGCAATCTTTAAAATAACAAGATGGCCTCATGCATTTGTACCATTCAAACTAAAACTGAGCCATATTGAATTATTAAGAAAAGGTAAATATATAAGTATTAACAGTAAGTAGCTTAATTATCCATGCAGAATATAAAAGAACATAACCTCTACAGAACTATAGTGACAGAACCAAAGGTCATTACCAAGGTTAACACATACAGTCACAGGTTAAAACAAGGTCATTCCAGGCTAGCATAATAATTACAAATATTGATAAATGTAGTTATTTCTAATTATACTCAATGATGTACAATGCTAGATATAATTTTATGCAAAGAATGTACAAATGTACAAATGTGGGTTTTTTCAAACACTGGAAATCTCTCCAAAACTTTACTGATTATTATCAAGTAATTTGTGTGTGTATGTGTATATATAGTCACTGGTTTTGGGAGGCATTACTACATTTTCTGATACATGATAAATGTGTTACTCAGCACACAGAACCCACACAACCTTCAAGTGAACCAACGCACTCAAACTCACTCTGTGATATAGTTGCCTTTTTATTGCATCATGGTGATTTGCTATATTTTGATACCTTTAACATTATATATGCAGGGCAATTTTGCCTGGAGAAATTGTAGGACTATCCGATTAGTGAGGTACTAACTTTAGACACATTTTGCACAGCATTCACAACTTACTCATGCTGCAGTGATGGCAATTTTGTTCAGGGGTATGTTACACTAAGAGTTTATGCAGTGATCTGTATAACTTACATAACCCACTATGGGTCAGATTTATAAAAGCACATTGGAGCATTATGGAATAAAATGATTTCTTTTGACAAAGAAACCCCATTGATTTATATAGAGCTTGCCAAATTTGCCTTGACAACTAATGTTCAAGATTAAAGAGAACCATGTAAAACGGACTGAGTAACTGAGTAATTGTGTATATGTGTTATTTTTTTTGAGCTACCTGTAAACGTCATCCTACCCAACTTATTATGTCCACTAGAAGAAGTAAAATTATAAGGGTATGCATTTTTCTTTATTAATAGATACATGTAAATTATATATATATATATATATATATAACTCTCAAAAGCTTGTCTTTTTAATATCAGGTTACTCCAATGAAAAAGGTATCACTGCATACTGCAATTTTTTTTTACATCATGTCTACTGGACTAATACGGCAAAACTCATATATATATATATATATATATATATATATATATATATATGAGAAAATTGACCATGTATTCCCCATAACAGATGTATTTCCATCCCAGAGTTATGGGAATCATATTTGCATTACAATTAACAAAAACAATAATAATTATATTTTGTTGCTTGTGTTGATAAGACAAAATATTCTGAATATCTGAATTTATGTTATATTTAGTTTTGCAATGTTAAGTTATATTATATAATATTATGTAATGTGAAAATATTGTAATATGTTAAAATTCATACGTCTATAGTGCGTATCTCTCCCTCTTTGTTATAGTGACATATCAGACGAATGTAACAATACAAAATGCACAGTACATACCTAATTATGACCAAGACACCCAAATCTAAAAAAATCCCAGCTGTGAAAGAGTTAAATAAATATTTGAGCTTGAGCAGAGATGTCCCAGTTAGGCTTTGAAAAAAAAAGTTCAGAAATTGAAAAATATATAGCATTCTCATCCCACATCCCTTCCCTATATTTTATATCACTTTTTAAGTATGTATATTGGAGGAAAAATGTACATTGGTCTTTTCAGGACCAGAGGAGTGAGCACATTTCTCATCACCTGGCACTCACATGGTTAAAATTACAGTCTAAATGATTATAATCCTCAGTAAATCTCTCTGTTACTGAACAAGTTGCTGAGTTGTGTTGACCTCACACAACCCAGTGCACTCCCCTAATCCACATGTAAAGCAAACATTCTGATCTTCAAAGGGAATATAAAATAAAATATTTAGAAGAGTGTAAAATGTTCTATACCTGTAATCAGTCGCATATAATATTATTTAATAAATTCGATTTATCATTGCATATGGTGTTATGGGGCCGACAAATTAACATATTTTCAACTATAAATTATATATATTTTTTATATTTAAAAAAAAAAATATAAAGCGAACTGGGAAATCACCATAGCAACCGATGGACATTGTAACAGATTTCTTCTTGGTATATAACCCGCAGTATTATTTTTTTAATCGCTTCTGTTGCTTAGATTCCTTAATCGCAAAATCATTATGTCAATCAGTGTTGGTTACAAATGAGAATTCGTGATTGGGATAGTTACTCCACACAATAAAAAAAAAAAAATTATATATATATATATATATATATATATACACACACTATGTTCAATTATTATTATTATTATTATTAATTTATTTTTTTCCGGTTATTTCTGCGTTGTGATATCTTTTCAGATGTCCTTAGGATGAAAACTCTTTTGCAATACTTTTAAACAGCAAACGAAAAAAATAAAAAATAAAATACTTATACTATATATTAGACAAAAGAAGGGAGAAATAGTGAGAAGATTTACTTACAAGTTCAACTTCATCCACATTATTAGACAATCAAAATAGTTCTGATTAAAAGAGTTTTACTTCCTGTGCTAAAAGCGGCATTCGCTAACCGACCATAACACGAAGCCTTAACTTCATCTCTAACTTTTCTTTATATTTTCCTTCAGCTAGCCCTTTTCACCAGATATACAAAAACACTACTTTTTCGTTCACAATCCATATTTCTCCTAAAAATGTAAATCACCATATCAACATTAATAGTAATAAACAATTAAGTCACAATCACGAACTTTGTTTTAACCAACATTGTTTCGGATTTAGGAATGTAAGCAACAACAGAATTTTTTTTTAAGTACCAAGAAGAAATCTAAAATAAATCTATTAAAAAAACGGAAACGTTAAAAAAATTAATTATTTCACACTTTAGTTAGTGTATTAATTAAAGCTATAAGAATTTTATTTGCACACTGAACACACTTTCACACACCTACAATATATATATATATATATATATATATATATATATATATATATAAACATATAGAAGAAAAATGACATAAGTACACATCAGTCTTAAAGATAATTTATTTTCTTGCAAGGCACGCCTTTACCAATTTGTACTGTGAACGCACCCGTAAAAAATAACGATATAAAAAAAGAAACCAGTCTTTTTTTCTGATTGTCCAGGGCTTGTGTCCTTAAACCCACTGAAATACCGTAGTTAATTTTTGAATGTCAAGTATCGCTGAAACTTTTTAAAAAAAACATACCCCCCCCCCCCTCGAAAAGCCATAGGCTAATGGTGGCAGTTTATTTGGATATATGCAGTAGACTGTATCATATTTCCCATTTCTTTCCTAATTAAAGTAACTGATTTTTTTAGTAAATGTAAAACCAAAATACATATTAAGGATATGTTGAGGATGACGAACACCTTATCCAAATTGTCCAGTATAATTGTAGAAGCTTAATATTCTTCTCGTGCTATTTTGGAGATTAGAAGACATCTCCCTATGTGAATTAAAGTTTACATCATATTTTCTGGGTCACTGGTGTACAATTCCACAGTTGGGTCTCTGTTCCATTTGTAATTTTTGAATATAATATTATGCTCCAAATAATTGCTACAAGAATTTCTTTGGAATTACAAAAAAAAAGAGAAGTTTAAAGGCTGTATCGTGCTGTCTTTGTGATTCATAATTATTGTTATTATTGCACATTTTATATTCAAATGCATAAATCAAGTTTAATATAGATAGTGATATGTAGTTCATAAAAAAGCCATGGAAAAATTCAGAGCAAATTCTAAATTTTCAAACCAGTCCAGTCATTTGTGATCTTATAAAGGGTACTGCATTTGGAAAAGTTGCAAGAGGATAGTTTACTGGGTTGGAGAACCCCACCAAAGGAGGGGAGATATGAGGGAGGCTGAATCCCATAGAGGTGGCAGCAGAGTTTTCATGGTATAGAATGGGTACCCTTACTATCCTTTGTGATGTGTGGGAGATGTTGGCAGCTTCCAGATCAGCAGCAAGTTGTCTTTTCCACTTGTTCCTTCGGTTTTGGAACCAGATTTTGACTTGTGTCTCTGTGAGGTGGAGGGAGGCTGCAAGACCAGCTCTTTCTGAGCTGCTGAGGTATCTCTTCATGTCAAAGGTGGTCTCCAGCTGGAAGACCTGGCTTCTACTGAAGACCGTGCGGGTCTTCTTTTTGCGAGAAGACCGCTGATCAGAGTCCTGGAGTTCTGTCTTCTCCTCCTCCTTGCACTGAAAGTCCTCTTTCTTATCTTCTTCTTTTTGTTTTCTGTATCCCCTGTATTGTCTCTCTGCTCCTTCAGAGATCTCAGGAGAATCTCTATCACTTGCTAAAAAAGAGAAAAAAAGAAAATTTAAAAACCATGTCCCAGATTTAACTGCAGGAATATCACTAATTCACTAAAGTGTTAGTGCTAGGCTTTTATTTCACTGGAGGTGGCCGAACCAATAAACTTTAGGCGATCATCAAGACCTCCAGAAGCTACAGAAAATCTACATGTTACAAATAAACTTCACCAAAAATGCCCTCCGCTCAAGTTTCACAACTATCAACATCCCTAGGTCCAGACTTAAAATCAGTCCTATATAACTGAGCTTTTGAGGGTTTTTTAACCGTTTTTCTACCTGGGGCAACTACCATCTATTATTACTCTCCATCCACCCACCCATACCTACCCCTATTTCTAACAATATTTATTATAATGGGGAAACACATTAAGAATAGTTCAAAATAATTTCTGAACGATGGACTGATTTAGACAAATATCTATTTTTGTGTGTATCTATATATCTATACACTCATATATATCATACATGTCTAAATCGATCTATGTGTGTCTATGTATCTATCACACGCATATGTTATTTCATGAACCGCTGTGTACCTAGGAGAAATCGTAAAATTTTACTAGATCATTTTCCAAATGATTTTTATATTTCAATAATTTAATTCTTATTAAATCAAGCTCAGTCGAATAACTTTCACAAGTGATTTCACGATTGTGTAATTTGAATTTTATTTCAGTCTGTCAAAACATATAAAGTAGTTGTCTTTACTTTAAGCTAAGAATAACTCCTGTAACTCAGAAAGTTTATCCACACTTTTTCCAGTAAATAGGCCTGGGTTCCACCAAACTACATCACCCTGTAAATCATATATATATATATATCAATATCTAGATAGATAGATAGATAGATAGATAGATAGATAGATAGATAGATAGATAGATAGATAGATAGATATAGATAGATAGATAGAGACCCCAGATGTTTGGTATGGTGTGGGCTCTATCTGAAATGTCAAACAAGTTGTTCACATTAAAATTATGGACTTTGGGGATCAAATGTCAATCCGATTATCATCCTTTAAGACTACTTACTCCTGCTAACTGCCTAGCATCACATTGCCTTATCAGATCCCTTTTAGGATTATTAGCCTCTTTAAGGGTCCTAATCAATATTCATTGCCCCCTGCAGATTTCATGATATACTTGTAATGCTGCCATGTGAATATTAGATTTAAGACCCGTTTTGCAAAGGGTTATTTCTTTCTGTAGACAAGAAAGATTAAATTTACAAGTGCTACATCTGTTTCATCAACCTAACGTGTGAACCCTTTTCTTAAGCAGGATAAACTATATCTCATTTCAGTATTGACGCCTTAGCCAATGAAGGGTTAAAAAATGCGTTTGTATGAGCCAGTGAAAAACGAAATACTAATAAATAATGCAATTTCTGCTCCGTATAAGTAATGACAAATACATACGGCATTGTTATTGGAGAAATTCAAACTTGATTTAACCCTTTACATGAATAGAACAATGTGCAGCTTGTTACTAATGACCTTTTCTCATGATCTGAAATTAAAAGGTTAATTTATAAGTGAAATACACATAATCGCGGCCAGTGTGTTTACCTTGTGTAATGCGTATTCTTGTTTTGTTTATTTAAATTGCTTGTAAAGCAATCAAGGTGTACTTAGAAACAACATTATAAACAGCAAGGGTCATTAAGGCTACATTATTTTCCAAAGTGGAAGTCAGACGACATGAAAGATTCATAGTATTACTAACTGGTCGATGGAACACACATCATATTCGCAAGGAACGGGGAAATAAGCTTGACACTTACTTTCAGGGCTGGTACATCCTATGTAAGTAGCCTGTGCTCTCCTATACCACTCCATAGTGTTTTCTCGAAGAGGGTAGCTGCCATGGGAGCTGTAGTTGTATGGAGAGACCTGGCAGCATACTGAATTGTAATGGCTGCCAGCTAACCCTCTCTGCTGCACAATGTGGCCATCGTCCTGGCCAGGGTGCTTCTTCTCCTCCTTAGTTTCTGTCCCCAATAAATTCTCAATGAAGAATGAAGACACCCTGGTGGAGGTGGATCCCTGGTTCTCCGTAGAGTCATCAGGCATCTTGGCTAAAGGGGGTACACAGCCTCCCCCTTTGATGGGTAGAGATGGAGAAGGTTGATGGGTGTCTGCAGGGTGTCCTGGTGAAGCTCCGCTTTGTCCACCGATTTGCCTTCTCCTTTCCAATGGATGCTGTAAGGAGCTTCTACTGCTTGGCTTCCCTAGCGATCCCTTCACATAGCTCCTGCAAGTGCAGATCTCTTCTGAGGCACACACACAGACAAAAAAAGCACAATAATGGAACAAAATGTCAGGCAAGTTAAACGTTTTAAAGAATTCTCCGATTGGACGAGCACGATCAGCAAATTGGATTATTCAAGGAAAATAAAGGAGAATTACTCTCGATGAGTTCACTGCTCTGCTTAGTAGTGTTTGCCTGGGGGCCCTAGAAGTGCCTTGTCAGTCATAAGCTTTATTTAGGTCAATTAAGGAAGCAAATGAAACTGCAGGAAAGAGGGAGGCAAATGCTGGAATTCCCAGGAGTGGAGAGAGAGGAGGGGAGTTAAGGGCTGGAGAGGAAAGGGGAGGAGATGGAGTGGAGCAAATGGGTGAGGTTAAGAGAAAAAAGGACAGAAAGAAAAAGAGAGAAAGACAGGAGTGTATGAGAACAGGGAAAGGAGGCAAGGAGGCCAGCACAGAACAGAGGCTGTGTGTGAAACAGGTGAATTACTATCTCATGCAGAAGATGCCCCTGTTACAATCTGTTTCTATATATTAATTACCCCCACAGCTTACAGTTTTATTTCTGACGTTTGCGGCTTTGTTCCAGCTGTAGACTATTATATCCCACTAGTTGGATTCTATTAAAATTCAGACATACTTTGCTACCCTTCCACAGACTGGGGCTAGAGGGGAATTAACCAAGCTTAACCCTTGCGCCCCCAGTAAAGGTTATAATATATACCCCACTGCAGAACAGAAAAAAAGGAAAGGTTAAGAAGGGGTCCTTGGTTAATAGAATAAAGATCATGCATTTGTCTGCAATTAGCATAGCAATCGTGGTGGCCTCTTCAATGCAAGTGAATTGGAGGAGAGGCCATGGGCAGTTGACCTTGGCACAGTTACCCTCTGCTCTTAGACTTGCCCCTGCTTTCTAAGAAGCTGTAGCTGCCTTCCTTCTCACGTCCATCAGTTTTCATTTCATATCCGCCTTCCCTTTCATGTGCAAAGTAAGTCAACATGCATCCAAACACAATGGATCAGTCAGTCTGTAGCTCTAATTTTGATCATCCCATTTAGCTCTGTTTCACTGTATCACCGCCTGGGAGCATGTCAGATTGCTCAGATCTCCCAATTACCTCCATCAAGTTTATAAAAATATATTTACTCGTGCCTCTGGTTTAATATGAGCTTTAGCATTTCAGAATACACAGGGAAATATTGATTACCAAATCCCGACAATCCACACTTTTATTTTATTTGCCCCCTCCGTGCCATTATCCAGGGGCTATTGCCCCAGGCACACATACATTGTCTACAAGTCTACTCAAAAAGTCTCTTTCTCAGCCCTTCAACACATCTGTTGAGCTGAGTGAGATATGTCCAGTGTAGCAGAAAACCAATGGCTTTTGACATTAAATGTTACACACTCCAATGGGTTTTTTTCACATTATGTAAAGATGTCAGTCAATTCCTTCTCTCCTTTGTGCTTACATTTTAGCTGTTGGTTTTGAGTTGATTTATTTCGATGCAGCTTCACGAATGAACAGGGCGATGAGTTATTATTATTTTTTTAACGCAATACTTAATAATAACGTTCTTTTCTCTAGGATGGGTGGTGCGACCAGTTTTAAAAGGCTTCATCGGCGAGATAGACCATCAGAGAATGTAAGTAAACAGATCCGTATAAAAAGTCACGCAAACAGGCAACATTGTTGCATTTTGAGGTACTTGGTGCGTTTTAACCCTGTGGGAACCAGAATGCTTTCTAAATGATTTACACCCAAAAGGGTTAATTCAAGATGTTGCATTTACCAAGAGAATCACCGGCTCCCTGTAGCTAACAGACCTCACCAAATATATTATTAATTCAACTCAGAATGTAGGAAGGGGACTGCTGAGGTCTCAGTCTTTTTGTTTTAGTACCTGTTAAATATTTTAAAAAATGATTGATGTGGATACTGCAGCAGAGAGCTGCTTTAAGACTTTTTCCCCTCTTCAATCAGCTTGAAGTGTGAGCGAATCCTTAATTGCTGCCAGTAACACAAGCTGCACGTTGTGTGCTCTGATATTCAGTAATCCTTATTCCTCACTGAGTGTGTGCCAGAGCAGTGCAATGGAGTGCGATTGTATCAAGACGCGATATAATGGAGTACATAAAAAAATTCTGCTTATTGCATTTAATATGCAGATGCGTTAATAATATTATTTATTTGTAACTATTAATAATACAAAAGGGTATACGTTTTATTCATTGTTAAGTGCATAGGAGAGTTCATGCTGTATAACAACACTCTCTATATGTACATATATATATATATATATATATATATATATATATATATATATATATATATATATATATATATATATATATATATATATAGTCATACCTACGCACAAGCACACAAATAACTACGTTTTTATGTACGGTATGTAAACCAAATTATAAATAATTAAAATATAAAATTACAACGAAACAGAGTATACTCTGTAACATAATATACTTTTATATATATATATATAGCTACCCATGTCAGTACACATATCGCATACATATATAAACACGCATGTTGAATCATTTTAGGTGTGTTTCTGGAGCACCGGGGCTCGGAATTATTAACATATTATGCCATAACTTGCCATTACATGAAATGTTGATACATTTATTTACAAAGCCATTTGTTCTGCTATATAGATATATATACAGCCTATATGTAAAATACTCGTGAGATCATCGAGGAATACGCCCTATAAACATATACACATATGTTTATTAATGTTAATTGAACATCAAAACAACATCTTAATCATTATATCACAATCTTGGGAGATTTGTTAATACTTGCATTGAAAGACAAGGCATTCGTTGTTGTAGATTACTATGGATAAATATCGATACGTAAAACATTATGTGATATGGAGGCTAATGATATTTATCATGGATCCGGATTAGAAGTTCTGCGTAATTTCTGCATACACGGGCAATAGCAGGGTAAATATTGGGTTAATTTGGTGCAAGCATCTGAAAGCAGTATAGAAGAGAATGGATCCCCATTGCTGTAACACAGTGCCCCCAAACTGAAAATATGTGTACATTTGCACCCTGGCCACAAAGCTTCCAGGAGAAAACAATTTTAGGCCATGATCTGGATGTTTCAAAAGGCAGAGATCTAGAATTCCAGTCTGCACAGTGTGTTACATTTAATCATATGTGATCTGACGTACTTCTCGCTAATGACGTATGAAGGGTTCTAAGAAAGCAGACAATGTTGAGAATGGTCACCCCAAGCTTGCCCCTTTCTCCAGCTGTTTTCTGTCATTCAGACAATTGGTACCTGCTTCATACTCAATATGAATTCATGTAAGCAGTGTAATAGCGAGTGTAAAGCAGGGTGGGTGCCTTCATATAGCTACAATAAAGTCAAACATGGAGAAGCTGGAAGAGACACGCTGATTGATGCTGAGAAAAATCTATTACAATGTTTCTCCTGGGGCAGAATAAGAAATATGCCTCACCCAAACACAGAGGGCATTTCATAGGTCACTCCCTGGGATAAATAATAATAATAATAATATACTATTAATAATAGTAATAATAATACAAATATAAATAATATTAGCACTAGCAGTAGTAGTGGCAGTAGCAGTAGTAATAGTAGTAGTAGTAGTGGTAGTAGCAGTATTAATAGTAGCAACAGTGGTAGTATGTTTAATAATAATATTAATTATAATAATGATCCTAACAATTAATATTTTTATTATTATTATTATTATTATTATTATTATTATTATGATTAGTAGTAGTAATTGTAGTAGTAGTAGCAGTATTACAATTAATAGTAGCAATAGTGGCAGTATTTTTCATAATGATAATAATAATAGTAATAATAATAGCAACAACAACAAAAATAATAATAATTATTATTAGTAGTAGTAGTAGTAGTAGCAGTGGTAGTTATAGTAGTGGTAGTATTTTTCATAATAACAATAACAATAATAATAGTAATAAAAAATGTAATGCACTGTGCAGACTTATCTGTGCAGATTATTATTATTGCTACTACTACTAGTAGTAGTAATAGTAGTAGAAGTAGTAGTAGTAGTAGTAGTAGTAAAAGTAGTAATAGTAGTAGTAGTAATTGTAGTAGTAGCAGCAGTATTAATAGTAGCAAAAGTGGTAGTATTTTTTTGATTAATAATAATAGAATTAATACTCAAAAGAACAGTAATATGACAAGTGAAATAAAAAATCTGGATGGGTAAAGTTCTTCTGTCTATACAGTTGGTGAGGCTAAGTAGCTTTCTACACACAAGAAAATGTGGATTCTTTAAGAATGCAATTCTTTTTACTTTAAATACATAAGTCTAGCAGTATTGTCTATATAGGATGGTACATTTTCCTGGAAGTACAAGGGTTAGCGCCCATTTGTGACTCTTAGTTGTCACAACAACATTACTTTAAATGTGTAAAAGTTATTATTCATCCCAAAAAAGCAAATCATAATATTTATTTTAACTCTTAAATTGCTAAAAAAAAGTGATTAACAGAAATGTTTTTGAATGGCTACCTGCTGGAAATAAATAAAACTAGAACTACTGAGCTAGCAGATAAGACTAGTCAGTAAAAAGGTAAAAAGGTAAAAAGAGGTATATTTTTGAAAACGTTTACTTAGAGAGTAAACATTCATGGGATATGCATGAAGCTATCCTGGATCTAAGACAAAACCAAGGAAGATTAAGGTCTGAGTCTCTACATCAGGAAAAATGGGAAGAGGAGATATTAAAACACTTCAACTCCCTGGCTTTATTATGCATTATGAAGGGCCAATCCTGTCTGATTTCTTGTACAGGTCCTAAACTGGCCCTGTATAATGCATAGTTAATGTGGAGGGCTATAATCCATTACACCCTTCATCAGACAAATCTTGGCAAGACTGGGCATCCATAATGCAGTTTAACCGCTGGGACCAAATGTTTAATTTCAACACAGGCCCATAAGCTTTGAATTTAGTAAATTAACCCTTTGGGGAAAAAATATATCTGTCCTCTACCAGTATGGCAATGTCGTATTGTGCAGTTTAATATTAAAAGAACGCTTATGTTTTTACTGTTTTGTAAAAGTTTCATCTGCTTATATTGTTCAATTTCTTGATGTAAAAATATATAAAAACAAATTGTGCTGCTGGCTTTGTACAATATAGAGTAAGTCATGGGGAAAAATGAATTGAAATATACACTGCAGCGCCCCCTCCTGCCACTGGAATGGCAGATTTGGTGAGTATGGGGTGCTATTGGCCAGCAGCCCACCGAACATTTGCCCAGTGTGAAAAATGGCCAACCTGGGCCTGCTGCTTTCACTTGTAGTCTTTCTTTAGGCTGAACATTTTAAAACATTCGGCAATAGTTTTCATTTAGGATTGAGGTGATTATTTTTAATATGTACAGATATATTTTTCATATCACATCAGATCATAAATAAACCTCATCCTATTGACAAAACTAATGTACACGGCATATAAACCACTAAGAAAACCATGACATATTGATGCTAGAGGAAATGGGTGCCTTCTGTGACAATAATGATCCTACTGATTTGATATGTAGCTCCCCATTTCCTTGTCACTTACTAAGTTCTTTATGGTGAATATTGTTTTTTTATGAATATTGATTGTCTAAAGCACTTTGGACAGATAATTTTAGACTTAGAGAGGCACAGATGTTCTGGCACAAAAAAATCTCCTTGCATCTTAACAAGGGTAAAGTCACTCCAGATTATATTGTATTAGTTAAAAGTTTAACCATTATAACAAGAGACTGGATTTCTTTCTCCACTCTCCACCGTACACTGGGCCCAATGTGGTGATTTATATGAATGATTCAGGTAGTGGAAAGGCCAGTAGTTGGAGTGAGATGGCCACTATTGGTGGGATATCTGTCAGGGTTGCGCGATAGACAGCCATGTCCCAAGTGAAGCATGGCGGCACTGCATCCTCTGCAGACACAGTCAGATCTCTGCTGTCATGATACAGACCTCTCTCCTCCAGCTCACAAGTGTACTAGGGAGAAAGTCTGACAGAATTGAGTAGGGAATTCCAGAGGGTTATCGCATAAGTGAAATCCTGGGAAGAGTTAATGGCAGTAGAAGAAAGATGGAAGGGAGGGTAAGAAAGGCACAGACAAGTTGTTTGGGGGCAATGATGGCACATACCAGCTGTTTGGCACAGATAAGCTGGTTGGGGCACTGGCAAGCTGGGGACAGACATGGCACAGACAGGCTGTTTGGGGGAAAGGTGGCACATGTTGCTTTGGTGAAGTTCAGGGGCTCCAGGACAATTTTTGCACCAGGGCCCAGAGGTTTCTAGCTACACCCCTGTGTCTAGTTGTGTTGTGTAAGTGTCTGGTTCTGGGTCCGCACCTGTCTTTAATCTAAGAGAAGACCAAGGACTGATTAATGTCTGAGTCTCTACAGACTGGATGAGCGTGATGATTCTCATCTGCCATTAAAATTCTATGTTTCTCCCATCACATGGGTTCTACAATTCCTCTAACTCAGAAACCTATAAGCAAGGCTACATTTTAGTGTCCTTTTAAACTAGTGCTTCGGCAGTCAAATAATTAGAGATCATTGTAATGTGAACATAGTAAACTTTACAGGTCGTATTAAAGATTAAATAGCTTTCCAACTGACAACCTTTCCATTCTGAGAGAATTACCCATCCTTTAACAAATGCCTTATCTATCCAATTACCAGAGCATCCGAAACAATGAAATTCCTTAACTGTGAATTATGACCCCAAATGTAATCGGGACATAATTACCTTTAAATATGTGAATTCTTTGCTACCATGGTTCCTTTTGATGGTAGTTTGCTGTGTTATGACATACACTGATTATTTTGAGAATTGGAAATTCGATGGTCCTTCATTTTTTTAGGAAACCCCATAGTATAAGATAGCCCCTTTAATAAAAAAATAAATAACAAGAGCAATGTTAAAGTTTAGTAAAATGATAAAAAAAAATTCTGGAAAGCAATAATCTTGCATCTGTTAAAAGAAATTAAAGGACTCCAATTAGTGATGTACTTGTTTGAAACATGACTTGCATACAGGGGGCTGGAGATATGTATTTATTTTTACTTTCAGGAATAAGCGTTGCCTTACCAGAAAAGTTTGTTAAGATGATGGAACCCTTCTTTATCTCATGCGTTCAAAAGCCTTGAGCTCCAAATTTCATTGGAAAAGTTAGATGAGCTTGTGCTACAAACTGAGCAGAATATTCAAGCGAGGTCATACCCTCCATGATGGAGACTTCATTACCCATTCAGTAACCTTCAGAAAGTTGTCATAATCACTGCTTACACCAAGTAAGCACAACATGTGATGTACAATAATAATAAAGGGGGCAGGTTTTTTTTAGTGCCATTGAAGCAGAAGTTATGGGCAAGTGAACTTACTGAAAGGGCAAGGAATTCTAGATGCAGACCTTCTAAGTGAGCCCAGTTCTTGCTTCTAAATCAGCGTATGCATATAACACCAGATAACACCATATAACACCATATAACACCATATAACACCATATAACACCATCGCTGCAAGGTTATTATGTAAAATGGTACAAATGATGCACCACTTAAATGAAAGCATATTGGGTCCGATTCAATGACGCATCTAAACCTTAATTGGTTTTAATGGAAGTGAATAACACGGGATTTGTGATTCAATGGCCTGTCTGGAATCCAGTCTAAAAATGCTAAGCTTAAATCTAATGGAATCATGTGCAAGCGATTCAGTGGGGCATCTAGAAAAATCATGCGCGTTAAAATAATATATTTTACTCAAATTTTCTAGACTCATTAAAAGCAGGTCTGGAAATGTGTAGTCAATATGTATTAACTGATTTAACACATGCTTAGCAGGTGTAGAGGAGAGGAGCCTTACTACACTTTAGCACCCACACATTAAGCCTTTTATTGTCAAATTATAATTAATAGTTATTTATTTGTTATTATATAACTTTTGATATGTAGATTTTGCTTTGTATATGTAAAAAATTAAGCATAAAAATCTATATACATATATATTTCAAGGGGCTCTGGACACTGTGTATTTACTTTCATCTTAATTGGCTGTTACTTATAACAAATCAGAGTATTAGTATATTAGTGACAATCAGAAAATACCCAGCAATATGGACAACAACTCCCCAGGCTCATAGCTGCAACCCAAGAAAACACTCTCCAGATGTTTGAAATGCAATATATATCCATGATGGGGCGCTTATACCGAGGGGACATACTAGTACTACCATATAAAAAGTTTAGGACCTCTAATCTAAAGGCACCTCAGGGGGTGCGCAGTCTGCCTTGCGATCTGCGAGGCTGCGAGGTAGTGGGTAGGGAGATGGTGCCCGCTACCTCAGAAGAGTGGTGGTGCTTCGAGAAGGTCTTCAGAGCGGGTCCCACCGCAGTAGGCCTCGGAGGACAGCAGGACCAGAGCGGCAAGGGACGGCCATGGGCTTAAGATTTTGGAGTTTCTGTGGGAATTTTTGCAGTACATACACCCAGTAGAGCATTCGTGAGGTCAGGCAGTGATGTTGGATGAGAAGGCCTGGTTCATAATCTCCATTCCAGTTTATTCCAAAGGTGTTTGATGGGGTTGAGGTCAGGGCTCTGTGTGGCTGATAAAGTTCTTCCTCACCAAGCTCATCCAACCATGTCTTTTTGGAGCTTGCTTTGTGCGCTGGGGCACAGTCATGCTGGAATAGAAAAGGGCCTTCCCCAAACTGTTGCCACATTCATTTCACTTTTCCCTTCACTCGAAGTAAGGGACCAACTCCTGAAAAACAGCCCTATACCATTCCCCCTCCTCCACCAAACTTTACAGTTGGCACAATGCAGTCGGGCAGCTAATGTTCTCCTGAAATCCACAAAAACCCAGACTCGCCCATCAGACTGCTAAACAGAGAAGTGTGATTCCAGTGGCGGAGTGCTTTCCACCACTCGATCCGACGCTTGCATTGTACTTGGTGATGTGAGGCTCGCTTGCAACTGTTCGGCCATGAAAACCCATTCCATGAGGCTCCCATTGCACATTTTTTGTGCTGATATTAAGGCCAGTGGGAGTTTGGAGCTCTTCAGCTATGGAATCAACAGAGGGTTGTTGACTTTTACGCACCATGCACCTCAGCACTGACTGAGTTGCTCCTGCTCCTAACTGCTTCCTCTTTCCAATAATACCATTTACGGTTGGCCGGGGAATATCTATCGGGGAAAAAAATTCACAGACTTAATGCAAAGCTGGCATGGTATCTCAGTACCATGCATGAATTCACTGAGCTCTTCAGAAGCACCCATTGTTACATGGAGGAGGTGGTTCTGTGTTGCAGCAAAAAAATAACAAAATGGTGCCTTTTATCTAAGCCTGAAGAAGAGACCAAAATGTCTAGAAAGCTGTGTTTACAATCTCAGTTAACCATAAAAGGTATCATTTTGACAAAAGCACCCTTTTAATGAGGTTTAATGAGCTTTCATAAAATAACTTAATATTATTTGTGTTCTACAAAAGTAACTCTATCCTAGTTTTCGGAAAGGTTTTATGTCACCCAGGTTAATCTGAAACATTCAGCTACCTACATTTCTGCTTGAAGCTGTTTGACTTTCATGTAAGATTTGTTAGAATTTGATAGCTTTCACTTTCTTCAATATATTTATGAAACAAATGATTCATGTCACTTTCACTATTCACATTGCTGAAGACCTTCTTAGACTTTATTGGACTTGTCTGGAGTTATAGGAAAAATTTCTTACGATGTCGTTCACAACCATTAACATTTTTTGTCGATTTGAAAGAAGATACACTTACGGTATGGTTTGGTTTAAAAGTGAGTAACAGGTTGACTACATACGTTTAGATCCCTAAATGAAAAGGTAAGAATACAGCGTGGCATTTGGTTGAGACCGTGTACGTAGCTCCAAAGTAACAGATCTTTTCACACTTTGACTTAAAAGCTGGAAGCGCAAATAAGAAACAGGCAGTCCCACCACGTAGCTTGAGGGCAGGCTTCCATTCCCACAAGATCTCTTCACTTTTGACCGTCGCAAAACCTCTATGCCAGGGGCAAAAGATCTAAGAGGCAGAAAACAGTGCTTTGTGTAACACAAACAAATAACGACAATTTAATTTTCCTTGCTCTCAATATAATTCCATTCTATGTTGATAAAGAAATGTAAATCTTATATATAGAGACTCGTATAACATATTTTTCTGGCCTAAATAGCATATGCAAATAAAAATCTATAGAATTAAAAGTAACGTATGCAGAATTAGGACTCTGTATCCAGTAGTTTTTTTGGTAACCTTATATATTTTTTTCGTTGAAGCCTAAACATTTGTTATTTAATGCGCTGGTATAAAATGTTTTACCTAAATGGGTTTTTTTTTGCCCCTCTCTTGCTAAATAAACCTCTCAAAGGCCTGGGCTGGCCCTGCGCGCCTCACCAATTAGCTCACTGACCTAGTTTGCTTGCCAGAAAGCATGCTAGGAAGATGTGTATTTATTGTGTAGGCCTCTCTGTGCATATCTGCCCTTTTCTTAGTGTTGTGAGGCATTTTAACAAAGGGGAAGGAGTGGATTTTCATATTGCACTGACTGTTTGTTGATACATTTAATGTATCAAAGGCATTTTAACCCCTTAATGACAAAGCCTGTACATGCACGGGTTCAAAATGCATTGTTTTTCAATGGGTTTAGGGACCACCCATTGTCCTTAAGGGGTTAACAAAGGAGAAATATATACGATTTTGTATTACACTGCTTTTTTTTTAATACATTTCATGTACCGGTGTAGTTTATGTTTAAAAACGCAGTGACGGCGAAGCACGCATTATGCTAAATACAAAACTATCTGCGATTAATATTATTAATATTATTATTATTTTTTATTTATATCGCAGCAACAATTTACACAGCTCTTCATTAGGCGGAGAGCTTTTATCAACATACATGTGCATATTATTACTTTTATTATTATAAGCGACAACTGTGATTATTAAAATATGGTGTCTGCCAGGCCTTAAAAATTATATTATAAAAAAAAAGTACATAGCATTGAGTACAAATAAAGTATTAATATTATAATATGGAAAGGGCTGCTGAATTCTGGAAGCCTTAGACCCCTGGAAGGGAATGTTCAACAAACTTAAATGTTTAACCCCTTAAGGACAATGGGCGGTCCCTAAACCCATTGAAAACAATGAATTTTGAGCCCGTACATGTACGGGGTTTGTCATTAAGGGGTTAAATAGTATAGTATTCTAGAAAACTAGTAGTTCATCTGTGAGCTTGTTTGATCAGGGCCCTCCTTACTTTGTATTTCTGTAAGCGTTATGCACTAGTAGTTATGTCCTGTTTTCCCAGTGTACAGCACTGCAGAATATGACGGCGCTTTATAAATCAATAAATAATCGTTTGTCTGGATAAACCTGAGGAACGTATTAACATCGTTGGTTTTATGAGCATGTGAGATGTGATTTATTTGAAAATTTTGATTTTAAAATTATTAAATATCCTGTACATGAAGCTCTATGTGCAATACATGTTTATATTACCCTCTCCCCGAGGGTAAATCTCATTTCACCTGGATTTGGCATGTTACTGTTTAGATGTGCCCATGTGCAACAAATAATCACCATTCCTAGCAGCGTCTGTTGTTGATCTTTACCCTATAGAAAACTGTAATATTTATTCGGGATGACTTCTCGTTGGTATTTGATAACACTGACAAATTACCCATGCATTTTAGCCTTTAGCAACCGTGTCCTCTGTTTCTGACTAGACCTTCAAAGTATCATAACCCTGACCGTGATTTTGTGACCTCGCAATTGAATCTTTCCCTTAAGACCCCATGGAAGTCAATGGGCCATCTAATGACTTTGAGCTTTGGGCCATAATGTGGAGGTGTGAAACAAACCATATGGAACACAATTCTTAGCTTAGCATTTCTGAATTCTTAAGACATGCAGTTCAACTGTATATTATACTTATTGGTGTTATTGTTTAAAGTAAATGAATGTAAATAAATATGCCTTAGTAAATGAATGTAAAGAAATCATTTGGGTTATGTTCGTTTTTGTATCGTACATAAAATACATATGAAATAAGATGTTTTATGGCATCTTGTGGAGCTAACAGCTAATGATACCTGGCTATTTCTTTTAAATTCTGTATTTTTTTTAATTGAAGATGTCAACAAAAGAGGTCCTGAAGGTCAAGAATGTGACATTGTGGGGAAAGGTATGGTGGGGTGATAAATAAGTGTACCAATTTAAGTTGGACAATGAAATATAAAATAATGTATGTGGGGCAACTCACTGAATTGCTTAGCAGATTCTGTGTTCTATTGATTTTGGTGTAGATTGTAGCCCAGTATATGCAAACACGTTTAAGTTTAGACAGATCCATCTAAAAGTATCCATTGTTCACCACAATAAACACCAGTTACTGAGAAACTTGGGTGTGGGGCTACATGTGGCCTCTTGTTAGGTGCAAATATAACTACACATTTCTTAATCTAACTGCTTAAATGTGTACTTTCCCCAAAATTAATTTTTAGTAACAGATTATGTAAAGTGTCTGGTGTACTCTATATAATTACACAGTAGTATAATGATGTTGACTTTGGTAGGTATAATCTCTGAAATGTTGGCATTTAAAGCAAAATTTGTAAAATATAATTTACCTTTAGATTCAAAAGGTTTAGACATTTCAGGGGACAGATGTCATCATGGGGACATTATTCCCTGAAAACACAGACACCTGGTCACTTTGTTGTAAGAGGCCTGGATCACTAAGCATGGGATCTGATGGATTTGGTGCATTTCCTTAAAAATTCAAATGTCAGTTATAGTTTTTTTTTAAACAATTTTACAATTTTTTGATCTGGAGTGTCTAAGCTATTTTGAAAAATCCCAACATTTTGGAAGCATTAAAGTCAACACAGTTTGCAAAATGTACTGTTTTTATTTTACCACAGCGCCATCTAGGGGATACAATAATGCTGATTTCTGAACTAACATTTGTATCAACATTTAAAGTTATGTATATTAAATTGCCATAAGTCTTCTTTCTATATTGTGAAGATAGTATTAATCACTACGTTTCTTATTTAAAGAATATAGAAGGCATTCCAGTTTACCATCTGCTACTAAATATACTTAGTTTTGTGCTAATTAAAACAGTACACCAAAATAATGCAATATAATAATACTACAGTAACTACTATATCTTTCATTATAATTCATATGTACTTTAAGAGACAATGTTATTGTCTATATTTTTTTCTTAGAAATGTTCCAGGATACTGTATAGTTCTAAAGATTATCCAAAAAGGTACCCTTCCAATTGCCAAGCAGAGGCATTTTTAATGTGGTGAAAAAGAGGCTGCTGCTCTGAACCCAAGCTTACCTTAGAGATTGCTCCACCTGTCTTTTGGGCCTCTTAATACTTATTGAGTGCTTTTGCTTGAGGTGGTGAATGGAAGGTGTTCAGGTTGTGGCAATGAGTTTGGTTTTACCCATGACAGCTAAAATGTTTGTTTTAGTAAAGAGAAGGACAAGAAAGAAAATAGAGAAAGTAGAGGGGACAAGATAAAGGAAACAGAATAAAGAGAGTAATAGAAGAGAAAGGGGATGAGAGAAAGGGAGAAGAGAGAGAAGAAATAGAAGAAAATAGGACTGAGATAGGATAGAGAAAAAGAAGAGATAAAAGAGGAAGGAGAAAGAATGGCGGGGGGATTAGAGGGAAGGGTGAAAGTAGAGAGGAAAAATGATGCAAAAGAGAAGAGAAAAAAAGAAGAGAAAACAGGATGTGGGAAACCCTTTAACTAGCAGATAGTGATTACTTTTGGACACCCAGCAGACTCCTCAGAAAAATTGAAAATCTACTTCTGTAGCTCAACATTTCTCGTGCATGTTAGTGTGAACAAGCATGGCACATCAACTCACCCTCCCACATACTCAGATCATTGTCTTTTCCCTTTCATGTGTTCCAGTGCCCTGCTAAGGAAAGCAATCAGCCACTTGTACAAAAGCTGTTCAGTCCCCCTCATTATGGAATGTGAATTCACATGGCCAATGGCCCAGCCCTTATGGAGACTGAAGTAAATCCAGGACCCCTAATTCCAAGACTATCAAGGTAAAATCTGGAGAGGTGGCCACCCAGGGAAGGTATGATGTTATATCCTGGTGGTCAGCAACATGACGACTGCAAATGAGGAAACTTTTTTGGAAAGGTCTGTGCTGGCGGACATAACATCTTTTCCTCACTCTCGATTCCTCCTTCAGGATCTCCGCAGCACCTGATGTTCTCAAGTGTCAGGGTATGACATCTTGCTAGTATCAGGTGGCACACAGGCCGGGCAGGAGGAAATAATCGAGGTCTGTGTCTGAACACACTGCTCCACTAGAGGTGAAGAGGGAGAAGGCTAGGCTGAAGAAGGCTTGACTTGGGCCTCACTATGATTAAAGATGGCCCTGCTTTGGGATAATACCAGGGAAAGGCAAAGTTTCCAAATGATACCAGTGTAGGTGGCATTGCTTATAGATCTGCCTGTCATGTGTTTCTGGTCCTTGTCCTCTAATGTTAGTAACCTCTATGTTGAACAGTTGCTTGAAGTGGTTTTACATAAATGTGTATAAGTGAACAAATGAGAGAGCAAACCTGTAATTTTCACATGTTATTAGTACCCAATCTATAAACTGTCCTACCTGTACTAGTAATTACTGGATAATGTTACACTTTCTTCACATATCATTTTGTGTTCAAGCATTGGCATCAGAAACAAAAAATACAAAGTATCTACGTACTATATTAGAGAGCTAGGAAAAGCCGCATAAAGTGAAGTGCATAGCTTTACCTAAGTTTAGGTCTCAGTGTTTATAATAATGGATAGGAAAACCTGTTACACATTTTAGTATATGTATAATGCGATAAGCCCAATGATAAGACATTAGTTTCATTCTGAGAATATGCATATGGAGAACAGAAGAAACATTGTGGGAGTCTATAGATGACTGGCTAAAATGGCCAGATTAAACATGATCTGAACGTTAAGGACAATTTACAGAATATATATAAATATTCTAACATATATTGAATGGTCTTTCTTGGCCCTCTTTAAGGACAAGACTAGGCAGCATCTTTCATGTTCCAGATTTTTATTTGCATTTCATTGTTTTTTTCACTCTCACTCAATGTTTCCCTAGTTTCTTTATCGACCACTTTGGTGTCCTTGTCTGCTTTTCCACAGCTCCACTTCTTCCCTTGCCTTCTTTTGTCTTCTTTCTTCTCCCTCTGATCCCACTTCTCCCTGTGTCTTCTTTCCCGGGGCACTTCCACAGTAGGGCAGAACACCCAGACAAGTGGCTGCCCCCTTTTGTGGAAGTGCTCTGAGAAACAAGAATAATGGAGGCAGAGGCAGAAACACTTCTCTTGCTCTGTGAATACGTCTTCATTATTCTGACCTCTTGGAGTACTTCTGCAGAAGGGTGTAGTCATGGGGGACATCCTCATCACCGTACCTCCAATCAGGAGTGGAAATGCGCCGGCAGGCCTGGTTCATGGAGAAGGAGACAATTAAAGAAGACACTATGATAAGTAAAGAAGAAAGAAGGCAGAAGAAAGAAGACAAAATAAGAAGAAGAGGCAAGAGAGAAAGAGGAGTTGTGGGGCAAGGAGAAAAAGGACAGGGTACCAGTACAGAAAGTAGGGAAACATTGAAAGACAGTAAGAGAGAGGTAATGATGAGTGTGAGAGAGAATGTGAATCAGAGCACGAGAGAGTAAGTGAGGGTGAGTGACAATGAAATTAATGTACAAACAAAATGAGAGTCGTTTTTGGTCCATTTGAACATGTTTATTACTTACTGCTAGTCAGCTCCAATGCCGGCTGAGTGAACGCATCATGCACAGAAAGCTCTTCCGTAGATTTCGGTGGGACTGCTTTCTTGGCACCGAGCAAAACAACAGATCGTGGAAAGGGGGAGGGCTGCAGCTTCATCATATTTGCTTTTTTGCAGGTTGAATGAATGCAGATGAAAGTCCTTACACAGTATTTTCATCTGCATTCATTGTTCGGGGGCTTCCTAGGACACTAGGATGTCCCCTTTACATTTTTTGTTGTGGTAAAGAATGGACATTGCTAGAGGAAGATGAAGATTAAACTACATACATATTCATGATGTCGGTTTTAATAACTTTATACAAATGCATTTGTTTGCCTTTATTTGAGTAACTTTTTTGGTGGGAAGCTTAATTGATTCGAGTTTTAAAAGCCTATAAGCCAAATAAGAGCAGAAATCAGTATCAGACTGGAATGAAGCATTAGTTTCAGGACGCCACTACCTACACATCAGAAAGCACTTAGAAGCAGATTAAGGGTTTATGTAAAATCAAAGAGCCTATAATGACAGCAGACAAAACAGGTAACAGATTTGCTGAGTTCTGTACTTGGCACAAAATTTTATAAAATATATATGGGGTCGATCTGCTTAAGTTGGCAGATTGTTGCAGAATCATTCCAACCCACATAAAAAAACTAAAACCTTAAAAACTAACTTGTTTACAGCAAGTTCAATGATATGAGGAGATGAAGGATATGTTATCTTATCTGACTAACTAATTCAAAGTGTAGCTAATTTTAAGTATGTGTTTAGAGGGTCATAATATATTTTTTTCAAATGGCTGTGTAAGGATTCCAATCTTTATTTTACTAGGCAAGCTGCCTTTCACCCACACACACATGCTAATACCAACTACAAACACACACACGCTCACGCTAACACCATCCTCTAACACCAAGTACTAACACATACAATCATCCTGCTCTAACATACACACACTCTAACACCATATGCTGACACAAACTATGGTAATATATCAAATATACCTTATACAGCCTTATAATTAATATTATTATTATTTATACCAAGAGAAATTTCAAATATTTTATGAATACATACATTATACATAAACATCTTATGAATGTATTATTTTTCTATTAATGAAAGCTCCAGAGACTGATCAGTCCATAAGTAGACACAATAGGTCTTATGCAAAGACCTGTCCATAATTCTACATTTAAATTTAGTAATTAGCATGGAGTACTAAATCTAAATAAAGTTATGTAATCTTCAGATCAACTTTTCATACTAGTAAAAATACAAAATGAAATAGTGCGTATTGTAAAGCCACGAGTAAATATTTTTTACAGGGAGTAGAGACCAGTATCGCTTATTTATATTGGTCATTACATCAAGAGAGAGAGGCCAACAGACATGAAAGCAAACAAGCAAAATTACTTACATTAATGGTGGTAGTTCGATGGCTGTAATGAGCTTCAGCTGTGGCATGGACCTCTCTAACATCACTTACAAGTTTTATTTTGATATACAGACACTTTAGCAGTTAGCAATTATTTTTGGATGTGTACCCCAGAGCTGAACTGCTTACTTAGGGGTATGGTATTAACATGCCATCAACATTTCCAGGAAACCTCTAGAGGCAGAATAGGAAGGCAGATATAGAGGAAATAACAGACAGCAGTTGTAAAAGTTCAATATTGGATAGTCATGTTCTCACATGGTTAAAAAGTAGACCATGTTAATGAAAGGACAGGAAAGCTGCAATTGGTGTGTGCTCAGAGTCACACTTATATCATTCTGTAATAAGCTTGCATTAGGCTTCACACACAACTACCATGGCTTTGTGTAGCATCCAACCCTCTTAGGACCTCCAGTGACACCTATGATGTAACTGTATCTCAAGTCATGATGCCTTGGAGTTACCTTTGATTCCATTCCCTCAGTCATTCCCCACCATTTACCGCTTGGCATGCTGGGAGCTAGGAGGAGTTGGCACATTTTGGCCCTAGGTGGCAAGTATAGCCAAGTAGCCTCCAAGTCACGAATCAGTGGCATCCATGTCCTGGGACTGAGGAAGCACGGCCCATAGGCCAGCAGGGGTGGGGGCTTGGCATTTACACACACACACACATTCTCACTTGCATACACACTCTCTCTCAGTTGTTCTCTCGCATGCTCTCATTGCCATACTTTGTGTGGTGTAACCTTACATTAAGTGATTGTTTTCCAGAGCAGGCCAGCCCACTGTTCAAGGATCACATTGGGCCAGCCCTGCTTGAATAATTTGGATAAAACCAGATCCACCTTGGACCATATGGAACACCTTTTAATTTTTTTTTTTATTTATATAACAATATATGTCAGGTGCATCTGGCTCAAGTTATCTGCATACATAGTGGGGGCAACAATAGTAGAGTGGGTTCATATGACATTATGTGACCCCAGCCGAGCGCCATGAAGAATGAACACATGCAAAACATAACAATGAGAAAACTTGAGAAGTAAGTAAGGAGCTGACCTCTTTATTCCAGGGCCTCCTGGGTGTTAATCCTGCCATGTGTCTCCAGAATTCAGATACCTTCAGCTTTTCTTCATAATGGAAGTCTTGTGTGTGGAAGTGAGATAAACATGTGAAACGTCTGCTATAGTTAGGGAGAATGGGTGCCCTAACTAAAGACAGAAAAATATTTTTTTTTATGACTTGAAGGTGGGTAGAGAGAGTGCCACCATATTTGAGACAATTAGCTGCAGCAACGTGTTTACGTTGGGCACTACCACTGTCCATTCCACTACGCAACACGAATATTTCTTAGTATCCAGTTACGCTGTGTAATGCTATGGGGACGTATGGTGTCATACACTACATACAATGAATGAATCTGAAAAGTACAAGAATGAAAATTCAGAATTTCTCCTTGCACATATAAAATATTATAGATTAAAGGGATGGCTGATATTGTAGGCAATACTCCACATATGAAAATAAGGCAGTTAAGGAGATCAAAGATCTCTCCTGTAACCCACCTACTGAGCAGCAGCACAAAAGGGGCCTGATTTTCTGGCATGAGGTCAACTGCCCCCCTACACCTGTTGCCCTTGGCCCAGGGCTAGTTGGCTTAGGCCAAAATATGTTGCTGAGCATCAGGGATTACACAGAATGCCTATGAAAGCTAATTTTCACTTTTTTTTTCTTTTGCAATTTCTGATTTTACACTTTCTTCTATGTAATGCATAAACACAAATACATATATATTATACAGATATTATTCTAGATCATACTATAGGTGCCAGCATCTTTATATTTATCTTATACATATATTCATCAAACAATAATTTTTTGACTCTAAAAAGAAACTCTTTTGTCATCATATTTCTGCAATATGCTGCATATGTTACATTGCACTAATTTCAAATTAAACACAGGGAATTTGGCAACTTTATGTAAATGTGATGGTCTGTAACACATTCAAGCAATCAATCCTAGGTGTCAGAGCTTTCTGCAGCAACTATAACTCACTTTCAAAATACCTGGAATATATTTTTGAAGAATCTTAAATAACTGCAAGATTCCCTTTTGTACTTTTGATCTTCTTATGCAAAACATACTATTGTTCAGCACAAAAAGAGGCATCTTTCTAGAGGTGACAGGCCTATTTATTATCCTACATTATTTAATGTTTTAATAACAGTGCAAGATGCATCTTAATTTTAGTTATTATATTTCAAAGGGGAAAAAAAAGGACCTTTGAAATCTAACATGTGATCTGATACAGAAAAAAACATTTAGATCTTTAAGTATATCCATTAATCATCACAGAGTTCAAACTGTGTTGACAGAAGTGATTTAAAAACGGTATTTTTTTTGGGATAAGTCTTCAATAGGAAACTATAACGTGCAAATATGATAAAAATTACATACCAGAGAAATCAAATGATTCTGAAAAGGGTTCAAAATAATGTGATATGTATTTTATATCCATGAGAAAGGTTTAATAAAACCCATGAACAGATGGTTGATGTCAAGATATCAATGCACTGAGAAAAATGCATTTTTGTGTGTGAGGCAGGGATGGAATCTGTATTGAGCATTGGTGAATAATAATTATCCCCTTACCCCTTTGTGCAAATGCCCATGCAATATTAACAGCCACCTAGTTGAATAATGCAAGGTGTACCAATTACCAAAGCAGAGACTAATGCAAAGCTTACATATACATGGCATATAATGGCTAATGGACTAGGAAAGCCACTTGGCTAAAAGAAACACTGGGTTCATGGATGGCATTCGACAAATAGATGACTTATATGTTGCTTTTTGCAGCTCCTATTACAAGCACCCCCCCAGACTAATATTGTGATGAGAGTTGTAGTTTTACTTCCCTACCATATACCAAGGGCTTGCTAAAACTAAAGTCACTTTAAAGAGTTTTGTTAACTCTTCATGTTTTGATACATACTACCCACCATCCTCACCCCAATGTTAGGATGTGATAGGGAACATATTATCCTCACATGATCTCATAATCTGGCAAGGTTATATTTTTTAGGAATAACAACAATCAGGTAAATTGAGAGGGGGGTCATAAACAGAACATAGATTTCTATATGTGTGTTCGAAATGGATGATTTTATTTAATAAAAATATCTATTTTTATGTTAAATTCATGTTCAATACGTTGTAGAAACTGGAGAAACTAGATGTAGAAACTATATTTACTAATGTGATGGGAATTGCTGCATGTGCATCTACTGCTCAATCGAAATAAGCATAAGTAAAATGTGCAATTCAAATTCATATTTTCTTCTTTTTTCTTTTTCTTCGTGAAATTAAAGTCAATACTTCACATAAACCGTCAATACTTCACATAAACCGGTAAGTTTGTCTTTCTGGTAAATGCTTTTTTTTTTTATTGTGGATTGTCTGCATTTAGGTCTCCAGATGTCAAGATAAAAGGATTTTTCAGTCGATTGTTTTACATTTTATCAGCGCCAAAGCCCTTCTATTGATAGTAAAATGGAATCAAATATTAAATCTGTCATGTGGTGTTACTTGAATTTGCTGCAAAACGAGTTTATCAGAATAACTGGCAACTGCATTCAGTTTATTTTAAGATTTTGTTAGCAGTATATAAGACACTACCAAAATAAGGAATAATAACTTCTTTTATTATTATTAATATTATTATTATTATTATTAGACTCTGCATTGTGTAGTTTAAATAATAATTATATACATAGGCATCTTCTGTATAAACAATACATGTTATAGCAAATAATAGTACAAATATGTTTAAAGCTATTCATTTTGTTAATTTTTTCAACATACAAGCAAAGTTTAAATTCTGTACCAAATCCGTAAAAATTCGTAATGTTTTCAAATACAAATAGAAATTTGAAATTCTGTATCATCTTATCTAATCTATGAATTTTGGTATTTTTGTCAACATACAAGTGTAATTTTAAATTCTGTATCCTCTTATCTAATTACAAAAACTATGAATTTTGTTATTTTTTCAACATACAAGTGTAATTTTAAATTCTGTATCTTCTGATCTAATTACCAAACCTATGAATTTTGTTATTTTTTTCCACATATAAGTGTAATTTTAAATTCTGTATCATCGGATCTAGTTATGTTATAATATTAAAACCACATGATTTGTGTATGTGCCTGTCTGTGTTGGGAAATAGCATTCACTTTGTCTTGATGTGATTCCTGTGTGCTAATTGGTTTCTGTCTGCTTTTTAATGAGAAAATGCCCCATTCAGCCTCACCACACAATCACATGGCATTGGGATAATGCCAGCTTAACCCCATGCACTTGTTACACTTTTGTGTTAAAGTGAACCCCACACCTTGCTAGTATGACTTACTATCAGCCAGACTGCTTTGGGCTGCCATGTGCACCATTTAGGGTTTTAACTCCATGTTTATCAGGGAGAGGTCAAATCTTAAAGATATATTCGGTTATTTTCCTGTTTAGTGAGTTTTCCACTGAGTGGCTTGATGACAAGATGAGGCCAGACAAGATTAGGAACGCTGAGTTAAACTCCAACCTGAAAGGAATGCAATCTACTTGAACCCAATGATATCTCCAGAAGATCTAGAGGACTCATCATGAAGCACTTCTTCTATTTGGGGGACTCTTTATAAGTTAAGACATTATTACAGCTCATAACGTGTTTATCACACTAAATTTCAGAGAAAATAAATATTTTGTAAGTATTGAATAAACAGATTTTTTTGATTAGATGTATTTAGAAATAGAAGCACAAGAAAGATGGGTGATTGAGAGGCTAAGTGATTGGTTGAATATATGTGTGGCTTATTAGTTTGTACATTAATCTGAGTTCATTCTTAAATTGTTAAAACATATTTTAATGTGAATTTCCAATAATTTCTTATTTTAGATAATGGTTAAACGAATAAATAACATAACAAACCCAAACCAACTTTCGTTTGAGTTAAATGCAGACATAGCATTAAGCATGTAAGACTAGAATCTCTGTGTTTTAAGGGTTTCTTTTTTGTTTTAGAAACAAATCACTAATTGGATTCAAATTCAAGAGGATCACTGTATATAACGAAAAGACAATGCAAAAAAAAATCAAACATTTTTATATATATATTTTAAATAAAGATGTACATTTTTTCTGTACAAGCTTGGTCATATTGGATTTATTTTTAATTTTGCACATCGTAAAATGCTCCTTTTAGGAGCTTATAAGGTCCGTTTGTTTAACCTTTTCTTAACGGCAGTTTGACCTTGTCAGAAAGAACTAATCACTGGGAAACAATGTTCTAGTGTGGAATTAGGGCTGGTGGAGGGGGCAAGCGGTGATAAAGGCAAGGGGACAGTTTGGCTTTCAAGCTGAAAGGGGGTTAAAATTCTGTATGTGTAGGAAAGGTAAATTATCAAAGTAAACTAAGTACAATTTTTTTTAAAGAAAATCAAGAGGTTGTTTATATTATTATTATTATTATTAGTGGTAGTATTATTTACAGTTGAAATAGATACGAATATTTTGGGAAAACTGGATTGGATTATTATAATTATATTAATATTCTAATTAAGTATTTAATAATTCTATTATTAATCATAATATTATATTAACAATAATAAAAATAAACTAAATATATTAATTCATTATTTACAATATTGAAGTATTTCCAATACCTCCACTGTTTATATCTGCATCCAGTGCACAACATTTAGTGTAATCAATCCCCATAGAATTGCTGAAAACTTTTATGCAGACTCATTGGAAACAAAGTTTCCTAAGGACCAAGTATTGGAAACACTAAATGCATTTGGATGGCACTTCAGTGAATATATTAATTTCAGTCTGCTTACAATATTTTACATGAAATAATGTATGTGTGTAACTAGCAGTTTTATGGCAAATTATATGCATACAACAGGTAGGATGGATCAAAATACTCATGTTTTACAATAAGGTATTGCAGGCTTTTTTAGCCCTTTGAATGTTTCTAGGCTTAATTACTAAATGCATTTAGCAATAGGATAGCATCTTGACATTAATGCTAGGTCCAATGTTAATTTGCATTCTTGATACATCTTTCTTTACAATATTTTAATTAAGTAGTTATTAGTCAACAAAAGGAACTATAAATATAGCAGTATCTGATCGATGTCTTGTATTATGTGTTGAGTTAAAAATAAAATTACAGGGCTTCATTATATTTATTTATTTACTTTTTAATTATTGCAGTGTCTGCTTTTCAAATGTATGATAAGTGCACCTGAAATTGAAGAACAACATTCTTATTTATGTATTTATTTATTTATGTATGTGGAACTATGTATGGTATTTATGTTACTAAAATGGTAATTATTGTACAGCTCTGATTTTTTTATTTTATAAAATAGAAGCTTTTACAAACTTTTAATTTATAAAATGTGTCAATTGTTGGTGATAAACTTATTTTAGTTGTATATTACTAATGGTAAATTCTGCAGAGCAGAGTTTTCTTTAATATTTAAAAATGTACAGTACTACTTTTTAAGAAATATTAGTCAATTATATTCTTAAATGTACTGTTTTATGTCTCATTTATTCCCTGATTTGTATTTAGTAAAATTGTCTGGTTTACCATTTTGTATGTGTGAAATGTCTTGCTTAACCTGTACAAGATTGCTTTAGGGGTTAAAATAACTTATTCTGCTCAGCAACTCAGGAATGTTAAGGTTTTTTATATGATTTGTAAACTAAGTTAAAAATACAAGCTTACATACTTAGTATTAATCCTGTAATGACTTAAAACCACAATGATACTCCCCCTAGGTTATTCCTCTGCAATGATAGAAGCTGAAATATGTGGCAGAAGATGTCAAAACCTGCATACCTGTTCTGAGGTTCTCTCTTTAACCCTTGCAAAGGCTGTAAAGCCCAATATACTTTACTTAAAGGGGACTTAAAAGTTTAGTGTCCCCTGCAGCCCCACCCAGGAAGAATGGATATTAAGGTATTTGTAAGTATTTTTTACCTGTAATGGGGAAAAAAATCACATTTCCCCTTAGAAGTATCTACAGCTCCACTATTTGTACCAGTTGTGGCTGCTTAAATCTGCATCACAGTCAAAAAAGCATTTTCTTTTAAATGAATGGGGATGTTTTTTGTGCATGGGTTTTTTTTGGGGGGGTCTTTTAAGGCTTAAGCCAGTGATGAATCTGGAAAGCAGTGTGCATACCAGGAATGGCCACTGGTAAGCAGGAGGTGCCTTGACACATCTCCAGAAAGCCAAGGAGAAATAGGACAAGGAAGCAGTGCCAATGCATAGAGGGGATTCTGATACACCTTTTGATAAAAAATCTGACCTTTCGGTCATTAGTGGATGACCTAAATTATTGATTAACTTTCTAGTTATTCCCCCTTAACATGTTAGTTGGTTTTATACATTATTAAAATAAAATGAAAGGAAGGGGCATTGGAAACATACTTGTCACATGGACAGATGTCATTTTCAGTGGCTATTTTGTTGCAAAAAAAAGTGGCTATTTTTTAGAAAAAAATATTTTATGACAACTTAAAGTCATTACTGCAATAGGGTTGATGAACATAAAATTAGGAATTCCTTCCAAGGTTGTTAGAAGCAATGATCAGTATAACTGTATATATTGTGTATGTATTGTATGTATTGTGCATTGTAACTAGCTCAGCAAGTAAATCTCAGGATAATCCAAATCATTTGTCTTGCTGGAGGAGATTAATATTGATTTTTTTAATATAAAATTAAAAACATGAAATATAGAACAATAGAATTTTAATGAAAATGCTTCGAATTCTTTGTGGAAACCTTTTTAAGGGGAGGGAAGGTAGCTGGTGCCATTAGTGCCTGCAAATACAATTTGGCATTTCATACATGACTCAACAACACAGCAAACATTCTTTTTGTATCTTCTATAGGCAGGGTAGGCAATGACATTCTATTCTATGCAGCGCTACGGAATTTGATGGCGCTATATAAAACAATAAATAATAATAATAATAATAATAATAATAATAATAATAATATTCTTTCAGGGGCTCACTTCCAGTTTTGAGTCTCTGCAAATTCTTATGAAAACTGAAGGCTCCCTATAGCGGCCATTAGTAATCTGAGTTGTTCATGATTTCATTTGGGCCAGATTTGAGGTTAAGAAAACCTTTAACCCCTTTTTAAGAGCACCGTGATGCCAAGTGGCGACAGTTTGTAATCTAAGACTCCTGCTGGACCCTTTGTGTTTATTCTGAGCTTGTTATTAGGGTTTGATATGACAAGTCTTATGTTTTGTGAGATGTCAGGTTATTCTAACTCGCTGCCAACGATTTCCACACATATCTGCCACAGGCTAAAATAATAACAGCAAAACAGTATAAAATGTCCCCTGCACAGTATGATTGTTGTCCAGCCAAGTGTGGACTGAATGGTAAATGCGGAGTGGTCAGCAAGAGCATCCCATTGGTTTCTATAGTAATTACACCCAGCCGAGGACTTACTTGGGAAAGCCTTAAGCTTGTTTGCAAGCATTACTAGTAATAACCTTATAGCCACCAGAGTTTCTAGAGGAATAAGGATTGTAGGACAAATTTACACAATGATTGGATCCTTTCTTATTTCTTAGTGTATTCAGAATTGTATCTTATAAATACATAATCACTATGACATTAACACACCATTACAATTCACTATCCATTATTACAATACATCGTATATCAAAAAATGGCTCTTTTAGGCTACTCCTTTGAACTGAAATTATATGTCCTAGGTCTCTGACCTGCCCTTAGTAGTATGTTATAAATATGGTATGAAGATATACACATAATGAGGGTTTTTCTGTGTAATATAATAATGGAAGAATGCCATAGCCATTATGTATATCGGATTACTGGTTGATTAAACCATGTCCATAAGGGACTTCACATGCCATCTGCATCATCGGTATATAGGCAATTGTGTCACACATTGCGTTGTGTGCGAAATATCCGCTACATTGTTCTCCAGGAGGCCTCCAGGTCCAAATAGCAAACTTGTTGAGTGCCAGAGGATCATGGGTAGGGGAGTACCTATGTGAAACATTTATGGAAGTAAATTAAATATTTATGGGTTTAAGATAAAGCATAAAGCATGATGTATACACCACTTATCTATATAACACTTTATTAAAAAATATATTGGGATAGGGTAGTGGAAGTTCCCCTGTGAACTATGCAGATTGAATTATAAGATGTATCTTTGAAATGTTTCCCTTTCAGTAACGTCAAAGCATAAGCATGAGGGGGATTACAGTAAATAGAAATGACTTTTTATCATTTGTATTACATCGTTATATTTAGCACATCAAGCTGTAATATATCAGATTTGGTTAGCAGATCACATTTTTGGCTGTAGGCTAATTTGTTGTCCTTAAAACTATTCCATTATTTTATCCAAAGAATGACCCTTGCAGTAGAGCGCATTCAAATGTATTGAGAAAGTATTTAAGGTTTCCTTTGTGGAATGTAAAGGAATGTACATTTCCATTTTCAATAGTTTTAATAGCCAAGAGGATTGCTGAGGTAATGCATTTTTGCAATTGTGGAAGACTGAGGAAAATATGATTCCAATTAACATTCGCCAGAAACAGATGCTAATAACAGATTACTTTTATTGAGAAAATTGGAAACATCGTTGTTTCTCGAACAACTAAACTTTAGACGAGGTATTGACGGTGTTGGTATTTGTGCATCGTTTGCAGTCATCAAGAGGACAAAAAGCAGAAACCGTATTTAATCAATTCTAACAATTAACATAAATTCTTTATGGATGAATTATTCTAGCGTCAGCAGTTGTATTGCATTATAGTGGCAGAAAAAGGTTTAGTCATCTGGCTACCTCACCGATCAATTGTTTGGCCTAAATGAAAAACCTTTTTTTTCACTCTTTAGACATTAGGGCTATGTTAAATTACAATGTGCTCTAGCCAAGCTTCACGCCCCGCTCCCCACCCATTTTTTCCTTCAAATGGGGGTGTTTCCCGCTGCCATCACTGGGAACGCCCCCAACGTCAGCGGGACCGCCCACCAACACCAGTGACACCATGTGTCATCGCACCGGGTGACACCAACCCTAGTGAAGCCACTGACCTACGGGTCCCCTCAAGCACAGTCATACCTGCCACGACCAGCTCGCTCTGGTGATTACAAGGTGATCATCCGTTCTTCATGCATCACAACAACAAGTGGCCCAAGGGAAAGCTGCCATGATCCCCTAATGTCCCAGATTGTGAGGCAGGCCTTCTCTTCCAACATCAGTGCCTGACCCCACAAATGGTCATTTAGCTGAATGGGCAAAAATTCCAACAGAAACACCCCAAAATCTTGTGGAAAGCCTTCCCAGAAGAGTGGACGCCATTATAGCTGCAGATGGGGGACCAACTCGGCGTTAATTTCTATGTATTTAGAATTCAATGTTGTAAAAGTCCCTGTTGGTGTAGTGGTCATGTGTCCCAATACTTTTGTCCTTTTGTACATCTCATGTGCTTAAAATATTGTAAGAAAATATATAGGGCCAATACAAACTTCAAATAATTGGAACACATATAAATGTATGTGCATCAAAAATAGGGAGTGTTGGGACAAGAAGAGTCTGTGGATGGCAAGTACATCTCTCCTCTACCTCTCCTACTATGCCTCTCGTACACCAAGCTTATATACCATTTGAAAATGATGTCAGTCTATTAGTCTTCACCTAATTAGGTGTTCAAACATGTTCACTTAGGTCTTACACGCCCAAACCCTATTTTAGGTGGTCGCTGTACGTATATTGTAATGCCCTTTTAGAGTTACAACTATACCATGCATTAGCAAGCTACTATCCTATCTATAGACTGCATGTTCAGCAAATCCTTCATTCTACATTTAAGGTCAAGGAAACCTTGAAGCTTATTATTGTAACCTATTAATATATCTTAATTATCATTTATTTATGCCCAATGATTACATATCTTTGACTTTTGCCTATACTAATAATTATATATGGTCCATTTCTTAATTGAGGTTAGAAAATGTATTAGAATATTTTACAAATATAAACAAACATACATAAAAGATAAATGAATATAAATGATATACTGTAGATATATATTTATATATATTTATGTTTAGGCGCAAAATAGGTTTTGCGTTTTACGTTTTTTTGCAGGTATGGAAAAGCCCAATTTCTATTGAAATCTAAAACTTTTCAAAAATATGAGCGAAAACATACAACCTATAATTTTAAGCTGCACATGCTTCCCCTAGGTGTTTTCATAGGACAACAGACAATTTATAAAGTTGTGAGACAGAGGTGATGGATGGGGTGTAAAGTATATGAAACACCAGAGTGGATCATAAAGCATCAGGAGACTTTGATCTGTTGTAGGTGTTAGGAGTTCACTAGTGTAACATTTAATACTTTTGATACCACATCGTAAGCGACTTGCACAAACACTGTATAAATCAGCAGTCCCATGACTCTCAATACATCCCGGCTTCTAGGATTCCTCTAAGATGATTTGATAGAAAGGGACATGCACATTTTTTTTTTACATTTTAAATGAAAGCACATGTTGCATTTTTTTGACAATATGTTTGTTAAAAAGCTGTGCTTTATTCTTAAATATTGCTAAAAAATGAAGAAGAAGAAGGAAACATGATAGATCTCACATGGCACAGCTTCAAGGGTGAGCCTAGTGTTAGCGGTGCCTGTGTGCAGTATTTCTTTGGCGCCTTTCCCCCTTGTGATTAAACACACACACACACACACACACACACACACACACACACACACACACACATACTAACAAGCAAGCTCGCTCTAACACCCACTCCAACACCCATCCAATAAGGATGTGGTTACTAACAGGGTTACTAATTTGACATCTGCTTTTTGTACAACAGACTCATCTGACGTCTTCCAAGTGACGTTGGAACACAGTACTAATAGTTTAAAGTATATTTTTCTTGCATCATGAGAATTATAGTCATGCATGAGCCCCTCTGGCTACTTGATGGCTAAGTCAGATGTACTGTACCGCAATTCTTTGGGATAATGCTGTGACTGTTGTATCCAGCAAATATACGCTTTAATGTTGTAGGATTTTTCAGTTAAAGGGCTCAGGTTTTCTATCTCTCTTAACACGGGTGGCTCCCTAATTAGCACAGGTGTGAAAGGTTGACACTGATTGATCCACGCGTGTCCACCTGCGGCTGGATTCAATTACATGTGCATGATACTTGTGTCTCTGCTAAATGATACAATTCCTTCCATAGATTGCAACAGAAAGATCCAAGATAAAAAAAAAATGGTGATAAATGTGTTCTCTGGTAACAAAATCTAGACCCAGAGGAAACGTATGCCTTTGTCGTCCAGTTGGGGCAACTTTAAGACTGACTTTGAGAATCTTATTAACGTTTTCTAACCTGTTGTATCTTAGTCTTCAAACAATAAAAAGGTTGCCCTTCGATTCAGCCTTTCCCATAAAATACAACCAAATGCCTGGCCCAGGAATTCATGCGCAAAGCAGCTGTGCATGCCCACCCATGCCTGCTGGAAGGCTGCACCTCGGAACCACTTCCCTAAAACACTATTCCCTAAAAAACATTTCAAATGGAACGCCTCTTTTAGCCACCATTATGCCAACCATTCTTCTCCAGAGATGCATCAATTACCGGTAATACATTTCCAACTCTTTGTATAAATATGAAAATATTTCTCATGAATGAAAAGTTTGGTGTTAGATTTGGGTGTTTAGAAACAAGTTTCAGCATGCTGACCTCTACTACTACAAGTTGTGCATTGCTGTGAATACACACCAATAAAGAGAGACTGCAGCCAAATTCATATTAGACTGTGACTCTCTTAAACTAACTCTTTGTAAATACATGGGAGATTTTGCATACCCCCCCCCCCATATGCATTTGCCTATTTTGCCACCCCCTCCATGTTTATATGTATATTTCTTACATGTTTAAATACTCGCCTCCAGTCAGGTTACTCAGGTCTTCCAGAGGGGAGCCTGTTCAGACCAGAGTACTTTCCAGCCAATCAGTCTCATGTAAGTCCTTTATTTAGATTTTTTTAAGAATGCATGTTAGAATACAGTACTTTTTAAACTCTTCCTTCAAATACATACTGCAAATATTATTCAAAAAAGTCTCACCTATAAATACAGTCGATTCTGGCACACTACATTGGCCATATATTTCTTAACTGCCACAAAGCCAAAAGTCCCCTTCCCCATCAGTATCACCCTGAAATTTGCATTTATATGCTTTTGATGGTGCTTTTCTGTATTTTTGAGGTTTTGACCAGACTTCTGGATTAACTACCCTACTGCCACCCAGGTGCCTTGCTAATGGTGGGGGCTAAACCACATATGGCCATGTAATGTAATGGAATCTCTCATATTTAAGCTTGATATAGGTGCCCTTAAATAACATTTGCAGTATCCATCTGTAGGCTATACTAATTACTAGCTTTGTTGTGAGTGTGTGAACATATAGACTGTGGAAATGAGCCCAAAACAATCTGGCCCCATTTTTGGGGTTAATTTTGGTCCATTCATTTTCCAAGAGCGAATTCCATTTCCTGCATGTTTGTTTTGGATGAAAATTGGGGGCATTTTAGATTAGGAAACAAAATTCATTGTTTGATGCCCCCACATTTACTCTCACTCTCTCAGACTCCCACTCACTCTCTCAGACTCCCACTCACTCTCTCAAACATTTTCATTCACTCTTTCTTATGCTCTCTAAATTTCTCCCTCCCTTGTTTGACCACTTCCGGTTCTGTGTCTCGCATCTTCTTGTTCTCCTTTCTCCTCTGTTCCTTCTTCACTTTTCTCTATTCTTTCTTTATCCTCATCTCTTCAGACATAACCTCCCAGCTAACTTCAGCCAAAATGGTGGAACTTCCTGTGATGTCCTTTCCTTCCATCTTCTGATCCTTTGATTTTTAGAAGAACCCATTTTTTACCATAAATGTTTGTATACACCAGTTGCAATGAGTCTCATTGAAACACCTGAATTCAATAATAAACAGGTGTGTGTCCCAATTCTTTTGTCCATATACTATAGTGTAAATATTATAGCATTGCAATAATAATCATTTCTATAATATTTTTTATGATAGGAAGAATTCAAACACAAAAAGTACATTATAAATGTTAAAAAACAGTTTAACATTAATACACAACAGAAACAGTTAATGCACAACAGAAAGTAAAAACTTGTATTTAGTACAAAATACATGTCTACTATCTGTCTGCAAATCAGATGGGGGATCACACCTTTACCTTATAACCTTATTTGTTATACATTCTAGTAGTCTGTTCACAAAAAGTTGGATCATTTCAATATGCACCAAAATCAGCATGTGTCAGTCAATGGAGGGCTGCATTAACCCCTATACAATCACATACACACTATGAGTGCATGGGGACTTCTAAGGACACTAGGTGACACAACAGCCTATTGTTCCAGACTATTATAGGTGGGCCTGGCTATACCAAACTAGGCAAAATTAATTAATGGGAGGATGATGATAAGGTCTGATCATGGGATCACATAAGAATGTTCTATATGTGAGAAGAGCATTAGATGACTTGCTATATATTGCATCTGCTTTGCTCTTCTCCATAGTTATTAGTTTAGACCTGAGTTATAAACTCACTCCTGCTAATTTCACTGTATGCTACAAAGTATCCTTCTGCACAGTGTACAATCTAAAATCCCAGCAAATGTACACTGCAACTCCCACAACGCTCAGATGCCTCATGTAGCCTGTAACATTTCATTGAAAGAGAACCGACCCTGAAACGATATATATATATTTTTGGGCGAACAGACAATTATAAATGTAATTTGTGGACTTGTGTGGTTAAAATAATATTTATTTGAGCTGTTGCATTTTTGTTTCGTAAAAAAATATTTATTTTGTATTATTATATTTGAAGCAAAGTTCGTTTCTTCATAAATTGACGCAAAAGTACTGCATTTTGCATTTTATTACGATTTATTTAAATGCCATAAAATTATTATTTAAAAAAAAAAAAAAGAATAACGGGACATCTTAGTTGATTGTAACCTATATTATATTCTTAAACATTAAAAGTATTTATAGAGGTTTAGATAGGCTGGAACAATACATCTAGAATTTCCTGCTCTTAAAAGATTAAAGTGCATGATAGTAGAAATGTATTTAAACCAATAAGTATGAAATTATATATATATATATATATATATATATATATATATATATATATATATATATATATATATATATTAGAATTAAATGCTTTGGGGAACTGCACACAGAATTCGCACGAATTCTAATACAATAATTTCAAAAATAAATAAATTAAATACCTTAAGGAAAAATTTAAAAATAAAATAAAAATAAATAAATGCAATAAAATGGTACAGGGTAAATACTACAAATTTTATCATTTAAGAGGTAAAACAGATTACTAAAACGAAACAAAAAAACAGTTATATAACATATTTTAAAATATTTTATTTTTTAAATTACTACACTATGAATTCATTATTTTCTTTTAGAGTTCCTTCTTGAAAAGAATTGATTCTGACGTCTTCTACGGAAGATGTTTGGGGTAAATAGCCGGGTGTACAGTAATATCAGATCATTTTTACTGACTTCTTACTAACCCCTAGGTCAATCTATGTGGCTGGAATTATAGAATAGACTTATCTGCCAGACTCCGCTCAATACTTTTAAGATATTTGCATTTGAAACTTCATAGTTAAAAAGGAAGATTTGCAATTACAGGAACAGACTAAATTAAAATCGATATTGTCCAACGTCCATTAACTATCTGAGTTAAAAGGTTTTTTTTCCCCTTTGAAACAGAAGGCATTCCAAGTTTTCTGTTTATGCAAATACCCGATCATTAATATATTTTTATACCGGCAGTTTTAATCGTGGTTGTGTATTCTAATGGGTTAAAAAAAGCTGGTACTTTTCCTATCACTAGGCAATGCAAACTAGTATTTATCTTTCATTTCATATAATAAAAAAATAACATAAATATTATTTTGTCAGTGCATTGATATTTTTAAATTGCAATTAAATATGTTACATATATATATATATATATATATATATGTGTGTGTGTGTGTGTATTTCGCTATATATATATTTATATATATGTGATATCTATATATCTATCTATCTATATATATAGATATATATAGATAGATATATATATAGATATATATCTATCTATATATATATATATATATGTATTATCTATATACATGCATTTATACAATACGCACATAGTAACTTGGTATTTTATTTTTAGTTATTTAATAACAATTAAATAAAATCGCTTTAAAACGAATGCAAGCTATTTTGGTACCCGAATATTTTAAACATTCCATTGTATTTACAGCCAGTCATATTTCTATTATAACATTTGTTATAAGGGTATTTTGACAATAATATTGATTTTTTTTAAAGAAAAGGAAATATTTGCAAAATATTTGTAAAATATACATACGCATATTCTTTATAAATAGAGAATCCAGAGAAATCCTATTGTGTTTAAAGGTTTCAGCTGCAGATTATTCCTGGTTAAACTGATTGTGGGGCAGAAGGGGCTGATGTTGTGCCCCTGTACCAGGTTCCTAATGCACTCCTATGATGATCACTGGAGCTAAAATCTGAATTTCCCCATTGGTGCTTGTGATCAGAGCGGACATAATGTGATTAGAGCTCCATGGTTGGAAAGAAAGGAGGTAAATTAACTAAAAGTGACATAAAAGGTGTCTAAGACTTGGTTTAATGCTTGCTTTGAGGAGAGTTGCCCCTTCACTGTCTCGTGTTTTCTCCCCACTGTCACGCAATAGTTGTGTTTCTGGTGCAGAAGGCAAGAGGAGGATTTACAAATACCCCAAAATCATAATGGTACACAGATTATAATGAGACAGGGTTGCTGTAAGGTCAGAAAGTGTAAAATAATAATAAAAAAACAAACAAAAAATCTCAATCCTTAAAATATTTTGTTTTACTTAAAAAACACATTTAAATACAATGGATTCCTAATATACCATCATTTTTTTTTATTTATTTGGACATTTATGGAAACTAGGGAGTGCCAAAGATAAATGCATCCTGAAATTCAGATAATGGAAGGAACAGGACATGAGTCTCCTTGACAAATGAACATCAGAGAACCCAGCTCAGGGAAATAATTACAATTATCTATCTATCTATCATCTATCTATCTATCTATCTATCTATCTATCTATCTATCTATCTATCTATCTATCTATCTATCCATCTACCTATCATATATCTCTATATGTCTATCTACAAACATATACATCCTTGTGTTTTTGTCAATGTACTTTAATTTGCTACTCCTACTCACATTACATGAAGCCAAAGAATAGAGAATGACCCATAAATATAATACTACAGTGACAAATCCAATTACAAAGCTACAGTGGCATAGAAAAGACCTCAGATCCTTAAACTTTGCTCTTTTTTTGAAAGATCTCAGGTCTATAGTCAAGGAGGGGTTAGAGATAAATATTACTGTATAATACTTTTTAAATGAAATCTTAAGGATTTGTGAACTAAGAACCAATTTGCTGAAAAAATCTATATATGTTAAATATAAATATTATATAAATGGTATTAATTTATATAATTATAGTTTAATAATTATGAATAATGTATATTTGTTTAGATATGTACACTTTTCTTATAGAGCATATTATTCAGTAACTGTTATGTTACATTTAAATCATTTAATTGCAATTTATTAACTAAGTATTTTGCAGAAATAACTCAGTAGAGTTTGTTATTGATACCATTTATTTCTCTCCATTTACCAAATTATTTGTTTAGTGCATTATTCCTTTGTCATGATCTCTGGTGGACCACAGCAGACACTTGAAACGCAGTTGTAGGATACATGACAGGGTGCCCATGTTCATCTCCCTGGGATTGAGTTCCTGGGTTTGGATGACCTCCTGAAAGGCAATATTGATGGTATAGGCGCACATTGTAAAGTCCATAGTCATAATCCATATGCAGGGTCATGCAAGGTAATCAGTTAAAAGAATGGCAGGGGTTATGAACTAAGAAGAAACAAGGAAGGGACATTTCCACCTGAAGGGTGGCTCCAAGAGGGTAGCTTTAAAAGATAAACGAATACAAGGAAAATGAAAATAACAAGGAAGTATAGTCTGTTGGGATGCAGTAGTATTCTTAATTTTTTTCCAAAGTCTTTTTGGAACATTGAGTTTCCATGGATTCTAAGAGTACTGTTTAATATGATTATATTAATTTTTTAAAATATTTTGCTTAATTTACCCAACAAAAAGTGGGTTAAGTAAATACAAGGCAGGCCCCAGGGTTTCTAAGGATGTAGATGAATTATGTTTCCACCTAGTTTGTACAAATGGTAGGACTGCCCCTGACAACATGTATCAATCCATACTTTTATTATATTATGTTTCATTACTACACTCCATTTAGTGACTCTTTGTTGGTTGTCCTGGGACTGAAAGCACATTTGCCTATGAATAAATGCTAACAAACACAATGGATAGTCAGTAGATTGGTTGATTCCATGTGCCTATTTAAAGTATGCCTACATTGGCATTTTAACTGATATTTTATTGAATAAACAATTGAATAAACTATTGTTAACTCTATTCTACCTGGTAACTTTTGGGTGACAAAGAGGACCATTATGTCCTTAATCAGTTTACTGCCTGCCCCTCAACTGAAAATACAGAGAAGCATACTACAATAGCATTGCAAAATTAAAAAAGTGACTTTACAAGGTATTACAAATACTGTACCAAATAAGTTTTATTTTACTGTGAGGGTAGTTGATACATGGAGAAGGGCTAGAGAATAATACAGTGGGGGAACTTAAACATGCATGGAGTAGACATAACACTATCCAGAATCCAAGAATAGACCAAGGACTGATTAAGATCTGAGTTTCTACAACAAGAAAAACAGAAAAACTGGATGGCCTGAATGGTTTTTATCTGCTGTGAAATTCTCTGTTTCCATCTATTATTATTATTCATTGTTTTATATAGCACCACCATATGCCGTAGTGCTGTACAACAGGTAGGCAGCACATAACAAGTAGTATATAACATAACAGGTAAAGAGGACTCTGCTCAAAAGAGCTTACAGTCTAGTTAAGTAATGTCATAAAATAAGCTCATTGTCATGATATTTGCCTTTAGCTTTCCTCGGTGACATCTGCTGCTTGTAGAATCAGATGTCTACATGGAGTTGCACAGAACCGGTGCAGTCCACAAGCTCTTGTATGACCCTTGAAGATTTGTAAGGTTGATATAAAGGTCTTTTAAGATTGCACAGTAACTTAGCAGAATTGTGGATATACAATCACTGATTATTCAGTGTCAGACTTGGCATCCTAGGTACATTTTATGTTAATCCAATGTGATTGCACTGCTGTGTATCAAGTCTCAACTCATAAATTGTGCAAATCTTTTATATTCTGTCTGAAATGTCCATGGTAACCTAATATATAAATGTATCATTCTAGCAACCTACTGTGCAATGTAAGCAATGTGATTGACATGACCCTAAGATTTAAAGCAGATGCAACAATTAGAAGTTTTTTTGCCATCTTTAAGAATTATTACACACATCTGGATCTGTAATTCTTACATAGCTGCAGCATTTTAATTAAAACAATATTCCGCTAAATTGCTTTATTCGTAATCTTTGCAAATGCTTTTTGCATAGATATGCATCATATATATGATAATCGCTAAGTATATATACATATTTATTGATATCAGCCAGAGACGCTATTATCTGTGGTCAATATTCCAGAAACTGTCAAATATCAGCTACTTAATTTCCATTTACTATTTTCTCAGTAGGTTACTGGAAATTATATAAAAAGATCTTTTGGGGGCTTTCTCCATGATGGTTTCGGCCCTAGCTGGAACCCATTGATCAATTCCTTAAAACTCCTTGCTACATAATCACTTCATTAAATAGCAGGCTGCTTCTTTTTACATATGTCTTTTCCAAGCCACTAAATGTTTGCTATTTTCCAACCTTTTCCCACTTTATGTTTAATAAAGAAAACTAAAAGTGGCTGTGCTTCCAATGTTGGTATCCAAAATTTGTAACCACCAATGCTTGACAAACATTAAAAATTAAAAAATTAAAAAATAAGTGAGATGGGTATAGCTGTATCGGTCTAAGATACTATGGAGTCTTTAGTCGAAGGTCGCCATTTGGCCTAGCTAGTCTGTCCATTATTTCTTGCTATAAAAACCTTATTTGTTTTTTTGTGTTGCATGTATAGGATAACCATATGTAAATGCCGTACAAATATCCTTGCCGTATTTGCCTCTACCACTTAATTACATTACTTCTAAGCCTCTGATTTTCTAGTTTCAGACTATAACCTAATAATTTTCTAAGTTACAATGTTTTTCCTCCAAGAACAGCATTGGGAAGATACAAAGCCACACAATCTATGTGTTGTTGCACAAAAGGTATTCAATTTCATACTGTAGATATATGTTGGCATCATTCATACTAGTTCCATCAGGGTCCCATGGTGTCCCATGCTTAATAAAGGTTAAGTTAAAGACTCTGAAGAACTGTGGTTGATTAGCAATTCCACAAGATCAGTAGTTACAGAAGAGAATTGTTTCAAAATAGTCAGGGCCATGTTAAAACAGTCACAATTTGCTGATTTTAGAAAGTTTTACTGATCTTTCTTGGACAACCATCTATTTTGGGGCCACCATGAATCTTTAAAGAGGACCCACATATCTTGATCCATAGGAGCAGGTCATCACTTCAGTGATACTCTCTTTAGTAGGATTAAAAATTCATGTGATATCCAGTCTGTTGCTATATGAAAACATTATAATGCAGTGCTCACATTATTCTAATGATATTATTTGAAAATTTAGAACACTTTTTTCCTGAAGTTGCACTATTTTTGCTAAGGCTGCTATTAAACCATACTTTCTATGATAAACCAAAAAGGACTTTGTCCTTTGGTGACATTTGTATGATTGTACAGCGTTTATGTACATGTATATACTGTGCCATCACTTCTTGTAAGTGCAATTTCATTTATTTAAATGTAATAAAGGTAAACCTGAAATAGCACAAAGTACTTCATTTTTTCCCTGAAAGCTATTTGGGAAATGTGAAAAGCGTGTTCAGCTGCTTACCACACTAAAAGACAATGGTGTATGTCCAGAAAATGGAATTTTAGATTCGTACCTTATTATTGTAATTGTTCAGGCTGTCTGATTCTTGACCGTTCTACACACATCTAATGCACAAGCACAAAAAAGTTGACAGAGGCCTAGCTGACGCATATGTCTATAAAGGGTTAATCTATTAGATACCTGGTTTTTTTTACTTTCTGTGCAAAACTAGAAGCGAAAAATTCATGGTTTCTCACCATGTTTAGTCCTGCTTTGTATAATGTAATTTGGAGCTGAATATTTACTTACCCATTACATATTATTTCGTACAAACTTATGTACGTTTTACTGACACTGTATAATTCCTGTATAACCATATATAGTAATATCACTATAGTAATAGTAAACCAACATTGTATTCTCTTTTTGGAGTTTTTGCTCTGAAATATCTACATATTTTTTACATTATAGTCAAGTACTACTCATTTTTGTATATTTCATTATGTTTAATCTTCATTCATTAAGTGATGTCTTGGGACATTTTATTAAAAGGCATATTTGGCTGTTTCAAGTGTAATATATCAATTTTACAGTGCAATGATGATTAGTGCAATTATATTTGAAATTGTAATACAACTGGATAGCTGATATTTAACTTGTTTGCATTGAGCAATTGTGCCACCTAGTGGCTCTCAGGGAAAGTGCCATTGTGCCTATTTTTCATTTATGTATTTATTTACAGGCATGAATTACAAACTACTGAATTACTGTGAATTTATACTTATAGTTTGTCCTGCAATTGGTTCCAGCAACAGTTACAGTAAAACCTTATTTGAACTGACTGTATGTGTCCTGATACTCTATCATGGAGTGGCACGTGGTCTTCACTGCATGTAGCACACACTTAATGTAAATACTCTTGGATGGGCAGAAATTGGTTGATAAGAAATTGGTTAATAAGAAATTGGTCCATGGTAAAATATTTTCAAGATACTGTTTTCAAGAGGGCTATTCTTTCTTGCTCAGGCGCGGAACACAAAGGCCAATATGAGTTTCCACGTGCTACAAATTATTCCCAAAATATTCTGTGGACTGGTGTCAATAATTGTGACAGAATGAGCTGTCATACAGGAGCCCAAGGTACTCAGAGATGGCCCCAGCCTGGCTGCCAAACAGGCAGGAACTCCATTGTTAAACTAATCCCATTAACAGGATGGCTACCAGGGGGATATTCAGTAGCTAAAGGGGATTAAAGGTTGGGCTGTATGCATGTATCTGTTAATTTATGTTAATGAAGTTCTGTGGATATATGAGTCTATGTTTTACATCAATAAACTGTTCATTCCTGCTGTACTCAATTCAAGGTAGTTGTGTCTACTTATTGGGTACACATAGCAGGGTTCCAAGGTGCGCATGCTGGCTGGTGCTGGAAGTGATTCCGGGGACAAGAGGAGGATACATGTGGGTGATCTCTGGGAGTTACTACAGCTCTCTTGGTGAACCCGTTACAATAATGTAAAAAGAATATCCTTTGTCTTTGTAACTCCTGGTCCCCAAAGGCACCTCCAATGGTAAGAGGAACAAAGATTTGCAGTGGTGAAGTGATCAGAGACTCAGAAATATACAATTGATTTTATTTAATTGAATGGGTACACAAATCACAAATAATTTGTGACTTTGGAACCTTTAGATAGCAGATCTAGATTTTCTTAAATTCAGCAACTTATCAACCCTCTTGTTCACTAGATTGGCAGACCACACGTGATAATTTAGCAGGTGATGGCACAAAAACTCTTATGCAGTAAGGTGATATCTTTTCCCACCTGAGTTTACTAATAAGATGACCTTGGCATGGTTTGACCTTGACATGGTTCCATGGCACACTTTTCTTGACTCGCCATAAATGTTACCAAGTCAGTGCCTGTGAATTCACACATTAGTTGCGAAAATATTCAAAGTGTTGGTATGTAACTCTGTAGTGAAACAGTGTAGTGTTCAATGAAAAGCACTATATACTGTGTATGTGTCAAACAAGCAAGATAAGGGTTTCCTAAACAGTAAATTGTTGGTGAGTTGCCACTAAAAAGAAAAACTTAATCTTGGTGCTGCTTAAAAGGAACCACAATCCTCAAATCATTGCAGGTCAAGATATTACTTACTGCAATCAATTTTAGCTTTTATGGCCAAAATGCATAACTTGCAAAATAAAAGTTTAAGAACGACACTTCATTTGTGGGCTCATTACAAAGAAATCCAATGAAGATAATGAAACACTCTGTCCTATGCCTGTGAGCAAAATGCTTAATTATCATGGGCAATGGGCATATATTCATTACAATGTCTAATCCATTACCAGATGTTTCAAAACACATTAGAACTGATTCAATTAAAAAATCCATCACCTTCAGGGGGGCTTAAGTCAATTTCTCTCTGGAATTTTAGTGTTTCATTAATATAATGTTTCAGCGCTATCAGGTACCAAGATTAACTAACAGCAAAGATGAAATTATTGTTACTTACACAGCAATATTCACGCGATGTCTTCTTGCCTGTATGAAGCAATGCACGTCACAGCTCCGGCCAGGGCCATACTGGTGATGACACAGGGGTCTTGGCACTTGATAACATAAGTGCGGCCGACGGCTGAAGGTAGGTGGCCACATGTTATATATTTATGCTCATGGCATGGGCATGCTGCTCGTGTCGACTTGTCTTCACTTTCTAAAGTAGCATTAAAGTAGGGTTTTCAGCTCCGTGCCCTAATCCAGTGCTGGTCCAATACCAAAGCCTATGTATATCGTACAAAGTAGTGATACAATATAGAGAAAGAGAGACTAATGGTTTTGCCCCACACCCCCACCCCCAAAAAATTCTGTACTAGAACACAGAAAGTATTATTAGTCAGGGGGGAAAGGATACTATTTTAGTCAATCTATTAGGTATATGGAAAACTTATAATTAAAAAAACAAAAATTGTGACAGTAGCAATTTATAATATAAAGTATACATGTTCCATCCACGATTTCAAGTGAAAATGACAAATTCTCATAATGCAATCAGCAAAAGTCGATATGTGCAAAAAACATATATATAAATAAAAGACACCGTAAAAAACAATAGTGCTCCACATCAAACAGTATCAATAAAGTAAAAAAAAATATTACTAATAATAATTGTATCAATTACTGTTAGTATTTTTTACTTAATTTGGACTTTATTTCACCTTTTATGGCTTGATAACGACCTCTAGGAGCCGAAACGTTACCACTGTTTGTGTGTCGACATTAAAACACCTCACAACTTGACGTGCTGAGCCTTCTTCTGTTTATTTGCCATTAAGGGTCCTGGTGGAGCCCGGCTTATGGACCTGTTGATTTTTTGGTGCTGCTGACCACCTCTACTATTGTTATTATAAACAAGATCTCTTCGTATTGTATGGTATTTGATGGAAAACAGATTCTTGATTTCACTGTCAAATAAATGACCAGTACATTTTTTTCCCCATTGCCTAGTGTGTGTTATTTCTTATCACTTACAGTCAAAATTGTATAAACAAAGCAAAAGGATGTTCAGGTGTCACAATAACACTTGACCACCAGAGGGCAGTATACAACCAGGTAAAGGTAGTATTTTGGTTCACCATTCTCAAATGTTTTTATAGATATTATTGCTCAAATCTTTAGTATTTGTTCCTGTTGCATGTTCTTACCTCTTGTCCCTCTGCTCACCTTCATCTAATGGTTAAGTGAATAAACTTGCATATATCAGTGTTTTGACAGAGCCTTCCTAATTATAGGCCAATGGACTTAATGCAGCAGAAATTCAGTCAGAAGGGCCCAGTCTAATAAAATGAGACAAGTATTAAATGTAATACTTCTATGCTTATTCTAAGATAGTCCCATGATGTCATAAACCATTGAAATCGCAATGCAAGTAGCTCGTTACATGTGCGAGCAGGGTGCAACAGAGAGCTCCAGGTAAGTATGTGTATCAGAGAGTGTGAGTGTACACTTGCTGTCCCTTTATGAGAACAAATCATAAATAAGATTGAGAAACTGTTCAAAATACTTTCAGGGTAAAATATAATATAGATAGATTTTTTTTTCTTTTTTTGCTGCTTCAGTTGAAAAAAATTGTATTAGTTTGACAAGATCTGAGTGCAGTAAATCTGTGTTGCTTCCGAACCACTGATGCAGACTTACTGGTCTGTAACTATTAAGATGCTCCCCTCATTGTGGCACGGGACGCCAGACACACATCTGGAAGTGTTGCTCTTAGTCTTCTCACCGGCTTGTGGGTTTTAATGCAGAGTTTTTGAGAGCCTTAGGGTTATTTCACATATAATAAATGTAAGAGGATTTTTTTGTAATATTGCCATTAAATTTATATATACTTTTATACAATGAGATGTTTTCTTTCCCTTTCTATTGTTGATATGTGAGCTCATTGAAAGCAAAGAAATCAATACCTTCTGCATTGCATCTGATGCCATTGAAAACCCTTAGAGCAAGGATTGCTGCTCTGTAAGTGGAATTCTTATCGCCTATACCTAAGTGTAACTAGCACCATGTTCTGTGTGATCTATTTCATGTATCTGATATATAAGTAAACACAAAATGCAGCCTCTAAATTGTAATTTCCTTCATTGAAGGTAAAGATTTCATCAAAACCTATTTCCTCCATGTGAAAAAGTAATTGCCCTTCTAAACCTAATTGCCGGTTTTAACACCTTTGGCAGCATCAACTGCAATTAAACATTCAGATTAATAGCAATGAGTCTTGTACATCGTTGTGGAAGAATTTTTGCCCATTCTTCTCGGCAGAACTGTTCAGCCACATTGGAGGGTTGTCAAGCAGGAACTATTTTTAAGGTCATGCCACAGCATCTCAATCAAATTCAAGTCAGAACTTTGACTCAGCCTCCAAAACCTTCATTTTGTTTCTCAGAGGTGTATTTGCTTGTGTGCTTCAGATCATTGTACTGCTACATAACCCAAATGCGCTTGAGCCTTAGGTGACGGACTGATGCCCGAACATTATCCTTCAGGATTTTCTGGTAGTGAGCAGAATTGAAGGTTCCAGGATGGCAAGTCACCCAGGACCTGATATAGCAAAGCAGCCCCAGACCATCACGTTACCACCACTGTGTTGGCTGTTGGTATGATGTTCTTATTGGGGAATGCTCTGTTAGCTTTCCGCCAGATGTAACGGGACCCATGTTCCACTTTTGACTCATCAGTCCACAGAATATCATCTCAAAAGACTTGGGTGTCATCAAGATGTTTTTTGGCAAACGTGAAACAAGCCTTTGTGTTCTTTGTGGTCAGTGGCTCTCACCTCGCAACTCTATCATGGATGCCATTTTTTGACTTTGGAATCATGAATATTGTGTAATTGTGAACATTGACCTTAACTAATGCATGTGAGGCCTGCAATTCTTTACATGTTAGTCTGGGTTCTTTTGTGACCTCCTGAATGAGTCGTCGATATGCTTTTAGATTATTTTTATAGGCTGGCAACTCCTGGGAAGGTTGAACCACTGTTCCAAGTTTTCTCCATTGGTAGATATTGGCTCTTACCAAGGTTCGCTGGAGTTCCAGACCCTCAGAACCCTCGCTATACTGATAGATGTCAATGGCTTGGTTTCTCATCTGCCATTGAATTTCAATAGGGTTGGGAATAATCATGTCTGGGTGTGTGTAGTGAAATTGAACATAATTATCAATACATTCGTTTAATTGGTCGATTTACTAAATAAGGGGGAAATAACTTTTTAACATAGGGTCAGGTAGGGTTGGATAGTTTTTTTCCTTCTACACATGGAGTCATCATTTAAAATCTTAATTGTGTGTTTTTACATAGGCTGAAACATTTAAGTGTGAGAAATATGCAGAAATAGAAAAAAAAAAAAGAAATCAAGGAATCAGAGGTACAGGACAGAGCATATGGAAATCCAGGAATTGATTACAGCAAAGGGAGAACTGTAGCAAGACAGGGAAACTAAAAGAGATGCAGCTCTGCAGCCAGGATGGGGCCTGACACAGGGATTCCCTTTTCATGAGAAATTAGATGAGATTGATTAGTTGATTGATTTTGAAATCACTTTCAAAATCAATATAATCATTGTTTTTTAAAAATGCTACATATGGAGAAAAATATTTTGCACATCGTTTTTTTTAGGCTATTCTGTTGTTTCATTGGAGATCGACTGGGAAAGCTACTTCTGAAAATAGCAAAAAGTCAATGAAAAGATAATATTTCCAAGATCGATGTTTAACTTATATGATGTGTCAATACTAACTCCTTATAAATAGGTCATAAAAGTAGTAAAAAGAGCTGTGACTATTAAAACGGATAATTAAATGAACTAAGTTTAGATGCTAAATTGGTAATTGATTCTTATTACATGTATGAAATACCTTGTTTGAAACCACATGAGCCGAGACATACAAATGTTATTTCAAGGTCAGCCTGACTACAAGAAACAAATATCTGATATGTTAATTATCATTTCATTTGATATCTAAGAAACAAATATATGATTTGTTAATTATTGTTCAATTTGTTATCCAAGTTAGGAGATGGATCATGACAATCCCTGAAATATAATTTGTTTTTCTTCAGGATCACTTTGATAACTTAGGTTTGTAAGTGAAGAAATCTAATATGATTTATCACATGGAAATATTAACTGTGACAACGGAAGGCCATGCCTTCACAAATTAATTAGATCATTGACTAGATTAGACTGTGTCAAAGACATTGAGTAGGGCGAAGCAACAAAACTATGTACAGCATATGTATCAAAACTGGGGCTGCAGCTAACGATTATTTTCATAATCGATTAGTTGGCCGATTATTTTTTCCATTAATCAATTAATCGGATAAAAAAATGAATGTAAATTTTTCATTTATTTAAAATAATTTAATAAACAAATGATGTTAAATAAAAACAGCAGAATAAAAAAAACTTTGATAAAATGCATTTCTTGTCTTTATTTCCCAACCAGCCCCCCCAATTTATGCACATTTGAGCCCAGGCTTGCCACGCTGCCTCTCAGACATGCCACACTGCCTCCCACATATGCCACTCCACTCTACCCCCACATATGCCACTCCACTCTACCCCCACATATGCCATTGTGGCCCCTGATATGCCTTATACCCCCTGATACACCACTCCGTCCTCCCCAGACATGCCACGCTGCCTCCCAGAAATGCCACGCTGCCCTCCCCACATATGCCACTCCACTCTACCCCCAGATATGCCACTGTGGCATCAGATATGCCTTATACACCCTGATACACCACTCCGTCCTCCCCAGACATGCCACACTGCCCTCCCCACATATGCCTTATATACCGTATATGCCTTATACCCCCAGCTATGTCACTCCCTCCTCCCCAGATATTCCTTATACCCCCCAGATATCTCATAGTCCCCTCATAGAGTCACAGACCTGTTCACAGCACACTGACACTATACTTTTATAAATAAATACAGGATTAATCTTCACTGTCCCCTTACTTTGCCCCCCTTTACCTCTAACTGCACATTAAGTTAACTTTATTAAATTAATTAAATTAACCCTCAATCCTCATCATTAAATTAACCCTAAAGACCTCATCAACCACAACTGCCCTAAATTAACCCTAAACAACTCATTAATTATAACTATCCCTAAATTAACCCTAAATACCCCATCAACCACAACTACCCTAAATTAACCCTAAACACCCCATCAACCACAACTGCCCCTAAATTAACCCTAAACACCCCATTAACCATAACTGCCCCTAAATTAACCCTAAACACCCCATTAGCCACAGCATCCCCTAAATTAACCCTAAAAGGCCCATCAACCACAGCATCCCCTAAATTAACCCTAAAGACCCCATCAACCACAACTGCCCCTAAATTAACCCTAAACACTCCATTAACCACAGCTGCCCCTAAATTAACCCTAAACACCCCATTAACCATAACTGCCCCTAAATTAACCCCCACCTCCCCTAACTTTCAGCAGCCCAAATATTAATTTTATACTTACAGTTAGATGAGTGTCACAGCCATGTGGTTCTGGGAGAAGGAAGGGGTGGGGCCAGTTGTCACAGTGATTACAGGGAGGGTCTGGTAAGTAGGAGCTGCTGCTGTGAGTCACTGAAACGTTTGCTCTGAAAAAAACCCTCATAAAAATCGAGTCAAGATAGAGCAATGCTAACTTGATAAGTGTTGCAATAGTCAAGCCAGGAAAAAAAAACAAGAACCAGGGCTTTTGAGGTTTCTTGTGTGAGGAATGGGCAGATGAGAGCGATGTTTTTGAGGAGCAAGTGACAGCATCTGGTGAGGAAGTGAATGTGATGAAGGAGAGGTTTGAATCGATGATGACCCAAAGGCATCAGGCCTAGTTAGTAGGAGAGGCCTTAGCTGCTTTCCATTCCTCCTCACAAAGCCACTCCACAAGAAGAGGGAGGGCTCCAGAAGACATAACCTGGGAAGTTCTCAGGTATGATCATGTAAACTCAAGTGGCTTCTTGTTCCTCCCGCCAACTAACACACACCAACATATACACATACACACAGACTAACACACATATACTCTAACACCACACTTTTTCTTGAGAGCAGCTCTGCTTGCGCCAGCACGGTGCAGGGAAACACGAACCAGCCCATACATTTAACAAAACTATTTTGTCAGATAAAATACAATGTTTTTCTTATATTTAACACCAAAATGACAAGCTGGGAGGCAACAATGTAATTTTGGTTTTGATACATATCTTTAATAAAAAATATTGTCCCCAAAATTACATTTTGTTGATATGAAAATATGTTTAGACTGATTAAATCTGACAAAAGCATTGAAAGGAGTCTGCCATGTAAGAAAAAAATGGCTTTTAAATGTATTTGTATGGTTGTACCATTTCTGGGGGTTTGCAGTGGCGTTGTGATATGCAAACTAGGTTGTAATGTGGGAAGCAGAATGTTGTAGGAGTTAAGATACTAAATGACAGAAAAACTGCATTTGTTTGGAGGCTAGAGATATGAGGGGGTAGAAAAACCATTATAAAGACAAGAAAAGTTATGTGAGTTCTTCAGAATGACTTTTACAATTACATACTTCAGGGATGACAAGATTGTGCCAAATGACAGGTAAGCACCATTTATATTGCTAATGTGACAGGGGGGCTATGGTTACATCTTTTTAAAAGAGTTTAAAGAGTATGTCTAAACACAGAGCTTTAACTGCTAACGGCTGATTAAACAGGAAGAAACTGCTTGCTGTGCGGGAGATAAATGAAGATTCCCACTCGTGATGCCAACGTGGGTTAACCTATTTTATGCCGCTTTTTTAAATATTTTTTTATATTCCTTGATGGTGTTGGGCTATGGTTTAGTACCAGCTGAAAGCAAAGTCTTGCATTTATTTGTGCTGCTCAGAGGTATTAGGTTGATGCACCGCCAGAGATAAATTTATTAATTTATTATAAGTAATTGAATAGCAATCCCCTTACAGATTGCAATGAGAACTTAGTGTGTTTGGTTTTTTTTTACTCTTACTTGTATTGTAATCTATGGTAAGAGTGCATTTGATAGATTGAATCCAACCTGTTTATTTGTTGTTTGTTATTTCTCCTAAAATCAGATATTAGCCTCAGCTAATAATCAGCAGGTATGTCTGAAGAGCTCCATCTCATTACAAAATGGCACTAGTCTCACCCCTCCTGGTCTGACTCAACCTCTTCTGCATGTGTATGGACATATAACAGAAGGACTGCAATGAGACACTGGATATGACTAGCAAAAATGTATAGAGAATGCTCAGAATTTGTTGGAGCTGACTTACACTAAATTGAAAGGCATCTTAACATAACCATTTGCTTCTCCCGGCACACTATACTGGTCCTGGAGACAGACTGTCATGCCTCCAGCATCTATATGTACTGTGTAGTGTGCTTAATTACATAGGCACTCCATCTAGTGGCTGACTTTGCCTTTCAGTATTTTGCCCCTCTGCTGTTTCCATCCCTCCTCAGTGAAGTGAGGCATTCTGGGAAAGAGAACTCCATTTTACAGACTGTGCTAAGAAGAGAAAGAGTGTAACTTCCATGCTCCCATGTGGCAGCATTGCTGTTTCACCGCACATTTCCTATAATTCAATAAATCTACTGACTTCATCATACAGTCTTGTCTATTGAAAAGTAGGGCGGTTTATCTGCATGTCAAACTACACACACGCCACGGGGTAACGTGTAGCGAGGACAGAACACACACTATATGGACAAAAGTATTGGGACACCTGGTCATTACACCGACAAGGAGTTTTGTGACATTGCAAGACTTTAGAGGGATTTTTGTAGGAATTTATGGCCATTCATGCAGCAGACCATTTGTGTGTTCAGGCACAAGACATTTTGGACAACGCTATATTTCCAACTTTGTGGCACCAGTTTGGGGAAGGGCCTTTAATGTTCCAGCATGACAGTGACTCTGTGCACAAAATAAGCTCCATAAAGACATGATTGGATGAGTTTGGTGTGGAAGAATTGACCGCCGCACAGAGCCCTGACCTCAACTTCATCAAATACCTTTGGAATAAACTGGAATGGACATTGCGAGCCAGGTCTTCTTATCCAACATCAGCGCACAGACTCCATAGATTTGATTGCACTGGAAATGCTGATTGTGGAAAGGGAGGCAGCTGGGGGCACTGCCCTAGGTTGGGGCTAGGGCAGCCCTAAAGGTACACACACCATTGAATAGGAGACACAGGATCTTAGAGGTTTCTTGGTGAAACAGATCATCTTACATGACCATGTTATTGTGATTTGACTTATGCTGGCTTGTCCTTCATTTGCTTCCTTTTTGTCTTTAGGCCATGATGAACTTGAACTGATTTTATTACACAAGCCCATCAAATCAGCTTTGGTGCAGGCAATATGTAGAAATAAAAACATAAAATTATTAAAATTGACAGGCATTATCTCCCTGTCTTACAAATGCAGAACAAATTTGAGTGCTCTGGTCATTGCACACGAAACATTACTCAAAAGGTAATACAGAGGGATGTTAATCTCAGTTTCAACAGAGAGAGTAATTTGATGTAACAGCAAAAAAAAAAAAAAAATAATATATATATATATATATATATATATATATATATATATATATATATATATATGCACACTAAAGTAAAATCAATACATTATAATAAAACAGTATTATTTATTGTGTAGGTTCCTTGTAATCATTTTGGGCAACATTTTAACATTGGAAATATAAATTAAGAACATTCAAAGAACCAGATTGATTTGAAGATGCTATTTCACCTACAACTCTCAATGTAATATTTTTTAACTCAATGCAGCATTACAAACATCATTAATAGTACTGTTGAATGGTCAATAAATATTCTCTAGCAATGTTCCATCTAATTTTTCTTAGCTGGCGTGCGCAGAAAATTTCTCTTGTGCAAAAAGTTTCACAGAGCAAAAATTTTGTGCGCACAATATCCGCGCAGCATAAAGTTTCAAAAAAAATATTATTTTTTTTCTTTTTTGGGGAAAAACTGTTGTGCGCACAATTTTTGGACATGTGTGCTCTCTAAAAACATTTTTCATTATCATGTTCTATATGTCCAGTCTAATATTACACTGTCTACTTTGGAGAAGCCATAGATATACACAGTATATACCTCCTGCATGGGATAATTCCTTGTAAAACCTTCTCAAACATATAGTGTCTTTGAAAATATTTGCAGACAGATCTACAATATAATTAAATGGTTCTGTTTGTTCTTGTACTTGCGTAAAACATTAACTGTTCATGAGCACAGAGTTACTAAATAAGGGCTCACTGGATGAATACCAGTCTCCTTTTGCAAAATGATTCCTTTGAATAAAAACACTGTATTTTCTAGACCTGTGCGTATAGATTTACCAATCCGAATGCACAAAATTTACAGAATTTTGGTAAATTCTGCGATTTGTATGAAGCCACGAAAATTAAGCAAGGCCCCACAGGAGTTGGACTAAAATGAAGCAAAAACCACTGAATTCTTGTCTGAAAGAAGAAGGCCCACATTCACTCGCATTCACACACACTATTATTCTCGTTCACTCTTTAACGCTCTCTAAATGTCTCCCTACCTTCTCTGCCGACCACTTCTGCTTTCACATCTTTTTCATCTTCTATCTTTTATCTACTCTCTTCTCTCCCTTCCATTTTCAATCTGCTATCTTCAACCTTCGTCTGCATGCATAATCCGGCGGGAACCTCCGCTAAAATTGCGGCGCTTTTCGTGCCTTCCTTTCCCCGATCGTTAAACTGGGGTAGTGCCGTCATTATGCCTTAACTGGCTCATGATGCCCACTACCTGAAAAATTAAGACAATTTGGAAGCTATCCTGGATAGCGAGGCAGACCCCCAAAACTAGGAGTCCATTCTCCTATTGTTGTGCACTTCTGACTGAAATAGTTTATTCATAGAATACATATGATCCAGGCACTGCTTATTGGTACGACTCAGAGCTCACACCCATACACACGCATACATTTTTCTTAATTCATAAAACAAATGACCATAACAACTTTTTCTTTTGGAATGTGTAAAGGCCACAGCGTTTATTTTATTTTTCAGCAACAAACTGTGACACACCTTTATTGAATATCAAACAATGTAACAATTGTATAAATACATTAACATGTTTACAACAAGTACACCACGGGGCTATTTCTTCCAAACATCATTGAGCCCCGCATTTGCTTAATCAACAATAAACAGTCCCACTTGAGGAACACCATTCACTTTGTTACCATGTACTGCGCTCCTTCAACCAGCCGTAAACTCCACCAGCAGTTGGGCTTTGTCAGTACTACCAAACAGCTTCCCCCTGGGACCCTGCCCGCAGGAAAGACCCACACCGTACACTTGAACCAACGCGGACCCATACCTGAGATGGGTACCCCGCAATATACAACCAACTTGAACAACAAACTGTCCAATAATTCCCAATAAGGACGCCAACATAATAAAAACATCAATGATAATGTAAATAGTTTTTTTTTTTTTTTTAATAAAACAAATTCTTTGGGGAGGGAGGGCGGGAATTTTTCCCTAAACAGACCTTCTCAGCTTCCTATAAGTTTGTTAAAAACTGCACATTACCCTCAGGCAACAGTTGTATATATAACCTCTGTTGCTACCGTAAGTTCGCCTATCAAGAATCTGACTCCACCCTTGTTGTCATCCACACTGTCCTCCTAGGGTCAAGTAAAGGACAAAATAACTCCCCCTCTCATCTGAGGTCACCGAAAGGGCAGCCTGCGTCCAATACCAAAATTCGGGCCTGATCATGGGGCCCTTCCTCTTATACTATCTTATCCAGGGCTTTCTGAAGCCTTGTGTGACATATATAACCATCAGGGTTAATGCTAAAGGGTTGCTAACTTGTCTCTTAGATGGATAAAGAGGCATTGAGATTGTACCCCCCCAAAAAAAAAAAAACAAACATTGAAGGACTATGCTCAGTTCATTCCAACTCCTACTAAATACACATTTAGCAAAGTCCACTTCATCTGGGTTAATTCACAAAATACCCTGAGATTCTTATGTATCTGCCTTTTTCGCACAACATCCTTATATAGGAGCGTAAGGAGAAAACACTCTGTCCTATATCATCAACAGAACATATCCAAAACGTGTTCCACAGCATTGTGAAATCCAACCAACAACAAATTAGAACCCGCTTCTTTTTTGGAGTTATCCTGCATGTATTCAGATAAAACAGCACACGGTGTTTTTTTTTCACAAATATGAATATAGATGTTTAGCCAAGCAGAGTTGTACTAAATATTTTTTTTTAAACAACAGAGTTCATTTACTTCACAAACCAGGAGTATTTTAATATATTGAAACTGACATAATTATTCGCGTACTACAATAAAAGGTGACATAAAGAATAAATAGTAAACGAGCCAAGTGAAATGATCGTCTTACCTTTGAAAACAATCTTCTTTCAGCAACAATCTGCTTTTACAGGAGCTGCTGCATGTTACCTGGTAGCCAGCAGTAGCGAGTCTGTTATGTGCCCTTAAAGGTATTGCATTCATCCTAGTTCTGAAGTTCTGAAGTTCTGGCTTCAGAACTTAACATCACTAGGGCCTGTTCATGCAATAGATGCACAGTAGCTTGAATGCCACTCAAAGTCTAGGGTTAGTGGCACCTTGGTGCAGGATTTCTTTGGTACCCACCAACTTCCCACTAGAACTAAAAAAAACATGCAAACTTGCTCCAACACTCACTCTCTCCAACACCATGAACACTTAACACGCCATACACTAACACATACTCTAACACCATATGCTCATGCAAACAAACACTCTAAGGCCTAACATACTCACTCATGCCAAGACCTGGTAATAATATATACTCACACACACTAACACCATACACTAATACATGACCTGATATCTGATACATGCGCCATCTGACATGCCAGATTTCAGATGGTGCATGTATCAGATATTAATGATTAACGCAGAATATCAATTCAATTAGTGTGGTCCTGCAAGTGCACATGTTAGGTCCTTTGAAGAAAGATGTCAGGTGAAATACCTTGTGTAATTATGTCAAATGCGATTAGTGAAGCTATTCAAGGACTTGTTGTTAAGTGCCAAGTTGCATCTAAGTGGGATATTTCTAAGGGCAGCACAACACACCTTGAAGAGATTTACTGAAACAAAATCATGTTCTATCTCACTCACTCTCTCACACTCTCATTCACTTTCTCTTACACTCTCTATCACGCTCTCTCTGAATGTCTCACTACCTACATGGCCGTCTCTTTCCATGTCTTTGTCTCCTTACCGTGCAACACCAGTTGTTCTCTTGCATCTTCTTGTTCTTCTGTCTTCTTTATTCTGTCTTCTTTATTCTTTCTTCGTCAACCTCTAGGAACATACAAGTCAATGGCAGTTAAGAACCACATGGCCCATCTAATCATTCCATTTTTTCGGATGCCTTTTTTCTCATCAACACATACATCTACCATCTGGCAGTCCTTCATCTCCATACATTCAACATTATCAAGCAGCACCCCCCCACACACACACACGCATTCATACACACAACGCTGTTTGGTAGCCCCTAATATTGTGTAAGAAAACGGAGGAATGTTACCTAGATAACTAAAACTTAGTAAATTGTTTGTGTGAGGAAGGTAGGGTACAGATGACATTCGTAAGGAAAAATTACTTAAGATCTAGGCGGGATGGTTGAGTTATTTAATACAGGATAGCTCAGTGGTGAAAATGGATGAGGATAGAGTTTAGCAAACGGACATCTAGAGACATCAAAGGCCAACACCGAAATACTGAACAATGGCATTGTTATTAAAAAAAAACAAAAAACAGGCAAACGTACCAACAGGTTAACATTCAGGTAACATATGACATCAGCTTCATTTTAACATTTCCATTGTTGAATGCTTAACAAGAATAATGTTCCTAAGCATACAAATATCCAACGAAGACTCTGTGCATGCCTCTGGGTCTCCTCGCCCCACAGCATTGCTGCTATCATTCTTCTATGAGACGATAGCTATCTTGACAGCCAGACAACTTATTGATGTACTTAGTGGAATAAAAAAGAGGTTTTTTTTTAATGTAACTACAGTCCATAAACCTCAGATGTCTGCTTTTCATAACGTTATCAGCTCTGATTGTCATTATAATGTCATGAGGTTTTAACAGGGCCTAGTAAGATATTCAGCAGTTTCCTATTGTGCGCTGGTTCTATAATTTGCAGCCATTCACAGTTCTCAGTCTACTCCATTTTTAAAGCAATTGGAAATTAATTTACGTTTTCAGATTTATAATGTGTATTTCAAAGGAGAAGACTAATTCAACAGAAAACGGATGATGCTTGCCCTGCATTTTGACTCACTTGTGCCATTACAGAGGAGACATATCCAGAACCAAATGTGATGCAAATGTCCACTCAACAAAGGAGCCAACAACCCCATAAACACATTACTGCTTTCATGGGCCATCTTAAAGTTTATATTCTTCTAGGCACTGTGAGCAAGGACACTCGTGTCAACATCTTTTTATTATTATTATTACTTCATAAGGAGTGCTCCTGGAGGTTCCCAAATAGTGAACCTGTCTACTAGCCCAGCCAAGAACAGACATTGTTCCTAGAGGGAAAGCAACTAGACTTCAATTTTAACAAAATTTGCGTCAATTCGTATGAAGGAAGCCAACAAAAATGTAGCAAAGAGCTCTGGATTTTTTAAACTTTCTCTTATTTCAGATTTCTCTTTGTCCTCTTGACTTGTCTTTAGGGAAAAGGGCAGAGCCTCCAGGCACAAAACTTTTCTTGAGAATCTTGAGAATGAAAGGATGCGAAACTTGTTGAAAATAACCTGGCCTCCTAGGGGGGATAATTTGGCCAGACCAATCATTGAGTTTGTATGTTTTATTTATTTTTTATTTTTTTAACTCCTCGTCATTCCATGGGCATGGGTTTGGGGCTGGTTTAGATGAGATCTATACCCACCCTGGAATATTTGTTTAATTACCCTCGTTTCCATTCCACACAAGATGGGTTGAGGGAAGATGTGTAGTGATAGTCAGCCCCCTTGGTAAATAGTGGGAATAGGGGACTCTGTTTTAGTTGTTATTTTATTTTTAGAAGCAATCATTTTATTATTTAGTGAAGGGGGAGTTGTTTTTAAACACTCAATATTGCAAGTTACAGGCAACAAAATGGAAAATTTCATTCACCTTGCATAATTGCAACATACACTCATATTAGTAAATGTATGAATTACTTTGAGAGTGTTACCAAATGAGGTCATGCCACTTGAGTTGAGTCTGGATAGCTGAATTGCTTTTTTACTCACTTGACCACTCAAGTACTTAGTGAATAGATCCATTTGTGTACCTGGGCAGCAGAGAATGCTGTCATTTATTGAAAAATTAGAAACCTCTTGTAATACTGGAAATGTAACAAAACCAATTTTGCATTAAAGTATCTGTTAAAGGCAACGTTTATTAACTAATATTTAGTCTGTTCTGGAATACACACAGCATTTTGCAGTAGAAGGTATGATCTATATAAAGAGAATTGTCAGTGCTCCGCACATCATAATGAGAATGTTCAATTACCTTATCTCCTTATCTAAGATTAAGTTAAAATCCCCATATAATACCACCCACCCACATTGAAATTTGTGGATTTCTTTGCACAATGGAGTTTGAAAGTGGGTTTAATTTGTGGAGGGTTTATATGTATTCATTATTATGTATCAGTGTTATAGCTCTTGCGTGCCAACTCGAGGAACCAAACTAGTGTTTACATTTCAAAGGTTTGTTTTTTAATTCAATAACCCCTTTTTTTAAAACATATTTCATGGACATTCATTAGGCTTCCACTCCATTATATAGGTAGTCTTATGTAAATGGACTTGACCATCCACCAAAAAGGTAGTATTCCAAACAAAATGTCCCTTGATGTATATGTATATAGGTAAATGTGTTAGAAGTCCGTCAACACTGAGATGTGGTATATGTGCCATTGGTGTTGACGATTTGTACGCAATGCTTTACCTTAGCATCTTAAAAAGGGAACTACTCTGTAAACTGAATATTTCCTTTGTAATGAGACTTTCAAAAAGAATCATGTAGGTATCTTAATATAACCTTTAGCAAAGTCATGACATTTAAGATTATGGAGAGCAGCCAAAGCACGTAATGCGTCAATTTTATATTGAAAGCTGATGTCTTGATATTTTCATGGAGATGACACGTTCAGCATGTAATTTATCTGGAACAGATAGCCATTTTCAGATGTTTGAGCTTTTGGTGTGACTGTAATATTTTTCATGGGTTGAGATGTAAAGATGTTTGTGCAGATGAAGTGTCTTCCCTCACAGCTGGCCTAAAATTATTTCATGAGGAGTGGGAGGTTTTCAGAAAGCTTGCAGCAAATTCTGATTATGATTTATTTATTTTCTGCAATGTAAATGTGCAGCTTTGCACACTACCTTCTTAGGTTTGCAAGTAGACATTTTAATATATGCTGTAGATTACGTTGTTGGTCTATGGATTCTGTCAACAAGACTTCTTTTTGTACGCACCGTTCAGCCATAACATTAGGACCACCTGTCTAATATTGTGTAGGTTCCCCTTTTTCCAACAAAACAGCCCTGACCCATCGAGGTATGGACTCCACTAGGACTTTGAACATGTGCTGTGGTATCTGCCACCAAGATGTTAGCAGTAGATCCTTTAAGTCCTGTAAGCTGCGAGGTGGAGCCTCCATGGATCAGACTTGTTTGTCCAGCACATCCCACGGATGCTCGATTGGATTTGGGGAATGTGGAGGCCACATCAACATCTTGAACTCATTGTTGTGTTCTTCAAACCATTCCTGAACCATTTTTGCTTTGTGGCAGAGAACATTATCCTGCTGAAAGAGGCCAATGCTATCAGGGAATATCATGAAAGGGTGTACATGGTCTGCAACAAAGCTTTGGAAAGTGGTACGTATCAATGTAACAGCCACATGAATGACAGGACATTGCCCAAAGCATCACACTGCCTTCGCTGGCTTGCCTTCTTCCCATAGTACAAAAAAACAGACTACCTTCTTCCATCGCTCCGTGGTCCAGTTCTTATGCTCACATGCCCATTGTATCCGCTTTCCACAGGGACAGGGGTCAGCATTGGCACCCTGACTGGTCTGCGTCTACACAGCCCCATACGAACAAACTGCACCACACTGCGTGTTCTGACACCTTTCTATCGGAACCAGCATTAACTTTTTCAGCAATTTGTGCTACATTAGCTCATTTTTTTAATTTGACCACACAGGCCAGTGCATCGATGAGCCTCGGTCGCCCGTGACCCTGTCACGGGTTAACCGCTTTTCCTTCCTTGTACCCCTTTTGATAAGTACTGACCACTGCAGTTTTGGAAATTTTCTGACGCTGTCGACTAGCCTTCAAAATTTGGCCCTTATCAAAGTCACTCAGATCCTTACGCTTGCCCATTTCTCTTCTTTATAACACATAAACTTTGAGGACGAAATGTTCATTTGCTACCTAATATATCTCACCCACTGACAGGTGCCATGATATCGGTGTTATTCATTTCACCTGTCAGTGGTCGTAATGTTATGGCTGAGGTGTGTGTGCTGAAAAAGAAACAGGCGCTGAGATACTCTACACCACACAATATATTATACCATTTCCCTGTGAAACTTTCCCTTTGAGATGTAAGTTTGGGACAATTTAAATGTGTTAGCCTTCAAAACAAGTTTTAGTCAACGACTATTATATTCTTGATTATGTTATATAAACCAGTTTAAAGTTTAGATTTGAAGAAGAAAAGATTGTTCTGCTGTGTTTACATGCACCTTTTTCAAACGGGATCCTTACTTTGGAACAAAATCTCACACTATGACTTTTTATTCTTATATTAATTTTATTATTATATATTTGTAACTGATTAAGCTGATTGCTCCACATATCTACCATGTTTTTATTAAATAAAGTACATTTAACAAAGTCCGTCCTTCAGGACATAATATGCCATCATGAGAATAGGAGACTTCAAACGGTTTATGATGGCAAGCTCATTTTGATTAATAGGGGTACTTGTGGACGCTTGTGTTTTTATTTATGTATTTGTGTTTTAATTTAATGGAGCGGGTTCACTTCACCACCTCATGAAACATTCTGTTCAGCTGGTATTTTGCTAGTGCAAACATGCAATATCCACGTGCTAACTTCAACTTATTGTGTAATAAATGCATAAACACACAAGCAATATAAATACAGCCAAAGTACTTTTCAATCAGAGTTACTAATATAATTATTAATATTACTAAATATTAGAGATGTCTAGCCGAAACCTAAATATAAATTTTGTCATGCCAAAACATGTAAGTCCATTAGATGGCACTCTAAAAGCATGATTAAGTTACTTTTTTTCATATTGTATCAAAAGTTGTAAACCACTTTAAACATTTTTTGGTAATGTTCATGTTTGCACAAGCCTCGTAACTCACATAAAAGTGTTGCAATGGCCCAGTCAAAGTCCCGACCTCAATCTCAATGAACTGAAGCAACATTGTAAAGTCATACAGAAAACAATTACTTCAAGTTATTGCTACATGGTTCTACAAGCTATTGAATCATATGATATACTTAGTTTTTCATACATGGCTTCTCCATTTTGACTTTATTTTTGTTGAATGAATTATGACACGGTGTAAATGTCATGTGTTATTCATCTGAGGTTGTATTTAGACCAGCTAAGGAAAAAATGGTTGTTATTATTTCCTGATATGTAAAACCGAAGAATTCAAAGAGGGTGTACTTTCTTTTTTCACACGATGCATAAGTGCTACGTAGAGCTTGGCAAAATACATTTTTTAAACGTAGATACAGGAAAAAAAAAAGCTCTTTCCTACTTTCGCCCATTTTAGGAGATACTACAGATGTAAAAACGTACTACTTCCTGATTCCTGTAAAAGGTTACAAATATTAAAAAAAACAATATATACAAAAGATACTCCAATGATGCCTAATACATGTTTTCATTTAGTTATTTTGGTAAAACATAGGACACATAGTCAAAATACAAACATGTTATTATAGCATCCGTAAAAAAATAATGTAATAAATATAACTTATTGTTCTAGTTAATAATGTAAAGTTCTCATGGGTTCTGATTTCCCTGCAAAATAAGTGAGGTCTACTTTTAATGGACAGTCAAATCAAGCCCAACTTTATTCAAAAATTTAAAAACAAGTAATTACATGTCACAATCCTGTAATTAAATATACAATATGATTATATATATTTTCACAATATTTTTGACGTGTGACTGATAAATTCTTTTTGTTAAAGCTGTAAGTGATGACAATGTCTTGCTTTTACGTTTTTGGCAGATTCAAATTAGCTCCTTTGAATCAGTAATGAGTCAGTTTTGTGCATACAAAAATAAAATACTACTGACATTCTGTTTTTTTTCTCTAGAATTCCTACAAGATAAAACCACAACATGTCTCAAAACATAAAAAACATTACTACTACTACTGCTATTATTAGTATTATAAATAATGATACTAATATTTATTTAGTTAACGATCAATCACAGTCAGGTAAGTAACAGAGGTCCCACAGCCTTAGAGGGGGTTCCGCCAGCCATGTTTTGGGCCACTCTTTTATTTTCAATTCTCAATTTCTCACTGGAATGTATAGCATAATGAACACTAGATTGCTCGTTTACCCTCACTCGATCCTTTTTGTGTTAATGTATGGAATTTTTAACCCCATTCGTATTGGGGAGAACATGAAAATGAACATGAAAGTTGCATTTTTGTTGTTCAAACTGAATACCGAATAAATAAATATGGCGGCAGATAAGCGTACATGAAGACGTTTTTCGCGTTGCACCCGCCATTTTTTGAAAGAGGAAGAGGGACATTGATTGAGTGAGCTGATCTTCGTTTGTCCAATCAGCTCGCTCTTGTGACATCATGCATTTCATAACACCTATTACATTTAAAATTAGATAAATTAATAATAGATCTTTAACCAAATCTGTACACTACTACCATCCTTAAACTTACATTAACCTTATAACTCTAAGTCTAAGCGTATTTTGACTTATTTTGACCCACTTTCTTCCATCCGCATTACTTGCTTACAGTCCCAAATTTCCCACGACAGTCCCATCCCCCCCCCAGTCCTGTCATGGCAAATTCAGGTTGTAAGTAAGTATGCCATTGCAGGTAAGTTGCAAATATTTGCCAGCACCCAAGTCTATTATTGACACAGCTCTCTCCTGGCTCAAACCATACATATCTGACTATACCTTCCCTGACAGTTGTTATTTTCTTCTGTCATTCACTAGCTAGACAAAGAGAGCAGACCCAATCACTCTGACAGCAGACTGATGAACAGAATTAAATAAAAGCATTTTTTGCAAACTATTAGGTGGGATTTTTTTGCATCTATATCTAGCTAAACTACTCTAAACAGCCTACTGTTTCTCCTTCTCATGCTGCTGCTCCAGTCTAGAAGCTGCCTGATCCTAAGGAGGGAAAACTTTACTGTCCAAGACTTTGGAGACTAATCCTCATCTTTTTTATGGTGTTTTTTATCATTGACAAAATCCAAGAAGGAGGTGTAATTCCTGGCACTCTTCTCCTGCAAAGCTCAGCCCATGGGCCTTTATTGTTACCCTTCCCTCTACCCCATTCTTCACATACCCTCCATTCCCAAGTCATTATTCCTACCACGTTACCACAATCCCAATCATGAAACTAACCTTTTATTTGTACATGGTTACTATTGCTTCTATGTACTTAGTCTTTTGTTAATGTTTGCTTCATTGTTTGTTCTGTGTTATATTGCTGTACTCACAGAACTATCAGTACTTTTTATTTTTTTTTATTCATTGTAGTATTGTGTAGTGGTCATCTTATGCATTCATTGTTTCTAAAACTATTCCATCTATAACCATATTTATTGTACAATATGCCATGTTAAAGTAAACCAGTATATGTGAGACAAATTGCATCTGAATTAAATAAACCTATTTAGCTATTAAGTAACAAAAAGCTTTCATTTGGCACACAGCATTTCTGCAAAAATCTCTTGCGACAGACTTATAAAATCAGGTCATCAGCAAGAGCTCATTTCCTCTCACCTAATTCTAAAAAAAAAAATTGCATTTGATCGATTATATTTTACATGCTCTCAAAAGGTTGTTTACTGTTAACACCTGCACTATACAGAGTGCGTTAAAATATACATATTATTATAATAGTTACAAGTCTAAAAGCCAGATGGGCAAACAATACATGGCCAATGTTTCATTTTTTATCCTTTTGGATGTGCCAGAAAAGTGCATCAACTAAGACTTTGCAGTAGATTTAGGTCATCTTGGTGTTTATCTTTTCTATTTTTAAACAAATAAATCTCTGCAACTGAATGAACAACAAAACCCAGAACCAACATTCATTCGTTATTGTGAAGATATTATACCCATCTTTCTATTTACAAAGATGGCAAATAACTAGACCCAACTTCAGACAGACTCTTATGTGCTAATATTCGTACCACGAAGAGGACAAAAATAAAGCAAAAAGCTCAGAACTGTCAATCAAAATCCGTGAGGCTCTCTCCCACTCTCATCTGGTTTACTCTTTCTTACGCTCTCTTAATGTTTTTCTACCTTCTATCTTCGTCCGCATCTCTGCAGACATAATCTGGTGCGATTGGAAGAGGAAGAGACACCATTTTGGCAGACGTTCACCCTAGGGCAAAATGTCAGCAGTTTCAGTGACATTCTCTAACAGCATATAACTAAGCCATAAGAATGGGTTTCAATTGATTTTGGATAATTAATATGTATTCATTTAATCACTATAACTATACTAACTAAAAAGGATAAATAGTTAAAATCCTCACTAAGTCTTTAACTTATCTATTCAGAAGGACCCTCTTTGTAGCAGTTTTTTGTCAAGGTCTCCTTTGCGTGGACTGATGTAGAATTGCTTATTGGCTGTAATAGAAATATGTGTGCTGTTACCATGACGGTATGTATGATATGTCTAGAGACTGGTGTGTCTTTTAGTACTTTAACTAGACTTGTGCATTTGTATTCGAGAGAACATAAAAAAAAACAGACACTAATGTTGCGTTTTCATTGTTCAAACTGAATAAACCAATATGGAGGCGGGTAAACGTGCACGAAGACGAAGGAGCACAACACAAAAATCTTCGTCTTTGTCTTCGTAAATATCTCCTAGCTAATCTCCCTGGTCCCTTCCCCCAGAGGCTGGGAATGGTGTTGATCAGAACAATGTTTATAGGCCTTTTGAGCAGTCATCAGAGTGCATTTCAGGGTTTGAAACTGTTGGTTCAAAGATGTAAAGCGGTATCAATTTTTTGTTTGCATTTTGTTTGTTTTTTCACTCTTACAATTACTCACACTCTCTAACGCTCTCCACCAACCGTTTCTGTATCCTTATCTCCCTTCCCGTAGCTCCGTTTCTTCTATTGCTTCTTCTTGTTTTTCCGTCTTCTTTCTTTCCTGCTTCTCCCCATATCTCCTTTCTATTTCCACTTCTCTGTGAACCAGGGGTCCTGGGGCACATCATTTTAGTTTTTTTGGTATAATGCTGATCTTTATTCAACATGGAATGGTTATATGGACTTTACTATATTAAGGTTTTATTTTCATTTTCAGTTTTCATTTCCCATGTATATGGTTAATTACATATTTAAGGTATACAATTGGCTAAGTACCAGGATTGTTTATATGTGCATTAAAGAGCATACGATAAAGGGACCATCTCATTTATTGATGTCTAGGATGTTTGTTAGGAGTACTACAAACCAACTGAACTAACCATACATTTTATTGCTGAACTTGCTACAATGTATCAAAGTTGAAGATTGTTTAACCAATGTATTATTATGCATGGGTTTCCTGCCAGAATTCTTTCAATCTTCTAATTAATCTTCTTATTTCAATCAATCTAATTAATAATAATATTAATAACAAAAAAATAAGGGTGGCAAGTAAAAAGTCTTAGAATAACCCTTGCAATGCTGGCACACAGGGGGGTTGAAAATGTCCCTTAGGTTTTAATGATAAAAGCTAATTGTTGAAATCAATTAAAACCTGACCTCACCAACCCTACATAAGCAACTAAATATGAAATCGAATTATTTTTGAAAATGAGGATTCTAATCTGCATTGCCAACATCAGGGCACTTATTTCTCCAGTCAATATATAGAGGATGCACCGTACCATATTTAATACATCACCCATTTTAAAAAAAAAAGGTTTCCATCAAAGCAATTTATAGAGACAAGACGCATATAACATGCAATATCTCGCTGTAATTTTAACCTAGACGTGAACAAGTTTTATATTTGAAAAATATCTCACATTTCATCTTGACACAAAGATCTCATAGAACCTTTGAAAATTGTTTTATTCCAAAAGAATAAAAATGAATTTCTAGAAAACAACTAGATTGAGTGTGATTAAGAATGTGCTTGAAATCAAAGGAAGAACAAAGAAGAAATAGCTTTTTACAATTATTGCAAGTTTCTCTGAAAATACAAGGACTATATGTGACTTATAGATAAAGTATCGGTTTTCTTGAGCTTGTGATATTCTTGATGTCATGTGCACCCTTTAAATGACTAGGTTAACTGCAGGTAAATAAATGCATGTGACATTATTAGGAAAGTTGGGTAAATAGGGAAATTTTCTTTTGCTAAAATCTCGATGCTCAATGCTCACCCTTGGTTATTAAGGGGTTCTGCTCAGTAGTTTAAAACGGCCTAGACAGACAAGGATAACAGTAGTCCTCTTGCTGCAAAATTGAGAGGTAGGTCTACCTCTTGAGTGATCTTCCCCCCTACAGTTCTGCTGCTCAATACAATACAAGGCACTGCATTACTTTAAGAAAAAGAGCACCAGGATACACCGATCAGCCATAACATTATGACCACCTGCCTAATATTGTGTAGGTCCTGCTTTTGCAGCTAAAACAGCCCTGACCCTTCGAGGCATGGACTCCGCTAGAGCTTTGAAGGTGTGCTGTAGTATCTGGCACCAAGACATTAGCAGCAGATACTTTAAGTCTTGGAAGTTGAGAGGTGCGGCCTCCATGGATCGGACTTGTACATCTCACAGATGCTCGAATGGATTGAAATCTGGGGAGTATGGAGGCCAGGTCAACACCTTGAACTCGTTGTTGTGTTCCTCAAACCATTCCGGAACTATTTTTGCTTTGTGGCAGGGTGCATTATCCTGCCGAAGGAGGCCAATGCCATCGGGGAATACCGTGAAAGGGTGTACATGGTCTGCAACAATGCTTAGGTAGGTGGTACGTGTCACAGTAACATTCACATGAATGGAGAACCCAAGGTTTCCCAGCAGAACATTGCCGGCTTGCCTTCTTCCCATAATGCATCCTGATGCCATGTGTTCTCCAGGTAAGCAACGCATACACACCCGGCCATGCGATGTAAAAGAAAATGTGATTTAATCGATAACGGTTGTCTTGGTGTCGACAATTACTATGGCAATAGAATTCCAACCCTTTTATCCATTATTCAGTAGTGAATTTCACTGAGTACCATAGGACATTGTCTCAACATTGGTATAGTAGATACTAGATGCTTCAGAGTCATTATCTGTGAGAATAATTATTCTGTTCTGTAGCCCTATGGGGAACATTTCAAATGAAAAGTAATTGTGAAGTTATTAAACTAAAATCTGGGTCACAGCAATTTAGACATGTATTACAATGCTCTTCATATTCAGTAAATGCAATATTTATATTACTTAGAACTTGTGTATTTTAAAAGGAAATGTACTATCTTAAAATACATTATTTGTACTTCCATCCCAAATTTTCATTTTTTGAGTTTTGTTTTAATGCAGGAAGCTCTGTTTGAGACATCAAATAGAAATAACAAGAAATATTCTTTAAATATTGGTGATATTGGTATATCTATTGTTAACTTTGATTATTTATATTGTCATTTAGATAATATTCACAGTAGTAATATATTTGTTGCTGCACATTTGCTGTAAATGCTTAATTTTGAATAGAATGATGCCCACGGGGGGGCCAGCATGGGCTATAGTGGGCCTTGACTGTTGTGCGGAGGAGGGGTAGGCTTTTTGGCGGGAATTTTGGGGGTGGAGTTGGGGGTAGATTATATAAGTGGTTGCTTTCCCAGGCTCAGGAACCATTTTTTGTGGTTAGCTTACCTGGTTGCGTGTCCCACCCTCCCTCCCTTTTTTCTTTTGTTTGTAGGTTTGTGTCGTTTGTCACAGTCTGTGGGGCGGCAGCTTGCCAGGTATCCAGGGGGTTAATGTGGTGGTAAGTGAATGGTTGGTAACATCTGGTGGGAGGTTCTTGGCTGTCAGTGCTGGAACCTCAGGTCAGGGTGGGGGCATCTCGGTATGTCCCTTCCTTAAGTGGCATTTGGTTATGGTACCTGGATTGCTTGGCAAGCTTGGGTGTTTATTGTATATATTTACATGTTGGTGTTTGAGTCATTGTCCTTGTTAACGCACCTATGTTTATTGTTTCAGGTTTTGGCGTGACAATGACTCTAATAAATAAAATTGGCTGTGGCCTTTTCTCATCCATATTTTTGGTGTGGTGTCTTTATTGGGGGGTTTGAATGGGGAGTTAAGCCTAGCCCGGAGAATCGAAGCTACAACAGTCAGATATATTTGAGACAAAGTCTAAATTCAGAACACAGTCATATAGAAAAATTCTTATTTGTCTTTTATTCAATTTCATTTTAGCATACAGTAGGTATACTGGTATCAGGCCCGGACTGGCCATCGGGGACACCGGGCATTTGCCCGGTGGGCCGGGCGGCGGCAGGGCCGGATCGATGTAGGGGCTGATGGAGCTGCAGCTCCAGGCCCCTACCTTAAAATAGGCCCAGTCAGGACAGGACTGACTGGGCCTATGCGGCCGTCCTTAACGCAGAAATCCCAGATGTCCTCAATCCGGCACTCCGCTGTACTTCCGAAGTCTGGATCCTCCTGAAGACTGTCCCATAATAATCCCAGGCCACCAAAGTCATAGCCCTCTGGAGAACATTCTTTCACAGTTCCCCAATATCCTTGCTCTGCATACCACTGCAGAGCCCTATAGTGATCTTCCAGCTCTATCTCCTGTTGGACCAGCTTGTCCAATTCGGATACCCATTGCTCCTGGGGTTGCTGTCCCAGGAATGACATCCGTAGTTCCCAGGGCCGGCCCTATAATGGGGCAGACTGGGGCAATTGCCCCAGGCGGCACTTTAGAAGGGGCGGCACTTTGCCGCCCCAAGCGCTTTATTTATTTATTTATTTTTTTGAAGCGGAGGAGAGAGAGAGAGGGGCACCGAGTGGTTTTCGCTTACCCGCTCGGCGCCCCTCTCTCTCTCTCCTCTGCGGCGAGTCTCCCTGTTCGGTCCCGGTGCCGGCTTGTAATGCAGAGCGCCGGAAGTGACGTCAATTTCTGGCGCTCAGCATTACAAGCCGGCACCGTGGCAGAGCAGGGAGACTCGCCGCAGGACTGTTTAAAGGTAAGTACCGGGGGGGGGTCGTAGATTATGGCGTCGGCGAAGTTTAAAATGCCCCCCCCGGCGTCGGCGGGGGGGGAGCGGCGTTTTAAACTTCGCCCCAGGCGGCGTTAAGTCTTCGGCCGGCCCTGGTAGTTCCCGCTGGTCTCTAATCTTTTGTTCGGAGCTTGAAAGACACTGACCCCGGCATATAACAGCCCTCTGCCATAGTGACCGTCGAACCAGTTGCCTCAGATTTTGGTATTGTTCTGTAGGCAGAGTAGTGGTGTAGCAGGAGAGGATGACCCGCAGTAGCCCCTGGAATTCTGATGTCACATCCATGTCCTTGTTAAGGCGACCGAAGTCTGCCGTCCTGTTGGTTAATCCCGGTAAAAAGGAAGTGTCCCTCAGACTAAGAAGCAATCCCGCTGCTGCCACCAATGTCACGGATCTGGCTAGTCCGACCGACTACCTCCGCTGTCTTGTGCTCCCTTAGCCTGGGACGCCACCCCGGTTCCCCAGTCACTAGCCGAGACTCAGTGTAGGGTAAAACCAAACGAAGGCTGATTTATTTTGGACACACAGAGCTGGATATATCCAGCAAAACACATATTTACATAAAACAAGATATTGGGATTACCCCCCTTAATCTGCCTCCCAGAGACAACAAGGGCAGCAACAGGATTAACAATACAATGGGGAGGGGGGCTGATTTATACAACATAATAATGCACCATGGGGTGGAGGAGTCTGAAATTAAATTAAAACAATGGCAGTCACTCCCTGGTGGCAGATCCTGGCTGTCTGCTGGAGATAATCCCCTCAACCAGTGATGAGATGATACTGCTGGGGGTAGCCACAGAAGCCTTTACAAACCAATAGTCAATAGGGAGGAGGCTGGCAGTCAGGCCTCTCCATTGGCCCCAGTGATGGAGGGTTTTGTCACAAGGGGTATTTTTATGGCATAACCATCTATTCCATCTGTTCTGAGTTGATAGGCTATAGACATAGAGACTGAAGAAGCTTCTTAAAATGTTTCAGTTTATGATGTGATCAAGCCTTTTTTGACGAAAGAATACCAAGTTACATAAACAGCTATGGTTTATTTCTTTAACATATGTTAAGGTTCAGTACATGTTTTTTGTAAGTGGAACAGCAACGATAGGAATAACATTATCGGCATCTGCACAAATAAAAATATAGTAATACTAGTTGTCAAATGTTTACACGCTGGTGATCATGAAAATGACATTAGAGGGAAAACCTGAAATGTCCATATATTACATTCTAATTGAATTGAAATACTTGTCAGTTGAAATCTCTCAATTAGTCTCTATAAATGGAATGAAACACAAAATACAGGAGGCTGAATCTTGCTTCAGGTTTTTTCAATGTCTCAACAAATTGAATAAAATGTTAGTGCAATAAGGTTTGATATCCCCCAATTACACGCCTTAGGTAGTTTGTGACGCACAAGACGGAGAATCAAGTAGCATTCTCTATGCGACAAGTATAATAACCTAGCATGACTTAAAGAACCCATTCTGAAAATGCCGAAAATCTATCATACATATTATGTTTTTTCCCCAGAATTATATTAGAAAGATAATTTGAATGACAGTTCACAGACTAGATCACTTTATTACAAATTGTATTAAAAATTGAATAAGAAACTAGCTGGCATGTTTGTGGTGTGAATTCAATGTAGATTTTGATATGGAAAATGTCTTCCATGTCGAAAACGTGATGATTTAGAATGATGCACATTTCCATTATGATAAATATAATTACCGTATTTGCTCGATTATAAGACGACCCTGATTAAAAGACGACCCCCCCAAATCTAAATATTAATTTAGGAAAAAAACAAAAAGCCTGAATATAAGACTACCCTATAGGAAAAAAAGTTTTACTAGTAAATATTAATTCATGTAAACATTTTTTTCATATTTAATAAAAGCTATGATTGAGAAAAATATATATTTTTTTATTTCCTTTTATTTGCAAACCTGCCCCCCCAGTTATGCACATCTGCCCCCAGGGTTGCCACTCTGCCCCAGAAATGCCTTATACCCCCTATTTGCCAGTCTGCCCCATGATGTGCCTTTTAACCCTCTATATGCCACTCTGCCTCCAGAAATGTCTTATACCCTCCTATATGCCAGAGTGGCATATAGGGGGTTAAAAGGCATATCATAGGGCAGAGTGGCATATAGGGGGTTAAAAGGCACTTCTGGAGGTATATATATATATATATAACTGCTAACAGCAATCACACTCCTATCAAGCCAAGGCAGCCAGTACATGCTGAAACCTGGGGATGATAGGAGTGTGAGTACAGCCTCCCTATGCCATGCTACCACCACCACCCCCCTTACACATCCATGCTATCACACACTCATTCACAAACATTTAAATACTCATTCATTCCATTTATCACACATACTTGCTCAAAAACCCTCCCCCACCCCCTTACCTGAACTGCAGATCTCTCACTCTAAGACTTCTGCAGGGGCCCGGCTGTGCGAGCAACTTCTCTGGCCCCGCCCCCAGAGGAAGGAGGGGGGAGGCAGAGTTATGTGACACTCTTCTAGCTTCCTGTTCTCCTGCCGCTGGTAGAAGAGAAGCTGCTCGCGACCAAAGCACCGGTAAGCAGCCTGGCCCCAGCGGAGGTCTGATTAGAAGACGACCTCGATTATAAGACGAGGGGTATTTTTCAGAGCATTTGCTCTGAAAAAAACCTTGTCTTATAATCAAGCAAATACGGTATCTGTAATCCATACATGAAGGCTATATGTAAAATGAGCTTTATCTAAAATAAGCCTAGACTGCCTGTTGGTCAGACTAGATATATGCCTTAGTGGGTCAATGTCCGACTGTGGCTCACATTGCCTTTAGCATGGGGTTAAATCATCCACTGACCTTAAAGGGCCAAGGCCAAATGCACTTTCCCTATGGCCAGATATTACCCAATAGTAATCATCCACTGACCTTAAAGGGCCAAGGCCAAATGCACTTTCCCTATGGCCAGAAATTACCCAATAGTAATCATCCACTGACCTTAAAGGGCCAAGGCCAAATGCACTTTCCCTATGGCCAGATATTACCCAATAGTAATAACTAATTTCAGTCCATTGTCTTCCAGTGTTGTATTTACATACCACATATGCCTAACTTCAGTCTCTTTATAGATGTAAAGAAACTGAAGATCCCAGCAGGTTTGTTCTACACGAGTTCTTCAAATATCTCTGTTTACACTTATAATCAGTCATTCCTCTTTCCAAACTACCCTATTGGAGGGAAGTGGACACGATAGGGGTTTAAAGCTGAGGACATTTTGCACAGCAATAGTATGTTAAAAATAAGATACGTTTGTCTTCTTTTCTGGAGCAGCCACGAAGGTAAAGCGATGGACGTAGAGGCAACAAAACTGAGGCGTCTCTGGGGAAATTATGCTGATGGGGCAGCAAAAGGCCAATTGTGGTTCGTGGGGGCCATCCCACAGATATCAGAGGGGTATAATAATCTCTCAGGGAATTGCCCTGTAGTGTTGTTTACTGGATGTGACAAAGTCCAATATGTGCTGCCGTGCGTGGGACTCCGGTAGTCACACAATTGGTACGCCTATACCAGATGGTGGTGTGGAGATGGAATATCAACAACTGTTCGCAATACATAAGTGAAGTCTGACTATTTCCAAAAGTGCATAACCGTCTCTGTTTTCCTACTAGTAACATACAAATATTAGTCTAATAGGTAAATACTTTGCTTTTTAGCTTTCTGGCTTTCTGGCAAGTAAGTGTCTGTGAGATAGGGAAAGCTTGGTCCTCTAGTCTTGAGGTTGGGTATTGCAGCCGCAGTTGTGAGCACAGGTATAATTACCCCCACTGCGCGTATGCCAGCCAGCACCATACCGGCTTGAGCCCGCGTTAAAAGCGAGACTGCTCGCACACTGTGCAAGAAACAGAGCGAAAGCTGCAGATGTGCTAAAGTGGTGCGTGAGGAAGGAAGTGAGCTAGTGAGTTGGAGGGTATGGGAGGAAGTATTTATTAATGTATGTTAGAATGAGAATGTATGTATAAGTGTGTTAACATGAATGTGTAAATGTATGTGAGCATGAACGTGTAGATGTACATGTGTAGGTGTCTGTGTGTGAGAGCACGAATGTGTGTTTGTGTGTTCTCAATGACGGCAGTGTAAGTGTTTGCAAGTCAAAGATGGCACAGACAGGCTCTTTGGGGGAAAAGTTGGCACAGGCAAGCTGTTTGGGGGGGACTGACAAGCTGCTAAACCAAGGCTGACCTCTCCTTCCCTGAACTTTATGCTTATAATTTTAGCTCTAATTTTTATTTAGGAGAGCTACAAGTTTATTTGCACTGTTTATGACCTACTGTGAAAGTGATTTTTCTGTTTTAAGTAATTTTGTTTTCAGTAATCGATTGAAATACATTTGAAGTGATTAATTTTATACTTAAGATAGGGGTTTTTGCATTATACGAAGTACACAGTCCTCTCTCGGTTGGTCTCAGCTCATTACATGATGCCATGGGCCACATGAGGAACTGTGTGTTTTCATATGTATCTTAAATAAGATTAATGTTTTTTCCAAATATACTTTAAAATGCAAGGTTTGTCACTGTTCTGAACACTTTGAATATTTATCGACTTATTATTAAGTAACGTGTGTATGTATTCCTTGGTTGGAATACTAGGGAAAACCAAAACCAAGACACAACTATATTATGATATTAGAGGAAACCTAGCCAAAGCACTCTTACTGGGATTGCTGGTCAACTGACCATCCAAGGTCCAACACATACACACAATGTATACATTATCAGTGCATATAATCATCCATGTGGGGCTGTGAAGTGTCAAAACTACAATAAAGTGCTGTTCACCAGCTACCCAAGTACAACAGGTAGATAGATTGGAAACTAAATAAAACCTATAGAAACAACCCTCAACTCCATTCTCTTAAATGGAAGGGATAATTTTGTGTAGATAGTGGAGACTTCACACTCATCAAAAGCTACTCTTTTGTAACAAGTGCAAGAGCCTCACATTTCCTAAACGCATATGTGTGTATTGTGGCCCACAATACACACATGGTTGGTTTCCTAAACGCGTATGTGTAATTGTGCAATTGTAAAGTTGTCTTCTCTTGAAACATATGTGTTTACCCCTACAGCTTTTCATTCTGTATGTGTATTTGCACACAGACTGCTTCTTTCCCACACAGTATAGCTTGAGTATCTGACTCAAGTGGATCAGTAAAATGCGCACGTAGCATCTCCTCTCCATCCAGTCCTAAACCATATGACAGATGGCATTGCTTTCCATCACTTCACTTTCAAACAAGCTGATAGCATTTGCATTAATCAGACTGTTCCTTTTATTCATGCTGTACATATAATAATATAACAATCTCAAGACAACAATGCTCGTATGACAAATGCTTTGGTGAAACAACCATACGTAAATAGTAGTCTGCCATTCGGTTCAAATGGAAATGTCTAAATATGAAAGAAACAGATGCAAGTGGATGCCTGATGGAAATGGGGTGGGGGTGGTGCAGAAATTAATGATCAGGAAATAAAATTGCTAAATATTATTTGGTTTTAACATTTCTGTTTGGAGTTAAGATGGAATTTAAAGTATTGGCTTTTTTTCAATTCGTCTCTCAAATATTCCAAAGAGTATTTAGTTCTCCAGAGTTCTATAACATCGAAAAATTGAATTTTACAGCATATAACAACCATTTTGTTTGTCTAATTTACCCATTTTTTTCTTGCTATGAAGACTTCAGCTTTAAAGCTCTTTCACTTATCTCAGTTATCTATCACTCAGAAAGAAGGAGAAAAACAGGTAGCCCTTTCTACTCTACGATACTGTAACAACATTACTGGTTTATTGTTGTCTTATGTATTGCTCACTATCACGGTTTGCAAAGAGTAAACAAAAATTTATATCGAGGTCAAAGTACACAAAAAATGCAAACATAAAAAAAAACTGGCTGCAGTTTGTTAGATTTGAGTTTATGTTCCAGACATTCTTAGGCAGAAAGACCACATGGGCCTCCAGGCACTAAAACAGAACCAAAATATGAGGAAGAAAATCCTACCAAACACATACAATAAATCATTGTGAGGCTTTAGGGCTATATTTGGGACAGAGCACAAAAGCTAACCTACTAAGGCACAAAAAAAAATAACAGTGTTACTTTAACAAACATAGAATCTGACGGCAGATAAGAGCCCTTTGGCCCATCTAGTCCGCCCATTTTTCGTGATGTAAATACCTTGGACCCATATGCCTATCCCATACACAGTTAAATTCCCTCATTAGGCTTAAAATGTGTGGGGTAAAAGGGAAATGGAGCCAAGCAGGTTGTGCTACCATTAAGCCCCTCTCAATTTTGACTCCTAAAACATCCTAAAGGCAGGGTATATGTCTAGTCTGTCCTCGATTGTAGGCAGTTACCTGCTATCTGGCATGAGAGCCATGTGTCGTAGAGTAGGTTTTCAGGGCATTTAAGTGCATTTTTTAGATATGATCTGCTCTTGTTGTGTGAAGATGAGTAATAATGAACACTGCTATTCTATAACCTCACACAGCAAGCACGAGAAAAGCGCTAAGACTATGGATGCAACTGGCGCCTTTTCTATTAGGGGCCTGTAGCTCATATCTGGCACCTCTTATGGCTTACTACTTCTAGCACCTTAACGTTACAGATTAGCTCCTCCACAGGGATGGTAGGGCATACATATCCTGCAAATCTAGTTGTACAATATGTTCTTAGCTCTACTTTGCAACGTCTAATGATACATTAAGACTATGATAGTACTAAGGAAGTGTATTCTATGCTGCTCACGACTGTCACTTGAATCCAATACAGCATTTCTTTTAATTCATTCAAATTTCTTAGAAGTAGCAGTCTATATAAATAAAGATATAGATTATATATATATATATATATATATATATATATATATATATACGTATATGTAAAAAAATATCATTCTAGCTATAGATATTCTAATGCATTCATCCATCTATAATTGCAACAAATAGCATTGTTTCTCTTTATATATTATTTACCACTTGTTTTTAAAGTGCGGTTAGCTTGGAGCTGCAACTAGGGGAGAAAACAGTGGAACGGTTAACATACTTTAATTTTAATATTTAATAGAAAGATGTTTTTTTTTATGCATTTGTTCTCACAAATCATTCATGAGCAATGCCTTAAGGGTGATTGGCATAAAGGAGGTAAATAATGATGCCACCTCCAATTTTCCATAAGGAATGTGGTGACTCACGCAGCTCAGCTGCCATATGTAGGCAGTCACCTGCACATACATCATTTAGCTTACATCTCCTGAATAGTCCTGCCTGACAATTAAATGTCTTTCTTTCTCTCTTATGCAAAGAGTTAATAGGGACATTCTGTGCGTGTTCACTAGATTTGTGCAAATGGACAAAATTTGTTGTTTAGTTTTTGGTCTATTCACTGTCAGACATTTTTTTCTTGCCCTTTCCATTTGGTGGCTAGTGGTCATTCACCCTCATTCACTCTCTCATGCTCAGTTACACTTTCTCATACTCTCTCTTTCATGCTCTGTCTCAATGTCTTCCTACTTACTCTGTGGACCACTTCGATGTCCCTGTCTCCTTTCCCGCAGCTCTGCCTTATGTCTTGCGTCTTGTTGTCCTTCTGCCTTCTTTCTTCTGTCATCGTCTGTTTCTCATTCTGTCTTCTTTCTTCGACCACTTCTCCGTGAACCAGGCATCCCGGCGCACTTCTGCAAAAGGGCAGAGCCTTTGGACACACCCTCTTCCCTGATTGGAAGAATAGGGAAACAGCTTTCCCATTGACTCTGCTTTTTTGCATTAGTGCTCCAATAGGCCACAAATCTACCGGAGTAGAATAATGGAATTCCGGGCACAGCCTCTCCCTCCTTTTGGGGAGAGAGTGTGCCTGGGAGGAAGTGTGCTGGGAGGCCTTGTTCGTGGTGAAGCAGATGAAGAAAGAAGACACAGCAGAAGCAAAGACAGAAGAAAGAAGACCAACAGAAGAACAACAAGATGCAAGAGAAAACATGAAGCTGCAGGAAAAGAGACAGGGACTGTGGTTGGCAGATAAGGTAGGGAGACATGCGTGAGACAGTTTGAGAGAGAGTGTGAGGGTGTGAGTAACAGTAAGTGGGGAAAAAAACAATAAAATGCAAACGAAAATTCTGAACGCTCCACTTCATTTTTGCTTGTTTATACGAATGGACAAATGGACAAAATTGGCAAATTTTGTTAAAATTTAAACATTGAACAGTATGGCTAGGAAACACTTTGAATGGCCATAATGCTCAATACACATCATTTTTTAAAGTAATGTCCAGATATTTCTGGTAGTATGCAGTGGTTCAAGCTTATATCATGATCCGATATTTCAAAAACAAAAATCCTCCATGCATATATTTTGTTTCCACAGTTCCACATTGTATAGCACATGAGCATAGTTCACAGGCTGGTTATGAAGATCTATTATGCTGCAGACACTGGAGTGGACAAGGTCAATTAAAGAGTGATTGTTGTAAATCATCTTTGGCTTGTATTCCATGGGAAATGAATCCAGGACCGGAATACTAATAAACACGCCAGAATAGATTCTCCTTCTCGGCCAGTACATTTTCACGTGTGTTACTGTTGTTATTTAAAATTATCTTAAACATTTTTATAGCGCTACAGAACCTGCTGGCACTATATAAATAAATGTATTTCAGACTAATTTATTTAAAGGCAATGTATTAATTATATTATAGCAACCCAGTCTTACCTCTGTGACACGAAAAAAATGAAATATGAGGTTGGCTCATACATTACATACATTCTCTTTTATGATCTCATCCCTCTTAGTGTTGGTGGCTCTGATATTGATCAAATATTTTACTGAAAATTTGGAAACATGTTAATATTAATACTGTTCTTAGTAAATAAAGGAGAGTATTTATCCATGCAGCATTATTAATAATTATTAGTAAGGGAGTTTTGTCATTGTTAGTGTCAGGTGCTGATATTCATCAGGGTCATGTCATCGTCAACAAATGCATTAGCTGATTCTTTATGGCAATGCTAATGAAGTCCTTTCCTCACAGGACAAGTGGATCCCATTGGGCGATTAAGACTGTGGTATTCTATTGTTTACCAAAAGGCAGTATGGTAAGCATATGGCATGTTTGTCTAGTATTCTTCAGAAAAGCATACCATCTTAGCTGCTAGAACTTCACTGTCACTGATACAACCACCACACTACCTCTAAGTCTATTCCTTATGTTTGTCCCCACCTCATTCCCTCAACATTGTAAGCTTGCGAGCCGGGCTCTCTCCACCTAATGTATCGGTTTGTCTCGGTCTGTCAATTCTAGTCTTGTCATACCCCTTTAATATACAGTATGTGTTGTAAGAAGCGCTGCGTAAATTGTTGGCGCTATATAAATAAAATAATAATGATAATAATATTACAGATCTTGATAATAGGTGCAGAAAACCATACAAATGGCAAATATGCAGCCCTTATATTATGAAAAAGTATACGTTTTAAAACTAAAACACACATTTCAAAACCTTATTTTAATGTGATAAAACATTTTGATGAGATTTCCCCTGTACGTGGTGGTTAGAGTATTACTTTATTACTATAACAATAAAAACCGATATGGCATGCAATTATAAAGTTTTAGACTTTCATTTATATTGGGTGGTGACACTTAATAATAGAAATTAGGATGAGAGTCTGGATAGTGAGAAAATGTGTTTTTCCAAATGAATTGAATTCTAACAACCTTTCCTTGTATTGAAGTAATGTGCAAACTTAACCCTATAACCATATGTGTATGTGTTGAGCAGATGCTGTACTAGGCATTAAATAATCTTTTTTTGGACTCGTTTCAATGTTTTATCAAGCTATTTTTCTTCAGGTTCCAGCATACCTCTTACATAATTTAACAGACATGGAGAAAAGGCTTGATATTCTTCTCATAACGATGTGAATATTACTCGCACAGCTACATGATAAACTATTATGAAGACCTTTGGATTATTCAAAAGTCAACCGGGATGTCATAATCACTGAGACAAAAACCCATGCGGAAAAAGAAAATAATTACTGTTAGAGGTACGGCTCCATTTATTGCTAACCACCTATATAGTAATTGCATGACACGTAGCGTCAACGTACAGACCAGGCTCAGCCCAGTCACTCAAGTAATAAAAACACCACCACAAAACCCGAAATAGTAAACATAGATGCGTTAAGCGAGACAGTATATATACCGAAACCAACCTAGCCTGCCAAGTTATCCAGATGTCATGCCACACGCCAATTTTGGGAAGCGACATCCCCAGATGCCCCAACCCAGACTTGTGGTTCCAAGCACCAGTCCCATCAAGGAACCTCTCACCAGTTATGACCACCGATAATAATAATACCAAATTAACCCCTTGAATACGCCACAACTGTGACAAATGTAGTACCAATCAACCAAAACTCAGAGGGTGGATCAAACACCACCAGGTAAGGTTACACTAAATGGATTCTTACCCTTATACCCACCAATTTTAAATGACCCTCCTCCCACAAATCCCACAATTGCTACCATAGCCGATCCCTGCTCAGGAATACACCAGGTTAGTCCATGCGCGTTAGGGATGAACCAAAGGGTAGTACACAAGACTCGTTGGATGGGCAAAAGGCTCACAATGGGAATTAAAAGAAGCCCTGGAAAAAAATGGACCCTAGCCTCAAAGTCATAGTGCCATTACTACGTGGAACATGTTTGTTGGGTCCTGGTTTCAGAAATGTTTTAGTTCAATGGTTTTAAGAAACATTTTTTGTTGCTGTCCATATTGGCCACACTCGCCCGACATGCTAGTGAGCCACTGCTTGTTTAGATGAAGAAAATATTGTTTGCCCCACTGATAAATTACTAAATCCAGGCGCATTAGTATCCAGTCCTTTCCAACACACTTTTACAAAAATCTCATAAATCGCATAAAGAATTTGGTCTACTACTTTCAGTAGTGGCTCCAAAACTAAAATTCCGGATAGCCCAGGGCCCACCTTAGAGCTTTTCTCTGAGCCTTGGACCAGATTTAGATCTTTGTTATGAGTTATCCGTTTCTCACTGGATCTCTAAGCTCACTTCATAGCCTGGAGAAAGCCCATTGAAGAAACAGGTTGGCTTCTGGATCTTACTTGGAGAAATCCCGGCATGACACTGCAGTGCACCATCTTGTGTTGTATAGAATTGACTTATTTTGATGTCATCAAGCACCACATGCTCTCAGGTACCTTTTGCTTTGTGCATGAATGCTACACATTTGTTGCTTATAGTGCATTTTTTACTACTCTAGAATGTGGTGTATGTGCAGAAAGACCAATCTCAGGGTCCAAAAGATAACGACAAAAGAAAAAGTGATGAATTATTAAAAATTAGCTTTTATTATACTCAAATTGAATAACATTACCTGAAAACTGGCTGAGAAATCAATCTCATCACCCCCAGCCAGCCACTAATTACATAGATGCAGGATTAGTAGCAAGGCACTAAATAAAACATAAGTAAAACAACTCACAGACCCCACAGAATAGCTTAAACACAAGTTTCCCAATATATAATATGTCTACTGTGTTAGGGAACACTAAGAATGATAGCGTGAGCCCCACGACCATAAATCTATATCTCCCTATACCGAACATCGTCCGCCACGTCATTACCTGGTTGTGAATGACATTGCATAGTGCAGTTTGTCATTTTTTTTTATACGGCACACAATTTTTAACAATAACAATATGTTTTGCACAGGATTGTATTAATAAATCTGTAGCAGAATTGTGAATATGTGGAGCCCTGAATGGTCAGCTCATTGACAAGGTTTAAAAATGTGAGCAATTATTGGTCACACCTACGTTTTTATTATGATCAGCTCAAAAATTTGTTATTCAATGGAAATTAGTTAAATCCATGAAAAGGATATCATTTTATTCAATGAACTCTCATATATGGCTACATTCCATTTATATTTATTGCGTTTAAGTAACAAATGCAGAGAACTACAAAGTAATAGAGTGCAAATTATATTACTGTGTTGATACAATATAGAATTTACTCCTTATTATGCTTTTAAGCTTTTACAATGGCAGGTATACAATGGGATACAAAGATCTGTTATTATGGTTCACTTAGTGGCAAAGGATATAATGAAGAATTCTGTTTTAAATAACAATAGGTACACAATAATTACTTCATATCGTTCATAAAAATAACATATCACAAAGTTCAAAATTGTGGATTTTTTTTTGCTTCATCTGTTGAGAGATTTTATTAGGATAATAAATATCGGGGGGTTTTTTCTCCTTGAATTTATTTGATTTCGAATTCGAATCTTCACACTTATTCTAGATATGATTCATGCCTCTTCCTACTTTAATAGCAAGTTTATAAATCGCTAGTGCATGAAATGATATAAAATAATATGTATCCACCTAAACCTTCTCTTTCCCTTATGAAATTGCCTTGAGATGTACTGTATAATGAGGGCTGAAAACCATCAGATGAGGGGCAAAGAAAACCAAGTGGCCGGATGATTAGGCAGCTAGCACAGCGTTTGGAGAACATGCTCCTCGCGCGCTATCTATTCCCGTCCAAAACACATTTACAGAAAGAGAATGTATAGGAATTCCATACAAAGAAGGCGGTCATCACAGAAATACCATCTAAATCCCTTCCGACTCTAGATATTCTGGTGGCTACTCTAAAATTGCTATAAAAAGCTCTGAAAAAAGCTTCAGGTAGCCCCAAATCTTTAAATCAGGCCAGCCCAGTGGCAATTGCTCCCCTGCCTCCATTGCCTGCCCTCCAAACACACCAAATGTCCTGGTATAGCCCTTTAGATATTCCCTTCTCTTAAACCTTTGTGTCTTTACCTCACAATTTTGCCCCTAATGTCTTCTCTACTTCTGTTTTCTCATTCCCACCTGAAACTTTTAAGAATATTTTCCATCTTTTTATATAGGAAGCACTTTTGCTTGCTTTCTTACAATAAGAAACAAACAAATGAAATAATTGCACGATCGATACTTTTCTTTGTTTAAATGTTCTATAAAAATATGACTATTATTGATTTATGGTTGAAAAATGCCTAATATATACTTTTCAGGTATATATAAAATAAAAAAAATAAAAGTTACAATAAATATTATTAGTTACCTGTTACAACTACGTCTGTCTAGAACCAATCTGTGTGATGTACAGGTGTCATTCGGTCTGCACGATATATTTTGCGGAAGAAGAAACTCAATGAGTTTAGCGATAGGGATAACATTTCTGGAAACTCAGAATTCTTTTTAAAATTATTTTATTTGGCTTAACAACAAATGGTGACATTAATAAAACAAACCGCCTGAGCCTAATTCGACTTGGATCTCAAAGGGATGTTGGACGGTACAGGGTGTAAGACGTCGGCATGACCTTACCATACTGCTCTGTATTGTTAGTGATCACAAGCTCTCTAGTGAGACAGGAGGATCGGTGTTATACAAGATAATTTGTGGGGCAAAATTTTAAAGTGGTCTTGTTGCCATGGCAACCAGTCAGTGGGAACATTCCATTGGTTACTATGGTAAAATGCCCATTTTAGCACTACCATCACTTTGCTATCACATATTTTCAATTTATATATAATATATCCAAAATGATTAAATTCCATTGTGTGTATACTGTTTACACACCATATTTACTTATTTTTGAATGTATTTATTTTAATGCACGAGCAGCCATAATTGAGCTGGTTATTTTTTTACATGCCATATTCTTTAGTTTAAATGCAAAATGCATGTTTATCTCAGAAATGCAATATTTCATCACTATTCCATTATTCATGTAAAAGATCTTGTTGTTACATACTAGACATAGAAACAAGAAAAGAACATTGTTGGTTAATGAGTATGGAAGCAAAGCTATTAGGATCACACCGTGCTTTTTAAGCCATTTCTTCTCTGCTCATCATCATTTTTGCTACAAAAGAACAAGAGAGCATTTTAAATGCTAGCCCAACATCACAAATATGAAAGAATCGTCAAATCCCAACTTAGGACTGGATATTGCTAGTTTCCCAGAGATGATATAGTCCTTTAGTTTAACCTATCTCCAAAAATATTACATTAACTGCAAGACAAAAAGCACAAGCTACAGATAATTTAAGCACATTATATTAAAGAAGCATAAAGACAATAGTTCCTCCTAATAAAGGAACCGCGCACCCTAGTTGGTCTAGGACGGCAGGTTCAGACAAGGGGCAGTTCATGCAAAATACGGAGGGCAGATGACTTTCTTAGGTCATCAAACCCCACCTCCCCGGTATGCTGCTGCTTGATTGGTCGGTAGATAATAAAAACAATATGCTTCCCTGAGTTTATCAACTACTTAAAAAATATTTATCTGAGGCTATTCAAGTAAAAATAATATAGATGACACTAAGATATTGTGAATTATTAAATATGTTTCATGTTTGTTACCAAGAGCTCTATAACAATGTCAGAAAGCACTCGGAATTTTAATGCACCATAGGATGGATGGGATAGGCCACTGGAGGCTCCCACAGCCCCCACATTGCAGGGGGTTCCTGTCCAGTGGAAGCCCCCAGGACCAGCTCCTCTAACCCTCCCAGCCAGGCCTTGCGTTCCATTGCTCTTTTGCGCGTGTGACCATTTGTAATGCTAAGTGCTGAGAGGCGCTTAGCAGCGACTTCTAGACTGGGTAATCCCAAGACATTGAGCTGCCTGGGTCCAATCATGAAATGCTGCCCCCCCCCACAAACACCAGAGCTATGCTCATACTCACTTAATATCTTCCTACATTCTTGCTGGCTGTTTCAGTGTCCCTGTCTACTTTCTCACAGCTCCGCTTCTTCTCTTGCTGTTTCTTGTTCTTCTGTCTTCTTCTTTACTTCTCATATACTCACTTATATACAGGGCCGGCCTAAGACATAGTTCCACCTGGGGCGAAGTTTGAAATGCCGCCCCCCCACCACTCGGCGCCCCTCTCTCTCCTCCGCCCCACTCTGCTCCATGGCAGGACCGGCCCTGCTTATATACATACCCAGATATACAAACACATACTTGCATACCCAAACAAGGACATGTCCACAGACTAAAATACCCAGACACACTAACATACCCAATGGCTATAACTAAACTAAAGTATGGTGCATACTTTAGCCCAAGAATCTCTATTCAGGACTATGTGCCAGTTGAGAAGGCAGGAGCAGCCTCGTGTGTAAACTGGGTGCCATGTGACCAGACATTATGTGAGCTTGCAGTTAAATGTGAAGCTGTTTGCAATGCCTGCAGCCAGCCAAGAAGATCTGCAGACTGCTGCTGAGCAAAGGGGTGAGTAAAGGAGGGAGAGGGTGTATGTGTACGTGTGTGAGCATGGGTGTGTGTGAGCACGGATGTGTTTGTGTAAGCCTGTGTGAGCATGGATGTCTGTGTGTAAGTGCGTGTTAGTGTGCGCATGTGTGTTGGCATGAGTGTACGTAAATGTGAGAGAGTATGTAAAAATATGTGCCAATGTGTGTTACTGAAGTAGAGGCCAAATATAATAATGACTAATGAGTAAGAGGAGATATAGGGAAAAAAGAAGAGAGTAGATAATGAGACAGGGGAGAAATTATGAGAAAGGGAAGAGAGAGAGTGTGTTTGAAAGTGTTTGAAATGTTAGGGCAAGTAAGTGGTTGGATGCAAGGGCAAGTGTAAACCAGGATGTCTATGTGTAAGGGCAGGTGTGAATGTATGTGTATGTATGTGTATAAGGGCAGGCATGTGTAAGAGTAGTGTATATGTTTTCCTGGATACCTATAATTTTTTCATATTGCCTATAGGTAGCGCTGGCCTTGAGCAGATTGCCATACTGGGGAATTCGATGCAGCCCAATGGGCTAGTTGAGGATATTACAGATTTCAGTTGGCTATAGAGGTCTGTATTTGATGAGATTCGTTCTGCTTTAGGTCAGTCTTACAGGATCACCTCTTCTAAATACATGACTGGAGTTCACAGTAAGCAGATAACTGCTTGACATCATACAATGGAGGAGTACAAACTGAATTAGGGCTAAACTCAAGCATGAGCTCATCACCAGATCTGCAGGGTTATAATAAGCATCCCTTGGGGAAATGCTGATCATCCTACCAAGGACACTGTTACCAGGTATTGTAAAATTCTGGGCTGCAATAAATCTGTTGTAAAGCGTAATCACTCCAGTAAGCAACTTCTTCTTCTACTACTACAGCAATGCAGCCGACTTTACTTGATGTAAATTAGACGACAGATGGTATAGAAGGAAAATAATAGGATACAAAATCACTCAAAAAAATAGTAGTTAGTTAAACTGAAAATATTTTGAAAGCTTTTTGAAACATAATAATTAAATCAATCTCCAATTAGCTATATTGGGCCCATGCATAAATATGAATACAATTAGCAATATCTTAGACTTTATTCTGGTTTTTACGCCAGTATTAATTCCTACCTAGTGTCATTGTGGTTGCTATAGCAATCATAAAAATACATGCTGTGCAAATGATACCTTTTTTTGCATGATACCTTGAAAAGTATTGGCAATAAATATGTAAATATGTACGTTTTTTTAAATTATATATCTATATATTTAATGCACACAGCTAAAGTGCACTTGATTTCAATTGTATTACTTTGTATTAAATCACAGCTGAACATTTTAGGTGTGATTCAATGAGTTACCTAAAACACAAATTACATGCTTACAAATTGGAAAAATTCAAATAAAATTATATATATTATATAACTGATTGCATGTCTAAACTGCTGTGTACCTTATAAAGTTAAAGGGAAGCTTGTAATAGATGTTAGTGCAAGCCCTTGCCACAGCAGCAGCTCATTACAGCCAATGTGGTACATTTGGTAATGTTTGTGTTGATGCTATAGAAATAAAACATAATAATAATTAATCATAATAATAATATCTCTTTACCTACATGTTAAATTAATTTGCCGATTATAATTTGTATCAACCTCTATAGTGGCATGCTATAATGCCATTCCTAGGCATGGTGTTTTTTTTATAGTACAATAGTACACTATAGGGTTAGCATTTATTGAGTTAATTAATATATGGCATGTAGTGTTTATGCCTCCATGTGTTGATTAGTAGAAGATGTGTTTTTTTTTTATTTCAATGTAGTTTTTTTTTGTGGCTACAGTCTAAAAAGTCTTAGTTCTGACACTACATTCTTATTGCATAATTATACATTTATATAGTACTGTACAAAAGTTTTAGACATGTGTGAAAAATGCTATAGAGTAAGAGTGCTTTTTTATAAATAGATTTTTATAATTTAACAAAGGGCAAAATACCTGATTTGCACAAAGTCAGGTATTTTGTAGGTATATAGTTGGCTGATTGATTAAACAATGATATCAAATAGGTGCTAATGGTCATCAATTTCATATGTATGTTGAAACATAATAATTAACTGAAACAAACACCTGTACAGGAGGAATACTTCTGGTGGAGGTTCCTTGCAAGTTTGGTGGGTTGGTTGGAAAGATTTGGTCGAAATGAATTGTCTCCTCAATGGTACGGGCAGATACTTATCCATTGTACAATCATTTCAGGGAGGCATCTGATTGGCACCAAACTTATTCTGCAGAATGACAATAACCCAAACATACAGCCAATGTATTTAAGAGCCATCTTAAGCATAAAGAAGAACAAGGAATCCTGAAAGTGATGGTATGGCAACCACAGAGCTCGCATTTCAACATCATGGAGTCTGTCTGTGATTACATGAAGAGAGAGAGAGAGAGGCAAATACGCCGGTCTAATTCTGCAGAACTGGTTAATTCTCCAAGATGTTTGGAATATCTTACCTGCTGAGTTCCAAAAAAAGTATACCTAGAAGAACTGACGCTGTTTTGAAGAGAAATACTGGTTTGATTTAGATTCCCCCTTACTCATCTTGCACTTTTAAAGCATACAATTTTTTTCTTCACCATTCCCTGCTCAAAACTCTTTATTAGTTATTTTGTAAAGGGATAAGATACAGTTTTTTTGTCATATGGACAAGATTAGTTATAGCTTGCTGATCCAGTGAGATATCAGATTCAATATCCCTTCAATGAGGGTCATTGCCTTCTTTAAGATCCACAGCAAAGTTAAACTTGATGGACTTTTTTCAAATGACTGTGTCATACTAGTAAAAATTGTGGCTTCTACCTCTAAGAAAATGTAGATTTCCCAAACAATCAGAAGAATATTACAAAAGACATTTTTTAGCTCACCTTAATAACTGGATATTTAAAATACAGCTGTTGGCCATCAGTACGTATATGTAGTAATGAATGTTGTATAAGTTCTCTGCTATATATTCAAAGGCTTTATTCTTATATATAGCCAATACCAAAATAAAAAATGCATAAATATTTAAATCACAACCAGTTTTGTATGTGTAAAATGCATATATCAATCTGTCTTTGCATGATGGGATTTGTTGTCTATAGCAGCTGGAGACATGCGTGTTTATACGTCCCTGTTACAGATGACTTGTATTCCGTGTACCTTCTATGGGATTTAAAAGACACGATGCAGAGGTATTAACTGGATGTTTTCACAGGATATTTTAGGACAAAGGTCCCTAAAGCTCAGAACAAGCCTAATGGAACTAAGCCAGGAACCTCAGCGGAGATACAGATGTTTTTTTTTGTAATGATCAGTTGCTCCCGGTCTTGTCCAATATGATTTAAATGGCTTCTGTTCCAATGAGAAGTCATGGAAACCAATGTTCCAAGGTACTCTCCTGACATCGAGAAATTTGATTAAAAAGCCTTATTGCTGACTGAAGTGAGGACAACGATAAAGCAGAAATGCCTGGGGTGGATTGGTATCAGGTGTCTTTTTTTTTCTTCTTTCCTTATTCTTTTAAATAAAATCCCTATCCTTTTCGCCTTAGAATGTATTGATCACCAGCTCATGAATTCACAGATTACACTGTGTACTTCAAGTTCTCCCCTTATAATTATTTTATGAGCTAAAATAAATGTATTCTATTTTCACATAAAATACTGAAGTACCTATAGCAGTGCTGTACTGGCCTGGACTGGCCATCTGGCACACTGAACAAATGCCCAGTGGGCCTGTGGACAATAAGGTCCCATGCTTATTGATAGTGCCACTCCAGCAGCAGAGTCCTGTAGTGTGTGGCCACCGGCTGGATATATATGGCTGCACTCCATCCAATATAATGCGCTCCACAAGTATCCAGCCAGTGACCTCATGTCCATCATTTGGTGGCTGCTAGCCTTAAAGTGCTAGGGCATGTTCCCAATGTGACCCTGGTGCGGGAGTATTTTTCCATCACATTTGTGGTGAAGTTATAACTGGTGTAACATCTATAGATGTAGTAATTGTTTTAATTGCAGCTTGTTTTAGTGATATTATAGTTTGAACAGTGACATCATCTTTCCTCAATCCACTTACGTTTACCAATCATCCCTGAAGATAAGCTTAAGAATTTCAGAGCATGGCAGACGCTTGTAAATAGTGATAAACACACTTTCAAAATGACCTGTCTGGCTAAACCGATGGTCACTATGGATGTAAACAAAGATCCCGTCAGACAACAACATTCACAGAAGATAGATATAATGGGGCGATATGGAGAAGAACCATCCAGAGGAGAAACGAGATGCATGTCTGGAACGTGGTCTTAGAAAACCTTATGACCATCCAGGTCTTTGGTGAAAACCATTCATATATGGGATATGTGAAATATAATGGTATGGGATAAAGGGACACTGTCCCATAAACTCTGCTTCTTGACCTTATAAACAGTGCTGGTCCTAGACTGAAGAGCACTCTAGACAAAAAGTTGGCCAACACCACCGCACTTATTGTATTTATTTATACTTTTAGAATGCCAATATAGATCCCTTGTCCCCACATATTTTGGGGGGTTCCATTGTACCCGTCAGGTACCAAACTTCGCATTGGAGGCAGTTTCCAGGGTGAGTATTGGCACCCTATGGTCTAGCTACCCCAGGCATGTGCCTTACTCACCTGGGACTAATGCTAGCCCTGCTTATAAAGGTCCAGCAGTGGGACAATGAGGATGTCTAAAGTTGGGATGGCTGAGGTGCACATGCAGTAGCAATTCTCTCCAATAGATGGTGCTGTAAATCCCTTTTAATGCCTCTTCTTTATGCAGTAGCAGTTCTTGAACGTTTTTCCAATCTAGAACCTTTGCAAACCAATTTCTTCAGTATCAAACTCCCCCCATTAAGGTTTTCTGACAATTTTTATTTTTAAAATACCATTAATGTTTCACACTATTCAGGCAATCATGTAATCCCTGCCTCACCACCAGATATGCCCCAAACTAGACATATGCACAGGATAGGAGATCATGGATCCTTTTTATGTTATGGGCAATTATATAATAATAAATGGCAAAAATACACTTTATCTTTAAGCCTACAGACCAAGTCGGATGAAATGACAGAGTAATATAATATGAGCAATGCTGCAGTGATCCATTGATGATATAAAAGTAGCCTAAACCCCTCACTTTATACACCCCAATGGCTAAATGGGATGTTGCAAGTAAAGCAGGCTTTTCTCAGTAGAAATAAAATTAGGGCTGCCCAAAGGAACATTGCACCATTCAACTGTTTATTGACTTGGGGTATGTGCCCAAGCTTTTGCCTCTTAGCAATATGCCTTCTTTATTATATTTTATATCAAGTCATATTAACATAATGGTTTTGCCATTGGACCTGTGCTCTGAGGCACTGTATAACATTTTCATCTATTTTGTATCTATTTTCAAAAAATGCTGTATTGTCTTACTTTATAATGATTTGTCTTTAATTAAAAGACTCTGCAAGCCTATCTTATGCATTTTACTTGCAATACCACAAACAGCCCAATGGTGTCAGCATTAGCATAGGCATTAGACAGGATTTAAGGAAACCAAGGATCCTTTATGTGTTTCCTTTATGGATTTTCTATGTAAAAGTGGGTTCCTTAATACATTTTTTTGGCCTGCTCTAATACTGGACCATTTTGGCTGATTTGTGCTCCCCCTCCCCATCTACCAAGCTCCTGTCTGCAGGGCAGGGAGGTTTGTACACAGCTCCAGGATGGGTAATGTGCAATTGTCCACTGTGTTGGTGCTTTTACAGTGTATGTACACAGTGGGTTAAATATTTGTAATTAAACAATATACATGTTGCTGTTAGTGTCATAACTAAAGAAAATCCCTGCTGACAATTGCTACAATATGGATGAAAATATACTGCACCTAGCATAATGGAAACATATCATGGAATACATATATATTATATATGTAAAAGCAGAATGACCTGTAACGTTTTTGTTAAACAAAAGGTTAAACCACATAAATGTTGCAATAGTAGTAAAGAACTATTCAGAACATATTAACAAAACATAGCAGGTTTTTTTATTCTCAAATATATTTTCCAGATTTACATAGTCAGATATTTTGTAAAAGGTGTCTGTAAAGTAAGCATTGTAATTTGATGAAAGGCAGAGAATACAGCATAGCCCCATGTATTAATGGCTGCTCTAATAGTAGAAAATTGTAAGATGAGACAAGGATGCACATGTTCTGTGTGTGTGTTATGTGTTGATGGTGATTGAAGGGTGGGGCGGCTCAGTGATACAGGGCAAATGCTTGCCTTGGATGGAGTTGGCTGGGATGTTGGGATAATGTAGGGAAATAGAACATATTGATGCTGGAGGCATCCTGACTGTACATTCAGTCCGCAAATACTGACATTATCACTTTGCAAACTCATCCATCACTCTTAATAAAGAATGACCTTTGTCCAATGGTTTGTTCCCACCTGGTTACACTTGGTTCCCACACTGCTAACAAGGATATTGACAACTTCTGTTGTTCCAACACCTATCACTTTTAGTAGGTTAATGAGAAGTATATGAGTTGTAGTCTACACCATTTACAATGATACATGGAAAATTGTCTAGCCCTGTTTCCAAAATTTGGTGTGGGGACATGATTTTTTTGACCCATTCAATGTACAAAGGTCTTCCTTTTGCCCAGACATATGATTTTTTTGAAGGAACGTCTGAAATCCTGGTTGAAAATGGTGTAAATGACGGGATTGAGAGAGCTGTTGCAGTAACCAATCCAAAAGAAAAACTTAAATAACGTTTCGGGTATCTCACAGGCTTCTCTGCAAATCCCATATAAACTATAGCTGAAGAAAAATGGGAACCAACAAACCACAAATACCCCCATAACCACTGCTAAGACAAATGTAAACCTCTTCTCCCTAGCCTGGGTGACTTTCCTCCTGGAGATGCTACTCCTCCTTTTCTTCTTCCTGGAGGAGAACAGGTCCATAGATTTGTTGCTGGACCTAGAAAAGCGGCTGGACTGTTTGGAGAAGGAATTGTTCTTACTTGTCCTCTTGTCCCTGCTGGAGTCTGTATTCTCATCTCTGCTACTGCTCTTCCTCCTCTTACTCTCTGATACACTACTCTCCTCCAGCTCCACATCATCTAGATCTGTGGCTCTGGGTGGGCTTGGTCGAGATGGGTAGTGCCCATTCTCTTTCTCCACTGGCATTTTATAAGAGGTCCCTTTGCTGAAGCCATTCTCTGTGTGAGAAGAACAGTCTGTAGCAGGTTTCTTCTCTGATAAAGTCCTGGTCCTCAGTTTTGCTACTTGGTAAATGCGGATGTACACCAAGATCATTATGACACAAGGGGCAAAGAATGACCCTATGCACGAAGATAAGATGTACCAGGTCTCATCATTTAATTTACACTGAGGGTATACATAATCTTCTGGGTCTCTGTCCATAGAAATTAGAGGTGGGAAGGAGATGACAGCAGAAATAAGCCAGACTATGACAATGATGCCTTTAATCCTCCGAGGGGTCCTCTTTAGGTTGTATTCTACAGCCTGTGTCACTGACCAGTACCTGTCCAGGCTGATAGCACATAAATGAACTATAGAGGAGGTGCAAAATAAAACATCTAAGGCTAAATAGATATCACACCATACGCTGCCAAAGTACCAGTATCCCATGAGCTCGTTAGCCAAAGAAAAGGGCATTACTAATGTAGCCACCAGAATATCTGCGCTTGCCAAAGATACCAAGAAAAGGTTCTGGGGGGCTTTAAGTGCCCTGCTTGTCAGCACTGCAATAACCACAAATACATTTCCCACAATGGTAAATATAATAAGAAATCCCACGATTGCTGCTAGACCCCAGACAGCAGTCACCGAATATTGCCCCACTCCAGGGGCTCCATGGGGCTCAGAAGAGGGTAAGAGGGTATTGTTGATATCAGACGTATTTTCAGGCATATCCATAGTACTGGTGTTAAAGTGGCATGCACATAGATGCGCGGTATCCTTTGCTTTTGGTGTGCCTTGCCAACTTAGTGCCTCCTCAACCCTCATCACCGGCCATTATCACTTGTCTCCTCACCCCAAAGAGTTGTCCTCGGTCCCCAAGAACGAAGCCAAGCAAATCTTCTTCAGGCGACCTGTGTTCCTGTATTTGAACCGGTTTCATGTTCAACACACCATAGACATGAGGCTCGTGTGGCTTTTCTCATCCCGGTTGCTTCTCTTCTCTTGAACCTAGTGATCCAGCAGGGGCAGTGCTCAGGATACTCCAGGAGGAGGTGGATCTGGGCAAGCATACTGAGCTCCTGAGGTTAAATCCCAGGCATCTGCTCCTTCATCAGTCCTGACTTGTGAGCGCTGGACTCACAATCACCATGCTGTTAACTGCAGATCACAGAGTTATCTCGATTTAACAATGTGAAGAATGCAAAGATATAATCCTCCTCTAATTGTTGAATTTCCTGCTTTTATACAAAATCTCAGAATTAAGCATTTTTTGAGGAAACTGGAGAAGTGTAGATCCACAGCACATCCCAATGTACGTATCCCCTAAGTATACTTGGAACGTTGCCTGAATTTGCGGTAAGTGCATTTCTCTGTCTCTCTCTTCCATCCTCCCTCCCCTTAACCCTTTGAGAGCCAGATGGGAGGAGGTAGGGTGTGATGCTGACAGTAAGTGTCAAGGCTGGGCTGTATATAGGCTTCTTGTGATGTTGTAAGTGCCAGGGGTGAAGGCAAGATTTTTAAAAAATACCTTTTAAAAAACCTTTTAATTTCCTAATTATTAAGCTTCCTCTTTTTTAGTGCTTGCTACGGAATTATATACATTAGTAACATAAATTCCTTCTGCCACTGCACACACATACATCAGTAACCTTCTCCCTCCCATATAACACCCACATCACATATTTATAGTTACAGACATTTGTATGATTCCTACATGTGATTATAGAATAACACTAATGATACCTTCCTTTGCATGAAAGATCTGTTGAAAGCAAGGTTATTAAGCAATTTTATTGAACACAGTAGAAAAGTGCTGGGATTAGCACCAAAACAGCTTTTACATTTACTAATCTGTTAGAGCAGATGGGATTGGGATTTAAATGTTCCCTATTTAGGGTGAATTGTATTTTAAGAGAACACATGTTTCAACCATTGAGTATTATGTTTCATATTCTTGATTCTCATATACCCGGAGTAATGTGACAATAGGCAATGTAGCTGCAGACTGCTCGCTTGAGGTCACTCTTGCCACACAGATGACACTAAGTATCTCAGAATAGGGAGGATACTCCATCTGCTATTAACTAACCTTCTTCTTCTGCAGCATTTTCCAAAATCCAGCAAAATCCAGTGCTATGTGTCCAGGGTCATCACTGTGACATGCATCAAAGTGCAGATTAAATAAATATATATATATATATATATATATATATATATATATATATATATATATTCTAAACATGTTTTATGTATCAGACAATAACTTAACATTTTAATATTTTGTATTTTGGACATTACCCTTCATTCAGAAAGGCAAAAGGACCATACATAGGTAGTATTGCTTCACTTAGTTTACACAATAAGAAGTACATGACAGAGACTCACTAGCCAAAGGTTAGTCCAAGTGCAGAGAACATGGTTCTAGTTGTCCTATATTCTATATTAATTATATATATATATATATATATATATATATATATATATATATACCTTTTTATGTGTATTTTTTAATGCTGACAGTGGTTATCTTGAATCATAAACAGTAAGAAATAAAGGATTTTTTTCCACTTATCTCCTTTCCTTTTATTTTGGGGCTAATTGCTAAATGTTGATTGCACCATACTAATAAATGTGTTTACAAAACAGCATAAAAGTACTTAACACACTTGAACTGATTTATTGAATTGAAATAAAAACCAATCACACACTGCAATGAGCCACATAATTATTTCTGTAGGGACTGAAGTCCTATAATGATGTTCTGCCAAATTCTTAATCCACAATTACAGTTGGTAGTTGATGTGCATGCTGCACACAAAAAAACCGATTGTTAACATTAGCTTCTTGGGAGATGTGGTTGGGTCTCATTGGGAGACTTGAGCACATAGAGTTTGGGAGACACTTAAAGTTTCATATAGTCTATACTACCTCACCTACACAATATGGACAAAAGTATTAAAAAAAAATCCCACAGAAAAATTCCAAAAAAGCCTTTCCAGAAGAGTAGAAGATGTCAAAGGGGGACCCACTACACTACAAAAATCTCTGTTGGTGTAATGATAAGGTGTCCCAATACTTTTGTCCATATATTGTATCTTAATACTTTCTATTCTGTAGAATTCTTATCCTAATTCTAACTTGAGATATAACCTAAAAAAATATTTACATGTCTCATGGCAATTCTTTATGCATTTCTGCCTGCCTGTTATGGGATCTAATATCCAATGGGCATTTTTGGGCACTCATAAACCCTCTTTCCCTAATTTTCGCACATGTTATAAAACATGTTACATCTAGATAAACAGGAGAGAACGAGCCGCATACCAGGAGGTCAGATGCATACTGTGAAAGTCCAAATGCGTTGTAGTAGAACATGTGTGCAGTCACCATGTCTTATGAGTAATTGGAAGACTGTTCATGTTCAAGCTGTCAGGTTCAGTTAATTGACTATATGTCCTTACAATAAGGTAACACACTGTTACAATGTTATTATTCTAGACTAGTGAGAGTCAGGATTTCATATCGTTTCAGCATATTGCTTGTTATTTTAGGACTATAATCTTCCTGGATAATGGGTGCAGCACTTTCTCCTTGTAGTAAATGAGTTTCTTTCAAAATTGTCTAAAATGGTTACTAAGCAACTATAGAAGATCAAATATTCTTTTGTTTTATACGGTTCTTAGTTTCTATTGTAATTTGGTTATATGGCCTGAGTGTAGCCTGAGATCTGATAAGTTTTCTACTGACATTTCCTAAAATGCCCTTTATTTGTAGGCTGCCGTTGTTGATGTGATATTTTGTGTGCCCTTCTCTACAGAACCCCCACACTGAGCTTATTCTTTATGACAATTCTAATGAAGGTTGTTCTTTCACGGACTCTCATTAGTCAGAGTGTCTGGCTGCTTAAGACTGTGTCATTCTCTCGTTCGCTACTGATGGTATAATGCCCATTTATGTCATTTTTACTTTTTCTTGAGTCTTTAGACTTCTAAACATGTCCAAATGAACATATGATGTCAGAATCTACACTCTGTTGATGTTGTAAATGCAACACTATTTTTTACATTTTCTCTTGTTTGTTTGTTTTTGTTGTACTAAGTAATCCCTCTGATGCTCACATTGTTTTTCCATTTGTCAAAAGTTGACATTTTGGTGCTATTATACTAAAAAAAAAATCTTGCCAAGCGAACTGTAGGAGGCTTATCTCAAGCAGTAGCAAAAGATGATCTTACCCATCTTCTTATGAGTACAACAGACTATAACAGAGGGTACTAAATGTTTCTGTAACCATAGCAACAGAAAATGCTACTCAGAAGGTTTCTGTGGTACTCTTATGTTATAAAATATATTGAGAAAAAAGTTTTTATGACAGATCTACTTAAATTCCCTAACATGTAAAAGCACTCCATGTTTGCTTCTCTGTGAAACAGAACCTTTAAGACAAAGCAGCTTGTGTGAATTTCCAGTTTTAGTACAGGGGGTTCTTGTATCTTGACCCCTGGATCTGAAATACATATTGACATAACGAGTCTGTTCAGTTGGCTGGCGCCCAAGTCTAGTATATATATATATCTGTATTTGACATGCTACCTCAGGCTGGTACAGGTCCTTAGTGCCCAAAGTCCGGCTAGGAAAAGCATTCAAGTGTAGCAAGCACTGGATTTACTGAATGGCACTAAGGGAACTAAAAAATACCTATGCGAATGTTTACGTAAGTGCACTTCTCGTTCATGTGAGAAAAATGTACTTAATACACATTGCTAATTACCTAATGACAATATAAATGTGCCACATAAAGAAAAACAAACAATGACCGGAGTTCCCCTTTAAAGTTGCCTATTTGTACTTGGTACCACCATAGAAGGTCAGTGTTTTCCCCAAAAATACAGAGTTTCTTTCTACATTCTAAATTTGAGGTTCTATATCATCTGAAAAAAATATTAAAAAAGATTATGCTGTATTATTGTAACAATTAAGATTCCTTCTATTTCCTTTAAATTGTCATGGGTATCTTTCATCTTGACCCTACTTCTATGCCAAGAGCACAAACACTGCTGAGTTAACGGCAGCTGTGATTTATAATGTCTCGCCTTATATTGATTTCTGCAAAACTATTTAACGAATCCACTACAAGAAATATATATTGTTGCACCACAGTCAATAAAACTAAGAAATACTTGAAGAAAAAAGTTCCATAATTTCAGCATCCTTGTGTTTTTAGTGGCCTCCCTAGATGTTCCATTAACTTTTTTTGTCCACCCAAGCACTACCGCCTGTAAAACGATATTATGCTGCCCATAGGCCCATTCACAGCATTATACTTCCAGAGAGGTGATGTGTGAGAGCACTGGGTCCCCTAAACACCATCCACCAAACTTTCTGCAATATAGACAGACTAGCTTTCTATCACAGCCTAGAACCTGACAGCATTGCCCAGGTACCCAGTCACCCGCTAAAATTCCAAGATGGCCTCCTTCATTGTATGTCATCTTCTTCATGGAACTATCTGCTCACCATGTATGGCATATTGAAAGGAGTGGTATATGTTAACGTGTGTGTCCATAAACTTACCCCAATGTATAAAAAATAACCACTTTTTTTAATATACATGATATACAAAATGTTTAATGAAACATGGGATATTTTTTGGATACTTATCTATATTTATCAGATTTTTATTCGAAAGCTGTCAATCAACCCAAAAAATCAAAGAGATATTCTTGAAAAACCAGACTCATGCCATGGCTCTTGGCTGTCCAGGCACGTCTTGTTTTTTTGGAACTGCCAATAACTTCTGCATGTACCGTACCTGAATCAGAGTGGCACGAGACATGTTCCCCGTCATTTGCATATTTCATAAATATGATATACAAGAGGTTTGTGACGCTATGAAACCAAAAAGTTGGGTTTCAACATAAAGAGAGATCTATGGAATAGCAGTGAGCATAACAGGTATATGTTTTGGGAACCCATACTGCTGAACATTCCAGAATGTAATACAATGTATGGGCAAAGCCACCTAGTTATTTCAATGAAGAAGCAATGGAGCACTTACTTGGCCCTGAACATGTATATAGTACATGTGACCTGTATTTTGATGGGGCTCTTTGCCTTAGATTCTCTTGACACGGTCAGCGCTGTCTCTTGTGATAATAAACTCGATATAAGACATTTAAAATGCACATAAGTGAAACAAAATGCCAAAAGGAACTATCAAAGGCCACCATGAAAATAACACTTCCATGTGGAGAGACAAGGACCTCATAACTAACGTGTACTAGCAGAGACTTATATACGCATGTTCTACAACACCAGGTTACTTTAATGAAAGGTCCCCGAGTGGCAGCTCCCATCTGTTGCTGGCAGTTCCAAAAATATTATTTAACCCTTTCAGTATAATTAGTTTTTTTAGCATTATCATACCCCATACAATTATTTTGACTGTTCAGTATGTAGGATAATCTATCATTTTGGCATATATATTACAAAAGTAAATAGATTAGTAACTTCAACCTGCATCTCTTGACTGGAGATTAAATATCATCAAATCAAAGAAACATCAATATTCTTCAATGAAAATGTTTCATTACTGTTTAATGATTATATTGATTTATATATTGCTCTGATATGATTATCTTTTTTGGATATCTTACACAGCCTTCTTTAAAAAAGTTCTCTATAAATCTTGTTTTTATCTATACTTCTTTTAGGTCTAAGATTTCTACCCAGTAATTATTTCCTTTATGAACCCTGCTTTGAAATTCATTAGACCCCCTGCCGAACCAATAAGTGGACTAGGAGGCAACTTTATATTTTCTTGGAAAAACTGAATTAAGCAAAAAATATTAGTTACTGATTGCATTGTACATGAGGGTAGATTTGAACGTCATTGATTGAATAGCCTAATAAAAAATAATTTTCTTTTGAGCCGTCACATCAAGGAAATCTGACGGATTATAAATCAGCATGGGATAAATTAGTTTGAAATTTCAACTTTGAAGGTTCAATAAATTAATGCGTCACTTCAAACTAGTGCAGCAGCACTGCATTCAAGGAGAAGAAGGTACCTGAAAGGTGATCATAAGAGTTGTGTTTTTGTTTGCTAGAGGGGGCTTAATGCCATGTTCCTAGGAGCCCCAATGGGCCTTAATGTGATAATGGCTCGTGTGCTGCCATTGTAAGTATTAGGGGCATTAACGTGACCCTATGACTGTTGTAGCCTCGATTTTCTGGGCTAGGCCTAACCCCCCTCCATTAACCCCAATAATTACACTACACACCATTGTATATGGAAGAGAAAAGGCCACAGCTAATTTTATTTATTAGAGTCATTGTCACGCCAAAACCTGAAACAATAAACATAGGTGCGCTAACAAGGACAATGACTCAAAACACAAACATGTAAATATATACAATAAACACAATAAACACACCACGCTTGCCAAGTAATCCAGGTACCATAACCAAATATCACTTAAGGAAGGGACATACCCGGATGCCCCCTCCCTGACCTGAGGTTCCCAGCACTGACAGCCTCCTACCAGTTGTTACCAACAATTCACTTACTACCACATTAACCCCTGGATACCTGGCAAGCTGCCGCCCCACAGACTGTGACAAAACAACACAAACCAAAAATACAAATATAAAGGGAGGGAGGGTGGGCCACGCAACCAGGCAAGCTAACCACAAGAATGGCTGCTTTCCCGTGCTTAGAAACCACTTAAATAATCTACCACCAAATTTCCCGCCAAAAAGCCTACCCCTCCTCTGCACAACAGTCAGGGCCCACTATAGCCCATGCTGCCCCCCCCCGTGGGCATCACTCTTCCTCACATGCAAACATACATACCGACCCCAGCTACTTCTTTTATAAATCACTTATTCTGTATACTCCTACACACAGTCCCTTCGTACTTTCTCTGCTGGGAAACCAAAACAGGTTGTAATGGCTGCAAAGTGAACACATGGATAACAAATATAGCAAAGGTTTGTTGTTTCTCTGCATTTTGGGGGTCCCTCCTCATTTTTGAATAATCGTACAAACAAACACATGAATTAGGAAAACGTTCAAAATTGGTTTGCACAACAAATCTGAACGCACAAGTTTAGTTTCTTCTACCAGCGCTCGGTGAAAGACTTGCTCTTTGGATTGTGAAGAGACGGCATCGCTGGAAGTTAGCAATGAAATGGCTGCAGATATTAAACACCTGCATGTTCTTTTATGTATCTTTGTCTGTGGCACAGTTAATTAAATCAGAGATTATACTGTTGGTCGCATCGCTTTCAGAATAATAAAGTTTTTTTTTTGTAAGTGCCTTTAGGAGCCAGGGGGTGCAGCTGTTGTGCACCATAACATGATGTAAACCAATTAAATGCCATTGGGTCAGATTGTTTAAAATGACACGTTCGTTTTATGAGGCGTCATAAAGGATCACCTGTGCACCATTTGTGCTCTATGGAAACATCTGCTCTCTTTTTCAAACCCAGCTCTCTGATGAGATGTTTCAGAGAAATAGCGCGTTACTTCTGACCTGTGGGGTAGGTTGAAAATAGAAGAGGTCTGTCTTTAATGTTAATGGTGCCCTGAGCAGACCTTTTTGCGATGGAGTTGGGGGTATGTTATTCATGGCATGTGTTAGTTTGATTTACTCTTCTGTCAAAATACAGATTTTACATATTTTGCACAGTTTTACTTTACTTTAGAAAGCAGCTGTGGGGAGGACCAAATTCATCGCTACGTATATTAGGTCCAGGACGGCATGTTTTTTGGTGTACGGTGGGAGATCGAAAGGGACTCAGCCTAATACTGGTACTATCAGAGCCTACAGTGACCTCGCAGGCAGATGTGCTGGTGGCAGCTCGGGAACAGCAGCTGCAGCTTCTGCTGTAGTCAACACAGCAGGTGGATGCCAGTGCCAGGCTTTACCTGACCAGCTCCTGGGCGCCTCTCCGCTTACTACTTGTGATCCTCAGTCATGGGACTCACCTGTTCTGTAGTACCTACCACATACTGCACGTCCTCGTAACACTTTGATCTAGATGAATTCACTCAAATATTGAGTCTGCGTATAATGAAAACTTATAGTTCAGTTTATAATGAAACAGATTCCCAAATTTCAGATGCTGACATTTAATGTATGTGATATCTTTTAAGTGTTTGCACAATCTCAAAGAAAGAGGATTGTCATATCATGTATGCCAATCTCATGGCTGGTTGGATGCATAGATAATTACACAAGCTGATGTATAATCTTAATTATGAATGGTGATAGAATCTTGGTTTGGCATTACAGATCTAATATGGTTCTCAGTGTAAAAATCAGTTCTCAGTTTGGAATGGCATTTGAAAATGATGTCAGTTCTGTAAAACTTTCATTACTATTCCTATTCTCAGGCATCTTATTAAAGCATTTGAGAATTCAGTTAAATGTTTCCACTTCAGATAATTTACTGTCCATTTGTTATTATGATTATCATTATTTATTGTTCTATATAGCGCCATCATATTCCATAGCGCTGTATAATCTGTAGACAAGAAACGATCTGCTTGAACGATCTTACAATCTAGAGATTATTAAACATAATGATATCTGTCCTGGGCCAGATCTCCATGACATATTTTGATCTATGAATTTAGAAACAATTTGTACAGGAGATTCATTGATGAGATCTGCTTTCCCTCTTTTAGCTTCTTTTAAGTTCCTGATGAATAATAATAATGATGATGAATAATGTTTTACAAAGGTTTCAGGGTTTTATTTACTAAAGTGAAAACTTACAAGAATGCTTTGGTTTCCTCCTAGTGTCATGTTATCCAGGGCCGGCCCAAGGCAAAATGCTGCCTGGGGCGCATTTTAAAATGCCGCCCCCCCTTATCTACCCTTCCTCTCCCTCCGTCCCTGCCGCCCTCCCCATTATCTACCCTTCCTCTCCCTCCGTCCCTGCCACCCCCCCATTATCTACTTCTTGTGCTCCAAGTTATATGAATCCTCATAAAACCAAAACTACCAGAACCTACTTCTTACAAGTATATTTTGTTCCCTCAGTTTGACTAGAAGCCCCGTACAGGCTCAAAGTGCATTGTTTTCAATGGGTTTAGGGACCGCCCATTGTCCTTAAGGGGTTAATTCATGACACTTATTTGTCTGGACACCCTGGAATCAATAAAGCAACTAAACCTTTTAAAAAAAATTTTGGTGGGCAAACCACAAAAACACAATTCATATATCTTCTTGTTTGACCTGTGCCCATAGTTAATAAAAAAAACAAACTACATTGTGAACTTCTTACGCCATCGTCCAATTCCTAGCTGTCCTTGTATTTCATAGCAGTGCATTCTATAACTTTATTGCCCTTACTGTAAAGAATCCCTTCCTTTGTTGTCTATGAAATAGTTGATGGCAGAGGAGGTCCCTGCCGGCGACCAATAGAGTTGCTCGTACGGAGCTTTAAAATCCTGGTGCCAAAGCTGCTGCGTAGTGCGTACCTCGTTAACCCCGTATTAACCCCTTCTAAAAAAAAAAAAAACGGCAAAAAACAAAGAAAAAAAACGAACACGAAGAATGTACACGAATATTCGCCCGAACTGAACACAGGAACAGGCGAATATTTGGGGAATACAAAGATTTTTTTCCCCCATGAAGACGAACACGAAGAGTTGGCCAGCGCCCAACTCTACAAATCTCTATATTTGTGATGTTAGCTGCAGCGTAAAAGCCGTTTGTCACATGAACACCTCCCATTCCTCTTCCGTGTATGAAGCCAGCTTGTAAGATGTGTACACAAAGTGTAGTAGAAGGACTTTGTAGTTGTGTTCCTGCGACCTCATGACCTGGTAACTGGAGAGGAGACCTGCTAAGGTGAATTAATCACCAGTCTCACGTGTTCAATACAATATCAGTGTTTATCAGATAATATTTATAACACAGCGTGTAAAGGGCAATATAGTAAAAATAAAAAAAAAGCTATTTAGGGTAAATATAGAAGCATAGAAACATCATGTTACATAACCCTGACACATGAGTGGGTCAGTCCAACTCAGACCAACTTTGTTTGAAGAATTTTGGATGAGCCATCCCGCCCTTGGTCTAGGGTGTTTGGGATGGTAACTATGTTCCAATTATATGACGTTTAAGAAATCTTTTTATTCTGAGAAATATCATTCAGAAATATGATATATTCATAAAGATACTTTTATTATAAAATATTTTTAGGTTTTTTGTTTTTTTAATATATATTGTTAAATTGATAAAGCATGCAGTTTACTTATATGTAATTGATATAAATCATGGCTAAAATGATAGCCACCTGAATACAGTCCAGTAAGATATATTTCTCACTGAGGTTGATTTAAAAAAATAAATAAATCAATAAATAAAAAGTGTATTCCCCCCCTCCCAAACACACATAATAATTAGTCCACCATACAGAGCCTTGAAGGTAGATAGCAGATGGTAAGATTGAGTGAAATCTTTTCATGCTATTCTTTCCTGAAATTGTTTGTTTTGCATTTAGGAGCTTTTTTTCCGAAGAGAAAATGGTAATCAGGCATCTAAAAGGAATGTAATTTAGTCGGTAAAATAAATGCTGAAATACTGGGTTTTTAAAGTTATTTTGCACTTCTTGATATGCTGTTTGTAAAACGTTAGATGGGAAAACATAGAATAAACATGGACTGATGCTGGCATAGGTCATATGTTAGAAACCAGAAGTTTACTTAGAATGAAAAAAACCTGACTTTTAACAATATCCATTGAGTAGAATAATACCCCACCAGCATGGGATTCTTTAATTGTGTCAGCTAGGAACACATTCCCTTACATACTACACTATTTTTATTCTTTCTGATCCATTGAGTTGGAGATTTCTCTATTTATATTTTTAGTTGGGGAGTTTATGAGTTGTTTGGGCACCTAATTCTTATTTATTTTTTGTAATTTTGTTTTTACTTTTTAAACTTTTTTGACTCTAGATCTTTGTGGTAGGTAGTTATAGACTTCAAGGTTATAGCTTGACTAGATGATAACTTTTATGATGTCATGTAACATCACTGAAATCCATTTAATTATTAATTTTAAAAAATCCTTACCTTAACTTACTGTATAGGAAAATATCTTTATTACTGCTTTTTTAATGTAACCAGTCAGGGCCGGCCCTACAATGGAGCCGACTGGGGCAATTGCCCCAGGCGGCACTTTAGAAGGGGCGGCACTTTGCGTTTTTTTGGTTGTTTGTTTTGAAGCGGAGGAGAGAGAGAGGGGCACCGAGTAGTTTTCGCTTACCCGCTCGGCGCCCCTCTCTCTCTCCTCTGCGGCGAGTCTCCCTGTTCGGTCCCGGTGCCGGCTTGTAATGCAGAGCGCCGGAAGTGACGTCAATTTCCGGCGCTCAGCATTACAAGCCGGCACCGTGGCAGAGCAGGGAGACTCGCCGGCAGGACTCTTTAAAGGTAAGTACCGGGGGGGGGGGAATAATGGCGTCAGCGTCATTTTAAACTTCGCCCCAGGTGGCGTTAAGTCTTCGGCCGGCCCTGTAACCAGTGCACCGTTACACTTCATCTGCCAGCGATTCTGGATCGGATTCTTATATGGGATACCCCAGGATGTCTAATGAAACCTCCCTGCCTGTGTCAAGACCATTCTAGTGGTCACCTAGTATCATTATTCACATAACTTTATACACATATATTCACAAATTGAGCATAACTTAAAGGTTATTAAAATGTGCGCCTGTTTTTGAAATGTAATCATTTTACTTAACTACGATTGGCACCTTACAGTCAGTTAATAACTGCTTGTTAATTTTGGGAACTCTGTATGTAATATAAGGATAAGAAAGGAAATGCTTTGCTTGGAATTCCCATTATCACGGAATTTTCGTAAAAATAGAAAAGCGTACGTTTCCGTGTACGTTTCGGAGGGTTTAATGGGCAGAATGCCGGATTATACATATGTACAATTCTACTGGCACCCGTCAAACCCAGATTCATCCAACACTTCATCACTCCAGAGAAGATGTTTCCAGCGCTTTAGAGTCCACTTGATGCGCTTTATACCACTCCAGCCAATGCTTGGCATAGCGATCTTTGGCTTTTGCTTATGCTGATGTTGCTTCCAGAGGCAGTTTTAAACTCTGTAGTGAGTAATACACATTTCAGTACCTGCTCTTTGTGCGCGGTCTACCGCTTGATGGTTTAGCAGTTGTTACTCAGGGGCAGATTTAACAAATTCGTGTCTTGTGGCAAAGGTGGCATCATATGACAGCGCCACATTGAAAGCTCTTCCGTAAGATGCATTCCCCTGCTAATATTTGTCCATGGAGATGGCTGCCTATGTGCTTGATTTTATACTCCTGCTAGCAATGAGTGTGGCTCAAATACCTAAACTCCATAATCAGGAGAGGTGTCCGCATACTTTTGGTCATAAAGTATATACATACATATATATATATATATATATACATACCCAATGAAACATGCATTGTAAAAGCAATACAACACCAGCTGTATTTCCATAATCCAACAACTATCATGTCTGTCAGAAGTAACACTCCATTCTGACGTGCAAATAAATGATAAAATATGCCCCTATAGGTCATGCATAATTGAGACACACCCTGATGGCAATCATAGAACCCGATCAAATTCATTTTTGAATTTCTCGCTGGCCAATGCATCTTCTCTAATGTAATAAACATATTACAAAATATCTTAGTGGACTTTATGCAAAATTTTCCTATTGCTACTTTGAAGCTGGAAAAGAAACGTTAGCCCATCCGCTCTACACGGTTCACGGCAATCAAAAGGAAAAAATCCAAGCTTCACATAAATAACAGAAATGTTGAAAGGCAGACAGCGTATTATGACAGTTGCTCACTGTGTGCATTTTATGGTAGAAGGAGCTTAATCACATTCATAATGAAAACATAAATCCATAACATTATAATTATATTTTTACCATCTTCAGGCAACCTGGCGCCCTTTCTGATCACATTAGGGTTATTCATCAGTTTTGCTTTGCATATGGTTTGCCTAAAAAAATCCATAGATTCAACTGTGTTACATGAGCCATCGTGCCCAGGTCCCAACTGCACATCTTTCCAGAAGTATAAGACATCCACGTTCCAAATCTTAACATAACATCTCAGATAAAATTTAGTCGGAGGATCTTTTTCACCTAAATGATTTAATAGAATGGGCGTGTGGCATGTAGTTCCTCAAGTGCTAGAAATGGAAGGTTCCTTGAAAAACTACAAAGAAAACGAACTAAACACATTTTGGTATCTGACATTTTAACAAGATTATGTCAAGCTGTGCAAAATATGTAAACCCAATACTTTACTGATTTGTCTTGTAAATTACAAGGTTGTCGTGCATTCATTTTCTTCTCTCTGTTGAGAAAGGACACAAACTGCAGACAGAAGCATTCACTAAAGAATAATGTAAATAGATTTACTCATACATACCATCTGTTACAAAGAAATAATTCTATGTAAGATATTTCATGCAGAATATTAATGAAAGGTGCAAGATATCCTTAAATCAGAGGTTATGGAATATACGTGGAAGGGAATTTTTCATATCACACAATCCATTTTCTAAAATCCAAAGTTTTCTTCTTAAAACAAAACAAAAACAGACATTTAATTTTATTGAATAGCAATGGTTACTAGCTCTTCTTTGTTTTAGTAAATACATATTTAATACTGATTAATGATACAGCCATTACCATGAAGGTAAGATGATTTTGGATATCTACATTTTATTTACATTATAGGGGTTGGTCAAGACAAATGGACACTCATTTAAGTTAAATGTATAGGACTAGTGTCACTATGCAGCTCCAGTAACAACAATGCGTAATAAAGTACTTTCTAAGTACCTATATGTGCGCACATTAAACCTGCATGGAAAAGATGAAAAGATAAAATACATTTATTTAAGGAGAAGCTGCAGCATTAGAGCTCTATGGTCGCACTCTTCTCACCAGTCTTGGCTGCATTGAAAATATTAGGAGAGCATTTTGTGAATTCATATGGGAATTTAGGAGTCTCTTTAGACCATCCCGTACTCTCCTGCAAGTGCCTTTTTGCTCGGGGGGGGGGCAAGGAAAGAGGAAAATGCATGGGGAGGATTCTGCTGAATTCTTTCATATATTTTCAAAAAAAAGATCATTTAAATGGAATCACTTTTCCAAATCCTTGTATGACAGCACAAAAGATAAACATATGTAATGATGGAACAGAGGGATCAAGGCAGGAAGCCCACTTGGAAGGACACAAGGCAGGAAGCATTCAGGATCAGGTACAAGTCAGGGTCTGGTACAAAGCAGGATCAGGTACACAGATCATTTAAAGGGAATCTCTTTTCCAAATCCTTTTATGACAGCACAAAAGATAAACATAGGTAATGGGACAGAGGGATCAAGATTAGAAACCTGTAAAATATATATGCCATGGGAGCAGTGATCTTAACTTCTTGTTCCCCATTATGTTGTTTTGCTTTTTTTGTAGAAGCAGCCTTTGTAAGAGGAGTTCAGTAGTTAGTAGTTCAGAAAAGTAAAAGTAATTGTTATGCTAGTTTTGCAACCTTTTGCTTTTAAAGAAAATAATCTCTAAATATGTAATAGTTTAAATATTCAAATCACTTGTCAGGATCAATCACTTTGCATACAAGATAAAAAAGACACAAAATAACGCTGATTGTAAACTGGCAAAAAATGGAATTAGTTGTACACAAATGAATCATTTGGAATCAGTTAAATAATAATTGCTGATATCTATTTCAGCAGCCAAACTTTGTTACATGCCAAATGTAACCACGTTAGAAAAATGTAATTGCATTTTAAGAAATCATGTAAATATACTTTATTATACCATTATTTGCATTTATTATGTTTGTAATAGAAAAAAAATATATGTAAAAAGTTTGCATTTTTAATCATAAGACACAGTTTAACATTTTATTAATCCTTACTCGTGTTTTTTTTTATTTTTTGGATATTTATTTTGGCACTCAAGAATAACAGATGTAGTTTGATTCACCATGAAAAGTGTGTCACTGAATCATTTTATGCAGATTTCGCTAAACATCCAGCTGAGTTCATCACCCACTACAGAAAAAAACAGTTATGTGTAATAATTCTAGTTATTGTCAAGGTGTAACAGTTAGTTATTCATGGTTTTACAAAAAATAATTTGAGATATAAAAAAGTTTTTATTTACATTGTGAGATGCTACCCCACTCAGGTGCTTGCCTAGAGCATTTGGCATCCAGGGCGGATCCTGAATGTGGCACCACAAAAAAATGAATGTTGACGAGATTAGTTAAATTACAAGTTTGTAAACTGTATATCAACTGCAAAAAAAAACAAGTAATCTGCAAAATAAACTATATTAAATAAATTAAATAAGTTTAAATAAATAACATTTACTGAACAGATATGTTACAGCATAACTCCCATCACTATATATTAAGATAAGCATTGATGGTGGTACAGCATAACTCCCATCACTATACACGACAAAATTTATTTTTAAAGTAAAAACAGGAATACATGTATTTTAACATTTTTGGAATCTATTATGCAGTAAGTCATTATGGGTTGTATAGAAACAGAAAACCAATAGCCATTTTAAGCCCCCCCTTAATTCATAATGCACCTTACTTGTTGATATGCCACTCTATCCCTAGATATGCCACTCTGCTCTGCTGATGTGCTTTATGCCCCCCAGATATGCCACTCTGTATGTCACTCTGCCCCAGATATGCCCCCCCATATGCCACTTTGCCCCACCCCCTTGATTTACCAATCCACCCCCAGACTCCCTGGTGTCTTGCGGGTGCAGCCGGCGGACATCCTCACGATGCGCGTAGACAACCTCTGCTGGTGATCACCATTTGCGGCGGCTCCATCTCTGTGCTTAACCCTGATTATAGGCCTAAAAATTGAGCCTATAATTGAGCAAATACGGTATATATTTTAGAGCAACAGTATAATATAAACACGTTACAAAATTTCAAACAATTATTTATATTGTAGCAAAGGCTAATTACCTTATGTTCTAGGCAACTATAATTTAAATCCCATTTAACAAAAAACACTACAGGCAGTTTTATTTTAATTAAGTGTCAAACGTTTCTGACTACAATATTCTGATTAAATAAAATGAAATAACACCATTATAAATTAGTCTTACACTGACTGAGCCTTGCTCTGCCATACACATCACTTTCATATATTTATATACACACACTGTATATGTGTGTATTAGACTGTGTGTATTCGGATTCGTATGAATTGCAAGTATACAGAATTTTGGCAAACTGCGATCTGTACAAAGCCACGAAAACCAGGTCACCCCCCCCACACACACACAAACACGAAGAAAAAAGCTCAGAAATTTTGTCTGAAATACATGGGCCCTTTCACTCACACTCTCTCATACTCTAATTCTTTCAAACTCATTCTTATTCACTCTCTCTCACACTCTCTAAATGTTTCCCTACCTTTTCTCCCGACCACTTCCACTTCTGCCGACTACTTCTGCTACCACATTTTCTTTGTTCTTTATCTTCTATGTACTCTCTTTCATCTTCTCTCTTGGTTTTTTTTTTATCTTCTTCCACACCTCTACAGACATAACCTGGTGCAAAGGTCCGCCATAATGGCAGCACTTCATGTGATGAAGTCACAATCAGGGGGGTGGGGGCATCACAGAAAGCACCATCATTTTGCCCTCACTTGAACTTGGGGGAACTTCTGTCAAAATCATAATCTGTACACATGGCTTCTCCATTTTGGCTTTATTTTTGTTGAATAAATCATGTAATATTTCATGTGTTATTCATCTGATTGCACTTACCTAATTTAGACCTGTTAAGAAACAGATGATTGTTATGTCCTGATATGTAAACCTATAGAATTCAACAAGGGTGTTCTTTCTTATTCACACAACTGTATGTATCTATTAGAGGTATACATACCTCTATTCATTTGTAGATCTCATACAACATAATATAATGTCATGGGTAGGTCATGCTGTCTCTTCTATGGAACATCTCCCAACAATTATTCTTTAAAGAGGAGCTGTTTTCTTATTTGCAAGCTATAATGAGTAACATGAAAAGACATGTCACAACACAAAACTATCTATTCCATGTTAATAATAATATACTGCCACCTTGTGATTTCAATTCAAATATGTTATTAAATTATTGTAATGAAGTAACAAGTATTGTTATACACAAGCACAGGATTTGAAAGTTATCATGGCACTCTGATTATTAGGACACATAGAAGTTTGAAGAAACTTTACTGATTTGACTGTACATTATACAGGACCAGCCAAGTTCTTCTTGCAGCAGACGCTCACTGGAGTATGAGCTTCTAATGTATAGTGAAGCGAGGAAGCTGAAACAATTCTACTTTCAGTGAGTAAACCCTAAAGTGACCATTTGACCATATAACCTTACAATGTAGAAGGCATTCATGAAGACTGGTTCTGTCTGTCTGACTATCTGTGTATATATGTTGCAATACACTCTTTTTATGATTGCAGTTATTATTATTTATTATTCTTAGTGATTATGACTGTCAACCTGACTACTGAAATATTGAAGATTAAAACCAGAGTATTTAATAAAAATTCAATAATCCAATTTCATCTTGGGTGCTGGCGACATTCCTTTAAAAGTATGACATTTGTCTTGTAACCAAATTTAAAGCATTATACCATTTAAGGTTGTTTAGTATGAAGAATTATTCCGTCCAGAATAAAATTCCTTGCAAAAATGCAATCTTTCCTATAGGCTTGATGTACAGGTATTAGAGGTAACATGCTTTCTATAGTTATAGAGAGATCAATGATAGTCCATTGCACATCATATACACTAAATACTTATTGAAATCAATAAAAAAGCACATTTACAAAAATTACAAAATACTTATTTTGAACATGCAAAACAATACAAAATAGTAAAAAAGATAAACAAGTTGTGCATACTGCAATAGCTTGGTGCCTCTGGTAGTTTATCTGTAAAGGCCACATTACATACGGAGAGCCGTATTCAATTTATTGTGTAGATCACTTGAACAATTCACCTCGCCTCATCAACCTTGTATCATGTCCTTTGGATCTCCCATTAAGACTCGATTGGACCAGCATAAGACATAACTATGCATTTTACGAGGCCAACTTGCATCTAAATCACTCTTTGATAAGACTGCATTTCTCTCCACAAGAGTCTGCAGAACTATTCCTTAAGAAAAAGGTCTGCTACATTTTGTTTTGTTGACAGTGGGTAAGCCGTCCAACTATAGTCATTTTAAACTGTTAGTGCTTAAAGAGCAAGGCTTTTCTTTTGTTTGCTTTATATTTATGTTTTGTTTGCCAGGCCTTTTAATAAAGAGGACTATCATTTCTGCCATTCCTCTGAGACCAAGCTGCGCAGAGATTTTAGTCTCCCTGGCAAAGGGCAGAGCAAGGTACACCTCTGAGCAACTTGGCCTGGGGAGACCATTGGCCTCCCGACTCCAGGAGTTAAAGGTCCATATGAGCTCTATTGGGACATGGCCCTCCTCTGGCATCAACCAATGGCGGGCTCCCTGCCGGAGACCAATAGCGTCGCTCGTACAGACCTTTAACTCCGTATAAGCGACTATTGGTCACCTGCAGGGGCCTCTTCGGGCCTTCATTGATTGCTGCCAGAGGAGCTCCTTACCGGCACTCTTACCTTTAACTCCTGGTGCGATTTTACGGATTCCCATTCCCATTAACCCCTGTAATGCTACGTAGACAAGGTAGGCTAGAGCAGTGGCGTCGGCAGGGGGGGGCCAGAGGGGGCCATGGCCCCCCCTACATTATGCTGTGCCCCCCAGTGTGCCCCCCCAATTGACCCGGCTCACCGCCGGGAAACCGGGACATTTCCCGGCGTGCTGGCACATTCAGTTGAAATTGCAGCCGATGCGGCTGACAGTTTCAAAGCTTTGAAACTGTTTCAAAGTTTCAAAGCTTTGAAACTGTCAGCCGCTGGCCGCTTAATGGCTTGCCGGCATGCCAATCATTGAGGCTCTTCGTCCCGCCCCTTTGAAGATGCTCAAGGGGGCGGGCACTTACGGAACAGATGCTGTGACAGAGAGCACGCTGTAGAAGAGCAAGAGAGCTCTTCAAAAAAGACCTTCAAAAAAGTAATCATTTAATTAAAAAACATAGTTGATAAGCAGAAGGGTCTTCAAATGTAATGTGTTATTAGAAGTAATGCACTAGAGTAAGTACACCAGATCTCACTGGAGGAGGCACATTAACAAGGGGGGGCTGCCTTGGGAAAATTAAATACAAAAAGATGGTGGCTGGCAGGCTGGGGACATAATTACACATCGGGGGGGTTAATACACATTTGTATGGGGGCCATTACAAGGGGTCATCAAATGCTGGGGGCATCAAATAAATCAATACACAAGGGAGGGGGCTGGCTGGTGGCATCAAATAAATCAATACACAAGGGAGGGGGGCTGGCTGGGGGCATCAAATAAATCAATACACAAGGGAGGGGGGCTGGCTGGGGGCATCAAATAAATCAATACACAAGGGAGGGGGCTGGCTGGGGGCATCAAATAAATCAACACACAAGGGAGGGGGCTGGCTGGGGGCATCAAATAAATCAATACACAAGGGAGGGAGGCTGGCTGGGGGCATCAAATAAATCAATACACAAGGGAGGGGGGCTGGCTGGGGGCATCAAATAAATCAATACACAAGGGAGGGGGCTGGCTGGGGGCATCAAATAAATCAATACACAAGGGAGGGAGGCTGGCTGGGGCATCAAATAAATCAATACACAAGGGAGGGAGGCTGGCTGTGGGCATCAAATAAATCAATACACAAGGGAGGGGGGCTGGCTGGGGGCATCAAATAAATCAATACACAAGGGAGGGGGCTGGCTGGTGGCATCAAATAAATCAATACACAAGGGAGGGGGCTGGCTGGGGGCATCAGATAAATCAATACACAAGGGTGTATAGCAAAAATGCACAAAGGAGGGTGGCTGGGGGGGGCACAAATACACAAGGGGCAATACACACAAACAACAGAGCAATGTGGAAAGCATTTTTATACTAGTAGTAGTATATAATTAATAATTATCCCATCCTCATGTGGGGGTCCATGTGGCAGCAGAGCCTGCCCTGGGGTATGTATTTGGGTGTCAGTGTGGGAGACCCTGTCCTGATATGAGTTTGGTCATCTGTTTCCTGGCACTTTACTTGCTGTAGAGGGTTAAATAGAACTTTGTAATTTTTATTTATCCAGATTTTGTGGTCACTTCAGAGGACAAAACTTTCTAGGCCTAGAAATCAGTGAGAGGAAAAGTAAAGGTTTTGTGTTATTTACTATTATTTCAATCTGAATATATTATTAAAAGGAAACGTAGATGTTGGTTCAGAGTTTGTGGAACTAAATTCTTGATTTCATTATACAGGACGCTATTCCCCTTTGGTTTCACAGGCCTTCACAGACCAAGTGGTACTCAGCTTAGTTATATGCAGCTGTATGCATTGTGTTATCTGTGATGAGGGGTTCATTTGGTGACGCAGCGCTAAGATGGTTGTGATGCATTAATGGCTAAAAGTTTTGTTGAAGTTTCCATTATGTCTAATCTCCTTAATTTATTTGGGCCTTTTAACTTTTTTGATTTCTGGGATTTATTAATGTGATAAAAAAGAATGATTTATAGTTGTTTGGATGTCAAATAGTGTGTCAAATTCTGTTGATCTGTATCGGCTAAGTTTCCATACATTATTTATGTATACCTGCAAATACAGGTTTTTTTTTATCTCATTCAGTTGCACGTGCTGTTTCCATGTGTTGTTTATTTGATCTATACCTGAACTACAGGGTGTAAGTAAAAGAGCGGTGTGGTTTAGTGAATGAGGGGACAAAGGGACTCTGGGGATGATTACAGGGGAGAGGACCTCTCAATGTCACGGTGCAGTCAGAAGGAGGGAACACTGCACTGACTCTCACTGTCTTCCCCTGATCTGCAGTCAGTGTGGCAAATATATTGGCAGCAGGGTCTAATATTAACATATATTGGCTGCAGGGGCTAATATTAATATATATCGGAAGCTGGGACTAATATTTATTTATATCGGCAGCAGGGGCTAATATTAATATATATTGGCTGCAGGGCCTATTATCAATAAATATTGGCTGCAGGGACTAATAATATATCGGCAGTAGGGGCTAATATTAATATATGTTGGCAGCAGGGTATAATTTCTATGTATATCGGCAGCATGGTATAATATAAGTATATATCCGCAGCAGGGGCTAATATTAAATATATCGGAAGCAGGGTGTAATATTTCTATATATTGGCAGCAGGGTCTAATATTTATATATATTGTCAGCAGGGGCTAATATTAAAGAATGAAAAATAACTGTCACTTTAGCTGTTATTTTGAAATCATATTTTAATCACAGTCTTTACTTCAAAGAGATAAATACATGTTATGTAGTTAAAAATGCACGTCTAACGTGTATGTATATATATATATATATATATATATAGTGTATATGTACTGTTTTATAATTGGCCCCCCTTCTTTGGTCCCCGGCCCCCCATGTGCCCCCCCTAAATATGAAAGCTGGAGACGCCACTGGGCTAGAGGCAGTGACTTGTATGGGGGAAAGAACCAGGGAGATTAGCTGGGAGAGTTTAACGAAGACGAACACAGATTATTTTTCGTGTAGATTTACCCGCCGCAATATTAGTTTATTCGGTATTCAGTTTGAAAAAAACGCAACATTCGTGTTAGTTTTCATGTTCTCCCAAATACGAACGCACAAGTCTAATATTTATACAAGCTTTAATACCATGTATGTATTAAACATGACGTCATATTATATTCAACATATTTACTGTATTGAACAAAAATATAAGATTAAAAATATTACTGATATAAAAAATATTCCTTTACCTTTTTTTTCTAATCAGTTGACAAATTACTGCCATATTTTTGTACCTTGACATTCCAAAATGGCTTGATCAACAACATATGTGCATTGTTCCCCCATAGAGTTTTAATTCTTTTCTTCTGCTAACATTTCTACAGCAGCATAATAAAATGTAATTATTCCATCCAATAACTCTGTCTCTTGATTGAATGGCTTGGGAAGTCTCTACATGCTGTAAATGGGATTAATTCCTAGGATATCCCTGAAAGACTGGTCTAATTCCCCATTGGTCTGATTGTCTACATTCAGGTTTATTAGACTAGAGTTTAATTAAAATACAGCTGTTTAAATCCTTATTAGATTTCAAAGTTTCTGGACACATCAGCATTGAAACGATTCCGCTAGTTACTAATGAATGATCTTCTCGGGCCTCAGGGAATATAGCTGCTTACAGAAAATGATTAGGCCTTTCATTTCTCCAAATGAGACTATTTTTTAAAAAGTATTTTATTGTACAATAGATGTATCTATTTAGTATTATTAACAGCATATGTGGGAACACATTTATCCACTAATGTCATTTTTGAAATCAGCATTTTTAACAGGCCATAAGTTAAAAAAAAAAAAAAAAAAAAAAAAAAAAGGGTCGGAAAAGAAATAGCTAAAAGGCTTGTAAATTGAGATATTAAGGTATCACTTCAATGTAGGTGCAATTTAGCTATATATTTAAATGGATGATATTCATAAATTATGTGTCTATAGATTATATTCACTAAAAGGAAATCACTCCAATTTAAGTTCTACACAGGGACAACTAAGCTGTTCTTGCAGGAGATTTTCATTGCATAGTACTCTCAGGGAGAGAGTGGAACCAGAACAAGGGAGAAAGTGAAGGAGATATGAAGGAGGCAAACAGAGACAAGGGAGATAGGGAAATAGAGACAAGGAGGGAGGGTTGAGAGAGTTAAGGATGGAAAGTAGAAAATGGAAGGAAGAGATGGATAGAGAGAAGAAAGGGAAAGAAAAAAAATTGAGTGGAAGAGAGAGGGTCAAGGGAGAAAGGAGATTCTAAAGAGAAAAGGGAGGAGCAAGAGAGGAGTGAAAAGAGAAGGGTAAATAAAGAAGAGAGAAAAAGATGAGAGAAAAAGGGGAATGCACAAATAGATTATTGGCCATGTTATTTTAATGACTGGCACAAATGCCAGTATATATAATTGTATAATATATAATTGCATGCAGTGACATAATCTGGCCGACACAGACTAGGCCTAGGAAAGCAAGTCTATTTTTCTGTGCCTTGACGTGGCGGGTGAGCTTAATTATGCTTTGGCCAATTCATATAACCAAAACCTCTCATTTATATTATGTTTATATATTTGTTGCCAACTTTATTAGGGTAAGAAGCGCAGACAGTTTTTGTTTTTTGTATACATTGTACAGCCAATACACTGTTTCTTGCAGCATGCTTACACCTGTTTGGTAGGCCTCGTATTATACATTTGTATTTGAGCCTGTGACTAGCTTAGCGCACCGACATTTTTTCTTTTCCCAAGTCTATTTTTCTACTCACCTACCCATTACCCTCTGCTATTTGTGTAACTAGTCCTCATGACCTTCAAGTCTCCTAGAGATCAGAACACCTCACTGATTGTATCCAGGGCCGGCCCTACCATGAAGCAGAGTGGGACAATTGCCCCAAGCGGCACTTTTGAAGAGGCGGCACTTTGCCGTCCCAAGCGCTTTTTTTTTTTTTTTTTTTTAGCGGAGGAGAGAGTGGGGCGCCGAGTGGTTTTCGCTGAGGCCACAATTTAGTGCCACTGATCCTTTTTTAATACATATATGCAGATTGAAATAGAGTAAATAACACAAAACCTTTACTTTTCTTCTCACTGATTTCTGGGCCTAGAAAGTTTTCAAATTCAGGAGGGTGTTTTATCTCTGGATAAGTAAAAATTAAATAGTTCAATATATTAGTAAAGTGCCAGGAAACAGATGACCAAATACTCACATACCAGGACAGGCTTTGCCACACCGACACCCTAACACATGCACCAGGACAGGCTCTGCCACACCGACATCCAAACACACACAACAGGACAGGCTCTGCCACACCGACACCAAAACACACACACCAGGACAGGCTCAGCTACACCGACACCCAAACACACATACACCAGGATACGTTCTGCCACACCAACACCCAGACACATTCACCAGGACAGGCTCATTCAGATACCCTGCCTGCACAATGAGCTGACCAATGGAGGATACAGAGGCTGCCGACGTGAAGACCCAGAAGCTACTCACAATGTTTCCACCCCAAGCCACTGTTCTGGATGAAACCAAGAGCATCTTGGAGTACATCAGTAAGGTGGCACCCAAAGATGAGCTGCTGAGAGAATGCCTGAACCAGCACCAGACATGCAAGGGAGATCAAGTGGAGGAACTACCATGGCAAGCATGCAATGCATGTGACGTAACAATGGGTGGATGACATTGGGAAATCCTACCAGTGAATGGACAGGGCTGGACTCAAAGACAACACTGAGGCATTAATAATGGCAGCACAAGATCAGGCACTAAGCCTCTACCTCAGCCAAGGTGCAGGCTATGTAGAGAGGCTTCTGAGACAGTCCAACACATAGTGGTGGGGTAAAAAATGCTTGCGGAAACAGTGTACAACGAACGGCACAACCAAGTAGCTGGCATTGTGTAAGGAACATCAGCTCAGAGTATGGGCTTAACCCCCCAAAGTCCAAATGGGACATTCCACAGAAGGTTCTGGAGAATAGCAGGGCTAAGATTCTTTGGGACTCCCCAGATCAAGACAGACAAGCAAGTACTTGCCAATTAATCCAACACTGTGGTAGTAGACAAGGACCATAAATCAGCGGTGGTGATAGCTGTAGCAGTGCCAAGTGACAGCAACATTAGGAAGAAGGAGTATGAGGAGAAGTACCAGGGCCTGAAATAAGAACCAGAGAAGATGTGATTAGTGAAGGCCAAAGCGGTCCCAGTGGTCATAGGAACACTCAGGGCTGTGACTCCTAAACTGGGAGAGTGGCTCCAACAGATTGCAGGAACGACATCAGAACATTCTGTCCAGAAGAGTTCAGTGCTAGGAACAGGTAAGAATACCCTCTAGTAGAGGCTGTCCTGGGGGGCCCACTCAGGGAGACAAAGTCTCCTTCCTTTTTTTCTAAAATAAAAAAAAGCTTGGAGCCAGCTCCGCCAAGGTTGTGATCCTGATAATATAGTACTAACTAGAGGGGGCTGGAGGAGGAATCTTCACTGGCAGAGGCATCGCTAATCTCAGGCATCCATGATGCTGCAGCAAGGTGGTTGAAAAATGCAAATAAGGTTAGATAAGGTGCATTCTGGAGAAAAAAAGATACAATTTGTAATGAGACCCAAATGCCACCTAAGCCTCTAAACAGCTTGTCTTTGCCATCTTTACCCGCAAACAGCCTGTCAGCTTCTACGCTGATTGGAGGATGGTGTGTGTGCGGCATGGCTATACCCTTTTGCAGAAGCACTCCAAGGGTGGAGCCATGCTGCACAGCCACAGGGACAGTCTCTCCCTGTTCCTCCAATCAGTTGAAAGGGCGTGTGCAGAGGCTCAGTCTTTTTGCTAAAGTATCTGGATAACAGAGCTTATGCTGGGAATAAGCCGATGAAAATGTGACAGAAGAACAAGAAGAGGCAAAAGAATAAAGGGAGCTGTGAAATAGGAGACACGGAATTGGTGAGAGAGAGTAAATAAGAGTGTGAGAGAGTGTAAGTGAGAGTGTGGGAAAGAGTGAGTGAGATTGTGAAAGTGTGTGTAAGAGAGCAACAAAAGCTAATTGCAAATTTAAATACAGAGCTCTCCTTTATTTTTGTTTGTTTTGTTGGGGTCCTTGCTTGTTTTTGGACATTCGTACGAATTAACATTGGCAATTTTTTATAAAAAGTCATTGTGCACAAGCAGGCCCGGACTGGGACAAAAAATAGTCCCGGGCATTTAAGACTGAGCAGCCCATTTTTATTTATTTATTAATTGTTAAAGCCCACCCTTCATGTACCATCTTTGCATTTCCCCAAATCACTTAAACATTCATGATAGACACAAACACTTACTCACTCATTCACACAAATCATTAACACATATTCATTAATGCAGTCTCACAAATCATTCAAGCACAGGGCTTAAATTAAAACATCGGAGTTTTTTTTTTTAACTTTATTTAACATCCTCCATGTTAAATAAAGTTAAACAAACTTTATTTAACATGAAGGATGTTAAATAAAGTAAACAAAAAAAAGAAAAACCCCGATGTTTTAATT